>NC_079290.1:89022642-90323142 GCF_023638135.1 Falco biarmicus
GGGAGATCATCCTCCAACTGGTAGACCTGGTGTAGAGTCAGGCAGAGAAGACACAAAGAACCCTGGGTTGTCTGTTTTTCATTTTCTTTCCTTACAATTGCATTTTGAATGTGAAAGCTTTTCTCCATTTTCTTGAAGCAACCCCCACAAGTTATAAGCCTTTTTTTTTTTTTTTTTTTTATAAGCCTCATTTGCTGCTGCACTTTGCAGTGTTGTCAACTTCGCCTCTCCCTCAGATTAACCCAATACCAGACTGTACAACCAGGCATGTGGTGTTGTGAGTAGTGTTGCTGTAAATACATTAGTCAGAGATTCATAAAGGAGGAAATATAACTGAACAGGTCAGAGAAAGCAAATGCTGGATGCTAACTTAATTTACACAATGTAAAACACCACCAATGAAATTTAAACCAAAGGTAAATAAGAAGAACTCCATAGACTGTGAAAAAAAAAATATCCCAAGGTGATACAATATTATAATAAAAAATTAACATAATATTCTGGATGAAAAATTAACCATGTGTGATCTGGTAAGACTGTCCTTAAAATTACTTTAGCCCAATGAGGTCATGGTTGCCTTTTTGAATTATTCATCCTTCATCCTGCCTTTCAGTCTTACAATTCTCTGTTTGAGAATACAATGCAAAAATTTGTGTGAATATCTGGTGCTGCACAGACCTTTCAAAAGAGACATAGTATTTTGCCCTTCACCTGTAAGCACAGGAACACAGCATTGGAACACTGACCTTACCAAGCTGTCGGCTCTCGATTTCTCAGAGTTTCAGTAATCCTAGGTAGGGTAGCTTATTTTTTCTTAGATAAAAGTTATTTTGTTTGAACTGGAAAGGGATTTGCTGTGGAGCTGTTTAAAAACAAACAAGCATAACATATTGGCAGAGATATATACAAAAGATTCCTGCATACTGCATCTAGGGTGGTGTCTGGGAATTCAGTGTGAATCCCTCTTAATAAACTTTAGCTTCCCAGATTTATGCATAGATAGAAAACCTTGTTTGTGTTGGTCTGATCTTTGTTTCTAGGTATACCCGCAATATAAGCAGACTTGGGAACCATGCCGTACACAGGGTTTTATTGTGGTTTCTTTTTTATTACTCCATAGCAGCACCAGAATATTAACATCAAAAATATAGTAGTGCTTTTAAGTCTTATCTTGCTAACCTTATCTTGGAAGTGCACAGGATGTGGGCTATATCACTGCTATTTAAAAGGCAAAAAGGATACAAGGGCTATCTGCCTTCACAAGCTTACTGTTTGTTCCACTGAAGAAGTGAAGAAAAGAAAGAAAGGTGATAACATCTAGGGGGGGGGGGAAACCCTACAAGCAGACTATCTTTGACTTCTCAAGGATATTAAAATCTCACAGTTTTGTTTCCTGTTCCATGGGTTGTGCATCATGTAGTCCCACAAATCTTGGAAATTAGAGAGATGCAGGATCTGTTGTACTTGCTTACTTCCAGGCAGTTGCTATTTACCATCAGGCCAGGCAGCTCCATCTGTTGTGTTTGAACAAGTCCTAGAAACTCCACACGCTGATTTTAGAGCTGTGCCATTTTCCCAGTCCCCACCATCATCTTATATCAGGTTCCTTCTTCTATCAAAACCTGGGAGAAGAAAAAAGGCACGTAAAACATAAGTATCCACCTCAGGCAGAAACATAGGAACTTATGACATGTCTGAGCTCCTGCCTATGGTGTGCTGCAGAACTAGTCATAAAAATAACTGTTCCCTGCAGGTGTTCCTGTATCAAAAATGGCAAGTGCAAATAACAGAGACTTTGCAAGTTGGAAAATTAAGTTGCTCATCTTCGCAATTATTATTCCTTAAGATAATTAGGTTTTTAATCATAGATTGGAAGAGGTCGGGGAGAAGGGACAAATAAAAGTAATCTTCCAAACAAAGTGCCAGTGGCAGTTAAGTCAATCCAAACTGTGACTATCCAGCAAAGGCATATCTACCCAAGAGATAACGGGAACTCCAGACCTTTCTTTCCCCACTTTTTCTCTCACAGTTTCTGTCTCTTACAGTTTAAATTTACCTTCTCTTTTAGAAAATACATGACAGCAGAACATCCAGCTGGATGGAAATGGAAAATTCAATAGCTTTTGTGATTTAAATCAATACGATTTAACAGGTGGTTGTTTTGCTATTCACATTTGAAAAATCACTGTAATTATAATTCTACCATAATAAAGTGTTCTTTACATTCACAGTCTTTGACAATCCTTCCTTAATTGCTAACCTTCCTCATATTTCTGGTAGTAATAGATCTCTGATAATCCTCTCCCACTCATGGGAAAGTTTCTTGGCCTACCTTAACACAGCATTGCATCAGATTTCCAGGAGCTACCGTCCTTAATACTTGAGGTCTTTGTGGATGTTGCCGCTGGTGACAAATCCACTGGTTTACAGTCTACAAAGCTCACAGTGGTAAGTCAGGCTTTAGCCTTCTGACCATATTTAAAGCTGAAGCTAACAAGAAGTGAGAAGAAAAAGTAACAACAACCATTCTTCTAAAAAAATCACTTAGGTGAAAAAAATATTTTGTTTACCATGCTTTATTCTGCAGTTATATTATTAATGCTCAGGCCTTCTTATAAGTTCAGGATCTACAGGTTAAAATGCTATTTGAGATGACTTTAAGTTATGGTCCTACAAATTAAAAAGCTTATATAATCTGGGGTGACACAAGGACCATGCAAAGAAATGTGCTTGGATGTGTCCTTCTGTGGTGCTGTGCTCCTCTGTTCTGCCATTTTGGCCTAATATGAAAACAGGAATTGGTCTGATTGAAATGTGGTGTTGAGGACCAGTAATTAATATTCCACCCCACCCACTCCCTTTCCACCCTTCACACATCATTTTGACTCATCTTAAATGTCAGAAATGTAAGTCTGAACATTTTGGGGAGGTTTGGGGTGATTTTCTAAAATATAAAGGACTGTAACTTGTATATGACATGTTTTGGCAACCTTGAGTCCAGATGTAGCCAATTTCCACCGTGTCTTTTAATTTAATTAAAGGGCTGAAAATAATGAAGTTTAAAAACAAGGTTGTTGATAGCCTGGTAAAAAGTTTTCCAAAAGACAATCAGAGTCGTATCATGCCCCTACAGTATGGTACACTAACTACATGGCTTTTTTCCCCACCCCCCATCCTCCTCACTCCCCCAAGTACAGTCTCTCAGTAGCAAGATGAAGGCTTCCACCCTCCTGATCTGTGGAGGGTGTAGTGTCAACTGTTTGTAGATCGAGCATCCCTACCAGCATACACAGCCACAAATCACTGCAACAGCCTGGAAAAAATTACGCTTTCCTTTTCTATCAATGGGGTTGCTGTAAGCTCCAAAACTGGGGTAGTGTGAGTGGCATCTTGTCAATTTTCTTGTTATTTTCTGCTTTATTCATCTACCTTATTTTCCATACTTTATAAACAGGTTAGTTGAATAATTTTGTACTCTTCTGTTTTTCTGTTCTAGAATATTATAAACACAAAATTCCCCCTTGAATTCACTCTAGTACCAGATTTTGTTAATCAATACTAGATTTCAGTGTAACTGAAGGCAATTTGACCTAAAATGCAATATTGAAGTTTAGGACCCAGGTCTTTCTCAAACACAGATACTTATTAGAAGACAAACAGGCTTGCATATATCTTTGAGTTCTTCCTTTTCAAAGAACCATGTGGCTTCTAAACATATCCATGGGTTAATTTCTAAACCCAGGGTTACAATAATTTTATGTACAAATAAGGCTTTGTTTGCTTAATAAACTAAACAAATGGTTTCTTTATTTTGTTCAACCTTTTAGAGATAATTTTTCTACTGCCTTCCAGTGAAGTGATTACCTATTCATTTTGACTGTGTTTACTGCACCATCAAGTATTATTTTCCTTCTATCAGGCTTATTTTGAGATTAACCTGTGGGTTTGGTGTTTGATCAGAAAACCTTCTACCTGGGGAGTCCAACAGTGTCTGAGTCCTAAATGACTGGTTTAAGCCTTCCTGTCTTTCCAGTTTATAAAAGAAGGATAATAAGCACTTCACAAACAGGGCTCCTGTGAGGATTCATCAGTTAATATTTGAAGACAAGCATGCTGATGATTTAGCATTTACCTATATGAATGTGTGACTTTGGAGTTTAAGTTTCATTGCTGCATTTTCTGTCAACAGAATTACTAACAGGTGAAGGGATATCTCACACAAGATGTTCTCCAGTAAATGCATCCTCTGGCATGCATGATACTACTTAAGCACCCACAATTTCTTCACCTTCACAGCAAGACCTCTAGCTTTGCTGGTGAAGGTAATAGCACGTTGTACACTTTAACCTGCACTCAAACACTTAGCTTTAACTGGTTCAGAAGCTGTTAGGTGCAAATGAGGTGTAAAAGAATACCCCAGCAGATGTACACATGTAGGGCCTAATTAAAGACTTCAGGGGGTACCAGATCAGGACACGACAGGCTTTTATGTAGTAATTTGGTCTTTGTATGAGAAAATTTATGAGTTCAGCAACGTAATAGATGTCAATCTGCATATCTGTGAGACTATTGCAACCTGTAGCTGAAGTTCACTTACACATACAGCTGCGGTCAATAAATGCATAAACAAATTAGATCAATTATTTCAAGTTGCTGTAACCAACCTTCCTTCCTGAGAACTAGCAATTAATGAATGAAATGGATTAGCGAGCAAGGTAAGGAGTAAAGACTTGCTGAACAGGTAGAGCAGCACACATCTGTAACGTTGTCGAGAATCAGCAGAAGAAGCAATGCTATTTTTAAGAGCGCTGCAGTGTCTTACTCTGCCTGGATCTTCCCTTATTTTCTTAGTCCTCTTTCTCTTTCCTTCTTTTTTTTTAATTTTTTTTTTTTTACCTTGCTTCTAATTTTAACTGAACAACAAATATCCCTCAGCCAAGTGAAATCTCTATATTCTAAGAATGTCAGGGTGTCAGAGGAACTCAGAAAGGTGTTACTTACAAAAGTTATTTGAATCAGATATTCATCCTCACTCTCCTTTCCTTATTCCTATGCTCTTCTGCAAGGTACCAGTGTATTCATTCCCATTCTTATCCAGCTTCTATAGGATGGGCTTTGCAATGATGATTATTTCATTTTAGTACACTTTTTGAATCAACTATTCCTTTTTCTCCTGTTCTTTCTGGGGTTTATTTTCTTCTTATGTCAGTTTTTAAGAAAGAACTTTTTTTTTCTGACACTGACTTAAGATTTGTTTCAATGGCCTCAACTTTTGTACAATGTCCCAGCAGTGTTTAAATTAAATGCTATAAATTGACTGTCCATCATAAAGCTGCTAGGAAAAAATCATAAATCAAATTAACACCAAGCTTCACAAATGGAAATCATAAACTATGATCATGTCTATATGTATGAGCATTCACACAACAGTTATTAAATTCCTGAAATTCTATCCCAAAAAAGAATGTAATCACAATCTCTAGCTTTGTTTCTTGGAATTTTTTTCCCCCTTTGTTTCATTCAAGATCCAGGTTTGGAACTTGGCAGCAATATTCCATGGTAGGCTATTACTGGTAATGCTATGTTGAATGACATCTGGGATGAAATAATTCAGATTTGATTACTGCTACAGTGTATTATTCCCAGAAGCAGGAGGGAATTGTGTACACTCTCGGTCATGGACGAAATCCCAGCCTAAGCTGAAACTCCCGAATCAACAAAAAATTATGCAGAATCAAGTATGTTACACAGTTAAATGAAGTATCTTTGATCTAACAATGTGCTGCTTGTGCTTAAAGAAAGAAAAGTTCTGCTAGTTCTATGTTATGGACTGCTTAAAAATAGAGATGTGTGCACTGCCATATATTTTCTGTAACACAGATCTGATTGAGATCTGTAATAAATTTTGGGTCCAATTTCTGCTACCCAGAACCTTTTAGAACTCACCAGAGGGTGATTTTGGCAGCCTGTCAGCAGGAAAACAAGAGAATGAGTTGGGAAACATTCATAAAAGTTGAAAACAACAGCTTTTGAAGCATTTGAATTATCATTCATATGCATGCGAAGAGGCTGCCAGATGAGAAAATAAGAAAAAAGGCTGATGGGAGATAACAGAAGACCAGAAAAGAGACATTGGAAAATTATATTCAGAAACCTGATGTGAAATTTAAACTGTTGTCTTTTTTCTAAGCTCTTTCTAGGTGGCATCTCTCTCAAACCCAGAAAAGGAGTCCTTATGCCCTGTATCCACATACACACACTGTGCTTGAACACCCACATTGGAACAGATTCCCATCGTTGTCTGCTTCAGCTGAGAAAATCATTAGGTCTCAACCGAGAGAGGAGGAAGATCATAATCGTCACTCAAAAAAGACAAAGTCAAAACGGTAAGGAAGGCAGCTACAGCCACTATGACCAGCTAACTTCTGCTTGGCAAGGAGACGGAGGAACTGCTGGTACCCCATTGTGACAAGTGCTACGCCTTCCGTCTTATCTTCTTTGTTACCACATACAGAAGAAACATGTTCACAACTATGAGCAAATACAAATGAGATGCTTAAAAGAGGAACATGCTTTGTAGCAGGCTGTTCTCAAACTGCAAATTTTCAAGCATTCTGTCTTCTTTTACTGAAAAGCCTAACCCCCCCCCAAAAAAAAACGAACATGTTTTTTGCTGTTTTCCTCCCTCCTTATTTTGCTCTCCCTCCTCATTTTTTTCCTAATTACTATTACTAAGGAAATAAAAAACCAAAACAAAACAAAAAACTATTAAAAAAGTGCCAGAATACAAGGAAAATTATGCAGAAAAACTAAAACCAGATTTTCCTCTGCTGAATAGTTTTTTGCTCAGTAAGTGTTGGTTGCCTGTACACACACCAACATGTCAATACACCAGAAAAATAGAGTACATATGAATATAAACTCTTGGTATCCCTGGCAAGGACAAAATTCTGAAAAATATTCAAAAATTATCTCAAAATCCATATCTATAACTTTTGTATAAATATATACATTTACATTTCAGTGTGTTATTCAAGCAAGCTGAATGGAATGCACACAGATATAGTATACTGATTTCTCAAAAGAAAATGCACAATCTGTCAGGGCAAAGGATTTTCAGCCTAAAAGACACTTTTTATCACAGAGAAACAAAAACCACTCAGAAAGTTATTGAAGAGGCACAAGGTAAGGACTTGAGGTAACATTTGCAGAAGAAAACTCAAAACTATTGGCTTGCATAGCGCTTGGATTCAGTATTTCTCCCTGTGGCAGTATTAGAGGCCTTTAATGACAAAATAGATTATATTTACAGTTCTTTTAAAGCTTATTTACTCCATGTTAAAGTAGTAAAAATACCCTTAGTCTATGTAAAAATAAGCCTTACATATCTGAGGTAAATGACTCGGACCTTCTCCAGAATAGCACAAATTAAAAAGATTCCAGATTTTTAAATATGTTTCTTAAATCTCTGACTTTTTTAGCCCCACAGGAGTTCCTGCACCGGCTGTGAGGCAGCGTAGGTGTCTAGTTTGGAAGGTGTGGCAGCATCAATATGTTGGTCTAGAGGTCTTCAAAAATCCCAGAGGCCGTTGCATGGGAAATTATTAACTTTTCAACCTTTACCTTCATCTTACATTTCGATAAGAAAATCAGCTAACCACATGTAGTACACAAATAAGAGAAAAGCCAAAAACAGAGTTTAAAATTTTCTGTGTTTTATTTTTGAAAATTTCATTGATAGTTTTCTTTAACCTGAACTCTCAGAGACGGGAGTGATTTGACATGCACATGCCCTTGCACCTTGGTGGCTGCACTGGCTCCCGGTCTAAGAGCAACTTAGCTTTGCTTTACTGGCTCGGGTGCAGCTAATTCCTGCCAGTGTGTTATGGTGTGCAACCTGTCACTGACTGCCATGAGGCTGCTGATGTCTTCTCCACCATCAGTTCTGCACTGTGGATCAACATCCAACCTGGGAGGAGGCTGAATGGTACAAGGGGAAATGGACTTACCCACAAGCAGGAGTCAGAGACAAAAACAGGAGCATTAAGCACCTGTAAGATACTGCAAAGTCTCAGGGTTGCATTGCTGTTACCTTTCTTAATTTTTTTTTTTTGTTGTTTGGCTTTTGTGATGAAAAATCTTAGATGTTAAGGAAAAATATCAGGATTTTAACATGGGAAGTTCCACTTTTGTTGACACTAGTTTTCCCCCACCAAAAAAACCAAACCAAACCAAACCAAACCAAAACAAACAAACACCACTCCCACCCAAAAAAAAAAAAACCCACCAAAAAAAAAAAAAAAAAAAAAAACAAACCCAAAGAAACCACCAAACCCAACAACTGCACCCAACAACTGCTCTGGGGATTTCTTTGTAGTGCTGTCATCAGGGCCTGGTTGTGTGGCGTATTGTATCCCTCAGATACCAGCTAGAGAGAGCTAAGTGCAATAAAGATTTCTGTTCATATTTCTAAATGTCATGGTTCGGTATATTTACTTGTGTTAATGGTGATCAATTCATGTATTATCTGTTAGATGCTCCTGACATACACTGGACAGAAATTTTAAAAATAAAAACCTAAACCCTTAAATATTAAATTCTTAATATGCACAATTTCAGCCTCAGAGTTCAGGACCAAAGGAAACCATCTTCAAAAGATAGTGGTTTTACCATTACATGTACAGTTCTTATTTCTGCTGCTAAAATTACAGACCTGCTGTCTTACTATTAAAAAAATGCATGTGTACAATGCTGTTTGTACAAACTTGTGTTCTGGAAAGCATATCCTCTGTACAAGACTTCACACTAGACTCTTAACTACATCCAAATGGAGGTCTTGATCATACTACTATGTTTTGTGACCTAATTATTTCAAAACACTCCAAAAATTAAACCAGAAAAAAATGGTTTTAAAATACAGCTAAAATACTTAAATTACCTTATCTTTCTTCCCTAAATAAGCATGCCATGAAAACATCACAGTCTGCTGGATCAAAACTAATAATCTTTTCCCTCATGTTTTCAGAAGAATTTTGTTGACTAATAGAAAATAGATAGAAATAAACTTATATCAAATTATTTGTTCATTTCTTCCAACTTTCAGAATCAAGGAGGAAAGAAGAGGAAGCTTTTAATGACCCCTCTTTTAAGAACAGAAATGCTGAAGTAGCAAAAGAAAGATGATTTTCACGACAGCTCTAGCCTGCTTGAAACCATGGAGAAGTATTTTGCCAAAATCCTGATAAGCAAAGGGATGGCTTCAGATAAGCTTTTTGTGGGACTTGATTCATCACTGTATAGGTAGCTCCAGGCCTATATTAATTCCACAGTAATTGTGGGAGTGTTGTATAGGTATAATACAGTTGCTACGACAGTAATGTGTCAACATTCTGGTTTATTCTTTGAACTGCAGAATGTTCATCCATAACTTGTTCTGAAACAGGACCTATGATCAAATTTCTGAAATTATTTTTCTTATTATTTTTCTTTTTCTCTTGTTTTCTTGGTTTGTTTTTGCTTTTTTTTCTTCTTTTCTTTCTTTTTGGACTGTCATGATCAACCGAGTTTTGCTTGTAAAGCTGAAATGACCAGATTTCATACTCTATTTATCTTTAATGCAGGCAGTGAGACAAAGTTAACAAAAATTAGTATCTAGCATTACACTCGATCCTAAAGAATGCAGGTCAGTAATATTAAAAATCACTTTAGCGGGCGGGTGCTTAAGTGAGACACCCAGTAAGAGTCTGAAATCAGACCAGAAACACCTCAACAAGCTGTAAGTTTCTCTTAACTTTTATCAGGGAAAAATTGTGTATACTTCATTAACTTAAATAGAATTAGATCCAGACAGTGAAATGTATCCAGTGACATTAGTATATCAACAGTACTTGAAAAAGGCATTCATAATGTTAAAAATTTTGTTTACTCCTTTTGCTAACAATAATCTACTGAAGTTTTGTCATCTGCTTATATTAAACACTCTTCATTTTTAAACAAGAAATCCAGGGCATATAATTTTAAAAATTTGCAGTAATGACTAACTAATCTTGACAAAGTAAGCATAAAAGCATGATACTTTTGGTGATATAGACCTTTTTATTGTTTCTCCAAGTGCAGAGAGAGCCAAGAAATAACAGTGACTGTAAAAGTAAGAACTATAAAGATAAAGTTCAGTTTTCTTGTCAGGATACTTGAATTAAATGTGCTGCTAGGTTGAACAATAATAAGGATAATAATAATAATGACAACAACAATAATAATAATTATAACAACAGTAATGTCACTGGTGTAAATGGACATAGCTCTAACATTTATACCAGACAGCATTAGCAAGACTTCATGTCAAAAAATGTATGATTTTTCAAAAATATATATTGATGGCTGTGTAATACTGAAATTATAATGCCTTGTTGTGCTGGAAACACTGAGATTTCATGGAACCACTAAGATAACTGTATTTTCTCCAAAAGGGATGACTGAGTCTTTCAGCCCAAACAGAGGTGAAATAATTTCATTTGGTGACACGGAAACTGTCTCATAAGCAGCAATCCCATCTCCCAGCACTCCCAGCCCCACTCCCTTCCCAGGCATGTTTGCTGCCTGATACATCCTGTTCTGTTTTAGCCTTGTTCCCCTGTTATCCCTGCTGAACTCATCTTCCCTGCTGTCAGGTTAGCTCTATTTAAGGGAACAGTGAAAGATGCAGTACTATGTCCACATTGAAGGAGGGAATCCCTTTTCTGCAGCCACCAAAGTGGCATGTCCATCCCCCCTCCTGCCCCATTATTACTTACCAGAAGGGACACACTTGCCTCCTGGCGTAAATGGCTGTGCAGCCTGTGTGAAGTGCCAGTGGGACCACTCATTACCTTCTGAATCACTACAAAATGCATTGACAGAACTACAGGATTTTCTTAAAATAAATTGATGTGCACATTGGTTTATTTTATGAGAATACAAAAATCTATAGAAAAATTGAAATTCAGAAAGCTGAGAAAGAGAAATAGAGAGGGAGATCTCATGATTGCATTCACTATAAATAAAGAGATATTATTTAGCTGTCAGTTTTAATTAAGGCACACATTTCTTCTCTATATCATCAGATTTACAGGCACATCCATTCAGCATGGATCAATCATTTACTCTGTGGACAATCTTCACAACTGCATTTTGATAAGAAAACATTTAGTTGAACAGAGTGAATTATAAAATATGGAATAATATATACCATGTATCAACTCTGGGTAAGGGAAAAATATTTTTCAGTTATTGATAAAGACAGTCTCATTCATTTTCATATCTTTTCCTGTGTATGTAAGCATACAAACCAGCATGCTTGTCATATAATATTTAATTTTTTAAAAATATGGTGGAAATGGATATCTGCTAATACAACTTCCAATAAAACTTATTAGAAAGCAGCTATGGTAAAGAGTAAAAAAGCATTAAAATTTTAATCTTGCTATTAATAGTGTCAAATCTGGTCAAAATATAGCTTGGGAATAACCAGGATAGCCAGTTTAGGTCACAGAACCAAGTGAAGTTCATGAAACTCTAGGATCACTGTAACTGGGAAAATATTATATGATTTCTTTTAAAAAAAGTCTTTTTTAATAATAGGTATTTTTGCAGCCTTTATCATTCTTGAAACTCTTCCATTGAATATCCCTTCCCTTCCCTTCCCTTCCCTTCCCTTCCCTTCCCTTCCCTTCCCTTCCCTTCCCTTCCCTTCCCTTCCCTTCCCTTCCCTTCCCTTCCCTTCCCTTCCCGTGATATTGTATACATTACTAAGTTCTGCTAATGAAGTCTGTGTGATTCAGTAAAGGTTTTTAAATTTTAAAATTTAAATTTTAAATTTCAAAATTTAAAAAATTAAAGGCAAAATAAAACCAAGGTTTTTATTTTACTGTTGCCTTTTTCTGAAAAAAAAAAAAATCTATTTTGAAATTTTATAGGAAAGTTGTTTGAAAATGTTGCTGTCAGTTCTAATATCAGGTCTGTGCCTTTGGTAGTAAATATGGCAATTCACATAGCAGCGCATTTTTTCTTCTGCCAACAGAATTTGTTTTGTTTTGCCACTATTTCAGTAACCATAAGAGTTTTCATGTAGACAACTGGAGCACTTTGGGATTGACTAGAACTGCTCGGGAAACCTCTAGAGAACTCATGGGTCTGCTGAACACTTGGTTGCCTTTCCTGTGCTCTGTGCTTACTGTGGTGCGGACGGTAAAAGGGAAGAAAATCAAGAAACTAATGTATGAGGGGCCTGACTGCCATGGTCTGAGGAATCCAAGTAGGACTGCACAGCTATTTTTCTTCTCTGATTTTCTGTTCTCATGGAGTTCCGATGTTTATACTGCCAGCTAGAGCGATCAAGTGCCAAAAAAAAGGATTCTGTAAATCTTCTAACGCAGATGAAAAGCAGCATGTTATTTATAGAGATGAAGAAAGTCTGCCTTGCCCTTTTCCATCTTGAATTGTGAGATACACCAATGCAACACGCTCTGCTCTTGTGCAGTACCTTTCTCAGTATTTCACCACATGTAGTTTTACTTTTGGGTTGGAGAAGTCTGTCTCAGTAACAATTCTGAAAGAAAAGAATAAATGTGGTAAATGTTTGCTTCATGAACAGCCTTCTGCCCCAAGCAGCACCCACTGTCTGTTTCTTCCCCACCCCTTCCACCCTCAGTGCAGAAAACCATAGCCCCAGGTACCACTGCTGGGGCAAGATGGGTATGAAAAAGACAGCTACCAAAGGATTAGCTAGGAGGCAGATTTTATTTATCCTGGAACCAGTCTCCTCTTTCTTAACCACAGTCCATCTTTTAAGTCAGCTCTGGAAATCAATACAGAATTCCAGTGGGAGAAGCACCACTCTCCCAGTGCTCTTCCTACCAGGATTGTGAAACTTCTGATATTGTTTATTGTATAATACCAACATGAAAAAGGTTAGCTTGCTTTATAAATAGTGCCTTTTATCGCCACCCAGAAGAGGACACTAATTTGCATACTTCCCCAAGTTTTATGGGAGCGCTACCTTAACTGCTTCAGAAGCACATTCATGAAGCCATTCCCTTCACTCTGGTACAGCTCACAGCCGCATGATATAATAAAAAGTCAGTCTGGGGTAAAGGGTTACCATAACTTAGGATCACATTTTGGGCAATCAGCTCATCCATTCCCTCCAGCATTTATGCGTAAACTTAAACCTGTCACATGCAGAGAACATTGCCACATTTCAGCAAAGGCTTATTAACCACTATTCTTCATAAGTTTAAATTAAAAGACAGACTTACTCAAGTTCTTTCTTCACCTTTTTGAGGATGCAGTTTCCTGCAGTCAGACATGTTTATTGGCTACACCATGCCAGCTTCAGGTAACGCTGCTGCTATTTGTTACATTTGCAGCCACTTTTTAATGTGGTATCTTAAATACCAAATGCATGCATTTAGTTCATCTGAAAATAAAACTCAAGGGACACAGAGTAATGATAAATGAAATTGTGTCAAGTGGAAGAGGTATCTAGTCAGCACCAAAGGAATTAAAGTTTGTCTCTGCATTATTTAATTAACAGTCTGCAGGAGGGGTTAATAAATGTTACCAATATTAGCAGTTCATATGAGCTATTAAGAAGAAGCAATCCATCCTGCGATCTGTAAAGAGGACTGGAAGGCAGAAAGCTCAGCACTCTCTCCCTGGCCTTGCCAGAGAATCCGTGTGCAGTTCTAAGCATATCTCTTTTGTCGCATCTTCTAAACTGTCCAGTCACTCAGATATCCGTGTTTTGGTTCTAGGGTCCAAATAAATCTTACACTGAGCTTTCAGAGACACTGAGCATCCACTGCAACTGATGTTCCAGCAAAGTAAGCTAGCCTGAGCTCACAAAAGTTGTACTGAGAAACAGCTTCTGCCTTGAATACGGTGTCAGTCCAGGATGATGCAGTCAACAGGATCACCTTCTCTTCACCACAGGGAATGAGGGTATCCAGGGCTCCTGCTGAAACAGGTCACCTACACCAGCTGTGCACACCATTGGTGCTAAGTCACTGAGCAAGTTGGAAAGAGCATGTTTAGCTGTGTTTCCTCTGGATTATTAATGTAGCTGTGCTAAGAAATTAATAACATTTCATCAGTGGTGGTCTCAAACTGCTGTGCCAGAAAGGTCAACTACATAAAGAATTAAAAGCAAAAAGCAACAAAAACCTACACAGCACTCAAGGAACCAACCAAAAATCCCAATGTTCCAAAGAAATTCCATTGCCATCTAATTTTTAACGACAGGTACAAGCATATTAGTTTGACTGTATTTACTTTTAATATTTTTTCCTGTAATTGTAGTACTGCATCATTGGATTTTTTTTCCCCTGTTCATATTTTACTTGATATTTGGAGTGTTCCAAAGGGACATTTAAAACTGCAAAGGACATTATTGTGCAGAATGATTCTCTAACACATTTAGATGCCCTCTTCCTGTTCATTTCAATGAATGGTGCCATAAAAATAACCCTGGTATCTCTGACAAGTTTTGAAACTGCATTTTCACAATGCTTCAAGAACAGAGTGTGTTCATATTGGTGTTTTAGTCCATATCAGGAGTGTGCTTTTGAAGCAAGTAGCTCGATCATTCCCACGTACCACATAATTTGTTTCATACTGTGTGGCAGTCTAAGACTGCATGAACAAAATCCTTTTTGGATTAAATTAAACTCAAAGATGACCACCAAGAGCACAACTAACCTGGTCCAAATGCTGGTGGGGTTTTAGACCATGGGACTACCCTACATTTAGCCTGAAATAACATTCCTTCCCTATAAAATGTGTAGTATAGACCTTGAATTCTATACACTAACAGGTTCCTTCAGAGATCCAATTCATAAAGATGCAGGTCAAGACCGCTAGGACAGGAAAGTATTGACACAGCTCAGAGGAAAAAAAAAGCAAAGGAAAAAAAGAGATCTTTAGAACAACTTTAGGAACTAACCAGCAGCAAGTAAAATCTTCGCTTCCTCAAATTTCATGGACACAAAACAGCAAGTCCTCCCAAAGCCACATAGTAACCCAGTACATAATATTTGCAAGAACATCTGCTGCACAAAGTAATTGAAGTGCATTTTTTAAGCCACAGATACATCTGAAAACACTCTCACTAAGATCCTGCTGTCAAAGAAGCTTGCCTGACTAGCACTGATTTCAAGCAGACCCTCTACCACAAAACTGCATTACCAGTTCCTAAATCTGTGTAACTCTGTGGAGGTGCATCTTTTTTGCCATCTGAGTGCTGTGCATAAATGCATGCAGGTACTGGACACCAAAAAAGAGGTCCAATCCTTTCCAACAGTACTGAGTTCAACAGATTTTTAAAAGTGCAATGTCGTCAGGTTATTCAGCATCTGTTTTCCTACTAGACAAGATTTAAATGGCATGTTTATTTAAAACAGAGATCTGCAGTAACAGACCAAAGCTACAAACAGCTTAAATGAAAAATAAATTACTAAGTCTGCTGCTAATAATTCATCTTTGCAAGCATTTGAGGTTCACTAATTAGCCTTGAAAGTCTGTCCCTGATCTGGCATGATCAGGGGAAGTCTCAGAGTTCTGTTTTAGCTTTATGCCATTGTTGACTGTAAATACTAGAGGTGCAGAGCAGACTTTTAGCCCACGCTGGGCAGGGTCTCTCTCCATCTCAATTTCTTCAGCTTTTTCTCTGCTATAACTGGGCATGGAAGACCTCATGGTAATGTGGAGGATTAAGACATCTCCTTTCTTTGTCAGCCTTAGAATATCTTGATTAACATTTCAATCACATCTCATAATTAGCATATTCCCAGGAGATTTCAGGCTGCTTTTCTTTTTCAGAAGCCTCTAAAGATGCACAAATAAAATCGCACATTTTGTATACCATATTGTAGGGAATATAAGTACAATGTTCTTCACAGTGAACTTACTGCTATTTGCTGTCAATGAACACCATTCATAGGAAAATACTAGTATAAAAGGTGACTTGTGGAATGGAGTGCTTGTGCTAAGTCACACCTTCTTTCCTGAAAACATGTTTTTTATTTTAGGATATAATCATATGGAACATATATACTGGTAAACTAAATGGTGCTCTTCAGAATGCCATTGTTCATATTCTATTAATAACTGAATAGTCATTAGCATAGTTTTGGCCCAACAAATGAAGCCTTTCCTAAACATTTCTTGGGCGTAAATTGGGAGTCAACAAAAAGCAAGGACTGTTCTCCACTTGTCCCCTGTTGGAAGCTTAGTTGTTAGTAGCCCACGTTTAGGACAAGAGAACTTAACAATAGGAAGGGGTCCAGACTAGGCCAGCTAACCTGAGAAGAAGAAAACAAGCCCTACCACTGTTCATTTTACTAGCATATATGTAGCCACAACATCCCAGCATTTTTTTTAGTGCAAATAAGGTCAGTAAATGACTCAAGAATGTATCTGAACATCATCTTTTGCATGACTAAGAAGCTTTCAACTGAAGAAGCTATTTTTTTAGTTTACAGTGTGACCTCTGTATTTAACTCAGGTAGTTTCCTTCCTGAGTAGAGGTTGTAGAAAGAGAAGATCACGGTTGGTGCCCTTCTATCATCTGTTGAAGCTAACCTCAGATGCACTTGTAGCCACAGGTGCACTTGAAGCATCTGATACTGGATGAAAGCTTACCTGTTCAACACCACAGCACCTTGCAATAACAGTTTCTCTGCAACAAAACCCTGGAGAAAGTGTTCTGGAAAGACATAAAAGTTGTCTTTGAGCAGTTTACAGAAAGTTTGCTACAGAAAGACTCTTAATCCTGTGATATTGATCTGGAAGCTGTAGGAGAAACTTTCTAATAAAAAAAAAATGAAGTAAAAAAAAAGTAAAAAAGAGGAAAAATTGCACAAAAAAATAGGTTATTCTGCTCTTATATTTTCAAATTATTGTCCAGTTTTTATTATATAATTCCTATTAATACCAGTAGGTTTTGTGATATGCAGGTAAATCCTTGTGAAAAACTTTATAAATATTTACAAATGCCAAATGACTGGATATTAGATAGGAAACAACTAACTTCTGTCCCCCAACCTACTTTTCCCCAGAAGTAGATATTTTTAAAAAAGTAAATCTTAAAATGTTAAAAAAATAAATTTTTGTAATTGTATGCAACCTTTCCTCTTATTTTATTGTCCTGGTCCTGTATTTGTGATTTAAATACACTGCAGTAGAAAATGTAGGATTATCACAACAGATCTGTGTGAGAAGGAGATTAATTTTGAACCAAAATGAAGACTGTCCCTTGCTAGGACAAATCAGATGCTTGAGGCAGAGTCCTGGCTACCTGTAGATATGGGTTTGGCACAGCAGACAAAAGAAGAAAGAGCATGGCTGTTGCAGAAAGTAAGCAGAAGCAGCAAACAAACAAGCCATACTGGTGAAACAGCAATAGATGTGCCATAAAAGAAGAAGAAGAAGCAGACTCCTGTCCATGAACAGATGCTGAAACAGAAATTAACTTTGCAGCAAAGCCAAACAATGCCAAAACTGCAGTCCTGTGGATGAAAGGGCAGAAATCCAAACGAAATCAGCATCTCATTCTGATCCACCCACTGCTCATACAAAGTACCGATAAGGGGGCATTGCCTATCAGACTTATAGTTTATCATAATGGGCTTAAAATGCAAATACTGGAGTATCATTATGCATTTGGGCTCCAATATCCACAATCTCAGCTGCTACACTTTGGTGCATGACATCCCCTGTTGACTATGTACATTTATATATGCATATATATACATATATACACACACACCCCTATTTATTCACCAAAGAAATCAGAGGGACTGGATTCTGTTTGTTATAGTCTCAAGAAACATCTGCTCTTCTCTGGGCCTTCAAACAGATATTTTCGTTTGCATTTTCATAAGATACAGGGTAGAACACTAGTCACGTTAAAGTCATTGAGAGAATTCCCACCAGCTTCAGTGATATCCAGCTTCGGTGATATTACAGTTTGACTTCCCATATCTTTCAGGCCTGCCACAAATCTTGCACAGTCACTGGTCTTTGCTTAAGTTTTTTTTCACCATCTCCTTATTTGTTTGCTTTTGCTTTGTGATTAAAGCTGATCTACTGTTTTTTACAGACTGAAAAGTTTTCCATTGGAGAATGCTGGTTCAATTGCATGAAACATTTTCTGGAATGTAAAGATAAACAAAACTTTTTTACACTTTTTTTTTCTAAATACTTTATTTTTACAATGTCAAAGAACCTTCTTTCAGTGACTGTTTTGATTTGTTTGTTGTTTTGTTTTTTTTTTAGGAATATTTACCACATCCAACAAAAACCTTATTATCCTGTAGCTGATAATAAAAAGGTCAGAAAAAGTATGAAAGACATTGTTTACTCTTAATGAAATTAAGCAAGCCATGGGACTAATTAGAGATATCTAAAGTTCATGATTTGGAACTGGCATCTTGTAAGAAATTGCATCTTTTTGCCCCAGTTTGAGATGAAAGGCATTTCTGAACTAGAATGAAGACTAGGAACTCCAGGTAGCTATTCATCTCATCTTGAACTCCAGGGGCTTCAGGAGAACCAAAAATTAATTTCACATTATTTAGACTACAACACAATTGTCCATGGTTTATACAAGATGTTTCTTCCTAATCAGGATCTACGCTGAAGAGCTGCGTTCTTTGCTGCCAGTTACAGCAATTATTCCCCTTGCAACTTCACACCTGCCCGGTGCTGACCTTCAGATTTGCCAATGCAAAACAACACCTGTTTGAAAGGAAGCTACCAAAACATTCTGAAAGAAATGCTGTCACCCAATTTGTAAAGCTAGTGGTGGTGGTAGTGACAGGGATTAAAAATCTGCTTTAAACACTTCCAGAGCCCTACAGCTAGGCTGCAAATGAGAACAATGTTCCCCTCCAAACTTGCAGAGCTACTGCCAGTGTCCACTCACAACCACCTAATCCTGTAGCAACATCTGGACATTATTTCTCATGTCTGAAAAATAAAACAGGGTGGCTCAGGTGCAAAACTCAGTCTTGTGGAATACTTACCTTGCTGGTTATTCTCACACTTTAAGCAGCCTGTAAAGAAATGAGAGCTCAGTCCAAGACAACATAGCTCTTTTTCAGTGGTAGTAGGACATTTATACCAGCTGAAAATAAAGCCCATATGTTTGGAACTAAAGAATGACAGGTTATTCTTCATTAAAAATGTATTGTCCTGACTGTACACAGCAATGTTTTGCAGACAGACAAGTGCAAACATGTAAACCCCTCCATTCAGCTTGATATTGTGCAAATTATGAGGTGAGGATATACAGCACTAAAAGCAACAATTATGTTAATTATGTAATCACAGGGGTGATAGATTCTTGTAAAGTATAAAGATCTATGGTCTAGTATGAGTGATTATCCTAACACCTTCTTTTCTCATGAGTGAACTGAGCTTGACTTACAGGTGGGGTTTGGGAGGCTGACACCCGAAGACTGCCTCATAGCAGTGTAGCATGGAGTTGTCTATATGCCATGAGATGAACACAACTCAATGTCAGCTTCAAATCACTGCATCTCCCAAATTCAGCCTCTACCTGACTGGGAAATTTCTGCCTTCTAGTTGTGGATTGCCTCTTCAGGCTCATTCAAGATCATTTCTCTCTTAAAATAAATTTTCTACATTTCTGTTAGAGGAAAACTAAAATAGAAAATAAACAAAATACTATACCCAAATATATCAGATGCACTCTTCTTTGGTTGTGTTACTCTGCTCTGTTCCTTGATTTGGAGAATTGAAGGGGGGAAAATACAGAAAAAGAAAAAGTTCTTCCTTTCTACTAGTCCAGTTTCACATATTTTGAACTTCTAGCTTTTTCCTAGCTTCTCTTTGTTAAGCAGCAGAGCTTCTGTGGTTTGGAAAGAAAGTGCTAAAAGGGAGATAGTAGTCATATTTGTGTGTATGTGTGTTATTTCATTAACATATATGCAAAAAAATTCCCATCATTATTTGAATGTAATAAGTAGGACCTTTTTTCCTGTGAATATTTAGTGGCATTAATTCCTTTTTGCCTATATTGCTTTCCCTTTACATTTGCTTTCACTGAACCATCTAGGAATTAAGTTTTACCAACATGAATATTCATTCTTTCTGTTACCTCTGGTGGCTTTGGATCAAGCCCAGAGCACAGTTGCAAATGTATGTACATGAATATTTACAGGTGCCAGATTTTATATCCACATTTGCAAATACTGCACTAGAAGTGGTTTCTTCGTTTCCAGTCACAAACATGACAGTGCCATATCTCTCTTTTGACCTATCACAACAGCTCCAGTCTGAAATGATGATTATTCATGGAAGACTGTGCATGATCAAAACAGAGTTAAAAAGATTTGCCAAAACAAAATACAGTGAATAATTGTGAATAATAAATTCCAGGAAATTGCAGTCTGAGAGCAGGCTTTCCACAGGCTTAGAAGGAACATCAAATAAGTTCTTTGTCAGCTCTTCTCAGTACCCACTGCATCAATTTTCTTACTGCAAAACAGTTCACAAAATCCAGCATAATCTTTAAAGCGCATCAAACTTCCGACATTACATCTGTTAAGTGAATAAGCAGTATGAAACTCAGACATGGCATTACCCCCATTGCTCTGTCTCTGCTGCCCATCATTCACCATGGGTATGCAGCATTTCTGAGTACAGTGTACCCATATGACAGCCTGAGATAATGCCACCAAGGCTGGAGCTGAGCTTCAAGACTGATAGAGCCGACCACACCAAAGAAATTATGTAGACAGTCACAGAGTCACTAAAAATAGCAAAGGACTGGAGGAAAATTTACTTTTTGTCTTCTCTGTTATTGCCCATCAGCAAATGTGTTGACTTTGAAGATATTTAGTACCCACGAGACTACCAATGCTACAAGCTTGATCTGTCTCCTGTGTGTGTAATTTTACTGCAATGCTCCCAGTGAAGGAACTCCACCAAAAGTTTCAGATCAATGAACAAACAATTACAATGTTATAATAAACCTTTATAATTAAAATATTAAATTGCCAATAGAGGGAAAAATATGAGATTAAACTTGGCATATATTTTTCTTTGGGAGTTCTTTTTTTTTTTTTTTTTTTTTTTTCCAAACTCTACTCTCTGTAGTGATGAGAAGGAAAGAATTTGCTTTGTGTTACAGGATGGTCTCCAGACCTGCAGAACTCACCTTTTCAAAGAGGATTTCCCCTATCCTGCAAGCAGCTGTCACACTTGCAGCAGAAGCAGCAGCTTAGCACTGCTCTTCTGCTCCTAGAGAGTAGGCAGAGGCCTGACTCTTCCCTGGCTTAAATTGGTTTTATAAATCCATGGATGTTAGTAGATTTTTCCATCTGAGCACAATCCTGATTGCAGAGTTCATCTGTCATTTAGAGCAAGGACACTGGCATCTGGATTCATGCGTTGAACTCTCTGCTACAGCACTGAGAAGCTTCATGCCTTCAGGCAAGTCACTTAAACCTGGTGTTTCAATTTATCCTTCTACAAAATAAGTATAAATAACACTGTTCTCAGTGGGGTGTTTTGAGGTCAAATTCTGATCTTATTTTGGCAAAACTAGGAACAGCACTTCTGCAGCTGATGGAATTAGGCTAAAGTAAAATCACCGCAAGTGTCTTTCACTGTAAAGTACTTTACAGACTACATACAATGCAAAATGATGCATTGCAACCAACTCGGAGATAAAAGAGGCAGACCAACTGGTACAAGGGACTAAACACTGTCATGCAGAGGGTTGAAAAAATCCAGGGATCACAGGAGGAATGCTTAACTTGATTAAAATGGTAATCGCATCTTTCTAACTGCTATGCAGGAAGAGAGAGTCTTGGTGTTAAGATTATATCAGATATCTTTGCACATCAAACAGCAATGAATGTGACTCAGAAGGAGGGTTTTTTTCCATTTGGAACAACTGCTTTCAGTTTGGTTCTGCCACATGTAAGGCTAAAACCTGTATTTTGCTAACAAAATTAGGTTTTAGGCCCTGCCAGCACAATCAGTCCCTGGGAACTGCAAAATCCCATGCAGAACCACTTGTGCCCGGTCCCCTTTATCACAGGCTGGTGTGTCACACACACCGCCTGCATCTCTCCTGCGATGCCCCATCAGGTCCCTTGGTCACCCCTCACCCCACTCCTGTGCCCCTCTGTCAACCCGGAGCCAGACCGTTCAGCCTTCCTCTCCTTCCACTCATTTCTCACCCTTGCTGCTGCTCACCACAACTCTGATCTCTCACTTCCTCCCCACTGCACATGCACACATTAAAACATTCACAGCTTTTACAGCTGTGAGCCAGGAAGAAAAGGCATGATAATTTAATCCACTATTTTTTTTACCATTGCAGATTTCAGTGCTTATGCTCAGTCTGCCCCAGGCAGTACTCCCTGAGATATTAGTTGCAACTAAAGAAAAGAGCAAAGTAATACTGAAACATTTGGGGAAAAGAACAAATATAAATCACGTATCAAGCACTACTGGGAGTGTTTGAAAGCACATGGAAAGCAAACGGCATGTAAATCTGAGCTCAAAAATCAGCTGCTTAAAAAACCAACCATAATTAAAAACAAACAAACCACCCTATGCTGTTATTGCAATTATTATCAATTAGTTGAAAAGAGGCTTACTTTGTTTCATTTCATGTGCATACACAATTACAAACATGCATGCAGCTTTCTTAAAGCAGCTCCTTTGCTTTAACCTTCATTTGTTCTTCACAGCTGGAATAAATGGTTAATCTCTCAGGGGATCATGCATGCTATTTGTTATTGATTTTATAGCTCAATAACATACTAGAGCTGTGAACAGGTTCGTATCAGATTAGGAAACAACCACTTAGAAGCAGACACCAGCTGTGCACTTGTGATAAATTACATTTTTTCCCTATGAATTTTATACCTAGTTATAGTTAGTTTACAGGATTTAGCACCATATGGGCTGCCTGCTAGTGAGGTAACAACCCAAAACACACTTTCCTTAGTGAAAGAAGCAACCTGTAGCTGGACATTTTTCTTTTAGAATACTGTGTCATAATTATTGATTTGGAAATCATGAAATGTTTGGCATACACCTTTGTGGTTTGGATTTAACTTAAACACTGAGGTTGTATGAAACAGCAATACACAGATGGTAAATGTGATAACATTAATATGCAGAGAACTTGGAACCAATGTATTCTAAATATAGGATCCTTTTGAAAAAAGGCTTTATTTTTTCTAGAGCTGTTGAAAAGAACCCTCTCTGAGGTTTGTGGTGAGGGAAGAAAATCTCAGACTATGCATTGCATTCCAAAGATCAGCGTTATAGTGCTATGCTTACCATTAAAACCTTTCCAAGCATCACTTCAAGGTAATTAAAGTTCTTGCAATATTTTTATAATGTAAGACAAACTATTCTTAGACAAAAAGATGTAATTCTAAAAAAAAAAAAAAAAAATAATGGAAACACTTTATCACAATAAAGGACCCAGAAACATTATGAATAAAGTGTATTTCACTCAGAGCTTTTCACTTGCTCTGTTATTTCCCAGTATTGGTTATGATGTTATATAGCAACACGCAAGACACTCTCTGTTGAAAAAAACCAAACACATAAACCTACACATATGTATATGCATTCTCCTCTGGTTTTCTACCAGCATTGTGGACCCCAGTTATGTGATACAATCAGTAAACCTAGATATGGAAAGATTTGATAATTCTTCCTGTATGTTATTGCTCTGCCACAACGAAATTGTTACCTGATATGCATTCAAAGGTGCTGCTCCCAGTGTGATGAGATTATTATCCCTGGAAATTGTCTAGGCCACTTATATACTTATTGTTTAGACTAAGCTAAAGTATCCTGCTGAGCTGGCAGCATACTGTACAAACCTTATTTCTATTCTCTTCCACCGTGGTTAGAGGTTTCCTGATATAAAATGAATTATCTGAGCATAAATCTGATGACAAAACTCACTGACTAATGAATGGGTACATCATCATAATTCTAGCCTTAGTGAAAGGTAAATTTGAGGACTAGATTTTGCTATAGGTTACTATATAGGTTTAAATGCGGGGAAAATGTAATAAAAAACCTCCCTTAGTTTATGAGAACATACTGTAAGAAAACTGAAGTTTAAATTTAAATAGGCCTAAAGATCCCAAATCTGAATTTGCTAATCAGATTAAAATGCCACTTATTTGTAAAGTAACCTTACATAAATACACATTTCATTAGCTTTTGGATTTAATATAAGGTGTTCACAAGATTCTGCAGTAAAAGAAGTTGCTATACTACAGCTAACATTCAAGAGTCAACAGATACTCCTACAGCTGAGTGAATAATTAAAAAATATTGAATAACTTATTCAAAACGATGAAATTCATCAACTAAATTACTTGACTAATACATCTATGAATTATGAACTGACTATGCTGGGTGAATAATACATTAATAATTAATATGAAAAATATAATTAAATTCTTCAAATTAATTACTCGGAGAATATGAGAAACCATAATTATTCTCTATACTGTAGTCAAAGAATAGAATGTCTGAGTAGTCTGTATGCTCTTCAAGTCTTATAATTTTTCAGTGCAATGTATAGGGTATATCTTTATAATTACGGAGTACTGGGGTGATATCTCAAATATCGCTTCAGGCTAAGAATGAAGAAACATGTCATAATTGAACAAAATAACATATGTTTTAATAGAAATATGCTAATGGTGGGATGCGTAGCACATCCTAGTTGGCAAAGACTTGCTCTGTCTCTGAACCAATTGAGCAAGGAATGCCCACCAGAGGGAATTTTTGACAAGCAGTCAGATACTGGGGCTGTGTAAATTGCATTTACTAATTCTGACCATAGGTTACTGTTAAACACCAGCTTGTAGGGTGCCTGAATCAAGAATTGAGCATGGTTCAAGTATGTGCAGCGACTCGGCCTCCCGCCTGCCCTCAGTGTTGGTGCCCGGGTGCCCACCCAGACACAGCTGGGGGCTCTGTTGTCAAGCACTCCTGCAGTAGATAGCTCAGGTTTTAGGACCCCGCTTTGCAAGGACTTCTGGCATGCTTTTGGATCAAGCTACAGTGCATCCAGCCACCTAAGAAGGAAAATGTGCACATCAAGGGGCCTGACGTTCTTAGGTCTGCTCCAGGACTTGCACATCACTTAACAGTACAGACCAGCCTCAGTGACCAAGCGTGTGCGCAGGCAGCTGCAGACAGTTTGAACAGCCCGTGTGACTGCACTTGCACTCACAATGTTTGTCACTGCCGTGAAGATATTGCAATGGCAACCCCTTTTCCTTTTGGGACAGGGGCCAGCTAGGAAGAGGCGGATGTTGTCTGTAGGGTGCTGAGCCCCTCCTTTCTCATGGTGGCAACTTTACACTGAGCACAGTTTACGAGGAGTAACAGGGAAATCAGCCTTGCAAACTAAAAGTGGAAAAAAAAACCGGGGCTCTATTTAAGAACTTTCCTTGCCTGTCTTTACATTTGTCACAATTTTATATAAGACCATGTAGCTATTTCCTGAGGGACTCTGGCATTCATCATAAAAATGCACTTGCATTCTCCATGCACACAGAGTATAAAGTTATGCTCAAATATGCAGTGATACCCAGTGATGCCAGAGAGAGTTAGGGCTATGGACAGAAGTCAGTGCTACGTGTGGGCCATAGCATAGCTCTAATGAGGACTGCTGTTGAAGACAGTGCTTTTTAGAAGTCTAAAACCATGATGTTTTAACAGATTTTTTCAACTGTCCTTCAGCGATAGAGGGGGGAATGTTGATTTATCATGCATTAAATGTAAAAAGTTAGCACATTCCTTACACTATTATGAATGGAAGATGCCAATTAACCACAAAACTAGCCAGATACCTCATCCTTCTGTATACTATTGCTATCTTGAAAGTATAAAGTGTTTATAATATTGTTTGATGGAATGAGGAAAACCTACCTGTCTTTATCTCCACATGTTTTGCTTTGACCAAATGGTTTTGCTTTCAAATGTAAAATATTTTTAAAGATTCTGAAACAAACAAGAAAAAAACCCCAAAACCCAAACCAGTCCTTTTCTCAGAAGAAAATCAACCTCTGTTTCTCCACTTTCATAACCTGCCACACCTACTCACCTAATCCCCACTCCCAGAAACTGAGTATCCAGGTTACAAAATAAGTTTCCTTAAGTCTGAAGATTCTTTAAAGGATATTTCAAACAGCCTTCTAGTCCATGGTCTGATCTGGCTGGTTAATGAGCAAACAAAAACTGTCCTGAAAGTAACTGTCCCTGACTATAAAGACATACCCTAAATTATTTATCCCTAGATACTGGATCCATTACACTGCAATTTTCAATCACTGTCTTCTTAGTCTCTCACACCCCCAGACCTGTCTTTATCCTCTAAAGTTTCCCCATTATCCCCAACCTCAGAAATAAACTCCCAGTTTTTCCTGTACTATACTAGAGGTCAATTCTTACAGTTTGTGAAAGATTCCAATTACATGGAATAACTAATAAGCTATCCATTTAATCTGATTAAACACAGCCATTTTTATTCTCTGCACTCCTTTCCATTTCCAGGTATCAAACACACTAACTAGAGAGAATACATGTTTTTGGGAGCATAGCTATGCTTCTTTCTCAGTAACCTTGTGTATATTACTACAGGGTACGATTCTTCAGAAATAAAATAAGTTGCTCTCCAAATGGACAACTGCTTCTACAAAAGCAACTAGTGATGTTTACGTATGACTTTGTGTAACCAGCTTGCTACTTCCTTCTCATCTCCTGGCCTGAGACACAATTCTGTACATAGGCTTGAAACTGGCAATTACATCCTAATTCTGCCAGGCAGTGAGCATCCTCTCCAAAATGCTGAGTCTTCTGGAGCACTAATGACTTCAGTGGGAGTGAAGAAGCTCAATTCCCCACAGGGCTGAGGCACAGCTTCTTTCACTGGGGATTTCAAGTACTGTTTATTCCTATGGATTTTCATGCCCTATCAGTCCTTGAAGGTGACACAGGAGAAAACATGATGACAACAGGGCATGACAAATCTCAGGGAAGATTTGAATGTAAATACTCTCCCGTGAAATGTAGATATTATTGGAATAACCTGAACAAATCATGAAATTGGCTGGCAAGGGCATGGCATCATTATCACAGTACAATATCTTCAAGGAGAAATTGTGTAAGGCGTTTTATAAGATTTATTACATTTCTGAAATGAAATAAAATATTAGACCTCTAAAATTTTTTATTTAAATTCTATCAGTAACTTCCTGCATTCCTTACATTCCTTCTCCCCGCCCAATGAATTAGCCATTATCATATTTTTGTCTGAGATAAAAATGAATGATCTGCTTTTGATTAAAAAAAAAAAAAAAAAGGAAAGGAAAAGAAAAAGAAACCTTCTGCATAACTTTGAACTATGAATCAGCCTTGGAGCTCTCATTAAAAATTCCCTAACTTTTAATTGCAGAACACAGTCTCTGCTATCTCTGGACTGCGAAGTGAGATTCCTGGCAATTACTCAAAGGCAAAAATGGTGAGGGGAAAAAAAAAAAAAAAAAGAAAAGGCATTATTATTACCATAATTTAAGACACAGGTGGGGTGTGAGTACAGTCATCCAAGTTAGAAGTTGCAAGTATCTGAACTTTGCTTCATCACCAAGTCCCTCTGCTGACTTTTGGCAAATGGCATTCATTCTTCAACTTGTTTCACCAGTTGAAAGTTTCTAGTAAACACTTACTGTGCTGACGTATTATGTTTGAAGGTATTCTGACAGCTCTGAATGTGTATTTGTAGGAGCAAAGACTGTAATACAATGCAAGGCAATTTGAAGAGAAGAAATCATCAGTTACTGGAGCAACTTTCCTTATAAGTCTTTGCCCAAGGCTACTCTTTCTGGTATAACAGGCAACAGTAATGTTGATAAGGTTCCCCATTATAAAGCCAAAGAAACTTTTAAGAAAATCCTTTACTATGGTTTCTTTGCAGTTACTTAATTCAAGAAATAGAACACAACACAGACAATGTGAAGGTTCAGGTGGAAATCTGTGTTTGTTCAAGATTCCATCACCATTACCAGATTCTTGTGCTGATGACAATGAGGAACCTGATTCAGAGAGGAAAATCTTCTGAAAAGCAAGAAAGTGACAAACAAGTTGGGAAGTCAGAGAATGAGGCGATGTGTGAGAAAAAAAACCACCTCTGAATGAGTCATAAAATGCTCTACAGAGCAGAACTTTCAAGTGTATCTGAAAATAAATATTTCTCCGTTTTTCTCAGTATGTTTCTGATTCAGTCTAATATACCTACGGTTCAATCAGAAATGCATAAATGCTGCCATTGGTGGCCATATCCACAGGAATGCCATCCAAACTAACTTAGATCTGAAAGCACAGAGATACAGGGTGAAATGGAGGCTGGAATTCAATACCTGCAAACTTAAGGCACCATAGCGACTGTACCCTTCTATGACTTTGCTTTTCTGGGGTTCCTTCGGACCTTAGGATAAGCTTGGCTACAGAGAGGTTCCCGTTTTATCCTGACAAAAAGCTGAGAGTGCTTTCTTTCTAATGACACAGATAACCCTGGGGATTCTAGTGCTATAGAAGGCGTGAAGAAGCTGGCTAGTTAGGCAAGCCACTCCAAAAGGGCAGCAGGACTGGGAAAGATAATGAAAGCAGAGGGCTCTGAGGCCCAGAAAAAGGAGAAGAAGCAACCATGTGCTGTAAAAGCAGACATTCAAAGAAAGAAATGTGTGTTTTTCTTTTCTCTCAGGAGTTCTCTACACTCACTCCTAAAGTATGACACGTGTAGATGTATAAAACTAAATGATCAAGCACTGAGTTCACTAGGGAGTTCAGTGTAACCAGATTGGCATTAGTTGAGACTGAGCAGAAGCTATCCAGAAAGACAGAGCTTAATATGGAGGTTCTGATTTATCTGGTGGGCTGCACTTCCCCATCAGAACAGGACTTTTCCAAATGATTAAGAGTTGGCTTTACCTTCTCTAGAACAGGCAAATTTCCCTGAGTGGACAAAGAGGATGCAAATCTGTTGGAGTAAAAATGAAACCTGCGGTGATAGGAAAAGCTGTTTGTTAGGAACCACATATCCTTTTAGGGTCATTGAAGTACCCTATCTGCCTCCAGTTCTCACAGGAGCTGCAGCTAGAATTTTCACATTTCATCAGTCTTAATACAAGCAACTATGACCACACCGCTGATGAGCTTGTAACGGTTTCACCCCTAGCAATGGGTAAGTACTTCAAGGACTACTTCCCCTGGAAAAATTCTGACAGCTCACTTTTACTTAAGGCAGAAACTGAGATTAGCACCAGCAATTATGTGGTCATATAGATAAGGATGGTTAAATGCTGGCTCTGCCCCAGACTGGCTTACTTTATTTCTGTACTTACAATCCCTTTACATCTGACTATTAAAATTAATCAAAATTCTGTCGGCTCACAAGCCCATTGCTTAATATTTTCTGTAGTCATTTTCAACAGGTAAGGCAAATACAGCCAGTCAGGGTTCTCCATTGGCTTCTAGCTGTGGAAGTACTCTGTGCTGCAATTAATCCTACTAAGCCAACACACAAAGCTGAGTATACATGGGCCCAGCTGTTACTATAACATGGGCTTTTATGCATCATATTTCTAAATGCTCACCGCCTTCTCTAAGTGCAACAGCACCAACCTAGCATCAGAAAAAAAGAAAAAAATAAAAATATTTTTAAAATCTGTTTTTAACTCTGGGTTTATTTGATCATTCATTACTTCATTCAATATCACCAAGACCCCCTATTGGATATATTGATTCAAAGCATTTTGTTAGATATCAAAAAATCAGTAAAAGTAACATGAGATGGTCCAGACACAGCCTTATGAGATTATTATCGAAACTGGGAAAACAGAGTTGCTATGTAAACAATCAAGTCAAATAAGTATAACATTGCTTTACTTCCAGATGTTGTTTCTCAGCATTTACCACTCACCTGGCTACCTTACTCCTCATCCTCCAAAGGCCCTTTGCAGATACTGAAAAAAATTCAGACTGTAGCCCCAGTTCTTATACATGCACACAGGAAACTGGAAAAGGATATTACATAGTGGAAGCTGTTGCCACCCGTTGGGAGTGACAGCTTCAGGCAGCAGGTTAACGTTTCTGTGCTGGCTGTGCAATCTACAGGGAGAGAAAGGACAACTCCACCTGGGAAGGAGTCAGAGCACCAAAGTGGTGCTTCTGCCCCAGGCCCCTCTCTGGAGGAATCCATTTGTCTCCATTAGCAGTACAGGGAGCCCAGGGAAACAAACCTCTTAACTGATACAGCTCCATTACCTAGTTAGAAGGTAAGTGATGTGGATATACCCTCCCTCTCCCTCCTTCTGCTCCTGCCACGTTTTTCATTAGCAGTGCATTGCAACATCCAGGCAGGTCACAGGACTCAGAAGAAGCTATAAAAATGCATAGGCAGCAAAAGTGCTCCATGTTGCAATCCACATTTTTCACCTTTCTAGGATTTAATCCCCCATGTGTCAGGGCACAATCTAGCTATATAGTAGTCACAAAGAGGGAATGTTTCCTGGGACAATGTATGGCATGACTGTTCTGAAAGGTTACTTTTGCTTTCCTCCAAAGCAACCATTGTTAGCATACCCAAGAGTTGGACACAGGATGAGCAGAACATCTGAACTGTTCCAGTATGGCAGTCTCTATTATGTTGGTTAATGACTGACACTCTGTCAGGTTACAATAAACATGCATACAACACCACCACGTATTTTCCTGTGCACGCAGTAGAGATCAAAATGTATTCAAATAACAGCATTGCTTAGCCTTGACTTAGCCAGGTATCCGATGAACTGCACCTTTGTCAACAAGTGCTTCCTTGCAAATACCATAGAATCAGGCTTCAATGCAAAGCACTTACTTATATGTAGGATGAATTTTACTAATTCATTCCACTTACCAAAAAGGGGTTACTTTCACTGTGAGGTTAAGAGGCCTGGATACCAGGGAGACAGCTTGGCATTGCCACAGGCAAGCGATATCTCACACATAACAGAGTTGTATCACACCTTGTCTCAATATGTAAGGCGAGTAAAGATTTTGTTGTGTACTTAGTCACTCTGGCATTATAGTCCTGCTATGCAATAATAAAAGTGAAGTCATCAGGGAAGTCACAGAGGGGGCTCTGGTGACTAACTCCAGAGTCTCCCTAGGGTACTCATTTGTCATGGGACTCATTCACAGCTAAATGGATGGGAAAGTAGCTCATGTTCTCTTGTTTCTTTAAAGTGCACTTGTCACAGAAAAGAAATAAGAGATTTTCAGTTTATGAGAGTAGAGGCAACCTCTCAGCGTTCCAGTTATTACTTTTTTTTTTCCTCTCTGTTAAAGAAATATTAGAATAATACTGGGAAGAAAACATTTCCTTCATCATGCTGGCAACAGGTCATTGCTGCTACTAAGTGCTTTTCATCCAATGATCTCAAATACATTTCACCCTGGAGATGGCACATGTTATTACAAGAAATGTGTGAAAAAAATATGTAACTTTAAAATAAAATAAGCTTAACCCATGTAGTTTTCAACTTTATCCACTTCCCTTTGTGAGTTTCCATGAAAAGTAAATCCATGTCTATTAAAACAGACACTTTGCATCAAAGATATTAATAATCCAGAAAAAATATTTCAGATGCTGATTTTTATTTAATAAAAAAGCTTTGCATGAAGTAGTAGCAAAATAAAATTTTTGATTGTACGTAGAGTTTTTGAATTACTGAAGCAGAGAATTTCCTTTCCCAATGCAAAATATTTTTTTCCAGGTAGGTGGGCCTAGGAAGTGACTGGGGAAGTGAACAAAAACATAGATGGAAAGTGGACTGGGTCATTGGGTTCAAAGTATGGTACAAAGCAGTGTGAAGTCCAGCTAACAGTCAGTTACTAGTGGTGTCCTTCTGGCATTAATGCAAGCCCCAGTGCTGTTCAATGTCTTTATTAATGACACCAGATGATGAGACAGAGTACACTCTCAGCATATTTCTGGACAATATCAAACTGGCCATCCCTGAAGGACAGGGCGGCTATTCAAAGGGATATAAACAGGCTGGGAAAAGGGGCTGATGAGAACCTCATGAAGATGATGAAAAGTAAACGTCAAATCCTTCTACTGGGCAGATATAACCCCATGTATTAGTACAGGTAGAGGTCCAATCAGTTGACAGCAACTTTGCAAAAAAAGACCTGGGGGTACTGGGCTGCTGTATCCAGTTTTGAGCTCCACAGTACAAGATGCCCACAGACTTGGAGCAAGTCCATCAGAGGACCACCAAGGAGGCTGGAGGCTGGAGCACACAGTGTGCAAAGAGAGGTTAGGAGAGCTGGGTTTGTCCAGCCTGAAGAAAGGAAGGCTGGAGAGATGCCTTATTGCTATGTACGAAAATATTATGACTTGAAGTAGAAAAGACTAAGCCAGGTCCTTCTCAGAGGTGCACAGAGGAAGAATCATAGAATCACAGAGTGGTATGGAAGGGCTGGAAGGGACCTTTAAAGATCATCTAGTTCAAACACCCCCTGCCATGGTTGGCATCTTTCACTATATCACGTTAGTCAAAGCCCTGTCCAACCTGGTGTTAAATACTTCCAATAGTGGGGCACCCACAACTTCTCTGGGCAGAATGAAAGGCAAAGAGATGTAAGCTGGACCATAGGAAAATCCTATTTGTTATAAAGGGGAAAAAAAAACCCAACTACCAAAAGGGTGGTCAAACACTGGAACAGTTGAACAGAGAGGTTGTGGAATTTCCATCCTTGGAGATGCTCAAAACCTGATTAGGCATGTCCCTGAGCACCTGACCTGACTGCAGCTGCTTTGAGCAAGCATTTGGCATAGGTGACCTCTACTCCAGCCTAAGTTTTTCTTTGATTCTGTGAGGAGCTCCTGTCCTAATATTCTCCTCAACTTAAAGAACGTTTTAAAATCAAACCATATCTGGTCCTGAAGTTTCATATAACAATAAATGAAGATAAATAAAGCGGTATTTTTTTTTCCCAAAGGGATAATAATACATAATCCATTGCACTCTTGGTTTTATTTGGAAAAAAAAAAAAAGTAATGAATGGGGGGAAAAAAGAGAGAGAAGAAGCAAGACTACAGACTTTGAATATCCTTTCTGAGAAGAAGTATGACTCAGTAGAGGGTATTACTTCAGGAAATTTTTAGTCTGTTCTCGATACTCAGACCTGCAGTCGTCTCAGTTAATTGAAACAACTATACTCTGTCTTAGCATCGATGGAGGGACAGAGATGTAATCCCACATTTTAGGGTGGACTACATAATTTTCTAACTGTATTTCTATTCAACTGACAGCAGAAGGTACCTTAGGACTGTTTTCCCAACCTTGGTTCAGCTTAGGGGATGCAAAATATTTAACAATGCCATACTTTTGAGTGATTTCTCATGGAGCAGTAGTCACCTCATTCCCAACACAGTGTTTTCTAAAACCATGAACGTCCCAATACAGGGACATTTTCACCATCGTTTTTTACATAGGAAGGGACTTACCATAAGATTGGAAAGACTCTACAGAATGATGCCTATGCTGGTGGCTGAAAGAAATGAAACAAAGAACAAAACCAGGCATTGTTACCCCAGCTGCAGGGCATGAACTCTGTTTAGCTCTGATGGGTAAGAAGAGTAGCCAGCCTGAATGTCAAAGAAAAAGATCATGTCAGCAAAATGGTATTGCCAGGAGGAAATAGCCCATACAGTAAGAAAGTTTAAGAGAGGTCAGCAGCTTCATTAGGATTATATTTCACCAAAATTTCACTATGAGGGAAATTTTTGCATGTGCTTGAATCCATCAAGTTTCTGCATCCTGAAAATAGAATTGAGGATTACTTCAGTTTAAATGAGCTCTTCACTTAGGTGCTTCTCAAAGGATAAGCTTCTGCTTCAAGAAGCCCATAGGCATTCATTGTCACAAGACAAAGGGAAGCATCATAAATTATACATTCTCAAACCTCAGTAAATTCTGAGGAAAAAAAAGGTAAATGGCTGGGTGATGAAACAGCATGAAGCTCCAAGCCTAACTCTTCAAAGACATATGCACAGCAATTTGCCACACTGAGGTGGAATAAACAGTAACCTTTCTGATAAAAGCCATTTCTTGCCTTATAAGTGTATTTCTGCTTTTTCAACATGTTAGAAAAACAGACACGAGTTGTGCAGTGGTGAAGATAGAGTGAGGGTCTATTAACTTTTGGACTTTCACCAACTGAGGCAGAGGTATGGATTGTTTTGGCAAAGGATAGTAGTCACTCCACTGAAGTCTGCTCCTTTTAGTTAGTTAATTCGGAGTTCCAGATCAAGGAATCCTTTTTTTATGGAGTGAAGGTGGACACTGTGAATCTTCCTTCTCTCCTTGTAGCTGAGTGCTGGCAATCATTCAGGAGCAGTATTGATGAAGACTTCTTGAGGCCAACCAGGGTCCGTTTCTCCAGACCATGTTGAAATAGGTTGGTGATTCTGACGAAAATACAGTCAGAGAGTCCACTGAGCAGAGGAATCCAGATCCCAGGCTCTTCTCCTAACCATGGAACTGCCAGAAAATATGCATTATTCTAACAGGGAAGGTGAAAACTGTCATGTAAAAATAAGAACAACACACAGAAATGTGCTAGCACTGGGGAAAAGAAGATCCATTGTATTTGACTGACACAAAGGTGCAAAAATAATAGTATTTTGCATATAGAATATAAAAAGTGAGGCATTATTTTCCTGGGATCAGTTCCTCCCAAGTAAGAAATACTTAAAGAAATACTCCAGCTTCGCATTCCCACTGTCTCCTTCTGCCTTCCGTCCCCCCTAAAAATCCAGTCCTGAATGTAGGAAACATAATCATATTGTTTAACACTGTTTCTTTGGACACGGGATTTTCAATGGCATGTAAATCAAGACACTTTATTTGGAGAAATCACCCTGAAGGCTCCAATGATTTAAAACCATATTTTTACATATATATATATATATATATATGTATATGTATGTGTGTATGTATATATATATATGAGACTTCTAAAATATGGGTATTTTTACCATTACAGGACAGTTTCCTGAAGGTTGCCATATGACCAAGAGTTATGATGTAGCAGCTGTTCTAAAATAGGATATGTCAACCTCTTTAAGCCTGAGGAAACCCATCATAGTTTGTGTCAGCTAAGCCCTGTTGGGTTTCTGTGTCTAAGCAGTCGGACACAGGAAAGTGCTGCCTGATAAATGGTCCATTCAGCTTCTGTTTAGGTCTATATGCACTCACCCAAATTGCAGCATTTGAAACTGGAACAATATGTACAGTTTCTGATTCAGTTAGCAAGGTGTAGGGGTGATATTATCCTCTAACAACTAGAAGGAAACAGTGAGAGTGCAGAGCGCAGAGCAGAATTCAGCTCTAGCCCTAGCTCTTAGGAACCAAAAATGAAAGGCAAATGTGATAGGAAAATCAGGTGGGCACAGCTTTTGAGAGCCATGGGCTTCAGTTCTAATTTCTCCTGGCATAACTTCCAGTCACTCAGGTCACTGTATCAGCTAGGGGAAGTTTCTCAGAAAGAAACCAAATTTCCCATTTTACCTCTGAAAGTTAAATTGAAAAATAAGGGATGATTAAAAAAATTAGAATAATTCTTCAGAAAAGACAAATCTAATAAAGTGGGGAATTGTGAGTCCTAAAAAAAATGTATAAGAATATGAATCATGTAATGAGTATGGGCATAATTATGCTAATGGAAGCAGTCATGTTACTCTGGGAATGATTATGCTAAGCCTCTGAGCATGCCCTATATAAATTAGTCGTTTCCTTAAACCTGAACAGTCTGAAACAAAAATAACTGTTCTTGCAGTGAGAGAAATAAAGAAGTATGGGGAAGGGGAGGGCAAGGTCATATCCCTGTACCCAATCTAATATGACTGCAAACATTTCAAAGCTATTGCATGTATCCTGTGCTAGGTGCCAGTCCTGTTTTACCAAAGTGGAGCACAGGAATGTTGTCAAACCTCTAGTATAGAGGCAATCTCAGATCATTATTTGGTGCTTGTATTAGAATAACAGACAGAAAAACAAGAACAACCCATCTCTATACTGAATTCAGTAGAAGCCCTAAAGCGCAGATTACACCTCTAGATAAAGGTCTTGTTACTATCCAACAAATATACTTGTGAAGGAATTATTCTCCCTTAGAACAGGAAGGCCACAACCTGCTCCAGCTTTACAGTATGGGATGCACGCCACCTCCTTTGCATCAGCTCATTTGCAAACACTTGGTGATTTCTACTCACTACAGTCTATTCCTGCTTACAGGGGCGTGTAGGGAGGGGCATGGGAAGTTTCTGCTTTTTTCTGTGGAGTGAACCTAAGAAAGATCCAAAAAGGGCATACGATAGCACAGGGAACTTTGTATCCCAGTTATTTAGACATCATGACCTTGACCTACATAAAGGCCTTAAATTGTTCTGGGAAAATTTACATTTTCCACATGTTTACTATAATTTTTATTTAGGAAAACTGTTGCTTCCCTAGCCTTGATCTATATTCTGAAGCATAAAGGAACCCTAAAGATGGTGATTATTTTCCTTAAGAAGAGAAGGATCAAAGAAATCTCAGATGAAATTTGAATTAAAACACCACGTTGGCTCAGCTCTTCAGCCTGCAACACTGACTCCGTTAACTGGAGAGATGTCTAAAACAGACCCACGTTTGTTTTGCAGGGGCATGTCACAAGTGAACATGGAGTCATTGAGCAGACCATGTCGCAAAACACCACACACCCCCAGCAGCAGCTGCCTGGGGGGTGTCAGGCTGACGTTTGGAGAGATGTGGAGATTCAGTGACGGCACTAAGTCATTGCTGTTGTGTAGAAGAAACAACCTCCTGGAAGCGTACCCAGCAGCAGTCTGTCCAGCCCTTTCCAGGCTCCTATCAATGTGCCTGCTGCTGCTTCCCTCCGACACAGCAGGAGCCCGTGCTGCAGCCCAGCCTGCCTCAGCCGTGGCAATGAACAGACAGAGCCTCCCTGGTTTCTCCCTTCTTAACTGTTTTAGGGTGCTGTCTGTGTCTTTGAAATATATAAATGTGTATTCCTTTCTTTTGTGTGAGTAGAATAACAGCATGTACACATGAGGAACGGACCCCAGGGAACAGGGAGCTCTTCGCCCCTTGCCTCTCTCTCAGCATCTGCCATTACTTTTCTACCTGAAAACAGCTCATCAAATCTGAATCCCCCATCCAGGGTTTTTTGCAGCTGAAGGGAAATAGCTGTTATAGGCAGATTCATTTATCTTGCTTACTCCGAGTAACATTGTATGTCATCGAGTAGTATCAAAATAGCCCAGTAAGACACATTCCTCAAATAATGTGATATTGAATCATACGGGTGGGTTTTTTCCTACAAGTACACTGAAGCTCTCTTACAGCTCCTTGACATCTTACAAGAGCCACAGGAGATTTTCCCATAGCCCTGGGTGTCCACAGCATTTGGAAACAATGTAGTTAATGTAGTTCAAAATATTTCAGGGGGGAAGGGGAGGGGGGAGAATGGAGGGGGGGTTACAATTCCTCAGAAAGCCAACCAAACTACTAATTATCATATGAGATTTTTAAAAAAGAAGAAAAAAATAGATAGGTATCTTGAACCAATTAAAACCACTTTTCTCTATTGCAGCAAAGCCAGCTCTTGATACAGAGCTTTTCTTCTGTTTTCAATTCTCATTTCTTTCTTGCTTTGGCAGGAAAATATTTTAAACGTTTTTTTTCTTTATCAAGGAAAAAATGTTTTACCTCTGTTTTCTTCAGACTCAAAAATAGTGACACTCAACCAAAGTTAAAAAAATAATAATAAAATCACACAACGTGACAAGCACAGAACTTTTTCTGCTATGACAAAGTTTCTAAAAGTCATGAGAAGCTGAACTGAAAGTATGTCAGCAATATCTTCTGCTCCTGCTCGCCTGCCAGAGACAGGACTTGGATGAAAATATCTAGACCTTGAGAGCTTTGCAGTTCAGGGGGCAGCAATTACGAATTCAAATTCAGACCTTCATCAAGAATACATGACTAGAATAGATGCCCCACATCAGGCTAGACAAACTGCAAGTGTGAGTCATGAACCAGCAGAGTTAGAATCAGTAATTCATAACCTATAGCTGACCACTGAAAATCTGGACTCACCTATTCCCTGTATCACTGCAGATTACCGAAAATAAAGCATCACCCTGTAAATTGAAAATTGTAGTTCCCGAAAATGGATCAGTGAGATCAGGTGGGTTTTGTGAAACACAGGGTAATGCTTTGGCCTGTTTGCAATTACCTATATATTGTGCAAAGGCACATATCTATCTTCCCAACACTTCTTTTCCAAGTTGTTAATATTATCTGTTTGTAGATGTGAGGACTGGCGGGAAGCACAGAGCTGTAAATAGAAGGGTAGAGATGTCGGTGAGTCAATGTCTTCACAGAGCTGCGACCTGTGAAGTCTGAGTAACCAAAAGCATGAAGAACCTGCCTAGACCCAATACCCTTAATAGTCCCACCTGAATTGCGAGAGGTGGGAAAAGCAAAGGAAAGGAAAGGAAAGCCCTTTCACTCTTAAGGCAGGGGTAAGATGTAGGGTTGGACAAACATTGGCTCATTAGGTGCTAAACCCCTTGCCACCTCTAAGATCTCTTCTTGGGTCAGCAGCATGCTGTGCTGATTTTCATTGCTATTTCTATTGCATATAGTGTATTTTCTTGTATTAAATGTGATTTTTAGAGGTTGGCTTTTGCATCTTTCTGTCACACACACACACACACCATCCCCACCCCCCCCCTTTGATTTTTAAAGAAAATCTCTTTTTTATTCTCTTGGATCTACAGCACTATTGAGTGAGTCTTTACTGAAATTGTTTTGGGGTTTGCTTTTTTATCTTTTTAATGGTATTTCCCATCAAATTTGCTTGCAGATGCTAATACTTTGACAACTAAAGAAGCAGGTGTGTCTAAATTGTCATCTGGCAGTCAGTTTTTCCAGAGGCAAAAAGAAGTGCATCCCTCCCCACCATTTTATTTAACTTTTTGCCTACCTACCTATCTGCATTTTGAAAGGTATCTTTAAGACTCTTTTATGGACATACAGCTCTTAAGCATTTAAGCAGCTTCACAAGGATTTAGGCATGCAATTCATATAGTCTCTAATAGAAATTATGTGGTTAATTCCCCATGCAATCCTTTGACTTTTTTTTTTTCTTTTTTTTTTAACTATAGCTGTGCAATTTGTATTTGCTGAAATGTGGCTAAAGTTCTCTGTTAAAACGTCAGTAGGGGAATTATGAAACCTTTTTTTACAGTAACTCACTTTAAAGAACTGAGCCACATTGCTCTTATCTTTCCATATTAGGCCTGATATATTGTGTCAAGCATTTCAACCTCTAGTTTCCATCAAAAAGATAAATGACAGCTGTCTCTGAATTAATGGAACATGAGAGCAGATCACTGCTCTGCATCCTGAACCCTATGAAATGTTTAAGCATGCACTCACCTGACCTGACCTTGCTATTTCCACTTTTCCAATTTGTTTTCTTGTGATTGAGAAAGGTGAGGGAAGAGTTTGGCACTCATGCAGGATTTTGCTGTCAAGTTTCACTGTGCCATCCATCATAAATTGTATCTGTTCCTCCAAAATCAACAAGGTATTTTAATAAAAATTGGTCCTGGTAAAAAAAAAAATAAAAAAATAAAAAAAGGTAAGAATCTCTGAACTTTATGGGATTAACTTCAATTCTTATTCGTCTCCTGTCATGTCCAATAATAATTTTGTTTAATATCTTCCCGTGAGATACTCCTGGCTAAACCAGGAGGTGTTTCACTGCATACAGTACAATAACACACCCCATCTCACCCATCCCACCCTCAAAAAAGAAAAAATAAAATAAGAAATCATGGTCTTGAAATATTTCTGAAGTAGCAGACTGAAATTATATATGACTCCTGATTTTGTGTTGCTAACCAGATTCTTGACCATGCAGCAAATAAGAACTTGAAATACACATTTTATGTATAATATATATTGTGAATATATAGATGTGTACATATATGTAGGTAATATATATGTATTTGTGTGTGTGTGTATAGTTTCAAAGTATAAACAGCTATTTGTATTATTTTTGGGGTTCCCAAATAAAGTTTTGAAGAAGAGCTTAAAAGCAAGACTTGGGGGAGCAGACTAAACCAGAACTTGTCTCTAAAAACGAATGCATAAATGCATCTAAATGTCCCAGTGTGAAAACGATTACTGTGGGGGCCTCAATTAGGATAAATGGGACACAAGTAAGATGTTTAAACACTGTGCTCCAGACTGCAGAGTATTCTTTCCAGTATAGCAGAAAACCCAGAGGGTGAGGCTTTGGGAACCCAAGCCCCACAGATGCACTGTGATATCAGCTTGCACTGATTGTAATGGACAGCCAAGTGCAGCAGGATTTGGCAAAAGTAAGAAGGATGAGAAAAGTAAGTATTTCAAGACATTCATAAATACGCTTTAAGCAGTAACCTCTGTCTCACAAGCAGGATGAAGGAGATGGGCTAACCTGAGCCTCACATTTTTAAAAGGTCAGTCATCCAATTGCTCATACAAAAAATGTCACGGTACTTATGTTCCTAATTTTAACACACAGCTGCTGCAATGGCTTTCCAAAGTGGGTGTTTATGTGTTTGACTGACTGGATTTCACTTTCTGTTACATCAGTCATATCCTAGTCAAGATAAAGTAAAATAGATCTGGTGTAAAAGATGGGCAAATCAGACGTGTAAGCAGATTTTTTGAGACTAAGGTACCTAATTTACAATCTCTGAGGTTGTTATGGATGCTTGAACAAGTATGAATTTTTGTATGTACATTACTGTGCATGAGGTTTTAAACAATATCCTAGACAACTTTTTTTCATTTTGAATTCCACTCTATCGCAGTATAAGGAGAAAAAAAAATAATCATATAGATGGAGATATAGGCAGAGTAAAAGAGTGTGGATAAGGCCAAAATTACAATAAATAGAGGATTTCATTTTTCAGTGATCTAAACTTGACATTTTCATAAGCTTCTCTTATGGTCCGTAAACAAAATAAGAACAGAATCAATGTCTGCTCTTTTTATAACCAGTCTCAGAGGCTCAATACAGAAGAATGACATTTGGCCTCATCAGAATAAGAAACAGGCTCTGTATGTGCCTCTGGTGCCTGTGCTCACTTGTCTCCTGAGTATTGCAAGTGTACTTCTGAACTGTAGAGAATGCAGAGAGCAGGGTATTAAATCTCTATGCACAGTCTGAGGCTTTTTGCTTTCTCCTTGACCATCTGAATGCAAAGCAATATATATTATTTTTATCCACTAAAGTATGCCATGGCTGCTTATGCGTAGGTACTTTTCTGTGAGCGGAGCATACTAGCCACGATAGAAATACAGAACTGAAAATGCTTAAACAGAGACTTCAGACATACACATGATTAGGTATTGGAAGACCACTGTTTATTCAAGTTCTTCATGTGACTTTAGCATTGTAACAATTAGTTCACACCATTCATGGAACTGGCAACTTCAGCAAGGGTGTGAACAGCTGCAGCTTTGTCAGTCCTAATGAAGGTAGAACTCAAGACCAGATTCACACACCAGATTCAAATGTGACTGCTGCTCTGTAAAGACTCTTATATTTAGGATAATGGCATGAACACTAGGTATTGTGCTACCTAAATTACACTAACAGCAGTAAAATAAACCAACAATACTATAATTGAAAGCAGAAAGGTGCAGAGACAAATTACAAACTGCTTTGCTCCTCAGCAGCACCAACGGAGCTAAAAATTTGTAGCCTGTTTTTATGTATTTGTAGCCTGCAGGATACCACAGCGTTTCATAAACAATGTGTACGACACCCTGAAATGACATTGGTGGGGAATGGCAGCCAAACCTTAACCTAATGCCGTAAGCACAAACCTCATATTTTAATAATACATAATGGAAATGCGTCTGCACCAAAGCAAAGGACCCATGTCATTGTGAAGCGCCATGGAAAGAGGTAAAGGCCCAGCCTAAAGACCAGGAACCAGCAGATGTAAGCACAGTCTGAAAGAAGTAAACCACCTGACTACAACCAGCATTGCCTTTTTCAGGAATGAAAGTGAGAAATGAAATTTAAACTCAAAGTCAGAGTTTGTGCACATGACTGGACAACTTTATGCAAGTCCACATTCAAGCATTTTTTTTAAATCTTTGCAGGAATTAGTCACTAGCGTTTAACTCATTACCAAAGTATCATTAAAAAAAAAAAAAAAGCTTGCAGTAATAGTTTATTTATGCTCTGTTCTTCCCTCTAGAGTTACAAATGTTAAGAACTTCAAGTAGATTTGATTTTTCTTTGTATTGAAACTGAAAAATGACCTCAGACACTGATCTGGCATTTGCTAGATGAGGATGTAGATCCAGGCTTTTCAGAGACCTTCTGTACCACTGCCTTCCTGTGAGGTCTCTGCAAGATGGCATGGCTTTCGGCAGAGGTTGACTTTCAGGTAAAAGAAGGGTAGCGGAGAGAGAGCAGATGCATGCATATCCTTAGGTTATTGCTCTAGGAGGTACTGATATATCCATAGGTACAATTCCTGATTGAGTTTTGCTGCTGGTGGAGGTTTTTTGATCTGCATTTGTTTCAGACATCCCTCAGGTTGCTCATCATGGGCCAGATCACCAAACTAAGTTCAGCTTTGCTCAGAGCTTCTTGTAAGTCTTGTGCTATGACATGTCTTTCTTAAATGAGGAGTAGATTCCATCTTTATTAAAATAAAAAGTAAGTTCCTGGTAACAGGAAAAAGCCTAGAAAGTGCTAGTACTAAGTGCTTAAAATCATAAACGGGAAAAAATTATTATTTTTTTATTCTCATAATTCTCAAGCTGTAAGATGTTAAACAAAGAAAAGCACTTAAAGAATGATGAGTGAAAAAAAGGAGAGTATCTGGTTAGATAAATTGTCAGTGCTTCATCTTTTTACCCCTACTCTGGGGTCTGAGTAAGAATATCCTGTATAACATTTCTTCCCTTGAGATAAAACATCATAAAACACAAGCATTTTCACAGAGGAACAGGAGCCTGTTGTGAGCCAGCAAGGTGCCTGTGGAAGGAATAGAAGAGTGAAATTTTGTGAAATGCTATCCTGTTTGACTCGTTTCTTATTCTGTAACATTAAATTTAAAACTTATTTCCATTTTGCTTTTTTCAATCACATTCAAGTGGTTTGGGGCTTGTTTGTACAACATTAATCTGCTTCCTGTGATATTCTACCACTTTCCGTCATCTACATTGTGTGATCTTTTGTCACTGTTGCAGACTTCACAGTGTACTAGTGTGCATCCTCTCCACAACCTGAAAGAGCATACCTGCTAGACTCTTGTTCACCAAGCTCTGCTTTGGGTCAGGGGGGTCAGGATATGCCTGTGGGGAAAGGGCAGGGTACAGAACCGCTGAAGAAGAGGTTACTCCAGCTTTTGCCAGCCACCTTCAGCTAGCCAGCATCTCAGGAAAAGTCTCTCTGCACCCTCTGATGCAGCACTGCAGTTTTGCACGCTCCTGCACAACTACACAGGCAACTGACCAGGTGAGAGGGAGTGCTTCTTGCCCCCATTTAGGAATTAACAGGAGGTGATCTAGCTCTATACAATTAGTCAGAGAGACGCATTCACACTACAGTGATCACTATCATTAGCGAGAATAAGCAGCATTTTCTTCATGGTATTGCTGCTGTTTCGTAGGGTATAGCATCAACTAAAGAAACCTTCTGTCAGTGCAAAGGGAAATAAACAGAGCATCTGGGGAGCATAAAGGGAAATTTTATAAGGAAAAGCATGATTTTTTTTCCTTCAGGAGATGCTGTATGCATCCACAAGCTCAATATATCTCTCTAGAAGGGATGACTGTGGGAGAAAGTGCAGAAGTGCTCTTCAGAGTTATGCTAAAGAAAATACCACTTGTGGAAGGGCAAAAGCGACACAATAGGTAAAAAGGAACCCATCCAGTGGAAGTGGAAATGGATGTAATGCATCACCATTTATTTTCTGATAGATTGCCTGTACTGATACCTATACGCTAGTTGTGAGCTAGATTTCATCTCAGCACAGTGTATCACTGCTATTCAAGCAGCCACTATAGGCATGAAATTACCTGAAAGACACATCTACAAAATTATTCCAATGCAGAGAGCTGCCTAAGAGACTTATTATACTGTAATAATATAAATATGTAAACATTACACACTGGAAGTCCTATTGATCCTTGCTGCCAAACATGACATCATTATTAATAAAAATGTAATGGGAGAGTTATAAATATGCAAAATAATAGCATATTAACCTAAATAACACCAACAAATTGTACAGCTTAGCATAAAATTGAAAACCACTAACCAAACACTGTGTGTTTTTTTCATACTAGCAGCAGTCAAAAATCATGCATAATGCAACAGTGCAACTGCTAACAACAGCTTCATGAAGATAATTTAAGCTAGAGCTGGACAAGCTCCAGGAAATCTGCCTAGAGAGTAAATGCTGAGCTTTTCTTCTCTTTCTAAGTGAAAGAGCTCTGAGTTGTTTCACTCGCTGTCCCAAATGAGTCTTATTATAAGGCAAAGGATCATTTTAAAAGTTAAAAGGAAGAGATAAACAGCTTATAAATAATACAAATATATACTGATATATGGATATATATATAGATATATAACAATAAACCAAAACCCAAACACACACACACACACACACACACACACAAAAAAAAAAAAAGCAAGCAAACAGAAAAAAAAACCAGTAGATGAGTCCAGACAGCTTGGGAAAAGGGTGAAAAAAGCAAGAAAAATGAGGAAAAAGAGAGCCACTGTGTTGCCAAATGTTATACATTAAATAAAAAGTATTATAGTGCAGAAAAGAGTCCAGAGAATGTCGGACAACTTAGAAAAGAAAGGTTAGACTATCAAATGTTCAAAGTTGGCATCATATTTTATATCAGTCTAAATACCAATTATTTACAACCTATGTAAATAACATTATTAGAATAAAAGCATTTCTTATAATAATTAGGAAGAGACACCACTAATGAGAATGGAGATCATACTGCAGTTCAAGCAGAAATAATAGGCCTAATGCAGAAATTCGTTGTGGAGGTTTTTTGCCCTATGTTATGAAAGAGGTCAGATTATCTCCTCTGAATGGTCTCTTCTGGCCTCAGAGTCTACAAAACTCAGATATTTTAGCTGACAGAGACTTTGGATATTTTAGCTGACAGAGGCTTTTTCTCACTTCATCTTTTTTTTCCTTTTTGCAATGGGATGAGGGAAAAGGCATCCCTGAATTCTTAAAAAAAAAAAAAAAAACCCAACAAAAAAACCCCCCAAACAAACAAACAAACAAAAAAACCCCAAACAATAGCATTACTTCTGACAAGGACTGAGTGAGTCAAGGGCAGTGTTGAGAATCTGAGTCCCTGGCTTGGGACATTGCCCTCAACAAGGCTGTGCTGTCCCGTACATAGAGATCCCACCAGCTGCTGGATGAACCTGATACCACAAGCAGAACTGGCAAGAACGCCTCTGTATTACTTGGCAACTTTAAGGCCTCAGGGAGTATATTTTGTTTTGATTTTTTTTTTTGCTTCCAAAACATATTTGCTGAATTTTCTGTTTAAAGAGAAATATGAAAGATTTAGTTTAGTTGGGGGCAATCAACAGATACACACACAAAAGGCCAACATAAATATCTTGCAAATCACAATTCCTGTGATTTAGTACTAATTGAATTCACAGCAAATTCTTAACAATGTTTCTATTTTCTAACTGCAAATTACCTAACAGCAATTGAAAGGTACATAAACCTTTCACTGAAACCCGGCTGAATTTGGAGTTTGTAATGAGGTCTCAAACTAAATGAGATTTGGAGGACTCGATAATAAAAAAGTAAAGATTAAGAGTTAATTAGCATTTTTCTTCAAACCACTGAAAACTTTAACTAGGTAATCCTCATCCCCTTCCTTGTCACCTCTTTAAGTGTAGATGAACCATCTGGAAAGCAGCTGTGTGTTTGTTCATGATCATTCCCTTAATTCCATGACTTTTAATTCCTACTGTTCTGTATGATTTTAATTTTATGCAGTGTTTGCTACTCTCAAAAATTTGTTGCAATATCTGGGGTTTATGTTTCATCCTTAATGACTAAATCTCTGAGTATCCCAGATTTTCTTAAGGATTTTTCCATTCTTCTTCATCATTTAGGAGAAGAGAGCAAAAAAAAAGAAGCAAACACACCCTAAAGTCTTAGAACCCAGAAGAAAAAAGAACCTCAATGTGTTTAAGCAGTCCACAGAATCAAACCCAGCACCTGAAGATTTGGGATTGTTCAGAATATTCAGACAATATATACACTCTTTCATGCTAATGCCAAATGTCAGGCTCTGACTTTATATATATGCACACACGAAAGCTCCTTCACCTTGCCACAGCGCACTGCCAGCGTGAGAAGGGTTGGCTGAGGAACTGTAGACACAGAGATGTGAAATGACGGAGCCTAAGCAGCCAGTCAGAGCAGGGGCAAAGCGAGGCATCAAGCTCAGTTCTGACTTTGAAAACAAAGTCCATCCTGAAACAAGCAGGCTTTTTTCTTTTTTTTCTTTTTTTTTCTTTTTTTTTTTTTGGTTTTGGGTTTTTTTGACAGAACACCGCTTTTCAGTTAGTCTATTAAGTTCATACTGCTGCTTTTCACTATTTGAGTGTAGAGGGACCTTCTAGCTAAACATCAATGCTAAATTCTATCGCTTTGGCTTCTGCCCAACTGGTGATTCAGAAATGAAACTTCTTTCAGAAAGAATTTCACAGGCAGCAGGAGATATCCTGAGCTGCAATAGTGTTTGGCGGGTTTGGCTGCTCAATGATTCTTGTTTCTCCCAAAGTTCTCCTTAGTGGAGGTGTAGAAGAAATAAGGAGGAGGAACATACTATACATCCTTAGTGTTACTATGTAGCTTTACAAAAACTGCCATGGGTGTCTTAGGTTGATGTACAGCCTTTATTCACAATATCGCCTCAAATCTTGCCTTAAAGTTCACATCATTTACATTGTTGAGAGTCTGGCACTGAATGCAACAAACCTGAATAGTCTTACAGAAGAGACTAGATAAGCGTATGAAAAAATAATAGTAGTAGTCAAGAAAGAAGAGTTCTTATTTATCCTCCATAGAAGAGGACCAAGTGATATTCAATGACAGGTTCAGGAATACACCATGAATATATATAACAGATACCAAAGTATATAAATAACCTGTGGAACTTATTGCTAAGGGACATCACTGGAGACCAAGAATAAATTGAGATTCACAGAGGGATTATACTTTCCCACAGATAATGACAACACTTACAGTTCCAGCAAGGTGAGACAGCAGAACCTGGAGCATCTCTGAGCCCAGCATGTCCTCCCCTCCAGCCGTGGCCCATGCACATGCCTGCTTTGCAGATGACTGCATTGCCTTTCAACATTCTATTTGAAAATTTCAATTGGCATCAGATCTGCTGGCCATATTTGGGCTCCTAGAACCTGTCACGCTGGAGATCCCCAGGACCCTCAACCCTAGTATGTGTGACAGTGGTTTACTTGGGTCTACCTTCAGGAAACAGCTGGAGCAAGCACAAACAGAAGATTTTGGAAGGAATAGGAACAAATACATGTAAAGGCAAAAGGTGGTCAGGAGTCAAGGAGGAACTTCTCCAGGAGCATGTATTTTTTCTTCACTGACTTTTTAAGCTTTCTCTGGGTAACCAGACCAGATGGACCATCCGTCTGACCCAGGATGACCATCCCTGTGTTTCTAAATGCTAAAGTGATATTTGACAGAAAAACATGTTATATTTCCCCTATTAAATGATTCCATTTATTAGCCTTTGATCTCTAATGTCTTCCTAAGTGCCAGGTATGAATGTGCTACAAGAGCATGGCATGCTTTTCTCCGTGCATTGGCAGTATACCTGCAAGATCGCTCTGTCAAGATATAAGGGTTCAGTTCTTGCAGATAGGGACCAAGATGACTTCACCTTTTCTCCATCAACCTTTCCACATAATGTATCATAGCCTATTTGTCATGCTTGCCACATCTGAGACAGGGAATGCAACTAGCTACAACATTTAGACAGCAAGTTTGGCAGAATTGCTCATTTCCTCTAAATCACAGGAAATTGCCACCAAGGAATACAGCACTGCAAACTGGTGAGATTTGATCTTGTAAAGACCTGAGACAGCACTCGTTATCATGCTATTGGAATTTTTATAGAATGAAAAGTAAGTTAGAAAGGATTAAAACTGCATGTTTGTCATCACAGCTAGTGCTCCCCATATAGATAACCATATACACACATGCATGTATATGTGTGTGTACGTATATGTGTGTGTATGCATATATAAGCTCGTGACTGTGATTTTCTTCTGTGCTTTTAACAAGAGCACATCTTTGAGAGGGCAGAACAGCTTTCATTAAAACAAGGATTTCAAGATTAGACAGCAGTATTGTGCTGCTTTGAAGCCCCCCAACAATGGAAGAAAACATACATTCATATATTATTCTGTGTCAGAGAGTTTATCTTCCTGGATTTCAGAGCATAAAAGGAACAATTTGCAATAGGCACAGCTCCACTTCAGCATCTGAACAAATATGAATGCTGCAGATAGCTAGGGCTAAATCTTGCTATTGATTTCAGCAGGAGTTTCAGTAATAACTCTTAGACACATTAAATCCTGCATTTTAAACAGTCTTAATTCTCATTTTCATATTTCTTTTCTGCTTTAACAAAGATTTTTATTTTATGTATTCTAACATGAAAAAAAGGGTTTTTTCACCTTAGTCTAACTACCTGGATTTAAGCAGAATCTGTGATGTCTGGGTCTAGCCTTACACACTGCTCTAGCTGTGCAAATGCAACAAGAGCCAGATGTGGTTATTCAGCAAGGCTTATTTATGTACAGTGGAGGAAGTTGATAAGGAAACATCTGAGCAATGAAATTACTCCAAGTGACAGAAATTTGTTTCCTGCATATTTCCTTAAATAAATTGTTATTAAGGTAATGTATAAGTACTATGCATATTTCTTGGAGTGGTCATGACATTTGAATTTTTTTTTTCCCCACAAACATGTCTTACAATATTTGTCAGGAAGATGTTAGGCATAATGTAAACCACAACTTGTGGTGAAGAATTTACTTTCTTTCTGCATTAAAAATTGTAAAGCCACCCTTCCAAGGGAGAAGAATAAAAATAGCACTAGTAACATTTTACATGGCAACTGTGCATGCTAAATACAGAGCAAAACCTTTCAAGCCTCTTGCAAAAACAACATTGCTGCAAACAGACAGTCATTAGTGCTGTAACTGTGGTTTGTACACTAAAATGTACTCTAACCACATGGGACTTCCTTTTGGTAGAAAAGGAATATCAGTCTTTGTTTGCAGCCTTTGAACCTAGCAAGGATCAAGAGAGATGATCTGTACTGCAGCAAGTTCTGATGCAGTGGCACTGGAATCAAGAAGGGAAGGGTCTGTATCTCTTCTGTTAATGGTTTCTGGAATGTGGTAAAAGGGATCCAAAAAAGGAAGAACATGCTCCTTCACCTCTGGTACAGCAGGATGTAAGGGAAGAGAAAGAGGTCTGTCCTGTGGTTTTCCCACTACCACAAAAGAGTCCTTTAAAGACTGACAATTAAAGCCCAATCAAGACTGCATTGGCATTGCTACTAACTGATGTCCAGAGGGACACTCTGTCAACTGTGAACTTGCCTTTGTCTCTTTGCTCTGCTCCTCTCCTTCGTCTGTGAGGAATGCAGCTGGCAATTTTCCAAAAAATTCTTGTAGTAAATCAGGATGTAAGCAAACCTTCCATGGTCCCACAGAAACAGACAGGCTTGTGTTCTTCAGTCTGTCTACTAAGGAGCAGTGAAAGCTGGCACAGGGGAAAGTCAAAGTATGCTCATAAAGAATCCTGTTAGTATTATTACTGGTATCCATTATACCTTTTCCTTACTAATCTGTCTTTCTCAGCTGGATGAAGAGCTTCTTTGGAAAACTAGCTACCTCCTCACCCTTTCCCAAATTATTTTCCTCTCTCGTCCCTTGCCTTCTCGGGTTTACCCACTCCCAATCCTAACTCTCAGGCTGCCTCTAGCACTGCTCTTCATGTAAGCCTGAATTGAAATACATTAATGTTTAGTACAAAGAATCCACCTAAAAGACACGGCAATATGTGTTTCTTATGCATTGGTACACAGCATTAAGGACAAAGGCACATTGTACAGTAACATGCTTGGTTTTGTTCCCCTGTTTATAACCTAACAAAAGCCAAAAATTAGCTTTCAGCTGGTTTCTCTTCTGCCTTTTGCAAGCCTCCCTTGCAATATTTCTAGAGGACTCTTGAACACCTTACAGGTACCTGAGCTCTCGACCTCTGATAGTCTTAGTTTTGGCACACGGTTTACTGCATGTTTAGAAAGTCAGGTGCATACGGCCCTAAGCTCCTCTTCGCCACAGTCGGCACCAGCCAGATTTGATGTATCACCCATGTGCAAGTGCAAGACCTGCTGCTGCACAAGGGTGAGACTGCTCCAACAAATGCACCTGGGAGCAGTAGGAGCAGTGTGGATCCACAGGGAAAGACGAGTGAGGAGCTGAGGGCGATCACAGTACAGGCAGTGCTATTGCTGCCAGGGCACCATCCAGCACTGCCTGAGCACCTGGGGATAGCGACCAGCACGTGTGACCCCAGGCCAGGCAGAACTGGGGCTCCTGGCCCATGAGCAGGGCTGGGGCAGGTTAGGGGCAGTAGCCAGAGTGGTGGTGCCTCAGGGCTATGACAAAGTGCTCTGGTTCTCAGAGGGTCAGTCCTGCTAGCCCCTTCCTTGCCTGCAGAACAAACTTGTTTTTCACCAGTGGTTTTCAGCTTTCCTTTCTGCCAGCTGAGCTACGCTGGCCACACAAACTGACTCTGATCAGTTCAAATTTTCCATATATTCCTCTACAATCTTCACTTATGCTTTGAGTCATGAAGGCAGCCACATGAACTGACTTATCAACATGTCCAGACTGAAATTCGGCACAAGTATGTGCTTTATTCACCTCATTGCTTCTGCCTACCAGCAAGGCTTTACTTACAGGTAGTTGAACTATATCTGCAAAGCCTATGATGCCATTTGCAAACCAGGAGGGGGCAAACTAACTCTCATGCCCTCATGCTCCAGAAAGTCTGCGAGACAAAAGTGAAGGCATCCACAGCTAAATATAGGCACCTTCCAGGCCCCAGATCCTGAAAAGAGATTTGTGTCCCTTTATGAAGCAACTTCAGTGGCTAATAGGCTCTTGTGCCATCGATACAGGTCATGTTAGATAAATTAGCCATCTACCTGGGTATAGAAACCCACTGCACCACAAAGGCACAGTGAGTATATCATCATTCCCGTAATAACACATTAGCATTCCCCTTTGAGCAGTAGTCTGTGTTATCCCCATTTTTCATATCACACATCCTCTTTTGTAACACCTGAAAGCATTTCTTTACTGCTAGGAAGAAATGAAAGACACCAGTATTATAATGCATGCTTATTTTCAGGCACCTGTACAATCTGATGTTTTGACATTAAAAGTCTTTGGCAATCAGTTAATCATTTCACAAAGACTGAATCAGTGCTGTCAAAGATTTATTGTTTTAAGTCCTTCCTATCAAGCATCCATTCACTTTGCAAGCAGTGTCTTTTAATAATTCTGTTCAGACTCTCAGCACTGCTGCTGTCACTGCTGTTCTTGCACTATAAGTACAATCAATAGCTGTATGGACAAAAATTAAATCATTTAATGGAATCTGGTTGAGTTGATTTAGGTCACAGGGTTGCCCCATGCTCCTGGCAGCCAATGTTATTTCATATTCCTATACTGTCATACCAATGCACATTTCCACTTGGTTGCTCTCCTATGGCATGTCATAGCAGAAGATGTGGGCTGGCTAGATGATTGTGTGGAGTCATGAGAGAAGCCTCTGATACATCTGGGCAAAACCAGAGATTTCTTTTCACCTTCTTGGTTACTACAGCTAGCAGTCAGAATTGTTTATCTAAGCATGTTCCTTCCATTCTGGAGAGGATCATGCCAGTTCTACAAGTGTGCATGTACTTACTTTCTCAATACAAACCTTGATATGCAATATAAACCTACAACAGGATTATATCAATATAATCCTATGACAGGATACATAGGCCTTAGGTTCCATGCCTTAGCTTATATGGAAAAGGCAGCATTTGCCAACTGCAGCTGTGCTATGGGGAAAGGAAAGGCTGCAGCTATTTCTTCTCCTGAGTTCAGTAAAATGGAGTCATAATCCTGGAGTCATGATCAGCAGAATTACACCCAGATCCCTAGATGCTACCAGAGTATGTACTCCTCAGTGTTGAGATAGAGATGCCTGGAACTTATTGTTGGAATTTGATTGCCAGAAGTTGGAATTGGTTTGTTTCCAGCCATGTGTAATTTCACTGGATCCTTTTAGAGCTGCTGTAATTTAAGTAATAGAACAAGAGTCATCCTTTTCTAGCTGTTAGCTTAGCAGAACACAAGGGTGATTTAAAGACCTCTATCTTCTGGTATTGTTCTCTGGTGAAACTAAGGAACTATTTATACCTCTGTTGTGTTGTAAGGAAAAAAAAACAAGATATGGAAATCTGAGTGGTGGTAGGGTTTATGGATGTTATAAAAAATACGAAATATACATCCTTTAATATGTTGAGAGCTCTTGATCTGAATGGAATATGTGAAAAAGTCCATGCAACTACAGCAAGCAAGTTTCTTACCAGAGCAGCCAGAAGCTGCTATTCAACACATTTCCTTATCAGGAGTCTGGTAGAACAAATTATAGATGCTCTATGTTGCTAGAAAGCCTGTGGGAAGCTAAGGTAAAAACACCTGAGAAAGTTTTTGAGTTGCATGAAAGAATGTAAATACACAGTTGAAGCCAATGAGTGATGAATCCAGATGAGAATGTGCTAAATATTATGGTCTACTGCAGAAATATGTAATTGTAAGCATGCTTATTACACTATGCATAATCAGGGATATTTTTACAATGTTTTATTTACTAGTGGCATGCAATGGTTTGGAGTAAATAGGGTTTTTAATCTGTTTCTAATTGGCATGTTATACTTCCGAATCAGGAATAAAAGGAATTAATAAATGTTACAAAAATTGGATTGAATATAAGATAAATTAGAATAGAGCCATTATAGTCCTTTGAGTAAGTATTTAGAAATTAAATTATAAATATATTTGAAATGTTAATCGTTTACCCAACAGGCTATAACAGCTTGCAGTGTACCATTACAATTTCTTCTTTAAATCCATATTTAGACATGGAATAAAAGGGGGGGTGGGGGGGTGGAAGGGTGATGTGTACGGGCAGTCGTAGCTGTGAAACATAGCTGTGAAACAGCATTGACTCTCCTTGATAATCTCAGAAACTACTCAAATCCTGAACAAAGGAAAACACCAAGAAAATCTTTAAGTGGCCATTACAATTTCCTTTTTAAAAAGTGCTCCTTGCATAACTTATGAAGACAAGTTAAAAATGCCAGATTAGATCATGATCAATAGAAGAGGCCAAATGTACCCAGTGATGCAAACATCTATATATCCTAGGTGCATCTGTCTTATTACCACTCTCACTGAGCACAGTCATCGAGTTTGCCTGTCTTCACAGAGCCCTGATGAGCCATGGAAGTGTCACTTTCCATGGTTTACAGACAACAAAGAAAGAAGTACAGGATGAGATCCTTTAATAATTTCAGCAGCTGAAACTCCACAGTGCCCACTCAATTCCCAACTTATCATGACAGTCCTCATGCCACTGTTATCCCTGTTCCTTGGAAAAGGCACCCTGGGCAGGCAAAGTGTCTGCTTTCAGCACAGACAGTCCAAGCAGCGGCCCCTGGAGCAATTCAGCTGTGATATGGGGCCGAAAACAGCAGAGCATCCCTTCATCCCTGGCTGCCCTGCACATCGGAGGTAAAATTGGTTCCCTGCTGGCTCTGTAGCTCAGGATCTCAGTAGCCTGAGGCAGGGAGTAAGTTAATGCTGTGATGCCCTAATTCTGATGTACCGGAAAGGGCAGCAGGTAGGAAACCCCTAAGTGCATAAGAATGAGAAGGGTTTATGGCCTTGTGTGTAATCATTTTCAGTAGTTGTATTGAAAGCCTCTTGATATTTGATGTTGCAGACTGCTGGGTACATGATGAAGCCTTCTTATGTAACATTTTAGGCATTGCACCTCTGTGGTTGCAGAAGTAATCACATGAACACAGATCTCAAACGTGGTGTTTTTTTTTAAAAAGATATAGACATTTATACACCTGACTGTTAAAGCAAACCCTCGATTTGTTTAGAAACTGACTAGTTAGTGGCATCACTACTTCCTCATATCCTTTCTATTGACAGGTTGTGCCATTAGGGCTTTGACAACAGCTAACAAACTGTCCTCTACCGACAATCAGCATAGGTGGCTGTTCCCTTACTGACTGTTGTCTAACAAAATGAGCACCCAACTCCCACTGCTTTATACCAATAAGACAGATCATTATTCCATACCTCAGCATTGTATGAAGTATATCTCATGTTCAGGCCAACAATTTGGGTACAGCTCAAGAGCTGAGATGTAGTAAAGGAGAGATACATGAAATTACAGCTGCTGCCAAGCTTCACTTTAGGCTTTCAAAGTAAGAACAGAAATCTTGAAAATATTTATTTTCCACTATCCCTAGAACTAGCTACAGTTCAAAACTATCTAATTTATTATTGATACAGACCTGTAGACATCTGCAGCAAGACACGCCTTGAATACATTGAGAGCATCTGAACGCAGCCTGTGCTACTCACATAAATATAAGTTTCACCTATCTCACATGCTGAGCTTAATTTAGGATCTGAATATGATTACTGCACCCCAGCTGCTCCATAGCTGGTGTCCAGAAGGTGAAGGACAGAGCTGATGTTTACCCTCTGGTCAGAGATTTGACTACCCATCTCCTCCATGGTGCCCTGGTTGCTAGAGCATAGACCACTCGGTGTGTAGATGAATGTAAGAGAGAGACTTGTCCCTTGCATGGAACAACTGGGTATTTAACAGAAAGGAAGGGGGAAAGTGAAAGAAGCCATGAATCTCCAGCCCTTGCCACACTGAGTGCTTAATACAAAAGTCCCCAGAGCAGAAAGCAGAAAAAAACTTCCCCCTTTTGCTGAGTGCCCATCACCAGGGCTGGTACTGTCTAGATCAGCAAAGTTATTGCTCCATACTACAATGAAATGCATTGGCAGGACAGATTGAGTTTTGCTTCTATAGCATCATGTGGCTACTAGCAGGATTATTCTGCTGGCTCAAATCCCCTCGGGTGGTGGGGGAAGCTGAATGTTGGTCTTTGACACTTAAAGATACTATACTACTTGTCATGCCATCAGCTAACAAGGACATGCTGCTCCTGTTCTGTTAGCCATGTTTTATGCACAGCCTGGTTTTGAGAGTGTCTGTGAAATCAAAGCCACGTACTTTGGAGTTGACAAGACACTGGCCAGGTAAACAGGCCTGAAAAAAGTACCAAGCCACCCAGTGATGTCAAGACCAAAGCACTTATGCACAGGCTGGAGAACAAATGTGGATTTTACTGGCAGGAATTTTGGTTTCTATGTTCTTTAGATACCTCCAAGGCTGGAGCAGCTGCAATCACTAGTGAGAATACAGAGAATATTGGATCTGGGAACCTAGCATGGTATTTTAGGAGAAAAGACCATTTATGAGTCACCCCTAAGTGACTGTGGTTTCCACTAAAAAGCACTAAACTACCAGAGTCCCTCTGTGGATCCTGCCCTAAAGCAATTAAAAGTCTGTAATTTCGTTCTTACCCCTGAGCCTCCCAGGATGACAACACCATTATTTACAAAGTCAATTGGTCTGTGACAGGGAGGAATTCTTTTATATATATCTTTTCATTCCCAGCTCCACTCTTGTGTCTTTCTTCAGGACTTGTGCCTTTCTCCACTCTGCTACCTAAACAAAATATACCAGGCATATTTAAGTTCACCATTCCCCATGAAGAACTCTAGCAATTAACTCACTGTCCTGATGTGTGGATGAGTAAATTGGGAATAGAAAAACAGATAATTTGTATTTATGGTGAGAACCTCCTGTGAAGCCTAAAAAAAGTATTATTAGTAGGAAAAAACAAACAAACAAACACACAAAAAACCAAACCAAACCAACAAACAAAAAAAAGACAAAAACCACCTACGTTAGCGGGAAAGATAGATTTTAAAATGTCTAAAGAAGCCTTAGGCAAAGTTTTCATGTTGAGTTCCCTCATGTAACTCAGATGACTTCAGTTTTTATCAGAGATTTTGCCTTCAGAGAAGTTGTTTCAATTTTCCCTACCTGCAGATCTGGGGTACCGTTTACAGTACATAAGTTCTAAAGAGCCATATTCAGGAATCTTCCTCTGCAATGTTCTGCTGGTGTTTTAAGTTTGATCTATTTTCTATCATGAAAGAAAAAAAGTAGCAACATTAAGTAGGGGAAGGTTACTGTAATATCCCCAATGTATACGATCTTGGTTTGTCAGAGATTGAACATTTTCTTTCTGCTTTTTCCTTCCTTTTACAGCTCCTAGCTGATGGAAACTTTCATGTCCAGTCTTACTGTTGGTTCAGCAGCTTCGAAACTCAAGATGCAAGGTTTGTGATTCCTTAGAAGGCCGCATGCTGTGCTCCTAATAGAAATACCTCACTCTTGCTCACCCTGACAGGAATATTTAAATGCATCCATCACTGACAAAGCTCAAATCAAATCAGATATTAATCAAAGGCTTCATTTTCCCCTCTTTTCTTTTAATTTGAAAGAGCTACAACAATAGAATAAATTCAGCAAGAAAAAAAAATCAGTCTTATTGAAGAAAATGCACATCAAAACTACAGGAGATGTTTTTGCCAAAGGCAGTGCCCACATCACTCTCTTCTACCCTATTATTTCTCCTACCTTCCTTCATTACATGAATTTATTTGAGGCTGAAGAATGGCCCAGGGGCCATCTAATTTCCTGGCTTTTATGGGAGAACTGAGAAAGCACCAGTGGCTCAACACCTAGAATTGACTCAGGAAACACAGCAAAGGCCATGCTTGTAGGAAGAGATCCAGCTTTGTAAAGAGCCAAAACACCCAAAAGCCTGTGTGGTTTACTGAAGTAATTATGGACATTAGTTCCTCTAGCAGGGTAAGTTACAAGATAATATTGTATATCATCCCTAAAATTTAATTTTTTCTCAGTCTGCTGTATTTGCACAGAGCCCCAGCCCTTGGACTGACATGGCAAGACTATCTCTGTCTAACAAGGAAGGCACTCTAGAAAGGTCTTTCTTCTTATAGGGCAAAATAAGGCAGAATGGTGGAATGAAGGCCTACATACCTAGGCGTGTACACACACAGAGTTACACCAACAGAGGATGATTGCTTGAATACTTCACATCCCTCTCCACCCTCTCACTTTCCCCCAGTTCTACTGGCTAACATCAAGAAATCCATGCTAAAAGAGTATTTTATTGTATCCTGCTGCTTGGACAAGTAGACCACACTACTGTGAGAACAACGCAGTTTTCAATGACCATCATTTTAGCATCTAGTCAGGGACAGAATGAATAGGTCAATGCCAGTAGCAGCAGGCAGAAATACCTCCACACACACATATGGACACTGACTCTGAGAAGTTTTCCCCTCACCTCACCAGGGGTTGATGAGGTGCTGGGTACTCCAGCCCCAGATAAAAAACCCCACTGAAATATTTTCGTTTGAAAGACCAGCTGAGAGTGTGGAAAGGCACCCACACAGGTTTTCTCTCCCATATTTCTTCCAGGGTGCTTTGGAACTGTGTTTCACACTTTTACTTTGCATAAACTATTCAGTATCCTTGACTTAACTTCTAATGGTTCAGCAAAATTCCCATGTAAAGTGGTACACATTGCATTTTATTTTTCATACACGAATCAAACCAAAATATTTATATTATACTATGCAGGCAACCCTCTGCTTGCATTTACCAGCATAGTTCCTTTGAAATAAAAAAGCTGCATCATTTATGGGCTGAATATCTGCCCATATTTGAAATTCAGGTATAAAACTTAGTGTTGATATGCAGTGAAGCAGTTTTAAGTAGTAAATATGATAAGTGAAAAAATACAGATGTATTTTACAACTTTTATAACTGAAGATCTACAACTCCATTGCACACACATTCTCTTTTTCTGTCTAACATAAACACACATCACCTCACTAGACAAAGTGAGATGGATATGCACTGCATCTGGGACAAGGCTTTCTCTTCAGATGAGTGACAGAAATCCTAAACTCTGTTAAGAATCACAGTTTTCTGGCAAATCTCAAACAACAGTTTCAGGCAGGTTTTGATGTCCAGACTACAACAGCAAGATGTAAAGAGAGATGCCTCTTATGTTTTTGAAGGAGTATTTTAAAATGAAGGCAACATGATTTAATGTCTCTTATGGCTCTTATTCATTTAAGCCAGAGACTCAAGTTTCAACTACAAGAATATTTCTTATGCAAAAACAATGCAGAAAGGGAAAGGCAGGCAAGGAAGTATATGGTCTCGTGTCATAAGCAGGGCATTAGAAAAAAGAACATCACATTTCAGTATAAAACTGGACATAAACTTCTTTATCTTAGAGTGAAACATGTCTTGTCAGGCTGATCCATCTCAAAAAAGTCCCACCTACTGTCCCCTGTTCTCCCCAAGGATCACTTGCCCTTCAGCTCCTAAACAGATGACAGTTACCTTCCAGATATTTCTCTCATGAGAAAGCATATTTTTAGTTGTGTTTTAGCTGAGTCAGTACCTCCTACTAAACCAGCTCTCTGCACTTATAATCAACAGAGATACAAGAATCTACAGTTCACAGTCTTAAAATTTCTACAGCAAAAGAAGGAGAAGCAGTTTTCCATGAAAAAACCCTTGTGCATTTGACTGTTTCCCTGAGAAAAGTACCCCATGAGAAATTACGTCAATTAATTCCCACTTCCAGCTTTGCAAAAACACCTGAACAGAAACGAAGACCTTTGGAACAGGTAGACAGGAGTGATACCTACAAGTACTGCATTTGAAACCTATTACATCAAATTAGTCACTCATGGAAGATAATTGAGTCCTGTATGGGATCAAAGCACCACACAGGATGCACACGAATCAGCTCTTCTTCCCCTGGGCTTGCTTTGTGCCCAGCCAGCTCATGGCTTCCTGCACCATGTGCCAGGAGCTTGGGGTGCTGCAGAATGGAACGATGAGATATCCAAACTGTGCCACGTGAAGCGAAGTCTAAAGGAAAGGTCATGGCAGAAGCAGTTTTCAGCTGCTGAAAAGCTTGGAAAGACATGCAAGACTACAGCTTTTTTTCAAGTGGGGCTCAGCTCCAAAGATATTGCTAATTGTTGTTGTAAAGATAGAATAACGAGCTAGACCATTCACATGTACACATTTTCACAGAGCCACTAGACACTGCCTCTCGCTAATCCATTACTGTGCAAGGCATAGTACGGTACCAGCTGTACAAATGTAACCATGCTGGAGGAGCTGTGCTCTTCTTCCCAGGACACCCTGAGCCTTAGGGTTTTGGTACAGCAGCCCATGAGGTCCTGAAGAGAAGAAGCTGTTGTGCCAGTGCCATTCACCCAGCCTTGGAGCAAGGACTGCCCATTCAGCTCCTCCTCCATTAAATGGCCAAGCTGAGGTCAGTGAACTCCACTGTGGGACACCAATGAGGCTATTTTGTCATGACCATGATGCAAGAACCCCTATCAGTATGCCTAACCAGTCCTTTCCTTGCACTGGTCTTATTCCAGTTTCTAAACTACTTCTCAGCCTCAGTGATCTGTTTAAAGACAGCCATGCTTCACTGAAAATCACTGCAAACAAACTGTCGTGTTGATGTGGGATGACATCCTGAAGATGTAAAGGACATGAGCCAATACCCAGCCATAATCTCTGTATTTTCTCAGAGCAAAACACCCTCCCCCCTTTCTTTGGCTCCTTTCCTCTCGTTCATCCTTTCCCACATCAAATGCACAAACTTATCATTGACTGTTCTTCAGGGAATTAACGCTTCCAGCAAAGCACTGCAGTGACAGGCACGCTGTGCAGAGATGTTCAAAGATTTCCCAAAATGGCAGTGATGAGGACATTTTTAAAGAAGGGATGTGACCTGTGAGGGGAAACATGCCAGACTGCAATTTGCTACAGCACTGAAGGGCCACTAAAAGCACAACTCTCACCTTTCTTCTCATTATTTTTGGATTTGAATGAACCCAAGACAAAGACTGCATGATTAACGCTGAAGCATTTTAGTGACAGTACATTGCTGACAAATTTGTATGATGTCCTAAGGGTGTCTCTCTTTTAATTAAACAGGCACTCAAGAGCTGTTTGGGCTAGAGGTTCACATAAAAAAAAAAAAAAAAAAAAAAAAAAACACCAAAAAAAAACACCCTCCGCACAGACTACGAAGAAAGACACTCATTACAAAACAAAGTTCCCTTAAAACATGGTATAAATGTGTTTCCAATTGCAGACTTGACAAATTAACAGATATTATGCAATTATATTTAGTTTTATTTTCATTTTCTTGCCCTCTGAGGAAATTTTTGAGCCATTCAGAGAGATTACCAATGTGAAACTATATAGGACAGATTCTATCATTTATATGCTGTGTGTTGGGCTAGACTTTTCGGATCTACAGAGGAAATGCCTCTTTACACAGGATTTGATAAATTAAGTGTGCACACTTTGAAAATCCAATCAGAGATTCATCCTCTAGCACAGATTTTTTGTTTGTTTGTTTTGTTTTGTTTTTTAATTTACTGAAAAAACAAGAAGATATAGGGGAAAAAACTTCCTAGTGGAATGCAGTGGTCATTACATTAGACTCTTAAATGAGCTTTGCATCATTGAAAGTCAACTGACTACTGTTGCTAGAGCTGAAATGTGAATGAGAGATCTATAGAAATACACGTTTCAGTATGATCAGTCGATTAAGCAATCTCATTGTTCAAACACTGCTAAAGGCCTTGCAGTTATGAGATTTTAAACATCAATACTGTTTTAAAAAGTCAGTATATTACTTTCTCCTCTGGAAGTTTATTGCAGTCTATCTACACTGGAATTAGAGGACTCCTGCTGAGCAGTAAATGCATTGAGGCTGAGTATCATGAAAGAGATCAAGCAGTTCAACCCAGCTAGGGAGACCAGTCATCATGAATGATTCCAGTGCTTGACAGAAATCCTCCAATCTCTTTGCTGCTGTGTCCAAATGAGGACAGCTAGAGTCAAGGTTACTGGGAGAAAGAAAACTGGTTCTTCTGCAAAGAGGTGTTACAGAGACTCAACTGAAGTACCTCAAATCAGGAAGGTCTATGGGAAAACCATCTGGTCCAGCCTCTGGGTTATCACACAGTACTAAAAGGGTTCTACACATTAAATTAATTGCTGGTTCACCTAAAATTAATAAAATATTTCCCTAGCACTTTAGTCAGCTTGCCAGAGGGTGTCATTGAATCAACAGACTTGGCTGAATTTTTAATAATTTCATGATCTCCGAAGCATCAAATATAAGGTATTGCAGGAGGTAAGATAAGCCCTCAAAGGCCCTCTTAGTTAGTCATTATTAGGAGATGGATTAGGAGAATGGCTGGACTGGATTCTTCACTCTGGTACATAGATGTAAATAAAGAATAAAACACAGAAGTGCAACAACAGTGTAAAATCTAAATCAGTCTCAGTGCTCTTTAAAATGGCATTGACAATGGTTAAATATATGGTAACATTTCCCTTTATGTTCCCTCTTCGTAACCAGTTCTTATATTTACTGCATCATTTCTTTCAGTGATGTTGTCATAGTCTCAGCAATTTACAAGAACAGTTTGTAAAGCATGAGTATAGGCAGCAGGTAATGGAGTTGGGCAGAGGACGGAAAATTACAGAAGGGGAAGCAGAGCTCTGCTATTGCCAACTAGCAGGGAGTAGTGTCTGAGATGCAATTAGTAAACGCTGTGATTCCTTTTGTGCCTTTTATGGGTTTAGGCAATTATTTTTTGCTAATGAGAACTGCACAGAGAATTCAAATTCAATTTGGGGAGGATTTCAGGATTTTAAAAGTTAGATTCATCCTGACAAGGAAAAAAAGGTCCAAACATTTCTGAATTCTCTCCCAAAGAAAAATCTGACAGGATTTTTTCCTCCCTGTTCTACATTCTCATTTAAAATTAGAAGTAATTTCAAAAAGAAAAAGTAAAATGTTGTACTTAAGAGAAAACAACACCATATTATGAAGACACGCACAGCTCCACTTTTTTTCTCTAATCTTTGGGAAAATAAACATAATTAGACACATTAATTTGAAAGAAAGCTACTTTCCAAGGCAAAATGATCTGTCAACGTCTTTCTTAACCTAGTTTATTGCTACAGCAAGTAAAAGTGGAACTCCTAGAATGTGCGCTGTCATGAGATCAGGCTGATACGTTGTTTGTTCCTATGCACAGCAGTCAAGAGTGCATTCTCATGCAGAACTGCTCTGGAGGATAGCAGGAGGTCTGCCAAAGGAAAAGAGCAAGTAAAATTAGCTGACTTACTACATTTCAGACCTTTTAAGGCACTATACAGTACGGTATCTGGTATTTATTCTTAGTGGACTAACATAGTATGTTAATGAACTGAGGCTGTTTCTTGACCGATGGGTTGCACCACTCCTGCCCAGTGGTAGCTCCGCAGTGATTGATAGCCACAGAGCAAATCTGAATCACTCTGCAAAGTTTGTGATTGATGTGAACCTCAAGCACTGCGCCCTTCCAGAGGGCAATTGAGCACACATGTCTGAAAAACTCAGGATACAAAATTTTGGAAGGAACTTGTCATTTAGGCTCCAGTGATGCTGTAGTCTTTTGCTGCTCATTGCGGTATGTATGGACAGTGCCAACATCAAAACTCTGTACATCTGCAGGGTCAGAGTCCTAGGGATGTCTTCCCACAGAAAGTCTGAGCTTCACACATAAAAAGTACCAAACTTTCTACTAGTTGTGAGAATAGTCTGATGGAGTTTTGGTAACAATTCTATAAAGAAGAGAATGATCAACTATATGTCTGAGGTTTGTGTATTAGTTAACCTTTCACATTAAAAGCTAAGAATAGAGGGGAGGTGTATTTTCTAAGTACAGGAAGACAATCTTTGTTTTAGAGTGCAAAGTCTAAAAAGACAAAGATAAATTACAGTTCGGAAAAGAGAAACAATAAACAAATAACTTTAATGGTAGTTATCAGTAGCTCTTGTTAATTACAGACTTTCTCCCCTCACCATCCTCTTGGTTTTTTGTGTTTTTTTTTTAATTTGTTAATTCAGTTAATGCACTAAATTTACTGTCTTTAGCAGCTACTCCAAGTTCCAATGCACTCTTTCTCTACAACTCATCCACGAGATAAATCCCCAGGATAGGGGATTTAGCCTAATAGACTTCCCTTACTCTTCCAAGGTAACAGGCACCTCTATCTATCATGCAAATCCCCAGCAGGTCTCAAAAACATTGCTTAGCTCCCACCTAATCTCATAAACTTCTGTGTTGGTGCCAGTCTGCACTGCCAAATCCGCCCAACCACTGTAACCACCCAACAACTCCTAAGACACTCAGGGTTCTGGCTCAGCCTAAAGCTTCACAAAGGGATTTTCACAATGGTCAGGAGAATATCCTAAAACTTGTCATCAGTCAATCTAGGTAGCAGAGCTAGGAGAGGCCAGCAACAGGGAGCACAGCCTTGCTGAATCTACATGCAGGCAGCTGGGGAGTACAGGGAAGCTAGGTAGGGATAGAGTTAGCCCTAAATGAGAGGTCCTTAATAAGGACTTAATGTCCAATGTGGGGCAGAAACTGGACCTGAGACTTTCCACATCCCACAGAAGAGTTCAAAACAAGCTATTCTCTGAGTAAAGCAGTTCCCTCAGCTGCTCAATTACTTTGCATGAGTAATGATTGACTTGAGGCTACCATGAACCTGGTGACTACCCTAATCACTGGGCCATGGAATCAACCTCTCTCCTTTCTAATGAATATTTAATAATAGCATTTCCCTTCCTCACAGAGATATCATGAGGAAAAATTATTTTGGATTGTTTAGTGCTCAGGCAGCAGACAAAGGAAACTACCTTAAGTGTAATCAGCTATCCAACAGGCCTAGGGCATCAGAGACCAGAGAAAAGACAGATTTAGATAGGACTAGAGGTTAATAAGATTGAGTTTTCATTTTGATAAAGAAACAAGAAAGTCATGTCTGAAGTAGGAAAAAAGAGAGAAAAGAAACAAAGGACTAAAATATTAAAATAGAGCAGAATAGAGGGTTCAGTAAGTAATTTGACAGGGATGAAAACTCTGGTGAACAAACAACCCCCTTTTTTATGTTTTCAGGCTCTACACCATTAGCTGAACTATTCATTGCCAACTTGTTCAGCTGACAAGTGCCTTGTTACGCTTGCGAGAGAATGCAAGGATTTTAAGAAAATGTCTAACTCTTCAGCTCAGCTCAGCAGGCTGAAAGTTCAGAGGGTAGGAAACCATTTACCATGTGAATAAACTGCAAAATGCCTTTGAAAATTACATTTTTAATTACAGTTGACATTTCTGAGCCTCCTGCTGATGGTATCTCTCTAAAATGAAAAAAAAAAAAAAAGAAAAAAAAAAAGATATAATTTGAGACAGGAAAACACTATAGGAGAGACTGTAAAACAGTTCACAAGCTACTACTGATGGAGGCATTGACTTCACGTTGCCACTCACCACAGTTTTGTTTAAACACTTCTCATGCATTAATGAACTTCATTTCATATAAAGCCTCTGAATTAGCAAAGCAGCTGTATTCCTGATTCACTGAGACAGCTCAGGAATAATTTTTAATTCTTCAACTTAGCTCAGCAATTGAGTTACCATCTTATTCCACCACCTGTGATCCAAATATCTGGCCTTTTGTGGTTCTTCCAGTGTCAGGGACACACTCCTCCATGCTGACTACCTTCAATGTAAGGGAAAGCTGCCTCTTCCCTCTTCCCTCTTGGAGCTCCAATCATAGGGAAAATTCTGTGGATGAAGAGGAAGGGGAATCAAGGAAATATGAGAGAAGTTCTCTGGAACCCAGTCATTTGTGGATGAGGACTGAAAGTCAGTCACTGTAGTGGATTATATAGAGGATTGCAAAGATAGTCAGGCAAGATACTATGCAAACTTAAAAAAGAGAAGGCCCACTGATTATGTACATCACTTTCTCTTGCCCTTGTTTTTCAGCTACTGCACAAAACCAAGAGGTAGATTGGAGGAAGCCTGCCATGCCTCAACAACCTACAGAAGATCCCAAGCTCTAACACTCAACACTTCTGCATTTTTTTCCTTTGGCAAAGAGAGAAAACACTGCTCTGGAACAGGAGCACTTTACCAGCTGCGACGACTTCCTTTCCCAGAGGAAGAGCCCTGAGCATTATGGAGTCTATAGGGCTTCAGATAAATTTTGTTGCCATGTTTTCCTTCCAAGGGTGTTACATCCACTCAGTTTAACCTGGGAAAGTGCAAGGGTTATCTCCTGCACTGCTATGACAACAAAATCAGCCTTGTTGGCTACAAACATGCTAGTAAACTAAACCCTGCTGGGCAGTAGTCCCAGTCACTGGAACTTGACTGTCTGTGCTGTTAAACGGAGCAATGCCTGGTACACATCTGGCTTATGCTAATTAATACTTTCCTAAACAATGACCAGTTACAGGTCAGGAGTTAAACACATTCAAGCACCATTTGTGAGATGTAGTTTACATGTAGCTACTTGATTTTGGAGGTTAGGAGTGTTTCCTTATGTGGAAGGTAAGCTTTCTGTACTGGTTAGGCTCATTAGTCCAGAAATTTCCCAGAATCATTAAATTCACTAGGGAAGGTCTAGCAAAATTGTTACGTATATATGCCATGCTCACCTTGATCTAGCCTGCTCAACTCAAAGTAAGCTTTCTTTGCTCCAAACTATAGAAGTATCCTTCTAGTACTTCTAATACTAACCATTAGCATAAGCCAACACAGAGCCTACATCTCATGATTTTGATCATCATCAGACTTGGTGGTAAAGAAAAAACTCTCTGACACAGTTACAGGTTAGTAGGAGTGATTAAACAACTTGAATATGAACAACATAGAGCCCCACGAATTGGATTTGTTCCCAGATATCTGTGATATGACAAAAACTAATGTGATTGTAACCTCATCACAATCTACTTTCTTCAAATATGGACAATTAATTTATTTTGAAGGAATTATAACTGTCTGGGAGCTGAGAATATGATATATCTGATCTGCTAAGAACTCTGTATAGTCAGTCCTATGCTGCCATCAAGGAGCAACATGGGTTAAATGTGTGAGTACCTCCTGGCAACCAGATGTCAGATAAGCTGTGCCTCCACATTGAGTTCATGCATGATCTTTCAGAGTCAGCAAATGGTATCAAACATGAAAATCAAATTTCAGAGCTTTTCCAGGAACTTACTTATCATTCATTAGAACAGTTAAAGATGTTAACTGTAGGCCTGTAAATGGCCAGTCTCAAAAGCTTGAGTGCTAACAAATCATTTTTGTGCTAGAGAGATGAAAAGAAAAGTTAAGACAGAAATTCAAATTTCAGATCAGCCTATTTTTAAATGACCTATAGCTTAAAAAAATCTGACAATGTGTCTTTGGACTTTGCAGAAATATTTCATTTCTTCCATAGGAAATGTGGTAATTTTCTGGCCAAGTTAAGGTGCCAATTCAGGAAAGCATCACTATTCAAAAAGGATGTAAGCATATGCTTAACTTGAAGCATGCACTTGAGTCTCTTTGACTTAATGATAGGATCTAAGCACATATTTACATTTAAGCACATGTCTGAGTGCTTTCCTCTATAGAGACAGATTCAAGCTTGTGCTTCAGTGCTTTCACTGTCTAATTTTCCAAGACAAAGCTATAACTAGAAATAAAATAGTGTGTTAGAATGGAAGCTGCTTGCCAGGCTAAGAGCATATAGACAATCAACGTCTGCAAAATTATATGCAAACATAAAGGTGCACAGCTCATTAGTTGGGCACTGAGGGGGAGAGGGACAATGAGCCTCTGAACTGTGGTCCCAGCTCACAGAAATTACAAGAGCTGGGTCTTTTAGTTGCCTGAAGAAGTGACGCAAGAGCTAATACTGGACTTACAGCCACCTTGACTGAATTTGAGGTTAGAGGAAGAAAGGAAATAACAGTGGGCATTTCTTTGGATTTAACCCAAGCACAGGATAAGATGGGCATTATGTAGGGACAAATAGCCTCAGGCTATCAGTGGCTGCTGCTACTCTGACTACCTTTGGAAAAGGTGCAGGGTTGCGGCAGTGGGACAAGCAAGAGATAGAAATATCTGTAAAGAGCTCAACCCTGCAGTTTTCTGTTTCATTGGGACTTTGAAATATCTCCAATAATATGGAGTAATATATTCCTATAGGAATATTCCCAACACATCTGAATTTTGGTGAAATAAAGGATCAACAGCTATCAGAGAATCTGGTAATTTTGAGATTTTCTTCTCCTCCTCCTCTACTCCCTCCTGCCCAAATACATAGAAAAGTCAAAATACCTAGACTCTAAAGTTCTTCTTTGATCAAAAAATTGTTAATATGTTTTATTAATTGTGTGGGATATATCCTGCACTTTACTGTTAACTGCAATAACTGACTGATGCTGTGACTGAGTGTACACGGGAATCAAGGTGACATAGATAATGTAGACTTCTCAATGATGTGTCTCCAGAAGATTTGGGACTCAGAAATTTCTCCTCTCTGACATGCAGATACAAGTCAGTGATTCATGCACACACACTGTTAACATATAGTCCTATAACCTGCTCATTCAGGTTACAGGGAAAATATAAAACCCCATGCAAACTGCCTGCATTGACACAACTAAATTTTGTCAACCCAATCATGTGTAAAAGCAACACATAAATTGACCTTAGGCGGCTAAAGTCCATAAGATAGCAAACTGCTGAGACAGGCCAGGAAAGTATACGCTCTGAACCATCATCATTTCAGCACAACTGCTAGTGGTATTTGTAAAATGGGCTGCAAAGATGCCTTAGACAGGTTTTAAGGTGGCTTTCACTGTAGAATCTGAAGGGAAGCAGTAGCAGCATTGCTTGTTTGTTACAACTGGGCCTCATCACCCATATTAAGGGTGGAAGTGAAATAACTTGCTCATGTACGTTGGCTATGTAAAAGACAACTCATCAGACAAAGCAGTTGTCCTTGCTACGATTTTTCTGAATCCAGGAGCCAATCACCGAGTTATTTGGAGTGAATTGACTTACTAGTTTTAATATACTGTCCATCATTAGTTATTGTTTATAACAGTGTTTGTTTTTTTCAATATTTTCATGGTATTTATTCTGCAAGGGACATTGAAGGAATTCATAGTTTTCTAGTAGAGATAGAAGTATAGACAGATACAGGTATAAAACTGATAAGATCTCTTGAAGACATTTCCATACCCAGCACAGTTATCATAGAATATTAGAATCATACAATTATTTAGGTTGGAAAAGAACTTTAAGTTCATCAAGGCCAACCATTAACCCAGGACTGGCAAGTCCACCACTAAAACATATCATTAAGCACCTCATCTACATGGGTTTCTTTTAAACACTTCCAGGGATGGTGTTTCCACCACATGCCTGGGCAGCCTGTTCCAATGCTTGACCACCCTTCCAGTGAAGAAATTTTTCCTAATATCCAATCTAAACCTCCCCTGGCTCAACTACAGGCCGTTTCCTCTTGTTCTGTCACTCATTGCTTGAGAGAAAAAACTGACCCCCACCTGTCTACAACCTCCTGTCAGGTAGTTGTAGAGAGCATTAAGGGCCCTCCTGAGCCTCCTTTTCTCCAGACTGAACAAGCCCAGTTCCCTCAGCTGATCCTCATAAGACTCATGTTCTAGACCCTTCACCAGCTTCATTGGCCTTCCCTGGACATGCTTTAGCACCTCGATGTCTATCATGTAGTGAGAAGCCCAAAACTGAACACAATATTGAAGGTGCCACCTCACCAGTGCCAGGTACAGGGGGACAGTCACTGCCCTGGTTCTGCTGGCCACACTATTTCTGATACAAACCAGGATGTTGTCGGTCTTCTTGGACACCTGGGCACACTGCTGGCTCATGTTCAGCTGGCCATTAACCAGTACCCCCAGGCGCTTTTCCACCAGGCAGCTTCCCAGCCACTCTTCCCCAATCTTGTAGTGTTGCATAGGGTTGTTGTGACCCAAGTGCAGGACCCAGCATTTCTCCTTGTTGAACTTCATACAACTGGCCTTGGCCCATTGAGCCAGCCTATCTAGACCCCTCTGCAGAACCTTCTTACCCTCAAGCAGATCAACACTCCCACCCATTTAAATGTCATCTGCAAACTTACTGAGGGTGCACTTGAGCCCCTCAACCAGATCATTGATAAAGATATTAAACAAGACTGGGCCCAATACTGAGCCTGAGTTTTCTAAGTATAATCTTGTATATATTCAGACTCGAAAGATGTCTCTCCAGGGAACACACTACAATAATCCTAAGGCTCGATTCGTTAGAGAAGGCTGGATTGGAAAGAGTTTGGGGATAAGAAAAATACAGCACAGTATTAAAAAAAATAGAGCATACATGCTGAGTAACCTCAACTGAACAATTAAATGCATATTGAGAATTTTTCTCATAATGTTATTATATAGTCTGTACATCCTACTAGTACCAGAGAACATTTGCTTCTGAAAATAGATATTTTTGCTACCATGAATCATAGCTGAGTTGCAGGCCGATATCAGTATTTTAGATGAAACAAATATCACGTCATAAATACAGAAAATGCCATAAAACCAATATACTAAAGCTAAAATATATAAACTCTATCAAATATATATATTATATTCCCTTTAAAAACTGTCATCTTTCATATCCATCAACAAATCAGACTGAGATGCAATATGTAGCAATAGCTGGCCAGTCTCTATTCAGTGCATCACTCAGCCACCTCATAGCTAGACAAAAATAACATAAGCAGATTATTTTGAAGGATAAACAGATCATTAAAATGAGCTAGTGATGACTGTTCATTTTTAAACCACATTTTCATACTTAATTCCATGTTCTAAGTGTATCTGGAATTAATTTGAGTCAACAGGGTAGCATACGAAAGACAGCAATGCAATAATCCTGTGACTACATTCACTAAAGAAAGCTGCATCAGAGTGGGTTTCTCAATAACAGCATATAACATAAACCCAAACATATCGACATGCAGTGATTGAAATTGAGCTATTCAAGAAATTTGATTACTGGACTTGACAGAGAGCCATTTATTTTTATATTCATTGTGCCAGCACACTTATATCCTACATTGTTATTGCCAAGCTTGTGAGAAGAAAAAAAAACATATGTAAATCAGATGTTAGACAAGACTCTTGGATAAACTAGCCAACAGGGAAACGTCAGGAACAAGATCACACCTTTAATAGCACTGTTTCCAAGGCTCAATGCCCTATTGTGTGCAACCAACAGGCAACTTCGACTACCATGCACTGACAGCCCAGAATCATCCGATACCTGAAGCATCCCAGTTATAGCACTATGCAGCTTTGTTCAGGTTTATTTGCTTGGTGCGAATGCCATGTACCCACATTTTCAGTGTTCTTGGGTGTGAACCGTCATCCAAGGGCTGGGGATTGCTACATGTGCACAATGCTATGAATTAAAAAAGAATGATCCCAATTCCACCGTGCTATGTCCTCATCTCCTCATGTACAGTTACTTCCCATGCATGTCACTGAGAGTCTCTTGCCACTTTGTGGACTACCATGTTTGAAGCCACAGCTGGATACAGTCTGCAGGGTTCACCTCATGAGAGTGGAGAATATTCAGGCAACTTTAACACCAGTGAAAGAGAAAAGCTCCTCCACGTGATTATTTCAAACAGAAACTTAAGCTACAGTTTTTGGGGAAGTTTCTGGCTCATTGAACTAACTAGGGACATTAAGACAACTAACCCACTAAGTCAAGTGTCTAAGTATCTCAAACCTAGGAAATATATATCTTCCCCTTCCCTTTTTTTAAATCATCAAGTTTTTATTATGATCCTATTCCATAGGCAGGTGGTGACTAAAACTTAGTAAGACATATAGCATTATATGCTGTCCTGGGGTGCTTGCTTCTCAGAGATGGATGTTCAGCTTGCTTTGTTTAGTCTTTCCATTTATACTTTCTCCTTGACACACAGCCACCTCAGTACACCAGGTCTATGCTACACTTAAATGAATGACTGTCATATTAGCTCTGAACTGGAAGAAGTAGGGGTGCACTGGTGTGGCACTGTGCTGAAGGAAACAACCTGCTAAAAGGAAGGCATATCACTCAGGAGGACAGGCTGCTACTGCACTGGTATCAAACTCTGAGACCAGAACCAACTCTGACACCGCATCACCATGATGTGTGAACATGCTTGTTCCTATCAGCATTACCTTTGAAACCTAGATCATACTCCAGTGCATAGGTAATACAAGATCATACTGTCCTAATACCTAGCTGATGGTCTGCTGCATGTGGGTGGACAGGGACACTGCTTGGGCACCTGCAACATACAAACTTCCAGGCTTATTTTCCAAGGCTAAAATATTAGCCTCAGAAACTTCACAAACCACTAACTGAAGCAAAGCATTCTGTAGGGGTAAATTTCAGTTTTTTCTACCAGAAACCTCTTATGTGATCCTAACGCCTATTTTAATATATCATTGCAAAACAAGTCATGCAATTTTCATTTTTCACTGCTCCAGTACCTGAGTTTTGTATCAGCTTTTGGCACTGAAAATAGGTTTGGATGACAAAGCAACGTCTGCAGTGAAACATGATTTCCTTCCAGTATGGCATTTTTTTTTTGTGTGAATAAAACCTTTGCTATCAGATGCTGGAGTGCTCAATGTTTAAGGTAGTATTGCTGTAAGCAAGAGTGAATGGAAACATATGGAGATCAATTGAGTTATTCATAAGGTACCACCACGACAAACTAAGCAGGCCACCTGTTGTTTCACTGCCTCCAGAGGCTTTTCTCTAAAACTCATTTTAAAATAATTTGGTGGAAAGACTGGCACTGATTATAAACTGGAAATTCAGCAAAATCCTCAACCAGGGTTGTGCAGGGAGAGGGGTTCATATACATACATTCTTCTGTGTCCTTTTTACATACGTGTATCAGCAACGCTGGATTACTGCTTTAGAGAAATACAGCATGCAAAAATAAACTGCTCAGCAATTAGAGCTCCTACAGCAAAATAACCTCAGTCACATTGCAAATTCTGTACATTTTGCAGTATGCATTAGACAATAAGGTAATACAGTTAACAAGGGACAGAATGTATCTAACAAAGAAAGCAGTAATAGATTGTGTTGCATTACACAGGACAGAGTTCCTTTAGCTTCTCCACCTAATCTTCATGCTCTATGTATTTCATGCTGTATGTATCACCATCCTCTGCTTTCTGTGCCTTTACCCTGTGCTTGTTTTTGACCTAGGAACTGCTTATTTGATTAAAGACCCTCCCCGTTTCCTGAATTTGTTCATGGCTGGGCTGGGGGTTTGGAGCAGAGAGGGGAATCTGACAAAGATTTTTGGGTTTCCACAGTCCCCTTGCACACCATGCTAGTTTCTTCTAAGCTCTCGAACCCCATGTCTGAACACCTTCTTCCAGGCCTCCAGCTTTATCACCTCTAAAGGACACATACAGACAAAAAATCCTGCTCTGTCATATGCATCAGCCTCTCAAAATGTATCTGAGGCTTACAGACAAACTGAAGCCTTCAGCCATGATTCACTTTCAGCCATGGCTCACTAAGATCCCCAGGTATGTCACCAGTATTAGGCTTTTGCCTGAGTGCTTGCTTAATGGAACCCCTGGCCTTTCATTATGGACTCAAGACTTGAGTGTAAGAGACATCTCAGCAGCTCTAGGGAGGCCTGCCCTAATTTTAGCCACCCTGATGAAGTCAGCCTCTGCCCCCTCAGCTACACCATCCCCATCCATCTTGCTTACCTCATGACATACACATGCTCCACACACCAGGCACATTTCCCACCTCTTGGATGCTTTCTTGTCTTTCACTTCCCACCTCTTCCTCTAAAAACCTGCTCCTCATTCTTATTTATTCTGCCCACCTTCTTCGCTGCTTAGGAATTTGTGAAAGAAAGGAGAAAAAAAAGAAGTGCGTGCATAGGAGGGTGGGTGGCTCTGCTTTCAAACCTGCAGCCTGCGCCTGTGCCAAAGCTGCGATCCTGTCCCACTCAGCACCGGTGGCCTAGGGAGAACCAGGCTTTTTTGCCTCGAGCAAATCTGCAGAAGACACACCAACCGCAGGCTTCAAAAAAGTTCAGACAGGGCAATGATATGACTGAACTTCTAACTAATGTGCTCTAATAGTATTTTTCTCCTTAATTGCTACCAACCTATAGGAAAACATTGTGTTTATAGCTGTGAGAAAGGCTGCCCCAACCCAAGCCAGCCTCCAAACCCTCCTTTATCTGTGCTGGAGTGTGTTCTGTTGTTCAGTGTGGTTATCACTGTCCAAGGAAATGTTTTATTTTCCACTCTGTGTTGTATTTTTCAGATCTTTAGCTGGACTATTACAGTCTCATGCTGGGCTGTCAAAATAACTCAATCTATGCTGACTAGCTACAGAAAAACATATAGTTTCCCTTCAGTGCCTCCAGAGTAACAGTTCAAATAGGGAAGCATCAGGGACTGTGATCTGAATATCAGAGGCTCACCAGGATTAGAAGCCTTAAAAAAACTTCTATGGGTAATAAATTATTCATAGCTTCAAACTATCTTAGATAATTAAAATTACCTGCTTTCAGCAGATATGCCATCTATTACAGTGCCCCCCTTCTCATAGATCTGATTGACACAATCTCTTTCAGATAGTTATATCCATTCTGTTTATACATTTGACAGGTGCACTATACATACCCTGTGCTGTATTACTCATTTTTGCATGTCTGTGCGTGCATACACATAAAAAATCATACAAGCAAAGTCTCCTATTGTGCTAGGAGGCTGACAGCAAGTATGTTGAGTTACAACAGGTTGGGTTTAACCTAACATGCCACAGAAACAACATATCACGTAGATAAATGTCCATAGCAGCCAGGGTACAGAGAATAAATAACAAAAGCTACAGTGGAGAGAAAGAGACAAGTAAAATCCTCTGTTCCATGAAAAAGCTGATACCATGTATGCTACAATACCTATTGACAGTAACATGAAACTAGATTGCTTCACTGAGGTGATGTCACCTTACACTGAGATTTGACTTGATGTTCCCTGCATTCTGTTGCAATATAGGCACTGTGGGTTTATTTTTTCTCTGTTCCCTTTGCAAACAGCACAAGGAAGACATCTTTGTAGATGACTGTGGGACAAGGGTGACAATACTGTACCACATTGCTCCTCAGCAATTTGAGACAACTTTTACTAACCCATGAAAAGGGATGGAGGGGATATATTTCTCCAAGTCATGGTCCTGAACTTTTGACTTTAAGAAAATGTTAAAAATTAGGAAGTCTTTTCAATTCCTAAGAGAAGCACAGTAATTTTTCAGTTTGGAAGACCGAAAATTTCCCACAGTTAAGAAATGGTCAAATATTTTAATGTCATTCTATACTATGTAAGCTTCAAAACTCATATCTCTTGCAGTCTTAAGCATCTATAAAAAGAAAGGCTCTACAATAAAATTAAATCACTGTGTACTGTGTGGAGCCAAGTGAAAGTATTGGTTGAAATGTGCAGGTTATGAGGTGTTTGCAGACAGAAAGAAATCATAATTAATTTAAATTACATGCTTACATCAACTGAAATTACCTGCTTACACTATATATGCTGTTCTCCTAACTACCTCAAAAAGCTTATAAAGAAGGGTTGGTGGTTTTGGGTGTTTTCTTAATTAATTGGCTAAACCTCTTCTATTTGTGACTCATTAGGTTATGCTAGCTTCTGATACAATAAAATACGATGATGTTGTTGCTCTAAAAAGTAGTATTTCATCCCCTTTTGTTGAGGTCTTCTACCAGTTCAAGCAAGACGGCAAAGAAACAACTCAAAAAAGGCAAAACAGAACATGATTCTCAAAAAAAATGGGATGCATTCAGTGTCTCCAAATGTTATCTTTCTTAATTGTCTGCCCTTTTGTTTTACAAAGAGAAAATAACCCTAGCTTCTAAAGGGAGGAGTAGGTTCTGCTTCTTATTTCTATTTGTTTTCATGTCTTTGCTCTGCAAGTGAATGGATAAAAGACTATCAATAAAGAAGAGCAAAGAGCATTGAAAGCTACCTTCCACATAATAAGGAAAAAACCCAACCAACCAAACTCAAGGAAAATATAGAGAAAGAAATATTACTGTCTTGAAAAAAATGTTACATCAACAAACTGGTAATGGGAAGCATGGAGGTTGGATTTAACCTAACTAGCTACCAGAACAACATATCATATATATAAAAATCCATAGTAGCCAGGGTCCAGGGGATAAATAACAAATGCTACAATGTGGAGAAAGAGACAAGGTTTTCCCTTTGTATTTGAATACAGGACTGGAGAACTGACTGTATTTGAATACTGGACTGGCTGCTGCCTACCCTCTTAGTGTCAAGGCTATGTGTTTCCATTATAACCAGAAATCATCTTTATGTCATCAAATAAAAAGGAAAGTCCTCATGCCAGTACAATAATACATCTGAAATGCATTGTCCTTGTGTGAGCTTCAACATTGTTAAGAAGGTCCTTTAAGTTCTTTAATGTAGGAAATCAATAACAGTGGTAAGAGCATCCTTTGAAAGGAATGAAAGGCTACACTGAAAGGAACCTTGTGTGTGCTACAAGATGACGACTGTGCTGTTCTGCTAATCTGAGCTGTTTGTGACAACAGTGAGTGTCAGAAATGTTACAAGATGATTTAATTCATACCACTATCAGTCAAGGTCACATTTGATCTCTATTCCCAGAGGTGCTTACAGACAACTTTCAATGGATTCAAATTATGGGCCAGATCATTAAGTTAGCTGACTGATTCACCCTTTCTTGCTATTAATACAGAACTAATCTTGGAGATTTTCCGCACGGCTGTATGGATAACCTGAATTTATGTAGACCTCAGCAGTTCAACATTGGAATGTGCTGCAAGTGGTGCAACAAGCAGTGCCGGAAGCTTATTAGCATGGAAAAGGATTCATCTTTCATTGCATTACTCTGAAAAGCTGTCCACTACATAGCACACTGTACATGTAGTACCTGTAAATTAAAGTCCATTATTTGCATGTGGAGAGATTGAGGGACAGCTAACATTTCATAGATTTGAAGAGAGAATTCTTCCCCTGGATGCATACAGCCTGTCTCACAATGACTTTCTGCTATGAGCATGAAAAATTATATAAAATAGGCTGAAATACATCTCAAGGAAACCTTTACCTCGCCTTCCTACCCAAAGACAAAATCAGTTATAAACTGCTGGAGATTGTGTCCAGAGAAGGGCAATGAAGCTGGTGAAAGGTCTGGAGCAAAAGTCTTAGGAGCGGATGAGGGAACTGGGCTTGTTCAGTCTGGAGAAAATGAGGCTCAACAGGGACCTTATTGCTCTCTACAACTACCTGACAGGAGGTTGTAGGCAGGTGGGGGTCGGTCTCTTCTCCCAAGTAACAAGTGACAGGACAAGAGGAAATGGTCTGAAGTTAAGCCAGGGAAGGTTTATATTGGATATTAGGAAAAAATTCTTCACTGGAAGGGTGGTCAAGCATTGGAACAGGCTGCCCAGGAATGTGATGGAAACACCATCCCTGGAAGTGTTTAAAAAAAACCATGTAGATGTGGTACTCAAGTGATATGTTTTAGTGGTGAACTTGGCAATCTTGAGTTAACAGTTGGCCTTGATGAACTTAAAGTTCTTTTACAACCTAAATGATTCTAAGTTTCTGTTATTCTATTCTAATATTCTATTTCTTTACCAACAAATTATTGTTTACTTGGCTATTAAAGACCATCAGTGAAGAAGATTTACCCTTTCAAAAAATTTATTCTGATGCTTAACTATCCTATTTGCAAGGTTTGATTGATACACAATCTTAATCTCCTTTGCTGAAAACAAACACATTTTTTTTTGACACATTGGGTACAAAGAACTGTTTATTCCCTTTCTGTTCATATCAAACTTTTTTTTTTTTCATGTATCTTGTCATATAAGCACATGCTTTCCACCTCAGCCCTTCCTTCTCTTGACTGAACTACTCCTGCATGTTCTATCCTTGATCACACAACATGCCTGGGGCCTCTTATACTGGACCACCTTTTTCTGCAAGTACAGTTTCTAAAACTGGACACCATATTTTGGTCTGATGTAGCAATATTCTAACATTGCATAGGTGGTCATATAATCAATTTAAATTCCCTGTGTCACCCCTACACCCCCGAGCTTCATTTAACTTTCCATTCCTTAACTGTAGAGAGCAGATAAGCTGTGCAATGATGTAATATGACATTGCATCAGTGTAGCACACCTAAGCAACAGAAAATTTTAAAAGCACATCTGATACCCTTTCCAAACTCAGTCAAGCTTCTAAGTAAGGTTAAATGGACAGCAGCCCAGGTTAAGGGATGGGTACAGTAATAGAACACAATTCATTATCAGAAGGTCAGACAGAGGCAAAATGAGAGAATGCAAAAGAATGACAGCAAGAGCACTTTTCTAGGTGTTACAGTTGTGTTTTCACCAATGGACTCACTTTCCTCAAAGGACCTTTTAATGCAGTTGTATATGTATTCTCTATAGCTCCAGTAACTTTGGTGTAGCCTGAATGATCAAATGTGAGACAAAAATGGCAAATACTCAGAGCAAATCATGGACAATGGAAGGACTACAGGAGTATCTCTGATTGGGGGGGACAGGAAATGTGGGGAGCCTGCCATTCAGCAAATAAAACGGGCCATTTCCCAGAAATCAAAGAAGGCTACAGTCAGAAAGACTGAGAGTACTTTTAAGGCAGAAAAGTCCAGAACGCACTTTCTAAAATCCCCTGGACAGCTCCAGTTTAGTGTTGGCACTAAGGAAATACTGCTGCTCTCTCCAGGGCAAGGTTCTAACCCTGCAGCAATCCCTTCCAATAACCAAAAACCCCTGCAGACATCATACACACACCCATAGGTGTGTGCCATTGAAAAATGGCTGCATCAGAGGCTCAGTTAAAAAGATGAAATGAGCTTTCCTACACTGCCGTAAATATTTAGCAAATATAAGAGTCAGTAGGAGTCGACAGCATTACTGAGAGCCAACTTCTAGCCTGCTTGATTCCTCGTGCCATTTGACTGAGTTCAATGAAGTCAGGCACAGCTCAGGCCAGGGGAGACTTTGGCCCCCAGTGCCTCCCTTGAACTTTTTGTTCTGGCCTTCAGAGTTCCTACCTGGCTGTGTCTGCAGACAGGAAGAGAAAAGCTATCCCGACAGAAAAGAAAAAGAAACAAAATAAAATAAAAGCCAAGTACAAAACTAAGAAAAATCAAACATTATACACTACAGATAATACATTTGCTAGACTTGGTTAAAACAAGAGAGAAAATCACTGTAATTTCCACTTTCTGAGGAAGTCTATTTGGGCCAGTCACTGTCTCTTCTTTACAAACTGTTGGCCTTTCTTTGTTCCCACCTTGTGAGAAAGTTAATAAAGAACATCCAGTTCCGGTGGCATTTGTGGAAAACAAGCAAGTACCTCTCAGTGAGCTTGCCTGTGAGGCAACAGGCTTTAATATTACTGCAACATGGGAAGTGTCCATGGAATTTGTGACTCAGAAAAACCCTACATAATCTACATAATGTCACCCGCCCATTGAAACCTGCAACCCGAGAATTTGCTGAGACTGGAGTAAGCTAGGCAGTCAAAAAAGGAAGATACATTTATCAGTACATTTTCAGAATGTGTTGAATGGAATAATTGATAGGCAGAGTGCCCTGGAAACTACTTCCCATTGCAGGAATATTAAAAACAACTGTTTTCCTCTGACTTTACTAAACAGCGTTATCATAGGAACACCTCTAACCAAGGAGTTTCACAGATTAGAAGCTGGACTTTGAAAACTTTGTGAGCACCTGCATCCAATGCCCAGTGACAGAATAAATCCTGGGTGTTCATCAACTCTCAAACCAGAGTTAAGAGCTGCTGAGCCATTCCACACATCTTTCAAGTACAACCCATTAGCCTGAGGGTTAGAAAGAAAAAATGCTCTTGGTCATACAAGGCTGACTTCATTTGTAGAAAGCCCAAATTCCACCATACAAAGAGGCTTCATAAGAAGCAATTCTGATAGCTGCAATTCCCAGGCACAAATTCTAGCCAGGAGAAAAATTCTGGGCAGAATGACTGCTTGTGCCAAACTGTAAGCAGAATATCACAAGCTGGGTTGAAGCTCTTTTGAAAATGTTGCAACCTGCTTTATTCATCTCTTTTTCTCAGCTGGGGAATATGTTCCTAATTACGTACTGGATTGCACAGCATTCTACTGAGTAGCAAACAGTTTTCTGACAGCTGTTACTGTATTTTTATGAGACCTTGATCCTTTAGAAGATACTATGCTAGCTCAGACAGTTATATTAAAACCTTTTTCTCTGAGAACAGAATCTGAAAAAGAGGAATAAGTCAGGCATTTGGGTTCTTCTCCTCTGACAGGCTTCTGAAAGCACCAGGTCTTGCAAAAATCCCTCCCAACAGTAACGTTTTCTCCAAGAGGCATATGGTCCTGCAGAATAAAGATCTGCTCTGTCCTTTCTTGATTGGAGTGAGTTTTGCAAAGTGCTTTTGTGCTGTGTTTTAGGGCAGATTACAACAGCAAACAGGAACAGTAAGAATATCAGCTGGAAGGCAAACACAGCACTACCATGCAGGAAGTGGAGATCTGAGTCATAAGTATTTTGGCAAGTGTCGTCACACAAATACTCAGTTGTTGAAGAAATGATTGACGGTACAGATCTTAAGAATATTTTTTCTAGAGGGGAGAAAGAACATAGGCAACAGTTGCAACCACACTTGGGGTGAATGGACACAATTTTCAAGGAATCTGCACATGCAGAAAAAGAGGCCTGTAGGAGAGAGAATCCCTATTCCAGGGCTCAAGATAAGAAGATTTTTCAAAATCTAAGACTGAAGAAAATTGTCAGATTCTTCACCTTCCCTAAATTGTTATTCTTTTCCTTGTAAGAACATGTAACTATCACAACTCTACTGCAATTTGGAAGTATCAGAAATAAAAAAGAAAATTCTCAAAGCAGTATCTGTTCTTATATGAGTTCACAAAAACTCAGGTAAATTTCACCTCGATAATCCAAACAAATCCATGATTACCCTGTATACATCTTTTGCAGCCCATCAGTATATATATATAAAAAAAAATAATAAAATACTCCAATGTCAAAAGCCAGTTAAAAGTCCTATATATTTTGTTTGATTAAAGTGTAAAATACTGAAAGTTAGGCACACTCTGTATGCATTTTACTGAATTCATTCATTACTGCATGAATTGTACTTAATTTCCTAATTTGAGGTTAACACAGTGTAAACTATGCCTTTCACAATGAATTTTACCTTAGAACCATACAAAATCTCCTCTCAAAAAAAATAATAAAAATTCTTTTTTGGTGTTCAAAGTAATTCATCCTTAAGCCCCATCCTTTACAAAACCAAGATCTCAATAGTCACTGCTTAGTTATTAATAATAGCAAAATAATGGTAATGTCATTTAACTCATAACCAGAAGATAAATTAAACAGTTTCAGGGCTGTGCTTATGTGCTCTGTTATATTTTTTTGTTTCTTTTGGTCAATGTTCATCTACATCTCTTAGCTTTCTAGAGCTATGCTGGCCTGTGAAGTTTCTATGCAATTATTCAAAAGTTTTCTCACATCATTAGTGACAAGAGGTAAGTAATTTAAATCAAAATACACCTTTTAATATTCAGGGAACAGGAAGAGCATAAAAATAACTAAACAAAATAGAACAAAAATTACCATTGAAAACATACTTGGGCATGGAATAGTAGAATAAAAGCCAACAAAACACCACCACTCCTATATGACATGAAGAGCAGAAAATGCAATGCGTATAAAAATCCCTCTGACCTAAATCACCTGCAAGAAGGCCTGTTTTCCAATGGACCTCCAGCTTTTGTAAATGACTGAAGAGTAGCCCTTGACTGTACAATAAGCTCGCCAGGAATTCTGCTGCTGTCTTCTTGCCATGGACAACAACAACTATAAAAATAACCCGTGTCTGATAGTCTAGCCAGAGAATGTGGTGTAGCGTGGAACACTAAACATTTTAATTAAAGCTGATGATGACTATTTCCAAATACCAGGGTCTCCTTGAATCAGATATAGACTCAGTACTGAGGTATACATTGTCAGTTTTCTTAATCCTATCTGCCAGCCCAACTCCCTGAAGTCAGATCTGGCACGTACTTGGTTTGGTGTAAAACAAGGGGTAGAATATGCCTTTGAAATTGGTACAATGGCTGCCTTCAAAATGCTAGTCAGGTACCTGGAGGTCCTTTCCAGCTCTCTATAATGGGGCGTGACTAACGGTCTTGAAAGCCCATGATTGCAGCCTTCTAGAGAAACCAATGAGAACTGCCAACATCGCACCAGACTGCAGTACCACAAAAAGCCTGTTACCAAATCCATGGAAGTATTTTTTTTTTATCAGGTACAAACTTTTTATGCTATCTTGGACAACAAGGATATTCGTTCTGCTTAAGTGTCTAACCCAAGGTAACTGGGACCCCCATTTTGGAGGCTACAGCACCAACTGAGAGAATCTACCTCCTAATTTTAGGCGGTTTGGAGCCTAGTAAAACATCTGAAATAGCACCAAGGAGGTAACTGAACACTTTTGATGTCACCTTGCCTCCATCTCTCACCTGTACAATGGCAGTCAGGGTGCTTTTCTACCTTACCAAGGCTGGTGAAAGTGGAGGCACATTAAACTGAAACAAAATCTGATATTCCTTTTCTGGGAAGAAGGTAAGGACCTTATATACTTAGTATTTTTAAATAAAAGTGTATCATTTGAAAACTTAATTATTTTTGTAGCAAAAAAAATTTCATTATGAAAGTCTAATTAAAAGAAAACAATTTTCATTTTAATTATCTTTCATAACTAACACACATTTATGAGAAAGTCTGCAGTAGCAATGGGTTATGCACTTCTAAGCAATTAAATTTCCTACTTGTCTGATTTTGTTAGACTAATAAATTATACCAGGAATTTAATAAAGTGGACAGTTAAAGGAATTTAATCTATTCTCTCTAGAACAAACAAGATTAACAAGATAAGGTTCAGATTTGAGAAAAATATTTAAGAGATAAGCTAAATTAGAAAGTGAAAAAAGCTCTTGTGACTCCCAAGCAATCACATAACTGAAGGAAATTATTTAAAAAAAAAAGAAAAAAAAAAAGAAAAAAACAAAGGTTAACAGGCAATATAAGAGTAATTTCTTTTCTCATAAAATAATTAACCTTTGGAAAAGGCTTCCTGTCAACACAGAGGCTTTTACTGTGCCATTTAAAGAACTAGGCACATTCCTGAAAAATTAACAATAGGGAAACTTAAATACACCTTTGAAAATAAAGCATATTAGACATAGGCAGTTCCTGTGAAAGTGATTCTTCACAGCATAGAAACCAAACCATTCTCTTCATCTCTTGAACAGGGAAAACAAACTAAACAGGTATTTTATAAGTGGGAAGACGAAGCAATTTATTTTAACTCTCTTCTCCTTCAAACATACTTTAGTGGTTGGCTTAATTTCAGGGCTATGATTTTCTACTCTGTGGATTAGCTAATTAGCTATATGTGGGTCTGAACACCAAACTGGAATGGACTAAATATCATTCCTACCATGACTAACTCCCTTCATGTGAGTTGCCCTGTCAAAGATATATTTTGTGAGTAACGCTTGCATGTTCTCACTATTATAATTCTCATTTTGAAAAAAGTAATGAGAGAAACTCCTATTTTCAATGCAAGTTACAGGGATCAATACCTCATTCTTACTGAAAGTCGGTAGGATTGAGGTGCCTAATTCTCTTGGACGACTCTGACACTTCTAGAAGTCTTCTACGGTGAACAACCAGCAGGCTTAAAAAAAAAAAAAAAAGGAAAAAAGAAAGAAAGAAAAAAAAAAGTAAGATTCTAATGAATCTAGAGGAAAAGTTTTAAATTTCATAAAGGACATTTATTTTATGTGAAGGAAGAATCATGCAGAAAAGCCGTATCAGGATAGCAGTAAAACACCGCTCATTGGTAAAGCATTTCATTTCTGGACAGATGGGAGAACTGAACACATTCACCATCTATTTAGAAATCAAATATCATGTACATCCACTTGCTCTTTATTACTTAATTCCATGCTGTGTATAGGTTACAGTGATTTCTCCAGGGTGAAATTGTCCTTCCCCATCTCACCATATTCTGATAATGACTGGAATGAGTTTGATATATTGAAACACTCTTGCTTTGATTGTGTTTTTCATTCATTACTAAAACTTGGAATATTGAAGTTGCAAATAGTGTACAATACTTTATTAGAAAAATAAGTGGTTCCAGGTCTTAAAAAAAAAAAAAAAAAAAAAAAAAAGATGGCATCTGACATTGTAATAAACTGATACAGTACTCTATGCTGAACCTCGTGCTTAAAAAATAAAAAGCCATTACATTCACTTTGATAATTATATTTGGAAGATGCCCCAGGACACAACAACCAAGCAGTGAACTGTTCATCTCACTTATAAAAGCCACTGTGTTAAAGTGGAAGCTAACATACTAAACAAAGGCTGATAAAATGACAATACGAACTGCAAGATTTGAAAAAAATGGCTGTAACCCAGCAAGGAAGAAACCATTTCCAACGAAACAGTGGAAAGACTCATGATGCATCTCTCCCCATCAGCTCCCCCCCCTACCTCTGTGTTTCAGCAGAAAGCACAAGAGAAATATTTCTACTGAGGGCTTTCACATTGCTTTATACAAATAACAATTTGAGGTGTATGGATAGTTTCCCCTGTTTTTCAGTATTCTGTTAGCTGTAAAGATGAGACTTCTGCAAAACACGGAGTGGTAGCACATCCTGACTATGCAATATTCCTCAACACTGAGTGTACACTGATGATAGTGTAAATCAGGTGTGCTGATCTCTATGGAGCTCCATCACTTTACTTCACTTGAAGACCTTTAAATAAGCACCAGATACAAAAAGGAATATTCATTACTCATATGTCTATATTTTGAGACATGAAGGGCTGGAAAAGATATATTAAGGAACAGCAAGAGTCCTCTTAATGAAGGCTACAACATGTATTTCCATTACAAGATAAAATTTGGCTCCTATCCCTAGTTCTGAATTCCAGATTCACAAATCATATTGGCTTCAAGATTTGTGGTCTAGGTCTCAAGCTGAGGTAGGGTTTTTCTACCAAATTTGCAGTAAATCAGACAAGGATTTAATGAATTATGAGCCTATGAAATAGAGATGTTCACCATAGTTCAAAAAGTCTCAACTTTTTTGTCACTTCATAGCCAAAAAAAGTAAATAGGAATAACTCCAACATGGAAAAAAAGAAGGCAGGTAAGACTTCATTTATCAGACTTGTGGTTGTGGTCTGTGGCACAGCACAAAATTGCTTGATAGCAATCACAGCAGACATGTTATTAACATTTATATAGGAATGCTGACATAAGTTACTCATCCCATGGAAGAGACGTGTAACAGATATTTGTTCCTTGAATCTGGTTTGATTCAGGCCAGCATAAGTACTCATCAATTTTATGTGTTCACAAAAGGTAGCCCCACACACACGTGTGTGCACACACATAGAACCCCCATCCAAACACCTTCTTGCTATTGGAAAACTGTGCTTCTATTGGAATGAATGGAGGGGGGGGGGGGGGGGAAGGCAAATATCCAACTACCATCCTAAACCCTAAGTCTCAAAATGCAAGAAAATACACATTTCTTCAAAACCACCCAGGTGAATCTATCAGCATAGGCTCCTAAAATATTTCATTTAATGCTTAACATATTAAAAATATATTGTGCGGAATATAAATACAGAATTGGGGTCCTTGCCTTCTTTATTTGTAATCTCTTAGAACATAATCCTACCAATTTTTCCCATGGTGTCTTGTGAGGTCATGATCAGACAAAAGCATTTGCAGGGGTATACATTTAAAGCATGTTTGCAACATGATTTTAGCTAAGGTACAGGTACTTTTAAGCTGATTAAATTTACTTACTTAAATATAAAAATAGTATGATGATAATAATAAGAAGATTCCTAAGGATTGGCATTAAAATGTGCCTAATATCACACCAGCTTTGCTTATTACACTGCCCTCCAGAGATCCACCCACTATTACCCAGGGCTGTACAGCCCAAGTTCTTTATGCTACAAACCATCCATTTTGATTCGCCTAATCACGCTACTCCCAGTTTTTGGCAGGACAGAGGCAACTGGTTAAAAAACAATGCAGAGAAGCCACCAGGCATGACGGTACTGCCATACCTTCGTCCTGGTGCAAGCTGAGGAAGAGGAAGGGTCAGCACCGCAGAGACCTCTGCCCAGCAGAGGAGCTTCCCTACTTCCCCATCTCTATTCAGTGGCAGTCCTTGAATACGGATTGTGAATGGGCACCTGGCCAGCCACTATAGAGGTGCCCAGTAATGTGCTTTTGTGCATTCTTTCAGCCAAGGACTATTTCTGTGCCAAACAGGAGACGGACCAACCACTGTGTCAGGAACAACAAATACCCTGTTCCTTATCCAGCCTCTCTTCTCTGCCCAAATGAATAGTAAATGTTCAAACCAGAAGCCTTTGCATTTTCACACCCGTACCAGACTGGAGAAGTGCATCTTTTCCAGAGCTGGTTGAAATAGTAGGGCAAAATGGTCTAACAAATGCAGTCTTTTTTCCAAAATAGAAACATTTTGTAAGTGAGAAAATTTTGTTCTGAAATTTTCCAGTTTCCAGATAGCTCTTACTTCTTACTCTTTGCTTTTTGATTTCATTCCAGTGAGATCATGGAAAATATATCTTCTATCCCTCTCCAGCCTTTACACAGAGAGGTTGCCTCCCCTCCTCCCTCCATTTTGGAAGCACTGACTGTGTTTAATGGCTGTTCTTGATGTAAAAGATCATGAAAACATCAGAGACATCTTTCTAGGCTTTATTCAGGAGTGGACTATCTGCTGTGTTAGGAATCTTCCAACTTCTAAAAAAAAATTGGATTTCTTTAAGCTGTTTCAATAGGAAAATGAAGGGCACATTAAGGAATAAACAGGATCTTTGACATCACGGTGATATATGAAAAGCAGGCAAAATTCAGCTTAGTTTATTTTTCCTTCTGAGACGTGTAGGCGGCTAAAACCAGCTTTTCTAAAGAAGACTGAGAAATTTACTTGAAAGTGTATAACCAATAAAGCAGTCTTTTATTAACAAAAAAACAGGAAAACAACAAAGAGTTTTTACAATTTCTTCAATGCTTGAACATAATCCCTAACTGTGACTTTTGCTCCCAAGGCTGTTCTGCAGCATTTTCTTGTACAACCAGCCTGGAGCTTGAAAAAGAACAAGTACAATAGCATTAAGCTTCAACATGGTGTGCATTAATAAGCGACTGGTGCATACCTTGGATTTGTGGCATTAGGTAAAAGGATGAAAGCACAGTGCCTTCCCTTTTGGCCACCTAAGAAGCATGGGGCCAGCTTAATAATACACATCCTGAGGAGGCTAATTACTGGTACCATGGGATTTTTTATTATTATTATTAAAGAAAAACCAAAACAAACCACTATTAATTTTGTTCTTTTTCAGCTTTTCATAAAAACAGTGTTGTATGGCTTTTTTTTCCCCCCCAGAGTGCCTTTCCACTATAAAAGCAGGTCCCAGCAATGAGATGTCAAAAACATAAGAACAGACAGATTATACATACTTCCTTCTGCGTTATTCCAAATAAACCTTTGCTAATTTGCTTGCGTAAAATTTCTTAAAATTCTTAATCTATTTTCTCTATTTGCATGGAGCTAGTAGCCTCAATATACATAGTTACTGGCCTCAACAATAAATTTCAATTTATTTTCCTTTGTGAAAATGAGACTAAACTTTTATTACTGGCCGGTTCTGATGCTAAACACAAAAAAACCCACCAAACACCAAAAAACCTTAGAGGTAGCTGAAAACTCAGAACCTGCTGCTGAAATAGCAACAGGGCACTCTAAAGAGCTGTCATTTTCCCTGTCCTACTCAAAGCTCTGCCTTCTCTTGAGCATCTATTTAGTCTTCTACCACATTAATGCCCTCATTCTACAGATACATTTTTGTGTCTTGATCTATGTAAGGGAATGCTGATGAGCAAGGGTGGGTAGGAGAAAAGCAGCCCTGCAGGTATCCTGGTAGATCCTTTTAGATGAAATGCCTCTGGCTGCAGAAATGATTCACTGGCACACATGCTCCCATTGCTTTTTATCTTCTCAAAAACACTCAGCAATGGGCATGGGAATTTCTCAGACTATTAGTGAGCAGTGAGATATCAGGATACAGTATTGGGAGTAGAAATTAAGTTCACCTGCCTGCAAAGAAAGCCCCTCTAATCAATCCAACTTTAGCTTTGAAAAGTCAATATTCATACCTAGACAATAATGATGACTATTTCTAATCACTCTTTAAGGAGCATATGCCAGTCAAAGCTTACTAGCACTGCAGACGGGGTGGGGGGTGGGGGGTGGAGAGGGTAGGGGTGGAGAAAAGAAAAAAAACCAACAAAACCAAAACCAAGTAGCTTTGAAGACTTTACATTTTAGCAACCTGCAAAGCTGCGTGCAAATGCTTATCTCCACATGCTGAGCAAGCACAGCTATTGACTTGCACAGGTGCATAAAGTTAAGCTTAGATTTCAAGAATTTGCAAGATTAAGATCTCAGTTTGGACAGACCGAACTCCAGCTAGTTTTCCCAGCCTTTCACAGTAGCATTAACCATATCCCTCAGCTCTTGCGACAGATTACGACACCTATAATTCTTTCCATCAGCTCTAACTGTTCTGCCACAGGCCCAATGACAATCTTGTCAGATTTCTGACAGCTCCAACATGTAGATTTCTGAATCAAACAGGGGAGAAAATATAATTACTGTTGTCTAAGCAGGTAGCAGCAGTCCTTCTTTGTCTGCCGTGGAGAAAGGTTAAAAAAAATGTAAGAGTGACTAAAAAAACCCAACAAAACCCCAAATCAAAAAAACAAAACAACAATCAAACAAAAAAGAAAAGGAGAGGAGTTTATTAATACCAAACAAATGTACAAACCCAAGATTTTACAACTTTACATAGGAACATCCCCACATATACTCCTTGTATGACATGATGCATGTGCATGGTAAGGAAATAAATTGTTATCCCTCCTTTGGGGCCTTTATTTTGTGTCCTCCTTCAATAAGTAAATAAAACCTCAAGAATCGAAAAATATTCAATAGAAGGAAATATTCAGAAAAGCTCAGAATGAGAAGAAATCAGGGTTAACTGTCCTTTAACATTCCTATTAGCCTTTCCACCTGTATGAGGATATCCACCTTGGCAGGGCTTGTGTAGGTTTGCTCTGAAGAATTTATGACTTCAGTCTGAGTAATTTAAGTTAGTAAAAAGGGTAGATCTCAGTCTTACAACAAAACCTATTGCATCAAAGGCTGTTGTGCTGCAAATTCACATGCATACCCCTTCCCCACCCCAGAAAACAAACAAACAAAACCCCTATCATTTGATAAATCTTTACTTACGCTACTCTAATAAATGGATGCATGAATTTTAGGAGGAGTTTAAATGTATTTGAAATGAGGTGGGAAGGGAAAGGGAAAAAATAAGTTTCTCACTTCAAAAAACCTGCAATAAGGTCATGTTAATTTCTGTGGTGTGCACTCTATCAGTTATATTTCTGAAGGTTTTGAAAAATATGACTGGGAGATTTAACAGTACAGTGTTCACAGTTAATCAACAACAATTTAAAAAGACATTGGCATCTGTTGTCTAGAGACAAGAAGAAAAATGTAGGGGGGGAGTGGGAATGGGGGGTTGAAAATTAAATCAGTTTGAATCCTCCTTAGTGTTACAGAGTCAATAGCAGGAAATTTGCCCTCAGAAAAATGTGGGGTTGTGACCTTTTATGTTTCAAGACTTCCTAATTTAGCTTGATCTTTCAGGCTCTCTGCTCCTCCTACTTGTACCCTAGAGGCAGGTTTTCTCCTACTGAGAAAGAGATTAAGGGAGAAAGTGCAGAAAGAGGGAGGGAGAAAGAAAATAAGACAAGAATAAACTGGAACTGAAGTCCTAAAATCTAAGAGATTATTAAAATTCAATCACTCTGCAACGGAAGTTATTTTTATGCAGGCACCAACAACTTCTTTGAACTGATGTTGAAAGGTAACTTTTTATTAGTGTTTGAGACCATTTTCTGAGGACACGAAAGAGCTGGTTTTGACATATACAAGTAGTGTTCATACACTATATAATGAGTATACATTTACCAAGATACTTTTCTTCATCTCAGTATGGACCATATGAGTGAATCAGCTTCCCAATTAAGTGGTAAACTGTGTAGGCTATGAGGCAGCTGATGAATGGTAGCTCCTTAGCAATTAGTAAAGGGGGAAAAGAAAGCCAATATAGAAGAAACTAACAAAATTAATCAGTTGTTAATACTACTCAGCTCCAAACCCATTAACTATTGTTGCACTGCTTATTCAAGTAGTGTATTTATGGTTACAAGTAGCTGATTTTCCAGGCAAGCCACACTATTACGTGGCTGAGAAGCTCCCCAGGTCACCAAGGTAAGCCTGGGCAGCCTCTGGCAAACAGCAGAGCAAGGAGGGATGTGGAAGGGTGGGAGGTGGGTGCAGACTCGATTCTGCTGTCTTTCCTCATTCATTAACAGCTCAAAGCAGCTAGCAAATCACCCCCACTGTGAGGTCCATGGGAACTCAGAGGAAACAGAAGTCCATTGGCATTTCAAGCACCTCCTCAAGGCTATGCTGGAGACAATGTTCCACTCTTCACTCCTAGCAGCACACAAACAAACAAGGATTTCCATGCAGAGCACCCAGCTCTCTTCACTGTGACCGTGCCTGGACTCCACACCTGGCCCAGCATATGCCCCTGCCTCTATCCTCCAACATCTATCCCAGGGAAAGAGCTGGGCAGACTAGACAGCTCATGTCCCTCCTGAATACTGCGGCATGTCCCAGGGCCAAGGCAGATTCCTGCTGGCCCAGGTGACCCACAAGGGCAGCAGGTCTCAGGAGTCCAACATGTTTTGTCCGCTGCCAGGTTCAGGCTGCATGTGCAGCATTGACCTCCCCAACAGTGCTGGTGTGCACCAACACATTACCAGAGGAGATCAGAGGGGCTGGAGTAACCTACCTGAGTCCAGGTTTCTAAATTCTGATCATAATGCATTTGTGGTATGACTTGAAACTCCATAAATTCAACAGTTGTCTTTCTATACGTTTCAAGGATTTCTGCTTTGGGTTCATAAACAGCACCATCAACTACACTGAAGTTACTTGGCACATGGCAATATCCACCTCAGAAAATGTTCCAGAACTGAGCACTTAAACTTGTGAACAAACACTGATACCAATGTGTGTGGGGATCATCTTCCCAAGCTAATTGTATGTCAGTTTGATAGAGATGAATTATAAAATAAGCTGTCCTTGATTGACAGCTTTACTATACAGCCAGGGAAAAAATCAGAATAGGAGAATTTAGATCAAAGATTAAATTGTTCCTATTCATAGATTCCTAGATTTTTTTTTGGGGGGGGGGGGGGGGGGCGGCGCGGAATAGGAAACCACACACATTCATATAGCCTGACCTCTCACATATCATGGGTAAAAAATATTTTGTATTCCACCCATAACTTCTGGGTAACCATAAGCTTATTTTTAGAAAGACATCCCATCTCATTTAGTATCGTTCAAGATAGGAAGAATGTTTCATGCTCAGGTAAATTGTTCCAAAGTTAATTACCTTCACTATTAAAAACATGCTCTTGAATTCAAGTCTGGATTTAACTAGGCTAGCCTACTGTCATGAAAAGTCAATCTGCTGTATTCAAGAGCTCTTGAATGATCTTGAAGTGCAAAGAGACATAAAAGAAAAAGAAATTCCTTTTTTCCCACAGAAATACTACAGTCATCCTATACCACCAGGAAAGCTTTATAGAAAACATTCTAATTTGGTGAGCTTTGTTCAGCTCCAGTAATAATTTTTTGTAAACAAAAAAAATATTGGGAATATGCATTCTGTATCAACCAGAAATTAGTTTTGGTGTGTCTCTAATAAGAACCTAAGACTTTTTTTATTTTCTTTTAAATTACACTTTGGCACATTTGATGTAAAGAAATTATTTGAACATTAAAAAAAAAACAAACCACAAACAAACCACATTTATTTCTGAAAATTTTGTAATAAAATTTCAGTTCATTCTTGGCTAAAACAGTTTACTAAACTTACAAATCATTTCAGTCAGCCTATCTGCAAGTGCATAAATAATTTGAAAGGTTCCCTCAGCTATAATGGTACTTAATAATAGTAGACAAATAATTAACACTAACTGTGCACTTTTTTTTCACACAAAAGTTTTACAACTGATTCTTATCTTACATCTTCAGCTGACACTGATTTTGTCATAAATATTCATCATGCATGCTCATAAATATTTGATTAATATTAATCGTTTGTTTGTTTTAAACACAGCTTTTCCTTTCGTTTTCATGACTATAGAGGAAGGTATTTGCATGGCAAAAAAAAAGCATAGAGGAGAAGCTTTCAAAGACGCATAAGCAGAAATGAGAGGCCAAGGTAGTACATTACTTCCTAGATTTTGACTGAAGAAACAACTCCCTCCTTGTGACAGCAGGTTTTGAGAGGATGCGTATTTGCCTTGTGTTGCATTCTGCCCTTTGCGACGTGTTGGGGAGCTTATGGAGATCTTGTGGTAGCTACACCAAGTCAAATGAGCTCAGGATGTCTCAGGCACATAGACGATATTGGATTTTATTTTTCTAAGGATAACTGGGAATAAAGATAGGCTCCTCCCACCATGGGAAAGAGACTGGACAGGGAAGAGCATAGCTAGGTTAAAGGGTAAGAAAATAAGGCTTGCTGCCACAGAAGTTAGTGGATCACTTAGTTTCTTAGTGTTGTGGTATATTTGCACAGATAAAAGTTAGCCTAGGCTGGGTGCCTGTCTGTGAGGAGGAGAAGGGGAAGAGAAAGTGGATCAATGAACAGCAAAAAGACAGCCAGTCCCTCGAGCTGGGCTTGGATCTGTACAGCTGCTGGTCCAGTTAGTGATTTCCCTATATATGCTTGTTTTCCTTTCCATGTGGGTTCAAATACTACCAGTCCAGGAAAAGATGTACATGAAATTCACTGGACACACTTGCAGAGTAGGGTGGTGCTTTTTGACATAGTTTGCAATGGCAGGGGATCTAATTGCTTTCCGGTTACATTTCTGCTCACCCATAGAGGGAATTTATGGCCGTTCAGGTACAAGTTAGAAAACTGGACACAAGTGTCAGTTAACTGTGGATGGCATACACAGCCTGTGTTCAGATGTGCCGCAGGTTCCCAGACAATTACAGTGGCCATCTCCATTAATAATACCTGGGAGTACTAGCTGAAGCAGGATGTTGTATGTGCAAAAGGGCATTCAGAGCTCATCTGGATGCATCAGCACCAGCCTGCTCTGTCCCAGGGCAGAGGAGGTGGGATCCACAGAAAGCAACCAGCTCTGCTCATCTTCAGCTGTGGCTAGAACAACAGCTGGGCTCATAAAGCAAATCAAAGTCTTGAACTGGCTACTACGCTATCTACATCTCATATTCCCACATTCCCTGAGTCCAGAGAAAGCTCATTGGACAGAACCACTCAGCCCAAGTAAATGAACACGAGAGAAGTTTTGAAAGAATCAGTTTGTTCTGAAAAAAGTTATTAGCTCTAAGCTGGCCTCCCAAAAAATTCCCTCAAATGTCCCCACACTATGCTCATGTTCCATGTTTTTTCTAATGTCTGAGATTCCCCAGACCTTCATTACCTGCAGTAATGGGGTTGTCAAGATCACTGACAGCTACATTAGCATAAAAACAATACAGAATGCAGTTCCTCCATGTTTCTGGACCTGAGCCAGCTATTAACCATAAAAAAGAAACATTCTCTTGTGGCAAAATAATCATGTAACTGTCTACTATGAGGTTTCCTACACCTTCCCTTCAATACCTGGTACCATAAACTTTACTGAACAGTGTAGGTAACTTTTAATATGGAGGTTGTACAAGAAATGTTATTTTAGAAGTCATTTAGCATCTTTCCATGGAGAATTTTTAAGTGGCTTTTATTTTAATTATTTGTTTGCTTGTTTTAGAGAGCATATCAGTATCTCTGTTCCATGTGTGTCTTCTACACTCATGCACATTGCATATCCACACAAATTACTTAAGTTTTGGAAATTACTGGCCATAACCTAAATGTGAATTTCCAATTCATTTCTGTTGCCAAACCCAGGTTTTAGAGGACAGAAGCTATGCAGGAACCTCTAACAAGGTAACTCAGGTCATATTTCTTCTGTAGCCTCAGTTACTCCAGCTGCACTTTGAATCCTGATAGCAGTTTGGGTCTCCAAACTTAATATCTCCATTGGAAAGACAGAAAAGGCATAGCTAAAATCATACCTATATGGAGAGAATTAATAATTTTGTTTAGTTTTCAAACAGATACTCGAGAAAGTAGTTGCCATGAGAACTCTTGTGTTTCATACAAAGAAAACTATACTAGAATTGCAAAGTCAAATACACAAGCACTAGAAAATGGCACAATTAAGCTCACCTTTTCAACCTTCATTATGTTCTTCCCTGAAAATATCTTTAATTACATGGTAACATAGCGTGTTTTCCAAGAAACCCCCTCCCTCATTCAGCCTATAAGGTGGAAGGTGCTTACTAAATATGCAGCTATTTAATCTGTGTTTTTATCCCAAGCATTCATACTCCCAATACACTTTTCAAACAGTAGACTGAATACATAATATTCTAGTTCCAGCTAGAGATTTTGTAGATGTCTGCAGTGTAGTATTTGGAAAAAAAACTGAAAGTGTTCACAATTTTTATTTTGTTTTCACAGCATTCAGTTTTAAAGGTGGCAAGTTCAGGTTCAGTGATATTCAGGTGAAATTTGCTAATATCCTAATGTTCCAGACCACCTGAACATTGACAATGGGTGGAAAGGAAAAATAACATTGTGATTGTAAATTATTTAAAGGTTTTTGCATTAGGAAGTTATACATACAACATTTATAACATTTTAACAGAATCAGTATATTTACTTCTAAGACTGCTGCAGACTAACAAACAATTTCTCATTCGCTGCCCAATTGATTGTCTTCATGGGGAGCTGATGTAAAGTAAATGTTAGTTTATCTTTACATTCAGTCCCTTAATGTCTTCTGAATTATCAGTGGAGATATGGCAGAATGATATCAATGATCTGCATAACAATAAAAAAGCAAATATTTTTTTCAAATCTAACAGATGAAAGGAGTCATATCGCCTGGAGTGGCATGAGTGGAAAATGCGATTAAAAACATAAAAGTGAAAGGGAAAGAGAACAGCAAAAGTAGTTTCTAGTTTACAGCTATTAAAGTGCATGAATTACTAGAGTTATGGCACTTCAGAAGGTCTGGTCTGTGCCTCTGAAATTCCAAAGCCCTCAAAGAGCAATAAACTCAATATTGGATATGAAGATGCATGCATATTTCCACCTCAAACTAAAAAAAGCAAGAGAAAAATTTCATAATACCTGGGAGAACTGATATTTAAAAGCTTCATACTTAAACACATCAACAAATAAAATAAAAGTTGTGGATTTTTGTGGGGTTTTTTCCTTATTTTTACAAATAGAGAAACAAGCTAAGGCCCCAAAAAATCTGATCTCATCTTGCTTTTAGATACCAGTGAGTTCAGCCTTGCATGGATCAACGGTTCTGGCTTGACACATTAGAAAAAAAAAATAATCTTTCTGGGGAAAGTAGATACAGGTTTGAATTTCCAAATGCACAGAAAAACTCATAATGCATCAATTTAAGTACTTGTCTAATTGGAAATATCATCAAGACTAGCTGGTTTTCTTCTGTAAATATTAGCATTTTACATAATAGTATACTACATATATATCGGTCCTTCTCTTTTCCTTCAGCAACTGAATCTCCCAGAATGTCTTACTTGCTCATTCTACTCGGAAAAAGAGAACAAAATTCTCTTTCTATCTCCTGCTGGTGAAGAGTCAATAACAGCTCATTAACATCTGTCTTAGTTTAAAGCAGAATCCAGGCTGCAGGAATGCGGTCAAGTAAACCACCAGTGCAATGACCCCCAGATGACCATGGAGACAGAGAGAAGAGCAGTACAGGGCAGTATATACAAAACAAGATGTTTTGCTTAGATATCTTAATGGGAGGCCAGAGTTCCTCACAGACAGCTTGAAAATTGCCTTCTGCATCACAAATATTACCTTTCCCTGAAAGGAAAATACATCAGTTTTACGCAGCTGGAAAAGCAGTTAAGTAAACTCAGAAATCCAGTCACAAAATACTAGGTTTTGGTTGTCCTCTTCTATTCCCTCTCCCCTCTCCATTGCTAAACCTTTTTTGGTATAGTCCATAATAATATATGCTTGACAAATTATTATTAACTGCAATTAAGTGATTCTAATCCTGTAAAAATTAGTCAGGTTGTTATTACTACTGATCTGATGACTTTGCTAAAATTAGTGTAACACTGCGGTTTGCTCTGAAAACATATTATTGATTGGATGTTTATTTCACCATTTGAGTACAAAACCCCACCACAGTCAATATCCCAGTCTCAGTGAGGTCAGCCAGTAGACTTGTTGTCTTGTCAGGGAGAAGAAATACCAGTTAAATGCAGTTCTTTGTGCTTTGCACCCCTTAAATAAGAGTGTGGAGCTGCAGTTGAAGAAAGGCCAGTATTTCCCTACAGTAGCATTAATATATGTTGCCCCTGGCCAGTATATCTGTGATCTTTGGAAAGCACTGTTAAAGGTGCAGTCATGGAGTTCTTCTGTAAGGCAAAATTACGTTTATTTCAAACATTATAAGATCTACTCATGGCCAAGGAAAACAGAACTTTTACATAAAACCCCTGAGCATTCTGGTAGGTCCTACTGCTCCACTATGATGTGAATCATGACTGAACCGCAGCAATCAAAGAGGTTATGCCTGTCAGCTGAGCAGTGGCAATTCTCCATGGGTAGGTTTTCAGTCTTTTCAACTGAGATGAATTTTAGTTTATACAGCTACAAAAGCTCAACTGATTTGTGGATACCTTGTCTACTTGCTAAACCCTAATTGTCAGAGCAAGCCATTTGGCTTGATCTACACATAGCCTGCAAAGTAAAACTATTTTGGTTAAAGGTAGATGATTTTTTTAAACAAATATTTTTACTGTTTTATAACCTCAAGGTTATATATGTGGCTATAGCAAACTACAGATGCTTTATTGCTGTGGTGAGTCATTTTCTTTCATAAACAAGATCTACTCTGTTTTTATAAGAAGACAACTACAGTTGCACTAAACTAATCAGGTTCATTCCCTGTTAAATATGTTTCCATACATGAAGGTTTCTCAAATTTTGCTTATAAAAATAAACCAGAAAAAACATTCTTCAGTTTCCTCCCTCCCCTTCCCATTAAGTGTCATAAGGAATATTGGAGGTGAGAGGTTGTAAAGTGCCCCCCACCCTTGCTGTTTCTCAGGCAAGCAGAGTAAGTCAGAAACAATTATTTGCTTACTAGAATTTTTCATCCTCCATTGAACAACTTACATGACCTTTAGTGTAGGTTTTAAAGCTCAGTTGCCCATTCATTAGGTTGACAAACTTGTCAAAACCCTGCAGGACTATGTCAATTATTTCAAAAATGCTTACAGGTGCTACAATATGTGTCAGCACTCAACTGACTCCTGTCAGCCATTGCTGAAATGACAAGAAACCCTTCTGGGGACATAAGGCAGCAGAGGGAAAGGATAGAATCACACTCATTGTGTTGACACTGGCCACCCTTTTACACTATTGAGGGTGATTGCAATTCTTTATTTTACTGAATTACTCATTTCTTTCATGAAATGAATTATTAGTTGATTTCCTCCTTCACATCCCTGCTGTTGATCATATCATACTCTGAACATACCAGTCAGATAACTTAATAGTTTGGTTCTAGCTTCCGTACTAGCTTTGGGAAATGCAACCAGAAGCCGGTCAGTTTTAGGCCTGAGTAGAACATGCCAAAAAAAGTTAACTGTTACAGTAGCTTTCTGATCAACACCTTTAAAAAAACCAAACAAAGCAAATCCATGTGGTTAAGATTAAACTTCATTAAAAGTACTAATATACTCAGAAATTTTCTGGAAAACTTTTCCTATTTTGCAATTGGTAAAATCTGCAGTGAAGTTTCTGAAAATCAGCAAATACTCTGTATATTGCTACACAGATATGGATCTACAAAATGCAAACAGTTTCCCTGTGCTCTCATTCATGTGCTGATCAAAACTTTTTCCCTCCATTTAAACCATCCACAATTCATGCAGGGAAATAAACTGCAACTGAAAGGCAAACAGCAAATGCAAACATAATAGTTTGCATTGGACAGTAGGTAGCAGTTGTCGTTCTCCTTGTTTATTTAGACTGCCCTGAACCATTTCCTTACTAAACAGTCCTGTTTTCTCTTTCCATAAAATCTTTCCAGTAAATGACAAAAGAGTGCTGTACAGGCCAATATGGTGACAGCAGAAGGGTTTATAATGTCAGTGGCTGATAGCAGGGCAGACGAAAGTGGCTAGATGAAGTGTCTCAGAAATTTAAGATTAAACACAAACCAGAAGCTGCTGTGTATTAACGTTTTGGTTTCTTTCTTCCCATAACCTTTTCTCCAGAAGGTGGCTTGTTCTTCTCCATGTCATTTGGCTCACTAGAACACCTAGTAGGGATGAGGGCTCCTCTGGGCTTGATATACAATGAATATGATACACAACAGTGAGCAGCAAAGTATATCCAGAAAGTTCAGACTTAGAAACTAATTATAGAGCAGGGATAAGCAGAGACAGGGAACACAGCAGGGAACGGTTTGCCAAAGTTTTCTTGGCACACTGTTCTTCTCCGCGTTTTACAATAGAAAAAAAAAAAAAAAGTAGTCAGCATACAGTTAGCATCTTTCACCCACAGGTCTCAGGAAGCTTTACAGACATCATTGCCATTCCCAGCTTTTGTACGTTGGAAGTGATGCTAGAGTCAGGAACACTACATAATGCACAAAGTGTCCTTCATATGGCTTTTGCTTTTCCTTTGGATTGTTTTATGCATGTGCATATGGTTTGGGTTTTGTTTTGTTTTGTTTTGCTTTGTTTTGTTTTGTTGTTTTGTTGGGGTTTTTTTCATGAATGAACTGGTATTACTTTTAGCTCTTCTGTTGTCCTCTTTACTTTGAGGTACAGACCAAACAAAAGTAGATCACATCCCCTATTCTACCGCAGAAAGGGCTCTAGGACAAGAATGAGCACACAGAATACATGCCTTCCACATGCTAGCAGTGCTATAGATGTATGGGGGGTCAGCTGTATTTCTCTCTTTTTTGAGAAATGTGGGTAAGACTGTGGAAAACAACTTGCTTATGTCTTAAATTTACTTGTGAGGGCCAAATACTGCTGTCACATCAAGCACGTAGATCAGACAAGTAATTTGATATGGAAAGGACAAGATAATTGTAGCTGCAAACCCTAGTAGCTATACACACTTCTGGTTTTCACAGTCAACTTGTTTAACATCATACCTAAACAGAGCTGCAAGTGCTCTGTAAAATACTTCCCTTCCCATTCACCTCAATATAAGACTTTGAATAGGAAAATTAAGGCCAACCAGGCTCACACAAAAATTACTTAAAGCTTCAATGCATTGAGAGAAAATGGATTGGCTCTGAACATTTGCAAAAGGAGGCTTAAGAAGGGATCTTTGTCTAGACTCTTCCCAATCTTGAAAATATTTGTAGCAGAAGTTTTATTGAGTTACACCTACAGTCTGAAATATGGGTGCTGAAGCAGAAATGTGTATGCTCTTGGTGCCCCGAGGGTTTGCCTCTCTGATCATGCAAAGTCACATGAAGGCAGGGAACAAGCCATCCTTTTCAAGTATCAAAGCTGGGCATTAACAGAAGCACTAACGTCTGCAACAGGATTGTGTGCATAGCAAATGACAAATGCTAACAGTTAATGAATGACATCAAGAACAAAGAGCTAAATGATGCACCTGGCAGCTGAAGGATAGTCATAAGAGTCATTAAAAATTAAAAAAATGACTACCTTAATGCATGGTGTCCTCACAAGCAAGTACTTGCCTTTCTCTCTCTTTAGACTTAAAAAATCTACTGAAACAAACAACTAAGAGTGGAAGCCACACAACACTGAGGAGTAGTATCCTGATAGGTTCAGTCATAGCTCAGCAGCAATGCATGATTAAAAGCCTGTTGATACTATTTTACTGGAAAGCCTTCCAGCTCATTTTCACAATCTGTACTAGAAAGGAACAAAGAAGGCTGCTAGGATTTCCCCAGCTGTGATCATCCACACTATATGCCTGTGGGTTCCTTGTACCAGCCTTGGGATGCACTGCCTAGGCAGAGGCTCTGTGCCACCATGTGTGCATGATGCACAAGGCAGTGCAATGAAATTCACCATTGAGTATGTTAGGAGATGTATTGGAGGCTATTTAAATCAAATTTGTGATGTGCTGAGGTGTACACTAAAGGGAAAGAGAGGTACTCCCAGTATTATTTCCAAAAGCAGCGGGTGACCTAAAAACCTCAGACTCACTTTCAGAAGATAATCAGACAGCTGAACTCCTGAACTAAACTCAAGGTAACCCTCTTAGCTTGGTACACTTCCCTCTTTTCTGCCTAAGCCTTACATATCTTGCTTTTTACTAGAGCATATTACAGTTGACAGTGCATCTTTATGGCTTCCAGTAGGTGTGCTAATCCAATCATACCTAGTTTGGACATTACTTTACTCATGTTATCTGTGCTGTTCCAAGAACTTCTCTGCAAAATCAGCCAAACTTTAAGGGTCACTGCTGCCTAGAGGTTTCCCTTCCATAAACCAGATCTCTTCCAACACAGTTCTAGGGAGGAATTAAGCACTGGAGAAAGACAGCAACAGAAATCAGTATGCAGAATCACCATTACAACTGTGACCAAAAGTAAACAACTACTAGCAGATTGCTTGGAGCTACCCAACTCCATACTTGTAACTTCCAGTCACAATGTGGTTTGGAAGTGGATCACTCCATTCCTACAGCAGCCCCACAACACCCAGTAGTTCAATGGTTATAGCAACTGCTTGGAGTAAAGAAGCAATGAGTTCCAAAGTTCCTTTCTGATCCCTCCTTATCTGCATACATCTTTCAGCTGGGTGGTCTGAACTCTTAGATGTTTTGTTGTGGGTCTTTCTCAGTCCTTCTACTAGTACCTTCCTACTTTGCCTAAAAAGGAATTACACAAACACTAAGTGAAATATGGCACCATATATTATGGTAATTACCTCTGGATAACAGTACTGAGATTACAGTCCTGGCTTTGAGCAAGTTTAAAGGCTTATGTCAAACACAACAGTTGATAGGAAAGACTGAGTGAGCTATAGTTTAGAGTACTCATGAGATGAGAGGAACACTTGCCTCTGTTCCTTTAGGAATATCTTTAGGAACCAGTTCTGTGATGTAAGAGGAGACACATGTAGTTTATATAGCTGGGAAAATTCAGGAAAGAAGCAGACACCTGTATATTCCATATTATCAAGACATCTGACCACTCAGAAGCAGATCTCTAATGTTGCTGTGAAATCATACTGGCAGAAAATTTTAGATAGACAGTTTAGGAGTAAAAATGTTTAATGTCTCCAGTTTTGTTAGGAAACAAACAAGAATTCTGAAAATCTAAACCTGTGAATTTAGGCACTGTTAAGTACATTTTGGAGGGTATGCTGCACCAAAGTTTTTTATGTATCTAACCTTATTTCTCCTATAGTGTTATCGATTTACCTAGACCTACTCCTAAGTAAAAGTACTACTGTGGGTAAGATTATAATTTGACCTTTAAAGACAATTTCAGAATATCCTAGTTAATTTAATTTTATAAGTGACATTAACACCTATCACATACTATAGATGCTCTTAGAAAATATTAAAATGAACAGTGGATGTGTAAAAAGAGGCAACAGAGCACCTAATGCACCTTAAAATGTAACTACCTCACAAAAATGTCTTCAGTCATATTAACATCCATAAAAGAAAAAAATAGTGCCATGAAGTCCTTTTCTTCTATTGCACATCCTTCCCAAACTGTTGTGAGGGAAGGCCTGGGAACAGATCACTTGAAGGTTCAGCACCTTGGCAGTCCTCATAGACCAGAGCGACAAATATGTTCCAGAAACCAACGCCTTATTGTGTCTGTCAGTAGGGTGAGGTTCAGGTCTGCACAAAGGGTCAGCAGAAGCCTCACTGTCATGTTAGTCTTAATAAATCCCAACCAAAATACAACATATTGTTCTTTACAAGAGACTAAAATGAGGATTCTGAATAAATTTCACCTGTAGTATGAGGTTCAGCTAATAAGCCTTTTGGAAGCTCACATAAAGAAGGCAAGGAACCAGGGTTGCAGGTAATCCAAGTCTTAATCAAATCAAGGTTTTGACAAAGTAATATAAGAACTTTAAATCTCGGAGACACAACAAGCAGCATTTTCAGTGCAATAGTGCCATTATTTTCATGTGCAGTTTCCAAGCTCATCTGGATTCTGACAGGCATTACGTTTAACTCTTGTTATCTGCTTATCAGGTTTCAGAATTTCAAAATTAAAACCTGCAGATATATAGAGCCAAACTTTTGCCTCTTGAGTTAGCAGTTTTCCATGATTTACCATATTTGAAAATGTTGGTATGGATATACTGTACACGTTTCTTTGACACTACAAACTTTTGGGGTTGTTTACAGTAGGGATCAAATTAGGAAGAAAACCAAAAGTTTTCAGGAAAAAAAAAAAGTCTAATCTAAATAAAAGGCTATTGAGGCTAAACAGAAAGAGTAAAAATAAATTTCTTCACCTGAGCTCATGCAAAGGCCATGGTCTACTACAAATGGCAAACAATTTTAGAAGACAGTTGTCTTAGTTCTGTTGTCCCACGGTACAGTTAGTACGAAGTTTTTTTCACTAGCATGAAGTATTGTTGCACTAGCAATGAATTGTTTTCAAAAATTGATGATCAAATGACTCTTCATTTGAGGCCTGACCACTTTGTCAGGTAGTTTCTGTCAGACAAATGAGAAGACAATTCAGAGTAGCTTCAAGTTAATTCAAAATTTTGGTCCTCTTCAAAAGGTCATCTGAGTAAGTGCAAATGTATTTCCTTAGTATACCATTGGACAGATGTGAGATCATGATGTGTTGTTACATAACTGTACGGGGGTTTCACTTCTTTTCTTTCTTCCACTTCACCACCAATTCTGAAGGATATCTGATTATGTTCAGCCTCCATATGTAGATATGCAACCCTACTACATTCAGAAAAGCTCTACATGGATGGAAAATGATTGGTTTAGTCAATGGCTTTTTTGTCTTATCACATCTTTTTATAACTCTTATCACTATTAACCTTGTATTCTAATTCAATATTATTCTATTTTCATTGCAAGTTTCTAATTTCTCTTGCTCTGCAACCAAGGTCATATATCTTTTTATTATTTTCTTTCTTGGCAGACTGCACTGTGTTCAGAAATAGTCGGACACATGCATATATTTGGGGTTTTCCCGCTTCTAAATAATCACCAACTTCACAGCTCTATATGCATTTCCTGTGATTCGCTTTAGTTTGTCTACACCGTTGTTGCAAGAGATTAGGCATCTTTTGAATGGAGTTACTTTCATCAGATTTGCATCAGGGACCATTTACTAACACTTTGACTACCTTTTTATAAGCCAGTAGTAAGCTGTTACTGATTTAGGAAATGTACTGTTACTTCTTTGCCTTGAAGAAGATCTGTATATATTTTGGGGAGGTGTGAGGTAAATGCTACCTTACCTGCCCTGTCTCTTGATTCTACCCTGTCAGGGACTGATTATTTCATCCTAACAAAAGAAAACTCTGTGGGAGTTTGTGCCGCTTAAGCACAGCTGGAAGAGACCTATAAAGACATAACGGCAGAAAAGAATATTTGTCCTTTGCATTATCAATCCTACTGTGTTGACAAAGGCAGGTAGATCCTTCTGCCTCAGGAGTTAGAAGGCGACATAGAGAAAGATGACCGCTTGCTCCTTTTCCCCATAGTTATCCTTTCATTCTGTAGGTCTCCTACCTACTGAGATTTTTACCTTCCCTCATATTCAAAGTTCCTCCTGTCTAAGTATTTGTGCACTTTTCCTTTTAAAGAATATCTTCTTCATCCACACTTGGAAAAGTATACATGAAAGGAATAAGCTTGGAAAATACAAAGCAAGAGTACCATGCAGCCAATTTGTTTTTCTTACCAAAATTAACTTCCCTTAAGAAAAGGTATTGTTCTTTACAGCTAAGGTAAATGCACACTTATCAGGACTGTAACAAATGCATTACAGAAGCTGACAGGGAACATTCTAAACTTTGGAGACAGCATCATGTAACTTTAGGAAAAAGGAAATTATAAAAATGGAACAGAACTCACAAAATCTATTGGAAATATTTGAAAGAAAATATTTCCAAAATATCTTTTGGAAATGCTGCTTTTGACCAATCTAGAATAAAAGAAAACTCCAAGCAGAATGGACTGTCACCCAAAAGAGAAATAACCAGTTCCATTACCTACAAAGAAGCAACAAAAGGGTTTGAAAGTCTGATAACACTTAAAATGGCTCCCCTGTGAAGACCAAATTCTCTGGTACACATTCATCATTGAAGTTGACAAAACAATGCTGATGTTCAAACACAGACAATTTAACCCCAAATTTCTTTGTATTAAAGTCCCATTATGAATATGAAAGTAATATTTTGACAAGCTTTTTTAAATTGAGAAAGTTCTAAATTTGTGCCACAGAAGAGGGTCTCTAGAAAGCTATATGCCCTAATTAAAAGCCACAGAGAAAGGTAATCCGTTCTGTCTCTGCTGGAGGTGAAATGTCCTACCAATACCACAATATAATTTGCATCACTATCATTACTGCTCGTAACCAAGTTCTGTGATCTTGAGATGTAATTAATGTAGATGGAGTTGCATACACATAAAACAGGAATAGCGCTTTTCAAGATATCTTTGATCCTACTCATAATTAAACCCCACACACCCAAATACAGGATAGAACAGGCTTTCAGAAACATTTGCATAAAGGTCTCCAACTCTGTTGTACATTTCCTCCACAGTTTCTAGACGACTAATGATCTCATTTTTCACATTTTGAAATCAATGATGTTTGTGACCAGGTTACTCTGAAATTTTGGGCATTGCTTCACAAAGCCATTTAGAATAGTAAAATAAGATTATGTATCCTTTTTAGGTCACTATGGTGATTTTTCACTCATTTCAGCATGTCACACACGTCTGTGGTAGCTCTTAATCTATTTTTTGCATACATTTTTGACAGTTTTCTGCAATTGTTCCAGTCTGACTCCTTTGCTGCCTGCCTTCACCCTTACTGATTCCTCAGCTGTGACAGCAATGACTACCAGTCATGTCTGATATGTACAATATAGTGGCTGAAATGTGTCTCCAGTCATTGCTATGGAAGCTTTTACAAGTGCCTGGAACATACTTTGTTTTATTTGAAGACCCTATGCTTTTATTACATTTTGATATTCCTGATGTTATGAAGCTCTTTTTCTTATGCTATAGAATGAACAGATATATATACTTAGATATACGTGCTTCATATACAAATTAATACCGATACAGCTGTGTATACAGATGTTCTTAATAGAAAATAACCAGGTGATGCTCCTAGGAGAGCAATCTCCTGGAGATTTACAAACATACGGAGTGAAATGGGTGTGACCAGATAGGCAACCTCTTCTGGGATACTTTGCCTGTGCATTGGCAGGTTAAGGCAAATGCTCTATAAGTCCACCTGAGATGACCTCCCTGGAAATGTAGCTCTGGAATTACAGCAAAAAACATACTCATTAACACAAAGAATAAGCACAGAATTCTGCCAGTCACAGTATCCTGCCACTAGTAACATTGCCCTTCAGGCAGAAAAAAACATTTTTTCATTGTTTTGCTTTTTTGGGGGATGAAATGTGGTCCTTCACAGAAATCCTACAACTGTATCTGCATATCACCTGTATCTAGCACTGATCCTTAAATCAGGGCTTATGTGGATTTAAACGATGTGGCAGCATTTTGCTAGAACTGTATTTGAGAATAATGTCCCTCTGTCATGGAACAATATTTCCCATAGGCATTTCCATTAACTTTTATTATAGATGTTATCAAAGATAGCATATAAAAAAGCCTATGCTACTGCTGTCACATCAGCCTTATTCCTGGTCAGTGTTTTGTCAGGAGGGTCTTTACATTACCAGGTACAACAGCTTTATTCATTGTCTTAGTGCTTCATACTTGCCAAGTGCCCAGATTTCTTCCTGCCAGACTAAACAGTCCTTGTTTGATAATCAGAGTGAGCATAGATCCACCAGAACCACCCAGCACTTGACAGATGCATGGGACAAACTGCTGGGGCCCACACAGTGTATTTATCCAGCTTGCTGGCAGGAAGTTTTCCTTTGTAAATGTAAAAGGACTGATCACTATTCTTGTAGAGGTGGGATGGTTCCTTATTGTGCCACATCCTTTTATTATTTCTGGCACTGATACCTGTGGAGAGAAATGCCACTGAGACAAGAACAGTTACACTAGAGCCAGTTGTTGCTGTTACTTAATTGGATCCTCATTCTGCCTGTTAAATTCCAGTAATGTTTCCTTTTAGTTTTCGTTAAATTGGATATTTTCTTCTGTACAGTATCCACTAAGTTGTGTTGAAATGGAATATTTATGTACTCACAGAGGGGGACCAGAACACATTATCTGCACTAAAGTAGTGCAGTACGATGGCAGCAAGACTGATGAGAAAGACTGGTCCCTCCTTTTCCCACATGTCTATACCCCTACAAAAACCACGATGATGTCCTGTGTGTAACAGGTCAATACAGCTGCAATCCTCAATACTCCTTGCACTCTAGAACAGACTAAGATCAATAAGCCACCAATTCATTCCTCTCTCATCCTACAGCCTGGCCATAAACTTCAGCTGAGGCTAATACAGACTTCTCTTGGCAAAAATTGTTTTATTTTGGCTTTGATGTAAGTTTGAAGGTTTGGCCTGTTTTACTGTTATAACAGAGCTTTGAGAATTCCTATTATATGATAGATGTTGACTAATAAATTGTCTGAAAAATGAAAGGAATGAACCCAACCTTAAAACCCAAAGCAAATTAGATTCAGAGAAAAACATGCAAACGTCATGTATGTTTCTGCTGGCATCATAAAACAAGCCTTGTTTTATTCAAACAATTACATTTTCTGGACACTGTGATTAATGTAGATGATTTCAAGCTATGTGGCTTTATTTGTAAAAAAATACAATCCCCATACCCACAACTAACAACTACCAATTAAGGATAGATATTAAACCTGCATGAAAGAAAGAGAAAGTGAAAGAAAGTCCTTGGATTTCTAAGGATTATTTGTCTTTAAAGTACCTTATGCTCAAAATCAACAGAACTATTTCTCTTTTGAAAGTCTGGAAAAATTCCTGGGCATATTGCACTATTATTACCTTGTCAGGAGGTACACTCTGATTATTGTCATGCCTTGAGTCTGAATCAATTAGAGCATTGACAGTAAAGTCGTTAGAAGCAAAGGAGTTATAAGCCAAATACCTTCAAACTATCAGCATCCAGGAGGGATGCTCAGACAGGGCAATTTTGTAATGACAGTTTTGTGACTAAGAATAAACCTGAGGAAGCTTTCTGTGAGAAAACTATTGGGGACAACTTCAGTTTATCTTTTAATTCTGTAAAAATCACTGGGAGTTTGGGTTGAATAAGGGTTAAAGGTTACATCAGCAATTTCTAATCTCAGTAAAAGAAATGCAACAAAATGCATACCAGTTTTACATGAAGGAGTGAGCTTACATCTGTGTATATTTGTTTTCATAATGGCATATGCTTTTCCCTGTGGTCAGAGGCTGAAAAAATACCTAGCATTTGGTTTTACATAGTGCCTGTGGAGTCCAACTATTCTCAAATTCTTTTTTCAGATTGTAGATCATGGTACCTGCTAAGAGAGATTTTCACATATAACATCTTCTAACCCCTGCTTTTAAATCCAAATCTTTCTTGAAGTGATTATCAGTTTTGGCTGTATGAAAAATTCACATAAAAGACAATTAAAGTGACAAGAACGATTTTTAGTTCTTTATTTATTTTTAGCAATGGGTACATTCGTTTTAAGCATTCCCCATTTTGAAAGATGGACTAATTCTGGTCTATGGGTTTACAATATATTTTTATTATTGCCAGATAACCCATCGTTGTCTGCACAGTGTGTTGCTACAATCAGTTTTAGTTATTTCCTGGCTTAGCTCTATTTTCCTGTGTTTCTGCCACTCTTTCCTCCCTGGCTTCATATTCCATGTAGGTGACAGATGGATTTTCACCAAAGCAAGAAAAGAAGCAGCCATCAGAGACAGCCTGTCATAAGCAAACAGCAAGAAACTCTGCTGCTGTAGGACTAAGAGATGCTCAGCTGTTGTGACAGAAGAGCCTTCCTGGATCACATGAAAGAGCTCTGAGGATGAATCCTGCCTCTCTGCTGCCTGAAGTCTTGCACTATTATTAAAAAAATGTCCACAGTGAGTGCAAATGTAATGCAAAGTGCCACTAGCCTTGGATTTCCCTCTCAAGGCTGGGGTTGACCACGGCCACCTTAAAAATACTGCTTAGCACCATAACGAACTGCTTTGCATAGATATGCACCGCACACCTGTAATGAAGTAACACAGGGGAAAGTGCAGCAGCCCTTGCATATGCCAAAGTCCTTCTCACAGCATCTCAGATGGATAGCAACTTCTGTTTTCTGAGCAATAGCGCTGGCTAGGTTACAAGAAATAAAAGTAGAAAGGTTTGCTTTTACTTCGTGATTTTATGCTGGAATTGTATAAATTTGGATAGTATTTCTTCCCCAGATGTCACTAGTTTAATTTTATTAGAAGAATAACACCCATTCCACTAAAATCTGCTGAGATAAAGCAATTGTGTAATGCAGAAGTTCTGCAAACCTGATCCGTATATTGCCGATCCATAATTTGTGCTCTACATGTCTGAATTGGTTTTAGCACTCTGAGAGCCAGCTTATTTTATTTAGCTTCTGGTTAACACATTTAACAGGGAAAACTGAAAGCTAGAAGTGCATGTGTTTCAACTTCTTTCAAGTTTCATGAACATAAAAATAGGAAGATGTCCAAAAAAAAAGGTGCATATATCAATTTTATGGCACAACGGTGCTGTTTTCAAAGCAAATTGGGTGTCTAGTAAAATATGCAAGTGGTGACATAGAATTACTGTTCTAAATGCTTCACAAATGTACTAGGTCGCCAGGAATAAAGCTGTCCATTTTTTTTTACTCAGCTCAGCTGAACAGGGGCTGTTTACCCTGTTTTCACCCTGTGAAGTGGCTTATTTCCAGGCATTTCATCTATGAGCCAAATCCAGGCAGGAAGGGAAGAGGTTCACAAGAGCCAAAGTTGCGAGAACCACCTCTCCCTTCCCAAAATTGCTGATCGAGTGTACAAGTACTATGAATTGGGAAAGGGGGTGCTGTAAGTTGGGCTTGGGTGCACAGAAGCTTGATGGTGCAAAGCCTGTCTAAGGCTGGTCGGCAAGGTACACGTAGGCAACTAGAAATAGATACCAGCTAAAAGCCAGGTTAGAATAACTGACTGAGACAAAACAGCTGCAGAAATAGAGCTTCTGGGTAATATTTCAAAGCAAAGCACCAGTTCTCGTCAGTATAGGATGCCGTATAGGAGGTACTAGGAGCTCTATAGATTCCAAAATTCTTGAAAAGCTGCCACTCCTGGCAAACAAACTACTGAAGTTGAAGACATGCTGTGACTGCCATCTCCTATGAAATTAACAGTGCTTCCAGTTCCACTTCCAATTTAAGAAAGATCTTCATAGATGTTATTACCAGAGTACTGAAATAATAATGGTGGAAAACCTAGGCAGAATTCACAATCACTCTTGATGTTTCCAGATACTTTTTTTTTCAATTAATCTGAATGATTCCTGAAATTCTAGTTAAAGATTTACAGATTTCCATAGCTATCCCAAACACAGTCCTATAGTACTGGTGAGCAATGAGATATTTAGATTGAATTTTTATAAATATTGCATTAATTTTTACATCTTTGCATTCCACCAATAGAGGAAAGCACCTTTTAAAGCAATATATTGTTCATGCACCAAAACTGCATTTAATAGTTTTCCGTTGCATTGCTTTTGGTTCATTAACATTCATACTGTTGTCTGCCACCTCATTTGTTTCAGAGTTTGCTTTGAATTTGCCTTGCTGAAATAGTTTCACACTGTGCTTGCTCGGGCTCATCTGCAGTTTCTATCTGACTAATGATTTTACTGCATGTGTATATTTTATATATTTATGTAGGTTTCGTGCTGACTTATGCCCATTCATACACACAGTTAAGTTTTGGGGCAAAATCAGACAGCCCAAATCCAGTCCTGTGAGTGGTCTTTCCCAAGAATAATGGAGTCAGGTATTCTTTTGTCACAAGCACTGCTTATTGATAATTAACAAGTAAAAAAACTTCCTTCTCCCCAAATAGTTTTATTGCTTAGTTCTAAACCTTCTATGCAGGGCTTGACCCAAAGCTAAAATGAAATTGATCCTCCACCTCAATGCCTGTCAGATGAGTCCTGGCAATCCAGTCCCTCGAGACACAAAGGTCTGATTTACAAAAAAAAGTTTTTGAGGCTTACACAAAGCAGAGGATTTGATCTTGTTTAGCCCAAACGGAATGGGGTTATCAGGCTGCACAGTTTCAATCAGGAGGTGTTATTTTGCAATCTCCAACAGGGCCATAGACAATAACTTCTGCTGTACACACATGGAATACACGATCATTTCTCTAGTAAAGGCTTTTTGCTTTGGGCAGTCTAGAGGTATCAGGATATTCTTACAGCCCGCAGCTATACTTTCTCCTGCTCTTCATGGATCAAAGTGTCTTAAGAAAGGAAGAGATAATGCTCTCCTAACTTATGCTAACATCTAGATACTGCCACTCATTTAAGTTGCTCTGTGCAGCTTTCCAGGAAAAAAGAGGAACAGAAAAAAGGCTTAGGTAATGAGTGTTCTACATGTACATGGAAATTCCTGAGTAGCATTAACACAGCATATTGGCCTCTTCATCACCCTTTGACTAGCTATTTGTGCAGTCAATGACAATAGACATATCAATGACCCAAAAAAAGTCAGATTCTCTTTCTGTAGCCCAGACTCTTAAAGAACATGCAACCCAAAGAAGCAACTTAGAACTTAAACTTCAATTCTTCATTATAAGACTTTTTTTATATCAACTGTGAAAGTAAGCATCAAATCTTTCAGATATTCAGCCTTGATAAAGTAAGACTAGAAATAAAAAAAAAAAATAATAATAAAAAAAAAGAATTCTGCCCATCTACATCCCACTGCTCTGAACTGGTTCATAGTAAAAGCATTGGATGAGGATCTAAGTGTCCAGAAGGACATTTAACACAGCTATGACAGTTAGCTCTGAGTAGCAAAACTGTTCAAATGTTAGTTTAGACTAAGGGAAGAAGTAAGGTAAGAGCCTTTGCATAAACTGGATGTTTTCAAATAAACTGAACTGTATGCTAGAATGCTTTCCTAGAATGTTTTAATAATTTCAGGACACTTGATATTTATTTCTGAGAATCTGTGGAGGGTGGGTGAATACCAGAAAGCAGGTAAACATGGTGGACAGCTTTAGAGAAGATAAAAGTGAACACTGGGGAAAAGGAACAAGGGAAGTATAGACTAGTCAAATAAACTACAATTCTTGAAAAAAACTAAGGATAATGAATCAAAATATTAGTAAACTGATACAATGAGTTGACACGGACATCAACCAGATGCCCACCTGTTGCGATAAAGGGGAATGGAGTAGAGTAATTTAGCAAGAAAACACCACCCAACCAGTCTCTCACTCTCCCTGTTCAAAGGGGCAGCGGGAGAAAATGAGATGGTAAACCTCATGACTCAGCATAAAGACAAGAAGATGATTTACCAGTTACCATCATGGGCAAAACTGACTTAACTTTGGAAAAATTAATTTCTTGCCAATTAGAATAGATTTGTACATCGAGAAACAAAGACAAAACAAACACAACACTGTCCACCCACTCAATCTCTTTTCTCATGCTCAGCTTCACCCCTTCATCCCCGATTGTGGTTCCCTGAGGACCTGGGGGTGTCTGTGCGGGGGCGCCCGGAGCCCCCTGCCCCCCTCCTGCTCCCCCCTCGGGGCTGGCCGGGCTGTTTCTCACCCCGTTGCCCTCAGCCCTGGCTGCCGGGCACCGTTTTGCCCTTTCTCAGCCCGGCTTTCCCCGAGGCGCCCGCCCGTGGCTGCGGGGCTCGGCTGTGCCCTGCGCTGGGGCCGGTGGAGCCGTCTGGAACCGGCTGGAACTGGCTGTGCCTGGCACGGGGCAGCCCCGGCACTGCCTCACGGGGGCCACAGCCACAGACCCCCAGTACCAACACCTGGACACCAGCACCCAACACAGAGGCATGAGATAAGTCCTGAAACTGCTAAAAGATAATAAGGGAACAGGTAGTAACCAACACGAATTTGTCCAGAACCTACCCTGTCAAACAAATCTCATTTTGTTATACAACAGGTAATTAAGTTTGTAAATAAAGGAGAAGCAGTAGGTGTCATAGCTTGATCCCATTTAGGCTTTTGGCATAGTCTTATGTGACATCCCTATAGGCAAGCTAGGAAAATTTGGGAGACTTAATAGAGAAAGCCTAGCTGAACAGCTGTAAGAGAACCTTTATTGCTAGGAAAATGTCAAAATTCAAGTATACATCAGGCAGGATACAGAAGGGGTCTGCCCTTGTTCTGGTTCTATGGAACATTTTCATTAGCAGATGGGATGAGGGAACAGAGAACATGCCTTTCTCACAGACAAGACAAAGCCAGCAGGAACAGTGAGTGTAGCAGAGACCAGGATTATAATTCTAAATGAATCTGCCAAACTCAGGAAATGGGCAAAAAAAGAAAAAGATTAAACTAAATGGGGGAACCACCACAGAAATACAAGGTGGATAAAAGCTTGCTGGGAAGCATTCATTCTGGTCAGAACTCAGAGGCTGCAGGGGATCCCCACACAAGTGAATAAATCCTTGCAGAACAAGAACCTTTCATGCAACCTAAGCAGAGGTTGAGATTATTTCCTTTTATTCAATTAGGCCAGTAAACTGTGTCCTGTTTGGGGACTACACATCAAGAAAGAGGTGAATCTTTCAAAAACTATCCTGAAGACTGAAACAACAATGCTCTAGAAAACATTAATCAGAATCAACCAGAAAGAAGGCTGAAAAATTTGACACTGTTAGGCTAAAGAAAACGAAGTGGAGGTTGATAGGGGTGAGGAGACAAGTGGAAGGGAAGACATCAGAACAGACTTCAACTGTGCGAATGCAAAGAGGAAAGGTATCAATTGCTTCTTGTGTCCACTGCTGGTATAAGAACTATGGAGCTTGAACAGCAACAAGGAAGATGCTGGGTGAGCTACTAGGAGAACTGGTAGGACAAAGAAAGCCCTGGAATAGCATACCCATGAAAGCTGAGGAAGCTTCATCACTGGAGGGCTCTGTAAGCAACTTACTTAATCACCCACTATGAGAGACATAATTATGGTTGATTTCACTTTAAATTAAGGGTATGGACTACATATGACCTTCTGAGTCCTACCATTTTTTGTTATTCTTTCAGTAACACCAAGTGGTAGTAATACAAATCTCTACCTTTTCTTTTTTTCTTCCCACAGACAAGGACAGAGATTCTTTTCTACTGCTGAATATGCAGTTCCTTTTATCCAATGTTCACACTACCAACCTGTGAAATAAGGTAAGTTTAAAAAAGTGCTTTCTGAGATGAGGCAGAAGAATGCTGAATTAAAGAGTCACGTGTGGACAAAGTAGAAATCATAACAGTAGAAAGCATGACAGCATAGGAAACTTCTGATCCTACCTTTTGGTCTAGTTTCAAGAGCACATCTTTCCTTCAGCTAGACACTTCTAAGACCTTGGTTCACCTATGCATATAAAACAAGACAATCCAAATCTTCTACACCAATTTCTGTAAATAGATCCTCTCACGTTATGAAAGGAAACAAACACATAATATTGATAGTAGTTTGCTTAATCAAGGCCAGTTTTCCACTTAGTTGGAAGAAGGCAGTAAATCCTGACAAAATTCTCCTCTGAACCTACAGGGTAAGGAGAACTTTACTCTGCAGAGCACAAGAAATATGAAGAGACATGAAGAATAATTAATTGGAATCTTTAATTAAACAGCAGAGCCTAGGAGATAACTTAGTGTCATCCGGAAATGTTCTCAGGAAGTGACATTGTCTCAAATGAAAGTCCAGATGTCGATTAATTGCAATTCAGGCAACCTTGAAACTAAACAGAAAGTGACATGAAGGTGTGAAGTTTCTGCAAAATGTCCCTGTAGGATTAAAAGGGTAAAACGTTTTGAATGAAGATAAGTAGGACAAGAAGTTTGCCACATCACATGTTTTCCCATTTAGGAACTGACAGGACAAACCACAAGCAGTTGCCTTGAGCACTACTTTATATTCAGGGTGTGAAGTTAAGTAAGGAAAGGGAAGTGCAAAGAGAAACATGGTTTAATGTTGGAAATTATCAGGGCTATCTGAAGTGAGTCAGTTCATCAGATAGGAAACTAGAACATTGGTCTAGAGGGCTGAGTATCAAACTATGTTTTGTCTTTTTAAAAGAAAGAACATTTAGGTAAAGGCTTTGAAGTTTCTTTTAAGTTCAGCATAATCTAAAGATTAGAGATATCTGATACTTTCTGTGAAAGCTCATGCTCAGAAACAGTATGTTAGAGCAAAAGGATTGCTGTGTTTAATTATATCACTCTTTCACCTCACTTGTTACCTTTTCTTCAGGACTTCCTGGTACCTCAAAATGTGTCACCACAAAGCATGAGAAGCACCATATAAAATCACTCTGCCCTTAGGGAACATGTCTTGCCACCCCTGTTATTTAGTAACTGGTTTATGTCCTGAATCATGAGGGTTTATATCCCACATAAATTTTCTATCCAGCCTAGTATAACTGTTCTCCTTATTCACAGAAATGTTTATTTCTGATACTGTATCTTGTGGTAATGACTTAAGTATGCCAGTTGGTCATTGTACTAAAGGTAAATTCATTTTATTTGTTTTAAATTTGTTTCCTTCCAAATTAATTGAATCTCCTTTTGTTCCTTTCTGATAAAGTTACACAGCATATGTTAAAATTAGTCATTATTTTATGTATCACTATCAGCATTCTCTCTTATTACTAGATTTTAAATGTCATTTCACAAGATTATTTTCTATGCTTCCCATGTGAAAACAAAGCATTCTGCATTCCAGTTTTTAAAAGACATACTTTTAATCTGTACCCATGTTTTACCACATATGAGCATTTGCTTCCAAAACAACAGAGCCTCTGTTCCCCAAGCAAATAGGGATGCCTGGTTCTCTTGTACTTAAAAAAAAAAAAAAAAAATAAAAAATTGCATGTGTTATTTTTTGTGTACCTAAAATTGGGATACAATTTTTAAGATCAAGCTGTAAATGTGGATATTTCATTCAACTAAATTGCCCTTAAAAAGGTGTTGTTTTCATTTTCATGCATTTTCATTAGATCTTCCTACAATTTGTCTACTAACTTTACTGCATTATATAGACTTAGAGGATGAAGGTGGATATATGTGTGCTCAATTTACCCAAACATTTGCACTATTGGTACCATTCATGCCAGACCAGCAGTGCAACAAAAGCCGCAAGAATGGACAAAGCCTGTTCAAAAAGAAACACAGAGAAAGGGAAATTAAGTCAGAGAGAGGCTGTTCAGAATGTGTGTTGTAATACTAGGTGATACCTGGAAAGAGCTATCTGCCTTAAAAAAAAAAAAATAAAATGCTAGAACGGTGTAGGAACTGGTGATAGAGCTAACCAAGGCAGTGCAATCCTGGGAGAGTAACTGCAACGGAGGTATATTGTCACAGAGTCTAAATGATGACAGCAGGACCAAAAGCCATGGGGAAAACACATTTTTTAAAATTGCAAATTCTTATGAATGTCAGGGTTTCCTAGACATAGTCATCAACCCTGAGACTTCTTGCGTGTGTGATGTAAATTTTGATATCTCAATGAGAAAACACAAGAGATCATCTTATGGGATTTTCCCAATCACCATGCCCCAAGCCACATTAATAGGAGCAGAGCTGGGCTGATACTCAAAGAGTGCTGACTAGCAGCCTCTGCCTTATGTTTTTAGGAGAGGCAGTAAAGCTAAAGGTCAAGTTTTGCATTTTGTTAGCAGCCTAGTGAATAAATACATTGGATGTGTCTCATTTTGTTGTGTTCACGGTACTAAACGTAAAATATGCAGTGATGAATGACTCCTAGATTAACTTATTCTCAAACATTTTTCATTCTTACGTTGCTTTCAGTAAATAGTAGCAAAATAGCCCATGTAGTGATCTGAACAATTAGTGCTTAAATATATAGCAAATAGCCACTTTGCCCTGACCCTTCAATAAAATCTGTCTGATTTAGAAAACTTTTGGGATTGTCTAGCTGTTTGATGTCATGTCCCTTGCATGTTTATGTTACACTAGGTCAAAGTGCTCCCTCCAGATGATATTCAGATCTTTCTAGTATTGCTACTTCAGACAAAAATGTATCACAACAACCTTATTCTAGTTTGCACCATGTACTTCTGCTGTGATCTGGAAAAGCAAAGGAGCCTAGAACTGGACCTTAACTTTATTCACATCAACTATGTGGTCCTGTTACAAAATTTAATGAATGTCAATAGACCATAATGTCAATGGAAACCAGGCCTAGCAAAGTAAACCCTACATTTTGCTTAGTACATGATTTCAAATTCAAAAATGAATCTGATGTTCTCTGTAAAAACTGAACCAAAATGAAATTATTATTTAAACGGGTGAAGCAGCTTTGCAGGCAAAGGCAATTGAATATGTGGAAATCAAGTTTACTTGATCAAATATCAAGGAGAACAAAATTAAATCATGCACTCTACTAAAACATTCTTTTAATAACAACAGAAAAAAACCCCAAGCCTTCCAAGTGCCCCATGGGTTTTATTAAAGTAACATATTCAGCAGCTACCTTCCTAGACCCAGGAAGGAGCTAAACATGTCTCTCCCCTTCCTTATGTTTCAGTTTTAATGGATTGCTAATTGAAATGAGAAAAGTGTCTAAAAGGGGATTGGAATTATCAAGATTTTTGTGATTTGATTATGGATACTTTCACCTCTGGCTGACCAGATTATTTCCTGCAAAGGTCAAGGAGACTGATGCCTCAGTTCACCAATTCATCACGTTTGGCATACGACTAAGTAAATGATTATGTTCTATGGCTTCATTAATATGCAGTTGTTAAAATTTTTCCCTAAACTGAAGCTAGAAGGTCTTAATTCTTTCACAGCTAGTATAAAATATATCGTGTGTCTCACTCTATTTCCTATTGCACACAGACTTGCAACTGAAAATGACCATCAAAATGGATAACCCATGGCACTGTTATCATATTGGGCAATGATTAGATTACCCAGAACAGTCTGCTAGACCTTTAACACCAACTTACAGTTCAGCACTGACAGAGGAAGAGATTATATCAGACATTCAAAAATACATAAACAAAAAGAAGTGTGGATTGAAAATGACACCTCGTTCAGACTCCAGAAATAAAAAATAGTCCTTACCACTTCAGTTAAATTTAGAGGGAGGTTAAGAGCTGAGAACTGATTAGATAATCTAGTTCCTATTGGTTTGTGTCAGTTACAATTTACATTTATAGAATACCTTCAAAATACATAATCTTACTCTATGCCTCACATGAAAACTTAGAAATCGATGGGGTCTGGTCTTAATGTCTTATGTAGCATTTTATATACAAAAAGGAGAAGAAAGTAAACCCCAGACTATCAATTATGATAAATTGACATAATATAACAATTAAATATATATTTCTGCTTAGAATAAAACTCACCCTAGGTACCTGAGCGGGACTTGATTATCATTCCTTGTTGATATAGCAGTCTCTCTCCTGTTGAAAACATACAGGTTTAAAACAGTTTAAATCTTAATGCATCAGGCACTGTTTTAAATTAACAATGAATCAAGTTATTTTGTGTAATTCAAGGAAGGCCATCTATCTTGCTCAGTTTTCAAATTTTTCACAGCTCTCATTTTGCCATGCTTAAGACATATTGTACATTATCAATTCATCTATCATATATTATCACAGATAAAGTTGCACATGACTTCTAAAGGATAAAACCTCTGCGCTGCCAACAGTCTTCGAAAACCACTCCAGAATCAGAAAAAAAGCTCAACGAAATCAGTGAAAAGGACAATGATAAAATAGAAACACAGGAAAGAAGAAGAAATGAGAAGGGGGCTTCAATCAGTCTGCTTCTCCTTATGAGATTAATCCATATGTTTGCTTTTGATTTGCCATGTTTTCTGTGTGGGTTTTTAGGGGTGGGTGGGCGGATGGGTTTATGTTTGGGGTTTTTTTTCAAGTCACACACATAATTCTTCTATTATTTCTTTTTCTATTGTACTGTAGAAAACATCACTATGTTATTTCACCAGTAAAATGAACAGACTTTCCCCAGGCCATGTTAGTGGCTGAACACTACTGAACACCAGCCAGTGCACTTTTTGTGCAGCAAGCCATTGGTGTCAGAATATCTTCACTGGACATAGCCATTAAGCATCAAAGTTTTCCTGACTTCAGGCTGCAGTTTTATTGTCTTTGGAGGGGAAGGGCGGAGGAGAGGTCTGTCCCAGGAGCTTTTATTTTCTTCAAATAAAGTTCAAAATTGAGACCAGCTTGATAAGGAGAACAAGTGCTACTTTATGTACTTATCTGATTGCTGCAAGCTGAAAACACATACAAAACTGTATTCACACTATTTTGGACAGATACATGGGCTCTAGCAATTTCCAAAAGCTATGACCCCATCCTTTACAAGAAAGACAGATACCAGGCTTCTGTTTTGGATCACAGGAATATTTTTTTTGCATTTAAGCCAAATGACCCTTTGGGGGTCATACATATTCATAAGTAACTGGGAACCATTTCAATGTAAATATTAGCTTGTTTAGCAAGAGTAGAGTTTCTACATAAAGCAGTCTTCTGTGCAATTGATATTACTACAACCTTACCGTTCCCTGAGGAACACAGTTCAAGGAAGCAGCTTGGAGGAAATAAAAAGGTAAAAAGGTGATTATTTCTCTGGCATTGTTAAAATAAGTTGGAATAATGAATGCAATAAAAAAAAAGAGAGCAACTTAGAGCAAAAAGTGTTCCAGGCTTTCAAAAGAGTAAGTTATTGATGTGATCAGAACAATAGCTACTAATGGCTGAAGATGTTTCAGAGTTCTTATGCACCTGCTTATTCTTCTGTTAATTAAAATCTGTGATTGCCAGAGTAATTTTTGCATTGCATATATATGCATCTTCAGAAGCAAGTGACACATTTTGCAAAGAAAAATGCAAACCAAAAACCTTACCAGTAAATTAATACAAATATAACACTTATAAGTATGCCACAAGAATTAGGATCAATGTTTCTGAGCTTTATTCAAGTGAGTAATATGCAATGGCAAACAGCCTAGACTTGGGGTTTTTACTGGTGAGACTTTTGTGCTGAATACAAGTTAGAAAAAGAAACTAAAATCCATACTAGTTCAGGCTTTGGCCATTCCACTGGGGCCTGCACCAAAAGGAGCCATCAATGCCAGAGTGGACAAGGAGCAGAATGCCACGTGAAGGGAAAATTATTTTAGAGTTTTGTCTAAAAACACCTTAATTTTTTTGAGAAACTTTCAGTTGAATTCAGAGAGTTCTTCAGAAAACTTCTCTTGTGGCTTTTTAGGGGAATAGCAGATACAGGACTTGGCTATAAGAGGATGTACATGAATTTTGAGGTATCCACACAAGCTAGAGGGAAGCTAGAAGTGAACAAATGTACTTAACTGTAATCTTTTCAAGGATGGGAACAGTGTACACAAAAAACAGGGCTGGGGTATAAAGGAAACTCCTCCTTAGATACTCAAGCAAAATCCAAAGCCTTTCTGACCAGATTTGTCTATTTGGTAGACACAACCAAAAGCTCATGTCCACCAAGAACAGTAGTCAGTGGTATCTAATACCTTTAAGGTTTTTCTTTTTAATACTAAATAATAGAAGATCACCATATTCAATGTGTTGGCAAAAGCTGACACTTACTACAATGCAGACAATTTTTTATACTACTCCCTCTGGAAGGGACCTCTTCAATTTCTTGGACCGCTTCAATTCAGGCCCCTATTCCTGAATGCAACTTTGTCAACTAATCCCTTTCATAAACTGAAGATTAAAGTGCTTTGCATACATTCATTAATTAAGCCCCACAGTAACAGCTGTCAGATAATATCACTGAATAATTTATTTGACAAATTTCACTTTTTATGATAAATTATTCAATTTTCTTAATTCTTATTATTTTCTCTACAATTTATACAGCTGGGCAAGCAATTTGTGAAGCACAGGCATTCTACAGCCTACTAGGTATGTTCTGAAAAGATTAAAAAAACAAATAAAAGTGCAACTAATATCTTCCTAATCCCTTTCTTTTTACCAGCTTTAGTCACTGGTGGAGGCTATCTTGTATTTCAATAGTGGGAAACCTAAGCTTCATAGACACCTTTAACATGGGCAAAAGTCAAAGGTTTGAATCACAAGAGCAAGATCCGGGGTTGGGAGCAGTGACTGGGTTGACACACAAAGTCTGATTTCTAAAAATTCACGGCAAGAAAAGAAGAATTTGGTATACCAAAATCCATCTTCTATATTTCAGCTGCATCTCAGTTACTGCAGCAAATGTACATCAATAAGAAAAATTACAATAAAACACTACTATATAAAGCTCTGCAGTAATATTCAGGACACAGCAACCAAGTCTTCAAATCCAAACAGATTATTTCCTTTCCTTCTCTCTAACAAAATTAAGAAGTAGGGGGAAAAAACTCCTATAAAAAGTATGCATTATGCCTTGAAACTTGCTACATCTGGGTCACCAGCAGGAACAGAGAGAAAAACTCCATCGAAACCTATTGTGCTGCTTGCTTGTCTGCAAGAACAGGTATTTGGTCCTGATGTTCAAGGAACAGTCAGAGGACTGCAATCATTTCATATAACAACACCATACTTTCATTAGTTGATTTCAAAACAATCATAATCATTAATAAAATAAAAGATATGCATATGTGGCATGACCCACCCAACTCAAGAAAATTTGAAGAACTTCAGAAACATTATTTGGTGTTCTGGGACCTGAGGGAATCCCAAAGTTCAAAAATCTGAACCCTAATGAGCCAACATTTAAAAAATTGAATTAATTAATGAATGAATTAACTTCAGACTATGTTCAATTTTGTCTTGAAACTACACCAGAGGAGAAAGCCTGGTGTACCCCTGTGTCCTAATGTCTTGACAGTCATGATCAACTTCAGCCTGTCTGATTTTACAACACTTTCAAGCAAGACTCTGCAGTCTAATGTAGTTGAGAAAAGATACAAAACATCTTTTTTACAAGCTGTGGTTGCAAAGATGCCATAGAAAAAGCTAAATCTTGCCTTTGCCATATGTCCCCTTATGTCCAGCTGAAAAAGCAAACCAGATTACATGTCTTTCCTCAAGATGCAACAGTTCATCTCCTCAACCCTTACTGCTATAGGATATATTTGTTAGATGTGGGGCAGTGTGTATGTACTGCCATCCTAACAGACTGCACGGGAGGACACAAACAGCCAGGAAACCTCCTCAGGCCAAGCTCTGCCCAGACCTTGTCCCATCTCACCCATGTGCCAGAGGAGTAAGAGATACATAGGAACTGCTCCTCCTACCAATCCACGGCCATGGTATGTGTAGCTCCAGCAAGGGAATAAGAGAGACATTAGCTAATTGAATTTGTCACAGTTGGATGAGAAAACAAAATGCACAGATACAAGTGGTTCTTGTAAAGAGCACTGCATGATATATGTCAGTCTGAGAAAGCAAGGTATGGATTAATTGCCAAGGACTGACTAAACATTTCAGAGATGAAGTCCAAGATTTACAGTGCATCCTTTTTTTTTTTTTTTTTTAGGAAAGCCTAAGTAAATTGACCTAATCAGTCAAATTAAGGAGCTCTTCCCCTCTGCATACTGAATCTTCTTCAATGCTAGTGAATTTTCTAAGGAAAAATTAATAAAAATGTCTTATCATAGATCAATAGTTGAAAGTGATGGACTTACAGTAGTGAATTTAAATGAGCCTGTAAGTCTAGGATCAAACATTTCCTGCTAGTCTAGGGAGCTGGTTCATTTTTTTCTGTTATCTCTAGTGATTATTTTAAAGTATTATATTTAAGTTCATTAACCCCCAAAATTATCTTTAAAGTGAAGGAGGAGGAAATGACACATGCTGGGATATATCAGAATTTAAAAGGCTGGTTTAGTGCTGTGTTTCTGAGATTGTCTTACGTCTTGCTTAGGAAACAAATTTGGGAGGGGAGTGAGAAGGATTTTGAAACAAGAATAAATGGTTTTGGATTTATGTGCTCTCCTGCAGTTACTTCTGTTAATATGGAAAAGGGCATGAAATGATTCTAAATTTCCATAAAAACAAATGTAAGAAAAAAGAGGTAATAAAAACATTTTACAGAAGATGCACCATCCTGCCTGCTGCAGTCACTTCAATGGAAAGTGATGCTCCAGCCTCTTGACAGCAATGCTTGTGTGAGACATAACACGCTGCAGAGGTCTGCCCTTTCACAAGTCCCACTTCTGAAGGCAGCTTAGTTAAACAGTTTCTGTGTCTTTTTCTTCTCTTTTAACACATGATTTTAATGAAAAAATTGGTAAGAAAAAACTCTGTTCTGTACCAGCACTTAAAATTCCCCTTGGAGACCTCCTTGGTCTCTTCTGTATGCCCCCCACAATCTTCCCCTTGACACATTGGCACTTCCTTTGAGAGAAAGTTAATCAATTAGGTCTTGAATCCTCAAGTCTTAAAAAGAAACCAGCTTTAGATAGCATGAGAAAGTATGACTACTATCATCTCTGAAAATTATCCAGACTTGTAGTTGCAAGATTTCGTAAGTGGCTGGTTTCATTTGGGTGATTTAGTTTAGTTATATATCCTCCACTGGTCTAAATCAGTCCTGCTTTACTGACTCCACCAGCTCTTTGTCATTTTGCATCCAGCTGAGCTCGTAGCTCTTTATTTCTTGCCATGAGAAGCAATCATTTATTCCCCAGGATTAACATTAAGAAATAAAGGGAAAGGTACCAAATTACTTTAGACCACAGAAAGGCTGCTCTCCACTGGATGCTGCTGAACACTCCTGGTGACAATCTTTTCTCTGCCAGTCAACCCATTTTTAAGATTTCCATCTGTATGACTTTTTTTCAGAGGTACTGGTTGAAGATAACTTTTTTCATCAAAACCAGTTAAACTGGTTGGAAGTTAACCTTTCCAAAGGTCTAACTGTTGTTTTCTAAAACACTTCTGCAAGTAGCTGCCTATCTGAATTATATGAATGAGACAGGCATATATTTTGGAACATTTTTAAATGCTTCATATTTACATTATGAATATTTATTTAGTGTACTCTGGAAAACAACCAGTTGTACATCTTGTCTTGCAGGACCATTTGAAATACTAACACATGTAGTACAGCTGGATAGTAAAATGATAAGTTACCTTATCTAAACCCTTGCCACTAACTCTGCACTAGACAGGGTATTTCCTAACGCTCTAAAATTCTGAGCAGCTTTGAATAACCATCAGTCTCTGTACAGCTATCCAAAGAAATATTTATTCTGTCCTGAACATGCAACTTGCTAGTAAATTAGCAGAGGGCTCAGGAAAGAAAACAGATCAGGTTTCACACGCTGGTTTCTCATTTTCTAGGCAGGAAAAAAGGGAGTTTTATAGCACTAGGAAAGGGAGACTCAAATGTCTCCAAGGGATTGCATTATTTGCTTCAAAACATGGTAATTTCAGAGAGTCATACATTGCAGGATGGTAATTTTGGAAAAAGGAAAAGATCAGTAAATAAAAGAGGAAAAGGATATGTTGCTGTTCCTATTCCAAGGGGGCTGAGGGTGGGTGGTGGTGGTGTTGGAAGAAAAGAGAAGAAAAAAGGTAAGGCAAGGCAAAGCAAGCAAAAGGAAAAGGAAAAAGCAAAGGAAAAGGCAAAAGCAAAGGAAAAGGAAAAGGAAAAGGAAAAGGAAAAGATGAAAAGAAAAGACAAAGAAAAAAAACCCCAAAGGGTTGGTAAAAGACTCAGTGAGATGAAAGAAAGAAGGAAAGAAAACCATGCTGCTATAGTATTCATAGACACACCAGGGCAATGGTACCACTTCTGAATACAAATCATACACAGGGTTAAATGACAACAATTCCATTTAAAATTAAAATAAAATTTATTGCACTTTGCAGCACTTAAATTAATTTATTCCTTTATTCATAGACTGTTTTCTGTTTCAAGGCTAACAATGGAATGCAATAATGTACTCAGCGGTAACCCTTCTCTACTGGATAAAAATCCTGCAAAAGTATTGAACTTGACTGAAAAAATTAAAACATATTCCCTAAATTATATTTTCACCAACTACTCCATTTTGATTCAAGAACAAATATGGACATATCGGAAACCATTTAAATTTTTTTTACCAAACAGCAGCAGAAAAAAGCAACCGTGAGAAATAACAAGAAAGCATTGAATGTTCAGGTATACTATCAATGATTAAAATCCTACACAACACAGGCACAGTGCAACTAGACATCAAGAATGTGGCTTGCAATGACACACGCTGTCCTTAAAGGGAACATGCTTAATGTATTCAGGAACTGTGGGAATTAAAAGTAGCATGGGCATCAGATTTTTTTGAACTGGACATTTAAAGTGTCAGCATTTCTGTCCCCCTCTTGGATTTTTCAGATGAGTTTTATTCTGTCCTGACTGGAATAAAAAGGAGATTCTAGCTGAAGAAATATGCTGAAACACTTTCATTGTAAGTGTTCTAATGCCTTGCTGATGCAGCCAGCAGAAAAATGTTGAAATGACGTCTCAACATCAGCATTGCTGAGAGATCTAAATGACATTTTTACAAAACCCCATAAGGCTTACGGTTAGTTCCTCCTTCTCCCAATATGTATATTAATTGCATCCTACAAGGCATTTTTACAACACTTTAACTCATATCACAAGCTTTCAAAAATGCTACTAATTTCAAACTTTCTATCAGCTCCAACCTGTTCCAGGCTTGTCTACCCAGAGAAGTCAATCCTCTTCAAACTAGCAGAAGAGTTCACAGCTCATGAATTACTATACCCCAAGCTTCCTCATGGATATTCTCCTCATATACTGAAAATGGATTTTTGCAGCCCAGCCTACTCTAAGTTCTGTGTTTGAAATAAAACGCAGTCTTTTGCTGATGTGTGAGCATTATACACAAGGCCTCAGTTACTGCAAGTATTTTCAGAGAAGACTGACTTAAAGCAGAATTAACCATGCCACATGAAGGTTATGCCATTATTAAGATTACATTTTGCACACAGGGAAATAACATGGAGTTTTGTGATATAAATGAAGACTTCTGTATTAAATGTATAGACAGCTTCTCAGTAAAAGCAGTTTGTAGACTGGACCATCTTTTATACACTAATGTGTTACATTAAGAATTCATTTATGTCTGTTTAAGAACCAGAGCATGTGAATTTTTTTGAGACAGACTTGAAGAATGCAGAGCTAAAATGCTCCCAAATAAGAGAGGAAAAAAGACAGGGATGTCCTTTGGAGTGGTAATAACAGAAGAACTAAACACGTATTTTTGTGTAAAGCTAATACTGAAGGAAAAGATGTTTTCATACTAGAGTCCTTATTTACAGAGGAAAGTCCTAGAGGTGCCTCTGACTGAAGGTAGAAAGCTTTTAGAATATATTGATAAATGAGCAATAATAGATTCCAAGGACAAAGTGATATTCATTCAGGATTTCTAAACACTACTGAGAACTGAAATTGATGAACAACTAAGAGTAGCGTGTGATCAGCCTTGGTATCAGAGGAATGAAAGATGCCAAACATGGTACCATCTGGTTAAATAAATCTCAGGAGAATCCGGTTTTGGCTTTCATTCAGGACAAATTGAGAGAGGAAAAAAACCCCACAAACCAACAACCAACCAACAAATAACAGAATAAATAGACTGAAGAAATGGTTACATTTTGGAGAACTATAAAATGAGAAAATATAGAGAGAAGAAGAGTTAAAAATAACCCTCTGCTTCTCCTAATACCAAAATTAAGATATAAAATTACATGGCAGTGGATGTAAAATAATGAAAATGGGTTTGTTTTATACAAGAATACCTAATATCTGTTTTCAAGTTAGGTGTTATTACAGAAAAAAAATAATTGCAAGTAAACTGTTAAAAAGTTTGTCCCTGAAAAATTTATGAAAATATTTTCTTTTTTTTTATCAAATGTATTAAATTACTGAGGAAAAAAACCCCAGAAGTCCTAGTTCCAACTCCTAGGAAAAATAAACATCGTTTACCCATTAAAATGCCTCCTCCTACTGTCCCCATCTCCCACCTCCTTCCATGACCACAGCATCTCCCACAGCTCCGAGACACCCAAGTACTGATATTTGTCTTAGGGTATTCCACAAAGCCAAAGCTTTACAAAGCTGCAAAGCAGTCAAAGTAGAGAGGTGTAACATGAATAACTGTTGTGCTTTGAACTAGAAGAGAGATGACCTAAGTCATACCTCACCTGGCTGTGGTATTGCTGCAGAGATCAGCCATTTACCTGCACAGAGAGTTAAACCCATTGGCGTACTCTCCTCTTGGCATTCACCAGTCTTCAGGTTTCCTCTGATCTGCTTGTTACAGAGGGTGGCTTGTATTGTGGGTATTCTCGACCCTGTCAGTCTCATGTACTTGGGTATTAAAGCTAAAACATTATCTAGAAAAAAACTTACACAGAACCAAAGACACAAGAAGACATCTGCAGAAATAAATAGCTGAACAACAAGAACAGAACAAGGTCTTTCTTGTAAATTTAACATCTATTCCAAACTATGATCTCATTCCAAGAACTACTGATGGGTTAACATTACTTGCCACACCATTATAGTCTCTTTGTACTACAAAGTCATTGCTTTTTCCTTGCCTAAACCAGTTCAGAATTAGCTCCTCACCCACGCTGGCTCATTCCTCCAGTCAGGTCAGCAGTGTTGCAAGAGCTTCTCCACCTTTGTGCTCTGACCACACTGTTACTTGCTCGCCAGAACGTGCACATGTCTTCTGGAGATCTTTCTTTCCCCCAGGCTATCGTTTGCAGCAGCTCATGGTCCCAACACCTCTTTCAGAACACATCACATCACAGTGCTTCCTAAAGGAAATTAATAGGTATAGCCTGAAAATCCCAAATTCAGTGCACTACTCTGTGCTTGGGTACTGTCTGGATCTCTTTGTGAAAGAGACACTTCAGCTGAAATTGATGTTTCAAGGCTCAACTGCAGTTTCCTGAGAAAATCGTATGAATTATGCTGTGTCATTTGACTGGCCAGACTGTCACCTGTAGACTTAACGTATATTCAAATATGAATTTGCATGCTGTAAGTATCGCATAAAATATCGTAAGTGGGTAACAAATATGATCTGATAATTAAAACATACAGGCATACTTGTACCTATACTTATATGAATGTGTCTCCCAGACTCATATGTACAAATACAAAAATATTAATAATAAAGATGACAAAGGGTCACTTTTTCGGAAATATGAGCTCTTCAAAGATCTAGTTTTCATAAATTTCTCAATATTTTTTAGGAATTGTAGAGATTAGAAGAAAACAATTGCTGAGGTCTTTAGTTAAGAAAGCATTTGTTCTCAGCATCATTGAAAATAAATCTTCACCTGTTACCCATTTTCTTTTTGGTTACAAAATCTAGCATTTGTTTGAAGGATGGAAAAGAAGGTTTAGAAGTCATTTACACGGAGAACAATAAGGTACCAACAGCAGGAAGCATATTTAGTACTATTGAGAATTAATTACATTTTGAGTGCAGGCTTACTGCCTAATTCAGAAGCATGCCGATACAGGCATCTGGTGGCTTCTTGTTTGGAGTAGCAATGCCATTCCCGAACATTTTTGAATCGCGAGTTTTCTTATTTCTGAGGCTTCAGAGAGCACACTCTCAAGCCTATCTCTTCAGATTTTAGGACTAGGAACTCACGGGTTTTTTTCTTAGTGAAAACTGAAGGTCAAAATAAACTTATGACTTTCAGCTCCAGGACCTTAAGGGCAAAAGGTGAGGAGACAAGCAGGAAGAGCGAATAAGACAAAAATGCCAGGAGGCTTCAACAGCAGCCAAAGAGAATACTGTGTGAGTGAACCCCACAACTCTCATTTTTCTGTTGTGCAACTCACTTGAACTTCCCCTAATTACAGGTGCACCACGCTTCATTGTGAGCAGAGGTCAGCACTAAAGGGCTGCGTTTCAGAGGAAGAGAGAGAGGTGCCAATTTTCTACGGATGTAAAATGACACTCCTTCATTGGCCCAAACTGCTCCTTTGCAATTCTCCAGCGTTTGCAGAGGAAACACGCAGACACACCTGCACTCCCATAAGAGTATATTCCCTTCATGCACACAGACACAGCTCATGGCCCTGCAGAGCAGTGACAGCCCCTACGATGAAGGAAGCATTCTGGCTTCACTAGTGCCTCTTCCTTTGCAAAAAGAGAAGTGAAGTTTCTCAAGCTAGCCTCTTCCCAAACACACTGACTGCGTGAGATAACATGCAAACAATGTATCTCATGGTCTCTGTCGTTTGTCACAGGGACCAGCAGCTCCCATGTTCTCACACAGCCTGCTGGCTAAAGGCTTAAGTAAACGTCGTGCGCGCGTGTGCATGTGTGTGTGCGTGTGCGTGCGTGTGAGTGTGTCTGTGTGTCTGTGTGTTTTGCCATTTCTGTGGGAGTTCAGTGATATTTGAGGGAGAAAGGAAAAAATAAAAATGCCCCAGCCTCTGCTCTTCTCACCTGACAAACTTGCACATGTTTGCATACACATCCTTACTTTTTGTGAATACGAGTTCCTGCCTGGATAAACCTAAGACTTCAAATTCTGTTTAGGTTTGCAATATGGTTTGGTTAGATTTTAATTTAATGCATTTACTATTTCCAGCAGGAATTTCACAAAGTACAAAGCAGGATAGAGTATAGCCCAGTAATCTGTATCTATTTTTTTACTGTGGCAATTGCCAAAGCTACTTAATGTATTATGTGGATTTTGTGGTTTCACAAAGTCACCAAATTTGCATCATAAAAGTTTGGTAATATTGATTCTGCTATATGACATTTTTTTATCCATGGAATATGCTTCTGGACTTCCCTATGAAATATAAATTATAATTCCTCCAATAGACTCTAATTTAACTCCCTGAATCATGTAGTGATAGGAATTCCCTTCATTAACCTTTAATATTGTCAAAAAACAACAACTGAGACATATTAAATAGTTCAATGTATAACAATAAATGAAGTTCTTTCACAAATGACAGCAGCTTCCTAACCTTTTTTTTTTCTCCTTGTTACAACTGAACTTAACCTTTCCCTTCCCTGGAGTGGCCCCTTCACAGTCATGGCTCCCGACCTACTTCTTACCTGTTTCCCTAAAGAAAATAAAATACCTTCCTGAATTCTGAAAGTGATGAAAAAAAAAATGTCGATAATGTTTAATAAATAACCTTTGTTAAAACAGTCTAAATCTATGTAGAGTAAGCCCTGACAGCCCTCTCACATCCCACAGCTGATTTGCATATTGGGTCATGGAACATGTTTTAGGATATTTGACTGCAGACCTCACTGAAATATTCATAATACTGTGTTCCAAGTAACACTCAGTATAAATTGTCATTAGACAAAGACTCCTTGTTATGAACACCCAAAACATCTCAAAATCCATATTTTAAAAAAGTCAAATCTTAAGTATATTCTTTATTTGAAACCAGCTTTCGTTAGCCCTACTTTTCTTAAACACAAATTTCCCATAAGAGTTCTGCAGCCCTGAACGTATTCACATACATGCTGCTTAATTGAGAGAGGCCATCAGAAGCTGACCTGGAACAGCTAACTGCGCTGTCTCTAAGGGAAGAGAGATCTAGAAAGTTGGAAGAATGTATTCTGACATGGTACAAAAAGGGTATGTGTTACAAACATGGTTTTCAAATGTCTGTGCTGCTCATTGGCAACAAATCGGGTTTTCCGTATTCGTGTTGTAGAGATGATCTCAACTAAACCAATAACACTTTCAGAGATTATCAATACAACTAAATACATTGATAATCCACTTGTGTCCTGTGATAATTTACTTATGCCATGTGAACTTTACCCATTGTCTGTGCTGTTTCCAACATGGCAATTGCTCATCTTTCTATCTTTAAAGACGAGTCCTTACAGAAACATTTTCAATTTCTTTGAGTTTTGAATATTATAAATATCCCCTTTTATAAAAGTTTTAAATGCTCTAATACTTTCTTTTTTAGGAAATTATTTAATTTAATGGAAATTGAGCTAAGCACTTAAAAAAAAAAACAAACGTGTTCTTTCTTATTACCTGTGGTCTAACAGCATAATTGGACCAACAGAAAGCATGTGGAATTTCTGCTTACAAAACAATCATCTCTAACTCCAGTGCTTTCACTGATTATTGGACATTACATCTGGTTCAATGCTAGGCAACAGACTAACAGGCAATTTCATGAGCAAGCTTCCCACTTAAGAGGAAAAATGCAATATATTTGTAGGTGTTTACTTATTTTTATTAAAGGCATTCACCATCAATGCTCAAAGGCCAATGATGTCAGAAGTAGTCCTGGTAGAAATGGATAAGTGAGAAAGAAAGATAAATATTTCCTTCCCCATGCAAATTCTCACTCAATTTTAAACAAATGTATTCCAACTGTCACCCTATTATTATTCTTTGTTCAGCCACAAGATTCTAGGAGATGCATTTACTAAACAGTAATACTCACTGTAAAGCTGGTTTTATTTTAACTGCCCAGAAAGTTTGCTTCCCAGCTCCATCCTATTCAATAAGGACCACGCAGGAAGCTTCTCCAGTAGAAATCTCCACTGCAAATGGCTGAGCCAGAAAGAACCTCTGCAGAGGTTCCTGCTGTTCAGCTGCCCCACTTCAGAGATGAAAAATAAGTTTTTCAGAAACTTGTGTTTAAGATAGCTGTATTACCCATGAGTAGCAAAGCCACAATCACATTAGGCAAATTATTTCATACAGTTTAGGTAAAAGCTTTATGTCATGCCAGAATATATTTCTGTGCAGTGAAAGGCCATACATGTCAGAGGCACATTATTTTAGTAGCATTTGAAAGCTGAGAAATTTTATTGGTGTTGCGTGTCATATATTGCTCACAAAGAAACAGGGTTCCCTTAATACTCTAAGTCTCATTTTAAAAACCTCAGAAGGAGAGATAAAAGCTTATGCATTTTGGAAAGATCTAAAGACTAACAGAAATAACTTTTCCATATTGAATAATATTCCAGGATTAACACTTCATGTCATAGGACCTATCATGTCTGGAAACAGAAGCCTCCTCCTGTTGGACAGAGGGAAAAGTAGTCTTTGCAGCTTTCTAATAGTATGGAGCGCCTGCCTCTAATACTGATGAGTTATCAGACTTTAATCCTTTTACTAATCCGGAAAAATTGCCAGAATACCGTCACTTTCAACACAAAACCAAGTGAAGCTTGGCAACTTCAATGAACATCACTTTGGAGAATTTAAATAAACTCAAGTCCAGAATTCAAAACAAAACTCAACGAATGGGAAGCCATGCAAATCAAACCAGTCAACCAAAACTATTCCCATGAGTCGCTAGAAGACAAAGCTCTGTTAATGCAGGGATGTTCCTCAACATCAGTGACTAGCTGCCTGTCTGGCAAATCCCAGGTGGCAATGGGAGAAGCCACAGTTTGCATCACATGCATCGGTTCCATTTTATCTTTCCTTTACGCTCCGGGTATAATGCTAAAAGCCCTCCAGGGGTCTGAACTTGCTGGAAAGACAACATATATTGCATCTTAACACAGTATATTCAACAACAGCATGAGAGAAGTCTCTTCCCATTGATTGATTTGGGCTCCTTTGCCTCTTCAGTGTTTAGCAGTTCAAAGGACTAGGTACAAGTACCAGAGACATGAGGGTACACACCTCTGCTGGGGGCTGGTATACCCTTACTACTTTATCAAACATGCAAGCTGAGCCACAGCATTGCCAGAGGCAGAGAGAGGCAGAGAGAGGCAGAACATCAAATAATCCCTGGCAATGGTATCTAGGTCTTCATAAAATTGGTTAGTCCCTGAAAATTAAAACATGACTCTTCTGTTTGCCATATAAACACAGATACTAGTAGGATCCACAAGCCAAGCCAAAGTATCTTTTATGCAAATTTAAAAATATGCATTGTATTTAAAACAAACTGATGCATAAGAAACTGTATTTTCATATTTTGAAGGATGAATTTTTAATAACTTAATTACAACTTCACAAAAGAAAGAATCATTACTTGTTACACATTCCAAATCCTTCTATATCAAACATGTGTCTCCACAATTCTCCACAATTGCCCTCTACATGTATATTAATGATGCCATCAGATGCTTAAAAGACATGCCCTGAATAATACATACAATTTAAATTAACTCCCATTCTTAATGTTCCCAAAGAAAAGTGGAAGCAGTCAAGTGGTAAGTCAGGTTCACTCACAATTATTATCATTTTAGTATTATTATTTATTATTAATACAAAATTCAGTGATCGGTATGTATTTACAAGCAATCTCAGTGAATCAACTCAGAACCCAGACCTTGCAAGTCACATCAACATTGTAGAACAATTAAAGGCTTAATGAGCAGAAAGAAATCTCTGGCAGCTTGACAATAAACTGGCTCAGACAACTTACAAAATCAGTGACCACTCATGATTTAGAGAATTACCATTCTCTCTTCCTGGTGGTAATAAGAAGTTAGCATGAGCCTCAGCTATCCCATGGGACAGAGAAGCTAGGGAATGCATCAGGCTGTTACGGTCCTGAATTGTATCCGTATAAATTCAGTAGCTGATCAATGGGTACTTGGACCTCTCACATTTGAGATTTTCCTCTTTGGTGCCACCCAACTGCACTGGGCCTTTTGCAGATGATATGAAAACTTCAGTGATGCTCCAGTCCCACTTGGGAAAAAATATCTTGAGGGAGAGCAGCAAGTGTGTTATCTAAAGAATAGCCCGTAGCCAGCTAACTGAAAATGCAGAGGTAGTTGCTTTTATATCAATATATGTAAGTAGTTAAGTGTAGTAGGCAGAACAGGGATCAGAGAAAAAATGCATAAGGGACATAAAAATAGATACAATCAAAACCTAGAATACAACTTTACATTCCTTTAGGGAACAGGATTTGAGGAACTAAGAGAACTCAGGGGCTAAGAATTTTGTAGAGAATCTTAAGAAAATTATAATCACTTTCTTATTCTCAGCCACGCAGTCAAAATCTCCAAGACTTTCCAGGGGGTAGTCACATGATTTCATGGGGGAAGTGATGTTCTAGCTATTAATGTAATTCATCAATACAGCATGAGGCTTTGCTTTTGGTTTACAGAATCAATACCTGGGAGATACTGTATTTTGAAGAAAGGTGGGTTGTCAAAGTATCCAAAGAGCTTGAAACCTGGTTTTGTCTGGCAAAGAGATGGCTTAGAGTCCCCTCATGGATGGCGCTTTCTCTCTCTTAGACCTAATGTCAGGACATGAGGGAACCTTGATATGGAGTAAGGAATTGGAATAAAACTCTCTAAGGTAGTGAACTCCACTTTCTGCTCTTATAGAGAAGCAATTTGGTGAAACACTGTGAAAAGAACCTCTCACAGAGGTTCTCCTGGTCATTGAAGATGACAGAGCCAAGAAAAGCCTTAAGGTTTCCCTTGTGACTGGTAAATGCCAATTTGTCAAGCTAATGAAGTCATGGATGCTAGTGTTTTATATGGGGAGCTTACTATTGTGCCAGGAAACAGCAAACTGAAAAGTAACAACTACAAATATTAAACAGCAAGAATAGTCCATGATACAAAGTTGGCAATAACCTCACTGAGTTTCCACCAGAACCTCAGTTTCAAATGCTTCATACATCCTGTCATTTCTGTTTATTTGGGAGTGTGATTTTTAACCCATGAACTCAGTCCTGTCCATGGTGATGGCCATGGCAGCTTAAGGACTGAATTCAGTGAAAGACTGAATACCAAATCACCAAGACATTGAATCTGAGTTCTATTAAATTGGACTTCTATTAAATTTCAAGTTGGAGAGTCACCTCAAGTCTACAGGCACATTAGCAGTTTTGGTAGTTGTTTGCATAATATTTCTCCCCTTCCACAGTAGATTTTATGCAAAGTGTTTATAGAGAGAAACAAGGTTCTAATTTTTATTGAATCCTCCTTCTTACCCATAATCCCTGACTCACCTGTAGCCACTTTTTTTTTTTTTTTTTCCCTCTTTACTCCCAGTCCTTTAACCAGGAAAGTACTGCAAGTGGTGACTCAGGATATAGGTGGTTAAACAGATGTCTAACCTTCCCACAGCATTTAAAAGAGAAGCACAGTCTCAATAATTCACTGCTGGGAAGACAGCACACCTAGATCAAGGACCTAATAGCAGCTTTCTCTGTATTATTAAAATAAGTAGAAAAGACAGAGATTGTGATTACATTTAAACCCTGGCCTCAGTCTAAAGTCCACTGCATATTTCTCACTTCAGAAACAGTAGCCAAAGAGGCATTTTTCCTGATGTTGTGCTCAAGAGCATCACCAGGCATTTCTCCTTGAAGGATGTTTTCATGCTTCTCTCCAGCAAGAGCCATCCTCACTGATGGCTTTTTCCATCACAGCCTTTGGAGGCCATTCACTGCAGTAGCTGCTGGCTGGAAAGTTCTGGCTCTGCAGCATGAGCAACAAGGAACAGAAGAAGATGGAGTGATCTGCATACTGCACAGCATTTACAGTCTAAAAGGAGAGCATGTTGCAAGTGTGAACCGAATTTCAATAAAAAACTTGGAATCCAAACTAAAAAAAGAAAGGTTAATAATGTTTACCTCCTAAAAAGGCCAGCATGCATATGCTAGAGGGGAAGTCTGTAAGGAATGACTGATTTGGCAACTACTTTCTGTATTGCTTCTGTTGAATCACCAGCTTTATAATACAGAGCCCTGCAATTTGAGTGACTGCATAGAGGAGAAAAACACAACTTGGAAATCCCACCTGTCTAGGAGATTACCCACCAAGCATCCATCTCATGCACATTTTGATAGGTCTAGCCTTAACCACACAAGTTAAATCTTGAAGATATGAGGCTTTAATGTCTTGAAATTACCATTTCCCTTGGTCAATGACTCTGTTCTGCACTGATTATTTTTAGGACACAGAGGTTGCCAGCTTCAAAAGAATGTCCCTAAAGGACTGTCTTAAAAGCCACCGTCAGCCAAACAAAGTATGACAACAGCTAGCATTACCATTTACTTGGCTGTATAACTTAACCCTCCTGACTATGTGTAGCTTGGCAAAGACAGAGACTCTTGGCCTTCCAGGTGTGCTATAAGGTCAGTCTATTTCTCTAGCCTTTCTCCTGAAGACGATGACAGCTGTAAACTGGGGCACTGATCCAAACTGAGAGCAACTATCATTTGGCAATGGGTTCAGCTGAGTGCTTTTCACTCTATATTTTTCAAGTGTCTGGAAAATACAAGCATTAAAAACCTGCAGCTGGCAAGTATTATACATCAAATTAAGATCCCAGAGATATGCTCAGCAAAAGCATCGCTTGCCCAGGCTGGCAGTTATAAACTGCCAACCCTGAGGGAAGGAGGGAGGATCACTTTGAGCTTGGGGACAGTGTGCCTTTCATCCAACTGAAGCAAGTTTTCACCTTTGCAGTCCCTCATCACGAGACACTTACAAAACCAGGATACATCTTCCTTTACACTGCTCACCCTTAGAAAGCCAGAAATCTGCTTGCAGCTTGTTGGGTAAACTCAATCTAGCATTAGGTTGGAGTTAGGCAGCAGCACAATGGTATCGATATGGGGTTTGGTTAGTGAAATAATTGCTTATAGTTTACAAAGGCTGAAGTAAATCTTGTGCTTTTATGACTATGTTCCTACTGAAATCCATGTTAGACACTTGAAGTCTTGTTCAGATACACCTACCTGTGATGCAGATCCAGCTGCACTGCAGTACAGACAGCTCAGCTACTAGCCAAATTACCACTGGGGATAGTCAATAATTAGACTATGCATGAGATTACACTAAGGTAACATGAAGGATACTTTGAAAGCCAATGCCATGCTATCCTATGAAGGACAAAAGAAAAGAAAAGAAAAAAAGAAAAGAAAAAAGAAAAAAAAGAAGAAAAAAGGCAGCAATCTTCCTGCTCATCCCTCTGGGAACGTAATTCCTTCCTTTCAGCACAGCAAAGCTCAAATATATAGGACACAGTGTGGGACAGAGGGTCAGTGGGTTACACTTATTTATAAACTACCTGTATTTGGTTCAAGGACTCTCAGATAGAAAATAGAAAGAAAAAATCCTTTCCCTGATGGAGCTTTCAGCCAGTAGAAACTGAAGACAATATTGTACTTTTACGACATGCAATAGATCACCAAATTCATTTTTACTGGGGTCATAACAAAGGATTTTAGCTCTAGCCTTCAGAGATAAGGAGCTAGTGCACTAATCATATGGATTTGTAATCTGAGGTGCCTGACTGTTATTGTAGTTTTCGGGGGGTTGGGCTGGGAGAGTGTGTGTTTGTTTCTACACTCAGCTACCTATTGGTCTTGAGTTCAAGACTAATTATATTGTTGCCATACCTGAAAACAATACATATTAAGGGAAAATGTACTTTCACATAAGCCAAAAGAAAGTAATTTGAAAAGTTCAAAAAAGTAAGCCTGTTCTAGCCTGTATTCCATACTTTACTAGCATTGTTAGTGGGTTTTATGATATTTTTTTTCTGTTTAAACATCTCTGTACTTCTGCTCTCTCCCTATGTGTATGAATGGTTTCTAGGCATAGGCTGTAGAAAGTTGTTAAAGCTATACCACATATCTTACTGTTTCCAGGTCAGCTTTCAGCTCATGAGTGTTTCCAAGGGATTGTGTGCATTTGGTCTTAACTTTTGAGCTTGTCCTTCCATTCTGCCAGGATCAGTTACAAGGTTTGATGTTACAACGCTGGGTCTAGTGACCTAGACACTTCACTGCATCCCTGGTGACCTAGAGGAAGAAAAACCCCAAACTCCTGATGAGAAAGTAAAAATAGTAATAAAAAAAAGGATAAAAACAGCTCAAGTTTGATGTTTAGGAGAAGCAGTTAATCTGCTTGCACAGAAAACAGCAACAAATCTTACCATGATCAAGAGTGCTGGAAGAAGTATGGTTTGTATATGGACAAAAATCAACAAAAATTTTGTATCCCCTCTTTAAAATCTTCTATTCAAAACTCTTTCAATGCACTTTGTTAAAAAATCCTCCTCACATGTTGTCCAATTATATGAATAACAGATTTCTTCCTCCTTTGCCCAGAATTTTAAAGTAGAGACCCATAGCATTTTCTTCTCATCTTTATCTTTTTTGTTTTCTCAGCCTTTGCCTGTGGCTGGCAGAATTCAAGCCATATATATCTAATATCTGGGTGGAAGGTAGGAAAACAAATCTAAGAATATGTACATCTAAAAAGGTCCATGTTTTTGCTGGGAGCACTAGAATGTAAGGATAATTAAACCTGTAAGCCAAGCTAGACATTAAAGCTAAGAGCCATTGGAGGAAAAGGTTATGATTTCTTTAAAAATAAACCAAAATTAATATAAACAGACTCTGATTATATTATTTAGCTCCCTTCATGAGAAACAAACCTCAAAACACTCCAAATTTTTAAATTAAACTTCATAAATCCTTTCATGTAAGCAAGTAACATTGCCCCTATTTTACTTTTTTTCAAAAAGCTAGCACAAATTGTATAGCATATATTATGGTCTGCTCTATGCTTTTAAAGTATATTGGCCAATACTCAGCAACAAATAGAGTTAGGATTATGCACCTGATCCTATAAGGATTTGCAGACAAATGTAGCGTTTCTTTCACACCATGTGAGACACCTCCCCTCAGTTTCCCTATTCTTGTTCAAAAGAAAGCATTGGACTGCAACTATATAATCCATGTAACAGATTTTTCACACTGGGAGAGCTGTTCCCTTGAGGCAGATCTGTAAAAGGACAGAGGTCAGAGGGAGAGTTTAGGAGGTGTATGCTCAGTGTGTGTCTCCCTAGTAAATCAGGCCTTTTAATTATTTGCAGTCTGGGGCAGAATTCCATAGATACACTTGTTTTTACATCTCAAGCTCCTTTACTTAAAGGGGTGGAAATCCAGACTCTGAACAGCAAATCTCTGAACAGCAAATCTCTGCACCTCATCAAGTAGCCTTTAAAGGTTCATATGTTAGTCCAAGTACTACATTTTGTCTTCTTAAATGTACACTGAAGTATCACAGTTTCTACTATGCTGGTTATCATTATCATCTCTTACTCACAGAAAGTGTAAGTATCTTCAATCAGTCCATGATGTGAATTTTCATTATCCAATATCTTTACTTTAAAAACAAATATCAGTATGTCCAAAACTATTTCACTATTTCATTTCATAGATGTCCTTAAAATGCTCCTAAAATACAACACCAGTCCATACATATATTTCTTATTTTCTTACAAACCTATGCTCACTCATTGTTTCCTTGTTTTCCATCTGTATCTGTCCACTGCCTCCTGTTTTAGCTGCTTTGAGGTAGATACCACTTTTCTATTTGATGTTTGAACAGACTTTTGCAAAATGTACTTGACTATGATTAGAGCTCTTCAAAATACAGCAACACATGCTCTATCAGCAACAAATAAATGCATCATTGATTCCTTTCACTAAACTGAACAATGTGTTCTTAAAATCGCAGGTCATCTGATTTTGCTGATTCACTATAGGTAACCCAGCCAGCAAGGTTCAAACAAACATTTTCTGACTCTTGCATTGCCATTCCAAACATCAACTTCATATTCTTTTATATACAAGCTCTTTAGTAGAGGTAGGTTTACTTTAGCTCATACGCATATTTATAATGGTCCTCTAATCTTCATTGTAAACAATGCACTGAGACTGAAACTGTTACAAAAGCAATCCCAGTAAAATCCCAGGGATTTGAACCTGATTTAGGAACTTTTCCAAACCTTGAGTACTTGCTGACTCCATTCATGCCATATATTGTGAATGTTTATTGCCTCATTACTTAGAGCTATAATAAAAAAGCTCAGTTCCATCATATCAAAAAATAAAATAAAATAAAATAAAATGTATCTTCAACAACCATGAGATTGGCTTTAAATCATGTATTATCTTTAACATAAAAGAAAAAAGTTTATAGTTCTTTTTCTCTTCCTTGATGTGATCCTGGTATTTATTATATGCTTTTACCACTGGAAATTCACTGATTATTTTTCATTTAAAGGCAAGGCTCTCATGTAAATACATGAGTTGGGTATTTAAGAAAAAAAATAATATCACAGGAGTATATAATGACATGTTTTTATACATTTTTTGAAAAAGCAAAAACCATTTTTTCCCATGAAGGATTTACTACCATTTGCCAAATTAGACTATTTGATATGATAGCTGTTTTAATTTAATTTGAAGAAGAAAGACAATCCAGAAGAAAAGCTTTACCCACACACAGAAATTAACACGTGCCTTTTTTAATGTGTTGGTAGTATTTCAGTGGGGGTTTTTAAGCAATGAATCGGGTTTTCCTTTTGGTTATCCATCCATAATTCCATTCTATCTAGCTTATTTTATTTTACTTTTTAATGGAACATGTTAATGAAGTAGCATATGTTGTTAGATAAACCTTGATTTCTCCCCTCTCTCTTCCTCTTCCCTCCAAACTTATAAAGCAACCACATCCCCAGAGGATCACTATCTATTGAAACTGAAAGTCTTTAAGGTATTTTGGAAGCAGGAGACTGCAAAGTTTGAATGAAGTACTCCACTGGCAAGCTTTCAAACTTATTTGAGGATCAGGACCTCTTTTGTAAAAGTCTCCCCAGGAGGAAGGCAGTTAGACACCTGCCAGTAGCCTGCAGTGGCACCATCCCACTGTGATGTTAATGAGATGAATGAGAGCACTAAGGAGAGCTGCAATAATTACAGGGTGAAAAGCTTGTCTTTTCCTGGCCCTCCTCTCTGGGCTGCCTGTTCTATAAAGCAGGGTCTTTTGTAATACTAATTACAAATGTTAATTAAACATATCTTTGGAATTTTGCCCTCCATTAATAGGTCAGATAAACAGGGAATAACAATGACAGGCACAAGTCATTATCAGCAACATGAGAAAAATACCATTTATTTGCTCCCTCCCTTTGTTCCCTCCAAAGACATAACTTCTAGTTTTGTTTTGATTTATTAAACAGACACTAAAACCACTGAAGTATAGCTTTTCTGCACAGAACTAAAACAAAAATAATTCCTACAATAAAGGAGTTAAACTTAGTTCTACAATTCACTCTGGTCCATGTTGGCTTGACCCCAAATTTTAAGCGTAATCATGAATCTATCTCTAAGGCTACATGAAAACTCCTTCCAAATACAGATTTAAGGAAACATTCGTGACAGCTGTTGGTGACAGCACAAAATCTAGCTTGTCTGCTCGGTCTGGCATGAGCAGCACACGGCATTTCAAATCGCTATACTAATCCCATTTCTAACCTAGTCCCTAGAATTACAGGAGTAACCCCTGCTCAGATCAGAACAGAGCACAAATGCTAGGCAGACGTTGCCACAAAAAGCTCTACCCCTTCCCTGACAGCCTGCCACAGCCAGATGCTCCCATCCAGGCTCACGCGAAGCAGAAATACATCAGTGATATTATCTATTTCAATTAAATAACTTCTGCTGGGCCAGCTCATCTTACCTTTCCTTGTAGTCCACGTTGCCAGAGCACAGGAGGAGACCAGACAAATTCTGAATTCCTTCTTTTGATATTTTTCTCAAATATGTACATGTGGTTTTAAAAAGCATTTGATGACATCAAGCAGAAACAACTCCTTTTAGATGAAATTAAGCCAGAAGGTGCACTTCAAGAGCACAACTAATGCATTCCGACAAAGAAACTTCCCGGCAAATGCTAGCGGGGTGGGCACAAAGTTTTACTCTGTGGATACATTTCTACTGGGCCATATCACTTGTAAATGCAGACATAGCTTTTCTCTAATTTAATCCTGTTTTTATTACCCAAAGACAAGAATTTTCCAGTTTTTTCACTTTGTCAGATAACGTGGTCAGTTCTTTTCCTATTTTGACAGGGAGTGCAGACTGGCACAAAACTGAAGAATCCATTATTTTCCCACAAAGCTCTATTGCTTTGACAGGTGGACACCATGTGAGAAGCACTGGCAAGAGAAAGCCTATAATATTGAAAGAGTTAGTATCAGAAACTTCTGAACTTAATGAACTTTATGACTTAAAGGTATCTTTATTTGTACTACTAGTTACCATGGCATGGTTGGCTGTGGCTACCAGACTTCATTCTTACCCACACTTTCCTCCATGCAAAGGACTTGAAAAACAGTCTGTTTTTTCAGCTAAACACCTCAAGACTTGCAGCATTACAGTGCAGGATGGACATATACACAAAAAATGTCTCAAACTGATTTATAGATTCATAGAATTGACCAGAGTTCTGATTTTTTTTCCTCGGATGGAAAAGTTTGAAAAGTTATTACCATCCCAGCTCTGACAGCTTTTAATTCATCAAGCAGAAAATGTGACTGAGAAGAGCCCTAAGTACTCCCAGTATTTCCAAAATGCTCCAAGATGCACCACGAGCCTAACTTTCTCCTCATCAACCTTCTATCACCCATCTCCAATGCAAAAAGACAAAACAAAGAAAGCCCATGTGTCACTAAGCCCACCTACTTGAAACAGCTGCTTTGCACTGCCATGGTGTCTGTGAAAATGCAGTCTCATGGTTTTTTGAGTCAAATAACTGTTTTCTCCTACAGTTGCTAATCCAGGTGTATACTGTCAGCTCCAGGAAACTACCCAATCTAACACTGAAAATATGGCCATGACCATCAGGACTGCTCAGAGATCTTCTATTCTGCTGAAGTTCACAAAAACTAGCAAAGTATCTTTTACATCTCTAGTGATTCACTTATCTTTGCTTAGCATACCTACCATTTCAGCTACGTTTGCAATTATTCTACAATGACTGTCAGATACTAAAACAAGCTCGCAGTTAGTAAACAAGAGGGAATTTAAACAGAAAAGTCACAAATAAGAGCATATACAACACTGATGCACATAAGGGACAATTTTGATTATCCAATCTGATTTCTCAACACAGGCCATAGATTTTTATTGCAGAAATCTGTACATTAGCCTGTAACTTCTGAATTAGAGTACACAGTTTTCAAAAGACATTCATTCTTGCTTTACAAACTTTAATTGATATATAATTCAAAGTATCCTTTAACAAGTTGCTATAATGATTAAATATGTCAATGATTAAAATTTACCTTTTAAAATCTCAATTTATCTAGTTTCAACTTCTGGACAGTCGATCTTGTTACACCTTTTTCTGCTAAGATTAAAGAATCGTGGTTTTCTCTATGTAAGTATTTTCAGATCATGACGCAGTCACCTCTTAACCTTATCTTTGATAAACTAAGCAGATTGACTTTCATAAAATCCCATACTGGAAGAGCATCATTTTCTTCAGAAAAGAGAAGATACTACTTCATGGGGCTTCTCTCAAACACTATGACACAGCTAGGTAGAGTTTCACAGAGAAAGTATCACACTTCATTTTTGTTTTTAGATCACACAGTCCAAATTGCTACTAACATAGCAGGAGGTTGGACCTCCAGAACACCCTCCCAATCTGAATTATCCTATGAACCTGTAATTTCTCAATTCTGCAAGACAGCAAACAAAGCAGAAAGTGAGTTTAAAAGCAAGATGATCAGTTTGTTTGAAGTAGAAGGTGCTCCAATGACTTAAATAGAATTGTATCATGTTACACCAGCTGAGGCTCTAGTTCCAAAAGCTATAGAAAGGATACAAAACACCATGGTCCAAGCATAAATCTGACTTAATAGGGAGGTACATAGTTAAAAAAAAGAAATATATTTGTTGCTATTAGAATAACTAGTCTTCTGAAGTACATGTTATAAAGACTGTAGGAGGCATTCTAATTGTCCTATAAAACATGGCAGTTCCCATCTTTCTGTAGAAAACATTTCAGTCTCGATAAAAATCTGAATATTTCCGAAGTAGTTTTACAGACCAGTTATTTAGTTTCATTTCCATTGCATTTTCCAAGACACCATAATAACTGTGTGCTGAATGTATAGCAATTTCTTCCATTTCATTTTGCAAGACACTGTAGTAACTGTGTGCTAAATATATGGCAATTTCCTGGGAAGTCACTTTTCACTGGACAAGGCTTTAACCGTGCCAGGGAATATACCAGCACATTGCAGCAAAGCAGTGCCCATGCCAATATGGCCACAGCATTTACCAGGTACATCAGCTGCTTTAACCTAACTCATCTGCCTCGCTGATCTGTCCCAGAAGGCTGTGTTATATTCGTACTAACCTTAACTTGTGTCAACGTTATTCTAAGGGGTCCTAATTTTTAAAATTAATAATTTTTTTCCTTTGGATTACTGCTTTGAGTACAGGCCTTTGAATCAGGTTCAATTTGGGTAAGTCTACATCAGTGACTCTGTGTGGATCACGGTGTACTTTTGAAGTGAACCTCTCAGCCCTTCCCTATGTAACTCTGGTTTGCATTGCAGGACAGTCTCAGAGCAGATGATCTGTATACTTTTTGGATGAAATTAAGCCAGAAAACACACTTTGGAGCTAGTATGACAGAACCTTCCCACAAACACTTACAAGGTGGCCACAGGGCTTTGCTCTGCAGATTCACTCGCTAACATAGACATAGCCTTTCTCTAATTTAATTCTATTTTGATCACCCTCATTTGTCAAAATAAGCCGAGAGAGAAACACTTTGGAACCAGTTGTTTGAAACTGCTTTCTATGGTTCTCTTTTTCCAGTGTGCTTATAAGGTAATTCAAATGTATTCAGCCTAGTGCGTATGTGTCCCTTTGGGTATAAAAGCCTGAGGAAGAACGAATTGCTGTTTAAAGAAGCAAGCGCTTCATGCATGTGCTCAGCTTTTCATAGACTATTTTAGTGTGCATACTTACTGTGAATGCATGGTTTATTCTGTCAGTGGTCTGTGGTTAACACTCCCTATATACCTATTGGCATGATAAACTGTAATGACTTCATAAAAAAGTTAAAAGCCCAACATAAATGCAGAAAAGCAAGGAATTGTGGAGGTAAGACTTTAATTTCATCCCTCACTCTTTCTTGTATTGGGACTTTATGAAACAGCTACATACTAGTTTCTTTAGACATAAATATAGAAAACATCATGACAGGAATATAAACAGTGAAAACTGTGTGTTCTGACAGGTTCCCATATTTCCTCAGAATTGACACATTTTCTGTCATTTTGCAATTTCCTAAATGTTTTTGTTGGAGTTTTGTTCTTTATCTCAATGATAACTGTTCCATTTCATACTGAGCCAGGGCCGAAATAATTTGATACATTTTGAAAAAAAAAAAAAAAAAATCTAGTTGACAGTTTACTCTGTTGAAGCACATGTTAATAAAAGAATGTCAGACCATGTACCACCTCTTAATACAGAGTTTTGATACCTGTGACATAAATGCCATAAAAAAGCTCTGGGGTTTTAGTGGTTTGCTGGTTCAGGTTTTGGGGTTTTTTTGTTTGTTTTCTTGTTTGTTTTTCTTTTCTTTTAGCTGGAGAAACAGTTGCATATTTTAAGGGAACACAGAAGTTTGTTCATTTTGCATTCCCCATCACCTGTAGAGCTAATGCTCTGGCATTGTGTTACATTATGCAAAACATAGCCTTACTTACTGATTATGGGAATAAAACCAAGGATTTGGATACCAGGATCTACCAGTGAGTATTCCTGAAATCACGACCTTACAAACTGATCTTTGGTGTCTCATTTTTTGTGTGACCTAGCAGGCTTTGTGCAGTTTTCAAAAGTAATGAGTAAAATGCCAGCTGAAATCCAACAGCTCTGCAGATGCTCAGCATTTTCAAAAATCAGTCCCAAATCACATTACTTATATTACATTAGGATCTTGGTGTCTGATCTTCTTTTACATAACTTTCCAGCTCACCTCTGCAGCCTGATTCCCCACCATATAACTTTCTTGATGAAAGCAAAATACAGTAATGTTCTTCCCACCTTTTTTACTAGACCTGATGCTGTTGGACAAGATTCTTCTGACCCTTTATGAAAAGCTTCCAAATTGCTAGAAGGGAATTTGGCTGAAAGATTCCCACTAAGTTCTCATGCAGTGCTTTGAAATTTTGTCTGTGAATTATTAGACAGTGGTTAGATGAATAAAAGAAAATCTAAATACAAGGATGTGGTGGGATTTCAATTCCCTACAAGAAACTATTTATAAATTATTCTGTATTATATCCAAGTCATTCATAGAGCTTTGCTGCAAAACTAATTTTTCTTCTGCTGAAATATTTACTTTTACTACAATAACATAGAATTCTATAATCAGTTACTTGGAAACATCATTTTTAGAACAGCCTATGAATCTTTCCACAAGTGCTTACACGGGAAGAAGATTCACTGAAAATAAAAGGTCACAGAACTTTATTTGAGGTGGGGATTTTTCAAATTAAACCTATGAAAATTTTGAAAATTTAAAAAAGTTTTAGTTCTATATTTTGAGATGAAAATTGGAAATCTTTTATGACAAATGCATTTTCCATACAGCAAAATAAATGAGGGGAAAAGATACAGATATTACTGTTAATTCTGTGTAGAAAATTAAAGTTTTAAAGACATACCAAGCTGAATGATCATGCTTTAGTGTTGCATATAACGTCAGCATCATTCAGAATTTCCTATCCTTGGTATTAATTTAGCCCATGAAATTCTGGCCTGCGTTGGAATAAGAACAAATTGCTTCAGTTCACCCAGAAATTCAAAGGCAAAACCATGCAGAATAGGAGTAAAATAAGAGACCGGTATCTTCAGGAGTGCTGTTCAAGGCTCTTTCCACAGCTAAACGATTCTTTTAGTTAGTGCAGTGAGAAAATTTGCCCTAAATTTATCTTTTCACAGAATATTTGGGGAAGAAGCTAAAAGCCTTTGTTCTCAGGGAAACGCAAGAGTTGCAATTACAGCAGGCCCTTTACAGAGTATCCTGGTGGGAAGAAGGCCCTTGTGCAGCGTCCTCTTCTGCAAATCCAAACAAATGTTGGGCATAATACATTTCAGAATGAAGATGCTGAATTCCCCTGCTACTTCTGCAGGAGAAATCGGGATGCATACTTCCATCCTGTACACCAGGATGAAAGAGATCAGTGCTGGAGACAAAGGAGGAATAAAACAAACCCTCCAGTGAGAAAAACAAGATGGGGAAACTTCACAGTCTGCTGAAGAAAATTCAGTGTTCCCTTCTTTTTGTCAGAAGAGAAATGTTCTCAGTGTCAAATGTACTTGATAAACAGTTTTTTTGACTAGGAACTTTACTTCTTTCTGCTATGTGCTGGATTTTTGTCCATTTGAAGACAAAGCAGGATGCTGTGAAATACTTCAGAGAGCTTTTCTGCCCAGGAAGAATGCTTTAGAGCTACAGTGAATGACAAAGCCATACAGAGGGATTGGAAATCAACCATTTGCATTTAATTGCTGAACCAACCAGTACAGCTTGTATACCTATAGGTCCTCAGTCTGGATGTAGGGAAAGTGGAGACAGAGAAGTAAGACCACATTTCGAAGATCTGGATAGAAATTAATAGACTCGATTTCCAGAGTGTAAGTGCATTTGATATCATTGCAAGGCGGGAGAGGTTGGCTTCATACAAGGCTGGGATGGTATGAGCTCAACAGCCTAATGGGGGCCTTCAGGTAGAGCTCTGCCATTAAATCTCTGTGAATGTCTTTCCATGAGAAGGAACCAGATGCAACCACTGACAGGGAAGCAGAGGCCAAGTCACAGCCTTTCATCTCTGTGTAGCAAGTTGAATCATGGTACAACAGATACAGTATGTACCCAAAAGTTAATCTCTCATATTAACTCAGATCCTGTAGAGCAGAGCTGAGCCTTAAGTTATTACCAGCAAAAAAAGCCATTCCCTCAACTGTCTCTGATTCTTACTAACTCCATGTCCTGGTCCCCTCACACAGACCGAAGTTAGAGATGACTAAGCTCTACCTTCACCCTTAAGGAAGCAAACCTCCTGATGACCACCAAGCCAAATTGACACACTGGGGGAAAATCTGGCCTGCCAGGGACAGTACTAACCACATCCTGAGAATAAATGGAGGTCTGTCTGTGCTCTCCGGAGCTGTTGATCCATTGCTTCATAACATCGCTGAACCCTCCCTTACTGTAACAGCCTAGGTACCCACAAGCAGAGTTAGGAAAGCCCTTTCACTCAAGCCTGGGAGGCATCCCTCCCCAGAAGCAGGATCAGGGTAAGAGAGTTCTGTGCTAGTGTTCCTCTAGAAATCACCTTCAAATATAATGCTGCAGTTATAACCTAACAAGTATTTCAATTCTCCCTAAAGGAAAAAAAAATTATCCAAAATATGTTTATGTTGTTTTCTAGTATGTCAGCTGGCTGCTCTGCAGTACATATCAGAAGCAGCTGTAGTTCTTAATGGTGTGAGAAGTTTGGGTCGTTGTCCTGCTGGTCTCATGGCACAGACACAAATTCAGAATCTGTTCTCTCCCCTCTCCTTCACTGTTTCTTTTGCTTCCTCTGAACTGTTTGAATGGCACATTAAAGAATAATCCTGTTCACAGCTAATGTGCGGTAACAGGATTGAGGAAAAATCTGGCTTAAGAAGCTTTCATCTGGGTCAGGACATATAGATACTATATTTAAAGATATATGCTCTGCGCCCTTGTGCAGAGGCATATGTTTCTACTGTAGGCTTTAGAAAAAAAAAGAGAAAGAAAAAAAAAACCAACACCCCAAAACACACTCCCATGACACAGCTACTGAACTATTAGACTATGAGAAACAAGTTTCACCCGCAATGTTTGCATTCTTCACAGGTTATAGAGTGCTGCAAATAAGTCAAAGAAAATATTTCCTTCCTATACAAAACCACCTATGCCATAAGGGTTTATTTTCACTGGTTCAAAGTGTCCGAAGAACAAGATAAAGCCACTGCAATAAACTGTACCCATCATAATGTCAGGAAAGAGGGGACCACCCTTTTAGCCATCTTACCCACTGATCCACTCACCTCTTCAAGACAAAACAACATTTTTATCCCTTAAAACATTTTTCATACTGGATTTGTAAACCTGTTTCATTAGTGGGTATCAGCATCGTGCATTTTAATTCTCACTCATGTCTCCTCTTCCAATAATGACAAGATGGGGTTTTCAGACAACGACATCAAGGGAATCCAACAAGTTCAAATCCCAGAGTCTTCAGTTTCCTGTGGAATTCTGGTGTCTTGGTTTCAGCTGGGACAGAGTTAATTTTCTTCCTAGTAGCTGGTGCAGTGCTGTGATTTGGATCTAGTATGAGAATAACGTTGATAACACACTGATGTTTTAGTTGCTAAGTAACACTTACCTGAAGTCAAGGACTTTTCAAGTGTCCCATGCTCTGTCAGTGAGCAGGTTCACAAGAAGCTGGGAGGGAGCAGAGCCAGGACAGCTGACCCAAAATAGTCAAGATGATATTCCATACCATAGAATGTCATGGTCAGTACATAAACTGGGGAGAGCTGGCTGGGGCCTGCGGATCACTGCTCAGGGACTGGCTGGGCATTGGTCGGTGTGTGGTGAGCAATTGTATTGTACACCACTTGTTTTTCTTGGGGTTTATTCCTCTCTCTGTTTTTGTTAGCTCTCTTTTCATTACAATTATTATTATTATTACATTTTACTTTATTTCAATTATTAAACTGTTCTTGTCTCTGAAGCCACAGGTTTCACCTTTTTCCAGTTCTCCTCCCCATCCCATGGGGGGGTGGGGGGAGCTGCAGCAGGGGAAGGGGAGGGGAGAGAGCAAGTGGCTGCATGGTACTTTGTTGCTGGCTGGAGTTAAACCACAACACTCAGATATGAGGGGGTTTTTTATTACTTGCTTATTACAGTTCCTAATATCACTAATGATTAAAAAAATAGCACAAAACCAGTGGCTGATATGCTATGCTATCTGTTATAAAGCAGATAACTTTACCAGCCCAGCTTATAAGTGGCCTGAGTCAGCTTTTCAGAAGTCTTAATATCAGTCTTGTGTAGCTTGCACTATGATATACCCATATTACGCATTTACTTTGACTGTAATCCCAAAGTTTTAAGAGTAAATTCAGCTTTTGCTTCTGTGTCTGTGTGTATGCACAGCTCATCTGGTTTGAGTGATGCTGAAACTGCTTATATTAGGCTTAACCTAAGTCCATAGACAATTTTCCAGGAGTTAAACTGTTTTGTTTTGGTTGGTTGGGGTTTTTTTGTAGATCACAATCACAGACAAGTCTGAGTGGGGAAGAGATGTTTGGAGTTCATCTGATCCAACCTTCTGTTGAAATCAGGGCCTTATATCAGGTTATGCATGTACCTGTCAATCCATTTCTAATTCCAGTAGAAATTCCAGTAGAAAAACAGAATCCTGCTTCCCTGTGCAACACATCCGAATTGGTTCTCATGGTTCTCAGTCTCCCTATAGTCAGATGGAGGTTCCCTGACACGGCTCAGGCCTGTTGCTTTTATCCTGTCACCGAATAGCTGTGAAGAGAGTACTTCTATCTTATCTATAATTGCCTTTTAAAGATTGGAAAACTGATTAGCGCCCCACAAAGCCTTTGCTTCTCTAGGCTGAATAAACCCAATTTCTTCATCCTTCTTTCATATATCAAATTCTCTAATGCTCTAATCATCTTGGTGACACCTCCACTGAACCCTTTTTAGTTTTTCAATCTCTCCTGAACTGGAGAATCAAAACTGGATGCAGTATTCCAGCTGTGGCCTATCAAATGCCACATAGCATAAAATAAACACATCCCTTAATCTCATGGCTGTACAGCTCAACAGACCGTTTGCTTTCATTTCTGCAAAGCTGCACTGCTGGGTCATGTCCAGCTTGCTGTCTACTGAGATGCCCAGGTCTTTCTCAGCTGCGTTACACTCTAGCAGGTCAGGCCTCAGTCTGTATTAGTGCTTGGGATTATTCCATACCAGCTGCAGAACTTCACATTTGTCTCTGTTAAAACCTTGTTTGGCCAGTCTTTCAGCCTGTCAGTGTCTCTCTGTACAGTGGTTTTTATTTTCCTTCTCACATTCTACCTCTCTTCCCAGTATTGCATCATCTGCATGCTTGGCACAGATGCATTCAGGCCTTTAATCCAGATTGTTTATAAAAACCTTGAATAGTATCAAACCCAGTGTTGATCCCTGAGGAACTCCACACATAGCCAGTTGAAAATTTGTCTTTGAGCCATTAGCCACCAACAACTTTGAGCTCAGCAGACTCCATGCAACTTGTGTGCCTTATCTAATCCATATTTTAGCAAGCTGTCAACAAGGATTTTGTGGGAGACCGTGCCAAATGACTTGCTAAAATTAAGGTAGATTATGTCCAAAATACTATCATCCTTCACTGACCAAATGTTTTCATAATACAAGACAGTGGGAGGCAGTTTACCCTTGGTAAATCTGTGCTGGCTTTTTCCACTCACCTTTCTTGCCCTTCATGTTCCCAGAAGGAGCCTCTGTGAGGACCCTTTGTACATTTTTTTCCAGAAACTGAAGTGAGGACGACTGGTCTGTCTTTTCCCAAATAATTTTTTCACCTATTTTATAGATGGGTGTAATATTTGCTCTTTTCCTGCCATCTGGGACCCCTACAGTCTTCAGGACCTTTCTGAAAAGACAGAAAAGGGATTTTCAAAGAGGTCAGAAAACTTGACACCATTGGGTGTGTGCTGTCACATCTTACAGACTTGTATGTGTCCAGCTTTTACAGAAGGTTCCTACCATGACCCTGCTCTACTGTTAGTGGTTTGCTATTTGCTTTGCCATTGACTCCTGTCACAGGGACGTGGGGCTAAATTTACCTGTTAAGACCAATGCAAAGAACCCATTGAGCATGCCAGCCTTTTCTGTGTAATTTTTGACCTAACTTGCCAATCCCATGCAGCAGCAGACCTGCACCTTACTCGTTCTTCTGTTTGGTAGTAACACGCCCATAGGAACTTTCCTTGTTTTCTTGATGCATCTTGAAGGCAGTCTCAAAGTCTTCCAACACTCCCAAAATCCTTTGTCCTCCAAACGAAATTCTTCTAGGATCATTCCTAACAGCTACATGAGTCAAGCTGAAATCTGCTCCTGTGAATTTCTGGGTCTTTATTCTGCTACTTACTTTCCACTGCCTCTTCAGATATTAAACTCGACAATTGCATGGTCATTGCAGCCTAGGCTGCTGTTGAAGATAACAATAGGTATCATCCCTATCTACAGGCCATACAGGGTAATAAGAGGATACAGGACTGAGTTAATAACACCTATCTGCAGGCCATGAAACCAGATGTAAATTCCTTCTCCAACTGCATTTATAAGGCAAGTTTAATAGCATCATTAGGTATCGGATAATATGGGCCTCATGCTTCTTATGAGCTCAGTGGGAGTCTCTGGTTGAAGCTCAGTCTTCAAGAATACTTGTAACTAGTCACATGTGCCACATGACTGTATATGATCTACCTTTCCCACACTCCAGATGTTAAGCTACAAATTATTTCTCTGCAAAAATCACAAGAAAGCAAATGACACAGTTCTAATGATTATGAACTAACTTTGGGTGGGTGGGTATGGGTGCATGCTGGACAAGGGGTATCAAGATTTTTCAGAAATTCTTGAGAAAAATCTTGATTTCAGTCCAGGCAAAAGTAAAAGTCTTATGAAGCTTTCTGAAGCCAGGATTTTACCCTCTGCCGACCTGACCTGACTATATTAAAATTTTCAAAAAGTTAAGTTCTAAAGGCCACATCCTGTCCCATATTAAAATCTAATTGTAGCTGGAGAATCCTGTCGCAACGGAGGGAAGACACAGTCCCTCAATATGAGTGATCAGCAGACTTCGTTTATTGTCTCTTACAGTCACCTTTTATGCCTTCTTATAATTAGCTCATACATATTACAAAAGTTAAGCTCATTATTGGTTAGTTGCCTAAATACCAAGCCCGCCCCTAGTTTCTCTTCTGTAGTTTTCTGTTCCCACCTGCAACATTCTTTTCCCACCGAAATCTTCCTGTTACTGTGTAACAAGGACAGCCAAAGACAGTGTATTTTGCTTTACTTCAGATAAGCTGAGAGCGATGTGCATTTTTGTCCAGCCAGCTGGACTATGTCTATGTGACCCTTTTCAGCTAGCCAGTTATCCACAGAATCCCTTTGAATTCATTGAGACGCAGGCAAAACACAAGTTCCCATTGAAAGTTTATCTGTGACCTAGGAATATCTGATTACCAATCTTAGGGATGCAAAGGTTGTCATCTAGTAAATTCTTTGCTTACCATAGAATCTCAGCCAACTGGGATTATTTCTAAGAGCAATTATGTACTACAAGGAAACTATGATGGCACCAAATTAGCTAAAATGAGAGGCCCTCGTGTAACAAAACAACATCTTTAGCCAGTATTCTTCCAAATAGTCTGTCCTGGTTTTAACAAAAACTCCTGTGAATCTGAAAATTGAAAAGCAGGCAGCAGGATACTTTCATATACTAAGAACCTGCATTTTTTTTTTTTTTTTTTTTTTTTTTTTCATTCTCTCCATCACAAGCGTTCCAAAGACTGGAGTTGAAAGCAATCTCAACATTGTTCAATAAGACTTAGAAATTAAAGTTACTGTGCTTTCCAGAGTCCTTTGATGGAGTTCTGCAGGTAGAAATTGAAGACCGGTGCCAAGCAGAGTCTGTAATTTCTAAATGCAAAAATCAGAACTGTGTTATCTCAGACTTTCTTTCCAGTCTAAATACACTTTTCTCTTCCAGAGGTTGGCAAAAAGAGGATTTCTAGTCCTAGTCCTTTCTGTTTCTGTTTTACCATGTAATACTACACAGTTTTGAGATATTTTAGGATTAAAAGCCTTCTGCAATAGTACATTCCCTTATGATAACTTTTGACCTAACATAAGAATTAAAACCAAAATAAAGGAAAAATAACTTTATTTATTTAGCTATAGTCACTGCTGTTTTATTACAGACAACTCTACCAGTTCCCACAAGAATATCTATAATCTTTCTTGGTATCTTTCCTAAACTCTCAGATCCCACAGTCAAGTGAAGACTTTCAGTAGAAAGTAAGTGTTAAGAACAGAACGTGTGAAATTTTTAAAAAGCTGAGAATATCTGAAGTGGTGTCAGGATTTTATGATGCCTGGCTCATGGTTCTTGAAGCTCAAGGTTGGCAATACACACATTCACATTGCCATAACTTGTAGCAATATTGCCATCCTCATCCTGTTCTCAACAAAACAGTCAGAAAAATACCTTTCCTGATGCCAATTTTATTATGAAAATGGTTTTCTAGAAACAACCACAGGAAATGCAGACCTAATGCCTTATCTTCAGGCTTGGTGATTATTAAGGTGTCTTCTTTCAGTGCTCACCCTTCTCAAACTCTAGCTGCACTTAGCTATGGTCAACTCCAACTTTCCATTTATTGGTAATGATGCAGTTACACCTTTAGACAACAGCATGATCCCTTTAATGTGGCAAGACAATAGAGACAAACACTGTCTAGCTGTTAAAACTGCCTTTCCATAGTGCACACATTTTTCACGGCATCTGTTTTCTCAAGACCAAAATAAAAGACTTTTTCCTATCTACAATTTCTTCATATTTCATGTAATTTATTGAAATAGAATGTGGGTACAACATCCTGTGCAAATTCATCCAAAACTTGCTAAATAGTAAGGTGAAAAAGACATCATTCTTCAGAATCTGAGACACATGAACCCTGAAGAAAAGACTCTTTAGTAACTGCTTTTTTAAAATTATGTCGTTGATATTTCCAAGTATTCTCTTCTGCATGTACACAGACATGCAAAGAAGACAGTGTTCTGGCTTTAGTCTTTCGGATATGCAGTAAAAGCCTTTAACATCATTGACATAATAAAATTACATGACTAAAATGAGAAGCTTACCTTTTAAATGCTTTTTACTAAATTTACACAATGATCCTGAAGTCATTGAGACCCAACTCACCCTTGCAATAGCAAACTATATTGTTTGCTGTTGAGTGCAACACAGACAGAAAATCAGCATTATGTTATCCTTAATATTTAGACAGCAGGGGAAACAATTCAGTTTTCCATATGCTGTAAAGATTAAAATTCATCTTCATGAACTTCAGACTGACACATTTGAGAACAGGGAAAAAAATGCTGTTAATTGAAACTCACAAGAATTCAACTTCATATGACAAAAATGTTTTGTCTCATTTTGCATTTCTGCACAGCATCATTCATCAGCCAGCTGTGCCACAGGACACTGCCTCTCGAGATAGCAAGGGACTCTAAACTGAAACAAATACACTGGTTAGAAAGCATATTTTTGAACCATACATATTAGCAAGATAATGCTTTACACTGATTCCTTATTGAGCAGACTGTAGCATTATACATTAAGCCATGCATAATGGTAAAAGCAAAGTACTTGATAATATGATAGGTAAGTAAATATGGAAACAGAGTGGGGAAGAGTATTTCTTTGCTTTATGATGAAAAAAAAAAACAAAAACAAGAACACACCACAAACTTTCAGCTGATTGGCTTTTGAAAGACAGGTGGTTGTAACTGCACATTCCTCAGTAGTGTACATTTTACTAGAGAGAAACACAGTTTGAATAGTTTAAGTTTTCAGGGCTACTCTAACTTTCATTTTCTCTGGGTTATTGTGAATGTTACCACATGCTGGATAGGCACAACCAAAAAGAATAAGATGCCAGCAAGAGAAATGTGCAAAAGACAGTGCTTGCATTCCTAGGGTAAAATTTGCTTTTCTTGCTTTCACCTTTCAACACTGGATTCACATACCTCAGCCAGTGTTATTAAGGATCTCTAAGGCAGAACACCTGGGACAGCTCCAAGATGAAAAGAGGCTGCAGGAATTTATTTTCCATCCCTAATTTCTATCAAGCCTAATGAACAAAAATTATTGACTAGCCTTTTAGAAATGAGAAAGAGGGAAATAACAAAACATTGCCAATATCTGCTGAGCAGGGTTCATTTTCAACTAGTATGAATATTTGTCATTTACACATACAGTGTCCCAGAAGCTGCCAAGATGACGATGCTTTTCAATTATAAGAAAATGCATGTCTAAAATTTCTCTTTTCCTGAAGGGTGACATCTGTCTGAGTGGCAGACTGCTCTGTAACTTAAAGCATCTCAATCATCTCTTTTGCAATGTAAGGTATCTATCGTGTCAGTTAGAACAAGGTATGTAGATGCTCCTTACACCTTCTGTTAACTTGGGCAACAGTCATGTTGCCAGAGATAATTAAGACTCACAAGACACACTGGACTTGTGTAGAAACAAACAACATCTTCTCTTCTGTTTTAACTTTATTTCTAGTAGCTTCCCTTCAAATATTATTGGTCACTATTGTTAAATACACTCGGTTTATCACAGCTCTCATTTGGATGTGCAGTTCATAAAAGACATTATAACCACTGTAACAGATAAATCTTTCTTTCTTTCAGGATAGGCCATCCCTTCTCTTGCAAAATGAGAGAATTGTTGCTGTGATTGTCCCTCCATGGAGATGTGCAGTCAGAGATCTAGTGGAGGACCCAGTCTGAGCCCCAGGACAGAGCTGCAGAATGTAGCTTCCACCACCATGCTCTCCAAACTTCAAAAATTTCATGGACAAAAAGCTATCCTTCCTGCCTAACCTGGATTCCCGAGAGTGTCCCAAAATCCATTTCTATCATAGCTAGGATCCACAGTCCTAGTCCTATTCTGTTCATTGTAGGCAGGGCTTTACTGAAAATAAATGATCTTGGGTTGCACCATCCCTTCACTATTTCATTCTCTCAAGAAGGGGCAAAGCATTCATCCTTCTCCATCTATCTGGTTGTCTCGTCCTTTACATGCCCAGAGTCGTGTGATCAGCAGTAAGTGAAGGACAGAGCTGTAGAAGTAACTGAGCTGCTCTTTCACAAAATAGAGGGGTACATGTCGAAGTATTGGTTTTCTGCATGAATTGTGAGTCCTCACATTTTGTCACTGATTGTTTACTGCCCTCATCAGCATGTGACTGACGTGAAACTTTCAGTACTTTCAAGACTGGTCCATAAGAAGTGGAAGAAAGGGTAGCGGGGGTTTTAGCCTTATTTTATTAATTTGGCAACAGAAATCCTAAGGGAGTAGGATCATATGGAAACCAAGTTGCAGCCAGTTTACCTGCTTATTTTGTAGTTTTATAGTTCATTTCTCATTAGTAATTGTATGAAACCCTAATGACCATGAAAATACAGAATGAGCTATTTTTCACTTCTCTTCCAGGTGGGCAGGTCTCTGAATTATTTCAACTCATTAAATAAAAAACCTTCCATTTGGTTGTTATGACAGTGACACAGGATCCCTCAACAGCTGTTTCAAAGGCTGCTGGAAACTAAAGAGCTTTCTGTATGGGAAACAAAAGTCTATATCTCTACATTATTAGGAGTTATGTGGGTAAATCCCCACTCATTGAGATAAGAGTATGCCTCATTCAGCATTAAATTAATAGCCAGTGTTTTCCTAATTCACCATAGCAACAATGATATAATGGCAAAGGAATGAGAACAGCCTGGTAAAGCAGACTGTGCTGGGGACAGTAGATGAAGCAGACAACAGCTTACATTTCACATTTCTTGTACACAGAGCTTTGCTAGTGGTCAGTGCAAGATTAGCAAAAGATAAAAGGCAGGAAGATGTGGTGTATGATAGCGTCCTCTACCTACCTATGAGAAGTATGTTGCAAGTTCTTGCAACAGTCATGAGTGCTACAGTTTCCCTCTAGGTGAAACATTTAGCATCTCATCCCAAAATAATACTGCAGTCTGTTATGAGGTCAATGAATTGTGAAGTCCTGTATTTTCTCAAGATGTAAAATAGGGCATCAAGAAAAATAAATGAATAAATTTTATTACCTCCAAAACCAGAAACCAGCCACGTACCTACATAATGGAGCTCAAAGTCAATTTTTGCTAAGGGTAGAATCTGTGAAGATGATAAACCAAAAAAAAAAAAAAAAAAAAGTATAGCCTTACAAATTAAAAAGCTATGGAAAAGTTGATTTAATACTAAAGTGCAGGATGGCAGTGCACAACAGAATCTTGCCAATATCTAGCCTTCTACAAAATATCTTAGAAGATGGTATGCTTCATTACATGCATGCTCCATTTTGCATTGTATACATCTGTCTCTGAGGTTTTGTGCTCTCATATGGACATAATTATGGAATCCAATTTACATCACTTGAACAAAGTGAATATAAAATCTGGAAGAAATTCCAGTTTGCAAGCTCATACACTTGAATGGTACCAAGCTGGTATCATTAAGTATTTAGTACTCAGAATATTGTACTCTCTGTCTTGCCCAGAAAAAAAAAAAATCTTTTTTTTTTTTAAATAATCAAAGCTATCATTTATAAAATTGTATACCTCAAAATATCCTTTCAGAACCACTAAAACCACTGAAAGGATAACATTAAGCACAAATAAAGGTGATAAGATTGTACCATAAGCTAACACAAAATGTCAACTCACTGAATAGATTAAATAATTTCTATCACAGTGGTATGAGATTCCTCATCATGTTCAACTAATGGGGAAGACAGGCAGCAATACAATGACCAAAAAAATGTCTCTCAAAAAATTGGAGTGAAAAAAATATGAAAAATGCAATATTGTAGAGCATACTAAGTACAACTCTAAGCAGGTAGGTGAGGTACATTAGTAACACATGAGATACTTTGAAGTGGAAAAACTTGAGATTTTTTCTTCATGGCAATTGTTTTATACTTTGTCCTTATATCATTCCACATTCAATTTATACTGAATTCCACTGACCTTACATACAATCAAGACAGCACCAACAAAAGTCACTTTATCTTCATAAAATAACTTCTTTATGGTCCATGATAAAACAGTCAAAATTAGGTGCTCACATCTGTTTACCTGTATCTATTCTGTAAGAGTAGGGCATCATGTCTTGAATGTTATGTGGTTTTAAATACCTTTTAGATTTCGTAAGAGTATATACACTTAGCTAGCACCCAACATGCACTTATTCTATTGACACAGAAATAAAGATGTCCTTGGGTATTTTTAAGGCATGAAGTATGAAGGCTTTATAAAAAAATAAATTCCTAGTTACCCATTCAGTCTCAGAAACTAGACAAAGGACTGAAGGACTTGGAACTTAAACTGAATAAGTTGTCTTTATTTTTGTTTTAAGGAATCTATACCTTTTACACCTCACATATAATTGCAAATGCAGTTACAATTTCCTTCTGTGTTTTCAACTCAAATATGAGCAATATGTGATGATGGGTTAAATTCAGGGCTTGGATTTTTTTTTAATTCATCTCTAATTTCATATGGCTCCTCTCTGTATTGTTCAGAGATAGCACAGGAGTCATTAGATTAGAAATTATCCACTTTATAAATAACTATGATGCATTTTGCGTGGTTTTGTTTAATCTATCTTAATCTCATAGAAGCAGGTGGTACATTCATGCTATTGTTTATCTGACCACACTAACAGCAGGTAAATTTGGATTTTGAGAGAGGACTAAAAAGCCTCTACAAAAATAATACATACAAATCTTATCCTTCCTGCAGTGCTTGTGAAATTTCATCCCCCTCCTCAAGAAGTATCCTAGGACTTTCAGGAAAGAGAGAAAAAACCCCACAAACAAACAAAAAAAAAAAAAACCCAACGCAAACTCACATCCATTCAGAGGAGCACAGCAATTTCATAACTTCTTCCCAGCCTGAGCCTTTCTAAGCAGTCCTTTGAACCGGTGCCCTTTTGGATTCAAATAGTATGACTAATAATTACCATATATGTCTCAGAATCTGCTATGCCCATTAAGCTATCGTTACTTTTCCCTTCACCTCTTACTACATCAAACACAACAGTCACCTTTTCTTAATGATCCCATTCGACAGGCAAACCTATTTGCCTTATCTGTCATTTCTTACGTAGCCTTTAACCGAGTTACAGTAAGCAACCCAGTAGCGTTGTGGTTAGTGCGCCAAATGGACATGTTTGTTCCTCTGTTCATTTAAGCCTACTGAGGCTTGTATTAAAGAGCTTTTAAAGATAATTGAGAATCTTAACCTTTTTGTTTATCCAAGCCCTTGAAAATCTCATCTTCTTATGACTTTAATCTGGCAGACCTTTGATGTTAGTTGTTAACCTGCTTGTATTTATCAACAACTTAAAATTCACATTACTACAGAGAAGCAGCAAGCCTGTGCTTAGTCTGTGCACGTGCTGATGGGGAGGGGGACAAGGGTAGAAAGGGAAGGTTTATTGAACCAATTTCTATGAACAAATCCTTTATACTTGAAGGATTTTCTCTTAACACAGGATATTCAGAAAAGTTACTGCCTAAAAAGTGCGTTGCAAACATGGAGTTGTTTACAGACCAGGAAATATATAATTACTGGGAGAGACACAGATAAAAGATACTGTGTCAAGGAAAATGAGCTGTTCACTTAACAATTGCCTACTTCTTAAGGTTTTTGCATTTATAGACACTCCTTTTGTGAGGTCATTTTAACTACCTTTCTTTCCCACAGATGTTTTCACGGGTCACAGGGGCACTGCAATAACATGGCATATCCTCATCCCATTTAGGCTGCATTTCAAGCATCTGCACTCACACCAAAAGCAGTGCCTCATTCCTTCTGCTGTCCCAGTGGTTCAGGGTCTAAGCCTCCTACAGGACACACATGTGATCTCAGCAGTGGTTTCCCCCACACAAAAAAAAAAAAAACACCAAAAAAACCAAACAAAACCACCAACCCACATCACTGCAGCCCTCAGGGCTCTCCTCCCTGTGAGGCATCACAAGGACTTCTCTACCCTGACCACCAAGTACCTCAGATAATTGAAACTAACACAGTGACTTTGATGGTACCTGTGATGTGTCCCACATTTCATATGGAGCTGCCATGGGTGGATTTTGAGCACAAAAAGGAAAAAAAAAAAAAAAAGAGTGTTCTTAGGACCACTCAGTGGTGTTCCACAAATCAGTTAGAAATGCTGATGCCAGACAGCCACAACATTTGTACTGATGACCTGGCTATTTATAGTCAGAAGAAAAGCAGCAGCATGCTTCCTCTGCTTTCCACTCCAACACTTACACCCTTTAAAGCCTCATTTAGGAACGTACCCAGATTACAGCCATTGATCCCTCACCATCAAATCCCCCTGGGTCAAAGTGCAAGTATAGAGCAGGAAGTAACTGTGGAGCAAAACTTTGCTGGAATTCACATGGTGCCTTGTTGGTATTCAGAGTTCACATTGCTGCAGCCAGGGTGGGCCACCAAGAATAAAAGCCACTGAGAGGCTGGTTATCTAGCAAGCAAGATCAAGACGAGTTGTGGCTCCTTCCTTTGACATTCAGTGAATCTTTTCACTCTGTGCAGAATAAAGTTACCCCAAGAAGAAACCAAAGTCATTTCATGCTTGCTCCACACAAAGTCAGCAGCCTGTGCAAAGTTTCATAGATACTACAATGCCTGTCTAAGGATCCAAATAACAGGATCCAAAAAATCCTAGAAAGTATGAACAAAGTGTATCTCTGCTGGACCCTAGGGAATCACACAAGCGTAAATATAAGTTTATTATTATTTGTTTTACCTTTACAAAAGTCTAGATAGGTGATATAGGTGAAAGGGATATGCTAATTGCAGTGCGCTCAGAAAGTCCTTCTCAAGGTTCCAAATAAAGGAGCTAGATTTTCTTCTCAGGTTCAAAGCACCCTCGCTGTGCTGGACCAACAGAGCAGCACAGTTTGAAGTTGAAAAGACAGATCGTGTGGCTGCTGCTCTTTGAAGAGTGGAATAAGAAAAAGTAGTATTTAAGAAGCTTGGAAAGTACTTTTGGAAATATACACCTTTTCCTGGGGAAAAATACATGTAAATTTTTAAACAGTAGAAGTTTAATGAAAAATGGGGGAAAAATGTTTTATGAAACTTCATTTTGGTGATCCATTTTCTCTGAATAGCATCTTTTTCTCCCTTATTATTCCTCCCACCCGGGAAAGAGGTTCTGCTGCAGGACTGATAAAAGAGTTAAATACCTGTATTGATGGATGTGTTTTTAAGCATTGCATATACTTGGCAATGAAAAATTGCTTTAGACATACATGCATATATAGGATGTGTATATGTGGTTGTAGAAATGTCACATGCATATATACACACACATGTAGTATAGATATACACATACTACATATCAATTTAAGAGACCATACGTGTGTATATTTATGCATATCAAGTGGAGCAAATTTAGACCTTGGCAGTATTGCATGTATTTAACCTTACATATGCAAATAAACCCATCAGTTTAAACTGGACAGCAGTAAACACACATAATTTCCTTCCAGTGGTCAAAGCTTTAGCTAAGATTTATGTGCAAAATTCTCTTCCTAGCCCGCTCAGCACAACAGAAATGAGCAGACTATATGTATTCCCCTCTACCCCCAGAAAGGGGGAGCACCTCCTAAAACCAAAAATATGTGAAATTGCCTCTGAGATTTTAGACATCTGTTAATAAAAAATTGTCTAGTGCTGATCACCATAACTAGGAAATGTTACTATTGAACCAAACACTATTTTTCTTTGTACCCTACTAGTTTTGGAACATTAAGAACATTACTGAGGATGGTTGGTGTCATGTCAGACCAAAAAATCCAGCCAGCCCAGCACCTTGTCTCTCATGGTCATGAAAAAAACGAAAACAAAAACAAACAACAAAACAACAACAACAAAAACCACAAACAACAAAACACAAATAGTAGAGCAAGCACATATTTATTTTTCTCTATTCTTTGCCATGATACCATTTGTTTTAGGGTCCCTTTCATGTACGACTCCCAAGAGTACAGCCTGGATTGTCCTCATCTAGTGTCACTTCACACTGTTTTTTACAGATCCAAATCCACAGAGACAAGACCATGCTGTACAGAGTTTAATAAGCAGTGCATGAAAGGGCGGGAGCTAAATTTATTTCTGGACAAGAATCTCTGCTTTAGAGCAGGATCGTGTCTTCTGCCACGCAGGGACAATCTGGGAGACAAGGAGTGGGGACTGAAGACTTAAGATGCCTTCCCCTATCACAGGGCCTTTCTCCTAAAGGGCCTGTGCTGCTTTACAACTGCTCCAGGAGAAACAAAAGCACACGATAAGGGAACACACATATGATCCTGCTTCTTTGCACATTTGATGATCAGTCACTGGAAATGAGCCATCATGAAGGAAGAAATAGCCTGCTGCTGATTTTGACCTAAAGTCAATTACTGTCCCCACAGGCTATGATGAGATTGGGAAGCAGACCCATTTCCCACTTTTGTCATCTTCTACTCCCAGGAGCATGTGGTTCGGCAAATATCCCTTAATCAGGGTCAGTTTTACTGCTAGACTGCATACTAGTATGAGAACACATCATGTTAAGATTTCTGCTGACTATTTTAAAGTTTGAGAAGCTGTAAATGATAGCCAGTTCTGAATTTCTTAGATGTACCAAATTTCAGCTTCTGTTGCTGTACTGGGCTGGATGCAGGCACAGAATCTCAGAACAGTTGAGGCTGGAAGGGACCTCCAGTGGTCATCTTGTCCATCCTCCCCTGCTCAAGCAGGGTCACCTAGAGCTGGCTGCCCAGGAGCATGTCCAGACAGCTTTAGAATATCCTGAAGGAATGACATTCCACTAGTTTTCACTTGTTCCAGTGATCAAATTAGTAGGAGTCACATGCATACATGACTAAATGGGAGGAAAACATGAAACAGAGGAGCTAAGAGTCCTTGACCTCCCCTACCGTGAGTTTCTGGTTTGTGCTCTGTGACTCCATACCCAGAAACTGCTGCTTGTTAGGGCTACTCCCAGCCCTAGATATTTTTACACCTCTCAGTCCAATCTTGTATGAATCACTCAGCCCCCACTGTCAAAACATATAAGCTGACACGCTCTGAAAACACGTTGTCGTTGTTTCAGCAGATATGACTCCCACACAGAAACAGCCAGAGTGGAAGAGATCCATGGTTAGCACAGTCTTCTATCCCAACTGAGAAAGCAAGCAAGACTAAGTGCTTCCAAAGAAATGATAATAGCCCTTCAGTGGACAATTAGTCAGAACTATCCCTCTGTAATCAGTCTTTTGCTAATTTCATGGAGTTAGTGACTGGTTTATGCCCTTGAATCATAGACTCATCTCCCTTATGAATTTTTACCCCAAGTAGCTAAACTGCAGGTATTTTTGTCACATGCAAGGCTAAATCCTCATTTCTGTGGCACTAAGTTCACTGTCTCAGCTGTACTTCAGAGTGGTTTGGGGTTTTTTTGGTGCAGAGACCATGCCTTCTTTTAGATATGAATGGGACAGTGCTGGGTGTAAGCACATGCTGTTTGGAAAAACAACGTCAAACGTAATAACACTGCGTTTTGTACTGCCATTTAAAAACATTAAATTTTCTCAAGACAACTCCCTTTCTTATTACATAAAGAACTGTACGGCTTTCTGGTGAGCTACCCCCTTGACTTGTGGACGGGGGAGGGGGAGAGGGAAGAAAGAAAAACAGAATGCAGGAAAATCCCATGTGGTTTTACATGGGATCCACTTGGGAAGCAGAGGAAGTCCTACAGATAATTTAAGAGTCTTGAATAAAAATTTTCCACATTCAACAAGGTATGGCCAGGGCAATGTGTCAGAAGAGGAACACTGTTTGGATTGCACTGAACTGGATAAGAGTACTTCTGTGTTGTCATGGTTTAAGCCCAGCCGGTAACTAAGCCCCACACAGCTGCTTGCTCACACCCCCACAGCAGGATGCGGGAGAGCATCAGAAAGGGTAAAAGTGAAAACACATGTGCGTTGAGATTAAGACAGTTTAACAGGTAAAGCAAAAGCTGTGCACACAAGCAAAGCAAAACAAGGAATTTGTTCACCACTTCCCATGGGCAGGCAGGTGTTCAGCCATCTCAGGAAAGCAGGGCCCCATCACATGTAATGGTTACTCAGGAAGACAAATGCCGTCACTCTGAACATATATCCCTCCTTCCTTCATCTTCCCCCATCTTTATATGCTGAGCATGACATCATAGGTATGGAATATCCCTTTGGTCACTTGGGGTCAGCTGCCCCAGCTGTGTCCTCTCCCCAGTTCTTGTGCACCCCCAGCCTACTCACCGGTGGGGTGGTGTGAGGAGCAGAAAAGGCTTTGACTCTGTGTAAGCCCTGCTCAGCAGTAAACAAAACATCCCTGTATTATCAATACTGGTTTTAGTGCAAATCCAAAACATAACTTGTAACTATCTACTACGTAGAAAACTAACTCTATCCCAGCCAAAACCAACACATATGTTCATTTTGCTTGGTTCAAGTTGTTATTTTCAGTATAAGTAGTTGTGATGCTTACCCTACACTACAGAATTTAACAGTTAATATCCCATGTAATCTCATTAGCATTATTTCTGTTCAGAACTTCAAAGAGTACTAGCAACAACAGACAATAGATTTGGTCTCCAGCAAAATTACTAGGTTTCCTCAATAAAAGTAACATGATATGCACAGTTAAAAAGGGACATTTGCAGGTAAAGAACTTTTCTATCCTTCCCCATAAAAAGCACTGAAAATAATGGAAATTCATAGACTCACACTGAAACAGTTTGGACTTCAAAGTCATCTAGTTCATATCTCCTCCCAAGGCAAGATGAATTATACATAATTTAGGTCACCTAATCTGTCCCTCCATTTTTTGCAGTGCTGTCCCTTATTATAGTTGCATTTGATGTATGTGTCATGTATGTAGCCTAAGTGACTAGGTATCTACAGTCTATCGTACATCACTATTAAAATTAATTATCTTAATATTGAAAGCATCTGTTCACCCAATTTTCCTTCTAGCAGAAACTTCTTTTTAACCCTAACAATTATGTTCCTAGTGTTTTATCTCGCCAACATACAGTTTACAGAACTAATCTTAAATAGCTCAGCACAGCTGATGCAAATTTGCACAGCAGTTTCCTGTATTTTTCCCCAACTCTGTATGTTCTTCTGCTTATAGACTGGCATTTGGAAATGGTAGGTCAGTCTAGTAGCTCTCACCAAGCAATAGCATTGGGGTGATGGTACATGGAAATAAATAGTTCAAGAGCAAAGCTCAAATAAAACTACACACATAGGGGGGTTATATATATAGGTATGTATCTGAGTGTAGATATATATTTTAAAAATTCCACAAAACCAAGAAAAAAACAACACCCAAAACACACATTTGCAAAGCCTATGGTTTGCATGCACTGCATTCCTTTCCGGTTCTGCAGTTCCCGCCAAAGAAGAGATCAGTTTAGGTCATTCCTCACAGGAGCATGATTCATTCCTCCTAGGAGCCATAAGGTCAAAAACCATAAAATGTAAAGCCTGTTTCAGGTTTCTGTTGAGACTTCTTTTGTCCCATTCAGGTATGGGTTCTGCCTCATCACAACTGAAATCAGTTGTATTAAATCAAACAAAGGCATTCCTGAGGAATTCAAGTGAACTGTGACTAAATTCTTGTCTCCAGTACCTCTCAAGCACTGTTTAAAAGTTAGACTTCCTTTAGTTGTTCTAACAACAGAAAAATCTTGTCCCAACATGGGGTGTTAGGTCCCATAGTGGTTTTAACAGATTCCTTAATAACACTTCCTTTTTGTACTTCCCAGCACGCAGCTTTGTTTAGTAGAATTTGTTGTGGGGGTTGTTTGCTCTAAGGACCAATATCTATTTTCCTTTCTCAGCTAAAAGTCCTGGTGACATGACCAAGAGCCTATCTCACTGAAATAATGGGCATGAACTGTGGGGAATTTCAGTTAGGGGAGGGAAAAAAAAAAAAAAAAAAGTAGCAAAAGCTTTGAATCAAGAATTCAGACAATCTACATCCAATGTTGGAATTACACCAATGACCCTTAGGGCTGAACCTAAATAAGTATAAGGATCATTGACACTACTACTGACACTATATTACACTGAATAATATTTCCCTTTGTCCTTAACCCAAGAAAGTCCCAGCACAATGTATATGAAATATAACACTGATTAGGCACCGGTAACATCACCACCAATTCCAGAGATTAGTGTCTGCAGATCAGACACTCAGATGGCTGGGGGAACATGTTTTATCAGCCACTAGAAAACATATGCAACTTTGATCCTGCTGTTTCATGTTGGGCTTCTGTTTTTTTTGGCATGTGTTTGCAGTATCAAATGCCACAATACATAGATGAATGCTCAAAGACCATATGATATCACTAACAGTGCAAACCAAACAAATGCCAAGATGTCTAGCAATGGAGTTCAGACTCAATGCCCTTGTAAACCCATATCGCCTGTTTTCTTAGTTCAATCAAATGTTGATGGAGAAAAATACACGTTAACTCACATTGAAAGCCTGCCCTGGAGTTCCTCCCATCCCTCCATCTCTTTATAAATGTTAGTGCTGAAATCTAGTAAACATACATTAATAGAGATCATATTCATCTTTAGAAATGAGCAACCACTGGCTTTGCAAAGTCATGTTGACATTCTGCCACCCTGTTCTACTGCCAGTAAAATTTGGTAATTTAATGAAGCAGAGATCTAACAAATGTGCAAACCTCGGTGGATTATTCAGCATCAAGGTTTGCATTACAGTGTGTGAAAAAAGGATTAAAGTAGTACTTTTTAGTTATAGAAAACTCTGAGCACTGGATTAAAGTGCAATGGAGCTGGCAAGAAGGATATAGTATCTATAGAATTTAATGGTAACCTGGGTCTGTCAGGCCCTACAGCTTTAATTTCAATACAGCATTTTCTTTTTAATCCCTTGTTTGCCAGCAGTAATGCTGTTGGATTAGAGTGGCCATCAGGCTGTGGCTCTTTACATAAAAATTAGGCAAATGTCTTTAATAAGGAAAAAATTAAGTGGTTGCTTGATATTAGAAAGGTTTTCTAACTTTGTACCCTGCTGCTTCTGCGAATCTCTGCTAAGTTTAAAAGATCAGGAGAAGAATTGCCTTTCACTTACGGCAGCCAGCAAAAAATCCCAGCCATTATCTGCCACAGCAAGAACTTCATGTTGAAGGCTGAGGGGTTTAGCAAGTGTGTTTGCACCAAGATAACATTTTGTTGATTATAAAAGAAAGCAGATCCTCAACTGGCTTAAATTGACAGCCCTACACTTACTTCAAAATAACAATTCTGATTTGTAATTGCTGTACAACAGAAATAACTGATGGGCAGGAATAGGCTCATAAAGCAAAAAGATGATCCATATCTACTAAATATTTTTCTCTACTTCGTTTTAGTATTCCTGCCCTGGATATCTTTTCACTGTCTTAAAGTAATTTCCCCCTCCTTTACAATTTTCTGGAGTGAGAGACTGAAGAATCTTCATGTGGCATCATGGGGCTGAAAGATGAAATATATTCCTCAGCAGCAGCAGACACCCAGATTTAGGAAATGAAGAGCTAGTATCGGAGCTGTAAGTGAAAGTGGCCTGAGATTACAGATGGGCAGTCGCAGCATATCTGTTCTTCACCAGCAGATGGAAAGCAAGGAAGCATATAACAGAGAGGAAAGTTTGGGGAAAGGAGGCTAGGAAAGATAGGGGGGCAACTCCAGCCACTTATGAAATCAGAAGGCACATGGAGGAAGAAGGATCAATTAAAGATCACTAAAGAATGATAAAATCTCCCCTTTAAGGTTTTGTACAGCTCAGGCAACAAAATGAAAGGGCGCTCAGTTTGGCCAGCCTGAGCTCGCCGACAGCACGAGCTTGTCAGGTTGCTGCAGGAGCAAGTACCATGGACAGACAAAATGCTCAGGACAACAGGGTGCAGATCCCTACTGCTAATCAAGGAAAGCAGAGAAGGACATCAGGGTATAGTATCCTTTCCTGCTTCTCTGCAACTTTAACCTCTGCTTTTGGGAGGCAGGTAATGAGCCAGCCTGAGGTGTTCAGTCTTGGAAGGAAGGAGTGGATGGATTTGCAGGAACACACTTCACTATTCTCCTTTCCTGTGCAGGGTGTGCATGAGACTGGATTAATACAGGGAGTTGTGTCATGGAGTATGAGGGTGATGTGTTTTGTCCACATGTCCATGCACAGGAGAAACACAAAGGGGTGGAGTATATGGGTACCCAGAGCACCCAGGTACTCTCAGAGGAGGTAACACTCTCAGGGTTCAAGCAGCAATCCAATAAGTGGATAAAGTACATTATATAAATTGAAATGGTTTTAGTTGAAGAGGGTAAGAGCAGACATCTGGGAAAATAATGAGAGCATTTCACAGAGACGTAGAAATCAGAGTTCAAATCTATTCAGCAGACAACAGAATTAAAACATCACTTTCCACAGCACTTCAAAAGGAAGCCTTCCTCCCTGATCCCCACCTCGCTCCACAGCCATCATTTGGGAGATTTTTACATTGACCAAGTTATTTGGGTAATTCAACCAAAGTCTATTCCTTTAAAAGAAGTTAATATTAAGGTTCTGCCACAAATATGGGTGCAACATAAAGAGCTCCATTTTATTTTCCTCAAAAATAATGTGTAAGCGAAACATTATTTTTCAAATATAATACATGGCTCCTGTCTTGCATCTTCCCATTCATCACATTTCACTGGTCAGAATACCTAATGCATTTGTAAAGAAGAACCCCATAGAACAAAGATATCAGTAACTGTTTCTTACTAAATACAGGCTTGTACGTTGGTTATATTGAATAGCTGTGGTTTGTTTATTTGAAGTAGGCCAGGCCATTTCATGCTTTACTGCAAATTATCTGATTATTCCAGCAACTTAAGAAAAAGATTCCCTGTATAAAGCTTATTTCCATTCTTTCATTATGGAAAATAGATAATAAACCCATTACTGAACAGATCTGTCCTAGCTCTTTTTCTAATCCACTTAATTTTTCTTGGCACTGCTTTCTCTGGCCCTTTCTGCACTACGAGTATAGGGGAGAATAAAAGTGGCGATGTTTTTATTTTTTTCCCTTCCCCAAAATAAATGCTTCTAATAAGACGACTGTTCCCTTGTGCCTGAGAATGCAACTTCTTTCCTTCAGGATCTATTGCAAGTAGGAATTCTTTGTATGCTCCTTAGGAAGTAGGATAGTTTATCTGTTGAAAGGACATGGCTTGCTTCCTCACTTCAAGCCCGGCTAGTTATTATTACTAGTGGGTGGTAAACCCAAGACTGTTTCTTATTTCTTTATAATTCACCTCACTCCTCCAACACCTCTGCTCTGGATGATTGCAAAAGTTAGAAAAGAGAGCAAAATGTTTTTCATGAAAAAATATATCCATAGACCACACAGCACAACCGTTACATATCCTATTATAACTACCTTCACCTATCCTGTTAAGCAGGGAAAACATTCGCAGCCCTAGAAGCATGGTCGAGTAAAGGGAGTGGGTAAAGGAGAAATAGCATGCAAAAATAATTATTTGGATAAATTGAAAAGGAATTTAATTTTATAGTATTTTTTCATTTCTGTGTATCACCCTATCCTGCTCCTTACTGCACCGATTAAGCTGTAGCTTAAGAAAGTACCTGCTTAATACTTTATGCTAATTTCATACTGACTTTACCCCATCAGCCTTTAACCTGTGTAGACTTAACCAGGACACATTTTAATTACAGTCTCTCTGAGGAAATCACAGTTACTTTTCAGTTGTACAGATGGAGATTTCCATAATCAGAAGAAATTCCTCGGGCACTTTTCCTCAAAATTAGCCTTTACTAACCTCAGCCGCCCCCCAACCCTCTGTGCTTCTTCCTTAAGCACTCCTCAGTCTTCCCAGCCTGACATCAGGGTCCTCCATAGGTTCTCTCCACCTCATTTTTCATAGTTGGCGCTGTCCCCCAGGGCTGGATCCAAGAGAGTATGTGGCTGTACAAGCTCACAAACAGCTTAAGAAAGCAGTCCTGTACTATGTACCCTTTCTTAATTTGTGCATAGTTATTATCTTAATCAATATTTCAGTAATTAAAACCCTTCATGATCAATTTGCTGGCCTTCCTACAGGCCTCTCTAATTTCAAGAATAGCATTTCCCAGTCCCCTCACTTTACCTTGATGGTGGCTTTTCCAAAAATCACTAAGCTCCCTCCTGTGCTTTCAAGTTCTACAGAGGCTGTCCTTGGCCATGTCAGCTAATACATTTTCTAAGACTTCTTGTTACAAATTTAGTAATATCATCCACCGATATTGTCAAGTCATGCTTGATTTTGCTTACTCTTTACTAAATACAGTAGTAAGTCCCCACTCATTGTATTTGCTCTGTTTTGCCTCTTGTTACAGTAATAATACAACCATTGTCTCTGAAATTATTCTACCTACAGTCAATAACCTTAAACTTAAGCCCTACTTCCCCAAGAGTCTATAGTGCAACATCCATTTTAAGAATGCAAGACAGGTGAATAGTGCTTACTCTTGAGGACATATTCACACCTCAATATAGTGTCCAGCTTTCCAGCTGGAGAACACGGGCAGCCCAAACAGATAACCAGTGCTCATGGACAGAACATGTGTTTTGCTTTTCTTTAAATAAATAAACATTTATGTCCTTTGAAGTTAATGGGAACTTTATCCCTTCTCTCCCCTGTTCCTCCATTCCTTCCTGCCTAAAAAACATAGGTTGAGGTCAGATATACAGTCCTCACCACACTGCTTTTGAAAAGACTGCTGCTCTTTAATAATCTAAGCATTCGAATCAAGTGCTGTCATACATGTCACAAATTCACTTTATCCCATTACAGCAATTGTAAAAACAGAAAGCCTCTGAGTATATTTAGATTTCTGTTTTCCTAATCTGGCTGGGTTGTGGTTTTTGGGGGATTTTTTTAGCCAAAAACCATACAGGGCAAAGGAATATTCCATGATATGTGTTTGTACAGTGCCCCATCCAGTAGGTTTCTCTGAATGCTGAAAAAATGAAATATTAATAAGCAAACCACTATTCCAGGTTTCTGCTTCTGAATTTATCACAACTACCAGCAACTGATCCCATTCAATACCAGCAAAGAAAAATGTATATTTTCCTTTTTCTCATTTTCTAAGCAAAGCATCTGATTTTCCTTTCACATCTCTCTGATCTTTTTATTAAATTATTGATATCAATATGCAATGCTGCAGAAGAACTCTCCTACTTCTCCCAACTATCATGCCAACAGCCTCAGTCACAGAATGAAAGTTACATTTTCAGGCTGCCCTTGGTCAGAGCCTCACATTTTGGCGAAGGGCTTCTGATCCTTCTCTGATTGAAGTCAAATGGCAAAACTGTCTCTGAATTCAGTGATCCATGACCAAGTCTTAATCATTCTCCCAGAACACCAGACAGTATTTTCACCCTTCCCCCCAAGCACTCTTGCACTTGGGAGATCAGAGTCTCAGCTGGTGAAAATTAACCAGCACAGTTGTATGAACTGTTGTGGACCAGTTCAAACTATTTGAAGACTGGGCCTGAAGGCAGTGTCATTCCTATTTAAAAAAAAAATAAAAAAAAAAAATCAGCCAGTGACAAAAAGACTAGATCATTCATTCACTAATTAAGTGACCACATTCCTAATCAGATTTTCCCATGAAAATGCTTCAATACACCCCTGCACACTACAGGGGAAAAGCTAGCACTTGGAATACCTGCTGTTGAGATTTTTCAAAAAGAGAGTTAGGTGCTGGCAAAAGGATTCCTGCCAATTCAATAGGCCAACAATTTTCAGCACTATTTGTATGTTAGCTATCTGCATTAACCAATATGAAATTGCCACAGGGCCTATATCTGTTTCCCTGAAGAACTAGCAAAGAACAATTATCATAAATCTGTGATTAAAACCAGACTACTGTATTCTTCACACCACTGGATGTTAATGATTCCTTGTGAAATGTCACAGTTCAGAAGCTTTTCCCCTGCCAATGCATATCTGTAAGACAGTTGTGCTGAGCACTACACAAGCAGACCAACACAGAGAATATCACATTTCCCACCCAGTACACACCACACAGGTGTTTCATTCACTATTCTGCACCTTCTGCTTTCTGTTTCCCCTGCTTGTATTCAAGATCACACAGCAGAGCTTCTCCCCCTTATGAAAGTTTCCCACTGGTGTGCGTGTCCCCTCCTGTACCCTACTCATACCAACTCTTCTGGCACCCTTCTACCTCTCAGCTCAGACAGCAGCTCAGGCACTTCTCACTTGAGGCTGAACACATCCCACATATGAAACTCTCAGCTGATCTTCCAGTTCCACCACACCTACTCAGCTTCCAACTTGCACTACAACCATGCGAATAAGGCATAAGACTTATTCAGCTACCCTGAATAAGGCTTCTTTTGCTTCTTCAGCCTCCAAAAGCATAGCATTGTGCAGCTTATAAGCAATGTTATTTAGAAGTATCTGGGGAAAAAAATAGACAACTTCATGTAATGAACCTGTTGGGTCATTCGTTACTAATTCTGCCAGGGGGTGAAGCATCCAGTCAATGGAGCACCAACAGGCTAGTTCAGCATTCGCTTGCCAAAGTTATTCCATAACAGCCAGGAAACTCACGCACACAGCTGAGAGCAAACATACCTTGTTTCAAGCTTGAGAAATATGGTTAGATAGCCAGTGTCCTAAGGATTATCATGCTTAAGTGAGTTCCTTACTTTAAGAAGACCTAGTAAAATTCCCTGTGTGTTTACATTATCCACCCCCTATCCTCAGTTCCCAGAATAAGGGCATGTGTAGCTGGTTTTGGATCACCTACAGAACTGGCCTCTGCACTTGTTGCACAGGGACACTGTTCCCACACACTTGGTAGAGCACATAGCAACACTAAGGTCAGCTAGTGGAGCAGAAATTTGTCGCAGTAATTGCACGCAGCCGCAAAAGGGCTTTTCCATCTATTTACCCTCTATTAGCATTTTGCGAAGTGCAAATGCTAAGCAGCACCCTCATCCCTGACCTCAGCTGTAAGGTTAGAAGTAGACTGTCTAAGAGAAGTTAATGATCATTTACAGTCCCCATCCTTTCCAATTCAGTGTTGTTGCCTCATCTCCATAGTCCATTGTGGGGTTAAGGCAGCACTTAAAAGCATACACATTTTCAGTGTGAAGTATAAAAGAGGAACAGCTACTTCTGACATGCTGAAACATGGCCTGGGACACTTACGCTAATACAAGGAGACAGAGATAAAGGATGGAAAGACATCTCAGAACGTCATCCTGTCCAAAGCCACACACAAGGATGAGACCAAGGCAGTATGTTTCTTTTATCTATAAAAAATTCCAGTGGAGAGGAGTCTATCACATATTTATTGCTGCACACACTTCTAACCCCTAACTCCTTTTTTGAGGTACTAGTGTCAAAACCTCCTTCTAATAAATATCTACTTTTTTTCAGAGTAGCCTTTCCTACAACTACATAGCAACATTCAAGGTGTGTTATCCTAATTTACAAATCAATTTTATTTCACCCACATAAAAAAAAAATGAAACAAAAAAACCCACACAGCGGCTGTCCATCATGTTAAGGTACCACATTTTTTACCTTCTGCAGCTTCTAGTATGGAGAGGTGAGGGGCACATTTGCTTGAATAAATCCCTCAAGTAGAATATTGCTTGGGCCAGCTCATTTTTCTCATGATTAGAGGTGGCTGGTGCCATCAGTGTTACATTAGTAACAGGAGCATTGCTTTGGCATTAAAGAGAAAACAGGTTTATGAGAATGTCGTATTTTGGAAGGGAAACAATGACCAAGCTTTTAATGCCCATCAAAACCCACTTGTTTGCCCAATCTCTTTCTTTTAGCTGGCAATAAGTCTTTGCAGTCAAGTTCAGAGAGATTATATTTATATCTCAGTTTAGAAATATATTTTTAAACAGCCAAAATATCAGAGGAATTCAAGGCAGAGAAACACCTTGCAATTACTTGGTTAGGAAGCATTAGGTCTGCTGACATGGCATTTCCCAGCGCTTTAGTCTTTTGCTTCTGAAAGTCATTCTTGGATTTCAAAAGTTTCCATTTAAAGGCAAAAGATACTTCTGCAGAAACTAAATAGGCACTTACCGGTACAAGTGAAGCCCCTCTACATGAGGTTACAATTTCCATTCCAGTGTTTTATTAGGACATATGCCTCCAAAGTCATCATTAGGGACTTAAAACCTCATGTAGTGGTTTGCAGATTGTGTCTACAGATAAAGTATACCATATATGTAATTTGCATATCCTCAGTAAAGAAGGATTTTTGTTTTACTGAAACAGAAATAGAATTTGACTACAGGGGAAATTCAGACATTCACCACATCAGTCACAGACTTTAAACTTTTTGGAGGATCTCGATTCTGCCACATTTAAGGGCTTTCTGAAAGGTGCCAAATGCCAATATTCCCACTTGCACAGAGAAATGCTTGGAAGCTGATGTTCACTCAGTACCGCAGAGGAAGTGAAATACATCCTTAGGTCTGTGAAAGGACCAGCTTCTTCCCTCTCCACAAGCAAATTCAGGGTCAAGCCACCTCTTGATCACTGAGTGAATCCTGTTCCATCCCTGCTCCAGTACACATCCAGAGAATAAAATCCTCCATAGTTAGATCTACCATATTTTGGGAGAAATGCCTATTAACAGAAGTTCAGCTCCTAAGACAATGAGATTGCTGCCTATCACACTGATGTTTGATTAGATTCAAGCAGATACAAAGATGGTATGGAAATGGTGCCTCTAATCATGACAGAAGCCATGATTTGATCCTATGTCTGTAAAGCACTTCACTCAATAATCCTGGTGTACAGCTGGAGCCTCTAACTGCATGTCATACAATAAATGCATAGGTTTGATCTAAATTTCTTCCACAGGTATCACACAGAGCTGCTGTCTGTTTCTTGCAAAACGGGAAAAAAGTTCATCTCTACAGAAGCTTAGTTTTACCATAGGCATTTCCACAGTCTGAAAAAGAAAAGATAGGTGGTGGTATTTTGAGAAGGGACATGAACAAGTGTTTAGGATAAAGAGCAGTTTTCTACAAAATATTACTAGCCTGCACCAGATCTGGTTGGGATGGGCTTAACCTTCCCCATAGCAGCCTGTGTGGTACCGTGTTTTAGATTTGAGGCCAAACCAGTGTTAATACACGAGTGCTTTAGCTATTGCTCAGAGTGCTTGCAGACCATCAAGACCTTCTCTGTTTCCCCACTCTGCTCTCCCCAGCAAGTAGGTTAGGGAGTGGGCAAAAGGTTTGGAGGGGTTGCAGCCAGGACAGCTGATGCAGATTGTCCAATGGGATATTCCATACCATACAACATCATGTTCAGCTATGTTCCCAAGTTGCCACTGATTTCAGACCAGCTAGGTATTGGTCTGCTGGAGGCAAGGGACTGCTTTTGCATCACTTTTGTGTTTTTTCCTTCTCACTTATTAAATTGTTTTTATCCTGACCCATGAGGGATCCCCCCCCCCCCCCCCCGCTTCAATTTTTCCTTTCTAATTTTCTCCCCCATCTCACTGCAGCAGAGCTGTGGTGGCAAGACACTGGTCGGCAACTTAACCTGTTAGGTGATGTCAACACATAACAATTCTTTTTGGCACCCAACATGGGGCTTGAATAACTATAAATTTGATAAGAATGTACTAGAATGTATTTACAGTTGTTATACCCATTCAGCTGTTGCTGGTCTTGGTGTTGACATTCTTGTTCTCAGCACTGGTTTCTTCCCTTACCTGCTCCCCTTCTTGCTGTACACTAAATTTCAGTACTTGTTAGTGGCTGCTTTTGCCTTTTGCAGTGTGACCAAAGCTACATGGGTAAGTGGGTAGCACTGATCATGTAATAGGTTTGACTGGGGAACCCCAACCACCCAGAAATCCCCAAAGAGATCACAGATTGATCAGAAGGCAGATATTTCAGACCTCCACCAAAAGAGGTAACTCAAGCCAAAAAGGTCCCACCACTATATAATAAATTGCCAGAAAATAGGGATTGATATACTCTGTTTACTGATGTGTCCCATCATATTTTGGGATACCATCAGAAGTGGAAAACTGCTCTGCAGGGTCCCATATGGCACATCTCAAGAACTGCAGAGGAAAAAGGCAGACTGAGTCAGCCTGCTGAAGTGAAAGCCATCCAGTTGGCTCCAGATATTGCTGGATGAGAAAAGTCACCAGTACACTTTCTATATACACTGACTCCTGGATGGTGGCAAATGGTTGTGAGGGTGGCTATAGCAATAGAAACAGAACAGGCAGCATAGAGGTAAATCCATCTGGGCTGCTGCACTGTGGCAAGACCATTACCACCAAGAGAGAGGATCTTATTATAAAGGTAGACCATGGACAGTCTCACATTTCTAAGAGTCATACCAACAAAGAATGACAAAGCCATAAGCAGGTAGACCAGGCTGCTAGGAACAAAGATGACGTTTCAACTATTTGAAAAATAAAACACAGTCAACAAAGATTATGTTGTTTTAAGAAGGAATGTGAACAAGCATTTGGAATAAATAACAGCTATTCTACAACACATTGCCTGTTACAATTTGAGTCCAGATCAGTTTTACTCACACTAGACACCAATTATCACAACACAAGAAAAAACTAGCAGGCTACAACAAGACTTTACCATGGGTCAGATTCTACTATCTGTGCTGTTTTTCCATCCTCCCAAGGCCAGACCACACTGCTCTTTGTCTCTATTGTGTCCAGGCTCTTCCTTGCCCAGGCTCCTCCTTCACCCAGCCTCTCTCTCCCACACTCCTCGGTGCTATTTAACAACTTTACAGGAACAAGCTACAGCTGCACATCGAGCTACAGCTGCACATCACCCATATCAATCAACCCACTGCCTTTAAAGCAAGGCCACAGCAGCATTTCATCAATGTTAATCAACCCACTGCCTTTGTTTTCCTACAATTGCAAGTCATATGACAGCTGTCTAAAGAAAGCATAACAGGGAGCATCAATAATTTTGCATTATGGAAGTAGGGAGTTAGAAAAACACTGCTTACAGAGACTGCCCAAATTGTTCTCCTTAAACAGAATGAAAAAAAAAAAAAAATCACACCTCAGCCTCACACAGGAATGCACCATGGACTAGAGCTTTGGGGGGAGTCGGGGGCTACATCTATACTGAAATATTAGGAGTGACTGAGGCATTAGAAGAGCCAGTCCAAGGACGATTGTTGCCCATGACTGGGTTGTTTTGCTTTCAGCCTTGTCTCTGACAGACCTTCCTAGTTTACCTAGAAGAGACCTTGTGGTAAGCATGCTTGAGCTCTGCTCAAGAATGCTTCAGAAAATCCTATGCTGAGCAAACACTTGCATATCGTCAATATGAATGTTAGATGAATTGGAACTTGAGAATTCAGGGTCTCCCAGTACAGTTAATGTCAGCAGCACAAAACTGGCAGGCTGAGTTCTGTGTTTAATACTGAAGCTCTCAGTTTAAAGGTAAGCCTGAGTATCCAAGAAAATCACTTTGTTGAATTAGATACTGAAGTTCAAATCGGGTATCATTTAATATAAATATTTTATACTCCTACTGACACAGTACTGATTTTTTAGTTATCACTCTACTCACACAATGGTGGCTTTTTGCTTTTTTTTTTGTTTTCTTATTTAAGTAACCTATTAATTTTATTAATAATTAAAAATACCATTTTTGCTTCTTTGGTTAGGTGAGGCTAGTTTTTTTGAACCAAAGTACTATTAACAAACGGAAAAAAAAAGTGAGCACATTCTCTTTTGTTCCTCCATGTGCCAGGACAGTTTCCCCATAGACAATGTTATTGTCAGGTGAGCTTAATATCTTAAAGCAAGAGTTAATGTAGTAACAGAATGCTTTATCAATTGTTCTTTGGAATTAAATGATGATGAATAAAGTTTTAGAGATAACCATACCTCAAACTAAAAATATGCTAAGTATTTCTAAAAAATTCCTGACAGTATTAAAGAGATGCTGCTGTAGACAAGATGCAGTTTCCTTCAGAAACACAGGGATCAGATGGAGGAATTGAAAGGGACCTACTGGCAGCTGGCCTTCAGGTGCCTGAATTTCATAGGCAAATTAATCTGAAAATACTGTAATAGCAAATGGCTTCAAAAAAAAAAAGGGGGGGGGGGAGTGATTCACAACCCCTACAACTTCTTTTCCAAAATTATTTCAGAACTATCCACTATTAGTTTAGCTGCTAATTCCATTTCTGTGAGGGCATTTCTATCTTCTGATTTGTGTGTTCTAATGCTCTACTATTTAATTAATTTTTTTAATATCCATTAGCACTATAGAGACAATCAAGCTAAGATAATGTAAATAGTCACATTCCATTTCAGTTAGTCACTTACAGCTGTGGATAGTTCTGAATTTGGTATATTTGAATCAACTGCTACCTACAGAACCATTACTGCTGGTGGTAACAAAGAAAAATTAATCCACTGGTCTGAACCTCAGATGCCAGGGTATAGTTACAAGGTTAATCAATATTTTAAATTGTATGTATGCATTGATTTTGCTTGAGTAGTACATAGAGTCAATATAGAAATTATTGTGATAACGCACAAACCCTCAAAATGAGGCTTTTTGCCACTAGTTCTTATACTGAAACTGTTTTAAAATTCTTCAGTGTATAAGTTTAAACAAAAAATAAACAAACCATCCCTTTCCCTCCCCCTACCTCTTCCTTGCTCTTTAGCTACAGTTCTCAAGATATAACAGGTTTTGCCAGCTCTGCAAATTCATATAAGTAGCACCAATACACAGGGAAAAAGGCAAGGCACACTGAATATTCAGCTATTGTTAAACAAATAATGAACATTGTTCGTTTCAGCTTCATTCAAAACACAGAACATCTCACTGCCCTTGCAAATGGAAATGAACTGAAATGAAAGGGATTTTTTTCTTTTATAATAGTTTTTGGGTTTCTGCCAGCATGCAGATTCCAGAAGTAAATGTGTCATAAAAATGTTACTTCACTTTTTTTTCACCTCAGATTATCTACAGTTTTTCTTTCTATAGACATACGACTCTTGTGTTTCATACTGTAACTCCTGAGATAGGATGATTATTGTTAATGATACATACAAAAAGATGCTACCCCATACTGAAGCACTGCAGGGCAACTTGCCTTCTTGTAAGAGATATCTGTGTGGAAACTGGTGTTGAAGTATACACCCTGCGTACTCTCCTCTTGCTACGTTTTGTATTTAGCAAAGATATCTGATTGTAAAGATATCCAAAACTGATCACAATTAGTTTAGTCAGCCCTGAAGTTTGATAGGTTCTCGTTTTGGTATCATCAGCCTGATTTAGTCTGCAAAAAAGGAAATTGTGATTCTTTGTTTGAGAAGAGTGTCCATCTACTACTTAGAGAAACCCTATTCTTGTAAACTAGGCCAACAACTGACAAAGGGAATAGTGGGTACACTCAGATAGGGAGTCCAGAAGAAGCAATTTAAACTATCAGCCTAGACCTTGGAGGACTGGGTTCAAGCTTCTACTTCACCACAAGCTTCTATACTATAGGCAAAACACTTGACCTTATGAAAGAGACTTAAGTGAAGAGAAACATTTGAAACCTTCATCTGGTATCATGAGCAATCCTCTCCTCCCCTTCTCTGGTCCCTTCCCACAGCCACATAATCCAATGACTAAGAATGCTCAGCCAGGAGTAGGGAGATGCACAGTCCATTTCTTACTCATAAAAATGTTTCTGTATACTATATTAGCCATAACAGAGAGAAATTGCAACTTACACCTAATCAATTAGCTAGTGTTGTACTCCATTTTTCCCCTTCTCTGCAACAATAAAACATTTTCAATAGGAGAAATGAATAGTTCCCCAAAGTCAAACAATTTGGATTTTTGTAGCTAAGTCAATCTCCTGGGAGATGAGATTTGAATCCCTTCCAGCAAAGAAGTTAATTCTCTGTCTTGCTACCTACAAATAGTGAACTGTAAGAACAGGGAAGAGGGTTCTCTCACCACCTTCTTTCTTCTTCTCTCTATTTTTCCCCCTTCCAGCAGCAACATAAGTGAGAAGCAGAAACCACACTCCAGCTGAGGAAGGACAGAGGACAAGCAGAAGAAAAGGAGAAGCCCCAGGCAGCAAGTATCACAACTCTGAGAGTCCATCAAAAATTTCAGGCACAATACTTGCCCATCTACCTCTTGTTGTTACCTGTGAGCAGCTCACTTTTGCACATACTTAAGGTTTTCTTGATCCCACTAGAAAGGCCTACTGTAACATGTACCCTCTACAGGCTATATACACCTGACAGATTTCTGGTGTCTGTTGTAGGCACTCGACATCTAAAAAGCATGGCAATGTGTTATCTTGTGTCAAAGCACCTAAATATTCCAATGGTTCTAACACCTTTGATCAGAGTTCTAACCTCTGCTAACCTTCCTCTGCATCCACAGTGTCACAACTTGTCATATTACTGTATCAGTGGCATACGAATGCTGTGCACAGACACATATTAAAGATGAGGGTATTTAGACAGCTGTAGTAACACAAGACACACAAAAAATCTTCATAAGGAGCAAGAATGGAAAGCAGGGAAACCCTATGCCTTGATGATTTTATCTAGCACAGAGTTCATCTGTCCAGACAGTCTGACGCGTGTACTTTAAGCAACGCTTTAGAGACACTTATTCAGGAAAAGACAGTCAAAACAAAACTAGTACCAGAAACCAACTTGGTTTGTAGCATGACCTGGTTTTATGCATGGCTGGATTATTTGGAGTTTCTTTCCTTTTTGTCATCAACAAAACACAGACAAGGATAACAGACTCTGGCCTGCACTTCTGGGCCACAGCCAAACGGCGCTTGCGGTAGCTCAAGGGGAGGCTTCAAAACTGTCTGCCTGAACCGTGAGGGAACATGTCACCTGGCCTCAGCGCTTCCCCATCATGTACCTGACGATAGCCTTATGAAGCCAGAGGATTCAGTTACACAAAGGCATACTCCACTAGAAATTTAAGCTGGATTTAAGTTGCTCTGCACTGCTGAAGCAGCGCAAAGCTGCCTTTCGAGATTTGTGAGTGTAGCTTCTTATTGTTACACTTCAGCTTTCAATAAATCCTCCTCTAGGGAACAGATGTTTTCCTTCTATGGTTTCTATCATTTGGATTATCTTTTGCTATCTATGCCACACTATTTATTAACTTCTTGTGCTCCCTTTCTCTTACTAACAAACGTATCTTGCAGAATAAGGTGAAGAGAGCACTTTACTCACCCTGAGGAGCGCAAACCTAAGCCTGCACTTCTCAGGAATATCCTTTGTGCTCTCTGCCTCGTTAAGGAGTGAGTACCCGCAGGCACTGGGCATGGATGCCCACTGGTACCACTCAGTCCCTATTTAAATCCAGTGTAAGAGGGGTATGGACACCTCATGCATACTGGGGGAATTTCTAGCAATACTTGGGTTTGGCACTTTTAATTCAGTTTGATGGTAACCTAGCAGGCAGAGGCTAAAGATAAGGTTTTTCTTAGCACAAAATGTACAAATATCTTTTTTTTTATTTTTACTCTTCACCCTCCCTCAAAAAAAAAAAATTAAATACTTATGGTCATTCATCTGTAGTATCACAGCATTAACGATTAATTGGAAATGACTGCTCCTCAGGTTGGTCTGTTTGTTTTTAAACAAGTAACTGTGTTAAGATTGCAAGGTAGCTCTTACAGGAGCTTTTAAATGTTGACACAATATTTATTCTTCCTTTTGTTTGACTCCCACAGCTGTTTTTTCTTTTTGCCTTATTAAAGTTTGCCTCACTTTTGCTTTAAACCGATAGCTAACTTTATCTTTGTGACATTGTGGTGTTCTGATTAGATCCTCAACTGGTATAAATTGACATAATTGTGTAACTCCATGGGCTTCTCTATGTTTACCTCCACTGTTTATGCCTTTGTGTGTTACAGTCCAGACAAAAATAAACTAGTATACTAGGTTCACCTTATCAGACAAATAAATTGTCAGTGTCATGATTTATCCTGAATAGCAGATGTTTTCTGCAAGTTTTCCTTTAAATTGGGGGGGTTACAAATTACCTAATATACTGCAGCAAAATACCGTAGGCAATAAGTAATACTGTTATTATTTCTTGAGATGGATGAAAATCTGCTATTTTCTACCTTCCCTTCCAATATCCTGAAAAATAATGATGTGATTTAAGAACATAAAGCTTGCAGCCCAATTGTGGCAATTTATGTTTCTGTAAACTTGATGTAAGCCTGAGCAGCCCGATTTTTTTACTGCCTATTGTAAAGGATGGTGTCTCAAAGGTCATAGCAATTTCCACAATTTTACTTCCATTTTTTTTTTTTTAAGTTTTTCACAGGGAAGTGTTGAGATTTACCTCTGACACAACCTACTCTTTCAAAACTTGAACTGTATGTAAAGAATGGAAGGATTGCTCAATGAATGGGTTCTTTTTTGGGGTAATATGATTGAATGACAAACCTTACATCATAAGAAGGTATAATGTACCCATAAATGCATTTCAATTCCAAAGTGAGAATGGTAAGCAACCTCTTGCTCTAACCTTTTCTCTCTTCACTGAATGTAATGTTTTCAGATTCTGTTGAGGAGTGTGTCTAATTCATTTTTCCAGCTTAGTGAGACTCACCCCAAGTCATTTCCCATTTGTTCTCTTGCTGTGAGTGGAGTCACATACCCAGTAAGAAGTCAGCTCAGTTCCAGTGATTATCTCTGCTACATGAGCATGCCTAGACCTGGGCGATGGCCTGAGAGGATGCTTGCTCATGCTGAGAACAGATTTTAACAATATGTTAATAAACACACAGGGAACGTGTGTTATGCAAAAAAAAGCACATAGCCCCAGGACAAATCCCTTTGCCTCTGGAGATGTAAAAAGAGTAATATGTTTGGGGGGAATGAAAGAGTACTACATTTAAGAAGCAGCCTCATTGTAAATGCATCTAGATTTGCAGTGGGGAGAGTTAACATGAAGACACACTGCCTATCATTTTCTTTTGCCCTTCCTTTGAAAATCATTAGAGTTAGCATTAAGAGGAGTTGTATGGATTAAAGTCAGCTAGGTCTGTTCTCAGTTCTCTGTGAAACAGTTACTATCACAAAGCAGCATACCTTCAACTAGGTATTAATTAAATGCCACTGCAGTCCTTAAAAGGTAGTTGATTTTAACCTTTAAACTTCGTTGTTTGCCTGCAAGAGACCTTCCACTTACAGGGTAATATTAAAATGGAGGCTTCCAGTCACGGTGCTTAGAGATATTTTGTTCAATTACATTTTTTTTCTGATCTGAACTATAACAAAGTATCAGCACCTTCTTAAACCCTCTACATCCCCAGCCCAGAACCCAACACTAAACTTAAAAACTGGTTTAGGGTCTTCAAACAAGGCAAAATGTTGCCACTCTCCCTTTTTCTTCATCTTTCCTCATCCCCACGCCAATTTTACACTTCACCCACACAGAGATATACATTAGAAAGTCTCACATGTTAATATCACACTACAATACAGAAAAATGTTAATCTTAAAGGTATTACAAGAAAAAAAAAAAGGAAGATACAAGAGTGATAAAAAATATTCATTCATTACTTTAAGGCTGTTTCAAAATCAGAAAGAAAAAGCATAAGAAGTCAGTACTTACACATACTCTCCTCGTTCTTCTGTTTTCATTAACATTTCTATAATTAATTAGAGTCCTCAGGGAAAAAATATCCAACATTTTATACACTCCTTTAGTTCTGAAAAGCAATTAAGATCTATAATAGCCTCTCAGTTCTGAAGTTTAATGTAAGCTTGTATGAGTGAGGCAACCATAGTTGTTTTTGCTTTTTGCAAAAAAAATTGAGAGTTAGAAAAATACTAATATGTGGCTTTTGGGACTAATGACATTTAAAAAAATAATAATTCTATGTCCCAGTAGCAAATAATACATTTAAGAGCCTAGGATGAATTAAACAACTTATATTTTTCAGTTGAGAACTGTATCATTTACAAGCTTGTCAAATTGTATCAAATGCAGCAAAAAATCCCATAGCATTCTAACATAATTTATAGCTCTATGAGGTAAATAGGAGGGGGGGGGGGGGGGGGGGTTGCCTTCTGTTTGCTACTTTAATCAGATTCTGGAGACACAATTCTGTATGGAAGTGGCTGTAAATACACCCGTGCATTTCCAGCTCATGGAGGCAGTTAGAATGCACATATTAAGGACAAGTTTTACAACCAAGCATGAGATGCAGAATGCTATGATATGATGAAAATGCACATCTGTAAAGGTGAGATTAATCCCATACAATTTTGGCTGTTCAGGAAACTAACCTAAGGTTTCTCTATAGTCAACAGAGACAGTTAAGTAACTCCAGTGGAGGATTCTTCCTACCTACTTTGAACATCTATGTTTGCCTGCTAATGGGCTGACACTCCACTGACTTGAAGAGCATGCCTAAATATGTTGTTTAGATTAGACATCTAATTTTCAGAAAACTGAAGTTAGCAAACCTAACCCCATGCTGCAGGCTAGCTGCACTACAGCTAAAGTCAATTGCAGGGTAGGGTTTTTTTTATGAAAGCCTGAGCTGTGAACTGACCTGAGCTGGGGTACCATGAGGAGTTGGAGCCACTAGAGCGGAGGTTTCACTGTGAGTTGCTCGCCTGGGCACCTCCCTGGGGCTCCTGGCTAGCCTACTCAGGGACTGCAGCCAACAGTCCCTGTGCTGATCTAACAATTCAGGAGATTCAGGCTCCTTCCTCACCCTCTGCTCCCAGCTGATTCAGCACGAACCTTCTCACTGCTCCCTGTGCTGAGACAGCATGCTAAACTAACCCAGGGAAAAGAGGGGAAAAAACCCAAACCAAACCAAACAAAACAAAAACAAAAAAACCCAACAAACCCAAACTAAAAAACAACAGCTTAAAGAAGGAAGAGGAGGAGAGAGGAATACTTTTCAACTGTGCTTACCAGAGAACTAAGACAGGAGAAGACACAGCACAGAGAGAGCATGAGACCCCAGGGGCAGGAGTAAAGGACAGAAAAGCAAGAAGGGGGGGAGAAGGAGCTCCTTGGCAGCACTGAGCCATTCAGCTGGTTTGGCTGCATGCTCTGAGCAAACCCGAGCTCTCTGCTACCCTGGCAAGCCCCACTAGTGGTAGCAAGACAAGCTGGCTCCAGGGTAGACTCAAATAAGTCTAAACGCAATACAGTTAGTCCTATCAGGTATAGATACCAAGAAGGCAGGTTTGATCTAAGCTACAAAAGGAAACCTAAGATTTTGGTATCGGACCAATGTTTAACATAGTACTCTAACCCCACCTTTTCTCTCGGCAGTGCTACTGAGTAGCCAGTTCACAGTTCTGCCTTAGGAACGGGCTGGGGACGGTACATCAAGCAAGATAAAGCTGTATTAAGCCCCATGTATTGCAATGTGCATGGTATAACTCTAAGGATGGAAATCAGGATGTTCCCTCTCCTGATGATGGGAAGGAAAAGAGCTGGGCAGTACAGCATAGAGTCAGCTAATTATCAAGTCCCAGTTTATTCAGCCTCCTTGGCCTACCAGTAGCTAGGGACCATGGAAAAGAATGCCCCTCATGAACTGTGTATACAAGAAAGCAACGTGACAGATAGATAAATCCAGATACTTGAGCAAAGTATGTTTGCTGCCTGCAGGGCACAGTGACAAGGAGAAAATTATAGTCTGTATTGGGTTTTGCTGGAACATAAAATGCACAGATTTTATGTCCTCATGCTCCAGTTTGCTCTGCTTGACTGACAAGGTGCACAAACATACTGGTACCAATTTACACATCTTTTTTGCACAGGGGGATCCAATGCTGCATAGCACGTTTCTTACCAAGGCGCTTCCCAACAACACCTACAGTGCTAGCCCAGCTAGCAAGGACTGACTGACAGACACTAAAAGGCTGGTCTGTGATCATTCCTTCATTGACACACTGACATTTGAAGCAGTAACCGTTACCCAGCATTGTATGAAACCACAGTGAGAAAGGTTAGGTATACTGCACTGGTGGTACAATTTACATCCACCTTTTGAAACACCCCCTTCCATCTCTGATTTGAGATGAAAATAAAACCCAGCAATACAATTCTGGGTGGACAAAAGCTGAGAGTCTGTTACAAGCCTCAGGGAAGTCACAGCATCAAACTTACCACCTTGGTAAAGCGGTAGTTAGTCAAAACATCAATCATAATAGTAACAAATGGAGGAACAACTGCTAATTAATCCCCCTTTCACAATCCTGATCCCAGGAGCTTGCTTTTCTCCTAGAATCAGCCAGTTGGACACCTGAGGAGTCATGGCCCCACCAGAGGCTGTATTGCATGACCTCCCTAAGCATCACTGCTCTGGACCCACAGCCTACAGCCCCACAACAAATTTAGGTGATGCATGGGGCAGCAGCTCAAAACCAGCTCAGGGCAAATTCTTCGGTGACTCTTCAGGGCTCTTAGGACCCCTGAAAGTTCCTGTCACAGCAGCAGTCAAAGGCCATGGTGGGAGCACCTCTCCAAGTCTTGGATAGCCTGAGGCAGGGAATATTGCACCCCATTTTAAGTATTTGGCCCACCTTCCTGCTGTGTGACATGTTTGGCAATGCTGTCTAGGGCAATCCACATGGGAGCCAGCACACAGGTTATTCTCTGGCACTGCTGCCAAGTTCTGTATAGCTGGAATGACATTTTTCAAGGATGCTAGAGAGTGAACAGAACAAGCACTTTTTTTTTTGTTTGACCTGTCTCCTTGTCTAGTAATAATATATTAGTGGTTATACATGACACTTACATAACATCCTCCACCTGAACTGCTTCACTACCCTGTGGAAAAAAAAAAAAAAAAAAGAAATAGACTCTGTCCCTACATTATTAAGGGGAAAAGTAAGGCAATGTAAGGAAAGATGTGCTGATTGTGGTGACAGAGCACAGCTCGTGAGTACACCCGGCAACAGGACCCACAGACAGTCCCGAGCCTTAACTCTTAGTTTCTCTGATCCCACCTTGCATTCATGATCCTACTTACAATCACCCTTTCCCCACCACCTCTCTTCACTTGTTTTCCCAGTAAATTTTTCCAACATTTACATTGTTATTGTTTTTAATTGCTCTAATGTTTTCTTCTTCAGCCACACAGTTCTCAGCTAGTATGTTCCACAGATCATTGCTTTCAGCAGTCCCGTTTCTCTGAGTAAATACCTCAACCCTCCATTATGTTTTCTCCACAGGGTCAGGGTACTCTTTTGCTGATTTTTAAGACAAAGAAAGAAATGACCGGCAGTGCACAAGACAGCAGGGGCTGAATGTCTTTTCCCACCAGGCAGGACTTCTCTCACTTTGAGCTGCTCTCAAAAGCACAGACAGAACACATGAATATGGGGAGTAGCAAAAAAAAGCAGAAAATTAGGAATTGTTGGCAGTGCCCAAATCTGCTTCACTTACCTGACAGACCTACCAGAGAAATCTTGCAGTCCTGCATCTGCAGGGCTTCTTACTAAACATAGTGAAAGCTCCTCTCAGAATTTCAGCCTTCATTTTCTTATGCTGGAAAAAATAAGAATCAGGACATACGCTCTTCAAAGCTTACAGTATATATAAACTAAGATACTAAAAACTTCTATGAATCAAAATCACCTACTTTTCTTAGTATAATTTTAGCCAGAAAAAATACGAGGGAGAAATTATATTGTTTTAAACCAAGAACGATATGCACTATTGCAAAGAATCCTTTGAGTACAGCCTCAGATGTTGTTCAAATACAAAGCTGCACTTTCGAAAATCGGTCCAGAAAATACTTTCTCAGGCCTTTTCCTCCTCTCAATATAGCCCACAAGATATTTCTGCTTGTCAAAGAGGCATGGTAGAGTTCATGTTCTCTTGTACTCACAGCAGATTGGACAGTGTGTTCAGCTAACTTGTTATTTGGTTTTTATTTGCAAAGAACAGCATCTGGTACTTAATCTCCAGAGTAGAAGGAACCATTTACACAGATCTGAGATCACTTTGTGACAGGTGCCAAAGACTCATTTCTAGAGCCTTGTGAGCTGACCATATGCTACATCTTTCCCCAGCTGGAATAAAGGTATTCAGCCATCATATAATTAATTCATCAGCCGCATAGGATAAATAGATAAATAAGTGATAAAATGACACTATATATGTCTGTATATTTATGTCTTAAACGGTGCAAAAACCTGCATGCAATATAATTACTATGCAAAAACTATGGTTCAGGGTTTCACTCCAGAAACATGTAAAGATCAAGCTGAATCTGTAGTTTTACAGTGCAATGCGTCAAATAAAAAAGTTGTATGCCAATACCACTTCTTTCCTATAGCCTGTGTTCAATGTTCACTCATACATACAACTCATACAAGCCTGAAACCATATTTGTAGAAAAGTATCTACCAATATGGGATTAAAATATGAGAGGACAATAGGAAAAAGTCACTGAATATTCAGTGGAAATACTAATAAAATCAGTAAATTATTCAATAATCAAAGTGCTTTTTCAGTCTGACGTTAACTAATTTAATGTCCCAAAATTGAACTACCAGAAGGAGAGGAACAAGAGCCTCTATGCTAAAGTTTTACTCGTGGGAAGTGATTAGGGTTGTAAAAAAACCAGTCATGACATTTCCCTCATCATCAGTTTTGCCATAAAATTCTGAATTGAGCTGAGGTACAGAAATTGTATGCAGGTTTCAATTTTTCCTAAGAAGCAGATGGTCCTGGGGTCTGACCTCAGCCATACATATTCCTCAGTAGAGGGGAAAAAAGGTGTATCCACATGTTGCTCTCCTGATCGTCAACATGCCTAGTATAAGGAAGTATAAGGAGTGATATCTAGGCAGCTATTTCTATCACTTTTTCAGAGGCAACGCCTTGGATAGGAAACTTTTCTACAATTTTGAGAAGATCCAGAGAAAGAAGAGAAAGGATTTAGGGGTCTCTATAGCAAGTAAGAAAAATCTTGCCACTCATGATTGATGCTACACAAATGGTATCTTATACACTTTGAAATTCTAATTCCAAAGACTGAGGCAAACAGGAAGAATCCTTTGAACCATGAGTGGCCACTGATGATGGGAGGGAAATGGTAAGGAGTGCTTCAGACACTCCAAGCAAGCCTGCAGGAGTCTATCCAGAGCCATTCCCTGCAAAAAGGCTTTTGGGGATCTGGACTGTGTAACTAGCATAAGCCTAGCACTGACAGGTTCAGTCATCATTAATTTCCAGACATTTGGGAATGGGGTGATTATTTGACAGTAAGATGTGATCTGAGAGAGGTGCTGTTATAATGTGGAGAGAGCTGCTATTCTTGTACTGCAGCAGTGATCTAATACAATAGCAGAGCAGTGTGACTGTGCTGAAATTCACGGGGGAACAGACTCCTTCCCAGGGCTCAAATTATCAGCACGTTTTCATTGCTGCCTCCAGAAAGAGACATGTAATACTGTCAGACGCTGTTGAGTTGGGAGTTTTTAAAAAGAGATGGAAGTGTATGCATTAAAGAAACCAATATTTATACAAGGACAATCCTCTCATGAAATATAAATGCTGGAATTCTGCTGGTTACAGTCCTTATTTTGAGATTTTACATGAGGGCAGTAAACTGAAGAGGATCCAATGCTCCCTACCCACTCACCATTTTGATTATCATATATGAATTTTAAAGGGGTTGGGTAAAATCCAATCAAAGCTGCATTTATAGATGCTTGTACTTTATACTGCTGTCCTTGGTACACTCATCCTTGGTCCAAGCAAAATAACTCCAATTCAGGCTACAGTTCCTGAAAAGGAATGTGACTTTAATGAAGTAAAAGGCTTATAATGCCAAGCCCAGTTTGAGAATAACACCCTATCCTGTTGCCATTACAGACAGAGACAGAAATATATCAAAGTCGCCTAGACACTTAAAAGAGAATGGGAAATAAAAGGGACTTGTCCAAGCAGTGCTGGTGGCAGGTGTCTGAAAGCGAACATCAGCAGGATCAAATAGGAGAGCCTTTCTCTGTTGCTTCTTGAAAGGAAATAAAAAACCAAGACCCATAGATTTTTATTAAATACAAAGGAAAATTAGATTAAGGTAACATTAAAGAAAAGCCTGGGGTTCCTACAGCATGGGTTTGCAGAGCTTGGCTTACTTGCCTCCCAGGACACAGTACAAAGACATAGTATTTGGCATCAAGTCTTTGCTAGCGTTTCCCCATGGAATGCCTGAAAGAGCTTCTGGGTGGGCTGGAAGATATGTCAAAGCAGTTCAAGGTGCATGAGGTACCTTTTATTCCCCCCACCTTGGTACAACCCTTTTGTGATGCCCTGCTGAAGAAAAGCTGATATATATACCAAGGAGGTTAAGAGTTCACATCAGCTGGGCCACAATTGACTCTAAGAAGAAAGCTAATCTGCTATGGTGTCGAGTACATTGTTCTAGTCCTTGCTCTGGAGGGAGCTGATTTAGCTTCCACAGTTAATGAACTAAACTAGGGCTCAGGAGAACTGGGTTCATTTCTCAGCTCTGCTGCTCAGCTCCCATCTGACTTTAGTCAAATCACTTAGGTGACATGTACATCACACAATAACTGGGCTAGTACCCCTCACAGCAGAAACCGTCAGCATGCGTACAGCACTGAGCCCAGGACAGAAGCGATTCATGCGTGTAGCACTAGGTGAAATTACCAGCTTGGTCCAGAGTCAGCTTGGAAATCCCTGCATTGTGCTCCACTGATCTACAGAGATATGCCTGCGCTTCTCTAACAGGTGATCAAGCTGGTATCGTTTATTATACTCATTAATATTGCCTAGTTGCATATCCTCCTATGAGCCCCTCTGCCCAGCTGCTTCCTAGCTTCACCCAATTTAACTTTTTTGGCAGAAATTTCACTCACCCATTATCTGTGCAGTTATTTATATCTATTCCTGGTAAATATCAGTTAATGCTTTTCAGTCATTTCCAAGAAAAAGGCTAATGAGAAAATACATTATCCCCTTCATGACAATCCTTTCTTTGGAATGCTCTCCTGCAACTGAGCATTAGGCAAAGACCAGAAATCTGTCTGGGGAGAAAAAAGAATGAGTCAGGGTTGTGCCTTTTACCCTAGATGAAAATTAGTCCAAATGTAGCCAAGTTAAAAGCCTTTGAATAATTGCTGTTTGTGCATATCTACGATAGGTTGCTTTGATTTTAGCAGCTGAATTCCCCAAAGAGCCTTCACAGGATATGCTGGAGATTTTCACAGCTCCTGTGCTTGAGGAAGCGGTGCCTGTACTACTAAGCAGAGAACAAGGGAATGTGTTCAAGCCAAGGGTTATAGGTATGATTTTCCACTTTAATGACTGCTTTGATTCAGACATGAGTACTAAAAACACACAGGATTGTCTTTCCCATGTTGGTGGTGCCCCTTCTGCTGGCACCCAAGCAACGTGGGGGATATAGCTGCCCCATCAGAAAACTGGGGAGAAGGGGGAGAAAGGAAGCAAATCTGACACAGAGTTGGTGCAAGATGCAAGGGGATATGGAAGTGAAAGAAGGTACTAGGAAGAAATTAAATAGGAGCAGAATTTTATGGTGAGTGCTGCAAAGGAGACCTAAACTTACATAATGTTACTATGTTCATTTTATAAACATAGAACTGATGCAAATGCTGGCGTTTTCTAATGTGCGAGTACTATGCTTCAGGGGCTTGATAAAAAGAAAAAAATATATTTAGTATCATTTTGCATATGCATTCTCCCAAATTTATCTATAAATAAACAAAAGGAAAGACAACAAAGCATATACAGACACAAATTTCATTATTTGGCATCTTCCTAAAGCATGTGCAGGTCATTAGCAGAGTTCAAAGCTTTACTGCCAATGCACAGATTTTGACACAGAGCTAATGGAGCGGCTGTTTGCATTAATAGATTGCTGTCCTTGCAGACAGATGCTGAATAGGGATGCAACACCCCATTCTGGCAGATGGTTCCAGAGCAGAGCAGTGACATTCAGGGATATTGGACTCAAGATGTCTGCTCAGATCTGTCCATAAGCTATCTGGCTCAGGGAGTGTGCCAGTGCATCTCAGATACAACTACTACTACTCATAAGTTTCTTTTGTTATTAAACCAATCAACAGAATCCTGATCTTGCCTATTCCTTGCCCTTGGCTCCTCACAGCCACATGCTCAACAAGGTTCTTACTCCCCTCTCAACCTGCTTGCCCACCAAGTCTTCATCTCAAAGGATGTGCAGCGTCATGTACCCTCTGGTTTCCAGACCCAGAGCCTTGTTGCTCTTCCTGTGACATACCCACCCTCCCCGTTCCCAGCTTATTCCCTGGCCTCCATTGCTCAGTGCCATATGTGCTGTCCACAAGGCATCCCACATCCACACTCCTTGCCTTGGTCCCCTGACTCACCTGTTCCCTTCACTCTCTCAATCAGATCTGTCCTGCCTTTTGCCTTTCCACCTTCTCTCAGCTTCACTCGATCTATGTCTTACACTCCCAACCATGCAGCTTCATCTTCCTCTCCCATTCCCAGCCCTTCTTCACCATCCCCAACTCCAGCCCCAGTTTTCCAGCCCCAGCCCAGCCTCACTTTTGCTTCTTGCCTCTCTCCCCATCACCAGTTCTCAGAATAGTTTACACAAACCACAGTTTTCATGGCTTCATAACAAAGAAAGATTTCACTGTTCTGCCAAGAAGATGGTAGATGTCATGCCTGACACAAAGGCTATATACCCAGTGGATTTCAAAGCTTGAAGCCTTTGAGCCCTTTAAAACTGCTTTAGCATGGTCTAAACAAAGTGTTTCTAGCAAGATCTTTTCTTCAAACCAGATGAGCCATCTCAATGCTACAAAAATTTGGCCTCTTGCTAAAAGACAATAAACAGAAATCATTGCAATGCTCAATGACTGCTGCTGAATGACAGGCTAGGGAAAGGGTTGGTCAGCCCTAACATTGAGTAATGCCATCAAACATGCATAGACTAAAAGCTGCTGCAGATACAGTGGTAGAGTGTAAGATTAAACTCTGCTGAAGTCAATACGAAAACCAAGCAACTAGCCTTTCAATTTAAATCCACTTTGAATGCAGGTCAAGGAGAACAGGCTACATCAAAGCAGTCTAAATTTCACCTGTACCTCTGTATTTTGTCATTCCTACTGACCAGCTTGAAGTCTAGACGTTTATGTACAGCAAATCCATTCAGTGAACTGCAGTAGTTATTAAGTTGGTGTAATTCATGCAATTAATCTAATTTAGTTGTCCACTCATCATTTGGCACCATCCTAAAACTACAAACAGCTGTATATTTAAAAAAGAAAAAAAAAAAAAAAGAGAGAGAAAAAGAAGAAAATAAACTTCCATTCAAGGGCTGGATATAAAAATGCAGCTGAAAAATAATAATCTTGCAATAACAGAATTCTTTTCACAAAACAAAAAGAATCACTAAATACGCAATTTGTTTCAAATGAGTCACTCAGATCCATTATTAATTGCACTAACTTTGGCTACTTAGTAGTTTTGATTGCTTTTGATATTGTTTATTTTATGATGTTTTAATTATTGTTGTTTATTTATTATAGTAATTGCATTTTAATTGTCTTTAAAGCAGCACCCTGACTGTCTTGGCAGGGAGGCACTAAATAAATAAAATCATTATTATTATAAACATAACTGATGGTAATAGTTTTTTTACTGTGTATTGTTAGTAATGTGGAAACAAAAAAGTGTGTGTGCATATATATATATAGCCTGTAAGAGAAAAACAATAATCAGAAATTCAAGGTTATATATCCAACTCTGCCACTGATTATATCTGTAACTTTGAAAAGTCACTTAGCCTCCCTCTTATCTCCATTTATTCATCCATGAAAGGATTATCATAACATTGTCCAATCTCCCAGGATTAGAAGGAGAATGAGCTAATGTCTTTAAAGCATTTTGATCTCCTCAAATTAAAAGTGGAAAAAGCTTTAATCTTTAGATTATTAATGATATAACAGAAAAACTGGTATAATCTACTAAGCCAGAAAGAGTTACTCTAGTATTAATATTTTTTATCTCTAATTGGTGCATTTATATTGTCCATACAGTTAGATAATAAATCTTTCACAGATTCATGAATAGCTACTACTAATACAGGCAAAAAATACATTCTAGAAAGAAAACAAAAATGCCTTCGGAAGTTTCCAATCTGAAAAAAATGGGGGAAGGAGTGGTTTTAGATACATAAATTCTCTTGTCCTCCCTATTCCTACATCTGAATCCTTTTCTCTAAGAAAGAAAAAAAATCCAATTTTTCATTAGGATGCCCAAAGACAAAAGTTGTTTCTGTGGATCCACAGCATAAGAATGCAAAAAAAGGGAGGGGAAGTGCTGCACACTACAATTCAGAGAAGACATCTAAGCTTTAAAATCAAAGCCACTTTGAAAGCTACAGGAAAAGAAAAATTTGACATGTTGGGCAGGAGAGGGAGATTTAAAGTTGTTATTGAAATTTTTATAAATTTAGAATATCCTAATTTCATTTAAACCACATAATATTGTTCTAGGCTCTGATTCATTATGCTAGGTTCTGACCTAATCAGCAGGCTTGGGGTTTTTTTTTAAGCAGCTTGTTAGAAATTCCTAAAATTTAGTGAAAGGAGCAGAAAGAAATACAACTTTACACTACAGTAACCTACCCGCTTGCTGGGTCTCTAGCCTGAGGCACCCAGTTCTTTCTCCATATTCCCATTCAACTTCTTACATGCCTTTTTGCTGTTGTAATTAACAGCCATTTCAGTTAAAATACAGGAAAATCCCAAACAAAACAAATTCATCTTTGCTATGAAAAGGTTCTCTCCCCCTCACTGAGACTCATTTTTCTTCTTATAGAGGGCTACACCCAAAGTTGTGATGCTCTCAGAAGTTTGTTCAGAAAATGCTGAATTGTCATTCACAGCTGTGTGGTTGCAGTTATCCTCCCTGCTTGATCTTTGCCTTGCCATGCTTCACTCGCCCACATCAATACTGATGCCTGTTGACAGTCAAATTGCTGTTCACACTGCTATTAATTAAAAATTTATACAGCTGATAATTTGTTAACACTGAGAATATTGCAGCTATTATTAATGACATTTGGCTTCCAATCCTTTTCTCCCCCCAGTGCCATTTGCAATGTTATTAATAACTATAACAGGACATCATCAAGACACTTCACCAAATGAAATTCTGGTTTTAAGTAGGGTGTCTTTCTTGTGGAAAAAATTACCTAAAGACTGTAAACAATAAATTAATACTTTACACGTATAGCAACTCCAATGCAAAGGTTAAATTTTAAATGTTTCATGTTGGGATACCTGTGTTTGGCAGATATCACCATCACAACTGATTTTGTATCGCGAGCTTAGACCCTGTAAGATCATGATAAAATTTTTAGAGAGGACTCAGAATACCTCAGGTGAGCCAGTTAAGGCTCATACGCCAGATGTGCCAAGCCCTAGGTATCAGTCGAGGTCAATAAAATCCTCAGTAGCTAAGCACCTCTGACAGTCAGACCCCAGATTATTTGAGCTAGGCATCCAAAAACCCAGGGACCCAAAATCAATGACAGTTTTCAGCAACTTGCCTGAGGTAATGGAGCAAAACCTTGGCAGAGCTAGGAGTATATCCCAGTCTCCTGCTGCTCAAATTGCTGCTGTAGCTACTGTGACATCCCCTCTCCTAACAAGAGCTGTGCTTGATGTGTCATGCTTCTCCCACAAATCCAGTGTCAGAGCACTCTGCACACACAGGCAGAGGGATCTCATCTTACCTGATCCCTGCACTTGACTCCTATTGATTTCAAAGAACAGCTTAAGTGTGCTGGTATTTAGGGCCAGGCAAAGGGATGTGCCACATGTAGCTGCCCAGGGTCCCATGATCACCACTGTTTCTATCGGTCAGCATGCTTTCCAGATGGCATCCATGGCCCACCAGCTCACCTCTCATGGCAAGATGAACTGAAAAACTCACTTCTAGGCCCTACAGTCGCAGTGCCCCCATCAGTTACCTTCATGCTTCATGCTGCTGGCACACTTATTTTCTGGTCGCTAGTCAGTCTGTGAATCAGTCATCAGCATTTTGATATGGGTGAGCTGCTGAAACGTCACACCCTCCAAAAACAGGCCTCCCACCATAAAATCATCCCCTCAACAAACCCTCCTTCCATCTCAGTGACATACCAAAGCCTCCCCAGGCCTATTCTCTGCCCATGGACACCCAAAAAGCTTTTTGCAGGGCAAGATAAAGTTGACATTTCCAGAACATCACCCCCCCTTCTCCACATTCTTAAAGATTAATTATGATTAATGCATTGCATCTTATACTTTCCCTTCTTTCACAGAAGAATGAAATACTTCAGGTTACTTGACAATTACCATGGGGTAAGAGTATACATGCAAAAATGTTACCATGGAGCTGCTTGAACACTGCAAATTCACAGCTTCACTTCGTCTGTAGAAACTTATTTGGGTGTCCAAACTCACAGCTTATTTGCACAAGTTCTCAGAGAGACCTGAGGCTGGCACCAAAAGAATCAAACCTCCCTGCTTATTACAGTGAATAGGGGTTGTATATGTTGGAGCCTCTGGGACTCTTCTTGTCCGTGAATAGCTCCCATTAACATTTATGGGGGGTATGCATACTGAGGGAAAGAAGAGAATAGGCGCCCACCGAGAAGAGAGCAGACTCCAGCAATTTTATTCTTATTACATTGTGTGCTTCAGTCTTCACTAATCTCAGTGAAGTATCCTCATGCAAGACTTCTGAAGTGTTGTTTTTTTCTTTTTGTCTCCATGGGAATTGTATTTTTTTGAATAAGAAAGGTGAAAAATAGTTAGATTATGCTCCAGTAAATCCACAGGGCCAAATGATCTCATTTAAATATCTATTCAACTCTCAAAACAAATATCAAAGTTGAGGCTTTGCAAATACGTTCTTTGCTGGGATAAGTAGGAAACTTTCCTTTGTCCCTGTTCAGGCTACTTCAGGGTCTGCTCATTCCTTCATATATACACCTGTGTTCTCTTGCAAGCATTTTTACCTGCCACCTGAAAGTCTCTCCCTTTGTCACAGGGCCAACAGGCTTTCACAACTTTCACAACTGAGCGGTTTCCCATAACTTCTGCAGCACTACCACCAACCGCCCAGCCTCACCACAGGGAGGATAAGCGCAGGCTAGGCAGTGACAGGATTTTCACTCTTGCCTGCTCTGAGCAAGATTAAAGTGCCAGCAGCTAGTCCCCGTTAGCCCCTCTGACTGTTGTTATCACCAAGAGAGGTGAATCAGTGCTGTGCAAATGCTGGGAAATCTAAAGAAAAATGTTAGTGCCAGCAGAAGCACAGAGGCTTAACTGAAGTGCTGATAGAGAATACTTTGGACAGCAAGAACTGATAGTTGTGCTACAGAGAGAAAAAGCCTTCAGAGCTTGCCTTTTATTCTTCAAAAGCATGCATGAAAATTTTCATTTAGCTAAAAGTTAAATTAAGGTTTTGATTTTTAAAAGGTTTGTGGTTCTCTCTAGTCTGCAAGCAAGTAACACTGGTGTGACTACATCGATATCAAATGTAAAAGCTAACAGTTTCTTCTCTCTACTTCACACTCACAATGATGAAAAAAAGCCTGCATGAATTAGAACACATTTTTTCTCCTTTAATTCAGAAGTACCATATTCCTTTCATATAATACCAACTATCAAATAGAAAAACATTTAGTGTCTCCTCAGATTTAGCTGACATTTGAAATCTTACAAACTTGGAAAATGTGTAAATGTGGAAGATTACTCTTTGCTAGAAATTAGTCAGCATCCTTTGAGGTTACACCAGAAAGTCTCAGCACCACAGAGTAAGTAGTGATTGCCATAGGACAAAGGACAAGCTTGGACTTTGGACACTATTCTTGTTTATGCTTTCCCCAAAGTAAGATTCTGAAAATAAGGTCCAGGAGCTTACCGAAAGCAACAGACATGCAACCTGGCAGGGCAATATCAGCTTCTCATTTGTCTGGCCCTTTGAAAGAAGCCTTCAGGAGAAGGTACAGGGGAGTACTGTCTCCCAGAGAACAGCCCCATGGAGCTCATTTCGAGCAATGAATTACAACCCAAACATACAGAGTTTCATTAGATGGCTTATTTAATGAAAGGACATCCAAACACACAGAAGCTTTTGTGATGATGCAAGTGTTACAAGGTATTGTTGATGAAGTTAACTACACTTGTGCTATTGGGTCATTAAATCTTATTCATTCTTCAGAGATCCTTTCTGCCTGCCAGTCACCGCTATGGAAATGAAAATGAAAAGCTCTTACTGGCACAGCACTACCCTGCTCAGCAGAACAGGTGATGATGCCTAAAGCTATGACTGAGCTACACATAAGTAAGTAAGTTTTGGAAACAAAATTTGGTATACAGTCTCCTCATTAGCAATATTTAGTCTCCTGACAGAGCTGAGTGATAAATACTTTTTCATTTTTTAGAGTGTTGAGTGTATCACTAACAGTAGAACTTCAGTGATACAGATGAAAGCCCATTAACTGCTAGTTCCCTGATGTGCTGCCCCTCCTAGAGGAGGAAAAGCCCAATAGGGCTTTGTATCCAGTTAATAGGGATACCGCAACCAGTTAAGGACATAAACATCTTTATCAAGCAGCTTGCTGCAGCCTGTGATAAACAAAGATTTTGTGTCACCGTAAGTGTCCTCTATTGGCCTGGTACTTTTCTTGTTTCTCTTTTTATGAGTGCTGTCAATGGCTGCTGTAGTCTTGCGAAACAAACATGCCCACACCAAACACCACCACCATTCTTCAAAGTGTCTCCTGTTTCCCTTCAAGATACGGGCTTTTTATTTTTTTTTCCTGACATATTAACAATCCTAACAGCCATTTTTCTTTATGAATTTCCCACAAGCATTGCAGGTTACTGCATCTGCCAGTTTCTGGATTATGCAGTTTAGCAAGCAGAGCAGAGCAAAAATGGCATGTCAGTGTAACTGAGAGGAGATTCAGGACTTTTGTTTTCAGCAACCAAGACCTTAACCAGTAAGTGGTATATAGAAGTTGCCATGTGGAAGGAACTGTAATTAGACCCAAACCAAACCAGTAACACTGACAGTGACAGATGCCCTTGAGATGGATAGGTGATCAATAGACAGATAGTCTTGTTCTTTTGCTTTAAAATCATTATTGATAGCGCATCTTAAATTAATCCATCATTCTGTAAATCTTCAACTCTTATAGAACAAAAGCATTCCAGAAGTTTAATCTATGCCTTTTTTTTGTTTTGTTTTGTTTTTTAACTAACACATACACCAAGCAGCAACTGAAAGGCAGGAAAAATCAAGTTCAGAACAAACTAGTTGTACTCAACCATTTGTAATTAAGCATGATCACCAATTACAGAAATACCTGGAACAGCTCATGATTCACTCTCTCACATCAGAGGTTTCCTAAACAATTTGAAATAACTAGACACTGCTATAGAAAATAAGCAAGATCACAGCATTTGCTAATGAGTCTCAAAAATGGATTTTGCTGCATGAAAATGTTCATTGTCAGGAGAAAGCCTGTGTTCCCAGAAACTTTAGGGTCATTTCCATTTGCATTTGATTGGAGAAAAGTCCTCTTTGTTCTTTTCTTCCTTCTCACATCCTCTACCACTCTGTGTTTTTTTCCCCCTCTCTCTCTTCAGTGAGCTGGTGTTATTGTATTAATGTAGTATACTAATTGCTAAAAATATATCCAAATAAAACCCTTTGTGCTGAAGTATCTAGAATCCACTTCAATTATTATTTAATTTCTCTATATTACACTGATTGTCTTGAATATAAATTTAGAGATGAATGACTTCTGGAAAATTATATGGCAGAAGATGCAGTGACAGAGCTCTGAAGCACACACCAGGGTAGTGTATTATGCCATGAATAATACCACTTAAACATTTGTAAAATGTAAAGCTTTTCTGAGCTCTTCTCCTTCCCCTGGGACTCGAACTCTTGTTGAACAAGCTGTTCAAAGCTCACCACTCTGATAAAAACCTACCCCAACAAAAAAGTGACAGTGACTTTTATTATTTTTTTTTCATTATTATTATTAAACCACCATTTCAGGTTGTCAGTTGCTTGCTCTTCCTGCAACAAAAAAATCAAGTATCTATTTGACCTACTTGTCCCTAACCCAACAACGTTTGGAGCAAGATGAGATCTGATGATAATGAACTTATCTTGAAAAAGGAATTGTAAACTATGTCCCAGACCCTGCAATCAATTATTCATGTGAGTAACTTTGAACTCAGCAGGAGTACCCACAGGCATAAACTTTCTTACAGGGGGGAACAGTTGGCAGGATCAAGACCCACCTCAGGAGGAAGACACACAACACAACATATGAACCCTCTGTGACTGTTTTTATTTTATTATTTTTTCCCCTTTTTGTCCTTGTTATTGTTCAATTTTATTTGTTAGTGTATTTCCCACTTCCAGCTGGGATTAGAAGTGAAGATGCCAAAATACAAAGACAAAAGCTGCTGTGACGCTCAGCTGGAAGAGAAAGTACTAGAAACCTCTCCAGCAACAACAACAACCACAAAACCCAAAAATAAACACAAAAAAAGGCATAGAGATGTCCAGACCAATTTTATAGTCCACAAGGGCACCATGACAGTTCAAAGAAATTTAGTAAAACTTGTAATGGAAAGCAGAGGGAGAAAGGCAAGGTACTGCTGGTGCATTAAAATTGCCCACTCTAACTTCCCTCAGCCTAATGTATATCATCTTTCTTCTACATCAAGATGTTAACAGTCCCTGCTACCCAGATGCTTTGGAGAGCTCTCTGAAGGACCCAAGCCCATGTGCCATGCAGCCCTCAGGCCTACCACAACAAAAGGACTTCTCTTACAGTCTTATGGTCCTCCTCCCAAAGAAAAGGGATTCAAACACCCCTGGGCAGAGTAGATGTTACTTCTAGAAAAACCTTTAAAAGCAAAGCTACCTTGTCATAGAGCTCAACTAACTTAGAGAGTGAATGAGATGACTGCCTGTTGATAAGAGAAAGCTGAAATGCATAAAAGTCATCTTTCTACACCTGCATCTCTTATTCCAAAAAACATAAACTTGAACTTATAAAGTAAATTACTGTCAAAGGAGTTAATTTCTCACTTTCAGGTTAAAGCTAATACGACGGAGGCAAAGCAAAGGAAAATTAAAAAAAGAAATGAATACTTTGTAAGACAAGGTTATAAAAATATTAAGGAAAAGTTAACATTAGGATTGTTAACTCTCCAGTGTTCCCAAAGAGTAGAAAGAGGAAGACGTCTCACGCTTGAAACCCTTGAAGTAGACCTTGAGATTAATGTCACTGAGGGGAAGCAGAAAGAGCACCTGTGAGATTCTGCAAGGTGATTGACATAGGATAACCATTACTAACACGCTTAAATGTACAACTGCACAAGTATTGCTCACGAGAGCTAGAACATGTGCAAGCTAGAAAAAGAATACACATTCCCCTACAGAATTGTTCCAAGAGTGTTGGAAAGCAAATACAGGCTACTCAAGGCACCGGCCACAGCAAAATACAAATCATGACATGCCTCAGGAAATGTTTAGCTCTCTGTGCAAGCTGCATGATAGACACGAACAGTTTCCAGGATCTAACTCTGATAGTTAGATCATATAGATAATAAAACCCTATGCTAAACAAATTCAGTACTTCATGCTTTTGTTGGGTAAATAAGCAAAAGAATCCCATCTGAAATTAAAGTATGGGATATCGGTATTTTGCATAGTGTGAGAACACAGCCAGAATGTTCAGATGTCCACGCCACAGGGAGGATGATAATAAATTGACAAAGGTTATGAGAAGAGCTGCTTGGGTGATTAAATGCACTGAAATACATGCCCTATGGTGACATTTCTTAGCCTAATGACAAGGAGATGAAGGTCTGATTTGATCAAAGGCAGGGCAGCACTACCTGAGGACTCTTTATAAATGCCTCTTCATTATCTCAACTTAGCAAACAAAATCATAAGAAAAGCCAAAGTCTGAAAGTCGGAACTAGAAAAAATTCAAGCCAGCCATAAGGCAGACATTTTTAAGTGAGGATAATTAACCACCAGAGTGTTAGAAGTATTACAGGGTAGGATCTCCATCACAAGATACGTTTCAGTAAGGATGGGATGTCTTCGGGTAGTTTTTTTTAATTGGTTTTTGGTGGTGGTTCGTTTTGGGGTTTTTTTTTGTTTTTGCAAGCTCAGGTGATAATTAAATCCATTAGGAAGGTTGCATGGCCTGCATGATTAATGAGGTCAGCAGAAATGGCTCACAGAAGTGTTTCTTCTGGCTGTGCATTTTGCATCCTGAATGCAAGAGAAAAGCTCCTCCACAAAACTCCACAGTGTAGAGCTGAATGCCATCTATAATATTGGGTTTGTCTTCTTTTCATCTATTGTTTTCCTTTCATCTGTTGAGCATGTCCCTAAAGACTGCCAGTCTTTATATGGCACTTACCGGCACAATCCTACCACCTCCTATTTAATCATACTATATAAAATATGAAGACCAGTCCTTTCCACCAGCATATAAAAGCTTTGCATAGAAAAATACTCGTAACTACACATTATTCTCATTTTAGCTCTTATGCTGGGTTGAAGTAAAAAGAAATACTCCAAATCACTCTGTCTTTGGAGCTACAGTACCAACAGGTGTCTTTGGGATGACAAATGGTTGTTTGGTCAGGGAGAAATAACATCTTGAACATTTATTGGACTATATGAGCCAAATAAAGCCATAGTCAGTCCTGGCAAGGAACCAGGTAGACACAAGGAGACGTACACATCCTACTATCAGAAAGAAAGTCTTTTACTTTGGGGGGCTTATTTAAGCCTCTGAGAAGAGATTATCTGCCAACACATCATGAGTTAGTTGAAATTGCAAATGATGCAACAATGAAGATAATTTGAAGATCAGACTGCAAGAACAGCAATTTGAACATCTCTTATTGGGAGGTGAGTTTCCCAAGCAGGCAGGGAAGCTAAGCTCCTTCTTATGGTCATGGCCTTTGTGACGTTCAGCATTGATGAATGAGAGTCTATTGAACTAAATAGTTTTGCATCCCTGACAACTGCAGTATTCTAAGATATGGCAAAGGCTTATATGATAGAATTATAGCGTACTCTCCAGTAACAGAAAAAGATCTTCATAAAGGCTAATAAAAAATTGGCATCTGCACTTGAAATGTTTAAATTTCTACCAAGATCATGCCAAAACACTACAAACCAAAAATGTTGATACAAATGAGGTAATAGCTTAGAAAACATGACAGAAAATGAATAAACTGTGTTTAATTTTGCCTTAACTAAAAATTATAGAGAGAATAGAGAAGCATATGGATAAACTCATAGTACATAGACTAAAACAAAAACCTGTGATCAGCTTTGGTTAATTTCTTCATGGTTTTTCATATAAGAAGGCCTGGAAAGAACACCTGGAAGCCTGACTGAATTTCACAGAAATAGACCTAATTGTGAGAAAAACAGTAAATCCCAGAGCAGCAATGGATTTCCAGTTGAGTTTTATTTAAACTCTAACTAAATAACCCACAGGCTCTCCGATAAGCTTAATGAGGCCAAAAGAGCAGTATCTCACCTCTGACCGAATGAGAGGTAACAATATCTGTTACCCAGGCTAAGGGAAAGATCCTGCTGACTCTGCATGTTGGAAGCCCATTTCATTGATAAATTATGACATGATCATTCTTGCCAGAGCCTTAGTCGTCAGTTGGAAGAAGTTATGACTCAAATTATTCACGTAAATCAGGTCAGATTCATTACATGTCAGCTTGGGACAGACCACCCCAGGCCATTCATTGATACAAGTACAATTTCACAGCAGTCACAAGAGCTTTTGGGAACCTTTTTGCTAGATTCTTTCCTTAGATTTGGCTGAGATGTTCCCATCATTTCTTAATAGTGTACAGTTTGGTGGCCACTGTTCATTAGAGTGGATTAAGTCGCTTTACACCTGCTCCTCCTGCCTGCATGCTTCCTTGCCTTGTTATGAAGGCAGGGCTGCTTCATCCCCACTGAAGCTGAGTCAGCACTGGTACCACTGAAATGAGCAGCTGTGGGGCTTGGAGAGTGCAATGTGGAGTTAAAGCTGACCATATGAAACAACAGCAGCAACAGACTGTTTATTTGGACCCAGTGAGGAGTCAATTCTTGAGCTCACAAAGCTCAGTGTCAAAACTGTTGAACAGTTTGGGTTCTTGCCTAGACATTGAATTAAAACCAAAAAGTCTTTGGTGGAATTTCCAACAGCTATTCTGACTGCTTAGGAATTACAGTTTCTGGAAATTAAAAAGAAATGCCTCAGTTATCATTCCAATCACAGAAAAATTATCTCTATCTCCATAAAATTTTGTAAAATCCTACTTCAGTGAAGCTGTTGCCCAGATCACATGTTCAGGCAACTCCATTACTATGCTCCACAAACCAAGGCAGCCTTTTCTATTGTGGTGTGGTATTGTTTTCAAATCTGTTTCCCAAAGTGATTTTACTGTTCGTGTGGATATTCATCTCTCCAAGACCTTGCGCTCACCATGACTTCTGAACTCATTGGCCAAATTTAGATAAGCTTGACAAAAGGACAGAGACTGAAAAAGTCTTAAATTCCTATGGGCTTGATGAAAATAGATGAGAGGGTAAGGATATCATACTACTGCAAGGATCACTGAAAGGCTGTGACCTAGCAAGAATATACAGTTCTCCAACCTCAAATCACTCAATCCTAGGAAAGAAGGTTTGCTTCCAATGCTCATGGACCACCTTCCTTCCAGAACAGGGAAATGTCCATATGTCTTTTTTAAAGAGACTACAACTATGAGCTGAGAAACAGCAGGTAACATTCCCAGATCTGAGGCAACATTACGATGCCTTTGTAACTCATTCAAAACATAGTCTTCTGAACTACTCTCGGGAAAAAAAAAATAATCCTAGAAGGTGTTTATAAACCTTTGTGATTTTGTAGATACCAAACATTATGGCTAGCACAGGGCCCCTGTGCTGCTCACTGCTCACTGCATGACAAGGGCTTGATTCTGTGAAGTCCCTCCCCTTGGCATCAGGGGAGCTGCAGATATGGCTTGACACTGCAGCTTCAGACATGGCTTCAGCACAGTATAGAGATATTTAATCTAACTTCCACCCAGTATGAATACCAGACATACTTGACACAGTAACCCAGAGGTCTGTGTAGGTGATTCATCCACACTGACTCCAAACCAAACTAGTCCTTTCATGATAACATATGAGATGTAATCAATGCAACAGTACTAGTGGACTAGTAGTCATTAATAAAGTCTGAATATAAATCCACATACTTTCATCCTCTCTATTTCTCATCCATTCTCTCTCATCCCAGTCCTTCTTGCAGAGCCTGGTAATACCAAGATGTGTGACTGCAGCACATATACCCCCACATGGGCCAGCCTGCATATGATGAGCTAGGAAAATACAATCAGATAGGCTTCAGCAAAGTATGCTTCCCACCTGCTCTGGGTTCAGCTCAGATGGCAACACTATATTAAACATACCTGCAAACACTCAAAACCTGCACACCTGCAGTAGCATTGCAGAAACACCAGTGGTACCTTCTAACCTTCAGTGCCACTGGAGTCAGACTACCCACTGCATCCTCCCACCTCCATCACCAGTGCCTTTTCACTCTCCCTTTCAACAGTTTGCTGTTTCTGCATTTGAAACCACTGGGAACAGTGTGAATCCAAGCACTGTATAAACACTTCATCTCTTCTTATTTCTGATGCATAATATTTTAGGACCCAGAATCTGCCTGGTTTGAAGTACTTGAACGCATAATGTAGTGAAAAAGCACACAAACAGAAAGGGAATTGCTTCCTGGCTGAAAATCCAGCAGTTTGTGAATCACTACAAACTGAGGTGTACAGAAGGAGCACAGTTTGCACAGAACAATTTATCTGGGAGCAGTGGTTTCATTACAGGAGTGCTCACAAACTTACATCACACCTACGCAATTTCCTTCAATTTTTTTTTCCCCTCCTGTTTTTATCTACACTAGTGTAGTTTAAGGAAAAATTTGTTTAAAATGCCTGCAATGTGAAAAAAGAGGAAGGAACATATATCAGCAAGAGCTTTGAGCGTGCTCTACCTATACCTTTAGCTTGACGTGAACTGCCCCCCAAATCAAAATACCCTGTAAGCTTACAGGCTAATGTTGATTAGAGTATAAACTAAGACAATCAGCTTTCTAAAATGCAGGAAACCTGCTGTAAATTTGAACCCATGAATTTCCGTTACTAAAAGAATTGGTCAGGCAGAAGAAAAATAGAAGGGGACTATAGTTAAATCCATCCCACTGACTGTGTCCTTAAAGAGAGCTCCATGACTCCACATTTGCTTTCAGTCCATCTGTTCAGAGATGCAGAAAACACTATACCACATCCTATGGTCCCCAGAAAAAGTCTTTTTCTGTCTGCCATCTCTGAGGCCTGACACTGTTTGCCCCTGCTCTTTTTCAGGAGCACCCCAGTCCCTTGTACCTGACCCATCCTACAGATTTTCCTTTCCTTGAATAGCCTCTGTTGCTCACAGGAAAGAAGCAATCTCCTGCTCCACCTGCCAAGGGTTTCCTCGGGTCCTTAAGTCTCTTCATACAGGACCATGACCTAACATAAAGCAGACACTCCACATCCCAGCTTTTGTAGCCCAGATGCTGATGCTATGGGGCAAAAAGGCTCTAAGGCATATTTGCAGTGGCTCTGTAGAGTAAAGAAATGAAAAACACTATAAATGCTGGTGGATTATATTCATACTCTTTGTTCCATCATCCCTATTCATATCTCTCTGTCAGCTAATATTCTCATAATGTTGGGGGCAACAGCCAGCCCCCACAGATGGTAAAATTCATAGTTCAGTGGTAGAAGTGTTGCACACTCTTAGTGAGCTTGATACTGCTGCCACTTTGGAACAGAACATGAACTTTTTCTGATGAAGCTACAGTGAATTAAGAAAATTCATAATACCTGTAAAGTGCTCCAATATTATGATGATATTACCCATGCAAATAATTAAATAGACAGATTTATTCTTTTTCTTCTTCACAATTTCTTGTGAAGAATTTTCTTCTTCACAGCTGAGGTCCCTGTTTAGCTCACAATTCCTTTTACTTCAGTCAATAACTTTCAATCCACCTCACTTTTAGCAGTCTTCTACTCTTAAACTTTCCACTTAAATTTATGGTTGGAAATGATAGAGCTGTATTAAAAGAGAGAGAGAGAGAAAGAGAGAGAGAGATTGTACTGTTCAGCTTACTTTACAGTACAATCTAACTGGCAGCCTACAGCCTGATGCCTCAGACAGCCTGGGACAGGGGAACAGAGGAAGCATTTCCCCATTTCCCATGAACATACAACAGCAGAAAGATAATGGCAACTGCTGGAGTACTTTGCATTGCACTCTTTGGGCAGATGCCACTTCTGCCACAGAGGCATTGCTAGCTCCTATTTCTACTGTAAGGCAAGCCTTCCTGCAGCACCATGAGTGGAAATCAGAGCTGAGTAACCTTGTTTCCACTCCATTACCCTGCAGGAGCATGTGGAATTGAATCTTCTTTACAATAAGGTTTGCTGGTTTAATGTGCAATTTCACCCTTTGTTCATACACCTCAACTACTAGTAACAACCTGAACTGGAACTAGCAATGGCCCATGGAACTGGAAAAGCCTTGACGTTCGTGAAAACTTTATTGCAAAATTGAAATGCCCTTGATTGCATGCAGTGGCAGAGAAGAAGTGAAGACACAGAGTTGTCCTGGCAAATGACAGAAAAATTTCTTAGCTGAAGGTCTTTCAGGAGCAGTGTTTTGGAAGGCGCTATTTTGCATAACTACAGATTGTTCATGTCTGGCTAAATAGTAGTTATGTAAACCTTTTAGGAGAATAACCAATTCAAGGAGTTACAGAATTACAGCACGGTTGAGGTGGGAAGTGACCTCTGGAGGTCATCTGGTCCAAGCAGGGCCACTTACAGCCAGTTGCCCAGGACCATGTCCAGGCGGCTTTTGAGTACCTCCAGAAACGGAGACTAACACCTTTCTGGGCAACCTGTGTCACTGTTCGGCCACCCTCACAGTGAAAAAGTGTTTCCTGATATTCAGAGGAAAGCTCCTGTGTTTCAGTTTGTGCCCACTGCCTCTGGTCCTCTTACTGGGTACCACAGAAAAGAGCCTGGCTCCATCTTCTGTGAACCATCCCTTCAGGTATTTATACACATTGAGAAAACACACCCTCCCCACCAAGTCTGCTCTCCTGCAGGCTGAACAGTACCTCAATCATCCCTTGAAAGATGCTCCAGTCCCTTAATCTTCTTTGTGGCCCTTCGCTGGACTCTCTCTGCTATGTCCATGTCTCTCTTGTACTGGGGAGCCCAGAACTGGACACAGCACTCCAGGTGTGGCCTCACAAGCACTGAATAAAGGGGAAGGATCACATACCTCCACCTGATGCCAGTTCTTTTCTGAACGCAGCCTAGGATACCATTAGCTTTCTTTGCTGCAAGGGCATACTGCTGGATCATGTTCAACTTGGTGTTCATCTGGACCCCTGGATCTTCTTCTTCAAAGCTGTGTTCTAGCTGGGTGGCCCCAGCATGTATTGGTGTATGGTGTCATTCCTCCCCAGGTGCAGGACTTTGTAATTCCCCTTGTTGAACTTCATGAGATTCCTGCCTGCCTATTTCTCCAGCCTGTCAAGGTCCCTCTGGATGGCAGCACAACCACCTGGCCTACCAGCCACTCCTCCCAACTTTGTGTCATCAGCAAAATTGCTGAGGGTAAACTCTGTGCCATCATCCAGATCATTAACTAAGATGTTAGACAGGACTGGACTCAGTATTGGCCCCTGGGGTACACCACTAGTTACCAGCCTCTAACTAGACTTTGTTCCCTTGACCACCACCCTCTGGGCCTGTCCCTTCAGCCAGTTTTCAATCCACCTCACTGCTCATCAAGCCTATACATCAACAGCTTCTCTATAATGATCTTCTTACAGGATGCATTGTCAAAGTCCTTACTGATGTCCAAGTAGAAAATATCTGCTGCTCTCCCCTTATCTACCAGGCCAGCCATTAATTCCACTCATACATACCAGCATCAGAAAAATACGTTGGTACACTTGAACTTTGTTTCATTTCATAGGTGGAGATGAAAAAAGCAAAGCAAAACAGCATACAGGTAGTCTCCCATAAGCATATTAAGAGGGAAGAGCCCTGATCTGCAAAAGTGAGATTGGTGATAATTGATGCAAGTGATAGTCTTTCAAACTACAATTAGAACTGTACCTTAAGGAAGTATGGTGACTATATTTATGAAGCAAGCCTGGGTTTAAGTTGTTTGGGCTTGTTGTTTTTTTTGTTTGGTTTGTTGGTGGTTTTTTTTTTAATATTTGAGGGCATCTATACAGTATCAGTAGGAATTAATGGATACAAGGCAGTGGAATGGATTTGCTCCCCAGCTGTGAGTCTGTTTCAGAAAAAGTACATATTTCTGAAAAAAATTATAGTAAGGTAATATGGAAAGACGGAGAGAAAAAGATTTTGTTCTCCATTATGAAGTAGTCATGACAGTTTTGTTTTCAGTGATTAGAAAGCCAATAACACAAATGTCTTGCAGCCCGAGAACAACTTCTAGTTGGCCACAATGATAGAACATGGGCATGGATGACTAGCAACATACCTACCGCCTACACATCAGCAGGGGACAAAGCACTGAAGAGAAAAGAAAAGGATGTTTTTTCTACTTCTCAACTTTCTAATCATCCAAACATCCCATTAGGAAACCACATTTATGTTTATCAGTTTTTGCCTGCTCCACGCCATGTCTTTGATCCCACATCTTGGATAACTCAGTGTTTGAAGGTGAAGTCTAGAAAGTCAATGAGTTTCTCCTGATTAAAAGACAATGAGGATCTGACTTCAAAGTTCCATGCAAACAAAATGAATGGAGTCACTGTGCAAGGCGACTGCCACCATGCTGGGCTTATGATTCCAGCAGCTACTTTCAATATTAAGGAGGAGGAAACAGGATGACAGAGGCCTTTCTGTACATACCAGAGAGACACTTCGAGCCTTTTGTTAACATTCAGAAGAGCTTCTCTATGGGCTGCAGAGAGAACAAACAGGAATAGTATTATTTCTGTTGCAGCTACATCAGTTGCTGCTGATGACAGTGATACAGGAAAAGTGGAGTGACCTTACCTCCTCTGCCTTCTGCTCATCAGCAGTATAAAGGCCTAGAAAGACAGAGGAAAACATGAGAAGTCACATCACTACATTCAGATCCAAAGAAAAAAAAATGTACCATTTTGGTATATGTCCCATTAGACAAACATTTATTAGCTACTATTTATATGCATTGTATCTGAGTTGTAGTATGCTAAAATATGTCAGCAAATATGAACACATTTACTATTCCAATTAGTTTCTGTGCCTCCCCTGGAAGATACTAATTCAAGATCTAGTAACAAAAATGGGATAAACCATTCTTTTGTTGAAAGGTTGATGAACCAAACCAGTACAAAGTTGATTAAAAATAAGTAGAAATCACTGCTTTCTAGTCTGGCATTTTGGCTAACTCTATGGGACACTGAACACCCAGCTTACAATCTTTTTAGCCCCAAGCAGAAGACATGAGAGAGAAAATCCCCAGCAGGGAGTAATGTAACGTGACCTCATTGGGGCCTTCCTACAGAGATAATAACACAAGTTTTTGATCATGACATGGCACCCTGCAAATATATGAGTTAGCTAGGATCCGCTAAAAATTTTATGTGTATGAGTGAGGCTTTTTTAGCTACAGAAGTGCCAATATTGTAAGGAGTTGTTGTTGCAATACTGGTGAGAGAATTGTATATTTACTTGATCCCTGTAATTTAAAACCTAGGCACAAAAAAAAAAAAAAAAAAAAGAAAAGAAAAGAAACCAAACCACTTTGAATCCTGGAGCTGCTTTTAAAGGAAGAAATAACAATTTAGCACCCAAATGTCACTGAAAAGCAAAGTAAGTTTGGCACCCAGGTCTGACGAGGCTAAATGTTTACATGCAGTTACATGCTTTTTTAATTGCAGAGAAACAGGAAGAATCATAGATGAGACTGAATCACAAATTAAATACCACAAGACTAATTTGCTCCATCTAGAGATTTTGTTTTACACTAAACAAACATCTTATATGATTTGTCTGTTTTCAGATGAAGAGTGTACAGTGAATGTGCCAGTTTAATAGTATGATGTTCCTAAGGTACTCATACCCTTGGGAGCAATGCTGCAAACTATACACCGTATTCTTCAACTCTGACACAGAGGGATGGCCAGAGAGCTCAAAACAGCGTGGCTGGGTCAGCACAGTTACCCACCCTGCCTCTCACCCCACACTGCAGCCTTACCCTCCCTGGTGTGCCACAGCAGCTGCTGTATCTAACTGCTCTGTAAACCAGATCACTCAAATGCTTGGGGTTAAAAGCAACCCTGAAAAGTAACAGCAAAACAACTTCAGTGACCTAGCTCACTGGTTCAGCTCTCGTCGAGCTGTGTCAGCACAGCTGGGGGAGTTGGGACAGTGAACTGCAATGCAGTCTTCAGCACTTCCCAATAATCCTCCCCAAATGTAACATGCAATTACACCTTCCTTAGCCTCTGCAGCCCCAGAAGCTGTATACCTGCTACCAAGAATCCCACAAATAAGGCGGCTGTGTTTTGGCAATACAGTGTATTTGGCTTCAGAGTTCATCATAGCTCTTGGATGCAGAGTGGATTGGGTATTAACTCATTCTGCCACTTGTGATGTGAATTTTACCAGTTGGCTGTATCAGCAATTGTCTGTTGCCCTATAGCCAATATGCAGCTGCTGTACAATACACCATCATCCATTACTGTGAATCTGTGCTCTAGTTCAACAACAACAAAAAAATGCAACTGTGAGCCTGTTCTTGATGCAGGCCAGATGCCCGTTGTGCTGCGATCCAGCTGTACAGACCCACTGCTCGGGAATGCAGAATCAGGGGCTGGGCAATGCCGGTGTGGGGGCAGCCTCGCCCCCTCCCCGTGCCTCAGCCTGGCGTGCCCGAGCCCTTGGGCCAGCAGTGGCCACGCTGCAAGACGGGCACACATGAGGAGCCAGCAACATCCACTTGACATCACGTCAGCTCAGCCACAGGAGCTCTCAGTACTGCTATGTTAATAGATACATTGTCGTGCAAGTGTAGGAAATTGTTTTCGTCCCACTCTAAAGGCGTTTTTCTTTATAAATTTGGCTGCCGCGTAACAGAGTGAAAGCAGTGACGGATTGCTTCCTAACCGGCAGCTGGCACAACCAGCAAAGGCCAACTGCAATAGCCTTCTTGAGGCGGGAGAGCTGGTGTGCTCTGCCACTCCAAAAGCCGTACTGGGAGAGGAACTTCTCCATAAAAGGGAACACTGCAGCTCCAGGGATTTGCAGGGAGATGTTGTAACACTCCTGGAGCTGCTTCTGCGACAGTCCATTCCCAGTTTCAAAGCAATCCTGGTCACTACCAGAACAGCCCAGCCTGAGATAACTGGTTCAGAAGTAATGGGACAAACCCCTCCACAGTTCTTAGGTGATTTTGTGACATAGCCTGCGCTGCAGGGAGATTACTTTGCACATTCAGAAACAACCACTGAATACTGCAGTAGTATCCACCTCCTTAACTGATGTGGAACCTTCGTACATGTTACTTTTCATTTCAGCATTTTGGATCCCTGAATAGAGCTCACCTGTCTTCTACTATAATATTTCCGATCCTTTCTTTTGCTGTTGACTATGCCTCTGCTCCTTGCAGATTGCAAAGAGGAGAAATACCTAGCCAGTTTTACTCTTGCAAAGTACCCAAGAAAAGAAATGGAAGTATCCTGTAAATCCCAAACCAAGCCAGCATAAGCTAGTGAGTGCAAAAAGGAGAAAAAAAAAATGTAATTTTCTAGAGATAAAATGCAAAGATAAGAAAGGATCCTGTGTGCTTTCTCACCTCCTTATGCACATAAGAGATTCATTGCAGCCTTTAATTGCTGGTGGAGGTGGAGAAAATAGAAGGGTTGAAGAAGAGTGCCAGGGAAAAAAATAATGGAAACTTGACCAGTGACAGGAGCTGATTACTGTTGGCAGACTGTATAGGTTTCAAATTCATGCTGTGACTTAGGAAATAAGTCCTGGCTGGGGATGCATTTTTCTGGAACATCCCTAAGGAATATCTATCAGTGATTCATCTAAGCAGCCACTGGATATCATTACCGCTCTACCAAAAATGAAGATAAAATAACATTCTGGAAGAAATAAAAGAAACAAGTGCCCCAGATTTTCTCTCAAACTGTAGCAGAGATCACAAGGGTGGGTAAAGAAAGGAGGGGGGAAGTAAGAGAGGGCTGAACTTTTCATCTGCATGTCCTCAGTTTGCCTTTAAGCTGTGCACATTTAGTTTACTCTTGTCAGCAGCTACCACCGCTGTACTTTGTAGCTCTCAAAGAAAGAGATAATTGCCTTTTTTTCCAGTCACATGCTTACTAATACAGAACTTTATTTCTTTTTCCCCCAGCCCTACACAGTAGGACCTCCATCCCTCAAAAAAGCATAAGCTTTGCTAGAGATGCTAATGCACTATCCAAAGCAAATACAATGCGCAGGATCTGACAGGTTCACATTTTGAAGTCCCTTTTGAACTCAGAATTTATCTCTTTTTTTGTCAGATGAACAGTGGCCAATTATAAATTATCGTTTTTTCCCAAGGCCCCACCCCAGCAGCTCCTATGGGTTATGTTCCTATCAGGTGTGTGTTATAGTAGGCTGGGTTTATGTCTGCAAATAGTTGTTGGGTATTTTCCCTACTGTGGTGTTTAGCTAATGTGTAACTAATCATATGGGAGAAAATAGAAAAGGGAATTAATTCTAGCCAGAAAGAGCCTCATAAACTTTTTTTTTTTTTTTTGGAGTCAAAGACATGCCAAGAAACCTATTTTTATCCACAGCATCAGATACTCAGCTGGACCTCTAACAACAGTTCACTAATTTACATCAGATGCCCCATAGGGTCTATTTGATTTGCAAGTTTAAATAGGAGATTGTTATCGAAATCACTGTTCTTATATATAAATATATAGCTGATCCAAAGAGAATGTAACTCTCTACCACAAACCAAATACAGCCTAGATTCTCTGAACCTTGTAGGAATTAATTACAAGAATTACACTTTGGATCTTTTAAAGTAAGAGATAATTGCCTCTTTTTCTGTCATGGGCTTACTAATACAGAACTTTAGTTTTTCCCAATCCTCCACAGTGGGACCTCCATAAGTCAAAGTAATGTAAACTGTGTGAGAGATACTAATGGTAAGCACTACAAAAATATTCAAATGGGCTATATAGTATTTCAAGTGTGAAAAAAGCCTGTGGGTTCAGGAAATATTTCTTCACATGTAAACAGGATTTTTTAACTCTTCATAGTCCACCAGGAGGCTTCTGCAGTGCTAATCCCCGTATCACCTCAAGCTCTGATTCAATGAAGATGTTATAGTCATTGGAGCCTTGGGGGGACTACTCAGTTGCCCAAAGTTCTGTCTGTTTCTAATTAACTTGCAGAGCTACAACCTAGGTCAATAAACTAACACTTCCAACAGGAATCCCAAAGCAGTTACTGTCTTCCCCGGTTTTATCACCGGTGCTTGTTACTGTACTTATTTCTATTCAACATCAAGACAGTCTTTTCTCACAAAAGCCCACTTGATGCACTCAAATTCCTGCTGAAATGTTTCCCACCCTGCTAGAGGGCCCACTGAACAAGAGATTAGGGGGAGCAAGTAGAGGATATTTAGCTCTCTTCTCTTCAGCACAGTCCCTATTAACAGGAACTAGGTATATCCCACAGCGTTACAGCTCCTAAAATAGCTACAGGAAGAGGAGACAGTGAAGCGCAGAAGCCAGTGTGTTAATTCTCCTGTGAATTACTATCAGTTTGCCACTAATTGAGAAAGTAAACAAAAAAGATCCTGACAATATGGCCTTTTCTAGTGGGGGCTATTCTTATTAAGTGCAAAATAAAAGGTTGCCACTTCTGACTGGAAATCCTTTACAGCGGAGAAAATGTTTCTTTTAATTTAAGGAAAAAAGACCCCAAATTAAATGAATACCAGGCTCAGTAACCAGGTACATTATGAAATTTCAGTATTTCCTTTGCAATTCATGGCAACCTTCAGTGAGCTGCCGCATCCTTAGGGACTGTGCTGCTAATGTCACACACGTGTAGTTGTGCAGCTCCTTATGAAGGGAGTCATAATACTTTCTGCTAAGAATTTGGCTCCTGGTTTCTACAAGTTCCATGAAAGGGCCAGGGCTTGGGGGATAGAGGGTGAAGGATGACTGGGCAACCATGTATGTAACCCTTAAAGATCAGGATGAGGGCTTACAAGCAACCAGCATGGAAGCAGATGAGCTGGAACTTTTAAAAAAGCTGTAGCCGCCTAGGAAAAGTATATGTATTTACAACCACTGCACAGGCTTTCCTACCCTTTCAGTTGCAATCACATTCCCATTTGAAATTTAAACATCCACTTAAATTCAAAATACCCCTGTCTTCTCAAGTTGCAGACTTATGTGTCACTTTCCTACAGTAACGCAACTTTAGCATCCACAAGATGTAGGGACAAGGAAGTTATTAAAATGTTCTGGTCACTGGACTCCAAAAACCAGGATCACAAAGAGGTCTCTAATGACTAGTCCACCTGGCAGCTTTAAAGCCAGGCACAAGGAACTGCAATTTCCACTCTTCAGATGAAGGAGTTTGTGAAGAAGCAGATGAGACGAATTCCAAAAAGAAGAAGGAAAGAAAAAAAATAAGACATATCGTGGGGAAGAATAAAACAGCCCACATGTAATTTCATCAAGTACTTTGCTAGGCCCTTGCCTTCAGCCACACATAGGAACATCAAGTTATATTGCTTAGATAAAGCAAGTGGCATACAGAAAACCCACGAAGCTGTGGTGTAAAGGGTGTTTGTTTCCTCTGGGATGACAGTATCAGTTGGCAAGTAGAAAGGCAGCAGCAGATTTGCTGATTAGCTCAAGTAAATGCTAATACAAAACTCTAGCTCACTTTGCAAATTCTGTATATAGCTAGAGAAGTATCTTCTGCAAATGTCCTGGGGACTTCTCATCATTTTTATCACTACACTGCTATATAATTTCTCCTGAAAAGGGAATGTATCTTTTAACGTGTAATATGACACTACATTTTTGCCAATGACATAACCATTTAAGAAGTTTCCCCCAACCACCACTCTCCTGCACATATACAGAGATGCAGTAGTTCACCATTCCCCCAGATTTAGCACTACAACACGTGACTCAAATGATCCTAGTTACAAAACTAACTTTGGCAACAGTCATTTTTAAACACATCAATTTCTGTGACCAGGTTACAGCACATCCCACAGATGATTTCAATGACAAACCTCTGGAGAGAGGTGAGCTGGGGCAGAGGTGGGAGTGACTAGCCCACGGGTAGAGGAGGGGAAAATGCCTTAACCTGCTTTGTTAAGAAAAATGCAATGTGCATTTGCAACCTTAGTGTGTGTGTTGCAGAATTCAAACCTGGTGTAACCCCATTGATTATTACAGCCATGCAAGGAATGTACTTGGGAATATACGAATCAAAAAGTGGAGGAGGTGGAGGAAAGCAAAGCACCATGTTTTAGAAAACTACCCAAAAATGTTCTACTATTCCTTGTGTAGATGACCTAACCTAACACACACACAGAGGTATATACATCAGTAGTATTATCAGGAGAGATGAAGATTTGGACTAAGTCATAATCCTGAGACAGGGGAGCTAATCAGCCAGGGGGAAGGAGTGACCTGTGGTTCTTAGCAATACTTATCTGAGAAATGAGAAAGATATGCCTCGGTGGAAACCTTTGGTAGGAACCAGACGTGGCAGCCACTGTGAAGAGGAGGATAACACACTGGTGTGAGCTAGTGGAGTAGGAATCGGGTCTGGATTTTATCCCCAGATCTAAACCAACCTGCTGTGTGAAGCTTAACACCCTTCACCTCTTCATTTTCCTTTTCAGCATTTCCCTTACAGCTCTATTTAGGTGACAAACCCTCTGGGCCAGGAAGTCTGTGAGCTGATGTGTGTGTGTGTGTATGCACTGCTGGAAAATACACTGTGATTTTTATATATTAAGTATTCGCATGACTTTTTTAGTACTTTTCCTCCCATTGTACTAGATGCTGTGCAAGCAGAGGCCGAAAAGACAGTCAATTCTCCAGAGGTTATTAAAATATAAAGTATGTCCATGACAGACTTACAAGCAAGTTACTACTGCACACTTATAGGCTCTCTTAGCCAGCAACAAATGGAAGGTAAATCTTTTTAGCCTGGTCCACAGTGAAAAGGGATTGACGAAGTCGAATTACATAGTGTTCTCTACCACCTGAGAGTACACACAGACAGTTACTGTGGCTCAGACAGTGAGGAGTAACTGGTTAAACCATGGTAACTTACACAGAAGGTTCGAGCCTTAAGAGAGAATTGATGGATAAAAACAGACAGGGGACTGGTAAGAACATTAGCTTCACACAATTAAGTAATATCTTAATTTCATGTCTAAAGTGGGGCATTTTGATAGCAAATGCAACCTTATAGAAGAGCTCTGAGGGTTCTGCAATTAATTAAAGGGATTTTTTTTCAGAAAATGAAGCGTTTCTTGAAAAATATTTAGGCACATTTTGTAAAATATTCCCAAGGGACCCAAATTTTTGACACAGCTAGCAAAATGGTATTGCATTCTCATTTTACAGCAATAGCATTGCATGTGGAAAGGAGTAACATCTACAGATTCTGACTGGTGCCCATGACTAACAACTCCTACAGCGGCAGCAGCAGAGGATCACTGATAACATTTCTTATCAGTTACATGGAAGCTATCAAAATTTTGACTGTAGCCAAATGACTTACAGTGAAATTTGGTCATGAACTGATTTTATTGTGTAATGATTATTCAGCTAGAGGGATAGAATCTGATTTTCCATTTGCTTCTATCCCATGTGTGCAGATGTGTGCTGGCTCCTGACTTATCCTAATGATGTAAGCTTTTGGTTTTAAAGACCATTTTAGTTGTGATGTGTTTGTTCTCTATGGTGTTTCAAATGGAAGATGTTTCTGTCCTTTCAGGCCTCTTCTATGGCCATTAGAAGTGCTATCTGCTTGTAGGAGTGCTGATGAAAGGGGTTATAACTTCATGTACCTATTGAGGTAATGAAACTCCCAGGGCATTAGCTGCTATTTACCTGTCTTATTTGTTATGCTGACATTTTTATGCTTCTGTCAGGAATGATCAATCGGACATATTGGTAATGCAGAGGTGAAGGACCCCCTTACCATTTTTCTTACTAGCAGTTTCCTTGTAGTTTGCAATGAGTGAGGGGTGAACCCTGAAATGCAAAAGTTCAGTTCAGCTGAACATACCTAAACTAGATGTATGTGAAACTTAACCTGCCACCCTTTAGCTTCTTACTTTCACAACACAATTCTGTAATTTCTGGCTCCAGAAGCAACATGACAACAGCTGTTCTTGTGATATTTCAATACCACAGGAATTAGAAGAGGTAAAAAAAATTCAGAGGTGTATGACAGTTTTGAAAATATCTGTTTCAGTATGTATTTAACTCAAAATGAGACTGTTTTTGCCATCCCTAGGCAAAAAAAGACATGGACCAAGCAGCCGAGGAAAAACTGGGGGAGGGCCATGATGATCAGGATTATTCAATTCAGAAGTAATAACTAATTCTTAAAGAAAAATGGTGCTATTCAGAATAGTTAGAGGGACACAGAGCAGCAGAGGAATAGCTAACATAGTGGTTGACTGGAAAATTGAATTTAAAAATAAATTCTCGTCTTCAACCAGGGCAAGAAGACAGATGTTCCAGTTCATTAAGAGGAGCTACGCTATTAATGATTAAATGCAACCATTTCAAGGATAAACCAAAAATGTTATTACTGTTTTCTAATTACCTTCATTTCCTGACTTTCACCACTGAAATGGAGAAACTCAAACACCCAAGAAGCCATGAGACTGCAAGAATTTGCAGTTCCAGGTTCTGTATTGGGAGGTGGCTGAGAGGTTCAGACAGTAAGCTAAGAAAAACCAGGCAGATTTCATAATGTTTCCATGAAATCAGCAAGCTCTGATGCAAATTTTGCTTCTTTGTCCTTTTGTACCTCACAATGGGAATCTCTTTCACCTTAAAATGTCTATGAAATAGGCAGAAATGGAGTAGTTCCTCATGTGGCGTATGAAGCAACTAATCAAACCATCTCCTTTTCGTCATAGCTTCTAGAAGGGCCTAAAACATCTAACAAACTCAGATTAGAATAAGGCATTCAGATTTGCTGGAATAACCTCTTTCTCCAATTTTGGGGGCCTCACTGGAAGAGGAACATCAACAAAGAACAAAACTATTCAGAGAAGGGGAACAAATGTGCAATGCAGGGTTGCATGCAGTCACTGGGATCCATCTGGCAAGCCATCACTCCTCCAGTGGTCAAGGAGACCAGGGGTATGGACAGGAGAAGACTGGAAATTGGTTGGAGCTAACCTGTTTCTTTTGTATTTGCAACTGATTAGGACTAGGAAAACACAAGGGGTCAGGTTCAGCGCTATGAGAAGCATGCCTCACTTAAGGAATGGTAAATTGTGACATGTTATCTCAGCCCCTTAAAATTGCCTGACTAATCTTTGATCACTGCACATAGATCTACAGGACAGCGTTTAGAAACTTAGAAGACATTGCATTCAAGCTTGAGAAAGCCAATTTTTTAAATGAAAATAATTCTATTAGCAATAATAAATGAAAAATATGGTTAAAACTATCCAGGAGCTCATTATTTTCCTGATACTTAATATAGCACTGACACTGAAATTAAAAGGCTATAAATATAAAGCAAACAAAGAAGGAAAGACACATTCATGCTGTATGCAGTTCACCTGTGGAATTCATTATTACAGAAGGTCAGAAGTGTTAAACTGTGGATTTTGAAAGATCTGGATAGTGACCATGCATAGCATCCGTAATGATGTGTCACCAAGTTAATAATTTACTCTACCTCAAAAATTTTGGCATCAACTGATTTCCTACCAGGTTCAATATAATTTTTTTCCCTTCTGCCACAGTGATGCAAAACTGTAGTCATAGTCTTTTCTGGGATGTTTTCTGACTCCCTGCACTCAGCCTCCCCCACTGCCTCCCCCACCCCCCCCACCCCCCAAAAAAAACCCAAAAAACAAAAGCAGAAAAGAGTGCAGAGACATTGTTACACTGAAGTTTCCCCTTTATTAATTCAGAATAAGGTCCCTCAACATTTCTGGAAAATAAGCAGGGCTGGGAAACCTCTGAAGTGCCTGATTCATGTGAGAGGTTATAAAGTGAGACCTTCAGATTGTTTCATAGATACTGCAGCTTGTAGTGAACCATAGGTGACTTTTCATCAGCTTCAGTTTTTTCTTCTTAGTCCTTAAATCTCACATAGGAATCTTCTACTGCTTGGAAATGGGATTTCTCCTGAATAGCTTAGAAAAAAACCATCACATATTCCCAGCTTGTGTTGTATTTCAGTTTTGTGCTGGTGGCTGAGATTCATGGGCATTTTGGTAACAGTCTGCAGGGTCTGGGCATTCCACAGAGCCAGAAGTTGCCACTTTGGAACTTTGTTCTGGTTAATTCAGTGCTGTGTCTGTCCATGGGCAGGAATACTTGCTTCAGACAACAGCCACAGACAAGACAGGTGTGAGACAGTGTGTTTTACTTGGAGTACTCATCCTGATTTCCAAATATTAGATTGGTCCAAGAGCTGAAAAAAAAGTTTTATCTCCTTTCTAATCTTAGGTACACTCATAAACATTCAGTCCTTCTTTGAATCTTCTTAAATTCTCCACCTCATGACAGGGAAGCTGACTTCAACTAGTGCTAATCTTGATTAATTTTCACAATCTTAGCTGAGCCTTTCACTGTCAGGTACAGGACACTTCATGGGCTAATGACGTGATCTAGTCTGGGAATTCTAATATCATTATAGCTGTCAACAGAAGAGAGTTGAGGAGGAAGAGCACTACCTTGACAGTGCTGCTCAAAAAAGAAAAAAGTTTTTGTCATACAGCTATACACATAAAATTATCAACCAAAATTTCACATAATTAATGAAAAGATAAAAATCTCATGCACATGCTTTGGAGAACACAACAGTTCCTGTACTAACTCTTCATTTTTGACAAAAATATAGAAGTCCATCTTGGACATAAATAACCTTGTCCTGTCTAGGGAATTAATGGGAAAAAAAAAAAAAAAAAAGAAAAAATAAGCAGTTTATTAAAGCTAACCAGAATGCAACACATCCAGGAATGAATAATGCCCAAGGAGACCTCAGGGTCAGAGTGAGCAGTGAATCAGACATTGACAATACAATATGGCAGGGAAAAAGAAAGCCTTCAAATGTGGTCTGTCATAAAGGAGAGATAAACTGTGTCCAGAAGGCTCTCGTGGGAATGCTCTGCAAACACTCACTGAGCTCCTGACCTGTCATTGCCAAAAAAAATATAAATAAATAACTAAATAAAATAAGGAACTAGAAGTTCAAGGAAGAGCAATCAGAATGATCTGCAGACAGGAAAAACTCAGCTGTGTGGGAAGACAAAGCTGGCTGGACAATAGCAGTTGTACCTAAGTGGCTTTTCTGGGTGATATGCCTAAGCAGAGCTCACAAACATTTAGAAAGAAGAATCCAGCCTCTTTACACTGCTTTGGCTTTTGCAGGTATCATACAGAGTCCTTAAAAGCCCAATGTTGTGCTGAAGAAGTACTCTGTCAACACCGTGACTGTAGGGAATAACTTGAAGGCTTCCTTAAGGAGCCCAGTACCAGTTTCAGGGATAAAAGCTACGCTGAGTACCAGTTTCAGGGATAACAGCTATGCTGTGGAGGTGGTGCTGCAGTACTGTAGAAATTACAGAACAAGCAGCAGGACTGTTACCTGAACTTCTGGTGCTAAGAGTATTTAAATTATACTAAAAGCCTTGAAACGGTCCAGAAACAGGCAGACACAAAGGTGGCTTAGAGCCAGAACAGACCCATTCTTAAGGCATCAGCAACGAGAAATTGGGAGAGGTGGGTAGGAGAAAGGGAAGACAAGAAAAAGGGGGGGTGGGGGGAATCACTTAAGATTGACTAGTGGGAAAAAAAAATACATTATAAAGGTCAAACTTAAGACTGGAGATGTGAGAGGAATGGTAGAAAGCTTCGCTCCTTGCAACATTTGCCATGAATCTTAAAGGGACACTGCGCAGCTGAATTGGAGTGGACTCTTGGGTAAATAATAAACTGGCAGGCAATTTTCATCCTGCCGTTTAATATTGAGATTAAAACACCTAAAGCCTTATTTCAGGCTAGACTTAGGGAAGGGGGCTGTACAACATGCATGTGTGCAGAGGGGCTCCACGAGCCCCACGGCAAAAGCCGAAATTTCAGTTCATTCTGCATTAAGGTTAGTCATAACCTCGCGAGTGGGGAGCCCCTGGGAAGGAGGGGGAGGGGGGGGCGAGCAAGGCCAGGCACCTGGAAAATCCTCCTCCGCTGCTTCCCATTCACACAGCCACAGCCACATGTGATCATCCCCACCAAGTATCATCTCCTTTAATAAATCACCGAATTTTTTGATTCACCAATTCCAGGAACTTCCCGGGAAGTGTGGGAAAAGACCAGTCGAGCATCTCTGGTGTCAAGAGAAGGACTTAAAAAAGGGTTCCGAGGATGAGAAGCCTGAGAAAAGCCGCACAGCACAAACATGCAGTTCACCAGAGGAGCATGTCTCTCCCTCCTCTTTACCACCCCCCCCCCCCCCCCCCCCCCCACACACACACACCCCGCTTTTACTATCACCACCAAACGCTTGGGAAGAAGCTGGCTGCTCTCCACCTCAAGCACGGCGCGGCCGCCGTGGGGAAGGGGGGCTCCGCCGCCCAGCCCTCCCCCTCTGCCCTCCCACCGCATTCACTTGCAGATCCCTGCCCGCCCGCCGGAGCCCGCACCGCTCCGCGCCCGCCCCGCGCCCGCCCCGCACCTCCCCGTCCCCAGTGCGGCAGCTCCGGCGGCTCCAGCAGCCGCAGCGCCGGCGCCAGGAGCGCGTGTGCGTGTGCCCGGGTGTGTGTGAGTGTGCGTGTGAGCGCCTGCCGGGGAGGCGAGCAGGGAGGGAGGAGTTTGGCTCCCCCCTCCTTCCCTTCCCCCCCCCCCCCCCCTTTTTTTTTTTTTTTTTTATTAATCAGGAGCAGTGAATGGAAACCAATCAGCTGGAGAGCCCCCTCGGCTCGGGCTGCTGCATGCGGGAGTTAAAAAGTGCTGCTGCCCGAGCGGGAGCCCCAGTGCGCGGCGGGCGGGCTGAGCGGCGGGCCGAGGGGCAGGAGCTGCGCTGCCGCCGCGCCGACCCGGGCCAGGCTCGGCCCCGCCGTCCCTGCGTGCCGGTAAGGAGATGCGGCTTTGCGCTTCTTTGGGAACAAGTTTCAACTGTCACCAGGCTCCTGCCTCCTTCCTTTTTTTTTTTAACTTCTTTTTGCCGGGCTTACTGGGAATGCTAATTAAGGGAGGGGGGGGGCGGGGAGGGGGAGGGGGGCAAGCACTTATTTTGCGAAGTTGGCTTGCGGAGGGCTCCGCATCCCACCGCCACGCCGGGGTGCCCCCCCTGCGGCTCCGCGCCGTGCCCGCCGGCTCAGGGGCGTGTGGGGACCACGTTTGCTGTCATTTTCAGTCAGGCGAAAGGATGCGGCGTTTTCCTGGGAATTGTTACCGCCAGCGAGACACTTCGGTCGAGGGGAGGTGGTGAGAGAGCGAGGTGAGGGTCGTGTGTGTTTGGAAGGGAATAATAATAATAACAACAACAAAAGGAGAAGCGTGATGAATAACTAGAAAATAATAGTAATAAAATCTGTCTCGGGGTCTTCACGCTGCCTAGTTGCTGTGAAACGGATACAGGACAAACCCCTTCGGATCATGAGCAAAATCCGAGGCGAAGTGCCGAGCTGCATGTAGAGCACAGTTGAAATGAGGCGCTTCCTCAGCGGAAAAAGGGGGCAGAGGGGGCAGATCTGGGGACGCTGCAGGAATTGACAAATGTGAAATCTTTTATTTGATAAAAGAATGGGTTGGGGAGTGATGGAGGTGGTGGAAGAAAAGGGGGTAGGCGTGAAGGCGTTTTACAGGAGAGAAGTTGGATAATTGCGGAAAGAAAGTGCTGAATTCGGTTATGTTGTAAATGTTTCTAAGGAGCTGCTAACATAGTTTGTATGTCAGATAGATTGAACTACTTAGATATTCACGTGTATATGACACCTAAATGCAAACACCTAAACAGGGAATCAAATACACAGTATGTATACTATATATATGTATTCTTACTCAAAAGGTTGAGTCAAGAGATAAGCAATAACAGTAGAGGTCAATGGCAGTGGAAAGAAGTCTTGTCACTGCTGCAATAAAATCCATATTTTACGGAGAGTTAAATGCAGTACTTTGTAAGTGCAAGTGGATGGTCACCTAAGTAACTCCTGATGACATTCAAGGATCAAGAACTTTAATGACCGAAATTACTCCCAGCGCGATGGCACAGCTGCTACTTTTATACAAATCAGGAAGATGGGGCACATTTTTCCTTGTATTTGTGTATGGTGTGGGATTTTGAAGTTCTGTTCGCACTGCATGGGAGATTGTGTAGCAAAAATTACTTACAGAGTGTAAGGTCAGTCCTTTCTCCAAACTTATGATTTTTCTAGTACAGCTGGAATAGAGAATAAATACAGTTGTTTCTGTTCAGGAATCTGCGATGATGGTACATACATCCTACATGGTACATGCATCCTACATGTGTACTTCATGAGCTGTGTGCATGAACATATGCGCAAGGAGAACACTACAAACAAGAGCAAGGTTATTTCTGTTCCCTTTTTTCATAGGACCATATGTAATAGCACCCTGAAAACAACATAATTCCAAGGGAATAAAATTGCTTGAACATGCAGACCTCTTTGGTTTTAATCAAAATAAACATAACTCTCCCAGTCAAGATAATGGCTTATCTCATGTATTTGCTGGGCTGAAATCTCTATTATGCAGTCAGTTCTGTGCAAAAGTGCTTGCATATTACTTAAAGCATTCTATAAAATTGATTAACATCTGTTCCTGAGCAATATAATGCTATGGGTAATGGTGCATCCCTATTCATTTCTTTTTTTCTAATTCCTGTTTAAAGACAGTAAGTTTGCATGTCACAGGAGAGTCAGGGAGGGCTTGGAGGCTTATGATCAAGATCAAGTAGATTTCTTTATCATGGATATATACAGTTTTAAAGGCCTGGCAGCAATGACACAATTGGATAGCTCCTTTAAACAGCCCAAACATGCTAATAAAGACTGCAGGGCTGAATCCCTTTTTCCTCTCCTCAGATGTTATCTGACACAGCACCAGTAAATATATAATCTCATATGCTTCTGGCTTTCAGCTGCACCATAATCTTTCTGGACATATTTCTAGTGGCTTGCAGTTGACTTTTGAGCTGGGGGAGGGAGGGGGAAAGCAGCCAGTCTTTTCAGAATAACGTAATCAGAGGCAGCAATACATATTTTATTTTTTTTCCCCCAGGGGAAATGGCATTGATTCAGTCCTGTTGTAGTCCTCTGCAATTATCCTTTGCAGCCATTTAAGGAACTGGGGTCCCCATAGGGAATTAATAGTCCCTCTAGGTATTTTAGTTTTCACACCAGTTCTTGCATACCTCCATGCCCGCACTCCAAAGATTACATTTATAGACATGGTCATAATTTTCAAACCAAGTTGTTCAGCTAGGAATATGCGTCTTAACTTCTAATTCTTCCCTCCCTCCCTCCCTGCTTTGTACAGCTCTCCCATAAAAACAGTAACCTGCCGTTCACGGCAGCCTTCCCTTTCATAAAGTTTGCATTTTGCCATCTGCTGTTTCAATAATATTTAGTTGAGAGACTTCCTTGAAAGCAAAACACACACATTAAATGTTGTGGGGTTTTTTTTTCCCCTCCTTTCTGCTGAAGATGTCAAAACTAATGCAAACTTGATAGAAGTTGTGAATATGCCTGTGCTCTCACCAGCTGAGATCCTGCCAGAGCATCTTCTCTCTACGAGCAATCCTCTACTCAAGGGCACACTGGGTTCCTTGGGCCAGGATCCTCTCTCCACTACACTATCCCCTCGGGTCTGCTACGTCATTTTTTCTTTGACTGAAGGTTTCAGCACACCAATCTGCTGCTTGTTAATAGAATCCTACAGTGTTTTGGGGTTTGGAAGGAATCGGTATTGGGGTTTCCAGTGGATGCCTGTGTGCTATGTAGTGGTCAAGCACATCTAGAGGGCAACGAGATTTATCTGTTAGTACATGAAATGGTGGTCTCCATCTCTTGCTTAACTGAACTTTTTAGCATGCTGTCTGCCCTTTGTTGACTTCTTTTAAACTACCTTCCCTTTCTAGTGCAATCTTGTAGCATTATGGCTCAAGATGGGCAGGAAATTGCTTATGGATCTCCTTGGAAATGGTGGCTAATTACTAAAATGAAAGGTAGCTGAAATCTATAAAAACAAGTGGGTAGACTCCGTTGGAAACAGCAGGCCCCACTGTGATGGTGCCTCATCTTGCGTAATGGTTGCAGTTCCTCTAGTGGCTCAGCTGCAATTATACCAGAATAAAGTAGAGTCGGTTTTCAGTATCTTTTGATTATCATAAGCATGTGGGAAATGCCATTAGAGGGGCTGTACCTTGGAAGCTGGTTGTTAGGGAGACTTCTTCATTAACCCCTTAAAGACCTGGTTAGCTGCAGTAACTTCCCATTTTTTCCAAGGCTTTGCATTGTTTGGGGTTTGCTGCTTTTTTCCGAATAATTACTCAGGTTCACAACTCTCAGAAACAGGACTGATAAACTTAGTTGTGATTATCCTGACTGCCATATGGGGCCAAATTTAGGACCTTTTCAACATAAACCTTTAAAGTGAATCCCCTGTCCTGCCCATGAAGTGAACAGCTTTGTGTGCCACTGAACCAAATCTCTTCTGCTGACTCTATGCAGGATTTAACTTTTGCAGTATAAACACAGTTCTCAAGTTTAAATGTGGTCTGGCTGAAATAAAAATCCAGTGCTAGCTGGTTTGCTCATGCTGCTTGCTTAGTCATGGCAGCTCTTTCCAAGGAGACTGGAGAAACTGGGCTCTGTGAGGAGGGAGATGTTACAACATCCTGCCTTGTTTCATTTGGGATGGGGAGAGATGAGATGTTGAGGGAATGTTTAGAGTGATTAAACCCAGCTGTTATCTGTATTGCCTAACAAAAGGTACCGGGGAGATTATTAGTCCCTGTCTGAGCTTTAAAAACACTCTTGCAGGATGCATAATTAATGCAAAATATCAGCAGAAAAAAGTCATTCGCTCTGTGTTGTGAGCGACACTGCAGTGGAACTAGGTGCAGAAAGTCCTGGATAAAAGCATTTTTAAACTTTTGACTACTTCTTTTCACATCCATTTGGGTTTTTCTTGCTGTAAATCTCAGCCGAAGAGCTTTTCTCTCATTCTTCCTCAGTGATTGGCTGATATCTGTTGGGAGTCCATCCAGCCTTGGGTTCCTAAGCTTCTCCAGGGCACTGCTGTGTGTCCTAACCCTGATCACCCATCAGCGGCTTTCCCTCCCCATTTCAGGCAGCATTATCCCTCCTTGCACCCGTGACCATCTCCTGTACTTAAGGTGTGGCAGGTTGCCAACCGAAGAAAGTAGGATAACTGTAGTTCAGGACTGTTTAGAGTGCTGTGAATTAATGTTACTGATTGACACAACCAGTCTTGTGGAGCTGCTCACTCCTCGAGTATTTTCCTTTCAAACCAAAGCAGAAAAGACAGTTTTTCCTGCAGCTGCAACCCCCTTAGCAGTGGCGATGAGCAATGCTGATGAGGAAGGATAACTGCGTCTTTCTGGTGAGGGGAGCCTGCGAGCCCTGCCAGGATGGAAAAGGCACGTCTGGCATGGTGTCCTTCATGAGTTATGGTGTTGGACCTCTGAAAAGGAGTTTTAAGAGAAGAAGTGATTGCTTAACTGTGACAATGCCAGAGCACTTAATAGAACTGTGCTGAAACATCCAAGATTACACTGATACCACATTGTCTTTCTTCACACCCAGCCACAAGACACCCTCTCCATGCTCTTTTCTCTTTGCCAGGCACACAGACAAAAGAGCATATACATTTCCATCTGGTCACATTCAGGAACAGTGCCAACCTTGCTATGTTTTAAGTAACCTGTTCAATAATGGCTTTATTCTGGCATTGCGGGCAAATGCTTTATGGATTAATTAGCATTTCTTGTCAGGATATACATATGTATTTATATATAGTCAGAAAGTGCTTAGTTCTAGCCAGAATGTGACTATTAGATTTGGTTTGCAACATAAATACCCGTCATAACCCCTCAGCTCTTCCCACAGAAGAGAGCACTTTATGAATGAGATCGGCCCTGTACTATCTGGGTACCTTAATTCCTCTCAGCTAAACTAATTCCATTATCTTGCTGTAATGTTTACAGCTGCCTGCGAGATAATAGGTAGTGTATCCTTCCAGCATTCCCACTTTCTCATCTAATCACAGAGCCAGGGCAGGAGGACCTGGGAGAAGGGTCAGCAGGAATTGAAAATTAGCACAGAAATGAAGCACTAGTTGGGTTTCCCCAGGTACTGCAGGTGCATGCTTGCCTGGGTGTGAGGGCCTGCTCCCTAACTGCTGCATTTCAGTTGTCAGTTAATAGCTCCTATAAGCACAAAGGCTGCTTAATCAACACGATCATTAGTGTGTAGCTCCGCTTTGGTGTGAAGGGTAAAGCCAAACTCAAAGGAAATACTTGCCTCTGACGGTAACTCCTCTTTGTGTTCTTGGAGGTCATGGCATACAGACCTGTCCCGTGTGTGAGGCAGCGGGGTGGTGAGAGAACCACGTGTGCCTGTGGGTCCCAGCTGGGGCACCGACACCGTGCAGCATGGGGGACAGCCTCTGTACTGGCGTTCTCTAAGTGAGAGGGCTTTCCCTTGGGTGAAGGATATCCATGTGTCTTCCTCCCTCATTTCCCCCAGTTCCCACACATTAACAAGAATAATTAAAAGCACGGTTGCTTCTAGTTTTGCCCTAAGCATTCAGGTGAAATCTGTCTCCTCGCTGAATTGATTCTCTTTGAGTACCTGGTAGTTTGTAACTTTAGGGTGTCATTAGTTTGGCAATCATTATTTGACAAAAGCATCTTCATGGACAAAAAGAAAATGAAATAGCTTATAGTATCCTGCGAAAAAAAAATAAAATACAACCACACAAAACCCCACAAAAAAACCCCCACTATCATTGTGAGTGAGGTGCACTGTGGACATTTGGGAGCCCTGCTTCAAGTAAGGAACAAGGCATAGCTGATTGACATGAGACCTTCACTCAAAAGCTGTTCAAGTATTCCACAATGTCTAAAAAATATGTCTTCACCGCATCCCCCCCCCTGTGAGACTGGCCTGTATAATTGGCCTTGTTTTACAGCAGGGGGAAGCGAATCACAACGGAGGTGAGTGACTTGCCCAAGGTCACACAAGGAGGCCGTAGCACAGCAGGGATGCTGAACCAGGATCTTACAGCAAGTACAGCTTGCAGTCAACCCTCCTGCCTCTCCGCTGCTCACTTGTGTTGTTGGAGCTGATCAAAGAACGGATGGGGGAAAAAAAATCAGATTTGGGTCTCTTTTTTCATCCAAAAGCAAGCCAATTATTTTTCTCAAGGACTTCTTGCAGTCACTTTGACACTCTTTGCCCAAAGGATTTTCTGGATGCTTTTTGCTTGTTTGTTGAGCCACATTCTGCGTGGAGGGGAATGGGGAGGCTGGGTAGCTCCGGAGCCATCTGGGACAAGACTGAATATCTTATTCCCAGGAGAAAGGAATCTGAGCTGTCCCCAAGCAAGGTGGCAATGACCTTCCTCTCTGCGTTGGCCCAGTTGGACTGCCCAAAGAGGTTCTTTACCATTCCCTGCCATGTCTATTCCCACCTACTTACGCCTGTGGGAGAGAAGGGGATAAAAAAAAAGTCTCATAAAAGGCTGCCTTTTCTTCACGCTGCTGCCCATCATTTAGGGCAGCCAGAGGTCACACCACGCTCTTGTTCTCGTCCATTCCTGTATGAATTAATTTCAAAGCACCACTGTTTTGTTTCTTGAATGAGAACATGACTTACACCAATACCCCTGCAATGGGTATTGATCCTGGTATAAATAAACAGAGATAGTAGAAAAAGACACATTAAAAAGACTTATTAAATTTACAAGTTATATGACAGGCTTAGATCCAAGTAGTACCAGGTTCTGAGCTGCGTGCCACCTACTGTGCCCTAATGCTTTTGGAACTGGCCTCACAAACTGATGGCCACTACAAGAATTCAAGAGGGCCTGTTTCCTCATTTTCAGTGCGAAGAGTGCTCTGGCAGATCACAGAGCAGGAATATATAGAGTTAGAATCCCTTTCAGGGAGCAAATTCCTTTTGTGAAATTGGTACTCAATTTAGCTGTCACTGCTGAAAGGGAAAAAGATGCAGAAACAACTTTTTAAGTCCACCAGCCACATCCCTTTAAGCAATTCGTGGTGTGCCAACCAGTTTTATAAAACTCTGTATTTCATCTAAACTCCATTTAAGTTTAAATAATATGAATGCCCTGCTATGGTATTTCCCTTCTCACTGCTGATAAATTACCAAGTTATTTCTGCTATAAACAAAGCAGTGTTCTTCTCTCTCTCTGCCTTATCGTACCTGGTCCCAGAGCAGTTTACTTTTAAATATACCAATAAACTGCACTGAAGTCCACAAGACTGTTTGAATACTTAAGTGCCTTCCTGGATCAAGATGTCAGGATCTTGTAATGGTTTACAACTTTGCAATTATTTCCATGGTGACCAAACTATGACCTCCAAAAATTTGTATACTTGGTCTCCCTAAATAGTAGACTAGGAAAAGTGGGAATGAAAAAAAGGAATAATCATCATTTCCCACTGAAGCCCCTAGCTCATTTACACAGCATGGAAGTGGATTCTCTGCTGTCCTGCTCCCATTAGCAGCTGGGGACAGTTGCAGTGGGGATGCAGAGGACTGGACTGAGATTGTCACTGGCTGGCTGGGTCTGCTGGAATATAGCAGGAGCATCTTTCCTTTGTGCGAGTGTCGCTGTGCATTAAATCTCTAAAGCCAGTTCTTAGCTCAGATTCTTCCTTCTGGTGCCTGTGTCTTCAGGTCATCTGCACTTAAGAGGAAGCAGCGCATAAGCATCTGAGGGAAAAAGCTGGCCCAGTGTATCTTAGTTATTAATATTTACAGCCATCAGCACAATTCTGCAGACAATCTAATCTCAAGCAGCTTTGAAATTCAGTGCTTTTCAGTGCAGCGTTTCCCATCAGAAACAGAAATGTGCACTCTGATTTGCAGAAAGGATTTCTCTTCTTCTTGGAAAAAACCCAACAAAACAACACAAAAACAGGCTGCCACTTTTCTCAGTACAGAATTTATATTGTTATTAAATTAAATGTATTAACATATTGTAACATGTTAGGGTGCCTTTTGCGGGATTTCTGAAGCAGCTCCTCATTAATCTACTGTATTTCATTTGTCAGATGACTCAAAGATACTTGATACCACAGTTACTTTAAGGTATGACAGTTTTCCTTAGCAACAGGTTGTAATTTCAACCAGGCTGGCAAATGAGAGGTCAGAAGCTGGTTGCCACAAATCTAGGAGGTTAAAATACACTGTACATCCTTGTTTCCTGTTGCAATACCATCCTGAATCCTGGATGCAGAAGTAAGTACTGGGGTTACTCAGGAACAAACAGGTTTTGTCCTCTTGGAATTGCTCATTTAATATTACATATACTTTGTGTTTATTACAGAGGTATTTATATTTGGTCAAACTGGCATTAAAGCCAGCCTTCCTGTGATGCAGGCACCTCAGGTGCAGATTTAGTTTCGAGCCCTGACTTGAGCAAGTATCTATTACATCTCAGAGGCTGTGGGTCACTGTGGGGTGGAACTGCTGGAGCAGTGGTGCTGGCAGGGAGGAGGTTAGCAACAGTCATCCTGACATGGGCAGGCATCCCAGCCTCAGGAGGCAGCCAGAACACTTAGTTCTGGGTGAACTTAGCAAAGGTGAGCACATAGACTAGATAGCTACCAGTAATCACTGCTTCAGTAAGTGTTTGACTGGGGCCAGGTTGGTGCAATCGAAATGACCAGAGGTCTTTTCTTAAGTCCCAAACTTAGTGTGCTTGGCTACTACATGAAAGAAAGTACTAGATTATGGCAGTGGCAGCAGTTTCCAGCTCTAGGAATGGTGGGGTGAGCACAAATAGGAGATAATAAGCCAGCTGGTGCTTCAAGTCCCGTTCTTAACTTCCTTCAAAGATAACGTGGCTGAAGGCTTATGTATATATATATATATATATATATATATTTAATATACACTACTGAATGCAGTGCGGGACTCATGGTTATCCCAGCTTTATTTATGGGATGTGCTGTATAAAGGGTAATGAGGACCTAAAGGGGGCTTATGAGAAAGGTGGGGACAGACTTTTTGGTAGGGCCTGTAGCGATGGGACAAAGGCTAATGGTTTTAAACTAAAAGAGGGAAGATTTAGATCAGGTATTAGGAAGAAATTCTTTACTGTGAGGGAGGTGAGCCACTGGAGCAGGCTGCCCAGAGAAGCTGTGGCTGCCCCATCCCTGGAAGTGTTCAGAGCCAGGCTGGATGGGGCTTTGAGCAGCCTGGTCTAGTGGAAGGTGTCCCTGCCCATGGCAGGGGGGTTGGAACTAGATGATCTTTAAGGTCCCTTCCAACCCAAACCATTCTGTGATTCTATGTTTTCAGGCATCATACAGCTTCCTATGGTCTCCTTCCCTTACACACTTGTCTTCTTCCATTGAACTGTTTCATTTTCATCTGTTGTTTCATAGGGTAACAATCCTTTGCCTAGCTTTGTGGATGTTAGAATCATAGAATCATCTAAGGTTGGAAAAGACCTTTAAGATTGAGTCCAACTGTTAATCTAACACTGCCAAGTCCAACACTAAACTATGTCCCTAAGCACAATGTTGCCTCTGGGAAGACAAGATATGCCAGGAAGCCAAAAGTTCAGTAGACATCAGTGTGTTGGAAGTAGGTCTTTGTCCTCACAGGGTGCGGCACAGGGCTGGATGAGCTTGCTTTGCACTTGCTGTTTCACCCTTGACTCCAACTGCCCGAACAGAGCAAAGAGACCAAGTAAGATTCAGCTGCAAGCTGGGATAGATGAATTATTGTAAATAACTGAGCTGAGCCATTAGAAATAAGTTGCTAATGTAAGCAAGATTAACTTGATGTGCTGCCTGAAATGAGATATTAGAGATGATAGGGGAGAGAGAGAAAACTTTTCATTTAGATGGAAACAGGACTGATTAATTAAGCAGTAACGAACAAGGAGCCTTGCCTTGAATTGATATGAGGCTTGCAGTGCTAATTTAACACAAAGTACAGCTCCCAATTTGTTATTAAATTAAAATGGCTTTTAAAATTGTTTACTTTTTTTTTCCTTATCTGCTTCTGTGTGGCAAAATGATTATTCTGGCTAGTTACAGAAACCAATCAGAGCAGCAGAAACTGTAGGTTGAAGAGGGGAAAGATTGTCCTGTTGTGTAATTAAGAAATATACAGTAATATCCATGACATCATGAATAAGCACTTCAAAGTAGTAAGTGTGCTCTGTATTGCATATTAAACTAACAATTAGCATGCTAACAAGCTGCTCTGGACATAGAGTGGAAAGGTGTTGCACTTTAGGAAATGACTGCTGCTTATTTTTTTTAGTCTACAGATCTGCTCACCTGACTGATAAATATTATTAAGGAGTAATAAAGAAGAAACATTTCTCGTTTTTCTTCCTTTCCCCTTTTCTTGCAATTTTCAAAGCAGTTTTAATTTGGAAGACTTTGTGGTTACCCCATACAAGGGAGCTTTTGCTATCCCACATCAAAGTATATGATGGAAATGTGGGACATTGTGTCTGATAGACAAATGCTGTAGAACAACAGGGAAAATAACCTTATAGTGACATTGCTTTCTTAGCCTCAAACAAGTTTTGCTCTTGACAGGAAGGATTCTATGTAATTTATTATAGGAAAGCTCAACAGTAGCAATTTGTCATGCATTGTGATGTAATTTGATGGGTTCATTTCTTAAATGAATTATGGATTATGGATTACCTCTGTATATCAACAACAGAGCTGTATCTTTTATGTAAATATTCCCTCAACTTTTCCTTCCTCTTCCAATCCATTTCCCGTCATACAGAGATGACTTTTCTCACATCTAATCTTTCTACTAATAAGGTGTTTAATAATTTAGCAGCCTAAAAAATGAGCATATTTCAAAGGAGTTGGTATCAATGGTAGTGTAAGAGCCTCAGGCTACAAAAATGTGGATGAGGCTACCAAAGTTTTAGAGTCAGGATCCCAACTGTCTTTCTGCTTCAGGCAGCTATTTTATTAAAGTTGGTATTAAACAACACCGCCTAAGGTCTGATTAACAATTTATGACTTCCTAAGAAGGATTAGCAGCAGCTTATCATTTTTATATTTAAATCTTAATTTGCATCTAAGAGAAACCATACCCAGGTTTATATTTTCATTGTCTATTATTTTTATTATTACTGTTGCTGGCTCTGAAACATTGCTTATGTGAACATTGCAGGCACCAGTTTGTTGTACTGATGTTTTAGTACCTCGTCCCCTTACATGCATCAGAGGGAAAACTGGCCTCTTGTGTCATGCAGTGGGCTTGATCCTGCAAAACGATGGCTTTTGTCTCTTGCAGGGCTCAGTTGCTTTTCACTGTCCCTGAAGTCCATTGGGATGGATGGTGATCAGCACTTGGCAGAGTCAGGCTGAGATCTGCAGGTCCAGGAACCGAAGGCTGTGCAGCTAACATTACTTTAGAAAATGAAATCGAAATGTACATGACCAGGGCTTGCCTGATGTACCTTCCCAGAGAGGAATTTTCCTTTTTGACATTTACTTTGTACAAGTAGTCACATCTATGTATCAGTGATGCTTTTCTATAAGTCTCCCAGCCCTGCTTATTAGGTTACTGCTGGGCAGTCTCTAGTAGGAGAGGAGGCAGGGGGTTGATCCTGCTGCTATATTCTAGGAAGCAACAGCGGGAGTTGTTGCTTTTACGCTATTGCAGAGGCAGCCCAGGAAGGAGAGTGCTACCAGGTGGCAAGGGGGTGGGGAGCAGATAACAGCAGATCTGCTGGCCTAACTTTGCTCACTTTTCTGAGTATAACACCAGGCCAAAGACATGGAAATTAGTGGAACAGAGTGGAATTTAACTCACTTCTGGCAAAGCTATTTTTTATTTTTGTTAATATTTTTTTTTACATTTAAATGTAAAATAATAACAGTGGTCTGTTCTGTTACCAATTTTCAAATTGACCTAATGCCCCTCCTTGACTTTGTCTTCTCCAAATTCAACAGCTTTAGAGAAGTGTAAACCATATTTTCTTTTTTTTTTCCCCTGTGTATTTCCATTTCTGATACTCTTCAGTGGATTTAACACTCATTTCACCAAGGGCTGGATGTGGTGGTCATAGCCTGTAGAGATAAGGGAAGAGATTGTCAGTTAGGGGCTATGAGCTCCACTGGCTCGCAGCAAGGGAGATGCTGTTTGTCTTCTTGAGCTTCTCTAGTCAGTAAGACAGTAAAAGGCTCAAAAGAAATGCTGATATTTAAGCATCTTCAGTGCTTTATTTGAACTCTCAACATCTCCATGGCTTTTCTTTTAATCAATACCTTAGTTTTTGTCTTGGACTCAAGGGCTTTAAGTTTTAAAATACTAGAGCCATAATCTGAACGCTGCTGGTTCTTCAAAGCAAAACCAAACATTAACATATTCAGAGGAAGGCTCATCTTCCTAGCTTTTCAGGACATGATAAACTCAATTTTAGTTTTAGGGCTGCATTCATATTTCAAGGATCTGCTGTTAGAAGTACTCTGAGAACTGCGATCAGAATATTTTCTTGTGGCACTTGCATTCATGTGCCTGTGGGCCATTACTGTCAGTGGGATTTAAGAAAATGCTCAAAAGATTGTGATGAATCAGGGACTGAGCAGTACCTGCGAGGAATAAGGCCTATAGATTTGGGATTAGCAACATTTCAAGGTTTCTAACTTATTCTTCAGTTCAGACTGAAATTTTATCTCGTCACATTCTCAGCCAAAAGAGGACAAATTAATATTATTCCATTGACTTCCAGGGAGCTGTAATGGTAAGCATGAGCTGAAAAACTGGACCAAGCGAGCAGAAGAAAATGCATGAATAAATTATCAACAGTGGGCTTGCCCAGGAACTGAGAGCAGTCAGCTCCCCCCGCTTTCTTCTCCCTTCCCCATTAAAAAATCCTCAGCCATGTAGCCAGAGAGCAGGAATGATATCATGGGACTTCTGTGGCCAGTGACACAGCAAACAACAGTGTAAGCAAATAGTTCATACTTAATCTGTGTGATGAATTATTTATTGAAACTATTCTACAGCAACATATTGTTATTTATTTGTATTAAATTAGTGCCCATAGGTCCTAATTGCATGAAATGGGGCTCTAACCTAATAGAGTCCCAGCTGGCAAGTGTGTTCAGAGAAATCAGTCTTGACTGCAGGATTATTTAACCAAAATGTGGCTAACTTCGCAGGAAATCATATTAGAAGAGAGTGATTAACTGACTTCTACCCTGTAATAGATATGTAAGTTAAACATGTCAGCTATGCTTTTGTCCAATTAAAGTACACCTATTAAAAAAAAAAAATAGCTGAATGCCTACTGTATTCTGATTCATTGTGCTGCCACTGGAATGATTCTAGTCTTCTGTGTACAAGATTTTCAGGTATGGTCAATGTAAATTGCAATCACAATTATGGCTTCTGGGTTTCCTTAAATAAATCAGAAATGAAAAAAAAAAAAAAATCAACCATGTAGGTCTGTCCGTAGCACACAATATCTTATGTGGAGGAACAACAAGTTATTAGGTCTAACATAAGGATACCACAATTCTTTGAAGAAAGTAAGAGAAAGAACTAGGGAATAAAAAGTGAGGTACAGAACGTTTGCTGGGAGCTCCTGGAGGTCCCTGGAGACAGTGATATGTGCCTTCAGTGGTCTTCAGGATAAATTCTGCCCTTGGTGTCACACATTTCCACAGTTCCACTGTATTTGTGGGTAGGACCGTTGCCAGGAACATGGCCTCTTCTTTGCTTTGTTTTTCATTTTATCCTATTCTGTAACTGCACAGTTTGAACTATGCACTAACTAGCGCCTAGTTATATATAAGCTGTTCAGCCTTGGTCAATAGGTATTTTATGGTAATCGCAAGTTGCTTTCTGCAGCAAAGATAACAGAGTTTGGTGGGAGGTGTTGGCTTTGTTCCACATGAGTCTGCAACAGAATGGCACAGTTTGCAGATAAGGACATGATGTATGCATCAGAAGAACTGCTAGATGAAAAAAAAAAAAATCTACCTGGTTTGTACACATCTCTCAACCTCTGCTTTTGGATACTGATTACTAATCAAATTCCACGACACACCAGTGCACTAAAATTTTCTCATGTGGACATCGTTTCCAGGAGAACATGTGGATGTCAGCTTGCAGTGGAGTGTCAGCTGGCCTGAACCCAAACTATAAAGTCAAATACCTTGACACAATGAAGGTGTTTGGAGACTGAAATGAGGTTCATGTTGTGCAAGTGGCCTCATCTTAACAAGACAGAATGAGTGAAAAGCATAAAGTTGTTATCTCTTAATATCTGCTCCTGCCTTATTTCATGAATCTTTGCAGAATCAGCAGACACCCAGCCCTGCATCCACATACCCCAGTTTTAAATGGGTTACTGGTACCCAGCTCTGCGCTTTCCAGCTCAAGTCTTTCTGCTGCTTCAACCCAGCTCTGAAATGTGTCCCTCCAGGTTAGCTTGCATAAACATAAACCCCCACATTAGCATTGCAAGCAGCCATTGCCCTCAAAAGCCAGTAGTTTGTCTGTACTCAGTGCATGTTTGCCATCTGCTAATGCATTAAAACAAGGAGAGAAAAAAAAAAAAAAAGGGAATCTGGGCCAAGTCCTTAATTGGAGTAAATCCATGTGCAAATAGTAACTTTAAGGAACTGTCATCACCTTTACCAGCTGGTGAATGAGCCTCTGTGACTGCAAAGCAGAGGATGCTTTGGAGCATTTGGGCTATGCATTGGTTCTGCCTGACTGAAAGGATGCCAAAGGGAAGGAGTATGTATTCACAGAGGCAGCCTTCTGGTTGTTGTCTGCTGGGCAGAACAGTGTGTATGCCCACACATTGCATGCCTTCTGCACCTCTGGCTGCTTGGCTCTAGTCACAACTCGCATACCTTGTAATATGAACACTCAGCTTTGCTTTCTCAGTTCTAACCCTTCTCATGCAAACTCAGAAGCATGGACACTGTGCCAAAAATAGGAAGCTGAACCCTAGCTCCTGCAGAAATGATCTCTTTAAAAGCCATAAGCAAAGAGGAAAAAGGATGTGGAATGATCCCACACCAGAAAGAGTATTTTGGTTGTCTGTGGAATTTCTCCTCTGTCAGAAAAACAAACAAAAACCTCACAACCTTAAAAGATTACAAGAACAACCCCAATTCTTTTTGACAAAGGAGTGAGCATTTTAACCCAACTCCTGCTCAGGATGAGTAGTGTGTGACAGCCTGGCTTGTGCTACATATTTACTATTCAGGCCATTGGCACTGGAAAAAATACAGGACTGTCAAGGAAAGAAATGTAGAATGGTGAGAATTTATAAAGAATATGATTGTATTTTACTTCTAAAATTCTATTTTCAAAAAGAAAGAGCGACTCACAATACGGTAGATTGGTAAATGCCTCTGGGGGAGAGCTATCCGGGAATAGAACAGAACACACTACAAAAACAGTAAACTAGCGCTACTTGGGCAAGGTAGTTCAGTAAGAGGGTTTAAAAGGCCTCACAAGAGGAATTTCGCATCTTTACTTCATGGCTCACCCTCACACTCTTGTCTCTTTCAATAAACCATTACTCTGCTGTTGAGAGTACCTGGCTTGCTGGCTGGTATTGCACATCTTTTGGTACGTTGGTACCAACATAGCTGGTATTCGTCAGGGGATTGGTAAGCAGAGGGGTTTTTGAAAGCCCTCTGCCTTCAAGGCCCCTACTCAGACCCTAGCTAGAACAGATGCCAGTAGTCGAAAGCACCATTAGTACCACCTAATGGCTCTTCAGGAAGCAAAATGAGTATTTCCATTCCCTTTCATACAGAAAAAAATAAGTAGCGGTAGGTTGTATTAATATCTGCATGTATCATCAACAGATGTATCAACATCATCTGTTGAGTGAAGCAGTAGCAGAAGTGACACAGAGGACAGCACTAGAAAATGAGCTGTTGGCTCCTTGGCAAGATGGGCTGAAGAAACTCTCATTGCTGCTGTTTATCCCTTATCTGTTCTGTGGACAAATAAAAGCCTTCAGCCTCTGCAGCTGCCAGTGTCTACACTACAGAAACATTGCATCAGTACAGAGATGAAAAAAAAAAACCCAAACCCTCATTCCAAGGTAGCTGATTTGCAGTGGAGGCAGGCACGGGAAGGATTCCTGTATTTTTGGGGCCCCGAGTTACTCAAAGAGCCCATATCCTGTGTTTTCTCATATCTGCAGAGACAGGACAACTACAGACAGGGAAGTCTCCTATCTCAGGGTGGAATTCACTTTTCTCACACTCTAGTCATGCAGTGAAAGACCTGCAGTGAATATACCTGATACATTTAGGCCACATTTTTAAATCTTAAAACTTTGACTTGCAGTATCTCCTGCCATGGAGGGGCAACAGGAAAGGGTAGATGAGTGGATTTGCTTGCAGATTTGCAGTCACCCATTGGAGACTAGTTTTTAAAAAGGAATTGGATAACTCTAGGTTTAAGTGTCAGTGCCCTGCCTTTCATGAGTAATCCCTACTCGTGCTGAGTTCAAATTTTTTTTGTAAAGTGCATTTTATCACTGCCTCTTAAGGTCTTTATACCCCAGAGCAGATAATTTGCAAATTTACAATGGAAAAATTATTTCACGAAGCCAGTGGTGACTCACTTGAATAGGAGCTTGCAGACTGGGACACTGGGGTTTGAACATTCTCTGAGTATCCATGCTTTGTAGATATGCCCCTTACTAGAAGCGCAAGCATGCAAAAAGAGACCATACGACATGCATTTGTAAATAAACAGATTTTGCCCTCACACAGATAGATGTATATGCATATTCATCACATGCAGACACCTTTTGCCTTCCACTTAAATCTTAGTCACACCTAAAGCTCAGCCTTAAGTTTCAATTCATCAGAAAGGCATGCACATTCATCAGTATTCTTCCAAGGGAAAAGCAAAGCACAAACAAATTAAAATTGTAATAGCTGAGGACATGATCCTGTTTTCTGTCATTTAGACTGTCTGGTCAAAGGACAGGACCTACATGTGCTCTTATTTGCATTGGATTATTGGTCTTCCCTCTCCACCAGAGATCCTGGAAACATTTTCAGTGGAATTCTGTGAGTTTGAGAGGTTTAGATTTTAGTGAAATTATTCTCAGCTTATGTGACTAGTAGCAATGAATCAGGCCCTTATATTTTAGGGTTTTGGTGGTGTTTATTTCATCTTGAAATTCACTGCTGATGTGATTCTTTGTTGCCCACTCTTAGCATTCATTTTACTTAAAGTGCTGACCTGTTAAGGTAAAAATGTTGTTATACAGGGATTTTAATTAGCACTGAAAAGTAAAATTCCTAGATTTTGTACATAAAAAAAGCCTTGAAAACGTGAAGTCTATCAAGGGGGAAAAATATAAAAAACCCTAATCTTTTAGGTCAGTCCAACTTATGATTTATTTGGAGACTTGGAGTTGGCAATACAGTTAATTTAATTGCAATAATTTATTACTTTCTTTCTAACTAATAGCTTATTACATTACGGGCAATCTTATCTCTCAGCTCTCTGGAGCAAGGCAGGTTTCAGGACTCCATCTCTCTGTTCCTGTGGTCTCACTGGCTCGCCCAGGTACAGTCTGGACAAGACACGCATATGCCTTCATCACAAGTGGCTAAATAAAATGGAAATGTATCAAGTGAAGGTGATTGCTGATGGCTGTAACACTTAACACACTCATGTTCCTCTGTGTCCAAGTGCTTTGCAAGTAGGAACTAATTACGATGTGTTCAGTAATAATGGTATGTTCAGGGAGATGCTAAGTTGTGTCCTTGCTGCGATAAACTGCTGTGCTGGGATAGGAAATCACTAGATTACAAAATAGAAGGAGGCAGCTTTAGGGTAATCCTTCTGTAACCTCATGCACCCAGGTCCTTCACTGGAGATATGCACACATCTAGACTTCTGCACAAACACCTACTCTTCTTTCCAGGAGACATTTATACTTTGCCTGCATTGCTTTTGCTTCGGCTGTACCTGTGCAAAGGGGCTGCAGGGCTATAGGAACTTTTGCCTTTGCGTGTTCGTGATAGGACACCAAAGAAGGGCTGGTAAAACACCTTTTAACTGCCACGGGTTTAAGGAAAGCTGACTAACCCCTAAAGCATTTTCAGTTACATAATGCAGAGCAAGAGAGAAAAAAAACATCCCCTCTTTGCTGCTCTGCTCATACTGCTGTAGCAGAGTCATCTTGTGTTTTTCCTTGAAGTATGTGATGTCACAAAAAAATAATTACTTGAGCAAATTGTAATATTAACCCAATCATAGCTGCAGGTAATAGATAATCTTCTTTATTTTGTGGGAGAAAAGATAGCTTGTTTTAAAAACTTACTCAAAAACATGCCCCGTTTTTTATGAGGTGTCTAACAATAAAGAAAAGGAAAAAGCATTATCCATGGATTTTCTCATTTGCCTTATTTGTAGAAAAACTTTCAAGGGATAATTCACATTTCCACGGCCTCTTGTTTATTAACTTCAGCAGATAACCCTTTTCAGGAGTTAAGTGTGCTGCATGGAAGAGGTGGTGTCAGATGCTCCCTAAGAGGCAGCTAAATTGCAGGGTTGTGCTTTGTCTGCTGAACTGACCTCCCGCCAGGCTCCGGGGGCTGCCCCGGAGCTGCCCCTCGGGGGTGCCAGGACATGGGGATACAATTGATGTTGCCCGCCAGGGAACGACCGGGTCATTCTGGATGAGAGGGAACTATCAACCAGCAAATTTTTAGGCATTAAATGAACTTTGGAAACGAGCAGCACGTTCTGTTGATTTGGCCAAGCTCCAAAAAATGTGAAGTTCATGGCATTTCTGGGCTCACCCATCACACATCACTGATGGCAGTTTTGCTTTTTTTTGTAACAAACGGTGCATAGGTGAACTTCCCTCTCCACGGGTGCTTCAGGAATAGAAGTTCTTAAAAAAATATACAGCCACTAAATGGCAGTGGTGGATACCCTAGTTACTGGCAATGTTCAGGGTTATGGAAGAGTACCCACCTCCTGGCCAACTTTAGTTTCTTGACATTAAAAATTTATACTGAAGTACCAGCCCTGTAAAATCCATTGATTACTTGTTCTAATGCAAGAGAGAAGACATTTCTGGACCTCTTCAGTGTTTATAATACAGATTTAGTGAAAGTGGATGTTGCCAGTTTCATGGATAGTGAAACTCGGGTTGTATTCTTTCTGCTGGTCATTGCTTAAGTGGCATTTGATGGCAGTTTCCCTAGGCTAAGCTGCTGAACACCCTTTTCCTCCTCTCAGCTTTCTAAAAATTAAGTGTAATTCAACTCCTGTGAACATTAGCCTGCAGATAACAAGATAGCCAAAATTCCAATGGGTGCTCATTTAAAGAGGTCATTATTCTTTATAAATAAATAAAAAAAAGTTGGTCCTTTTTTATTGGCAAGGAGTATGATTACTTTTCTCATCCACCTATTCTCTGTTCAGTAAATCCTATAACAGACAAATTCTAAAAGCAATTTTTAAAGGTATTACAGCACAATTTTACAACAGATAACAGACATGCTGAAAACTTATTTTTTTTTGTTTGTTTCCCCCAAACCTTCCTGAAACTGTATCGTTTTGACCTCAGCTTTCCTGGTTAGCAAAGCACTAAAAACACAGAAGATACTAGATTATTGGCATAGTTAGCACAGACCATGATCTATTTAACTGGAAGAAATAGTTCATTTTCTAAAATGCTGTTTTAAGAAAACAATATCAAACAGAAGGTGTTTACATTCAGAAGGCTGGGATAATGCATTTGAAAGAAAAAAAACAAAACAAAACAAAAAAACCCCCAAAAGATAGGGTCAAAAAGAAACAAAAAATCCCCAGCCATCCAAATAGACTGTGGAAAATGAGAATGATTTAAAAAAAAATCTCTGATCAAAAAAACATCTGCATGCTAATCCTGGTGTTTTCAAGTGCAACAACAGAGTTGAGGCAAACCCCCACATATTTAAGAAGAAATGTGAGAAGCAAACAAAAAAATAATGATGAATGGATTAAATACAACCAAGTCAGAAAAATTGAGAGAAAGAAACAGATTAAATCTGTGCATTCTTTCACAATGGAGCTTTTGCTGGTGTGACTGCATATTCAGCAGTGTGAATATTATAATTAGAGAATGTCAGCTCAAGCAAAATGTTTTAAAACCTTCCCATTAATAAGCAGATAAACTACTTAAAAATACTGATTATATTAGGAAAAAGGGAAGTGTTTGGGTTTTATGTTTCAGTTTCTTTCATACACTGTAACACATTTAAATAGCAGATGTCTCTTCCAAGCAGTGTTTGATAGCGGTACTGTTGATTTTGATACCGAAGTGATAAGAACATCTTTATGGAGGGTTTGGTGCTATGCTGCAGGTCCCAGAGCTCGCTGGTATCCGTGCAAGGGCTGAATCCGGCAGCAGGCAGAGATCCCACAACAGCCGCTGAGTGGTACCAGCCCTGTGCTGTGTCCTGTTAGCTAGTTGCCGCTGCCCGTCAACCAGATGGATGAGTCCAGCGGGATGGATGAGGCGAGGTGCACTGTGGTGCTGGTGTGGCAGGGCTGGGTGCTTTCCTCATCGCACTCCTGCACAGCCCTGTAGGCATACCCTTACAAGTGCTGCAAACAAAGAGCGTGGCTCTGTAGGACGGCAGGCAGCAAGTGCTGCGCAGCACTTTATCCCAGATTGGGACCGGAATGGGAGCATGTGTGAGAGAGCTCCCGAGCACTGTGAAACATGGATGCAAGATCAGCGCAAATCTCTTTCAACTCTGGAGTTTGGGAAAATTTTGACACTGAATTGCAATTAAAAGTCACTGCTTCTTTTATAATAGCAAGGCAAAGCTATCGGGGTATTGAACAAAGGACAGCTATGAATTCAAAAGAAATTTAAGCTAAAAGTAAAATTAGCTTTGGTGGTTGCAGGTTAGACAGATGAGCCCAGTCCTGCAAATACTTATGCACAGATATATTTTTAGATACATGACTACATGTGTAGTCACCTGCTTATCATTCAGAGATTGAAGGAAGATCTAATCACCACATGGCAGTGATCTTAAGGAAGATCATCATTACAATGTAGCTTAAACACATGCTTTTTTAGGTCTCTTTAAGATACTATTCCAACAGAACTCAAAAGTTGGCTGAACTCTGAAAAATAGCAGTTGAAAAATAACTGCTGATGTTTATATTCATCTTGGGCTCACAGGAAAACATTTGTCATTCAGAAACTCGCTCAGAGTTTGCTTTTTTAGCACCCAAAAGTATCAGAGCATCTTAAATTTTTTGTCAGGCTCTACCTGTGAGGCTACGGTGCACATTTTCTCCCCGTTGTGGCCAAGCTCTGTGTTGTGAGCAAGACAGTTTACCTGAGGTGTCATTACAAAGTGTGAGAAAATTGTCATCATAAATCATCCATGTGAAAATAAACACAACCTCTGGGATTGCAGGATTCCTTCCAAAATTTTTGCCTTGCTACGAAGTATCCTGTAATCTAATGCTAGGTTGCTGTCTTTTTCAGTTGCTCAAGTGCTGTTCTGCATTTCTAGGTTTCCAGAGAGTCACCATGGCAGTCAGACTGTTAACCCAACCTTGAAGACCAAACAACAGCGCAAGCAGCAGCCTGGTTATGAGTCTGTAAACATTACCTCATCCGCTTCAGAGAAATTTTAACTCTCTTCCCTGTTCAGACAATGAGATAGAAACTGCCAACTCCAAAGTCAACTGTTCAGATTCCAAAAACATTAAAGATTATAAAAAAAAAAAAAATAAAAAAAATCCAGAGTTATAAACTACACATAACCACAGCCTGGTGACATCCTGATTAGATGATTTTTGCATCATTCAAAGACAAAATGAAATACATGTCTTTTATTGTATATGTTTAACTTTGTTCTGTATACAAATCTCACCAAAAAAAGACTGAAGTTTGCAGTTTGGCAGAAGAATAGAGAGGAATGTGTTCCACTAGACCTTAGTGCAGAAGAACTGTGCAGTGCAATATGATGCACATTTAGACAAATAAAAGGCTTCACGCTTAACGGATGATATTTGAAGAGAAAAGTATTTAATAATGTCAGTTCTGAGCATGATTCTCCCTTCTCGTTCTTTCATCCAATTGTTGCCTTATCATGCTGTAGTAGTATTATGTTTTGGTATCAGAAAATTATTTACCTGACATTCACAATCTCTCGTCATTCCGCAGTCCAGTCATAACCATTTGGTCGCTAGTTCTTGCCGCATGATAGTTTTAGGCTACTTAATTGGAAATAGTTAATTGGTCCTGGTGTCTTATGGCAGAGAAAATAACGATCTTAAACTGTATTAAGCTGCCATAAATATTTCACTGCATGCTAATTTCTGTGCTTCCAGCTGAGCTATTTAAATTGCTCAGAAAAACCCTTTTCTGGTCACAGTTAAATACTTTCCTAGGAAACAGTGAGAGGAGCAGCATTGTGTGTTTTAAAATGGGTATTGGTGAAGGAGAATTTTTTTCAAAAAAACTACAAGGCCTTTCCCTTCTGTCCTTAAATTATTTGCCGATCTACATACCCCATCGAAGCACTGATTTAATTTTTTTTTTTTTTTTTTTAAATGTCAGTTGACCGGGTGTGAGGGCAAGTTTAGTCTCGGGCCGGCGGCTGTCCGCAGGCCTGGAGCTCCCCCACGCGGCGGCCGGCGCCGGGGCCGGGAAGCGGGGAAGGGGGCGGGGAAGCGGGGAAGCGCGGCCGGGAAGCGGGGAAGCGGGGCCGGGAAGCGGGGCAGGGAAGCGGAGATGGGGCGGGCTTCCGTGCACCTCCTGGGAATTTTGCACAGGTCGAGCAGAAATTCTGCCCTGCCATCAAATGCAAACATATGTCGTTAAAATTGACACTGCAGCACCGTTTTCAATTACTAAAAAGCCCCACCCAAGCAACCTTCTTTTTCCCGCTGTTTCTACGGAGTCTCATTCTGCACGGTTTTCTCCGAGAGCAATGAAGAAGGGGGAACAAATTCCTCTAGGGAACAGTGTAGCCGGAGGCTGGTGGCCTGAGGAGTCATCCGTGTGGGTTGTGGCCTGTTCCAGCCGGGAGCCACGCCGGGGGCCGGCACCACAGGCCTTTGGTGTGACCCGGCGGGACTTCGAGGCCGTGTCCTTTGACAGAAGGAGGGGACACTCCATGAAGGAGGGCTGTGTCGCTCTGCCAGACACACAGGGCAAACCTAGCAAGGGCTGTAAGCACAGGCAGGGAGTGGGGGGCTAAAAATACCCTGTCCTTCCACTGAGCATTCGCAGGAGGAGGCGTTTGGCCATGGACAGAATGGCGCTGTGGAAATGGTTTACATTTTTTTTGCCACCAGCCATATGTCGCCATGCCGCTACCAGCAGTTAGCATTGATAGAGTGCAATATTCAGCGCTAAATCGCCTGGGCTTACTCAAACCAGTCTGAGCGGCTGAGGACTGCACTGGTGTAGATGTCTCTGTGTTTAGGTATGGGGGCAAAGACTTACAGCTGAGGTGCTGTGACTGGCCTTTTGGTCTGAGCCCTGCAGAGACACCTGCGTCATCTGACTACAGCTCTTGCCTGAGTCAGCTCCAGAGCCTATGTATCGGGTCAGCCTGAGCCCTCCATGAGGAGCGAGAGGGTGTTTTTGGCCCCTTTCCATCACTTCAGCAACATGCAGGCCATGAGGGATGAATATTTGGTTTTGGCAAGCACAAAAATTCACTGAGATAGCAAGCACAAGAAGTCAGAAGAGCTGATAGCATCAACTCTTCCCTCAAGTTTCTCGGTTTCCTTCTTTGGATGCATATAACAAGGCAGCATGCTTTTATCTGGACACACTGCTTCTTCTGGCAGCTTCAATTTATACCTAGCTAGTGTCATTTCAAAATCCTGGCTTCGCATATGAAAGCACAGAGCTTGAGCTTAGAGATTTTCCCTTGAACATCCCATCCTTTCTTTGCTTTTTACTAGATCCAGTGAGAGTACTGAAAGAGCGTTATATCATGCCTAGTACGTTATGCCTGTGATCAGAGTCACAGTGCAGTAATATGGACACAATTTTGCCCATCTGTTTCTATAAGGTGGTTCCTTTAATGGCGTGATAAAGCACTCATGCAATTGAGTTGCATTAACAGGGACTGAAAATGGGTTATTGGTTTAATGAATGAAAACTGAAATACCAAAAACCGCAGCCTCTAGCCAGCTAGGTCTCAAATATCAATCTTTGGACTTAAATAATTCTGCTATTTTTATTCCCTTTCCACAGTCACAGCCTGTTTGCATTAGTGCAGATTGTCACCATTGCTCTGGTATAAATCTACCCTCACTGAGCCCTGGAAGGCTTATCCAAAAATAGGTGAATTCTCAGACTGAGCAGAGCTTTCCTAGCAGTTTTTGTGTTACGCTCCCTGCAGAGACTGTTAGTCAGGACTTGGTCTAAAATGTCCTTTATCACCCCGTTGAATCCCTGCTGTGTTTAGCAGCTGGTGCAACTTAAAATAGCCTTCAGGCTACTCTAAATATTGCTGAATTTCCGGGGAACATAGCACAGAAGGAATCATTTGGGACACTGAGTCCAGCTCTCCCATAATCACAAGTCTCCACATAATAGGCATCTGGTTTGCAGGAGTGCACAGCACACTTCACCCTTCACTACATCTTTTAACCCACCTGAGACCTGAGGTACAAGGTGCAGAAGCAGCTTAAAAACGGTAAAACATTGCAATAAGGGAAAGGAAGAGATCAAGGTTATGATCTGGCAGAAACTGACAGAGGGCTAGTAGTATGAAGGGATGGCTTAAAGCCACCTTCAACCTTACCTTTGCTCCCCAAGCTGCTCTTAAGCCACAGCCTGGAATGAGTCAGGTTCCCCTGTGCTGCTTTTGTGCAATGCTAACTTTGTAATCCTTTCTAGAAGTACAAAGGATTGGCAAAAAGATTTGTTGCACTCATTTTAAAGCCTGAGTGCTTTGCAACTGTGTAGGAGTTCGTACCATATGGTTTCTGCTGGATCATGTAACATCATACTGATGAGCTGAAAAATGCATGATAAAATAGTTCTGTTTGATACTGGCCAAAAGCAAGACCTTGCTCACTGTGGTAACGTACTGCCCCAAGTCTTATGTCCCTGTCAATATATCCCCATATGAAATACAGGCTCGCATGACATGTGAACACTATTCTACTCTTTTATATATCTTGTAACATATGACAGTAATGACTAAGGAATGCATTGCCTCAAATCGTACCTGTGCCTTTCCTACTTTCTTGCTGCATTTCCACTAAAAACCCCCACCATGGACAGAGTTAATATTTTGATTACTTTTTAGGGCCCCGTGAAAAAGGATTGTGATCTTGTCAGTCATTCTGGTTTCTTTTAATGAATAATTAAAACTAAGAATGTGAAATATATTCAGAAATTATTTTTAGGAGCTTGAATTTTACTCGCCAGCTTTTCCATTGCTTATTAGTTAGATTGACAATGACATGTTATTGCTCACCCAATAGACTCCTCTGCAATTGCTGGACACAATGGTAGGGCTTCACATTTCACAAGAAAGGAGTAGTTCAACATCAATAATAATTCCTCTTCTTCAGAGGTCTGGCTGTTTGCAAAAGTCTGTAGAAGTTTATGTCCTTATGTGCCAGTATGTCTGCATACTGGTTTCTCCTGCACTTGAGCCAAAAGAGCCATATCAAAATACATGTTTAAGAGCACTGATAAGAATATGTCCAAGAAAACAGGCTCATCAGGGGACACATAGCTGTTAGAATAAGTGATAACAAGGGAAGGATCTTGAAATTTTCTCATGTATGAAATACAACAACCAGAAGGTCTTAGGGAAAGACTAAAAAAAAGTTGTTAACAGTATCTGCAACATGTAGAAATCCTGCCCCCGCTCCCATTTCCTCCTCTCCCTCATGTGCTTGGAATATGTTGTAAGGGTGCAAGTGTGAAAAAGTACACATAGAGAGTTACTCGTAGGCAGTACAGAGACATTTGTCATTTTTCTTGGTGTCCATATTTATTTTTGATGGCCAAACATCATAATTTGGCCATTATCATGGAATTAATAGGTCAGTAGATTTTGCAGCTGGCATGTTATTGTTTGCCCTGAAATCTTGCAAAGGTATTAGAAGTCAGGGTGTCACGTCAGCTGGATCACAGGGACCTAATTTTCTCAGTGAACTGGATGTAGTTTATGTCCTTGATACTACATTACACTGAAAGCTCTCCTTATACACATCTTAATGTAGCCATATACTGACAGTCACCATTCATTCAAACAAAACCTTGTAAAAATCTATTTTATGTAAGAATATGAATCATTTCTGACTTGACTTCGATAATAAAGCAAAAGGTTTTATGCTGCATTGTTTGTTGGAGGGGAGGAAGCAATCTGGTAGGTTTGTGTTTGGAGTATTCTGACAGGTATATAATGTTTCACATGTTGTATGGGCTTGACTTGTCTTGCATATCTGTGCAACACTGTGGGATCAGCGGAGACAAACATCTTTTGTCAGCTATCTGTGTTTTATCAGTTCCCATTCACGTCACTTTTGTAATTCCTGCTACCTTCCACTCTTATGGCTACTTTGCAGTGCACCCCACAACTCTAAGCTTTCTGGCCCCATCCCTAACTGTATAAATACATATGACAGGAGATTTTTATTCGCGCCCCCCCCCCCCCCCCCCCAATGTAACAGGAATATATACTGCAGGAACCACTGCAACACGTAATCCTGCTAAAACCAACTTCACTAATATCTAAAAGGGAATGGGACACGTGTATGGACACAAACAGCAGACACTGAATGAGAACGCCTCGGGATCCCCACAACTGCTTTTGTGAAGTCCATAATACCTCAGATTTTCAGAGTTCCAAGCAGTCTCTAGCTCTAGCAGATTAGGATCCCCACATGGAGAGGAGATTATCCCTGTATCAGCCTATTGCTGGGATCTTTGATGATTCCTCTAGCTGCTGACAATCCACCAGATGCTGGCCACCTTCAGAGGAAAAAAACACCAGGCCAGATCTACCATGTGTTCATTCTCACACAGCATGATGGCTCTAGTCCTACATCCCATATATTTTTTTCAGTGCTTCAGGAGTTCAAATTCTGACTCAGGATGAACTCTGCTGTAATAAAATAGCTGTGGCCTGGAAGTGTTATGATGCCCAATCTTTTAATGCACCAGCTAGAAGAGACAGAAGAGCACGGATGTAGCAAATGCCACTGCACAGTATGCTCTCTAGTTACCTGGAGGTGTTATGCTGTACAAAAGCGTAATGTCATCAAGCACTTGGGTGATTCAGCTCCTCCCCATCCTCAGTGCTACCTTGTAAGAGGTATAATTGAGCTCTTTCTTCTGTTCTTTTCAGATTTTTTTCCTATGTATTTTTGTAAAGTCAAACAAATAGGAAAATTAATGACAGCACATGAGTGCACCACAGAATAATGCTACTTAAGGACTGCTGTGCCCTTGGCTCCAATTAACTTTAGTGTTTGTTATAGGTTGCAGCCAGCTGCATCAATCACAGTTACTTTGGCTGGGGAAAAAAATCCATCATTATTGCAGCCACACACAGATATATACATTATTTTCCTAAAGTATCATAATCCTCCACTTACCAAAGAAGGCCTGTGATAGCTGGGAGGAGATGAAACTCAATTTTCCTTCACATCTGCTTGATCCTTTGGTATAATCAGCACTGCATGCACCAGGCAAGGTCACAAACTATGGCAATGTTCATCGCAACATGCAATCTCTCCATTCTAGTGCCATTAACTGCTCAGCAACCCCTCCTTCTCCATCCCACTGTTTTTAATCTGCTAGAGCGCTTCAGAGCAGGAATGGGAGAGCTCGCCTCACAGACCTGTTTCCAAGATCCCTGTCACAGACCACACTTTGAGAAGGTGTCAGCAGTGAACCACTACCCCATTTGATTCCGTGGAATAGGAAAACGAACATCACAGTGGGGTTTAATTTCAAGTTTCCTGGCCAGCACCTGCATCTAGGAAAAGATTCTGACAGCACCAGCATTACAGGCATTGCAATATCTTCTCTGAGTAACTTGCTTATAGTTTATGGAGACCTGTAGCTGATCTAAAGACATTGGGACCAAAAGCATAGTTTATTTGCTTCCTTTTATTTTTTAAAAGGGTAGAGTTGGGGGTGTCATTGCCCTCTGTTACGAATGGTTATTTGTACAATGATGTGGTCAACCATGCACTATGATTTTCTGAAAGTCTGTTTGCTTAACCTGGATTGTTTTGGCTGAATTTTTGTTCAAAGCCTGTAGTTTGCTTGAACCAGAAATTAAAGCAGCGTACACATCACCTGAGACAAAGGTGGGAAGTTCTGGTGAATCTCACCTAATATTTTCTCATATAGCTCTTGTTGTGTAGCAGTTGCTTCCTTCATAAAAGCAGACCCTTCCCAAGCTACCTCCCTGCAGATCTGATGGGTCAGATGCAGTCCCCTTACCTTTTTTCCCTTTATTTTTGTTGACTGCTTCTCTCCCTGACATGCACTGGGCTCTCCTTCCACGTATGGCCCTGCCTCCCCAGCCCACAAGACAGCACCTTGGCACTGTGCTGCCTCAGTGTCCCTGTCCCTGAGTAAAGGTTTGCCACGCACAAGGGTTAGAGCACTCAAGCTTTAGCCACTTACTTTGAAGTTGGCCTTAGCTCAAACAAGGTGAGGTAAAACCAAGCAGAAGCATTATGAAATAAGCAAGATAGGCCACAGGTGCACAGAAGTAAAAAGATAACCAAGTTCCTGTCTTCGAAGTAGCAGCATCAGCTGTAAATAGCTTGCTCTGTATGTATCCAGCTGACAAGCTGACAGATACTTCACAGCCCTCTGGCTGAGGATTTCGTTCTTATGCAAACCTATGACTTCAGATTGCATTCATGCAAGAGGATCTGTGATTTTTATAGAACCAGATGCATCTTTTGGCAGGAGGTATATATGCATGTGTGTGTAGGGGGGCATATTCAAATTCAAATTCTCCTCTTCCTTCTCTTTCCCTGCAAGGGAAATTGTTAACTCAGGCAAGACATTTATGTTACCAGACCATTGTTTGCTTTTCCCAGTTTCAGAAATGCTATTGTACTTTGGGAATGGCAATGCGTAGTGGTTTCCAGCGTAGATGATAAAACAGAGTCACCTTGCTCCTGGTCTGCCAACTCATTGTAATACAAAATGTTCTTTGTCATTTGGCAAACGGAAAGTCTCAGTGCAAAGCTTCTTCCCACATGGAGCCTTTCACCACATTTACAGATGTGTCACTGGAGAAAAACAGGCTGCCCTGAAGTTGCAGAACAATCAGAAGAGTTTGTTCCCTTTCTTCTGTACCTGGCTGAAACACAAAATGCCTATTTGAAACTAGTAAGTTAAATAAACTTGCTGGAAACATAAAACAATTTATTCCAATGAGTGAGAGGTAAGATGCAGAAATCCGTTCCTCACCTGTAATCCCTACTGGTTTTATGTGCACTGAAAGAGTACTGCTATCAGCATGATGCCAGCCCATCATTTCTTAGATTATGATCAACATTTTCCCTGTTATGCTCTGCCTCTTAGGCCTCAGTTCAGCAAAGCATTCAAGTACATCTTTATCTTTAGGTCCACTAGCAGCCTTCAGTAAAAACATACAGTTTGAAATTAAAGTGCTCAGCTAAATTTGGTCCTTCGCAGGACTAAAGAGAAAGCTCACACAAGAGCAAAGCAGCATTGCTTTCCTTCCAGTCACACCTGGTTTATTCACTTGCTCTTGCTATGTACAGCTGTGAACTGCTGGCAGTGTGCTTGGATGGAATTTGAGGGATTCACAGCTTCAAAGATGAGATGTGCCAGCCTTTAAAACAAGCTTGTATAAACCCAAGAAACAAAAGCATCCATGTAAACAAAGGGGAGCAATACCTATATTCACACTTGAGCAAAGACACACAGTTTTACATGCAGCCCTGTATCAGGATTGCTCCAGCAGGTTATATAGCATTCACTGTATCAGCAGACATAGCTCTCATTCTGCTACTGGTTTTCTCTTTGCTTCGTGATCAGAGAAGCACTGGGGCCAAGCCTGCTAGTTTTGCAGCACACTGTAAAACACATGAAGTTTCAAAAGCTCTGACAGTGTCTCATCTATACTGAACTAACGTTATAGTTGTGCTCAGGGAGTGCTGTATGCTACCCATAATTGAATTCCTACCTTGTTCTGTGTTGTCTGTGTACTTTTTGAGTTTCTGTACTTTTTGCCTGTAAGTGTGGATTTGTCTGTTGTCTTGCTGAGATTTTTTGGGGGAGGGACATGTCCAATTTTTGAAAAGACAGTGAGATTTTAAAACATATCATCCAATTCAAAAGGCTTGTAGAGGCTGGGTGTAATAATAGAGATCAGAGGATCAGATGTAGAAGAAAATGTACCATTGCAAATGCTGAGTATTTCTGAACTCTGCCACAAAGGGACCACCAGATATCTCAAAACTTCAGCGGGAGTGGATTGCTTCCTTGTAGCCTTTACTGCCTCAGCAGCTCCTTCCCTACCCTGCCACTAACTACAGCAAGAAGAAGCATTGTCTCCATGGCTGATATAAACTGATCTAGCTTTTATTTCCTGCTCCATTAAAGAGTAGCATATGCAAGTCACCATACAGGTGTTAGCCTTTTGGGGGCTGCCCAGAACCACCCTCAGTACCAGTTAAATGCTGATCCTGAACACACAGCCAGAGCATGTAGAGCCTTTCATACCTGAGCACACTTGGCTGACTAGTGGACTAGTCTGGCAGGCTCCTGGATTATTCGGGCTCATTGTCATCCCCTTAGAGTTGTACAGGCTGACCTCTTCTATAGCCCCAAGTCCCATTTACTGCAATGAGAGGTAGAAACATTTAGCCCTAATCACAGTTGGCTCAGGCTTGACACCCTCTTCTGTATGAGATTTGCAAAGATTTAATGTTGCTTCAAGAGACTTGCAAATGTCCCCAAGGGAGTTCATCCATGGGAGTTAGATGCCTTTGCAGGATGCACAGAAGTCAGCTGGGTGCCTAATTCCCATTAAGTTAACTTGTGCAAGTATTTTTGTAAGGCCCTCGGCACTAAATCCCTCTTGGCTTCCCTTCCCTCTCCTCCTTTCCCCTTCAATCTTTTAAGTAAAGATAGCACTTAGCATAAAGATGTGTTGCAAGGCTCCACTCAGTGCCTATAAAGTGCTTTTCAACTCTGGCAGAAGTGCCTAAGTGTACAGTATTCAGTGAAACTGGAAACAGTGGGGATTTTTATGGAGATAATGTGCAAGCTCTGTTCTATCAGATACATTCATCTCCAATTTCCCTGGTGTCAACATCATACAGCTAAAAGAGGGTACCAAATCCCCAGGGCTCTCCGTGCCTTTTGGCACTGCAATTAAATCCCCCAAGTCTCATTCCCATTTCATTCATTTCTGCATGACTGAAGTAAGAGATGTGGTTTGAGGAATAGAAGAACAGGGGATATTTTAGCTAAAGAAATGTAGCTAAGTCTTAGTTATACTTTGTTATCTTCAAAGAGGAGACAGATAACATACAAAGCAGCTGCGTTACAAACAAAAATGCATAGAAAGGGAGTAGGGAAGGGTGTAAGCCTACATCTGACAAATCAGTAATTTGGCAACAGGGAGATGAAATACAATTGATTTGTTTATCAGACCATTCTATTAACCTCTAATGCAACATTTCATCATTTATAATTGAGCTCTCCATTTTATTATTAGACCTTAATAGCTAAATTGGCATCTTGCAGACCAGGCAATACAAGTAAGCAAAGCGCAGGGCTTCAGACACAATTCATTCCCTTCATGTATTCTGCATAGAAGCTGCATCAGCCCCCATTTTACAATGTGGCTGAAATCTTGTTCCCACATTCTCTCCTGGCTGTGCTTCCCTCCTCCACCTGCAAGCCACTTTGCCAGAGATTTTCACATAGACCCACTCCTAGGAGCCCTCCCTACCTCCTTTGTGTGAGGATTGTGTAGGTTCGCTAGAGATCTGCAAGCTACAATGAGCTTATTTTGACTGAAGCAGGCTGAGGCATAGTACAGCTAACAAGCTTCTCTCCTGGGAAGGTGTGCAGATGAGTGTCTGGTGACAAAAAGGCTCTTAAGCCAACACAGCTGCAGCTGAAAGACAACATGTGGATAAGACCTCGCTCCCCCATCTAAGCCCGTTTTGTTGTGTACAGTAGACCTGCAGTGCAGTTTATGCTCTATCCATTTAGGCACGACTAGGGAAAGCAGTCAGACAGAAGAAAGAACTTGAGCCAAAACTTTCCTTTTGCTACTGGGCCAAAGAAAGGCTGGAGAGGAGGCTTAGATGTGGTGGTTAGGGCAGTCAGATGGACAGCCTGGGTGCTATGAATACTAGAGTATGTTACTCAGCCTTAGCACAACATAAATTCAAGAGGATCCAGCTCAGAGAGACCCAGCAGAGCAGAGTGGCTGGATGTGGGAAATGGGCTTGAATGTTGTCCCAATTTGATGGACACATTTTCATGTCCCAGCTGAGTCTCCTGAGGGGAAATAGGGAAAGGAGGGTCTAGCTTGTGAATCATGCCAAGTGTTAGCTGCCACATTGCCTGCCTGCATCAGATTTGCATAATTGTGCCCTTTCTCAATAGCAGAAGTGCATGCACCTGGAGGGATTTGATGGCAGAAGCACAAGTGCCTGGGGAATTCTGGCACTGCCAGGGTCAGCTGGCAGCTGAGAAAAGGTTCAAAGACTCTGAATACTGAGCTTCAGAGCCCAAGTTCTCTGTCCAGGAGACAGGACGGGAGAATTGATCCTGTTGACTGTTCCTGAATTGATCCTACTGACTTTTTGGTTGGACAAATATTACTTCCATAATTTGAAAGTTGCTTTCGCAGTTCTGAACCCACAACTTCAAATGTCACTAATGCATTAAAAATCCCATATAATAACCTAATAAACAATCTTAGTCCATTCCTTTCTCCCATCTTTTTTTTTTTTTTCCTTTCTGATGTAATCATCCTTTTAAAAGAGGACAAAGTAATAAAGCTTGTTCTCAAAACTCTGCCAATTATGTGAGTGGAGACTACATCAGCCACATTTGGGAGAAAAAAGACCTTAAATTACCTATGCTGACAGCTAATGTCAGAGCAGATTATAAGTAAAACTGGTTATATTCACACCAATGATTCAGTGCAACAAACTAGGCCACTCCATGAACATCCTCGCATGTGTAAAGTGACATGTTTCATGAGATAGGGAAGGAAGAAGAAGGTACCATTTGATAACTGGAAATGGATTCTACCCTACTCTTCCTGAAGTCCATGCAAGAAATCCCCTGAATTTAAGTAGATATAAGAAAAAGGCAAAACCCAAAAAAGAATAAAGTATTATTTTCTGGCCAGTAAGAGGCTTTTACTAAAATATTATTGAGTAGTAACAAACAAACATGAAAGCTACAGAACTGCACTTGACATGAATGTCTTTTTTAAAATAAACAGACATGTTTGATTATTTGTAATCCACTATAATCCACTGTGTAATGTTAAATATTTTAAGAGAATTTTTCTTCTATTTGTTCTCAGCACGGCTGGCCTGAAGCCAAAATGTTATTTTTAAAAGCAACACTTCACTAAGGGTTTTGAATTTCTTTCATGTTGGCTCTTTTTATAGCATTTTGAAATTGATTGTGCATAGCAAATTCACAAACAGCAAAAAAGCTATGGCAGCATATCTCTTGTGTAAATTCTTGGTCTCATTTCCTGGGGTTCTGCAGCAGAAGGGACTCTACAAAGTAGTTGCTGTGAGAAACAGACCTGTAAGTACAGAAGAACAGGTAAAATCCTGCTTTTATACCTACAAAGCCAAAATACAACCAGTTCCTCTCTGCACCTCTGCCAGAGGAGAAGCAGCAGCCGGGTTTCTTAAAATGCTACAGAGCTGAGGATGCCACTGCTGAAAGAATTGGGCTGAGCCTTAAACATGTATAGAGGTCTGGAGAGTGTCTGGGTTGTCTATAGACTGAAACCAGGGCCCAGGTTTTATCATACAGTTTTGAATACACTTTTTAATGAAATTTTGAAGCCAAAAGGTGAAGTAAATCAATCTCTGTAAGAAACTGTTTTCCTCAGTAGAAAGTAACACAATGATTTTTCTCTGTTAGCTTTTCATTCCCTGGCAGAGTGAATGCTTTTGCTCCTCCTGGGGATGCAGCTAGCAGATAGTGTTTGCTACAAATATTCTGTTCCTCCTGGTCCCAACAGGTATTTTGCACGATCTCTCCAATCTCCTCCCTGTGACAGACTGCTGTGGCCTCTTCCATCTCCTGTTCTGTCTCAGCATGTTTCAGATCTTGAATTTGAACATCCAGAATTAACCATGCTACATATGAAAGTCTGGGGCCTGGACCTAACATATATTGGTTTGGCTTTCTGCTCAGGAGGTATTTTGTCTCAAATGATGAAAACGCGTTGTAAGTACAGATTGGCTTTCATTGCATACCAGCTCTGGGATGGATAGGACACAGGTTGTATTTAAAAATACTATTTTGCAAACATCAGACTAGAAACATGCTTTCCTAAATGAAAATGGGGATTCTCTAACAATCACCTGTCTCCAGGAGCTGGGGCTTTAATTAAAATATCAATTATTGCAAGACTTGTAATGAAATTGCCAATCAGCTGTGCTGAACATCTCACCTTCCTGCCCTACTCATGCAGGTTTCTAAAGAAGTAGCATTCCTTCTTCCAAAGAACTTTCTGCAATGTAAAAAATAAGCTGCATGAGCAGCCCAGTTCTCTTGTAAGATATTTGTATAGGCCTATAACCTCTTTCAGGGATTTCTTCTTAATTTGTATTCATTCACAACCAGCAGAGAGAATGAAAAGTGTGGCAGGGAGAAATTCATTCCAGGAGTTCTGCAGCACCCTGCAGCTTAGCAAAGGTAATTTGTGTAGTTACAGCTCTTCTTTTATTGAATACATCTGCAGCAGTCATTGGATTGGGATGTTTCCTTTATGCCTCCTTGAGAGCTAGTACATATCCTGGGTGGAAGGTTGAATTTGAAAAATGTTCATATAGCCTGTGACCAGCTATGGGAATATGAAAACCAGAGTACTTTGATCCTATCAAGCCACAGAAATACTACAACATACACAAAAAAGAGAGAAACAATAGAAAGGACTCATGGGTAAACAGCTATTTATTTGTTGTGATCTCACTCTAAAGATTTTCTCATTAAGTCTTAATGTGGTTTGGTACAGAGGTGAGCTGGGGCATGGGGTTGGAGATCATGCCTATAAATAACAGCAAATAAGAAAAACAGTTTTAAAAACTGTTCAGAGCTTTTTTCCTTGTCTAAAATAGAATTTATAGATTTTGCCCTTCTACTATGAGGATGAAAATAAATCTTAAAGTGCAATTAGAAGCAATTCAGAAAAAAAAATAAAAAAAAAAACCAACCCAAAACCAAAAAACCAAAAGCTTATCATGACTAAAACAAGGTCAGCTGCAGGCAAAAGGAAGAAGAGAACCCACAGCCACAAGGTTGATGTTACCCAGCCAAAAGTACGAGGAACAGGGTTAGATGCTGAGAGTGCTCACGGAATACTATCTCCTCACAGTGGCTGAAAGAGATGTAATGACAGAATGTACTCCCTTTTAAACCCAAAGGAAAATTCTGTTTGACTGAGTCAAAGTTGTCTGCTACTCCTTTCCCATCCCTCCCAGGCTCTGAAATGTTCAGAAGTAAAATGGTGACCCATTCTACTTCTAATTTTCTTCCTGCAGTTTTGCATTTTAACATCCTTCCTGCCACACCTAGAACAGTGGCCATTAGATTCACATGTATCTAGGGAAAGAAAAAGACAGGCATTTAAGAAGTGTAGATTCCACAATATAGACGTTTGTCAAAGTTTTGCACAATAGACCAACTGAAAACTAATCTTCCTTTCTCCCCCAGCCTCAAGCTGTGCTTACATCCCCCCACGTCAGAAAAAACACATTCATCAATGATCTGTCTCTTTCCCATCCCACCTGTCAAACAGCTGTAATAAAAATATCCACCATATAAATTACTTTGGAACTCAAAGGGAAATCTCTCAATTTTGAAGCAACTTTGCTAATTTTAAATGGAATGGGGATTCTTTTTCCCTTGTGTTTCATGCTAGCGTATACATTCTAGGACTTCATATTTTGTTACCAATTTACAGCAAGTATTCATCCATATTACTACAGGGTCCTCCAGCAAATGTAGAAACAGATTGACATTAAGAAGCCATACATTTTCTGTAATGAGTCACCTTCTGCAAACCTTGCCTGTTCATAAGTACACAGAAAAATGGAGCTCCTGGGAAAAAAGATTGAATTCTTATCCTGGTGGGGGGAATGGAGGAGGAAAGTTGTACTATTAATAAATCCAAATGTTAGGCTTAACTCAAAATGCACACTTTAGGCAGGGATGATATATTGTACTCCCCCATTTGAGAAGGAATGGCAAGGAAGGCCAGACATGGCTATTTTTCCTTGAAGACAACTAATTTTCCTTCATATGCTTATTCAGGATTCGTGGCTCAAGTGCCTTTTAACTGGGAGCCCCCACAGGAACTGTGTCCCAGCCCTTTCCCCACCGTCAGTTCAATGGGTATGCAACTCCACTGAAGTGAAATGCTCTCTTTCCCTGTTTAGCTTTCAAGAGCAGTGAGGCATGTTGGTTTTTTCTTTTTTTAGGATTGAGAAAGCCAACTCATGTGTCAAGCCATACATTGCAATTGGATATGAATAAGGAGCTATCCATCACTCTCCCACATTCCTGTGTTTACTAAAGGGTCTGTTTAAGGAGCTGTTAAAGGAGCCTTAAAGGCCCCAGACGCCACCAGGAAGGACATGTTCCCCCAGATTTCATAATTTGCACAGGAACAGAACTCCAGTGACTCTGCTCACGTATATTATCAGCACAGGGAGCATATCCAGGATGGTCTAGGACTGCAGCTTCTAGATGCAGAGATTTGAGGAAGCAGAGACTAAGCAACAAAGAACAGGCTGCTGTAGTGACTACAGAGTTCTCCGGGACTGCTTAGGCTTTGTCAGGATCCACTTCAGGCCCCAGAGCATGCCAGAAGGCAAGGGTGCTTAAAGTCACCCTCATCTGTGTTTCCCTCAGGCCTCCAAATTAGAGACTGCACCTCTGAGATGCGGATCTGAATTTCAGTCAGCCTTGACTAATGAATTGATGCTGTCTGTTTTGGCATGGGGCTTGTCCCTGCAGTGCAAAACTGCTGAGAATAGGGGGCTGCTCCAAGAGCAGAATTGATGCTGCGAGCAACAGAGTGATCACTGCCCTTGTGACTGCACACAGTCCCCTGCCTTTGATGCTGCTCCAAGTAGACAGCACGGGGGAGGGACACCCACTCAGATCCCTAAATACCTGACCCCTGTGATGCGGGTCAATATGCCAGAGTGCCACTGGCATGAGCTCAATATAAATGCAGTGAAAAGGTACATCTGGGGCGCGTGCCCTCAGTTTTCCTCATCTGGCTATGTCCCAGGCTCCAGCTGGATAACCAGCTGTGTCCCAGCTCTGAAGCACTGCCAAGCTTGGAGCCTCTCTGCTGCCACTCCTTCTCTTTCTCCTTGCTACTACTTCTCATTATTTTCCCGTTTTCCACACTTCTGCTGCATAAAAATTGCCCATCTGACAAAGAGTGTTACAGTCAAAATCTCATTATGGGCACAGGGGAACACACCTTATTTGCAGAGCCAATAATTAGAGTTTATTGTTAGTCTGATTAATGTTTCAACAGTAAAATCAAAATGAAACAAAGTCCAGTTACTATGATGCTAACATTTGTAGTCCGTGTTAACTAATTATTGCTAATTCTATTATCAGTACAGTCCAGGTTGTTAGTCACCAGCTTCCTGGTATCTACCTCTTTTTTGTCATGCCATGCTCACCTTGCTTATGAGTAGCAACAGCAAATAATTAGTGTCCCAAGTTCCTCACTGGGAGGAGTATGCTGTTGATGGTTATTTTCCTCATCTTTGGTCCTGGGTCTGCTTGGAGTTTTCATAGTCTGTTGCTATCCCTTTTTTTAATTGGTGCCCAATTTTAGTAACAGAATATCCACTTAGGGGTTGTTGGAACAACATACATGATTTAATTTCTTCGGGCTAAACCCATGAAATTCACAGTGTTAAGCTAAATAACAAAAAATAAGTTGGACATTAGCCACTGTTTGGCAATTGCTGGTTCAGCTAAAACAAGCTAGTGTAAGCTCGGGACCATACAAGGCCTGAAGTGGCCTGGTTAAGATAAAATAAAATAAGCACTTTTTCAGTAGCAATGGCAACATCTTATTTCCTAAGGTGCAGGGCTACAAAAGCTGTGTTCACAGTGGTGCTGCTGACACATACGTGCTCTCACACATACCAATTACGTCAATGTTTTTGTCAGTAAAACTCTGCTTACCTGATCTTTTTCCAGTTACAGTCAAATGTTAGATGTTGTTCCCTGAAACACCTACAGTTTTCTTTCCAGCTGAAGTTGCTCGGCTCTGTTCACATCTGACAGAGTCACACTTGCATTTCAAGAAACAGCAGCTTGTGGTTTCATGTGGTTTTCAACATGAAAACAGCCTCCGTCCTGTTCTGGACACTAACGTCAAGGAAATGCTTTAGCCATTCAGCACTGAAACCAAAGTTCAGTTCCACCAATAGTAGCATTACTATAGCCATTACTAGTACAGGTAGTAGTGTACAGCACACAGGTGCAGACATAAATTTATATATTTTTATATATATTTATATATACACATGTAAGCTCAACACTTGGAATATGGAACAAAGTGACAATGTATCACACTTCTGACAAACTTCAGGCATTTATAAACAGAAAGGAACGAAAATCTAAAATGATATATCTTAGATTTCCCATTTAATGAAATACCGTATTTTTTCATAGACAGCCTGAACCTTGGATAATCCCTACTGCTTTAAAAGCGCCCATACTTGAAAATAAGTCCTCTTACAACCTACAGTGTAAAATAACCTGCAGTAAATCAGAAGAAAGGGGTATTGGTTAGAGATTATGGGGAGGAAGGGGAGGCAGACAGCTCCAGGGCAGACTTTCCTTCATATTACCTGCATGTACCTAACACCTGCATTGTTGCTAAGCTGCAAGGACTTTAAATTGGAAAGAGAATCTAATTTCTGTCTTAAACCAGATAAATTATGGATTGGTTATGTAACTGAAGAAACAACATTTCATTACAAGACAATCAGATAATGTGTAGATGGAGCTAATAAACTGCTGGTGTAATTTTGGTTTGTTTTAAAACTTGTCTTCAACCAGCACATGAGAAATGTCATAAAACTGTAAATGTCCTGCAGCTTATTTAAGAAAAAATCATTAAAAACAAAGTTATTAAGACTTTGAGTAGAAATACATGAAATCTTACAGATTAAAAAGAAGCGTACACATGTGTATGTATTTATGAGTGTATCCATGTTCAGTTTGTAATAATTTGTCAGATTTTTTGGTCTCCATTTTGTGTTTTGTTTTTGAACTAATGCAAAAACAACATGGGATAAGAGGCTTAAATGCCATTGACCCTATTGCAGTAAGAGTTAGGTTTCTAAATACCTTTGAAGGTCTGGTCTTTACATTCACTCTGTTTCCACATTCAGGAATGGTAGCTTTACAATTCTCACAAAATTATTTTGAGGTTAAATATAATAAAGATAATTAAGTGATCAAACTCCTTGGTAATTGAGACTACATGGGTACCTTAGACAGGTGAATAAACAGTCATGTTTACCTTCAGGGCAGTTTGACAATTTTCAGCTTACATCAGTTTGCCCATAATTAGAGGTGAGAAGGAAACAGGAAAGCAGAAAGTGGGAGGACTTTAGGATCAAAGCTAAGTGACCTTGACAGGAAGGTGGTTTTTATCTCTCCAGAAGGAAGTAACCTAAGCTGACAACAGTCACAGTGCAGTAGAAGGGCACATAATATTTAGGATAGTGGTACAGTGTAATATTTAGGATAGATTTGCATTAAAATGCAAATAAGTGCAATTTTTGGAATCTCTGAGATTTAATTAAATGCGTCCTCTTTTGCAAAAGCATGGATTTCTCTAGATACAGTCAGTAAACATTTGGTCACTTCATGTAGTATTTAAGCTCCAGTGTCTTCAGCTGTAGTCATTAAAATCAGGCTAACAGAATTTTTGTCAATAAAAAGAATAGCAACAATTGAAAGAAGCAATAGTAGAACGAAGAAACATTTAAAAAAGAATTAAGAGTGACATGCTGGCTTTTATGACACAAAAATCTCATCAGTTTCAACAAGACTGAGGCTGGTTGTTTCTGTTTACCACTTTCTGTAAAAGCATCAGAGAAGTTTAGTTTTGCCTCAAGAAAATACTTAAGACATATGGACTAGTCTTTCCCCTAATGGAAGAATAGCAGATTTATCCCTTTCTGATGGGGAGCAGTGTCAGAGACTGTATTGACACCTCGGCTGCTCAAGCTTCGTTTCTTACTAGAAATGCTTTTCTTGAGCATTAACTGCTCAGGGGAATATCTTTCAAATGAAACGGATTTTCTGAAATAAGAAGGAAGTCTCTCTTGTCCAGATTAGTATCTCTTTGTCTTTTTTTTTTTTAAACAGAGACATCTGTTTACAGACATGAAAGCACAAATTATGCAGAAATACTTTCTTTTAATTCTGCTCCTCCCAAACTACTTATCCAGTGTTTTTCATCTTGGTTATCAATCCCGGCAGCTCCGTGGAATTAATTCAGAATCAAAACCAAAACTCCACTGAACAAAGGAGGCCAATTTTGCCGTCTTCAGAGGCTTGCACAGAGCAACGTCCCACTGAATCCTGGACCTAGAACAACCACTTACATCAGACATTTTGTATTTTTAGGATTAGCTCCTTCAGTTGTCTAAAACATAATAGCAGAGCTGTCCTAGAAGCTTCTAATCCCCAATTTGCTGTGTATGATGATCACATAGTTATTCAGCATTAACAATATAGTTAAGAGTTGCAGTGTGACTCCCGCTACCTTCCATGGAAAATGATGACAAAGAGTCTGTCTGGAACAGATTTTAAAATAAAGCACCACATTCACGTCTCCATTACACGTGGGGAAGATTTCAGTAATTCCATTAGATACCTCACTTCCAAAAAATTATAAACTCTTCTTATATCCCAAAGAGATTCTACTTATAATTGCAAAGAATTTAACCATACTTTTAACACCAATTGTCTTAAGCAGATTGGAATCTTTCCAGATTTTTTTTTACTCCTAAGCAGCAACATGTTTACAGGGATGTGATACATAGCACTGAAAGGAACCTTCCTACAGTTTTTAATGCCTGCAGGAGTATGCTTTAATAATACAAGCAAAGGGGTTAGTCACTTGTATTATTTGATGTTCACAGTGTATGTATGCAGAGCTGTGTGAACTAAGAGAGAAAAAAAAATAATTGTGTGATTCAAATTCCCTCAATATTCCTAATTAAACAACTCATTAAAGTTTTCAAAGAACTAGTGACATAAGTGGCATTATTAAATACTTCAGAAGCTATTCAGTCACAAGTAACATTATTCTTTTATACATTTTCATATTCTGAGAAACATAAAATTACTAGCAAAAACATATTAAAAGGCCCTTTTCAAAGAAGAAAACCACCTCTCAGATTAGTGATTTGAAAAGCAAGTATGCATGTTTCCTATTCAAGAAACTTCAAGAGTTTCAGAAACATCACTCACTGTTCACAAAACCTCAGTTAAGTAATGAGTCATCAAGTGGCTGGAAATACACACTGAAGTGGTAAAGTTTATTGCCTCACCTGAAGTCACAGGCAGAGTGTAGATGATTCTGGCATGCAGTGGTACAACAAATAAATCATCTTGCCTGGACAAGAATGTCCCACTAGCCAGATTTCTAGAACATCCCTGCCATCATGGCGTGGTATTTATTCACCCTGGATGAACCTCAAACGTGCCTTATTCCTATTTTAATAGTCATTAACCAGTCCTAGTATCCTAGTAGCAGAAATAGTCCCTTACACTGCTGCATCTTTTTTTTTTTTTTTTTTTTTTTTAGCTAGCAATGAGGGTAGCCCAGGAGGACTTGCCATGGATATTTCCACCTGCTGTCATTCATTATAGCCCTGCTTGAGAAGATCTCCTAGACCCTTAATAGGATCCCAAGTAGGATCAAGAGATCTGAGAAGGGAGGCCAGCAGATCTGCATTAGCTCTTCTGCTACAGCTTAAGCTGTGCAGTTAATAGAGGTAACATTAAGAGGCTTTTAAAGAAGCTATAGCATTTTAGTGTAGCCAGTTACTGTCACGATCAAAGAAATAATAAACTCTTTCATCAAAGAAAAGATGTGACCTACTAATCTACAGTTCTTTTAATAGCACTCTCGTAATGAAATGAGTCTTAATGGGCATCTCTCTATTTTCCAGTTGATTGCTTCTGTTGGAGCATATTTGCACAAATGCAGTTCACTTGCCCACAATAAGCCGAGCATTGCAGGCGTTTCTGATTTGGTACCACTCTGCATCCATTTCACACTGGTAAATGACCATGAAAGTCTATAAGAAATAAGAAGGCCCTTGACAATCAAATACAAAGCCAAAGTTCAGCTATTTCTATCTTCCCCAGGTCCAGTACCATATGTCCCTATGGTTCACCTAGCTTCATAGTGGGAAATTATCACACTTTTCTGTCAAGAAGTAAAGAAAAATATGGTGAGCACTGAACCTCTAGCAGAGAGAATGAAGCAAACAGCAGCTGGTGAATGGAAAACTGCTTAAGACAGACAACTGCTTTGCTCTCCCACAGATGAAATGGGGCACGCTGAAAATGTGGGGGTAGCAAGGAAAGTTGCTGTAAGGGGGAACTGCAAAAGGCAGGCAGAAGAGATTAGGGTCACTAAAAAGAGGCAAACAAAAAGGATAGTAGCAATCACATGTAGGATTGTGGCTATCCAAGAAATGTGAAGTTACAGACAGTTGTAAATAGCCAAAATGCAAAAAGTAGAAAAGAACAAACTCTTTTGCACATATAGAAGTGCATAAACTCTAATATGCCTAAATTAGAATCAGGTGAACTCCACCTACCTGTTAGCCCTTAGTTGTACCAGTTGCTATAATCCCATTATCTCAGTCTGTGAGTTTCTTCTGTAGGAAATAAATCAGGATTTTAGCAATTAATATCATGTTTGACAACAGTATACACTGCCCAAAGCACAACCAGGACATTCCTGTCAAAGAATTTTCTTTTACTTGTGTCTGTTATTGAACTGCTTCATTACTACATCAAAAATAGTTAGTCTTTGATAGGAAGATATGCTGGTGCCTATTGAAAAAGAAACCTTACCTCCTCCTTTCTTTTATTCCTGGCTATGCGTGTGGCAGTATAGCCTCTGCCTTCATTATCACACTGCAATGCTTGAGGGAGAACTGCAAGGCCACTAAAGCAGCTGCAAGCCCAGACTTTTTCTCTTGTGTTTGGAGAGTATGGCTGACACCTTGGCTTTAAGTAATTGCTGATCAGCAAAGACAGGATCTGTTGTCTATGGTTCTGTCTCATTTATGGGAGCTTGTGGATAATTTTCCTCTCATGGCGTGGAGATAGATGCCTGATAAATGGTAGGCTGAGTGCGCATAGAAAAAGTGAAACAGGATATCTCTTCTACAATACAAGAAACAGTTTTCAGGGAGAAGCTGACCAGATGTTTTTTTAATGTGCCTAAAGATTTGGAATAGTTCCCTTACTAGAGATTTTTGGGTGGTGGCATCTCATGCCTTTCTCAGAATGGAGTCTTATTTAAAACAGCTCCATTTTTGCTTTACAATGAAAAGCCTACAATGTCACTGATCATTTCTAAGAGTCTGTCTAGGAGACTTTCAAGTACCAGTGCCTAAAAAGAAATAGAAGAAGATGCATTCAAACGATGTAGCTTTTTTAGTGGAGTGACAAAATGCTTTAACTTAGGCACTTCGAGTCACCCAAGAGTCTTTCACTTTCTGTTAACTGGGTAGGGAGACTAGGCTCCTTTTCAGACATCAAATTTTGTTGAATAACGTAGTCTGAATTCCTTTTTGATGACACTCCTGCTTTGAAGAACCTGATAGTTCTCTATTCTAAAATAAATAAATAAATAGATAGATAAATAGGGTTAGGGAAAATCCCAACTTTATAAAAACAACTGCAAGCTTGATAGCAGCTTATTGCATGTCTGAAAACAACAGTAACTTTCACAACAGGATGACAACACTAGAGAGTTCCATCAAGTGCTGCAACAATTTTCATGCGTTCAGGGATACTTTTGGTACTGCTGAAAATCCTTTGGCTATGATTCCATGTACATCTGCTACTCTCTGCCATTAAGATATCATTCAGGAATAAAAGACCCATGTATCAGATATGCATAGCAGTAGGAGTGCTACCTATTTGTTCTCCTACTAAATGTTTTTTACTACTAAATTGCTTAGCTGTTTTAGTCTTCTCTCCATCAAGAAAAACTTAATATGATTTACAGCATTAGTATTAGCTGCTAGTCACATACCCGTCCCCTGTTGTTGGTTGTAACGAAGCATTAGGGGAATGCTTCTGGCTGCAGGGGGACAATAAAATATTGTGGAGACTTGTCCCATCACCTGCAAAAGGCAGAAGTGGCAAGAAGCCTTTTGCAAGACCAGCTACTGCTTCCTCTTAATGCCACACAGAAGCACCACAAAGAGGATAGGATCAGCTGGAGCTGGGTCCGTCCTTCCTCCTCCATATAGCTGCTTGCAGAGGTGACTAGTCTGTGACACCTACATAATGTTGCTGCTCTTGCAGCAGTTACTGCTCTTGCCTGCACACCCAGGGGACATCAGATCCTTTTCCAGGTGTTTCAACTACAGCGTCCACACACTCTCCAGCATACGCCTACATCCAGCCAGTCTGTGCAGCAAAGGTGCACGTGGTGGTTAAAGCACAGATATTATGGCTTGGACTGGCACACCATCAGAAAGGAAGAAGAATAACCTTGTGATTAAAATGCTGCTGTATGCCTCAGGAAATCTAAGTCCACGCTCCAGCCCTGCACAGGTAACGTTGAATGACCACAGAAAAGTCACTTTATGCAACCATACAATGGAAACACGATTTCCTTACTGTGCTTCGATCTTTTGTGTTGAGGCTGTTTATGCACAGTGGACAAAAGACACGCTCACAGTGTGGCTAAATACAGACTTAGAGTGGGCATCTCTGGAAAAGGATGACACTAAGGCTCTTTTCAAATGCCAGGTGAAAAAAAAAATCAAAATATCTGAGAGCAGACAAACATCATCATCAATCCAGTCACCAGCTACTTCATAAAGTCATACAGTCGTCTTTTGCCACCACCAGTCATGAACTAAAGATGAAGATGTACTTCTCACTTTCTCTCTTTTGTCAGGGTGTGCTTTTGTGAAGGCTGGTGTTTGTGTGCGTTCAGGTCCACCAGCATTAAAGCAGTTGCATTGTTCAAAAGTGCCACATTAATAGATCCTAGTGCAGGATAGAGGTGGTAGTTATCTTAACATTTCTTCTGCATTTAGTTATTTTTATAGTTCTGGACCTTTTTTCATGCTGAGAGAATTGAATAAAAAAATTACTTTGAAAGACACTATAATCAACCACTGATGGCTGCAATTACATTGTGTACTTCACGTCTTCAGAAAGTGCCTCTAGTTTAAAACCACAAATCTTTCAGTTTGAATTCTCTCTTGGCTCTGTTCAGTTTTATTATTTCAGAGGTGTATTTACAGGAATGATCGCTAGAGTATATGGGTTTATATAACAAAGATAGGAAAAAAAAAAAGGTGAACATCAGAAGATTAAAATTTCCTCAGCTATCTTCACACTGAAAAATTGATATTTTTTTTTCTGTTGATGATTATTTACAAAGGAATGCCTCATGGACAATGAAGGAAAAAAAGCATTTGGATTTCAGAGCTGTAAAAGCTAATTCACATTTGAGAAAATTATTAGATGGAGACTTCCAGATCTGACTGGTCATAAGAGAGATGTAATTGTAAAGTAAGCTCAAACTCAACAACTGCTTTTTAAGTCCAAGTCAATTATGGACAAGTCTGCAGTGTTACAGCTTCTGAGCACATGAAACTTAGCTATTACTGAAAATCTAGTAAGGAATTCTTTGCTATGTATGAAAATGTATCAATATGATATATTAAAATGTAAGAATATGACACTGAAAAGAAGTTAATGTGATAAATCTGGAAGCCTCCGTTTTTTTGAAGTTAGCTGGAATACTGTCTTTTCTTTGTACAACTATTGCTACTTTAACCTTTCCCCCACCCCCCCGATGAGAATAATTTTTCTGCAGATTTCCCATACAGCCTTAATCCTTTCCTTGCAGTCTTGCCTGCAGGGTAGCAGAACCACATACTTTACATTTGCAAGGACAGCCACAAGGACAGCCTAGGGTCCTGGCTTCCCTGGGTCATTCAAATTTCCTTAGAGACTTAGACATTGCTTCTTGGGCATGGCTTTGCAACAAGGTAAAATACAAGCAAATGATCACCAGATCCTCACCTAACATGCCTCATTCCATACTACAGACTATCCCACTTTGCACAGCAAACACGGGATTTGGCCATTATTCTTCTCCCCCATTAATGCTTTCCCCATCTTTCATTCCTCAGGCTTTGACAATTAAGTGTTGATGTCTTCCTCCTCTCTGTCAGGCTTGATGGGTTAAATACTTGCACCTGATGCTTAAGCCAGGGGAAGGTTCTTCCAGCAGGACTGTGTGAGTATGGAGAGTATCTCTCACTGCATGTTCTTGCCAGAGGACTAGCAACTGGTTGTCCTGCACAGGGAAACTGAAGCTGAAACCTGCAATCCAGTTTCTGTGGTGGGCCATTTGCTCTGTAGAATTGGTTGGGATTTAAACAGGGTCAGTTTGCCTGGCAAACTCAAATCGGTACTGGCTGAGTATGCATCCGAAAGGTATGATATCAGAATATTTTTAGTGCATCTCCACATCTTCTACAAAATTAAATATAATTTAAAGCTACCAGAGCAAAATCCTCCTTTTCTTCCAAAAGTGTTGTATGTACTTCATATAATATGACTATTAAAGAAGCCAGGAACTGGTCTGCATCTATCCACCACCAACCATAAATCAGACCTGATTTGGGGGCAGTGAAGGCACATACGCTGCTGGATTCACAGTGTCATCTGCTAGAATGAAAGAGCAGGCTCTATTCTGTCTTTGTGCATTTTTACCCAAGAATCTAAATGGTGTCTGTGACGATGGATGCAGTTTAGTTGTGTTGCATAAATGAGAAAAAAGAAAAACGCAAACAAAATCCACCTAAACCTACAACATTTCCCATGCTTAGTTTCCTAAATTACTATACCACATCACTTACTAACTTTCAGCTCCTTACTCAGGGTCTGTGTGAGAATAACAATGCATTATCAATTCCTGAAAATACAATTAATATTCATTCCATTGTACTAATGGACCTTAATTCCTAATGTATGAAGGTTTGTACCCAACCCTCAAACAATGAAACTGCACCTAGATGACTAGTGAATAAAAGAGAAAAAAAGAAAAAAAGAGAAAAAAATATCAGCACTTCTGTTTAAATAAAGGTTATGTCAGAAACTTTAGAGACAGTGATGGTTGTTGGCATATTTAGAGGCTATCTAAAATCTAATAATCAGCAGCCCATAACATCCAGGATTTATAAATACATACAGAAGAATAATTAAATGCATGGAATCTGAAAAGAAATTTTCAAGTCCAGAATCTAGGACACTTTATAAAACATATTCTTTTGAGAGTTTATTGAGGAGGGGATACTATGGGGCTGAACAGAAAAGAATGAAGAAAAAGTGTTTTCCCTCTCCTCGCTGTTACCTCTCACGGGAATGCTCTTTGCTAGTCTGATTTATTTAACCAGCAGCTGGGAAGCGCAGCACAACCCACAGGGCTGAGTGGGAGTGAAGGTGGAACATCTTTGGGGTTCCTGGTGTCAAGAATTTGCACCTGATGCCTGTCACTGTGCCAGAAAGGCATGTCCAGGGCAGAGCTCCCTGATTTGTAGGAGCAACTCCAATGGACACATTTTCTCTTTGATTTATAGCTGAAATAATTAAGTATTTCTCTGAAAGGGTGTGAATTTGCACTGAATTCTCACACTGGTGTCATCAAGACATTACCTACATTAATGAGATACTGTGGGAGAAGGTGAATAGAAAGGTTGACTAAGAATATCATCACCTAGGGGAAATGATTTTGAAGTAAGTTGATGTTTATACTGATTAAGCAATTGTTTGAGGGTTTGATCCTTCAAAGAGGCATGAACATAAACTTTAAATCTGCAGCTTGTCACACCAAAGACAGTTCTGTGACTGCAAGTAACAGTGTTTTTATATTAACAATCATCATACCTAAAGTTAGACTGTGATTCTTTTAATGCTTGGCTATGCAGATTCCTTCTTCTCCCATAAGCCCCCCAGATTTGCTATATATTTGAGCTGACAGAGCTAAGCCAGTTGTCTGAGTCTGGTGTACAGTAAAATTGTTTTTCATTCTTGACAGTTGAACATGATGAGTTCCGCAACAAGCTGACTGGGCTGATGGTCGAGAGAACACCATACTTAAAGCAGCCCTTTTGTCTTACTGCTCATCTTTACATGATGTAAAGAAAACAAAGACATTTTAGCCACGATCCCAAGGTCCCATCAGTTATATTTGCACATCTACATTTGAAGAAAATAAAATATCCCTGGTGAATGGCTTGTCTTCAAAATAAAGAAAGGAGATTGCACAAGAAAAACTATTTATTTTTTTTTTTGCAGAGACCTCTCTGGAGCATGAGACACAGGGACTGGAGCACAGAATGGCATTTAAGAGCCACAGGATCTCACTCTTTGCTAAAGGCTCCGCTTAGAGTATAGTGCTTCTGTGCTTTTTATTCACTCAACTGAATTTATCACTATGACCCATAAAACAGTTATCAGCACCTAGAGGGCAAAGACACCCTGCATGTCATTTGGTACTTACCCAATTGCATGCTTAAGCCAAGGTCTGTAAAGGTGTGCCTCCTCTCTTGCCACTCACAGGGAAGCTGCTGGGGCTTAGCTGATCTGCTGCTTCAGAAGACTTCCCAGTCAAGAAGGACATTATGGGATCATGCCCTTATTTCAGCATTTTCGACACATCTCTGCAGAGGAGAGTAAAAGGCTGTATTTCACAGCTATGATATCATTCTCGTGAGCTATATTTCAGCACGAGCCACTATAAACCTCTCCCATGACATCAGACCTGTGAAATATAGCTGACTTCAAGTGCAGAAAATTCCCCCCAGGAATAATTGTTTCCTGGCAATTGGCACTTGAAGGACCGATTCTTTAAGGTTGGTACAAATCCTGTGTAGTTGATGCTGCTCTGGGTAGCACTGCTTAGGAAACATTAAGTGCAGGACCAGAGGTACGGAGCCCCACTGTGCGATGTGGCCATAGGGATAACGAGATGAGCACTGGGGGAGCCTGTCAAGTGATGATTTTCACTCGCTTATGCCTCAGCAATCCATGCAGACTGCACTAATAGCAAAAAATAGGTTTTCTCCTATGCTGCAGTCCCTACCTCAGACCCTGTCTCCCTGATAAGGCGAGCCGTGTGGGCACAGCCAGAGCTGCTGTCTCATCCATCTTTTCACATCTGCACGCCAAGCACAGATCACGAGGGGTGTGCTGTTAAATGGCAGCTTGCCAGGGCACTGATTAACTCACCTGGGCAGGCACCAACCTCCCTGCAAAGCAACCTGGCAGGAAAATGGAAGTCAAAAATATTGCGTGAGATATAATCTCCTCTTTCACATCACACCAGGGAAATGCCCACTAGAACAGACTCCACTCAGAGCTGGGGGTTAGAGGAGTGGATGTTAGCAGAGTGGTAAAGGACAAGACCTTTCGCACGTCAGAAGGGTACAGCAGGTGGTTAAGAGAGTATAAACTGGGAGAGAATTAAAGCCACTTCAGGTCTCCGGAGCCTGAATCTGTCCATGTTCCCCTTTAGCGACCTGTGCACTTATTTGCCCCTGCTCCATGAATCGCACTAAAAGCGATTGTTGAAAAAAATTTTAAAGCTTAGTCACTCTGTTTCTGTTCCTGCTCTATGAAGGTCACCTTGTGGTGGGCAGCAGGTCAGTTGTTGCTGTTGGATCTGTGTGCGTGTGTGTGTGTACGGTTACAGGTATGTGTGCCTCTGTCTATCTCACAATGCTCAAAGTTTATGTGGACACAGCTTCCACGACCTGCAGGACAGAGTTGGTTTTGCCTACGGGAAGTTCACTGGCAGTAACGAGAGCTAACTACAAACCTTCTCTCTTCTCTGGAGAAAACTACACTGCTTCAGAATTAATTGTACCTTTTCTCTTCTTCCTCTTAACGCTAAAAAAACTGACTCCTCATCCAGAAGTTACCTTTTTACAGTATTTTACCTTGTGAAGCAGTAAAACAATATTGTTTGAACAGCCCTGTTCCATTACCTACTCCCCATCTAAAAGCTAAGTGGTATTTTCTAAGAGGAACCGTAAGAGACTTGAGGTTATTTCATGTAATTCATTATTAAGAACAATGAGAACCAGAAGAGTGGCAAATCTGAGGAATTTTAAATGCTTTAACTCCATCAGTGTAGCTCAAAAGCTAAATTCTGCCCGATTTACACCTTCAAAAAAACCAAACACACATAATATAGGGAAAAAAAAGACCTTTGATATAGAATATGATCCAAGCAGTGCTGTGTAAAATGCTTAGAAAAAAAATAAATTCCTCTTTTAAATTTGGTATAGTGAGACTGTCATTCCACAGTATTTACAAAGATTCAGAACTGCTGCATTGAATTTTAAGCTGGTTCAGAATTATTGTTTTCTGAACAGAATATGGAGGGGGGAACAAACTTAACTTAAAAGAATCTATGCAAAACCGAATGAAATTTAATGAAATTATCCTTCTCTAAAAGTATGGATCTGTTTGGACTAAAAAATTAACAAAGTCTTTATGAAACATATATGTTGTGGACTGTTTCTGTCAACTAATTCTGATTTCTTCACATTATAAAACATTCCGAAGCTGTTCATTAGGCATTTTGCCTGACTGATTACCTGAGACTCATAGTACCATTTCTTCTTCCCGAAGAGAAGCTTTCAATGTTTTTTAAAAAACAGAACTGGCTTCACTACACTGTGGTGCTTTTTGTGTAGCTTTTTTCATGATGAAACCCATGCAATCTTCAGAGATAGGGATCATTTTCATAATTATCTTGTAGGTGCACAGATATTTAGTATTAATAATGATATTATTAATATATACTATATACTAGGAAGCAGTACCTAGTAAGAACCCACAGATAGCAATGAAATAGCTGATTTTTTTATTATTATTATTTTAGAAGTTACTAATTAAAGCATTTACATATATAACTTGGTATTTAAAGTTCCAAAACTTGGTACAAAACTCTGGCAGTAGGTAACTGAGAAAACCAAAATGTCCACTGAAGTTCCTACACAGTATCAAACAGGTCTAGTATGTGGGAGATATTGACAAATATGCACATTTATTTCACTAACCTGTTTACTTGTCCCCACCTAAATGAAGCCAAAGGCAAAACTCCTTAAATGTGAGGGGGAAATCCTGGAGTTCTCTAAGTCCAGGCTCTTCAGCCCATAACTATAGTGACAGAATACTTCCTGGGAAGACAGGTGTACTCTTGCTAGCCCTTCTTCGATGTAATAAGATAACCTCATCAAGATCCCCAGTCAGAAACTGAGCAGTTACGTCCCAAAGTTCGGGCAGTAAAAAAAGAGAAATGCCTGGTTTGCCTTAGTTGATGAATGGAAGTAAATTGAGTTAAGGGGGGGGGACCCCCAAAAAACCCCAAATATCGCAACTCCTTCCTCCTATTCAATATAGATCCCCCCAGATTATTTGAAGGACCACGTGCAACATTTTGAACCAGAAACAGTCCAGATTTTCAACAATCGCTATTACTCTTCTACTTTTTTTGGACTTGTTTACTGTAGTCATGAATGTTAAGTACCTTTGAAAAAGCTCAAAAATTTGTTGTTTTTCTTTTCAGAGATCCTTTGAGACTGCAAAGACTATTTGAAGAAGGAAGACGGCATGAGATTGGATTCAGTGCAGTAAAGTAGGTTAGTTTGAGGACAAGACAAAAAGTGGTTATTTAGATTTTTCTTGTGTTGCCGTGATGAGAACTTACCATTGCTTCTGGCTGCTATTTTGGGCTGGTCAGCCCCACCAAAGTTTCTTAACTTCATTATCCGGAAGGACTAGTGGCTTTGCAGAAAAGGAAAAGATTTTGGTATTGTCTGGAAGCAGCAGACAAGACCCCCATCGTTCCAAAAGGAGCTGGATGTGGAATCAGTTCTTTTTATTGGAGGAATACACAGGAACTGACTACCAATATGTTGGCAAGGTAAGATTCTTTCATACATATCTATGTTTTGATTTTAGAAGCACTGGAAAGCCAGCAATAGCAAGTAGGTAAGAACAACTCCTGCTACAACGTTTAGTTCACCTTCCTGTCTGCTGAGCTTCTGCTGAGGAGTAATTCAGTGGAAAGGTTAGTGCACTTCAGCTTCAAATTATAATCAACAACAGGAAGTTCCTCATTTAACCAGCAAGTGCCATAGCCAATCATGCAGAATTATATTAAAGATTTTTCTTTTCATTTTTGCTTGGAAATAATGCAGCTTAATTACAGAGTTGTCTAGGCCAGATTTTTAGCTTTAAAATGTAATATGCATTTTCCCTCATGCACATTAACTTTCCTAGAGTCAAACTGTATAAACCAGAAGAGGTTTTGATCTGAGGTATCTGGGAATCACAGTGCTGGTATTTTGGTGAGGGTTCTTTTTACCCAGAAAAAGGTCATAATTTCCCGTTTTATCCCCCACTGCACACAACAATGTTGCAGCCATTTTCTGACAAGGTTTTGTGGTGCCACCGAGGACTCTATGGCATGACCTTAATATCATGAGCCATGCTATTACAAAGAGTTGAAGCACACTGTGCTTATACACTAAGAAGCAACAGGCAACTGAGCATTTCTAAGCTCAAAGCCTGCTGACAGAAAAGGGTCTGTAAATAAATAAATAAATAAATAAATAGAAATAATAATAACAATAGTAGTCATAATAAGAACCACAACAATAATAAAAAAATAACAGCTTAACTCTGAGAATATCCACCTCCCTGAGCAGCAGACCCCCATGTAGGTAAATATGCAAATTGCAGAGCTAATGCACTGTGGTAAGTCTAGAGAGAATCTATACTGCCCATGGTACCAGAGTCTATAGGAGTTTCTCTTGCAGAATTCAGAAATTGTGCTATTGATGATGACATTCGAAGCAGAAACAATACAGCTTAGTTTTCCAAACTGAAATAGGATTATGCCTAATCTAGTTTGATCTCTCAAGCCTCTTAGCAAAGGCTGCAGGTCACAGTGGTTTGACATTTTATCTCCCTCTGAAAGTCTCTGAGAATTCCCATGAGAGATGGTGGCTGCTTTTCTTGCCTGCCAATCAACTGTCAGTCAAAGCTGGATGTGACACCTCTCTCCTGCTAGGATGGCTGCAAGGCATGATTCAAATGAAGAGCTACTCAGATGGTGTAGTACTCTTAGAGCTCTGACCAGGATAATCAGTATTCATGAAGGGTACCATTGAGCCCAATCTACAGGAAAAAGCCAAAGGCAGAGAGTCCTCAGAAAGGGGAAGTAGAGAAGGAAGATAAGAAGGTAATAAAAAAGCCAGAAGAGAGTAAGAGGGAAGAGCTAGAAAGATGGAGGTGGAAGGAGAGGAAATCAGAAGAGGAATCCAGATAGAGGAGGGTAAAGTGACATCAAATGGGAGTAGAGGATAGGACCTGGGAGAAAAAGTTTAGCTAAAGAGAGGACAAATAGGAACAGAAGATGAGACAGTGAAGGGGGGTGAGTGTGTGTAAGAAATATGGAGTCAAGGAAAAAACAAAAAACAACTACAAATTGAAAGACAGCAGTTCTCCATGCACTCTCCTTTTTCACAGTTTATTCTGGGAGTGTGAGAGTAATGGGGATCCCTTCTCCGTATATAAAGTATGTGGTCCTAAGGTGAGTCTTACAGCCTGTAATTTTCACTGTGAATTTTTACATTAGACCTGCTCAGCCCTAAGTCCCCATTCTCCCCACTGCAGAGTTAGAGCAGAAGCTATTGGCTTCAGAGGGACTGATGCGGCAGGGAATATTCCTGTAGGATGAGTTTGCTGAGAAACAGTTAAAAAATGGTCTAGTTGGACCAGAAAACAAAAAAAGTTTAAACTGGAGTCATTGAAGAGAAAGAAATGTGGATGTTATTTTTAAAAGTTGTTCTACTATTGGTACTTTAATACACTTCCTATTACAAAGCGTAGAAACAACACATAACGTATAAATGTCATTGATTCTGTGTTGCTGGGCTGTTCACAAGTGGCCTTTCACATGTCTTTCAAATGCCAGAACTGCTCACACCCTTGTAATTGAACAATTAGCCAGGAGGCATGGAAGAGCAGCCATTTATTATTAGACAAAGTTGAGTGTTGGTGTGAGGATAAATTATAGAAACAGCTGAATGTCTCCAAATTGAGGTAACCAGACAATTTAACTGAGCAATTAAACTTGATTGGTGTGGGCAAATGAGGATAATGAACATATTTATGAAACATATTTTTTCTCAGAGAACTAAATGTTAACCTTAAATATGAACCGAAAGTGGTAAGAATATTTGGTTATAGTCTTTTTATTCTCTTCTATCATAAAGGAATGTGAACAAGAAAATCTTTTAAAACAATAGCAATATATGTATGTAAAGGGCAGCTGTGCTTACAACTTACTGTGTAAGCAGTCAGACCTGGATCTTCTGGGTTTTTTTGTTTAGTGCTTAAAGCTGGTGGGCATTAACATCATAATTATTAAAAAATTACTCCATATAAGCGACAAGAAAAAGAATCTTTTACTCAGGTTGGGTTTACTTTTTTCTTCTCATTTGTTAAAATCTGTTTAATTCAAACATCTATATCAAAATCTGAGATACAAGAAGTCTGTTGTGAAAGAGTCTAACAGTGGTATTTCTATAAACTTCCTGAATTACAGTTGCAAAATCCTGTAACTGTTTATACTACAGGAAACCACATTTATACCATAACAGTCTTAGAGAGAAGGGGAAGAAAAGTGGGAATATATTCAGATTTGAGATAAATGAAGAAGGTAATCTGTCTGAAGATAGAGCTCAAGGCAGTACTGACACAACACTGAAGCATCATCCAAGTCATGGACCAGAGCACTACTGTGCTCTGTACCCTCTATACTCCATATCCAATGAATGCAAATGTTTTCCATCTTTAAGGAGATAATTGCCTAAGCACACACAAAACAAGGTAGCCCTTTTTTGGTACCCATGGGTAGTCAGATATTAAAAAGTGCTCCCTAGTTTTGTATGCCACACACTTTACTGTCAGCCCAAATATGCTTCTGTATCACACTGGACAAGAATATGTGGCTGCCAACGAGAAGCTCCCAGTGTTATCAATACCAGTTTATTGTATGCTATGGCTTTGACACCAGATCCATCATTTTATTATTAAGTTCTTGTATTCCTGAATTTCATTCCTGTATATTCATGAAATAAAGCCTTTTAAAAAGAGTAGAAATTCACACGTCCAGTCTTGGTTAGTCTCAAGCATAATAATATAAGAAACTTGCAGAAAACTTCTAGAGTGGAATTATTCATTTCACTGCTGAATAACTTGTGAACTACAGCTATTCATTGAAGTGTGATTGATGGGCACAGTGACATTTTAACCTGAAGATATCTTTTCTTCTGGTTCAGAAATTATGGCACTTGGCAGGGACTCAGTCCCAAAATAAAATAAAAGGATTACATGAGCATCAAAATAGAGAAGTGCCCTGCATTACTACCTAGCAAAAATTTGCAACATTTGAGTCAGGTTTTAAAAGAGACCTAGTTGTACCTGTGGCTGCTTAGCACAATTTTAAAGGGTGGGGGTGAATGCATCTCTAAATCACAGGTAAACAATGGAGTGGTAGTGTAGCTGTATGTAGGAATATGTGCTACACTCCCTAGAGGTCTTCAGACAGTCCTGGGCAAAAGAGTGAAAAAAATCTGCCTTTTCCAAGAATATACTCAAAGGTATAGTTACTGTTTGTATGCACTTGATATCTTTGCATGGCTGTCCCATTGGCTACATAAAATCTATGTACTGGCGTCACTGAGTGGTCTTGTTAGAGCACACACCTACAAATTACTGTTAACATAAAGGGATAGGATGCCACTTTCTTTTAGACTAAAGGAAGATCTGAACAAGTCTTAAATCTTACTCGTTAACCCAGAAACAGCTTCTGGCAGCCTGCAGTGGAAAGAAGCAACTTGCTTTCCTGACAACAGGCAGAACTGTGGAATGGTTTTGTCACACACTCTCTGTCTGGCCCTAAAAGGAAACTTCCAGACATACTTTTCATTTTTGGTGGTCTTATTGATGTTCACACAGTTCAAGCAGTATGCTTGCCTGGAAGCTATCTGATGTTACTACCTGTACAACCTATTATAAACAATCATCATCTGCTGACAACTCCATTTTTCAAGGAAGATAAAGTCAAAGTCCTGCTGCTATGTGGCTTGGCAAAGCAGAAAGGATATGGCATTACTGTAGGCAAAACCAGAATCCTTTGTTTGGTGTTGAAAGAACCACTGGGAAAGATAAATTCCCCTCTGTCAATAATGGTATAAGGTACCATTGATCCTGCTTTGGAGGAGGAGATGACGAACTAAATGGTATCACAGTATAGTTTCAGTACTGGTTTCCTTTCTGTTGCCTGATTTTACTTCTGGCTACAGCTATTCTGAAGGCAAGCAAAACCGTTCCTTGCAGTGTATGTCACCAGAAGCAAATCAAACAAAAGGTAGAATCTTTCCAAACCACTGCAAGTAGTGGGACCAAGTCACATACTGAGACAAAATATCTGGTTGTGAGTGCATACGAGGGGCTATTTAAACAAGGAAAATTATTGTCATGCATTTTCAGCATTTGAGGCAGTAATGGATCACATTAATAGTTAAAAGGTATTATACTTTGATTGGATGATCTGATAACTAGCAAGAGAAAGCTTCACTTTCTCTCAGATCTTTAGTACGCTAACATTCTGTACTTACCATCAAAACTTTTTTCCCCAAAAAAAGCAAAATGTGAAAAGTCAGACTAAAATGACTCTTCCCATCTGCACTTTTAACATTCTTTATGGAGTTCTATGCAAACATTTGCTCAGTATTTGTTTTGTTTATCTTTTAACTTGCATTACAATATAGACTTGATACCTTCAGTTTCTGATTCCAAACACAGTGACTATTTGTTATCTTTACAAGGCCTGAAATTCAAAGTTCCACTTGTGACTTCTATTTATTCAGGGAGTCTACTCAAAACAGTTTTCAACTTGTTTTGACTCTCAGAATACCCTTCCTACAGGTCTGGATTCTGCACTCTGCTTCCCAGAGAATTGTCAGCCCAAGAGCTAGGCTTTAAGTCTCTGAATGACCTCTCAGTTCTGAACAACTTCTGAGCTTGAAGTGGGTTATAGCAAAACCAAAGACAGCTATCAGTAATCCCGAGGTTGCATCAGTCAATCTGAGGTACTCTCTGGGTTGCAGCGCTACCCACAGTGTACACAAAGCTCTGGGCTGGACCCCTCTCCCTGGCTTGTCCTCAATGGTCTTCTTCCACAGCTAAATGTGTAAATGAAATTTGACTACGCTGTGCCTCTCAGAGGACCTCCATACCCTTTCCCAGGCAGAAGGAGGAGGACTAAAGTTTTGCACCTTTCCAGATTTAGGCTCCCTCCAGCGCAGCATCTGTGTGAGGGTCCTGTGGTCCTCAGGGAGCACTAACAGCTCTCTGCACTGCTCTCCGCGAGGAACATGTCTCTTAGCAGGGCATAGGGTGTTTGTGGGCCATTTATGGCACTCCTGCCCCTGCTCCTGACAAGGAAGTGACAGGGTCCTTTACATGTACTAATACTAGTTAATTGCAAACATATGTTTAACTCTGCGGTGAAAGAAGCATTACCACCAGCCTTTTACACATAAGGAAACTGATGTACAGGGAAGTTAAATGACCTTATACACAGCTAAAAGTCCGAAATGTCTAAACCAAGATTTAAAAATAAAAAATAAAAATCAGAGTTCTTAGCCCTTTCTCTCCTCCCCTGTTTAAATGATTAGGTCACCAGCTTCCCGCTTCAATAGGCTGAATACTTGTCATTCTCTTAAAAGGTAGAACAAATGCTGTGGCACATCTGCACTTCCTTTATTCCTCATCCATCAGTCATATTTTATGTTCCACCACTTGACTTTCCCAAGTGCCCTTCATTCCTATATTGAATTGCACACACATACACACACTTGTCTTATATTCCTCTTTGAAAGATTTACTGGCACTGATAGAAGTTCTCTGTACTGTCGGTCTCTGTGGAATAGAGATAACTCTGAAATGAGGGACAGTTGAGAGGTTAGAGGCCCAGGATGACAATCCAGAAACAGCTTGCAGACTTTAAACCATCATATGGGAGCTAAGAAAGGAGATAATGAGAAATGGGTGGGATGGGCAAGAATGTTATTCAAAAAATGAAAAGGCAGGAAATATAGCATGGTTAAAGTTTACGATCATCGTAATTGTGAATCTACTTGGCATTATCCTTGTATCCAAATATATTACACAATATAAGAGCCTTACAACCATCTGTTTCAAACATACCACTTTTCCTACATTATGGCACATGATGGTACTTACAGTGTAATGGTACATAACCTCCTCCCCTTCTTCCCATTATAGCTAAAGAAGCAAGCAAATCCTGGGACCCTCAAGCTAATATTTCTATTAATTCTTATTTTTCTTTTTTTGTGCCCTGAACTAAACTTTTTTTTTTCTATATGCTAGTGGTCTGCTCATACCACTGCTTACATTTTTGGGCCATGTCTTTTCACAGATCATCCTGTCCTACTCTTGTTAGCAATCTGCATGTCTTCCTGAACTGTGTGCCCCTAGACTTCTAGCTATAAAAAAACAGCTGGACACATTAATCTTCCTACCCAGGGAGAGACTGCAGGTGAAGTTCATGCTTTATTTTGGGTTACTTAGATCACTGGTCTTTGAAGCTGTGATTACATTTTCTTATTTGTTTGTGTAACACAGTAAAGTCTTCACTATAAAGCTGCAGTGTCATGAATATAGAACTTGCAGGATAGCAACGGCTTAAAAAAAATTCCCTCTTTCAGGCTCAAGACAAAGAACCATTGTTACTCCATGTTACTCCACCATTTGTTGTTTACAGTCAGCTTACCAATAATATTAAACCATAAAGCTTAGAGAAAACTCTTTATTAAGTGAAACTCATATTGTTTTAAACTCCTTTTCTTTTGCTGCCATTTCCCTCACTGGTGAACATAGGTTCACAGGGGGACAGCAGCAGATTGAGAACTGTGGCCAGTCAGTGTAGCATTTCAAAACACAAACTGAAAATGTGTTGTGATGTGAATACCTACTGTTGATCCATATGCGCTAATGCAGGCTGTAGCTTGCTTTCACCATTAATGGGGTGAAACAAACCTCAGCATGCACTTGCAAGTACTTCAGGATTCAGTGAAGCTTGTACTTATCATGAAAGTCTGAGGTGGCAGATGAAGGAAAGGAAAGAATCACCCTCTGGAAGGAAATGAGAAAAAAAAATAAATCAATCCTTTCTTCTATTCTAATTTCACAAAAAAAACCCCTGACACAACAATAAAGGTTGTAAAGAAATAAAACACTGAGTGTGCTGGGAGTTAAAAATGTATGTTAAAGGAAAAGTGGAAAAACAGATCAGCAAATGTTTATGCTAGAACTGTAATTCCTACTGTTTTCTTTTCAGAGTTGTTTATCTTAGAGTCAAAGCATTCACTGAAGCCTGCAGTCCTTCTATCCCCAACTTGCAAATGCTGTGTTGTACAAAGCAGGGCTCCAGAAGAGATCAGCTGGAATGGCCTCTCTGTATAAGAATATCATCTATCTGCACTATTTCTTACTTGTCTCTTTGTGAAACATCAAACAATATTTCACCATTAGATGTCTATTGCAACAAATAAAGTTTTACTGCCCCACACAGGATCATGCAATGATCATTCAGTCATCTTTAGCATGTTTTTCAGCTTTGTCCATACTATATCTTCATGTTGGAAGGCAACATCTGGTTAAGTCAAGTCATTTGTAAAACTATTGTGTTTAGCATCTTATTATTAATGGAAGGTTACATTGCCCCTGAAAGACAGAACTAAACCATATAACTGTACCTTTGGCTCTATGACATGCTTCCTTCTACCTAGCAGCCCTTGCAATCAAGCTGATGGGGCACCAGCAAAGGATTTAAAGGGCATGCAAACAGAGGTGTCAGAGCATTCATAATGTCTTTCCACTCCATGCTCTTTCTCTGGTTTTACACATTTCAGGTCAGTTGCTTAAAGCTGCTTACAACTGCTAAAATTCTTCATAGAATGTCCTGTACACATAGAGAATAACAACTGACAAGGCAGTTGTAGACGAACAGTTAATGCCCTGTGGATGAAAACTCTTGTGTGTGCATACATGGTGATTGTAAACTGGTGTGAGCTTGGTTCTCATGCTACTTCCAAGTAACAAAGCCTGTCAGGATCTACACCATTCACCTGGTAAAGCCACGTCATCCAAATATCTACATCAAATATCTAAAATTACCTACAGAAATTACTTTATGAAAAAAATCTTTTTGATTATTTAGATTGAAAGGATCATACCAAGTATATGCGCTTCAGAGAGAATTTTCTTCTTTCATGAATACTAGATATGTTATCATTGGGAGAGCATAGTCACAAGTATTCTCACCAAAAGAATTCCAGGCTCTCCAGTCAAAATGAACCCACATTCCTAGACAGGCGATCTTGGATCCTGAACAATTACCTGAAGCCTGGGACTGAATATTACTCCTGCCAGATAGAATCACAGAATACTTAAGGCTGGAAGAAACCCCTAGAGTCTATCTGGTCTAACTCCCTCCTCAAAGCAGGTCCAATTAGAGCAAGTTGCTCAGGTCAATGTCTAGTCAAGTTCTGTATATTTCCAGGGATGAAGATTCCACAACTTCTCTGGGCACTTCTTTCAGTACTTAACCATCTCTCCTTTCTTTTTTTTCCTTCTTTTTTTCCCCCCTCCTAGTATCTAATAAAAATTTCCGTCATTGCAACTTGTGTCGATTTCCTCTCATCCTGTCACTGCCTTCTCTACACCCTCCTGATAACCGTAAACAACAAGCCTCCTCTTCTTAATTCTAAACAAAACCATTTCTCTCCTCTTCTCATATATCATATGCTCAAGCCCCCCTAACCCTCTTGGTGATCCTTCCGTAAATTCAATGCAATATGTTAGTGTCTTGTACAGAGGAAGGGCAATACTAGATGCAGTACTGCAGTTGTATTCTCACAAACTCTGAAGGGAGGGGAATGATCAATAACCTCAATCAACAGGCTATATTTCTGCTAAAACAAACTGGCTGGATTTCTTCTCAGCAAGGACACACTGCTGATTCATGTTCAATTTCCTGTCTACCAGAATGCCCAGATACTTCACTGCAAAACTGTTTTCTCTCCAGTCTGTAGTGCTGCAAAGGATTATTCTTGACTTTGCATGTGCCTGTGCTGAACTTTATGAGGTTTCCATCAGTCCATTTCTCCAGGATGTTCAGGGCCCTCCAGGTAGCAGCTCTACCTTCTCAGTATTGAAAGTGCTTCACTCCATCTTTTTATGATTTGCAAAACTGCTGCGGATGTATTCCATCATCTGAGCCATTAATAAAGGTATTAAGCCACATTGGCCCCCAGTATCAACCCCTGAAGAACTTCACTAGTTATCAGCTACCAGATCAGACGTACCACAGATCACAACCCTTTGAGCTTGACTATCGAAACAATATTCCACCCACCTTGTTGGACATTTTTCCAGTCCATATCTCACTGATTTGTCTCTCAGGGTACTATGGGAGACTATGTCAAAGGCCTTGCTAAAGTCATGATATATCCACTACTCTCTACTTGTCCACAGTGCAATCCATGCCATCATGGAAGGCAATCAGGTTAGTTAAGCATGATTTTCCACTTTTAAATCTGTGTTGGTTGTTCCAAATCATCTTGTTTTCCTTCGTGTACTTGAATTTAGCTTCCAAGTGGATTTGCTTTATGGCCTTGCCTGGAGCTGAGGTATAGCTGGAGAGTCCCTAGGTCCCAGATCCTTCTTCATGCCTTACTTTAGAATGGCTGTGACTTACCCTATTTTCAGAATTTAAGAACTTTCCCCAATGACTTTGACTTTTCAGACATTATAGAAAAAAAAAAAACCAAAACATTTCATCACCATCCCTAGATGCAGCCAATGTTGTCCTGCTGAGTTTGTCCAATTTACTTGAAAGGCTCCTAATTTATTGGTTTTTGTCTGCTGTGGAAAATGCTTCACTCCACCAGAATTTTCTGCTAGGCTCAAGGATCTTTGGGGCCTGTGGGCAAATTGCACTTTCATACCCTTGAGCATTTTTTCTTTATTCATGAGTAATGGGTCCAACATGATGCATCCTCTGGCCAACTCATCAATCACCTGGGTCAAGAAATTGTCATATGTTTGCATACAGACATATTACCTATCCAGCAAACATCAGAATGATCAAAGTCCCCCATGAGTACTGGCCTACAATCACAGGGTTTCCTCCATCAGTCTAAAGAAGGCTTCATCTACTGCATCTCTTTGAACAAGCAGTCTGTAGCAGATGCCTACCATGATGTCTTGTGTGGGTCTGTCCTCTTATTCACAAGTTCTTGACTGATTTGTCACCTGTTTCAAGGCAAAACTCCATCTATTTGAGCTGATCTTGTGTTAATCCACCTCCTTGCCTTCCTGGCCTGGCCTTTCTAAAGGGCCTACCTACATCCTTCTGTTGCAGCATTCAAGTCATGCAAGCCTTCCCTCCACATACACTTTGAGGAACCCTCATTTGAAAGAAAAATCTACTTAATGGCAGCCTTAGCTAAGGTTCCTTGTTGAGCAACCTTCCTCAAGACTGTCCTGTTGAAATTTAAATGTGCAGCCTCTTAGATTGTGTACCTGCTGTCTTTCACAAATCCTTATCTGCTTACAGAACACAAACTTGTTTAGAAATAAGGTTGGGGAACATGATAGTATGGAGATATTTTTCCTTTCCCCAGCTTCTGAACTGTAAAAATAGATGATCCAGGCATGCAAATAGATTAAAGACTCAACTAAACCTGTGGACATGAATTAATTTCCTTCTTGTTAAGTCTTCATTTAAATCTGAATATGGGTTCTCATTTGTATTAGTGTTTGTCTATATCCTCCCTTTTCCATCCCCCTACTTTCCTCCCTGCCACACACACTTTTACGTAGCATATAAAATTCATACACATATTTCAGGATTTGATTGTCAGCGTCAAGTGCTCAGAATATCAAAGGGTCACCTTTGTCAGTAAGCAAAGGATGAGAATTTGCTTTCAAGCGCATCCATCAGGGAGTAGTCAGAAGCTGTTACTTGCTGAAGAAGCCTGATGTTTTATTCAACTATATTCCAGAAAAAAACATTTCTGTATATTAGGCCAAGGGGTTTTTTTGTTTTATTTTTTTCCTAGTTCATCTTTAAGACATATTTTCCCCTACTCCCACAGGAGAATAGAGGTTTACAATGAATTAGAAATGTACTTATTCATATACCTTAATTAAGGTGCTGTATTTGCCTACCATATAATTTTAAGGGATTTTTGAAAGTCTGTGAGTCCAAAGAAAACATTTTCTCGGTGATGAAATGGATAATTCTGACCACTGATAAAGAGGAAATAACCGTCCCTGGGTAAATTCCCTAAAAAAATCAAAGGCAATCAAAGCTGGGCATATAATAGAGACTGATTTCACTAACTATATATCACATAATTTAGAGACTAAGGAACATGTATTAAAACAAGTTTTTACTTATAAGTGCATGTTTGTTGAATGTACTCTTTTCTGAAAAAAAATAAAAATGTTCTCTTAAAGTCAGTAGAATACCTGCTGTCATCTACTACTATGCGAATTCTCCTTTTGAATGAGTAATGCAGTACAGGACAGAAGTCCCACTATAGTCAGTTGAAGATCTTCAAATTAACTGAAAAATATTTAGATAAAACGAACAAAGGTATTCCACTGTAAAATGGCTGGGTGCACAAAAAACCTCATATGATTATTTTTTCCTGTGTAATTTTTAAAAGATTTTATATATATATATATATATGGACCTTTTGGCTCAGTATCTTTTCTTGCAAAAAAGGAAAACGGGACATAGTTTATATATTAATTAGTAAGCTTAAAAAGTACAGGTACATTAATGATGCTGTAAGTACCTTTTCACCTGTCTTTCAGATACAAAGATATCAGGATATTGAAACTATTTTGCTCTGACTTGAAAAACAGCTATAAGGAAAGTTGCTGCTCTTGAATTGTATGCACAATTCTTACTGAAAAATGGAGGTTTAGGGGAGACATTTCCCAGGGAGACACGCATCCCTTTAGAGACTCAGTGTATTCCTGCTGAAAATCATTACAAGCTAGGCACTTAATTTTCCTAACCCCACAGCTCACCTGGTGGAAATGAACGCATGTGTATTCCTTTTCACTTTACCACGGAGTATGTCTTAAGATACCTCAAACTGTTACTTGAAGTAATATAGCTAGCCCCAGGGTGCAGAAACTCCCCCATCTACCCCATCCCTTAGGCAGCCTGTGATGACAGTAACCTTCAGCTGGTGGATAATAACAAATACCTGAGAGCAATTCAATTTCCTTGCGTTGTGGCTAGATTAGGAATAGGCTATTCCCCCAACCTCTAAATTCAGCGGGCTGTAGCAAAGCCACAGTATTGCTAATCTTTCCTCCAGCTGAACAATTCTCAGTCTTTCCACAAACCAACACAGAACAAATTACACCCAAGGCTCTCAGATCATGTTATAATCATTACATACAGAACTGGACATTGTTAACTGCCCACATTTTACTGCAGGGAGAATGTAGAAGCATCAAATAGTGATCTGTCTAAGATCAGACAAGAGCTGTGACAGAGACAATGCTAAAACCTGTCAGTCCTGTGTTTGCGGCTACAAGCCTGTCTTTCCTTTGCATATCTTCTGTTTTGTCAGAGACACACTTAAATGTGCTTCACTACTTGTTTGTATTTTTTTTTTTATACCAAGAAAATCATCAGTGATGCCTCAAACTGATTTCCTAAATTCGTCTTTAAGACTCACACTTGAATCCAGCGACTGACTATTCAGTTATGGTGGTAAATTTGCAGTGATAAGAAAGTCTATCTTCTAAAACAAAATGACTTGTACATCTCTTTATGGCTTTCAAGAATTTACAGGCTTGAATTTTCATTCCTGATCAGTGAAATGCATACACTAGGTAAGAAAATATTTTTTTATCCCTCCTAACCTTCAGCTCAGCTATTCATGTAAGAGAGTTTTCTTACTACATGAGCTAAGGTATGACAAGTCTGGGGGTGGCTGAGTTTTTCATATGTTTTGGTAAGTTAATGCTGATGCCTCAACTAAATCAAATCTTTGTGGCTACCAGCTACTGTTGCTACCACACAGTTTAAAAACATTGGCAAAAAGGGATGATTGTCAGTATGATAAAGAAATGCCAGATCCTGAAACAGATGGACCAAAAAGCATAAACCAGGTGTTTAAACTGCCTTGGCCTTCATTAAGAGAGCAACCAGATCTCGGTGCTTTTGTGAGGGTAATTGTAGAAGTCTGTACAATGCTCTTCTGTTACCATCACTACTGTTTAGCTGGAGAGGGCTCTTTGATCTTTCAGACCAAGGCATAATGAGACCCAACTGGTGTAAGTAAAACTGGGAAAATTCAGTTTACAACAAAGGATTTTTTTTTTTTTTTTAAGTGAGAAGTCAGTTATTAACTCAGAGGCAAAATTGTTTTGAGTTCCTTAGAGCCTAAAAGGAAGACTGGCTATCTTTCTTACTGTTATAGAGTAATTAAAAGAAAAGCAAGTTTGATAAAAGAACATGAAATTCAAGGGCCTATATGTGTAGAAGTCAGACTGGACACCACAGTCCCTTATGCCTTATAAAGTAAGGACCTGTTTGTCTTTGTACATGCAAACTCTGTAAATTCCTGCCTTAATTGTGCTTAGAGATAACAGGAAGAGGAACTAATAAAACTGTATTACCAGCACTCAGCTCAAGAGAACATGACACCTTTATAAGATCTGATAACAAGTTGCCCCTAGAGAGAAGGGCCAACAGAATAAGGGACCTTTCAAATATGAGGTAGTGCAGAGTGGGATGATAGCTATGCTGCCATCATCCCTGTTTCATCACAATGAAGAACAGAAGCAGTTGGGGAACCCAGGAGGGAAAAAAGTTCATAGGCCCTAGGCAATGTTGAAAACATTGACACTTTCCAATCGATTTCTTGCAAAGCTGATTAGCTGTGGCCACATGTTTGTATTTCAGGTTAGAAAAACCATTTGTGATTTTGAAGGGTGTGTAATAAAGATGTGAGTCACCAAATGGATGTTTATTCTTAGCTTCATACATTTAGAACAACAGGTTCCTGACTACAGTTTGGGCAGCCTATTCCAGAAACCAAGGATCGTAACATCAGCCAGACTGTTGTCTCTGTCTATCTCAGGCCATGTGGCCTCACATATAGCCCTCACAAGAAGAGAATGAAAGGAGCCTTCCAGCCTGACTGGGGGGTGTGAGCCTGGAGGCTCCAAAGTGAGAGCAGTTTGCCTCTCATCCCTGGTCTAATGAAAAATTCTTATTCCATTGCCCTTTCTCTTTTTTTTTTTTCATTCCAGAGCCCTATGTTCTTATTATAGTGCCTTTTCTATGTTGTGGTTGGTTGGTTGGTTTGAAATCAGGTGCCACCATCTTTTATTCTGTTTGCCTTTTCAGTACCTGGTTGCTTCTGACTCTTGAAAAATGCTTAGTGCTTATTGGTCCATGTATTTTCTGAAGTTGTTCAGCAGCACAAAACTGGTTTTAGCTTCTCTTCTGTCCTTCATTTACAGGGAAGAGATTGGCACTACTTTTGAGAATGAATGAGAAAGTTCACTGACATTTTTATACTCTCAAGAAACAGAAAGATAGCATCACCCTGGTGTTTTTTTCAAGATGTCTTTTTTATTCCTCCGGTAGTTCTTGATATCAGGACAATCTTTTTTGCAGATAATACTGCAGTTACTGAACACTTCTATCTGACATCTAGCTTTTGTCCCCATTTTCAGTGGGTGCAATTCTAGCATTTTTTTCCTTCTTGAATATCAGGGTGTGTGTGTGTGTGTAAAAACTGCAGGGTTAGAGCTAAGAAATAGTACTTATGTTGAAGGAGGCCCTTAAGGGGTATTGTTGTTTAACCCTTTGCCTGTTATACACTGAGGTGGCTGTCTTAATAAAACATTTTATTTACATTTTAATAGTCCAACTATTGGATCCCTATATGCTTTAATTTTTTTTTACATTACTCTTTCAATTTTTACTGAGGTTTTCTTCTAATCTACCTGATTCCATGCAATCAGGGCTGATACGATTTCCTTAAACAAAGTAGCTTGTAGATAGGAACTTTCTATAAAAACACAGCCTGTTATATATTATTAAGTTAATAGGATTCCACAGCTGAATGAGCCAGGGTTTAGAGTATTTCTGGTTCTGCTATACAAAGTCTTATAGACCAAAAAAGTAAGCACAATACAAATAGGACATAGTATATATTGCAATAACTCCAAAGAAACCAACACCTCAAAATACAGAAACCTCGTATAACCTCAGTAATTATTAAGTGCTCTATTTCATTAATTTATTACAGATTTAATGTTTGCATTCTTGTTTTCAGTACTGAATCTTATCCTTTATTGCTGATTGGAATATCCTACAGGAAGAAAAGAGTGATCTTAAAAATGAAAGGAATAGAATCAGGAAGAGAAATGCAATGTTTAGGAAATAGGAGGTACTAAAAAAAAAATTAATCTAATACACAATGAATGGTCATAAATTAGAAACTGCAGGAGAAGGAGAAAAACCTGAGTGTTTTAGTCAGGAAGTGGTTTAGACAGCAAGAAGCTAGTTTGATATAGCAATGGAAATGGTAAATGTTTGTACTCAATTCTAATACAGATATGAAAATATTAACATTGTTGTTCAAAGACCTATGTCCATTCACACAGAAGAAAGGCCAACTGAAATGCAGCAATTAATTACAGAAAAATGGCTAGGATCATCAGCCCTTCATATCTGGCCTTTTCTTTACTGGCTTTTTTTGGAATCCACTTGACTTGAAAATGAGCGACTGTGGCTATAAGCAGGATTCCAGCTGAGGTCTCAGAAGTGCCTATTTTGCAAGCAAAGACTGTATATAGGCTGGTAGCCTAGCAAAGAAAAATAATGAGAGCATATGGAATTATTATCTATAAATGCTGCATGAGGAAGAATCTATATATGTGGGAGGAAGTTCTTAAAACAGAAAAATAATGCTGGCCCAAACCCAGCACATCTAATCTAGGAAACAAGGTTCTTTCTAATCACCAGAGAAGCAATTTCTTCAAATAGAAACTGTGTACCTGTTGCACCTTTATCTTCACAAGGCATGGTGGGAACCAAGCAAATTAAAACTACATTAAGAAACTCAAATACTTGGGAATCAGTCACACTGAGCCATATTCAGGTTTACTGTATTAACTATAGCATAGGAACTCTACTTACTGTAATAAACTAATCACTTATATATAATTAACTAATTGAAATATTCTATAAATTATGATATCTGTACAGTCAAGAAAGTGATGAACATTCAAGACTGCCGATTGCTCTAGGACAGCAGATCCTGGGTTTGTGAGGAGAGACAAAAAAGTGGGAATCTAAGCACACAATCTTTTAAGTGCCTGTTGTAACAGTTTAAATACAGCCCCTGTGTAGAAGTGCTGACAGTTGTATGTCTGGACTCACAGAATCCCAGAATCATCAGGGTTGGAAGGGACCTGTGAAGATCATCTACTCCAACCCCCTGCTAAAGCAGGTTCACACAAAGCAGGTTGCACAGAATCGCTTCCAAGTGGGTATTTAATATCTCCAGAGAAGGAGACCCCACAGCCTCTCTTGGCAGCCTGTTCTACTTGCTCTGTCACTCTGAAAGTAAAAAAGTTCTTCCTCATATTGAGATGGAAGTTCCTGTCTTGCAGTTTGTGGCTGTTGCCCCTTGCCCTGTCACTGGGCACCACTGAAAAGGTCATGGCCCCATCCTCTTGACATTTGCCCTTAAAATATTTGTAGACATTGATAAGGTCCCCACTCAGTCTTCTCAAGGCTAAACAGGCCCAGCTCTCCCAGCCTTTCCTCATCAGGGAGATGCTCCAGCCCCCTTGTCATCTTCGCAGCCCTCCACTGGCCCCTCTTCAGTAGTTCCCAGTCTCCCTTGAACTGGGGAGCCCAGCACTGGACACAGCACTCCAGATGTGGCCTCATCAAGGCCAAGCCGAGGGGGAGGATCATCTCTTTCAACCTGCTGGCCACATTACCCCTAATGCTTCCCAGGATCCCATTGGCCTTCTTGGCCACCAGGGCACACTGCTGGCCCATGGGCAACTTGTCCTCCAGCACTCCCAGGTCCTTCTCTGCAGAGCTGCCTCCCAGCAGGTCAGCCCCCAGCCTGTGCTGGTGCATGGAGCTGTCCCTCCCCAGGGGCAGAACCTCACACTTGCTTTTGTTGAACTTCATAGGTTCTTCTCTGCTCAGCTCTCTAACCTGTCTATTTAAATCATGGTGCTGTGATCTAGTAAGGCTGGGTTTGTTTGCATTTCTTTTTTAACCTTGTCAAATGTATTTTTTTATGTTATTTTCTTTGAAAATTACAGTGCTTGAATCTTACTTCAAACTCCAGCTCTCCAGCTCTTTTGAGGCTGTAGAGTATTAATCTTCATATAATCTTCAAATTGCTTTATATCAGAATGGGAAGGAATCATTTCTTCTTGTTTCTATAAATGCCAAGGAGAGTCGGAGGCACTGTAGCATCTTTCTCCCATTGTCTTCCAAATTCTTTTTTAGCATCTAACCTCCCATTTTTACCAGAAAATTAAGATACATTTTTAAAATATAAGTCCCTAAGTTTTAAGTACCTAAGTCTTGACATAACCCTCCAGATACCTGACCTGAGCAGATAACTAGCTTCAGCAGTCTAGTCTCTATTTCTGCCCGTTGGTGTCCTCTAAATAATTCTTAATTTCATTAACTGCTTTCAATTAAATTTTACAGAGTAATAAAGGTGTCATAACCATTAATTTCATATGCAGTTTAAAAAACCAGTAACTGCATAAAACAAATCTACATTGTGCCTTGACTGTTTGGTCAGCTGGCTGTTTCCATAAATACACATATGAACTGCCACCAACCACAGCCCATGCTGTCTCTTCTCCAGCTAGTTTGTACAGAACACAAGAAATAGCAGCATTTTGCAGTCAAGAGGATTTGCAGGCAAGGGCAGGAGCAGGAGGCCTACAGTAGCATGCAGTGGGCTAAGTGATATGAGGGGGAGCAGGATGCTTTACGTTAGGTTGAGTCAGATAGATTATGTGGAGCATGGAAGGAACCAGAGCTTAGCATAATTGAGGCCATAAGAGCATGGCACACATGTCCATTGGAGATCTGTCATTTCTGGTGATGCTGGATCTCCCTGTGGATCCTGTGGAATATCTTTTTAGAAGAACGGTTCTTTTATGGCTTAAAAGAAATCTTTGTGTAGGAATTTAATCTGATAATACATGATATAGTGTGTGTTTATGTGGACCACATATACAATGGTTTGGTGGTAAGTTTTATACATTACCAAGAAGCTTAATATACTTAAACTTCAGCAAAATATACATTAATACTTATTACCTAATGTGCAAAACCAATGCCATTTTCCCTTTAACACAGAGTCACCAAGTGGAGCAAAACCTTTGGTGCTGATTATTTGGTGATATTAATGGTGTTATGATATAAATTGAGGAGGTTGGTGATGCTATAGGGGTATAGAGCACCAGGAGAGACAGGGAAGAGTGCGAAATTGTTATTATTCTTAATATTATAGTATTAGCAGTCTCATTTAGAGTGCTTTAGTTTTTTCTGAATGCTCTGGCATTGCACTGTGTAACCTCAAGCAATACATTTGGTTAAATTTGTTCATTACATAGACAGGACTCTGGTGTTTGGACCTATTCAGTTTGCAGTGAAATCATGCGCTATGAACACTGCGAAGAGTAAACTTGTGATTCTCTTTGTTAGCTACCTACCAACTGCTTGCTTACTGTTTTAATAATTGGTCTCTATTTCATTATTGTGTCAGGAGAAAAAAGGTGAACAGAGCAAGCCCAGAATAGCTTCTAAATACAGAATCTTCTAAATACAAACAAATAGTAAGATGCAACAGACAGCTTATTTCTGGATAATTATAGGCTGATCTTTCAGTGTGTACATCCCAAGGTCAATTGAGTTTGATCTTTGCAGATGTTCAGTAACCACTCTGAAATTCAGCAAGTAGGGTGTTACATTCACAATATGAAAGAGAACTTGGTCTGTAGGATGAATGGAAAACTATTTTACCCACCAAACTGCCAGGCATCATAACCACCAATATGATATTAGCGGGAGCTAAACTGCAATTTACAGCTCTCTGGCATAATCTAAAGCTACTTCAGAAATGAGATTAACTGTCCTGTTTAAATCAGTGTTATAGAGTGAGGTACAGGAGAGATGTTATTTCATTCTGGAGAATATCTACTTCCTACAATTTCAATTATTTGGAATTTAATTACCACCACTATAAAAGTACATTTTTAGTACAACCTTATTACAAATACGTGTGCTAGAAAGCCGCTCCTCTCTGATGTATTCCACTTAAACAAATAAAAAAAAGTTAGTGATTAGCTTTAACCTGTTAAAATACATGGGATCTCACTTGCTTTTTACCGTTTTGGCACTGCTGTTCCATACAGTTTCATACTAAGGTGATTTTAGCATGGTTAGGAAAGGGCCCTGGGGCCCTGGGGCACTGCCAACCCTGACTGTCCCTGCCTAGGCCAGGGTTCCCCACATCTTTCCATGGCCCAGGACCCCATGCCAGGCCCCTGGGGCTCCCCCAACCCTGCCCAAGGCCCAGGACCCCGTGTCAGCCTCCAGGGCTGTCAGGCCCTGCTGTAGGGATGCCGCAGCAGGGCTGATCTGCAGCTCCCCACAGCCCTGCCAAGCCAGGCCCACCTATGGGCTCATGTCTGACCTGGCCTTTGCCTGTCCCTGTCCCCAGGGTGGTGCCCTGTGGCTGGGGCTGCCCCAGTGCCCCTGGCTGCCTGGCTCCTGGCTGAGGCGGTGGGACAGGCCTTGGCTGCCAGGCCCTGGCGTGACCTACCCAGGGAGCCGCTATCCCTCACCTCTTTTCAAACACACCCATGCTGCTTCTTTTGGAAGTGCTGCCAATGTTTTGGCGTAGATTTGTGACTTTATAATACCAGAGATGGGCAATAATGAATTGTGCAACTTAATGCCAATTGGATCTGCTGTTTTCATGCCACATCATCTTATAGTCTTACTGCAAATTCACGTGAAAGATGCACTTAAATTCTTCTCAGATGCTTTGCTGAAGTAATTCCTGTGTGTGTAGCATGGGTCCAACCCAATTTTTTAACTCTGGTAAAATTTTCCTGGAGTGTTGTTTTAAAGTGAAGCAATACTGTGTATTGGAGATGAACACAAAAGCTGTAAATATATTCACTCTGGAAATAATAACAATAATAATTAAAAAAATGTTCACAGTACCTGTGCTTTGAGCAGAGCATTCACTTGCCTTTTCCTTTTTGTTGTGCTGAAGATACCCCGTTGCTACTGCCCTTGGTGCTTTCAGAGGGTTCTGCCAGAGACACTTTGGAGAAGAGGCTACTTCAGACTGTGGCTAATTTGAAAAAAACAACCAACCAACCAACGAAACCCAAAAAACAAAACAAGTCTCCTGTTAAAATGATTATGAATTTGACAATACGCAGAATGTCCAATACAGGCAACTAATGCTGCAGTCCTGTGTGCACTTTAAACACCTCTTGATGGAGGCGTGAAGCCTTCCCTGTTTTCAGGCAGATGTATTTGAACATTTGGAGACAGGACATTTGAGAGGGGCAGAAGAAAGACAAAGGCTGGACAGTTTATACCTGACTGCAAGTCATTAAAAGCAAACCAGATGGTTCACTTAACAGTGGTATTAAAGTAAAATGAGTAAAAGTATGCCTAGGGCATAGTAAAATCTATAATTTGTCATTCATCCTCAGCCTTAGCCAGTGATTGATGGATGATTTCACAAAAGTGTTCAGATTACATTCTGAATGAATCAATTTACTATAATATTAATACAGTGCAATTGCTGATGCATTTACTTTTTATTGCATAGACTTACTTCTTCACAATTTAGCTTACCCTTGGGGTATTGCTCAGTTCAGTCACCAATTGAAATGAATGCCATTGAGTAATGCTGAGTTCCTGTGGAAATAAAAAATCTACCTTTATGTGGAGTCCTAAAAACCTTTGGCTGAAGTAATTTTGTCTTGAGGAATATTAATATGATACAGCTCAGATGACATGAGCACTGCGTCCCAAACATTTTATTCTATCCCATGATTATCTGACATGGCCCATTTATCTGACCAACTTTACACCGAAGATAATGGACACTCTTGCAACACAGGTTAGCACACAGAGTGAAACTAGAGTGAAACTATAATATTTTGCATTGCCTAGGATCAGTGCTGCTAAAAGCATCTGCAGTATAATTTATACACCTATCTCATCACAGCAAACTTTCTTTGCAGTGAGGTGTCTAGAGAGTGAAAAATAACTTCAGCTTAAAAGGAAAGGGAGGGTTATTACCACTCATTTCATCTTCATAACCTAACAATAGTGTTAAGTTTTATATTACAAAACCATCAACTGTATTTTTAAGTGCATCTCCCCTCCAGGCTCTTCTTTTGACCTCAGCTTGCACCACTTCTTTCTCCTTTAATTTTATTTCCAATTTATTTTTTTTTTAACCTGGTTACAGTAGCAATTTCCTCCTTCGTATAGGTCACACAGACAAAATATTGCTTCCAAGATAAACTGACACTTAAGAAAAGATAAAACAGATGATTGTCTTGTCCTGGGCAAAACTTTTCTACCAAGTAAACAGTCAAGGACAGATAATGTAATCTAAAATAATAAATAAGTTTTTTGTATATTTTCCTAACAACTGAACGTTACACATTTACAATTTATGAGAAACTTCTCTGGAGATCTGCTTGTTTTTTCCAATACATAAAACCAATTATTTTCAAAAAAGAAGGGAACAATCATGTTCTTGAGGCCACACATGATGACACACTGTAAGTTCGCTGTGGGTTTGAAGAGTAGGCATTCAGCCAGCCTTAGCTGTACATAATATACATTGGTACATATGACGTGACCTCCCTCAGGTCCTGCTCTCACAGGAAATAATCCACATACAGCCTGGCCGACTGAATACTTCTTTGTTCTGTCATGTCTTAGGAAATTTGTAAAACTGAAGGTACTGAAGTTGAAAAACATCTTGTCAAAGTTTATTTTCAAAAGTTAGCACTTTTGCTGAAGGGCTAGAGATTAAACCTTTGGTGAAGAACACCTCATTCTCTATATTGATGAGTCACTACACTAAGATATACTTTGACTTGATAACCAAAGTCACAGTCAATCTTTCACAGGTAGATTATTTGCAGAAGAGGTGTGGAAATTTCTGAAACAATTGACTTGAAAAAAATCACAGGACTTTCCATTTTTAGCTCTTTAGGTGGTCTGGGCTAGGTAAAGAATATTGTGGAAGACAATTCCCAGTGGTTCCAACACCTTTTCTAGCTTGACCTTTTTTGCTAACTTGTTCATTGAAACCAGTTTTAATTAAAACTATGATAAAAATTAGATTGGGAGTTCAGCCTATAACAAGTCTCACAACAGCACTATTCCATTATTCATATGAATTAATGATAGTCTGTTACCGAGGAATATTTCTGTCCCAGTATGATACAGACAAAGTTAAAGAGGCTTTTAAGGCAAACAAGAGTTGATTATTTGGTGTGAAAGAGTCATAAAAAATAGACAGTTTTAAAGACAACATTCTTTTCATGCCTTTTCTGTTGCAGGTTGCCTTTGAGGAAAATTATACTCAAAAAACCTATTGAAATTACTTCCCACAATAGACTTATAGTCTTGACTTCTTAGGTCTAACAGATACTCATCAGAAGCTGAGGTTATATCTAGTAAATCATATAATTCCTCGGGCCCTATGGCCAAGTGTATTGGCCAATTGAATGGGACTCAGGAGACCTAAGCTCTGTTCCAGGTTCTAAGTCCAGCCTTCTGGGAAACTTCAAGTTTCTATGCTTTATTATTAAAAAAAAACAGAGCAAATGATATTGACACTTTTGTGAAGGGTTTTGAAATCTGCTTATGAAAAATGCTGCATACAAGCTACTTATTTGTATTCTTATTATCAAGAGAAAGGGCTCTGTGCAGGAATTACATAGAGTGCCCATTTTCTCCCTGAAGGAAAAATTAAGAAGAGTGCCTCAGCACGTCTGCTAACAATTAACCATGCTACGGTTATGATATTTTGTATTATTGAACACTTCTGGTATGTGTGGTGACAAAGAGTTTTGCTTTTAAAGGCAGACTTGTTGCATGGAGCATGCCTTCTGTGAGGACCGTAGGCATAAGCACACATAGTGGGACGCTGTGCCACCAAGTAGGTCATCAGCATAGCACTGATCTGGGAGAAAGTTGGAGGAAGCCCAAAACATTGACCATATGGTCATGCTGGAAGCTGCCTTTCCAGTATGGTAGGGGCATAGCCAGGTATTGGTAATGTCAATGTGAAAATTTCTACATTCTTCCAACCTACAAATCTTTCTCTTCTACAAAGCATACCATACAGCAATGCTGAGTACTTTGCCACACAGTCTAGTAGGTTTCTCTGGGTTTTTTTAACTTCTATGTTGGAAAAGAGAAGCAAAGAACTGGTTGAGAAAATCCAACTTTCCTGACTCAGAAACATGTCTTTTCTATGAAAGCAACAATTTCCAGGAATCTGCTACCTAATAAATTCATTTTTTCCCTATGAATTTAATCACCTATGCCCTGACTTTAGAAAGCATTTTATTTTTTTTATTTCATTTTTTTAATTTTTATTTTCTCTAAAGTAACAACAAAATAAATTGTAGTTGATTAGCCTTGATTTTAAGGCCAGGGGGGATAAATAAGCCTTTATCAAAAGAACAGCCATGAGAGTATGATTTAATCAGTCATACCTTGTGTGTGTGCTAAGTAGCATTTCAAGAGACACGGATATCTCTGGGAAAAAAAAGATAATGGTTTGGGCAGCTCAAGCTTTGTATGCTAGTTACCATCATTTTTTCTTTCCCCTGCATCCACCATGTTTCATCTTGGTCCATGTCCCTTTGGATAAGGCAACTGACCTCTTCACTGCCAGTGCTGTAATGGTCTAGTATGCCTGCCTGTCTCTGCTCTTAATTTGCCAAATTTGTGAATGCATGTGTTTATCTGCTATTCTTCTATGTATTTAGTATGTTTTTGTGTTGTGCACTGTGTGATATATTACATAATGTCCATGGGGCATAGAAACCCAGCACCCAGAATTTAAACTCAGGAACTGGCTGACCTGGCCACTTTTTAATTCTTGGCTTACTGAAATTCCTGAATCCACTGTTTTTCCACTGCAGGATTTCACTGTCCTACATACTCTTAGGATTCCACCTAAGCCACTAGCGTTCTAGGACACTAGATCTGTTTGATGTGTGCTTCGCTTGGGAGAGCGATCTGCAACTTCAGTTTGTGGGTTTCCTCAGACAATTTCTTATAATATTGCAGACCATTTCAATTCTGAACATCAAGATACAAGTCTACCAGTTTACTGCTTCTACTGTGGTATCATCATCATTTCCCAAAAGCAGTGTACGGCGATTTGGGTGGCTATTGCTAATAGTAAAGCATGTATCATGATGTCAATTAAAGTATCTAGAACTGTGTCCCAATTATTGATTTTCCTTTCTTTTTCTTTTTTTTTTTGTTTCAATTCCCATTTCACCACCAGCTGCATTCAGACCAGGATAAAGGAGATGGATCACTTAAGTACATCCTTTCTGGAGATGGAGCAGGAGACCTCTTCATTATCAATGAAAACACTGGTGACATCCAGGCCACAAAGAGACTAGACAGGGAAGAAAAGCCTGTATACATACTCCGTGCCCAGGCTATAAACAGAAGGACTGGAAGACCAGTGGAACCAGAATCTGAGTTCATCATTAAGATCCATGATATCAATGACAATGAGCCAATGTTTACAAAGGATGTTTACAATGCCAGCATTCCCGAAATGTCAGATGTTGGTAGGTGCTAACTAATAATTGATTTTAATGTCTGGTCTGGGTTCTTTCTGTGGAGTTAACGAAGAACCCGAACTTTACAGGCATTGAATACAGACATCTGCTATTAGAGCCTAGAGTAAAAGTACTTCAGCCATTTAAAAAACCACAACTAACTCCAGGAAAATAGGGACAACAGTTTGCTGAAATCAGAGATGTTAGCTAAGTGAAACCCTCTCTGTTGTACTACAAAAAATAAAATACAATCTGATGTAGCTACAGTGAAAGTGAGCTGAGCTAAGCTGTGTTACATGACACCTGTAAAGAGTTTAATATGCTTTGTTAATGTGATTTAGTAGCAGTGTAATAATATGGTAATCCATGGTCACCTAAGCATGTCCATGCCACCCCTAGATCTGTTCAGCAACCCTTCTTTGGTTCAGGAAGGTAAAAAAAAAAAGAAAAAAGAAAAAAAAAGAAAAGGACAGGTTCAGAAGTGGTTGTACACACTTCAGGAGTGAAAACTGTCACCCAAGTCAACTCATCACTAATTCTGAGATATGCCATTAACTTCCTGTAACCTATGTTTCTCTTTTCATGCAAAAAACAAAGAGCTCCAAAGTCCATTGAAGTTCATTGAAATCTTTATATTGATTTAAAATGTATCAAGCTGTAAGAATTAATCAATAAAAGAAAATAGAACAACTTCCTTGAAATAAGATTTTGAGATTGGATGTTTTCCAGAGAAGTTGACAGGTTTGGATTCTTTATCTCTGATTCTTAGGGAGGTTATTTTGATTTCTTTGTCAGAGAGCAATGGATGGTTAAACTGCAAGAAGCGCTCTTCTAATCTGAATTAATATCCAGGGAGAGAAGCATTAATTAACCATGATCGAGAATGAGATTAAAATAAAGCTCAAGCAATATAAAAATAAAGACTTTGGGGCATACTCTCTCCTCTCATTCATGGGACTTGTCATATGGATGAAATCTCATCTAGAGAAGAGAGAACCTAATATTCACATTTTAATATGTGAAGTGAATATTTTATTCACAAATCTGTTTTAAATACCAAAACCTAAGCTCATTTTTTATGTCTGTTAACACTTTGCCTAGGATTTAACACCGTTTGTTTCTCTAGAAGACACAAGAAATAACAGATTTACATTCCTAGGGCAAATACCTTACAAGCATAAGTAAATTTGCAAAAGTATATCCTTGACCTAGATAAAATTCTGAATGGCTTCAATATCTGAGGAAGGGTGCACTTCTGGTTTCTTTGTAAGAAACATGATGAAGCATCTACATATCTAATCGATAAATGTGATTTTTAATGAACTGAGAATAAGCCAACTGTTATTTGGTTTTGTATCCGTGTCCTTTATCAACAGAGAAACTTCTACAAAATAAGAATATCTCTAACTTTTTGCCACAAACCTAACCTTTTGACCTGAACCTAAGCTATTTTTTTTTCTATATAATAAACTGTCTTGGCCATGAAAAAAAGTGTGGATTTTTATTTTCTTTCATTTATCATTGCAGGTACCTTTGTTGTGCAAGTCACCGCAACTGATGCTGATGATCCTACGTATGGGAACAGCGCTAAAGTTGTCTACAGTATTCTCCAGGGACAACCATATTTCTCTGTCGAATCTGAGACAGGTTAGGGGACCTTATCTGTCATTCTGTGACAATGTCTGTAATTCAAAATGACATGCTAAGCCAAGCTAGAACATACTAGGCAAAAACTTCAAAGAGATTGCATCTTACTCAGTGCAAAATCTGACAAACTTAATAGAGCGATACATCTGTAAACATGACACCTACATTATTTTAATCTTACCAGTAAAGTCTAATAAATACAATTAGTACTGGATGTGAACCAGTTTTCAGTCATTTCTAACAAGCAGTGGGTATAGAGACTATTGTGGATGCTGAAATTAAACCAGACATGTTGGCTTTTATATGAAAACGAGAAACAGGTGGATGTGGAAAAAAGTGCTTTATCTTCATAGATCTTCACAATGGCTAAATTAAGACTGAGGGTTTGTTCATGGGTTTTTCTTCTCCTATTTCTTCAAAACTTGTTTGAAGTAATTATAATTTCTGTACATCTGGAACATATCACTTTAATGCTAATTCTATGAAAGAAATCTTAATTAAGAATAATGACAGAAGAGGTAAAATTGGCTGTTGTGCTATACTAGAAGATCACAAATAGAATCCCAAACTTCTGAGTTCTGTTTTTGGAAAATGTTGAAATTATACACAGTGACTGGATTTTTTTATGGACTGAATAACAGCTTTGGAAGCTGTGCGTGTAAAACATGAATTCTGGCTGACTGAATCTGCTGTACCACTGACTATCTGATTACATAGACAGTCCCTTCCCAAGTTTTCAAACAAAATTATCCAACACGAAACAAAGGACCTCAAGAAACTCCTTAAATGGGAACATCCACTGTGATAGGTTGCTGGAAGCTAGAGAAATTTGTTCTCCTCAGCATCCTTACAGGAAAGGAATGGATTATCCCAGATGATTAATCAGGTTTTGGCATTGTTTCTTAAATAAATCTTAGACACTCAGACAGGGAAAAGGAGGGACAGATTAGATATCTCAAAGAAAAACCTGAGGCAAAAAAAGGTACATAATTGTGAAAAGAGGGAGAGCCAAGATCAAAGGGAGCTTCCCTTCAAGCATAAGGTATTAGATAATAAAAGCAAGGATTTTGCACTGATGCACTTATTCTGACTTGGACAGTGCATTATGTGCTCTTTATCTAGAGTTATAATAAGGATAATGTAGCTGGGAGTTCACCAGTAATCTTTTAGCAAGAGGGTTGTGCGGGGTACAGAGGGGAAGCAAGGTAAACCACAGGCTTGATCTTCCTGCCATGGAAATCAATTGCAAAACTCCTACAGTGAAGTAAGTCTGTTGAAGCTGCTGTGAATTTTGCCATGGATTTCAGTGCTCAGATTTTCCCCCTTTTGCCTACAAAGGAGTCAGTTCTTAGCCTTAAGAGACCCAGTGAGAATGCAAACATTTTGCTTCATGGTAAATCTGAATGACTGAATTTCAGTAGGAGTTGGCCTCATAACTGATATTGGTTCCTTTAAAGGTGGAAGTGACTGGCATAATTATTCAAATCAATGTATAAATAGAAATATATTTACCTGGGCGTGCTTGGATGCTCATAATTTTCTTAATTAATTTCTCTTCTCCCATTTAATGTTGTTGTACTGCCTCTTTAATGATGTCTTGCTGAAGTTAGCTTTCTTCTTTTTTTTACCACATCTGTCAAAATAAAAATATTGTCAGAACAGGAGAGAAAAGATGGAGCACATTATAATGAACAAAGAGCCCTTTTGCAGTTCAGTGAGAGACTTTAGCATGGAACTGAAAGGGGATAAATAGTTATGTAAAATAACACCACTCACAAATAAGTAGAACATCTTTCTGGGATGCCACTAATATTGTCTGTCACATAGACAGCAGCCTGAGCTATGATATGACAAGTCTATAATTTAATGAGTCATCTTATAAAAGTAAATATTTGTACTGGGCAAAGTTTACCTGTTACGCGGAGATTGTTTTGTTCTTTAGGCTGTGGGGTTTTTCTTAATAAGAATTACCATCAAAGTCAGTACCTTACTTGTGAACTCCCCCTCTTTAATTTTCATATTTTCAGGCATTATTAAAACTGCTTTGCTAAACATGGACCGTGAAAACAGGGAGCAATACCAAGTGGTCATCCAGGCTAAGGACATGGGAGGCCAGATGGGCGGATTATCAGGAACCACCACTGTGAACATCACACTGACCGATGTAAACGACAACCCACCTCGCTTCCCCCAGAGTATGGAACATTTACATTCTATGTCTTTACTTTAAAACAGACAAAAGTTGATTTGGTCTATTTTTTAACTCAGATATCTGCTGTCATGTACTTAGTGAGTATAAAACTTCCCTTAAGAAAGAAAAAGAGAACACAGAATCAAGAAATGGCATCATGTTCAGATTAATTGCAGTAACTGGGAAACAAATCTACAGTTGCAGTAGGCAGTCTGAGAGGTGAATTAATGTACAGAAACAACTTCTGTTTTTCCTGTCTATTAAATAGCTTCGACTTACATAAACTTTTCTTGTGCATTATCATTTCTATTAGATGTTGTGGTTGACTACATTTTAAGATATCTGTTCTATTTAAGCTTTGAAACATATTTATTTAAGCGTAAAATGATCCCAAGAGCAATTCTATCAAAATGAGTATTTATACCCAGGAAGCATTTGCCTCGGTGGCTTTTCCTGTATTCTTTGCATGCAGAAACAAAGGCATGTACATAAATATACCAGATATTTATGACTATTTTCTTTCCCCTGTTTCAGATCATTTGGTAGATATCTGTGTGATATTTGAGGGAATCAGTTGAGCAAGATCTGTTGGAAAGTAATTTCTATTAATGACCATTCATGACCATAAGTAGTTCATCTTTCATCCACTTCTCTGTCTCTCTCTTCCTTCCTTGCCTCTTTCCTTCTTTGTCTCTTGTTCTCTTTCCTTCCTTATTTCTCACTCTTTTTTTCTTCTTTTTATTTTGTCTAACCACTGCAGTGTGTGATGTGTATATATCACAGTGTCAGTGTGTGTCAAAGTCAAAAGCAGCTGTTAGAGAAAATAATTGCAGATACTATCAGACAAATCAGCAAGCTTTGGCGGTTAAGTCACTGGGAAAGTTATTGGAAGCAACTTGTCATTTAAGTTCAAAGTCTGTTCTTAGCTGTGGGCAACGCGTTTCCATTTAAATTAGAGCAACTTAAGAGAAAATACAGCACTCTACCCCCAATGAGTTAATTATACATCTCTGGACATAAATGTCTTCAGTATAAAAGCCAAAGATACAGCTTCATAATGCCAGCATACCCCAAGTAGAGTTTTTTTCAGAGGAGAATTCAATGTAGCACATTATTAATAGGCATTTGGGCTGGATTTGGTTTTAGTGTTACTAAGCTGCATTGGCCTGTGGCAGTTCTTACTATTTGTCCTTTAGCCTCAAGACATTTTTCATATACAATTTTGATATGCCCAACAGAGGCCCTGATAATGTCTAGAAATATGCTGCTAAAGACACATATTTGTAGGAAAACAAAATGCTTATCCTTCATACTTGAAAATAGATAGAAAAATAAGTTACTTTTATCCACACGAAAGTAAGGTAGAAGCTAAAGGCTGTTGCCCCAGGAAGGCTTGAAGGCACAGTGACTTGCTAACTCATTTGTGCATGCCCAGCATGGACAGAGGGCTGAGAGATGGTGTCCAAAGTACCATAAGACTGACAAAATTTCCTTCTTTGTCTGCTATAGGCACCTACCAATTTAGAGCTCCTGAATCTATGCCACCTGATTCACCAGTCGGCAGGATAAAAGCTAATGATGCTGATGTGGATGAAAATGCAGAGATTGAATACAGCATCACTGAGGGGGATGGATATGACATGTTTGGAATTACCACAGACAAGGACACACAGGAAGGAATTATAACTGTCAAAAAGGTACACAACACAATGTTATGCTCTGAAATAGCAGTCACAAGTTTACTTATACTTGTTTTCCATTTGTAGTGCAGCATGTGTTGTTTCTTAATTTGAATGCTATCTATTAGGAATCTCTACATGACCTATGTAAATTTATTTCTATACAGTTAATTGAGGTACTTCCTCTTATACCCTCCTTTGCTAAACCAATACACATACTTTGAAGGATCTGAGAAAGTAAATAACTTAGGGAGTGGGACGGGACTCAGAAAAAATTGTACAACATATCCACAGAATAACTCAAGGAGACACCACCATCTGTCTGATTTTCTCCCTATGATGCTTACAGGATTTGCTAAATTACTAGAAGGTGCTGTGTTAAGACCACAGAAATAATCAGTATTACATGCCTATTTTTCAGTATCAGGAAGTGTTGAATTCTATAGCTATAATGTATTAAAGTACATAGACAATTTTTTTTCTTTACTCTGATTTAGTAAAAATGTAATTAATAAATACATCAGCATGCTTTTACTTTAGAAAAATAATAATCACAGCACCTTGCTGGATCACAGCAGACATCATCTACTAGGCTGCACATTGGCTGTCAGAAGTTTTGAGAAATATTCTTTACAGTGCATTATCAGGCAAGCTTGATAAGGTTACAGATATCATCCTCCATCAGTTCAAGTTCAGTCATCACTAGATAGGCATTGTGTAGATTTTCCGAACATGCACTTGCTTGTTGATATCAGTATGACACCTGTCATTACTTGTTTTTTAGGAGATGCCTTCCAGGGGCTGATTATGATATCAGTCTAACTCCGTCTGCATTTCTGTCTGTTGTTGACAGAAGCTGTGAATCTTCTACAACATAATGGAAAAATGGGGTGACTACTCTCCCCCCACATTTCTCTAAGTACTGTAACAGAGTCACTAAATGCTGCTTGTTCATACTTTTAACAGAGTGTAATATAGTCATAGCCTATCATAAAACCATTTTTTTTCCTTAATGGGTGGTCCTGGATGTCCAGACACTAGATGTCAAAGTGTTTCATTTCAGTGATGGAATGGCAATATTTAAAGAAGCAGTTCCTAGAAAATCTTCCCCCCTTTAGTGTGTGGTGCTTAGCACGAAGGAATAGACAACAAAATGTCAAAATGTCAAAAATGACAGAATAAAAGGCATGAAGAGTTACGGCTATTTGAGAAAGAAAGATTAATTTGTGTTTAGGAGTTCCAGGCAGGCACAGAATTCCCTGAAAAAGTGGGGTTTTTTTCCTATAACATGCCATCAGTGGCATAGAACCCTAACTTTCTTTTTTGTGCTGGCATTTTAATTTCAAATCAGGCTCCTGTTACCTAGCACAGGTCTCTCTGTGACATCCTCCCATTCATTTGACTCATCTGTCTACAAGCCACAGCAATCCCCACAGACCTCTCAGACTTTTTTCTTTTTCTTTTCCCAGGCATTGGACTTTGAAAATAAAAACCTGTATATTCTGAAAGTGGAAGCTACCAACACCCATGTGGACCCTCGATTCCTCTACCTTGGGCCATTCAAGGACTCAGCTACAGTCAGAATTCAGGTGGAAGATGTAGATGAACCCCCTGTGTTCAGCAGACCAGCATACATCATGGAAGTGAAAGAAGATGTTCCAATAAACAGTGTAGTAGGAACAGTAACTGCCCAGGATCCAGATGCTGCCAAGAACCCTGTCAAGTAAGCATAGACTGTTTCATCTTGTGAGTAAATTTTTTATAGCTCTAATTTTTCTTTTTTCATGTCAGCACATAAAAATATCCCTTGTAACAATGAAACTGTTCAGGTATGCTCAAATAGGGAGTATGCTAGGTGGTAAATGATCTCTCACACTTGAGCGTATCTAGCTGTGTGATTGTGTTTGCATGGCCCTTACATCTTGAATTACACCCTATCCTCTTCAGCAACTAATGTTTGTGGCTATTTCTAACTTAGAAGAATTTACTGCAAAAGAACACTAAGATGTTCATCTTCGCCTTCCACCTTTACAGTGTGGTTCATCCTCTTGGCTATATGACAGGGGAGCGATTCAGCAGCCCTTTCTTTTCCCATCTGTCCAGGTCTGCTTGACAGAGGTCACATTCACCGCCTCTAAACTGCAAGTAGAAATACCATAAAAGCAGATCATGTGCATACATAGACTCTGATCTCACTTGTATCAGTGTAAGGTTAGTAAGATAAGAATCAGTCTCATGGACTTCATGAAGTACACTTGCCATGAATCAATAAATTATTCTTAGAGGAAGTGGAGGAAATGTTAAGGTTGGAGTAACTAAACCTAAACCTTCATTTTTTTGTAAATTTACACGTACACCATTTCAGTACAACTGAAAACATATTGGAGTATTCAAGTCATATTAGATAGAGTATGATAGACCTTTTAAATAGTTGTGTGCTTTAATTAAAGTTCATTGCTACTGACAAGGCAGTAAGAGGAGGAAATGAAAAATAACAGCAATACTAATTTCAGGTCAATTTTCAGCATGTCTCTGGGTTCAGCACCTTGGAAATGCAATAGTAGTCTCAAGATCAAAATAAAATAATGCAGGTCTAATACAAATCCAATCCATCAATAATTTACACTTCTGCAAACAACTATCTTTCCTCAAGATATCTTAAAATGTTTATGAGTCACGCGTAAGTTTTAAGCTCTCAGCTCACCTTGTGAGAGGGGTAAATATTATCATCTTAATTTCCTAGATGAAGAAACTAAATCTTAAATGTTTCTGTCAGAAACCCTCTCTGTCTTCTGTTTACATGCAATGACCTGCATATGAATTCATGTTCAAGACTAATCCTTGCTAGGACTTACTTTCATTTATATGATGGCATGCAACAATTATATGGAGTTCTGGACTAGCAGAGCAGAGTAACTTAAAGAGCAACATAATTTTTTGCTGACTTTGTGAAGCCCTGGGACAGAATGAACACCTTCTATAGCATGTCTTCATGGGCATGCTAGTAAGATGAAAAATTGGTTGGGGTGACACCCAGGCCCCTTGCAGTCTTCATATGAACCTGCCTTTTTTTTATATCTAATGACACTGGAGAGTAAGGGGAGTGCTTCCCTGCTTCCCTGTGGTGGTAACTACAACCATTTCCATTTTGCACCAGCATCAGCTCCTAATTAAAAGTGATTTACTGTGGATAGGGATTATGCTGTTCATTGTTGAGTACTACCTACTGGCTTTTTTCTGATAATTGAATGTGTGTGCTAAAATTTACCTATCTTTCGAAGAGCAGTTCTTTAATACAGTATAGGTAATTTGCATATTAAAATATCAGATAGTAATTGAGCAAAATTTAGCAGAGGTGACAAAACTGATGCAGTGCAGCAGAAAACTTGTCTCCTTTATGCTTTAATAGCATGCAACAGCAAGGTGAAAGAAGAAGAAAAAGAAAAATGAGGAAGAGGTTAGAGTAATAGATATAAACACAGCAAGAAAAAACATCAAAATCAGTAAGAGGGGAAGGAAATCAGCAGAGAGCAGTAGCCTGAGAGATGTTACCTCGTAATAAATATAATTTTATGGTGCTAATATCTTGGGTATCGCCTAGAATTTAGGGGCATGGGTTGAGTTGGCATCTTTTTGACAGGGTGATTTTTTTTTTTTCCATCATGCAATAGAGATGCTAAATCCGATTTTCACTCTGAGCTTCGGGGAAGATGCAATTAGACTGTATATATATGACTTGTCACTTGCTTGTCAATTTTTCTTGACGCTTAAAAATAAAATCTTTAGACACTTGATATTACAATGAAAACCTTCCATTTTCTCCTCTACTTGAGTGAAGATTTCTTCTTTTTAAACAAACTGAGCCTTAACTCTGTTAGATGAAAGCCCCTTTGATCTTCCATTAAAGGAAACCTTCAAAATATCATTATGAAAATGCATTATGAAAAATTCACACACACTTACCTTCCTGACCCACAAATCTTCCTGACTTGTGGTTACATTAGACAGCAAGCTGAACAATGCAGCAATAGCAAAATATGAAGTGGGCATCTGCCCTGATTGTAAGACTGCATAATCGTTCATGACCTGTGTATGGTAGAGCTACATACATTTCATCAGTCCAGACCTTGTAAATAAACTTTACTGTGGCCATGAAATTGAGAAAATATAAAAATACACTAATAGATGTTTGGCAGTATTTGAATATGCATCCCAGCCTAGCAACTTTAATACATTCCTGAGTAACACTCCACTCTCCAGCTGTGTTATAAAAAGAAGGTTTGCATCCTGATTGTATTTGATCTAAACAGAAATATTATGAAGTGCTTCATACTTAAAAAAAATAATGCTGCAACTGGCACTGCTCTATTGTACATCAGATCTTTTTACATTGCTAGCTGAGTTTTTTTGCTATAGTAACTCCTCAGAGGCATAATGAAGTTCATCAGTCACTGGAACTGTCTCCCTGCTGTGATTTGATTTACTAAAGTATCCCAGATGAAAATGATCTGCAAACAAATGTAAGGCTTAATTGTGTTTGTGTATTTTTACTGAAAACATATTTGCATGTGTTAGATTCTGTCTTTCACCCTCCCCTTCTTCCTGTTATGTACAAGGAGAGACTGGAATCTGCATAGATACTTTTAACTTCCTAGCTTGTCAGTTCCTGAATTCCTGAATTCCTGATGAAGTCCTGAAATCAGAGAAATACACACCAGTAATTTCATTAAATAAATATAAAAATTAGTTTGATGTTGTCTGCTTCATACTCACTAGGTTATGATCCATAAGTCAGAATCACCACCAATTTAACATAATTAACAGTCCTTGATCAAAAGAAACTGAGAAACAGAAGTGACAGCCTAGCTTATTAAAATCATCCTTCTAGACAAGGGTTAATGGTATAATTAGAATATACTTTAATTGCATTGACCTTGTATGTATTTTCTTTTGGATATGAAGAAATAAAATTAACATTTCATTAAGAAGCTTTTATCTGGTTCGTTTTGTTTTTTTGTGAGTTTAATTTTCCGCTGTACAAATGACTGAATATACATATGGTTTTACAGGGACTTATACTTTAAAATTCTCAATATCTTGAAGAAGTCCTTAATGTTACAGCTCTGGTAACCTTAGAAAAAGTCCAGAACAATTTTATTTTTTTCCATTTCTTCCAGATACTGTACCACAGATTGAATTTAGAAAATCTTACAAAGTAAACATAGTGATTACAATATGCCAAGGCATTAGAATGTGCTAAGGCAGTAAGATATTTTAAATCCATTTATAATAGGAAGTATGAGTGAAGGCATAATTGAAGATTAAAACTCCCAATGAACAGACAACTCATGCCTAAAGCCAGTTGCTTACTTACATATCTTGCTGAATAAGCCTGAAACATACTATTACAGTTGGCTGGAACAGCTAATCTATGGAAAATCCTGATACTTCATTTCAAATAGAAATGCAAAATCTAGATTTACTGCAAAATGGAAATACCAAAGTATTTCAGCTGAAAGATATGGTAAAGAGCTACAGAATATCTGAAAAAAATAATTGAATTCACAAAATACCAACATAATATCATGTAAAAGCCTGAATGAATGAACGTTGAAATGAAATGTTTACCATATCAAATACTTACTTTGTCAAAATATAAGAGAGTTAGAGTGGTTTGTAGCAACTTGTTTCCACTAAACATTTCAGCTAAGTAAACAAATTCACATGTGCTGTTTAGATTTGGACAAAATAACACAGCTGTCCCATCAGTCAGCGCTTGCCTATTGCATACCTTCTCACATACTCTTTTCAAGCTGATGGTAATGTTGCAATGCTGCACAAAAGAACTAGGTTAGTGACACCACAGCTGACTTCCTGCAGCTGAAATTGCAGTACTTTTAGGTAAGTCACAGCAATGAATAAAAATTAAATCAACTCCTGAAAAACTAGCAAGGTTTGCCTATGCAAGTCCTACTAAAAAAGGTTAGTTTTTTGTGCAAGTACCTTTGAATCTCATTTGGCTGTTGACATGGGAATTTAATGTGGAAAAAGAAAACCAGTCTAGTGCAAATAATTAATACTTGATATAGTTTTGTTTAGGAAGGTAGGCTACACTAAAATTCTTATTTTAGAATAAGACTAGTCTAATTTGCTGTGGATATTATATCCCATTTGTTTTACTTGCAAAGAAGAAAAAAAATGCAGTTACAAGATAATTATCAAGTTAGGTAATTTTAAACCTTTGTCAGAATCACATGTTTCAACTGGACTATTCTGTTCCCTCCTCTTTCCATGCAAGATCTTTCTGAGAAGTTGAGACACTGCACAGGCACTGGGAAATCTGTTCAGAATAAGGGACATGTCACACAGCTTATCCTAGGGCAGAACAGGGAGTGGAATTTTTTTCTTCATCCTCTGCATTCCCCTCAATCCTGTAGTCATTGTCCTGGCCCAGTTTCTGTCTGACTGCATACCAGCTCAGCCGTATCTTTCTCCTTGTCTGGACACAAGGGACAGCAGTAGCTGCCTTGTCTCCATTGTCATGACCTGCAAGGAGACCGAGGGAGCACCCTGGGCTTCCTAAGGCTCTGTCCTGGATTGTACATCAGGACACATATGGGCTTGAAACAAGAGCAGAATAATGCAACTGCATTCTTGCTTTAGCAATACCAGGGATGTATTTCCGTCAAAACCGCTGCAATTTGTGCAAGAATTTTCTCTTTGTGAGAGATGAAACCACGTCACAGCATTTGGATCAGGTTGGTATCACCTTCTCCCGTGAACTGGATAGTTATGCTTTTAAAGCTGGGTTTAGCTCAGCAGAAAAAGCAAAGATCATACTGAAAATTGGAAACTATATTCAGACTCTGAGCTCCTCCAGAGCTTGTTAGCATTCATTTTCACATCTAGGTACCAACAAGCAGGGCTAAGCATGTTAGTTTTAATGAATTACAGCAAACCCTTATGTGATATGTACCACGGAATAATGACTCTCTGTTCCATGCTGACTTCGGGGGGCAGGGGGGGGGGGGGTACGACAGTCTTTTTAAATGCTGGGAAGTAAAAGGCAGAAATGTACCCCAGCTGTCAGATTTTATATCAGAAATCATTTGGAACAGTTGAGATATCCATAAAAAGAGGTTTTTTATAAAGGGAAAGCCAACTCAGCCTTAAACTAAACTTCATATCTTTCAGGACACAGATTTAACATTTCTCACTAAAAACAAAGCTTTGATGATTCTCAGAGGTATGTAAATTCTGCAGTAATTCATTTACTCAGTGACAATGCTCCACCTTCTAAATCAAACCTCCAACATGTCATTATCCAGTAACTCAGAACTAGCTCTTTGTGTGAATAAATAAAGACTCTGAAGCCTGCGCTGAAAACAAAAGACAACCCCATTTGCTAGCTGTTTGATGTCTAGTCTTAGAAAATGGTTTAAGAATTAGAAATTAAAAGGAAAGCATTCTCCTAACCCCTGTCTCTGTATTTGCAGGTACTCTGTAGATCGACACACTGATATGGACAGAGTATTCAACATCAATTCAGGAAATGGTTCCATATTTACTTCAAAACCCCTTGACCGGGAAACACTGCTATGGCACAACATTACAGTAATAGCAGCAGAGATCAGTAAGTCGAACCTAAATAGCACTGCTGCCCCTCATGTCATGAATTTAGCCTCCTAGCTGAGTGTGTGGAAAGCACGGCTGGAGACATGTCACGTTATATGGATAGTCCACTCAATACTAATGAAGAAGCAGTAACTCTGCAAGAGGTGGTCCACACTGTTGTGTTTACTGGGAACACACTTCATAAAGAGGTAACTTAGCTGAGCAGGGAGCAGAGGTAACAATCCTGTGTTTTCTAATCAGTAATAGCCATTTTTAATTTTTAATATGGTTGCAGAATTCTAGCATGCAGCAAGCAAGGTGGTTTAAAGCCAAACTGCATTCCATGGCTGAATTCAGTCAGAGTGAATGTAACACAGGCTGGATGTTTTCAAATAAGACTAAGGTGGCTGAGCTGAGTTAGGGGCCCAGATCTTAATCAGTTTTAAGGATTTCCATTTTTAACTTCTTTCATATCCTTTGAAATAGGAGCTAAAGTTACAAATCTGTCTGTCAGTTTAGCATTGCTCAGAAGAAGGAATCTTGTGATATTACTAGTCATGTTGATTTTAGGAACTGAAATTCCAGGGATCTACCTAAGGACATGTATGCTAGGTGGCCTTAATAAACAATCCTCTTTATTTATTACATTAACTATAAGCATGTGACATGCTTGCATATTAGGGAATGCAATTCTATTTGCTTTTGCAGAGTCACAGTACATATGATTGCGAAGCATGGTGGAATGGTAGATAGATCTAATATAAACACCAGTTCTATGACAGTCTTTGTGCAGCTTGGAGGCTAAATGGCTGCTTTTTTTTTTTTTTTAAACATATTCTGAGACGATATAAGCTCAGCTTTCTTGTGGTGTGTGTATGTGTAGATGGCTCAGTCAGATGCTGAATGGTGAGAAGGGTGTAATTAAGGAGTACTTGACTCTAGCTTTATTCTGTAGGTCTTTTTAAAACTGAAAATTGTTGTGAAACGATCCTATTGAGGCAAGCAGGTGGGGTTATGTAAAGGAGCGGTGGGCTAGAGCCTACAGGAATGATGTTTCTGAATAGTTTCCTCCCTTTCTTTAAAGTTGTATCTTTCAGTGCTAGGTATGTGGTTTCAGCATACCAAACTGCTTCTGGCTGACTGTTAGTCATGTGTTTGTGTTTCTATTAAGTCTTTGGAGGAGTGATCTCAGGTCGAGAGTTGTATGTTGCAGACTGAGCTCCTGGGTAGAGGAGGAGGGGAAAAATAAACACCTAAAAAGGAAAGAATAGCAAGAACATTTAGGAAGAACAATTGTATTGATCCTAGCAGACCTGAAATAATATACAGTATAGAAAGCAGTATGCTGTCTGAAAACCAACTTAGCACCTATATGAAATACTCAATTACTTCCTTGCCTCCTTCCCTAAGGACAGACTCTCTACTGGGCCAAACCCTCTCAGCTAAACCTCTTGTGTCTGACACAGGCTTCTGTCTTAATTATTATTCTTCTTTAGTCTGAATCCTTCCAGGCTGCAACAACCTACTTCCCAGGCTGTGTTTCACTGAACATAGACCAAATTTGGCATAACTGGTGTAAATGCCTTCCAAAGGCAATTTTCTTGGTTGAAATACAGCTACTGTTTAAACAAGCCTTGGTCTGATCCAGGCTATCTCACTAATTTTAGTCTCAAGAGACTAGACTGGAAAGCACTACTGCTTAACATTCCTAGCTAAAACCAGTAATTTCTAGCAAGACTAGCTCAAGTCCCATTCCACTAAATTCCAGCTAATCACTGATTGCTCTCAGTAGCATACCATCGCATCGACCTCCAGATATATTTCACTGAAGTAACCTAAAAGAAATATCTATTCATGTTACAGGCAGAATGTAGATTCAGATAGATGGGTGCTCTCTTTGATTAAAAAAAAGTTAAAAAAATGATGACATCTTAAAGAGAAACACCTTTCAGTGATGACTGGTCTCGATTACATTTTACAACTGGAAAAAAAAAAAAAAGGAAAATATGGAAGTTGTTCTGCCTTTAATTGACTAGAATTGCCAATATATGTCAATAGCTCCATTTTTAAAGTGTTATTCTTTTTCACCAGTATGAGCTGCAGTTGCTCAGCAGCCGGGAGAATCATGCTGTGAATGTTGCAAACAAATAGCTGGTGACACACTCGGTCAGTACATCCGCCATAGTCAGAAGGCAAACTGGCAATAAAACTCAGTACATAGGGCTACTGATTCACAGCTGCAGAATTACAGCTGATTTACCAGAGAGAATTCCCATAGTATTTTTAAGTATCCTTTACTTAATGCTTAAGGGTAGATCAAACGTTGGTTGGACTTTGAGGCTGTATTCAGAAAAAAATCTTTAATAGTTTGTTTGCTGGCTCAACAGAAAACATACCGCTATAGGGATGAATAGATTTAAGCAGTTTGTTGAGTCTGTGGAGCTTATTTTGGAGATGGAGTCCAGCGATAATTAAAGGATAATGCAAACAAATTAACATAAATCAAATAATTTACAAAAATTATTGAAAGGATAATTTGATTAATACTTGGGTTTTTATATTTGAAAGAGAAAACAAAAAAAGACTTAGAGGTGTATACATATATTTCAACTTAGATTTCCATTAAATCACAGAAAAGGCCCATGTCCTTAGAGAATACAGATTTTATGAAACTTCTGTTTATTACAGTATCATTTTAAATTGTGATGATCTTAAGCACCTAGAAGTAAAATGAAAATATGTAGTTCATGGTTCAAAAAGCAGGAAAGGAAACAACTAATCCTTGAGAGGAGAGGAAACACATTAGTCAATATATTGAAAGTATTTGTTAGAAAGGTATGCCCCTGTAAAATAGTCCTGCAACTTCAAATAAGTACCTTTGATTTCTGCCTGTTATAAAAATTCAACATTTGTATTGATGTATTTTAGCATAGAATTCAGCCTAGTCTATATTGTACATAAACCGTTATTTTATATATTGAATAAATTTAGCCCAATGGTTCATATTAGAAAATGGTTTATGCCTAATGGAATCATATTAACTTCAATGGTACTGTGGAGCTTTAAAGCACAATATTTTGTCCAAATGACTGAGCTCTTTAATACAAATATACAGTGCCAATTTTGGAGAAGGCATATTCGAATTTATAAAACTATGATAAACACAGTAATAGGACTTTTATTAAAGCCTAACTCAACAAGCTACTATAATGAATGTTTGTAGAAGCATAGAGAGTCTTAGGTCTGCTATACTTAATTGCATTTTTTTTCATTTGAATCATAGGTTAAAACGCATTAATAAACTATATTAACATGGGTAGGAAATTAAAGTAGCCAGACTCATTGTGAACCCCATGAAAGGGAGAGGGAAGGTATTTTTTTTTTAAATGAAACTAATTTCAATCACACTCATTCCCTCATAGATTTCACTCTCTCACATTCCCAGCCCCACCGAGGTGGGTATGTCTGGGTGATGTGGCCCAGATCATTCTTTGTGTGATATGGAGCATGAAGGACACAGGTCAAGTCCTGGCAATGTCTCTTGGTTTCCTTTTTGATTAGTGATAACAAACTGATTTTGGGGCAGATCGGATACCTTTTAAGAGTCGATAGTTGTTATAGACTTGTGCCTCAGAATCTTGCCTATTTCACCATTCATGGCTCCTAGGCAAGGTTGCCACCTGTTGCCTTTCTTCCTTATTTTCTCTGTCTTCATGACTAAAGCCTGTCTCCCCCCAATAGGAAAAGGAATGGTCCAACAGGACCAATAGTCCAAGAGGAAATGGAATAGTCTAAAAAATGTGGTTCTTTCCCAAATGTTTTCATTTTTATCTAGAAAGACTACTATTTTCATCAGTATTTTATGCTCAGGAATTTTCCTGTCAAGTTCAATCTCTTGGCACTATACAGTCCTTATAGGGAAAAAAAAAGGTGATTATATATGGGGATCTGCACATTCTTTATAGTTCTTATGTTCTTCAGCTGGTACAGTTTAGTTAACGTTTTAGAAAAGAAGCCAAATCAGTTCACAACAGATTAGAAAATATCTGTGATCACAGCCACAGTTAATATTTATATAACATAATGGAAATCATGGCAGCTTAAGGAACTGCAACAAGATTCATAGGGAGCAGAATATTATATATAACAGGTGGAGAGAAAAAAACCCCACTCAGTCCCATCTTCATGACTCTTCAGTCTTTCTGCTTCACAGTTAAGGAAGGGAGTATGTTCTAGAAAAATTTTTGCCACCAAACTGTATCAGTTAGGCTAATAAATAGATTTGATTTAACTCCAGTATTATATATGTTACATATATATATATATATCTCACACATACCTTCATAATCATTATTGCACAGTTCAAAAAAATTTGTAAATCCTTGACTCCTGCCCAACCTTAACTGTATAGTTTACACAGAATCGGAATAATGATAACACAGCACAATTTTGTGGATTTACCTATCATGCATTCCCCAGAAATCAACAGAATATGCAGAGTGTTGTGAGTGAGAAGAATTAAGACAATGAGCCCCTAAGTCTGTATTTTTATTCTTCTATAAAGTCAGTAGCTGGGCTAAGTAAAATCTCTATTCTTTCTGGTTTTATCATTCCAGATAACCCAAAACAAAGCAGCCGTGTCCCAGTGTTCATTAAGGTTTTGGATGTAAATGACAATGCTCCAGAGTTTGCCATGTTTTATGAGACCTTCGTCTGTGAAAATGCAAAGGCAGAACAGGTGTGTTTTCTGCTTGTGCTAAGAAAATATTCCAAATTAACTGAGTTTTGCTACTACTATTGCATCACTTCATCAAGAGGTGTACTTTGCATTGCATGAAACTGTCAGTTTTGCAAAATTAAACTAAACAGTGGCTGCACAGTATCTGATTACACTTGGCATTCTTGCAGCAATGTGACAGTATCTTCTAGGCTGTTGTTTTCTGTACTGCACCTTGTTATCCCCGATTCATTTTCATTCTGTGATTCTTTGCATTATTTAGGCACCTCCACTGTATCCTTCAAAAACAGTTTCTGGTCTGTAACTTTTACAGGTCCTGTCTGTGATATAATTATTTCCTGCCAGATAACTCTCACTCTACCAGTCCTATTACTAAATGGTTCAAAGTAGCAGGTAATTTGGAAGATTCAGCCAAACCATTCCTGTGACTTGAGATCTGGGTAGATAAATACACAGCCAGCTTGGTCTGTCTCAACTTTCATCTCTATTGCTTGTCACATGCAGAGGTTTCCTACCTGTCTGGAGTTGCATCAACCCAAGCTTGCTCTTGAATTCAGCATGATTTTCCTGCCAACTTCTAAATTCATTACGTTACTGGCTGATGATATGGAATACAATAACATGGTCATCCTAAACAGCATCAGCAGCACATGGATCACTTTTCTTAAGCTCTCCATAGCAGCATCAGCTGCCTTAAAGCAGGAGGAAAAAAAAATTAATAAAATAAGATTGCTTTACAATCCTAGATATATAAATAAGTGTAAGGTCCATTGACTTTGAAGATAATTTTGTTCTTATTCTTTCAGCTGATACAAACATTAAGTGCTGTTGATAAAGATGACTCTTACAGTGGACATCAGTTTTCATTCTCCTTAGCTCCCGAGGCAGCCAGCAGCTCAAACTTTACACTACAAGACAACAGAGGTGAATTTCTAGGAAGATTTTTCTTTATTATCTCATCCTTGCTTACAGTCTTCAGATGAAGAATTTAATGCGTGCTTTGTGTTTGCAGACAACACAGCAGGGATTTTCACCCGAAAAACCAGATATAACCGGCATGAAATGAGTACCTATTTCTTGCCAGTGGTAATATCAGACAATGACTACCCTATCCAGAGCAGTACTGAAACAGTGACTATTCGAGTATGTGCTTGTGACCATCGAGGAAAGATGCTGTCCTGTAATGCAGAAGCCTTGATCCACCCTACTGGTCTTAGCACTGGGGCTCTTATTGCCATTCTTCTCTGTATCATTATATTACTTGGTAAGTAGCTCAGAGGTATTTTGTTCATTTCATGGTTATTTTGCATTGCTGCAAGTTATGATACAAAGGCTAGGACAAAAGCAAAATGAAGACATCCTCGTCTTGCCCTGCATTTATATTATTGTATTTCCTCCTCTGAGGGCTCCTACCGATACAGTGTATAGAAAACATCCTATCTAATCTTGGTTATCTAAAAGTTAGCGATGTCCAAGGAAGACAAGACAGCTGGGCTCCACCCTCGGGTCAATGGAAAGAGACAGGCACCTCTAGAGAGACATTCATCCCATCCCCTTATTGGTATCTGAGGTGGACCAGGCACCCTCTGCAAGAATCTGTCTCTTTCTGTTAACTGTAGAAGGAGACCAGATAACTTCGTTTTAAACAGCTAACTTCCTGTGTCTAAACTGAGGAGAAAGAAGTGTCCGTGCTTCTGTTCTGCTGGAAAAGGATGCTGAAATGGGGTGGCTAATAAAGCTGTCTCTCAAAAGCTGCCAGGTCCTTCCTTTCAGCCACCTCTGAATATGAACAGGTTGGATCCTGCGTGTGCAGAATGTACAAATAGATGTCTGGCTACAGCACTTACAGGTGGTCAACATTTATTTTTTTATAAAACATTTCTCACATTCCTCTTACTCAGATTCCACCGTACAGCAAACAGGTGATCCATCGGTCCCTCAGTCAGTAGCCATAGTCTATTCATCTGGGCAGAAATGTACAATACAACACAGGCAGTTTTCAGGGAGATGTTTTTAGTCACCTTTAGGAGAGAAGGAAGCCAGACTAATTTTATGGCAGTAGTTTCAAGCAAAGGAGAAAATGTTTCCTCAGTGATACCACTTCTTTCTACCATACCCATCCTTGGATTTGCTCCTCACCACTGCCAAATCATCCTAATTCTTACTATTAAGAAAATTTCCTTCTCCAGTGGTGAGTCAAAGACCACATTGTGATTCTTAGATTTTAACAATATAGTCAAGGCTTGCCCAAATAAGCACTATCCCATTTTCAGAAAAGATTCCCACAATAACAATCCTACTCTTAATTTGCCATTAAATTTATTTTTCAAAACATGGTATCATTGCCTCTAAGGGCTGAGCTTACTTTGTATCAAGTTCTTTACCAGAAAGAAATCTAATGCTGCAGGTAGTCTTGCACTTGTTAGTACAACTGTGCTCATTAATATCAATCTGACATTAAACGATTTCCTGGTTTATATCAATCGAAAATAATTGATTCTGTGTGCTAAGCAGCACTTTATGTCAATTACTGCTTATGCCACCATGCACCATAAGCAGATTTTCAAATAACTCAGCTATATAATTTTTTGTTTTCAAGATGGTTGCAGGGTTTGCATGTGCAATGACTACAGAATGAAAAACAATACTCTGGGCAGACCTGAACCACATCTTAAAGTTTAGCAACAACAAAAAGTGCCTACAAATTCCTAGGTTTATTTACAGTTTGAGCAAGTCTAGTGGTTTATCAGGAGGCCTCAGATACTGCTAAACACTGACATGCAAATAAAGGTGATGTACTTTAACATATAAATTATAATGGGGGCTTTTGTCTGCAAGTTCAGCACAAAATAAGAAAATCCAAGTATCATAGATGTGACATAATTATCAAGATCTCGTCCCTGAATATTCTGTGTAGCGTCTTTTTTTTAATGAGGTACTTCAGTGACACATCAATGTAAAAATTGTAAATGTAAAAATGTGAAAAACATTCCTATGCTTTCTCAGATCATTCTACAAGTCGCTATTCTGGAAGCTTATTCAAAATTGATGCTGTGTTTTTCAAGTTCTCCAAAATTCTCTCCAGCTACCTCTGTTCTCTCACATGGATCTTTCCCCAGTCCTCCCATGTGGTGTCAGAGCCTTATGCTCTTAAGGAAGAGACTTGTCTCTTACTGCATTTTTGCACAGCAGCACAAAGAAGCATCACCCAGATTTGGACCCTTACATGACATTGTAAGTAAATCCTCATCATTAGGGTGACTTGCTTGAAGCTTTCACCACCTGAACCGGCCCTCCCAATTCCTTCAGTTTCACCACCTCACTTATTTCCTTTTAACTCATATTAGCAGGTGTTCTCCCTTACTTAGACTATTCCTGTAGTAAAGACACAGCTGGAATTACAACATTTTCCTACTTTGTCCTGTCTTCTTGGATCCCTCTATAGTCAATGGAGAGAAAGATTACAAGACGTCTACAACATGCTTGAGCACACGAACAGACACCATCTTGCTCTAGGCAATCCTGCAGGGGAGCCCATCATTTAAACAAAAATAATCAGCTTTTTTTTCTGTCAAACAAAGCTAAGAAACACAAGTTTCAATGGGCTAAAATTTTGTCTGGGGGATGTCCTTAGTCCTTGGCATTGCCCTTAAAAGGGATACAAATGAGGAAGGGACTGAAAAAAATACAAAAATCTTTAATAGTTACTGTGCTTTGACTCACACATCATTTTATAAATACATCTGACATGAAAGATAATTTTGATCCACCTTATCATCTTATATCAATGAGTTTAGGCATTTTCTGATTTGCTTTGCTCTGCTATGAAAGAACTGTAAAGACAGCAAGACATGTCTTTTCTTGGAGTTTGCACAGCAGAGCTGAAGTACTGGACACTGTGGACCTCAGATTACCAAAGCAACAATGATAGTAGTAAAACATCCTTGCTTCTTGCTGCTGTTCATTTGTAAATATTCAGCCATTTACCATCTTAAGGTAGGATCCAGCTAAGAAATCTGAAATTAGCTTCTAAAGGAAATAGTGTTGAACATATCCCCTCCCACCCTCTGTGCCCACTTCTCCAACAGTACCAGGGATCAATGTTGAGAAAAAAATATTTCCATTTGGATCAGGGCCTTAGAAAGAGTTCCTGTCCTCCAAATAAATGAAAAATATATGTATATACACACACATCTTAGAATGAAAGGCATTAAATATCTGAGAAGTCTCATGCCTCTGGCAGAATAAAAATATACCATCATCATATCTCATCAGTCTAAGATTTAAGCCATGTAGTTTTTTAAGGTGATGTACGTTGTAAAAACATGCCAGGGAAGTTAATAAAACTTGGACTTCGTGCTGGCTGGAAATCCATTCCATGTTCCAAGCATTTTTCCAGAGGAGAATTAATTTACTTATCTTGAAATGCAGCTTTGCTAACCTTTTATCGTAGCCCAGTAGATACTAGCCTTGTCCACAGCGTAAAGTTGCGTCTCTTCCCAGGGGTTCAAGGTAAATAACATCTGCTACTCATTTTGGAGAAAGTGTTTCTTCCTTCCCAGCTTTCATGAAACTAGTTCTGTTCTCAAGGCAACAGAACTGCTGTATGACTCTGGGTAAAAATGTGCCTACTGACAAAAAGACACTTCACTTGGCTTCTTACAAGCTTGACATCTCCTTTCTTCTAGTGTATATCCATGTCATTTCATCTCCCAAGGTACTCACAGGCAGAGCAAGTACAGTCTGAAAACCTGACGTGCACATTTGCAGTTTTGCAAAACATCTTTTAAAACTTCAAATTCAAGCAGAGGCACAGCATTTCTTTGGGGGTTTAATGGAGTTAGGGATTAACCTTTCCCTTTCTCTTCCCCTGTTATTTTTGTTTCCAGTTACAGTGGTGCTGTTTGCAGCACTGAGGCGGCAGCGGAAAAAAGAGCCTTTGATTATTTCCAAAGAAGACATCAGAGACAACATTGTCAGTTATAATGATGAAGGTGGCGGAGAGGAAGACACCCAGGCATTTGATATTGGCACGCTGAGGAATCCCGAAGCCATAGACGATAACAAATTACGCAGAGACATTGTGCCAGAAACACTTTTTATGCCACGGCGGACTGCAACAGCACGAGATAACACGGATGTCAGAGATTTCATTAACCAAAGGTTAAAGGAAAATGATACAGATCCAACGGCACCCCCGTATGACTCGTTAGCAACCTACGCGTATGAAGGTAATGGTTCCGTGGCCGAGTCCCTCAGCTCCTTGGAGTCGGTGACTACGGATGGAGATCAGGATTATGATTACCTCAGTGACTGGGGGCCTCGGTTTAAAAAGCTGGCAGATATGTATGGCGCAATGGACAGTGACAAAGACTCTTAATATGTTGCCTTTCTTTTTTTTTTCTTTTTTGTTTCCCTTCCTCATTTTTGGAAACAGCATTGAGATATGTGAAGTGGCTATTTATCTCTATTTTTCCACAGCTGTGTGAAAGGGTTCTCTGTTCTACCCATTTAAATTGTAAAATGACTGCAGTCTGTGTGGATCAGCCATCAGAAAACCTTTTCTAGTATCATTTTATGAGCTTCCAAGGGGCAAAATTCTTATTTTTTAGTGCATCCAGTTTACCAAGCCAATCTTACAGGCACAGCCGTAGTGGAGGGGGAAAAAAGATCAGATGGGGAGCAATATTTTTACCTGTTCTGCTTATATTGTAAATTGGAGTATATTACTGTTTAAGCTCACTTGCTCTTTTTACTTGTATTCAGACTATTCAGCTCAGATGACTGCTCTGTTGATTGTGTATTGCACATCCCAATGTAATGAGGTACCCTAGTTTACCCTATGTATTATAGTCAAAAGTAGTGGTGATGGAATGAAGGTTTATTATACAAGTAGAGTAAGTTGAGAAAAAACATCAAACATGCATTTTACTCATGAGGAGGGTAGAAAAGCCTAATGGTTTTTTAAACCTAAGTGTTTTTCTAGAACTCGCCATTACCCCCAGTGCACTGAATCATATTAACACACACATATATATAGTTCATTGACTACTATGTATATATTCTTCTGACCCACCATTGCTGGAGAGATACGTGTGCGTGCATGCGTGTGTGGTTAGCAGCTCCAATACCTAATTCTTAGATGATTTCCCAGTTCTAACCCAGATCTGCCTTGTGATACAGGGTAAGTCATTTAACCCAACTCCAGATTAGATCATGACTTAGAGGAAGGAGCAGATAACTGTTCTTCATACATCTTCGGTCAGCCTCCACCTGCACATCAGTTCAGTGGTGGCCACTGCACTGGGGAGGTGGGAGTCAGGCTTTTCATATCCATCTACTTCTGCCTCTTGTCACACGAAGGAAGGGATTAGTAGCAGCCCCAAGGTGACTGCCACACATTGGGGCAACAGGAGCAACTGCAAAGGAGGAAACAGTGTTTTCTTTGTCCTGACCTTCCCTGCCTGGATGCCGAGGGTGGCTTCCTCACTGACTGGCCAGTTTTGCTATCTGTAAAGTGAGGAAATAATGCCTACCTCATGAGGATGTCAAACTATATAAGTCATTTGGAAAATGCTCTAGCAATGGAAAATGCTGGCATTCTGCTGGAGAAAGTAATTTCTCATGCTTTTTGGGTGGTTGTTTTCTTTTTTTTGGGGTTGGTTTTTTTTTTCCTTCCCAGATTCAAGCCCTGAATGCAAAGTAAGCGAGAATCAATTGTCATTCCAGTGGCCTGAAAATTAGGTTTTATAGCTATAACTCATTTTTTAAAATAAACTACTCAGCCAGGTTTGTTAAAGACTTCACCAAAAGGTAAAATTTTAATTACAAGTCTGTGTGTGTGTGTTTATCTGCTTTGCCAAGCTAAGGGGTGGGGGAAGATACCGTAGTCTCAGACCAAAATTATTTTCTTTATAACTTGTACACCACTCAGTATTTCTGTTGGTTTGTCAAATGCATGCAGTTGCTGCTCTTCAAATCCAGCCTCCTAGGAGAGGCTATCTGGAGAAAACCCTAAGGATCTGCCACGGATCATACCCAATTCCAGGAGCTAAAACTTACCCCGTGTCCCAACGTAGGGACACAGCCCATGGCACTGTGCCAAGGAAAGGAGTTTATTTTTAATATACCTCATACATAACTAATCTCATGTATTTCATTTTGAAACGGTATTTAATACTGGAATTACAGGCATGGATCTATTTCCCCCCTCCCCCTCATCCTAAGTGAATCAGTTTGAAAACCAAACAACAGCTCTGATTTACTCTAAAAATAAAAAGAAGGGAAAAAAGTTAATAAACAGAAAATTAAAAGGGATTAAAAATTAATCCCTGGAATTCATTACTCCTAGAGAGTTAAATAAAGAGAGCAGTAAGATTCGTAAGTATTAGAGTTTTACAAGCACGACGACATAATTTCAGGTTTGGTGAATGGGCTGATGGCGCGGGGGGTGAGCCAGCCACGCTGCAGCGCCCGGCTGCACCTGGGGAGGACCCTGTGCCATGCGGAGGAGGACACTGCACATTTGCAGCTCTAGGGCAAGGCATGATGGCTCACAGTGCCCAGCATGATAGATTGGGTGGGTTTTCAGAGCAGTGGAGCCCAGAGTTTCAAAGGGTGCAGAGCTCCTGGTCTCCCTGATGGAGGCCTCTCAGAGTGCTTCAGCCCAGCAGTGAGGCGCCCAGCTCCATCGTCGAGGGGAGTTGAGGCTGTTGCACCTGGCACAACGGCAATGGCACGACTAGGCCCTTACTGTGCCCTCCTGAGGGCCCCTCAGTAATTTACAGTGATAAAAGTCTTTGAAAGTCTTGCCCTTCATGGCTTCATTGAAACCAGAGTGTCCAGGAGGCAACAGATCCTGGCTGTAGCAGCACAGGAGGGACCGTCTGGGTCTCAGACAGGTGGAGAGCAGCAGATGCTCAGCACCACCTGCCACAGGCCCCTCACTTGAGGCTGCTCTCCTCATACAGCCGGCAGAGACAGCGTACCCCTCGCGAGGCTCTCGCCAGCGGCTCCCTAAGACTGGCCTGTGTCTCACCCTTCACTGCATGGGGCTGCCACAGGCAAATCGCCTCAAGCTCAGCGAGCCCAGCTGGGTGCCCAAAGCCAGCCAGTGAAGTGGCCCTTCCCCTCCTCAGCCCCGAGGAAACAGATCTGTGTGCAGAGGGGATGGCAGAGGTGGCTGCAAACCACACATGCCTTGGGCCCTGCGAGCCACCCCGAGCTCACAGGGAAGAGGGAGCCACCGCCAACAGACTTTGCACCCTGAAAGGTCCTGGCCACCCCCCAGGTCAGCTTGCGTTAGCCGCTCCTTGGGGTGGAATGACAAGACAGGAGGATCACTTATCTCCTTGTAACTACTTTCCTATATTTGTACAGTGATTTTGTCTGATTTAATGATTGCTAGTAGTAGTCCAAGCACAAGTTTGGGGATTTTTTTTTCCTTTTTTTTTTTTCTTTTAATTGGAAGTTGTTTTTATCTTGTCCACTGAGTGACACAGTAAATAATAGAGTGGCTACTTGTGCCTGTTGTGTAAATATATTATATATAAAATTATGTTATGTCACCACAGATATGATGCCTGAATAGCGAATGGATTCTTCTAAGAAAATTCAAGGCAAACTTGCATCCAAATTATTGTTTATGCATCTAGGTTGCAAGCTCTATTTTTCCTGAAAATTAGACAGATTTAAATCTCTCACAGCAAAAAGTGTTCAATTCTGTCTTTTCTTCTTGTTTGGCAGTACCGCAAAGTGCAATTTATAAAATCAGTACTGCATATTAAATATTGAAAGTGCCATATTGCAGTGAATACAAAACTTTACAGTAGTATTTCTTTGCACTTTGTTGCATGCCAGCGTGCTAGATGATAGAAGTCAGTATTTAACAATGCTTTCGCACAATGCAAGAATTGTCATGAATAGATAAACAAATGTTAGACTATGGGTTTTGAAGTGGGGCTGTTTTAAGCCTGCTTTTCTTACAACCACACCTATTTGAGAAAAAGAAATATTGTTAGGAAGTTTAGCTATGCCAGATAGAGAGATGAGCAATGCAGTAGGCTTTAAAGTTGGAAAAGCATCCGATCTAACAGCAGGGTATCTATTAAAAGACACCAAGGAATTCAGTGGAGTTAACATTAAACCAGGACGTTATTTACATGAGAGATTTTTCCAGCCTTACTACTGCAAAACAATAACATCTCTACACTTGAAATAGCTTCTAGTACAGCTATTTCATCCCAGTTCCAAAACAGGCCACTTTATTTTAGAAAAATGATTATTTTTTTTCACTCCAGAAGAATGATTATTTCAGGTTAAAATCAATTCTGTCCAACAGCAGTACCAGTATGGGGAGACATGGCAGCAGATGCCTCCAGTGCAGTTGCACCAGGACAACTCGCTATGTAGACAAACATTTGGAAGAGCTGAGGCAGAAATTTGCAGCGAGCTCTGAACAAGAGAATTTAAGGGTTTCCACAGGGCTCCACTGACAGTACCACAGGATTGGGATCTGTTTCCAAACCTGACTTAGACAGAGATATATCTAACCATAAGAAAAACAAGTTGTCTGTGTTTTCCAGTTATTATGATAAAATAATTGCTGGGAAAGATTCTGCATAGAACAACACTACACTTGTACCTACACTATTATTTTCTAAATTTATCCTAAGAAACAGATATATTTTTCTGACATTCTTTATTTTGTTAGTTGTCAGGTCTTAATGCATTTTATGGACAGGTATTTCCTAGCTGTTAAATGTGAATGGGAGAGGCAACCTTACAATGATTCAGTTTTGGAAGTAGCAGGCTACATTACAGGGCACAACATTTCCATTCCTCTGTCACAAGAAAACACAAACAAAACAAAACAACAACAAAAAAACACAAAACCCAACTAACTGAATATCTGCAGTACCATAAAAAGCAGAATGGTCATAAAGAAGTAGAGCAGGGAGAAATGGCTCTGGGAATGTCTGTCTGCACATGTACAGTATGAATAAAAAGGGAAATCCTGGACATTGAAAGTTGGCCATGTTTGAAAACCAGACTTTTCCATGTTGATCAGGGCCAACGCTGCACAGTCACTTCTAATACTTCCAGGTTTCCTACAGCAGCCAGAGGGAGATTTGCATGACTAGGAAGACAGAAATCACGTTTTTCAGAGCAAGCAAACTAAACCCAGGTCATTTCCATGCAGATTTCTAGGAAAGAAAGTCCTTTTGTCATGATTATTACTAAAATGTGTTAAATTTCTGCAGCAGATCTATCTTGATGGCCTTCTGCAGGGTGAATTACAGAGCGATTCTGAACAGGTAACTCTGAACACCACATTGTTAGCTCTTCCTGTCGCCATCTGTTTTAAATTTGTCCATGGTTCCTTTGGCTATAAGTAGTTTCAGAAGACCACTGTCCCAGCTGGATGCTGCCATCCCCTGCCCATTTGTGTTTCAATTAACACGACAGTCAGAGCTCCCTTGTCAAATGAGAGCTGACCAAATTAAGTCATTACACTACTTCCAATGACTGTGAATGATGTTGTAAGTTGTGAAAGGCAGGGGTTTTTTCCAACCCTTCTAGACCTGTGAAACAGCAGCTGCCTCTAATAAATGTCAAAAATGCAACATTTTTTATTTTCAGTTTAGTCTTCAGAAAGACTTGTTTTCTTAGAGAATGTTTCTGTACTGAAAGAAGAGGAACAAAATCATATTTAATGTCTACAGCTTCATGCATTGCTGCAGAAGTGAGGGAAAAAAACACAGCAGCCAATGCAATGTTTTAATGCCAGACTCTCCTCTCAGTAGTTTTATTTAGACAGAGCTGAAACAATCTTGATCCTGCCCATCACTTTGCAATATTACACTTTTCAGCTCAGACCTGCATTTGTCATACAATAAACACTTACCCAAACAGTTCATAAAATTCAGCAGGAGGTATCTAAAAGCCATGGCTGGGATTACAGGGTGTACAACAGTTAGAGAACTGGGACTTTCAAAGGATAGAAAGTGAATTGCATGGGGGTGGGGGCTAGGTAATCAGTCATATGCAAAGCAGGCCCATGGCACTTAGAAGCCACAAAACTATCATATTATGCATAGAGTTACTGAATTTCAAAGAGCTTTTACAGAACCTGCTCTTTTTTTTTTTCTGCATGTGTCTTTTGCTTTCTTAAAAAAAAAAAAAAAAAAGGAAGGAAAAAAAAAAAAGAGCTGCTAACTTCAAATTTCTCCTTCCACAAGGTCGATTTAACAGATAAGGCATAAGTCCAGCCTATAGAGAAATCCTTTCCACTCCCATGGGCTTTTGACCTTTCCTATGAGACTGCACTATATATGTAAATATACCTGGAGACACTTTCTATGAGCTTTTAGTTTTCTATGATCTATTACTTTAGTGTTTATTAAAGAAACAAATGTATAGAACTATTAATCATTCAGGTGAACACAGCAAAGAAACAACACTGCAAACACAAAATTGTTCTGAATTTTGACACATAAAACTCTTCAAAATCACTGTACTGTTTTAATTCTGTGATTACTTTCATTGCTTTGAAAAATTAAACTTAAAAGAAAGGCCTTACAATAAATGCTATGTGCATCTTAACTGTGTTACTGAGCAAAATCAATCTGGCAAACTCTTATTGCGATTTGTGATTTTTAAACCCTAAAAATAAATGCTTCTCAATATTGATTTTTTTTTAATTAAAAATACTTCCAAACATAAATTGAAACTGATGCCACCACCTGGGAAGATTTACTTGCTGGCATGCTCCAGCCACACAGTCTCTCACGATGTCATCCCCTGGTTGTGCCAAGGGAGCCTCAGCATCGGATGGATCTGGTCATGGCTCAGCACAGAGGATCGATTGCAGGCGATACAATTTTTGACACCCAAGAGATTTACACCTAGAAGCTTCCCTGTGTTGCAGAGGGACCTATGCTGGAATGATTATCTCTTCTGTAGTGTGGATGGGCAATCTGTTGTGGTCAGATGGCAATCGCGCACTCTTTCCCTTACATCTCCTGTTCACTGTACTGTCTTCTTTGTTGGGGGTGGGGGCAGGGAGAAATGAAATTTAAGGATATAATGAGAAACCAATTTCAACAACAATTTCTCACAGACAGTGAGTTTGCCTTTTTGCAAATTGATTTTTGTAACAAGTTATTTATATGATACTACTTAATAAATTGTTTTTTCTAACTTTTTTTTTTCCTAATTCTCTCTATGTTTTGTATTTATAACACTATCATAAAGATCAGCCTTTGAAAAGATTCTGCAATCACTTTAAGACACAGGGTTAAACTGACTCAGTCTTTCAAATGCCATTGGTTGTGTGTCGGGCTTGCAACGTGCAGTAAGAGCAGTAGGATCACTACTCTGTGATCAGCGAGGCCTCACAGAAGAGTGGTATCACTTCAGAAGGCATCATTTAGTAATGCTTACTATGGGGAGGATATTAGTCTATAATCACAAGCCAAATTTGGACTAGCCAAGGTTTCCCAGGAATTCAGCAGGAGCTTTCTTGAAGAATCATGTGGAATACCTTCCTTGAAGCATGTAAAGACCATATCATTTATAATAGCACTGTTCAGTTATTTGCCTTTCATTATATGAGGTCCAAAAAAAAGACTTAAAGGCTCAGTTCACTTATGGAGAGTGCAAAATGTCATTTGCATTATTTTTCTACATAAGGAGAACAACCTCCAGAGAAAATTATTCATTTTAGCACTTCCTTAATAAAAGATCTGTCTAAATCTCCAGAAAATCCATCATGGTCAAATTTCTTCCTCAATACAAAGACAAAGAAAAGAGTGGGAAAGGTCACAGCAAAGCTGTACTTCATGAAAAGCATTAGAATAAACCACAAAAAGCAACCAGTTTAACACTGAAACACATTGTGTGGTTTGTAAAAGAACAGTGTAACTTTTGTAACTGATGAAAGGAATTAGGTTAAACATCCACCTGCAATCCTTGGTAGACCTTCAGAAGAAAAAATCTGTATGAATAACCTAAGAAATCAGGTGTTTTAGACAATGGTGGATCATAAGGCTATAAATACATAAGTGTTTAACAATCTTATTATCTCAACACCAAATCACAGAAACTCAGCACTTCACTGTACATGGAGGACGTAGTTACTTCCCCTCCCCACCCTGCAGTAAGGACACACACCTTGCAGGTGTCACCACAGAGGGGCTGCAGTTACCCCATCTCTTGGCTCTGTTAACTTCTTGCATTAGAGCAGCCCTACAAGATTTCACAAAACCTCAGCTTGAGCTTTTCATCTTCTAAACGAAAGACAGAAGCAGCAGCAGGAATCCTGGCTGTCCACCTGCTGAGAGGTGGTCCAGGCTCTGTAACCCTCCATGTGTACTGAGGCTCCGAGTGCCAGAAGCAGAAGGACTCTACCACTTTTATTTACATGAAAGAAGAATCTGCCGCATTTCTTATCCTCTTATTGGATTTACTATATCAAAGAACACCTCAAAGGCTAGCATTTCAGCCAGAAAACATATTGGATTCTCAGACATTAATTTACCAGGTTTACCTATGTAAAATAACTTCCCCCCCAACAAGCAACTCACAAACCATAAAACCCCCAATATTCATCTTTCAGTAAAACTACCAAAGTCATCACAGAGACAAGTTAGCTAGACAAGACATTAAAGCATTTAACCAGTCTGTTGAATTTCAAGGACAGCTCAAACAAGGGAACCAAAGCAAAAAGCAATACATTTAACTGATGCTTTAATAAATGCATTAAAATTGCAGGAATAATCACACAAGCAGCCAAGTGAATTCAGCGTTAGTCCTTCCAATTTTAATCGCAGATAATGTTACTTCTGATGCTGTAAATGAAACCCAAATTTTTTGGATAAGGTACAGACATTTTTTTAAAATAGTACATATTCTTATCTAAAGCCTTTGAATCCTTTCCTCTTTCTTGCCAGTACTAGTACATCTTTCTCTGTTTTTAGCACAGTCAGCTGTCTAGCAAATACCCACCCCCTACATTTTCTTTTCTCCAAACTGACCACACCAACAGGTTCTCAGCAGCTGCCTGTGCCTACATCAGATGTCCAAGCATAGCATCTCTGTCTCTCTAATCAGAAAACCTAGTTCCACTTTCTTTATTCCCCACAAATTAGAAAGCAAACATGAGCATTGTCAGAGCCCTCAGTCACTCACTATTTCAGACTTGCTCTAGTACTCTTTATGCATTTTTTAACCTTGGCAAACCATAGAATGTAAAAAACCATGTATATTTTTACTAATTATGGAGATACCTGTAGCCTGATAGGACCTTATCATGTAGCTTACTTTATTTAATAAAAAGATAAAAAACTTATCAGGATCAGGGGAAGAGAGTCAGAAAGACTGTACGCAGGGGGACATACTGACCTGAATTTTCCAAAAAGCTTTGGGGTTCTTCCTCCTTTATAAACCACTCCCCACACACACACACAAAAACCCCACAAAACCCAAACTGGGCAAAATCACCTGAACCCCAAGACCTGTATACAGCTTTCCTTGTACCCTCTACTGGAACTTTGCTGGCTGGCTGCTCATGCATGATCTTAATTAATAAACAAATGAATAAATCCCCTCCTGATTACTTTCATATGTTTTTCTAAACATCTGCTTCTACCTACATTGTCAGACAAAGCTGCTGTCTTTACAACTTAGCTAGGGAACTTATTTCTCTGTCAGGATGCAATTGTGTATTTCATGTCAATTATCTTAATTAGAAGCAAGCTTAACCCATTTACCAATTACAGCTCCAGCATATTAGAACAAATTCTCAAACCTCCTTTAATAAAATAAAATAAAGCCAAAAATGCCCCCAAAGAACAAACCTAAACTCTGGTAACAAGACATTGACAAGAGGACTGAATAAAAGAGCTCTGGTAAGTGAAACGGTGAGGAAGCTGGTATAGGGACAGAAGGAGAACATGCGGGTCTAACTGGCTTAGTCTCTGGCACAGCATTCCCATAAGTCTTCTTACTGGCAGCTTGCAGAGGGTGCGCTCTTCACCCTGTTACTCATTTCACATACTTTTCTCCCTCAAAACCAAAAAACAGAGCTATGTGCACCTTTGTTTTGCCACTGCTGGGAATTTTGATGGCCCAACTTATTTATAGTTGGGCTTATAATATAAAAAAACCCCATATTGTGCCAAAAAACCCCACTATGCCAAAAAAAACCCCAAACACACACATTCAGCATTTCATTTTATTGCCCATTAATAATTACTTTGCAAAACCAAAGCCAGGTTTTCTCTGGCTCCTCCTCTCACTAATCGCAGACTTTATCACTTATATTCAGATGGACATGAACCTAATACCTATTGCCAAAGACAGAAAGCCTAAAGGGTTAAAAGGAATCCAGTGACAAGAGGGCCAAGCCACCTGTTACTGCTCTAAATTATGGCTGGCTTAGCCATGTCTCTTCACAAAGCCTTCATTCTTTTACTGACCCATTTTCTGTCACAGTGTCAAATGCATTAAATCTAGAGTTTCCCATACCAGGCATCCCTTATGACTTATCTGTGAAGACAATAGATTTCAGCTCTTCTATTTGGCTTCTCATGCATGCCACCAACTTTTTGAGAGGCACCCACCTTTTATGCGCACACTGGATACTAGTCTAAGGAGCTATGTGTAGAAATTATTCCACACATTCTACTATCTGCACAGAGCACATGATGGGCAAAATATTTAGCCCGCAAGTTTATTATATTCTGCTCACCTGCAGCATCTACCAGGTACTGACCCAATTATGAGTGTTTCCCCCTTGCCAAGTTTGCACATTCAGAAATAGTAACTACAATGGTATTTTGGTTTTTTGGTTTTGTTGTTTTCTGGTATTGTCAATATTTTTCTATACAACTTTTACAGTTGTTTTTAGTAGCAAAGAAAAGTCAAAACTACACTTTGAGATTCACTGTTCTGATATCTCGGTTTTTAATCAACCTGTAATATAATATTGATTACAAATGCCCTGAAGACAGGTACTTGTCTTTAGAGCAAATACTTCATATAGCTCTTTATTGCAGAAAGAGCCTTTCAAATGTTTTGATACCAAATACCCATCTGGCCCATGGGCTCACTAGCTTGAGCAGTCAGAATTATATCATTGATTCTGGCAGGAGTGAAATGGGAGTCCTGAAAGACAATACAAGTTAACTGTTTCATGACCAGCATGAAGCACAGCAGAGGACAGAGAGACTCAGTTTAGATGTTGTTCCTGAGGACTATGAAATAAAACAACTACACATGAACAAAGATCTTTGGCAGGAAGATCATAATATATAAAACATTGTGCCGAGACTTCAGCATTTCATTTTATTGCCCGTTAACAATTACCTTGCGAAACCAGAAAACCTCCTCATTGCATGTCAGCTGAGACATCATCAAATCCTCTCAGCTGTCTCCTTTCTCTCTCTCTCAATTCCTCTCCACTGGAAGCCCAGGTCCCTGATGCCAGCAGAGCTTGCTCTGTGCCAGCTCTGGCCACCCCTACTGCGTATCCAGCCTCTAGACCAACTGGACCAAAGCTCAGCTGCAGACTTTTATTTCATTCAGCTCTTGTTCTCACATCTTCTTTCTGTTATCCTCTGGATAGCTTACACACATTCATAAACATTTACAATATCTAGTAACTATATACATATAAAGCTGTTACACTAATGATTACTCAGTCTTAACATCTTAATCCATCTTGTCTTTTGAAATCCTGCCAGGTACTTAGCCCACGCTCTGGTTTACACCTACAGGTGTGAATAGACTATTCACATTTCACTGATGCACACGGTTCTGGGCACTCACTACATACCTTTTACTTGTTGGTAAAGTCCAAAAGACCTTTTCTGTATGTGCAGTCCTGCCAGCACATGAGTTATTTCTGTCATTGCTGGAGCTAGTACTTCAATGAAGTGAGAAAATGCAAACTCCAAAAGGTATTTTGATTACTCAAGGTAAAACACTTTCCACTTAGCCTACCTTCCCACTGCTCAATCTCTTTGGGACAGCAAGCAGTGAGTTGGAGGCCACCAGAACTCTTTTAGGCTCCTTAGCAAATAAGGCACATTTTTTATTTGGTGTGAGGCATGTTGAGTACAGGAAAAGAAGACACACATATCATTCCTCCAACACTGAAAGAAAGGCCCAGAAAGTAGTTTTAGAAGCAATTTTTCCAATTAAAACAGTGGCCAGCTAGTGCTTTCTTCCTCCCCCTCCATCCTCAGCACCAGCTGTGGAAAAGACAAGAGTCTGTCTGTGTTTGTCTCACTTAAGGACAAAAGGGGTTGACACTGCAGCAAATGTAAAGAAGTGCTGAGAGTCAACTGGAGAAAAGTTGTTCCTGACAGAACTATAACTTGGACTGTCATAAAGGGTTAGTGGACACATTTACACACCTCCCATAAACCCAAACCATTAATATCGCAGGCACGTAAGAGCTGGTCAAAGGGAGCTCAGAAATACAAAGACTGTTCCAAAAAATATGGAGCTGGTTTCTAGAACCTGATGGGGGCTCAAAAACTGACTTTAATTTATATATATATATATAAAATTATTCAGCCTGTCAGTTCACTGAAACTAAAGGTACCGGTGCATAAAATGAAAAAATATGCATAAATCTGGCAAGATTGGTGTCTTATTTTCTTCAAGTCTGGGACACGGATTGAAACTCTAATCAGTCTGAAGTACTATTTGAAAAAAAAACAAACACTTTCACACTTGTGAAGACATGCTGATATGCTGCAGGTATGAGAGTTTATACTTGTGACAAAATTATCACATGTACTGTTAGGTGCTGTCTGTTCTAATCCTCAAAACCAATGCTGCTTTACTGCATTAGACTTCTCATCCATTGGCTGTAGCCACATCAAGTCATTTGTCATAAAGTCAGAATAAGAATACTTAGGCAAAGCAGCTTTGGAGAGAGCTCTCAAGCACATGAATATACTCCAGGCCAGGGTTCATTAGCACAATTAACGCCATATTCAAAAAGTTGCTCCATTTGAGGGGATGGCTGCAGCGCTCATTCACTTGAAATTGGCTCAATACAAAAGTACTGGTGTATCCCTCTGCAGCAAATGACAAAAGGATGGCCTGTTTGATTTCCAATACCCTCCTTCGCTGCTAATGGGTTTGCACCTGCAGAAGGATGCTTGTCTAGTCAGATGTTGCTTGCCATGTCCTGGTTTTATGGAGTTAAATATAATTACCACACAGCAGAACAAAGCTAAGTTGCACTGGGCTGCACAATTTAAATGAATAAATGACACTTTGGCGTATATTGGTTGCAAAAGGTCTTCGAGTTAGTTTGTTTAGAAGAGAAAAAAAAAGGGGAAGAAAATGAGGTCTCTAGTCTCTTCTTACAGTATGTGGATAGACCGCTGCATCTGTGCAGAGTGACAGAGCAAGCCAAGGAATAATTTACCAGGCTATTAAAGAGGGAAAAATAATAATGTTGCCAAACATTGAATGTTACTGAAACATTTATTGCTCCATCATACAAGCTGTTCTGTAACTGAACAGCCTAAAACTCACACACATGTGTGTGTTTACACAAGCAGGTTTTTTCTGCGTTACAGATAATAAAGACTCAATAATCGCTTTTTTCAAAAAAGTATTTTTGTCAAGGAAAAAAAAAAGTCAAATGTCTTGTGTTTTCTCTTATTTACTTCTATATATACTAGAAGAAATGAGTCTGTCAGGCATAAAGACACACTTTGTGATTGAAATTTGTTGATAATTCTATGGAGAATTAGTATGTATTTGTATTTTGAGCTTCTTTGGCCCTGGCGGAGTTGAAAGACTTGATTCTTAATTTACAATATTTATTTATTTTAAAAATAATTTTAGTTACTCTGAAAGAAAAAATTCATCAGGGGAGCACTATCTGTCTTTTTAACTAGAATGGCACAACTATTATCGTTATAATGTGGTGCCTATTGTACTTAAGGCTTGAGTTACAATAAACACAATGTTCCTTCAAATTCTTCCATCTAAAAGAAACTTTATTTTCTTCATTCAGGCCTCTCAAACTAAAAAAAAAAAGGTGAGGGGACAGATACAGCTCTTTGCAGTACTGCTTAGATGTGCAGGTTAATCATAAAGTGCAGTGCTGTTTTTAAATGTTTCAAAATGTAAAATAGAGGTGCATTCAGACCTGCCTCATAAATGGACCATTCTAGTTAAAACTTCGAGAAATTAATTCCTGGCTCTGCTTCTTTTTACTGAGCAAGAAAACATAGTGGCCTTCTGGGGCAAGATCTTTAAAGATTTTTGATGAGATTTATGTGGCAGAAAGAGCTCTCAGAGACAAATCGATATAACTAAGTACAGCGCTCTCATACAATCACGCTGATCAGGAAAACCGGCTGCATCATCAGAGGGCTGTCATTTTCTCACTTGCATTGTGTGAGATTGCCTATGGTTTTGCACAACACTGAAACCAAACCCTCCACTTGACAGCAGCCAGTGACAATAGGGGGTTCAGGGCAAAGGAGCTGCATCTTCTCGAGCCTGTGGGTTGCTATACACATTTCCTTTTCTGACAGACTGAAGATTCCCATTCCCTTGCACTGCAATGCCAGTGCAGACGCATTCTCAGATTAACAGAGGGACAGCTGCAATCTTTGTATACAAATACAGGGCCAGAGATTGCAAAAAGTATATTCTTGCACCTTATATACTTCCAGCCTGTTTGTTTATTTGTGGATATTTTTAATCAGTCTGTTTGCAAAGAATGGAAAGACAATGCCTCATCTTGAACTGCTAAGAAAGATGTGTTTGATCATTATTTCTTCACTTTCTCATCACCAGGTTAACTGATTCCATGGTGTCTTTTTGCTTGGCTCTTTCTACTTCATATTAATTCCCGCTGTATGGCCCCTCGACATCAGTCTGGTTTTGTTTTGCTGCTGTTAGGCATTTTCAGGTTGGTACTGCTGAGGTAAGTTGGTACTACCGGTAAGGGCAGAGCTCTGCTGCTTTCAGCGCTGCACAGAGAAAGTGGCAGTTCTCTCCCCAGCAAACTTACCAAGAAGAGGTAGCAGATTTCTGAAGGTATTCATGGGTAAACCTGCAAAATCAGGAAATTAAGGATTAGGAACTCGGCCTGCCTAATCACTTCCAAAAATCCCATCAGACATCTGCATGCAGGTCTATCTGCTTAAATATAACTGCAAATTTGGCCTGGCCTTTCTTAAATGGAAAACATCCAAAACACGACATGCACGCCGAGTCTACTCTGGAGTTTTCATTGCGGAGCACAGACTGGCTACTTGTTCAAATGCACGCACCAGATTCAGGTATTTACCACAAATTACGCAGAACCCGTGCAAGTCTGGGCAGTTTGTAAATAAGATATGCACCAACAAGAAGTTAAATAAATGGGAATACAAAATCCTACTTAAAAAAAAAAAAAAAGAGGGCTATAGATTTATTTCTTTTTCATAACTGCAGCAGCTGGCTTAGCAATACAATAAGTTTGCTGCTGACGGACATTAAAAGCACAAAATACTGTGATAAAAGAGAGAATATTACGCAGTATTTTTGTGGAAATGTTCCTCAGCATTTTCAGGTCAGTTCTGCTACTTCACTATTACTCTTAAACACATGAGAAAAAGATCACACATAAAATTAGTCAAAATGCAAAACCGTACCGGTAATATAAAAGAGATGGGGAGCATAAAAATGAGTGAAAGAATAAAAAAGAAAGGAACTGAAAAGAGAAACACAGGGGAAAAGAGAAACCTCAGAAAAATGAGCATAGCCTGTAAACATCTTCAAAGCAACCATATAAACGAAGAAAGGAAATTACGCCACATCTTAGAAGAAAACAGAAAAAAGAAGTAAAGTCCATAAACAAAGGAAGGAAAAGTTTAGGCTAAACATGAGGAAAAACCTAAAGGTAATTAGGCTACTGAAAAATTCAAAGGTAGCTGAGGTGCAATTAATCCATGTATTTAAGAACAATGGACCAAGAATAACATGGGGAAGAGAGCAGATCTGTAAAATTTAAGTTCTGAGAGGAAACAAAGAAGAAAGTCTCCCCTGGTACCCCGTCTATGATTTTTCTCCACAATGGTCTGATCAACTACAGATTGGCACAGTGTTCAAATTGTATGGCTTGCAACATACCTGTTTTCTCATTACACCTGCTTGTTCATAATTTTTTTTTCTTTTATGACAGCTGACATCAGTACTGTTCTTTTCTTTTTTTAAAATCTTATTTGGCTTCTCATCAGTTATACTTCAGTCACCACATCTCCTCAGCTCATCATTTTGTTCCCTTTCCATCCAGCTCCTTCAATCAGGATATAGATACAGATGCTTCTTTTGCAATGAGCACTGATTTGACTGCATGTTCCTTCAATTGCATTTGCCTCAAGCATTTTGAATTCTCTCTTGATCCAAGAAAGCCTGTAGGCATTCAGGTGGAAGTGGCGACTGTTAAAAGCTCTGCAAATGGATGACCCTTGTTCAACATGGAGCTGGTTTTCAATGGGTCTTTTCTTTCAAGAGACATCTGTGTTTCACTAAGTGCATTATGATTTAGTACACAGCATAGATGTGGTTTTATCAGCAGTATGCCCTTGATATTTTGACAAACTGTAAATCCATGCTTTCAAAGTCTCAGTTACTCGCATTCTGAAAGGTTTCTTTTCAAGGTTCAGCTTTCAGCTCAATGTAGACACTTATTAAAGTAAAGGGAAGGACCCTATCAACACAGATGAGTTTTGAATGAGACCTTATACTTCTATTCAATCTTAAGTAACCCAGAACATAAATTTGCCATTTGGATCCTTTACCATGCAGTCAGTACAATAGCTTCCACTTCTGCTATCACAGATAATTCAACAGTCTGGTTTAAGTCCTCACACAACTCTCCATAACTTTGTACGCAAGTGCTCAAAGACCTGGAACTGACTTACATTTCCAATAATATAAGTGCTATTTTCTGCTTTTGCAGGTGGGTAGCTCACTCAGTTAAAAAGGAGTTGGGCACCTACATAACCTTGATGACCAATTCCAAAAGGACTTCTGCAGTGTCCCAGTAGCCCTTAAGCTTTTCCTGGAAAAAGCACTTGAACTTGAGCTTCCCAGTGTGTGGCTGTAATGCAGGGAAAGCTGGATGGAGCCAGTACAGATGCAAGGACAGGGCGGTGTAGCAGTAAGGAGCTCACGCCAGCGCAGGGACAATGACAGGAGGCAAAAGGGAGAGAAAGCAAAGACAAAGTTCATAGTCCCTTAACATTTTTCTCCTCATTTTGCCATTCTAAACTTGCCCTTGCTGGTGTTAATTAACAGCTATGCATGCCAGTGCTAGAGGAACAAAGCAGACTGCAGTTTTTACCCCTCCTTCACGTTTTCCATAGCAGTGACTGGACCTTGGGATGTAACCTCTGTAAATGCTCTCTCATTACTTCCTACTAATTAGACTAATTTCATTTATGAGGTATATTATCTGGGGATTTTATATGGTTTAACACATTAAAAAATAAAGCTTCTTGACATTTGAAAATACTCTCACTTTGGAAAAACTGTCACTCCTCACATTTGCACTGAAGGCGATGGTTGAAGGAGTCATCTGGGGATAAAGAAGCATCCTCCTTACAGCAATGGCCATGTGAAGTGTTAAGTAGGCTATGCCATGCTGGCTCAATTTCAGCACTTACATCTTATTAGAGCTACACGCCACAAATGTTTAAAGACTAGATTCAACTCCTCTAACTATGTGCATTAGACTAATCAGAAAGATAAAAGAGGTGTCACCCTTCAGTTCTCAGGCAAGACTGGGTGACTCATCCTGCCTAAGCCATGAACTAGTCTCTGGAGGCATTGATTTCTCTTTTGACTTATCACAGCAGGGGCCTAGGGACCCATAGCTATGACTTCAGTGTCTACTATTTGGTAGGATGTGTTTCAGCCTTAAGAGTTTAGTACGGCACACTGCCAGGTGTTCTTGAGCTTGGGGTATTTTATTTTTCCATAGTTGACACTTGCTGCAAGTTCTAATTTCAAACATGGTCCTTAAAAGCCTGTTGTGCCAGCCTATGCTTCCCTCCACCACTCTGCATGCTTACATGCAAGCAAGCTGGAGACAAACGTTAGTGAAAATTCATCCTAGATTAGCAGAAGCCAAATCAGCACGCTTCCTCCACTATGTTGGCTAAGGTAATTGAAATAGAGGCTATTCTGCAGAGCAGGTATGTTCACAGGTTGCTGGTATTCACCTTCAGGAAAACAACAGCCTTTAGTCTTTTCTTCACTATCCCCTCCTTGGAAATGTGAGTGGGATCAAGGAGGATTAAACTTCTGAAAGTGCCGTGCCAGAAAAGGAGCTTCTTATCTATGTTCACTGGAACGTCTTCTGATGGGGTGTCTCCTCCAGACTTGCCTTCTCTACATATGCCTACTTGTACGGAAAAATTGCTGAACAAAAGAAACTGAGTTAAGGTGAACATCTTGAGTTGTATTACAAGTTTTAAGACAGAAGGATGTGATCTATTCTGAAAGTCCCTGATGATTTATTTAGTGGGCATATTTTTACATTGTTTCCTTTAACATCAGAGAAAAGGTGCCTTTGGAGAGGCACGGCTTTTATCTCATCTCCTTTCAAATCACACCACAGATCTCAAAAGAAAGGCTATGCCATGTCAGAATTTAAAACATTCACCTTATGGTTTCACCCAAAGTAGAAGAAATATGTGCCACCAAGTTTTAAATGATTGCTTATGCTGCCAATCAGTCAGATTATCAACTGAATTATATAAGTTCCCACTGTTTCCCTGCAAGTGATGAAGCTGAATCTTTTTTAAACCAGAAAAGGACCTGGCCCTTAAGTTTCAGCATCATCTGAAGCCGAAGTAATTTTATGCACTTGAATAATTTATCATCATAACCTATTTTTCATTAATTTGACTACGCTCTCGTTCCTCTCGGGCTTGGTACTTACAATGTAGCTCTACTGCGAAAAATAACGATGTGAAATTAGCACTTTCTTACTCAGCAGAACCCTTTCCTGTGTGAAGTCAGAAAGAGTGTTGCTTAACTTACCACTGAAAGTACTAAAATCTTTATTTTTCCACCCTGCAGAACTAATACACAGCTGAGGGGAAGCAAACAGGACAGGATTTTGAGCGTGTGTATTTACGGGACTATTAACCAAACCCCAGGGTCACCTGGGCAGCCTGTGTGTCTCTGGACTGCGACCACCACCACGCTCCTGCTGCTTGCAGAGGAGAGCTGTATGTACAAGCAGAGCTTGCAAAGCTGGTGGTGCTGATAACACACTAGTCAAAACAATGTGAGTTGCCAATTCTAACATGCTCAACTCAACAGTCATGTGCTTAAAACTAATCTTAGGCATAAGCATTGCAGGATCAGGTCCACTACAAGTCTAGGGACTAAAGAACAAATGAGGCGAGGCTATTTGTTGATTTGCTGCAAAACAGCTCAGGTGTCAACCCTTCTGCACGAATCCTGAGGGATTCACTTAGCTAAAACAGATTGTGGAATCAGACTGGGGGTCTAAAATCAAATAAGATTTGGGGACAACTTCTTACACTGTAAGAGAGAAGCTGCTCTTTCAGAGACAGATAAAGTAACATTGGTGTAAGATCTCATGTGGAAGACAATCAGTTTGAGGCAATACTCCCTCCAGTGTATCCAAATTAGTATCTTTTTTTCTACCTTTCAAGGTAAGTAATTTCTAAAAATTCACACTACAAATTCAGAGTTAGTTTCCCCCAAGAAAGTACATACAATACGTAATAAACCCAGGAATTTTCAAAACAGCTTTCAATTTCCCTTTACCAAAAGACATTATTTATTACCAGAATGTTCTTCAAGTTCAGACAGTCTTTAATAAGTGACTAAATCTGAAGTCACTTTGTCTGTCAAAAGGTAAAGGGCAAAGGAGTTAAGGGCAGCTGGGTCATCAGAAGTCGTTCTCTTTGGACCCGATGTAGTAAAAATTATCCTGTCTTTCAAACAACTAAAGTCCCAAAAGACCACAAATCCTAGCTTTTCAACAGGCCAACCTATTCAACACAAAGGTCAGTATCATTAAACGGTATAAACAAACCAATCCTATAGCCAGGAATGACAGACCTGCCTAGGAGCCAAAGGAGTCACGCAGCTGTCTCTCTGGGCCGCCTTCACTCCCACACTTGCAAAGTCCCAAACTTCTTTACACACACACACACACATATTCTTATCTGTTTAACTCCGCACACACATATGCATACGTATGTCTGTACAATGCATGAATGTGTGGTACCAGGCAAATACCCCCTCAAGACACGAGAAGCTGTGAGATAAGCCATTACCGAACAGTACGGAAGCAACAGCTGATTGAACTTAGCTCTTCTGCACGTGCACTGTCCTCTGGACCTCTAGTCTTCCTCCTCACCGGCTCACGGGAAACACTATTTCAGTCAGAGATTAGCCACAGCATGTGACAAGACAATTTGTGAGAAGAGAGGGGCTGCTTCTGCCTTCTGCCCTCACTCCCATCTCAGTGATTTCTGCCAGTCAAGACTGGGCTAAACCCCATGTTTATTCCTGCGCTCGCCTCCTTACCAGCTGAAAACACACTGGATGCACGCCGGCTAGCTTGGCGCGGCACCGGCACCCAACGCTCCCAGCCTGGGGGCTGTGCCTCAGCACATGGCGAGCGCTCTTGCCCTACCTCCACCTCCCGTAACTGCCATGGGGGCTGGCGGCTGCTAATCCTCCTGCAGGAGCAAGTACACATGGCAGCAGGAGACTGAGGGGCCGCTCTTCTCTTTTAGCGGCCTTAACCCATAGCTCCCTCTGCCCATCTGTGGCCATTATGGGAAGGCAGAGTCTCCTCAACTTATTTTATAGAAACCAAGGAAATTGCTTAGGCAACCTCAAAATCAAGTACTTTGCACAAATGACAGCACAGCTGTTTGTGTGCTTACTTCCTTTTGTAACCATGCTGGAAGTGTATTATATGTGCTTAGAGCCATACTAACCTCTAATGGATGTACTGAGGATATGATCGGACTTAAAAAAACCCCAGCCATTAACGCTTGGCCGTGCATCCAGAACAGAGACCTGCCTTGTCCTGTGTGTGTACAGCAGAGCCAATGCCAGCTCTGCCACAGCACAACGACGCGGATTGTTACAACCCGAGTGACGCTTGTCACACACACCGTTGTGATGTGCCGAGTGGTAGACCCTGGAGCTATGAGCCTGAGCTGCCACAGCAGGAGCTCAACAGCAAAGCCAGGCAAACATGAACATGCTGGCTGAAGAGAGAGACTCCTACCATGCAGCACCAGCCACTTGATTTTTCTTTCACTTTTTAAAATTACTTTTACAAGCTTTCAGTATGAAAGAAATTACGTAAAACCGCATTCTAGTCTGCTGGGCATGAAATTTAAAATGCCCACATTAATGCAGAAATAAAACAACTAGTATATCTAAAGCTAAATGCTATGCAGGATGAAGAGAGGATAAATCCTAGCTGGGATTTGACAGATTCGGGTTTTATTCTCATTTCTACCCTTGACCTGTTTGGTGACTGAGTAATTTGTTGTTTGCTTTCTATTTCTTTCTGGGTCAGGGACTCACCTTTCATTTGGTGTTCATAGTGGCTGGCATAAATCTGGATGCTACTACAATACAAGCAATATTTAAATACCTGTGAAACCAACAATAACACAGAGGAGACCTTTTTTCTTGGTAAAAAATTTTCATGTTGCAATGAGTGAATTTTTCAGATGTTTCATAAATAAATAAATACATATATATATGAATTACCCCAAACACATGTATTCAAATATGTTCCTAATTAAAATCTAGATGCCTATTAAAGCTTTGCTAGATTATTTCCCACCTCTGTATCTTAAGATATTAAAAGTTTATTGCCTCACTTCTAAGAAAAAGTATTGATTTGCTGTATCATATCCTTAAGATTTGCACTCTGGCTTTGCATAAAACTCCACTTTTAATGCATTTTTAAAAAGCCATCATTATTCCAAGCACATGGCACAGAATTGTATTTACATTACAATGAAACCCCGTATTTTTCAATATGTGTTTGCAAGTGGTTAACGTGTCTTTCCATCTCAACCAACCTGCTTCTCAGCAGTCAATGTTGACACAGGTCTTTTTCTAGTGGTTTCAGTAACACTTCTGCCTTTTCTTACTTCTCTCCCCTTACCATTTAGAAGCTGCCAGCTGAAACACATGCCAATCCAATTGCACAAATTCACAACATAAACAGCAAAAAGTACATCACTACATGCCTAAAGACTTCACAATCTCTCTTAAAATGTCCAACAGAATCCCCCCAAAATTGAACTGAAAAGATTTGATATTTTATTTGCATGGCTGCGCAGTAAGGCTTTCGTTATTGCTGTTGGCACTTGATTTCTGATACAAATGCAGAGTTATGACTTGCAAGGGCAAAGAGTTCAAGGTCATTTATTTTCTTTTTTCACAGTGGGCAAGGAATTAATTCCGTATCTTACTGACCAGAAGTAAAGATCAGGGAACTTTGAAATAGGAGACAGTAGCGCTACAGACCACATCACAAACTAAAGAAACAATGAAACATTATAAAATGAGGAAAGCATTGAAAGCAATGGGGGCAAAAGGCATCAGAAGTCTTGAAAACCAGTTGCTGGGTAAAGCCATTGAGTACTCTGGAAGTTTTGAGGGCTTACAAGGTTGGCAGTGTCCCACCAGTTTTGGATGTCTGGCTAAGCCCCGATTCAAAAAACAGCAAGCAATAACACATAGATTGCTTCTGATTGTTAGTGTACAGACACCTACTGAGACAGGATATTGGTTGTAAAATCTGACACATTCTGACAGGTGGAAAACGTATTTTAAATATTTTGCTTGGTTTTTTTGGAAGAAGGAAGAAGACAACAGTATTGAGTGACAGGAATTTTAAATATCAAAGATTAAACCAGGATTTTTTCTTATTTTTTCCTTTGGATGGCATTTGTTTTTTCTTAATGACGACAAAGCTGAAAGATTTTGTGTGTATTTGACAATGTTTCTCATCACAAGAACAGAAGGTAAGAGCAGCAATTTTGGATTACTTGTCCAATGAGGTAATTTTAAATTGTCTAAGATAAAGATTATTAATTTTTTCTTTTTCTAAATATAAAACTAAATTCATAATTGGGTATTGAATAACATCAGCATTTTAAAGTGTTGCTGGATTGGGAGATGGCTGCTTTTTGTTTGCCAGTTCAAGTGTCCCTCTGGAAACAGAGCTGCAATATTTGAATTGTAATTCTAGTTGGCAGCAGAAACTGGTCACCATGTCAGAACTGTTCTGACACAGTAAATGGCTGAAGTAATGACAGGAGAAAATCTTCAGGGTAGTAAATTTTTTTTTTTATTTATTTTAGACATGTTGGCTCAGCTTGCATCAGTGGGGTCCCATGAGTTCCCATGACCACCATCCCCATCTTTAAATAAAGTAAAAAGCTACCTCCAGTGACAAACACTCACCCATCACTGCTGCATCACTTCTGGACTGCCAAGGTATGAGCTGCTTCTGCCACCAGTAAAAGTTCACAATTTGTCAGCTCGAGTCTGTCCTTTGCTGATGGATTACTTTTGAAATGTCTGCTGTAAGTGGATGGTTTTATTTATTTACTTACTTTTTCTAAAAAGGCATATAAGCAACACACTGTTTGGGCTCTGGTTTCTCATAGCAGAGCCTCCAATTTTAGTGATCATCTCAATCATCGTTTTCCAAGACTACGCAGGAAAAAGGGATGAGGGTGACAGTGCCCAGTCTGCATGGCCAAGTTCTCCTTTTCTGCCTCAAAGACACTCTCAGGCACAGGTAGAGAAATGTAGTAGGCTTTCAAAGAAAAGATACTTAATCCACAGACTAAGGCATCCACTGGATGAGGATCGTTGCCCTAACACAGACCTCCTGAGGCCTGGACCCAAGTGACAATTTCATCCTTGTTTTCATCGCTCAGCAATAGAAGAAATAGTCCCTTATTTCCTCCACACAGGTGCTGTGAAGAGCAACAGAATCACGCTTGAGGCATTCAGGTATGACTGTTAAGTCACAGGTATACCGTTTAGACCCTTACACATGACAGATTTGGGAATCCTTTTGAGGAATGAAGTGAGGATTTAGATAAAGAGAACTTTACCTAGTTAGTGAGGTTTTTGGTGAAATTTGGTGCTCCCTTTGTTACCTGTAGCAAACAGGGGAAGAAAAGGGCCTCCAAGGTAAACATGCTCCCTGATGGACGGGGAAATCTGAGTGGCTGGAGCATGTAGCCTATTTCATCTTAGGACCCCAGAAAGAATCTGTGAAATTTGATGGTACCTAAAAAAACAGGCATGGAAACAAAAAATCCAGGACAGCTGGAGAAAAGTCACTTTGTCTTTGAGCAGTCCTTATCTCCTGTGTTCTTAAAAAAGTCAAAAGACATTTCCTTTAATTTCTCTTCACAGACTCAGCCCGCCTGTTCTGGCCAGTGCACGCAGCTCAGCTGAGGGGGCAGCCCCTGACTGCACTGCTGTTGTGACTCCCTGGCAGATCTTCCAGGATGCTGATGCCACCCAATGCCCTCCAGTCAGCAATGATGCCTTCCCTCTGCTCATGACCTTCCAGGTCAAAAATGCACCTACAAGCAGAAAGCACAGACACAAGAGCCTAGGATGGTTTTCTTGTCTGCAGGCTTTGGACCGTTGCTCTTGCTGAGCAATTCACTGCAACAGCCATGAGGTAGTCTACCATGAAGAGAAAAAAATGAGGAAAACAAAATGAGACCAGTGCAAAGCCACTGGCCCTTCTACAGACAGAGAATGGCTTTAGAATGGGAATCCAAAGAAATGAGATGTGATGGATGGTCTTGCCTAACATTTCATCGCTAGGTAGTCTTAGTATGTCCATGAACATGAACAATTTGCTAAGAAACACACGATCTGTAACTCAAGCTGGGAACACAAACCACATCAGAATATGAGGGGAAAAAAAGTCATTAAATGCTTTAAAAAGGCCATTCTCACCAAAATAAAAACTGCCACCCTGCCTATAATTTGAAGTGACCAGCACACCTCCAGATTTGCAATCCACTTTAATGAGCATCTTCATACAAATTGTCTTCAAAATACAAGGGGTTAACCTAATTTTCAGCAGTAGATGGTCTAATGAGCAACTCTGCAATAAGAATAAATGCTACTGAGGTGTGTCCATTAAAGATCCGATTCCCTGTTCTGCCTACCATATCGTTATGGCATTATTATTATTTTTTTTTGTTAGTCTAATAAGTAAATGTAAGTTCATTATCCAGCCACTGGTTTATTTTGCAGCTGCTTTGCAGGTTATTCACTACATTTGCTTAACTATGAATGGAAGTACAGAGAGCAGAACCCAGAATGCCTGTCCTCTGGCAGCATGGTGTACTGGCCAAGAATAATTACCAGCACCCAATGATGAGACATGTCATATTTCATTTCTGAGCCTATTCACACGAAGATGCCAGTCATTCCAAGCGCTAAACATTTAGGCCTGCAGGCAACAGAAGACAGTAGAGCACCCTTCAACTGCAAGTTTTCACTACACTTGAAGAAACAAAACAGGAACCACTTTCTGGTTATTACTCCCCATTTAGGCAAAACTATTTCAAATGCTCAATGAAAAACATATAACCCAGGGTGGGGTGGGAAGGGGGAGAAGCAGGGTGGGATGTATGGGTCACAGAAATCTCTACTGCAATACCATCCCAATCAAAGACAATGTACAATGGTACGATGTACACAATCAACTCTTTAAGCTCTTCTACCAAACAGAAACTTTTTACAAATGAACCACTTCATTTAAATATGCAGCCTGTATAATCAGACTCTTTGAAGTAGGGAGACAGATGATCAGGATTTGCCTTTTGATCTTTCCAAATTGTTTTACCAAGTAACAACTATGCCTGAAGTCTTTTCTGGAAAACTTTATTAGTGACAATGTTTACAACACTCTTAGAGGCCAAGGTTCTCTTAGTATCACTGTTAAAGAATCTTCCAGAAACTGAATATTACAAAGCACGCTTAGGCTCTGGAAATAATGATGATGAATGTTATGCAAGTCCAATTCAAATTCCTAATCACATGAGCTACAATTTTATTCAATGCTCTGTACATATGCACATTAAAAATAAAAAAAGATGTGCTTTCACGGGATCTGATGGATCCACATAGATCTGTCTTGCTCTTTGTTCATCTTCTTGTACCCAAATCAAGTCAACAGATCTTGCATGAGAACTAGATCACGACAGATCAGGCTCTGAGGCAATCAAAAAACAGGACTTTATCAATAAGGCAGAGACACCTTCACATTTCCAAAAAAGCAGCCAAAGTTGCCTAGTTATAAATTACAGCTGTTCCACTGATTAGCATAATCGCAGTAATAATTTTTCTGAAATTTAAGGCAACTTAAACAACTTTCTGTTCTTAGTGTATGTTACAAAGCACTACGCTCACATTACACATTCCATGCATCTCCTTAAATTATCAGAAACATCCACAGCCACTGTTTTTAGACACCGCATGTGCAAATACACTGTGGTTTTGATATAGACAAAGGAAATGTGAATTTCTTTACCTTCTGTTTTCTGCCCTCAAGAAAAGGAAAATAAAATTTCTTCAATCTTCCTAGCCCATGCTTAACCAGTAAAAAAAGGGAACATAGCCCACTCATAAAAAAATGGTCATTGTCCTCATTTATTGAGGAAGACCTAAAAATCATTAATTGTAATGCAATGCAGAAATTGTTTTAGAAGTTTGTTTTCAAGCAATTTCTGGGTCAAAAAACCAGTTCTGGGTTCCTCCTCCCCCAGACAGCATATCTGATAAATTCAAGACATTTTTATGCAAATGTTGATGAATAAGCTCACAGTCTTCTTATAGCTGAGAAGTGAAATGATGCACAGGAAGAAAGAAAATGTTAAAGTATGAGTTAACAATTCTGCTGGGGTAGTCTGCTGATATCAGATAGGAAGAGAGAAATTTGCAAAGCCACCATACACCTGAAAATGAAGTCACTACGTGTTCTACTTGTTAAACACATGAATCTGGTCACAGTTAAGAGGGAAAGATAAAATAATGGTGTACACAATTACGCTTAACCCTTTACCAATGCACCATTTCCTCTTACTGCTAGAAGCAGATGGGCAATTGTACAAAGGAATTTGAAACACAAAAGACTTGAGGGCAGTTGTTGCTTAGTTTTCAAGACTACTGCTGTTCAGAGGCGTTTCAGCTTTTATTTTACAGACTGAAGCTATGAGTTAGAATCACTTCTCAGAAGTCAAAGAACAGCAGCATCTAGCATAGAGCAGTTACTTGCCTTTATCTTGTTGTTTTTATCCCCTCCTTTATGTTTTAACGGTTTATTACCACTCTCTAAATTACAGAATGCTTGGCTTTTTTCCTTTGTTTTCTCTCATCCTCTGAAATGGATTTAAAGCATCAATCTATTAAGATAAGGCAATCACAGAAGCTGTAACAAGTGAGGTAGTGCTGTGGGGTCAAGTTTTAAAAAAAACCCCACATTTAAGAACATCTCATTGCATGCGTACAAAAATGTGCTTATGAAAATACACATACTGATTAGTTCAGAAGTGAAGCTCTGGAAGACATTTTGGGTAGTCTGAACTTTTAAGCTACACTTGTGTCTACTTCGGCACCTGCAATAATGTACTTTCATGGATGTCCAATCCCACGCCTACAGAAAGGCGCTTCAGACAACCGCTGAATTTGTTGTTCAGTGTAGCGTGGCTATCAGGCAAACGTTTTTCAGGAGTCTGTATCAATTCTCTGGGCCAGACTCATGCATCCATGATCACAAAGTTGCCTGGTACCTTATTACATACATCTGCATTACTTACATCAGAAAAGATGCATAAATGACTCGCCAAAAACGATCTGGAGCAGGAAGAAAATATGCAGTTAGGGAAAATAAGAGCTTTATCTGTTCCACTTATCAGAAAAGAAAGACAGAGAAATGACTATGCAATACGACTAAGGGACTGTTTTCAACTCTGAACTCAGCATAATGAAAATGAATGGCTTGAAGCACGCAAATTAGAAGTACAAACAATGCACCAACATCTACAACGAAGCTGGTAATCAGTGGGAAATACCACCACCAAACACAGTGGATGTTCCACTTCTAGTACCATTCAGAGCTTTTATAGAAGAAACATGTCTAATACAAACCACTGACACCAAAAATCAAGGAAACTGTGTGACTTAAACCTGTATGCCACCTTCAATCTACACTTGGAGACAAATTCTGCCCTCCTTTGGATACAGTTTCCAATAAACCTACCTGGAACAGCACCTGCATGGAGTTTCTAATCACCATTTGATGATTATGGTCACACTGGTACCTTCTGGACAAAGAAATTCATTAAAGTAGACACCAGCTTGATAAAGCAGGAAGTTGAGAATGAAACTGGACTTGTAAATGTAAACTCAGTACATACTCTACTAAAAAAGTTGTCATTCTCTTGATTCATAATTACCTTTTTTTTCTTTTTCTTAAGAGTTTTATAATACTGATTTAAAGATAAAACCCACCAACCTTCCACACTCCAACCTGTGCCACACTCCAAATGTGGAATCCACTGTTTAAAACAAAACTGAGTATCTCCTTTGCTTAAATTACTGTACCAGTTTTGGTAAAAGGACCTGAAGTTTATGGCTGTGGTTTAGCAGAGTCCAGGAGTACATTTAGCTGCAAAACTTAAGTTACGTACATCATGCTTAAGTGCTCTGCAGAATTAGTTTCTTGTAATACTTTCCTCCTCCACAGCAGAGTTCATGCAATAACTTTGCTGGTTATTGACAAAACAGCATTTGGACATAAGAGACAATTCTTAAACAGCTTTTCCTCCTACAGGCTTTTGAAATTAGTACTTTATTACTTCATACAAGACAGTAAAAATAATAAAAATAATCTGACAACTTTTCATAAAAATTAAAAGGATTTTAAAACAAATCTTATTAAAAAGCCAAAACAAATTTTGCACTTAAAATGAAACTAAAGAAATACTATATATACACACAATTTTTTAATTATAGGTTCTCTATTTGATATCAACAGGCACTCTTCATTCATCATCTGCAAGAAACTAGGTTAGGTCTCCACAGGCCACAGTCAGAGTTATTAAGTAAGTAAATATGCCACTGCTCCTGTGCCCCCCTTTTATTTTCTTGCTTCTTCAGTCTCATCTGGCTCTCTCTCTTGATGCTCTCTTTCCCACCTCATTTCTTTCAACTCTTGTCTGTACTTCCGTTCAATGAACCGTTTCTGATGGGCCATCTGGGGAAAGTTATCTGACACGAGGAGAAATATTTTACATTAATAAACAAACCGGTAACACAGAAAGCCTCCGTTCTTGTTTTTTTGTTTTCTTTTCTTCTTTTAAACTTTGATGAGATTAGCGGTAGGGGGAATATTGTTATTACCATTTTTACTAATTTATTTCTAATAATCCATAGTAAACCAGGGCTGTGTGTCATAAGAGTTTGGTTTCTTTATGATTTCCACATCTGTTTCCCCTGCTACAAAGTAGTGCCAAATCTAATATACTCACAAAAATAAAATATAAAATCCTGGTATAGCATCATGGCTAGGTATTACCTGGATTTTACATTCTGTTCCCTTAGCAACAGGTGGTCGATATTGAAAAACAAATGCGAGACTACTGTCAATGCTGTCAGGGGTTTTTGTCTTGTTCTCACTCCAACAAGTATGAGCCACTGGTTCCAAGCACTGTACAGACATTTCCATTATTATTTTTAGACCACACAGAAGCCACTACCTGCCCCACATTATGGCAGGGTTCCTAATGGGAAAGTAATAGTTTAGCAAAATGGAACGCAGTAAAATCTGTTCCGAAAAAGTTAATACTTGGCTATGTACCAGAATACAGCCTTAGCATAGACTAAGAGCATGGATGAGCGAAGGGTAAAACAGACTAGACGAGGCTCAGGTGATGGAGAAATAGCTAGGGAGATGGATGCTTCTGGTTTCAGACATTTGTCCGTTGGCTGATACACATGTACCCGAGTTAGAACTCAGGCTGTAAAACCAGCTTATATAACTGATCAGCACTGCTCTCAATTCAGCACACAGCTGACAGAATGTGATGTTTTCTGTACGACCAAGGTGCTGACATTCATCTGTGTGTCTGTGCTGCACAGACCTGCGCTCTCCAGCTGGTCAGGAAATGAAGAGGTGGTAGAATACGTGGTAGCCTGCAGTTGGCAGTAAATCCTGCTGGGATCACGCTGAGCTCTGGGATCAGCACAGCACACACCTATCTGTGTCTGAGATGAACACAAAAGGTTACTACACTGACCTTTAAAGCCATAAAGAAATTGGGGAGGTGTCTTGGCAAAGGACTGCTCTCTCTAGCTGGCTACCAAGACAGAATTCAGCTGAGGCTCCTCAGGAAGGAGGTCCCTAGGTACCAAGCGTTTTCCTCCTCTTTCTGGATCTCAGGCAGCACAGATTCATTCAGCCAGAGAACACGGTGCAGAAGCTACATAATCCACAGCAGTTTGTGGTAGAGTAGAATGACTTCCTACTGCTTTGTTTTATCGGCCGGTGAAATTTTTTGCCTTTTATTATATACTGCAGGAATAAAAGGTTTATTCTTCAGTTATTTACAACTTGGGCATAGGAGGGTATATTTATTTAAACCAGAAAGCAATCTAAACAAAAGAAAATTGTTTTTAAATTGCTGCTGTTTTAAAAAACACTGGTGCTTTGTTTAATGGGGTTCTGGGACACTTTGTTGCTCATGTGCACCGTAAAATGAAAATCACATTTTCAGCCCCGTGCCTGTAACGTGATTCTTTAAGAACTCTGAAGAACTCAGCCTGGTAGCAACCTGTTTGTTTGTAATTCATTTAAGATTTTGAGAAGGAAATTTATGTAATAAACTCATCATGGCTATCATATATATAAGCAGGTACATTACTTCTACTTCAAGTTAATTACTTATGCATTAAAAAAACCACCACCACCAAAAACTGTCCTCCACAAATATATAATAGAGCAGGTGCCCATAGAGGCTGCTGAGTCTCCATCCCTAAATATGACCAAAACTCAAGTGGGAAGGCACTGAGAAACATGACCTAACTTGAAATTTGGCTCTGTTTTGAGGGGTGGTTGGAGTAGAGACCTCAGAGGTCTATGGTATTCAAACAAATAAGTACGTCAGAAAAGATCTGTGAAGTAGCCGACAGGAGATGAAGCTCACAGCTCTCTGAGCAGCGACATTGTCACAAGAAAAAATACTCAAAAAACCACCCGAGTAACATTTTGCAGATATTCAGTGGAGAAGGGAAGTTACATTTTCCTACCTGTCAAATTTATTGGTGGTGAGAAGTACATGCCTAGCAGCTGTATATAAAAAAAATTCTGAGTTACAGAGTCTTCTGAAAATTTTAAGCCCTGGGATTTCCAGATGCAGAGATAACAGATTAAAAACCTTTGGCATCTGAGGAACTGCATGTCTTTGCTTTGAATCAAATGCAAAAAATGTACCTCCCCACATTCTTCTGAACTGAGAGCTACCACTGCACAAAATGCTTGTAATCTATTTGCTTTCAGTATGTCCACAGCTGGCACTTTAACTCAACTGACCAAAGGTATTTCGTACAAGAGATCTGTATACACTCATTCCTTTCATATCTGAGACTCCATTGCAATGAAGGACTGCTCCCTTGCTGACTACCCTGTGCATAATTTGGAGAGTGCATACACAGATCACTGGATCCCCAGCTGATATAAGCCATTCTTAACAGATAAATATTGACTTATATTGACTTACATCTGCCTATTAGGTTTTAACCTAGTCTACTGTACAATCTGAGATCAAATTTTATTTTCTAAATTGGCAAATGGGAAGTAGTTTTCCTCCTCTCCTAAATTAGAGGATGAGACAACCATAAAGTCAGAGACTAAGCAGTGTTACCCCACTGCATATTTAAGCGTGGAAAATCCCAATGAGACTTCACTGCACAGGTTTCCCTCTAAGTTGCAAACTCTGCAGCTCACCAGCTCCCTTTAAAAAATACCTGTTGGTTTCATATTAATTTCACCTGTGACAAAATTGTTTTGAAAGTACTAAAAGGAAAACCTGCTGTGTAGAAGCAGCATTTACCATACATGTTCAAATGTCATCCCCCACAAAACCTGCACCTCACCTCACTAAAGACCAAGGTTGCAAACTGTAAATTTTGTTACCCAAATATCTTACATTTTTCAAGTGCATCCATTGCAGCTCCCATTTCTGCTTGCTGAATACTGTGAAAGCCAAACAAAAACATGTTACACGAGATCTAAGTTTCACAGAAACTAAATTTTCTTACAAAGCGGTTCACTAGCTACTCTTTGTAATAAAACTCTTTGGATAACCAGTAGCTAGTAATTCCCAGAGCGTCTATCTGCCTTTCCACAAATATGTGAGCAATAGCACTACAGCTCCAGTAGCACATTTTTAAACTTTGATCAATAACACTAACAGAATATTCCAGTCCATTCTTCACTGAAGCATTTCCTTTTACTTGAGAGAAAAAAAAAAGGAACAAAATCACAGAGGTGTGAATGCTATGGAACCAACAATCTTTTTATAACCTTGACCAGATTTGGTAGCAGAAAATAAGATAAAGTCTTTGGGGTTCATGGTTGAAGACTTTGCAACTTTAGAAACCATTCTAAAATGCCCAGAAGTAATAACATCAGAAAAAAACACCCCCGAGAGCCTTGCACACTTAACTTGCTAGCTTAAGCTGGCCAGTAATCCAGTAGCAAAGCCAAACATAAGTCGTCATGTCCTTGAAGCTGTTCTGCAGTTTCTAATCTGAGAGCCACAAATTGGTTACCACGGCTAGCCACCTTGTAGCAAGTTCACCACAAAAGCTTAAGACCCAAAACTATACAGATGTTGAACCCTTCAGGTATTCCTGAGGCAGAAACTTGGAATAGCTTGAAGAAGCCTCAATAGCTTTCCTTTTCTAAGGCCAACCACAGGCATTTCTGTCTCCATGGCTAGTCACTTTGTACTGCCATATCCAAGCTTTAACACCATGCGATTAATTTTTCACTATACCTTGGGCCTTTACCACATCCTATTCTTTCCCCTTTGAAGTAAACAGCTACTGTGTATGTCCTGGCATGAGACGGTCCCACTGTCTGCAAAGTCCTGAAAAAAGAAAGACGTGACTTATTCAAGCAGGAAGTATTAAAAAACAGAATTTTGCAGCACATAAATCACCGAGCTTTCAGTCTGGTCAACCCATACAGTGGAATTAGTGCAAAGCGCAGGACAAGGGTTGAAAGAAGCCTATATAAATCACATTAACTCAGAGGTTACCAGTATGGTACACAATAAAAAGTGGAAATTTATATAAAATGCACCTTGTTTATATTGGTTATATTTATTCATCCAAGTTCACTCAGGACCACCACATGAAAATTTACACTTTAACCTATACGCAAAAATGCAAAATATAACACAAACTGCTTAAACACTGTGAAAACACTTGCAATAAAGTCATATAAATTGTGCATAGCTATGCAGTTGCAAATGATCACACCAATATGACTAACGTGTGCACTGAAATTTTAGTCCCTGAGAGCTGTGCAGTTAGCAAGGTTTTAAAAGGACTTTATACTGGACATGGTAGCTCTCTACATACTGAATCATCACAGTACAGAGAAATCTGCCATCAGCTTTGAGAAGTTACAGTTTGTCACAAAACAAACTTTTCATTTGAACTAAAGTCTAGGATATGCATCAGCAACCATCTAAAAAGGAAAAAAGATAATTCCCTAGACGTGCAACAAATTCCTTCTTCCACTGTTTCTTCCTGTTGTCCCAAATCTCTCCCCACTGTCAGCTCAAGTTCTGTCCACTACCTGGGCTTTTTCAAAGGAGCATCAATTTCACATCAATTTTTAAAGTACCTAACTACAGTATTCTGTCTCTATGTGCTATGACAAGAGCAAATAAAACCCGCCCCAAATTTAAATGCAATAGTACTGACTGCAGTGAAACAGATAACCCCAAGAAAAGGAATTTAACAAGACAACAGGAAGATAACAGCATATTACTAGCTCTAAGCTGTACTATAAAAATCAATTTATCATCACAGCAAACCAAAACAAACGTTTGGTACTTGATACTCAGTGGGTTTTACAAGAATTGGGAATTATTGTTTTTATTGTATTCATCTCCCTCACTCAAGACAAAGCTGTGAGCCCTCATTGCAGAGACACTGAGGACTCAGATTTGCAGAGCATCAGTTGCAATGTTAAAGTGGTATTTCTGAAGCGCACTGTTTGTCACTATAACTGAACTGCTACATTTCACTGAAAACTTTATTTCAGTAAATGTGACAAATGCACTTAGACTTTCATTCTTCATACCTTTTTGATATAATAATCCCAACAACACAATCCTTGAACTTTCACAGCCTTTATCTCATCTTTTGGGGGCTAACATTGCACCCTTTCCTACATTAATTGAATGGATATGGTGCAATATACAATCTTAAGTTTTTTACTGTCTCTTTGAAGAGCTAGCTATCTCTTTGAAATAGCTATCATGCTATTTTACAACTAAAAGAGAGAAGGGAGAGATCCATCCCATCCAGCTTCAGGTATCTAACTGAGGTGTACAAGTCAAGAGGTTCATTGCCCTCAGCTTCTCTATCACTAAACAGGACGACATATGTGGGCTGAACTGTGCCAAGAAAATGTCCAAAAGTTGTGCTGCCCTTCAGTGCCTGACTTTGTGGATTAGAAACAAAGCCTATAATCAGGATGTGTAACACAAGGCATTTATTATGTTTGCATAATAACATAAAGCGTAGAGAAACTTCATACTATTACTGAAAATAGAATGGAGATATCTTGACTTCATACCAAAACAGCCATTGTTCCCTTTATTTAATTTGAAATACTGCCATTCCTTACATTAGAAGAAGAACAAATAAAAAATTATGCCAATGAAATGCTCCACTTGAATATAAAAAATGGTATTTTTCCCTTGCAACTGTACAAGGTAAAATGTTTACTAATTCTTCCTTATAATGGCTTAGAACACCTAAAGCTGGGAAAACATTGGTTCAGCATTTTCCATATTCAGACAAAGAGAGACTGAAGGGCTTGGATAACTACAATAAAACCAGACCACGGGAAAAACATAGGGTGCCTGATCGCATCTTTCTCCATATACAAGAAAGACTGACAATTAGCTTGTATCCATAAGACGTCAGTTCTTACTTGTAAAGAGGAATATCTGGCTCTTTTCCTTCTGTCCGGAGAGTCAGGCAGCACTGCTGAAGCTGGGATTTAGGATCATTCCAATCTTGATTTAAAATAAACTCCTGTAAGAAGTTCACAAAGATGCTTTTATGACTGAGAGATTGTGCTACAAGTCCCAGATGCAGAAATGTGTTAAAACACAGTGGCAGGAAAGTAGGAATCTGACTGATCTTACCTTTAGCCGTGGAAAAAAGCATACATTCATGAAAGTGTGAACATACTCCAAATCTTTGTCAATGTACAGGGCAGCAATAAAGGCTGGGGGAAAAAAAAAAATTGTCACTCATCCAAGAAGAACGTCAATGGTGTGCACTTTTAGAAGCAAGTATCTCTGAGTACTCTAAAGCCGTATTCAATTATGTTTCACAGCAGTGATGTGATGATGGTATTATTATCCTGCATACACAGGGAAAAATAAAGTTGACCAAGAGATTAAGTGACTTACTCAAATCCACTCTGTCATTTGAAGAGCTAGAAAAAACACTCAGCTCCTAATCTCATATTTTAACCAGGAGACCATGGATACTTAAAAATACATCAGCACTGGGTACCATAAAAATTTTTAGATATAAATCACTCCTATTTGTGTTCTATTTCCATTTGTTTAGAGGATCTGTCAAAAGCCAAGGGGTCTGAATAGCTCAAAAAATCTATCAAAATACAAAAGATTAACTTTTTTTGCAGAATATTTATCACTGTTTCCACTTTTTTTGGAAAGAAGGTAGCACAAACTTAGATAAATGGACTAAAATGGATTTAATTTTTATATAGGTTACCCTTTTGTGGAATGACCATTTTGAGACCTCCTAAAATGCAGTCAAATGAACCAGAGAAGTATTTATTTGCTGAGGGAACTACTTTATCTTCCAACAGTGACGAGAACATATTAATGAAACATGGAAACTGCTGTTAAATAGCTCAACTTAGATCACAAGCTTTAACTTCCTAGACATGCTTTTTACCTGGTCATCATGATCCCTCAATTTCTAAGCCTATAACTTTGTATATCTGCAATTATGCCTCCTTCTTGCTTTCATACAGACTTCAAAAATCTAGCCTAGTGTTCAAAAATCTGGTTTTCAGAGGTATAGTCAAATTATTATGAAAACCTGAACATACATTTTTAATAGTGATTTGGGGGATTTTTAATGGCTTTCTTCAACAAGCCCCAAGGAAAAAGAAGTTGCATAAGTACTAAGCTATTATAACCAAATTAACTCACATTCCAAGAGATCAGCCAAAGTCTTAGTTCGAAGAGCCACAGGTCTTTTTGTCTTGTCATTAGTGATGGCGAATTCTTGCATACCCAACTCTTCTGCCACCTTGGCCTGTGTCCTGTTGTTCACCAAAGAACTTCTCAACAGCTGCAACAGAATAAAGTTCCACTCAATGGTAACAATTAGCAATACCAAAACATGAAAGGTACAGAGAGTTGGCGAGAAGCTGTTACTCTTATCCTTGTAGCCTCTTACTTCTTGGTTTATTGTGTTTCAGCACACCTCAAATGTGTGTTACATAAACACACATTCATTCTTTCTACTGCTGGTTTTTCCTTCTGGAAAATAAATTTTATTTATTCTATGGACACATCACTTGCCCAGATATATCTTGTATTTAAAATGCTTGTTTCTGAGCTTCTTTGCAATCACATACCACCTCTTCACCAGTCCTGTACTTCTTCAGCTAATCTGCATTTTTCTAGTTTGCAATACACAGTTATATACATTTTTGCACTACAATGTATAAACACACAATATTCTGGAGTGTATAGAGCAGTCTCCAGTGTCCACCAAATCAGAAATAAATAGGCAGTAATTAAAACAAATGCACATTAAAGCAAGACAGTCTAGTGTTTCAGAACAAGCAGATGAAGAAGCCACTCCATTCCCTTGGTCAGAAAAGAAAACGCATAGCTGGACAGCCTGTATGTACTGTTTGCTTTACTGAGGATAGTATAGCCGAGCCAATGCACCCCTGACAAAGACCTGGCTCTAACATTTTCAGTGTTTGACAACGTCCAGCACCCCTGGCCCTCCAACAGAGTTACCTGAAATACTTAAACCTGGCTCAAGGCAGACTGCATAAATAAACAGACCTCTGCCAAAGGTACAATATAGGTTAAAGGAATATTTTGGAATTTTAGAGTTTCATACAATTTTCTGATTCCCTGCTTAAGGTGCGCTTTTTTCCTTTGAATGAAACAGCATTAATTTAAGGACAGTATAGAAGCCAGGAGTGCGAGGGGAAGAATGTCTCTGTTTTCCACTGTTTAAGTGTAATCTACAGTTGAGAAGCTGCATATACATTTTTTTTCCCTTTGTCTTCCATATCACATTTGCTCAGCTTATTAGATCCAAGTTATATGCTACCTGGCTACAGAATGTCAGCTGAGCTTATGAAAATCAAGATTTATTTGCTGTGCTTGATACTTCATCTCTGACAACAGATAAATAAAGAACAGTATGCTCATTTGTTTGGCAATGATGTATGAAGTAGATACTCACAACTTCATAAACTAGGCAGACTGCAGATAGGATTACCTGTCTCCCTAACCTCTGCTTAAACTCATCTTCTACTTGTTCCTTTCCAAAATTCTTCCATTTTATGTCCTTAAGATAAATCAACAGTACTTTCCCCAACAAAATCCTAAGTAGGATATGCAACCTACGAGACAGAAGTGCAGTATCACATGACAAAAATCTGTTTCTTGTAACAGGAGAAGGATCTCTTGCTGTGTTTGAGGAGTGGTTTTTTTTATGGGACCCATAATCATGATTAGTAGTGCATAAACCAAAGAGCAACATACATGTACACTACACAGTGAATTAGAGATGGAAAAAAAAAACCCAAACCCAAACAGTTATCCTTCTAACACTGTGGTTATTAACTTGCTCTGTATTAGGATTCACCTTCTCTACAAGTGGAATCTAGCAAGACATGGTACCTGTGGCTTCCCAGCAACTTTCTTTAGAACTAGTTTCCACTCCAGCAACACACAGCCTGCATCACTGCAGATGCTGTAATGTGTGACAGGTGCTCAACTAGAGTTTAACTCTAATTACAAAGCATTTTTTTTTTATTCTTCTAATCTTCATGTAGCATGCTACTACCCACAGCTGTAATGTAAGCCAGCACTGGAGAAGCTGCATCTTCCAACATCCAACAAAATGTCCTCCTCTTTTTTGGCACATCACTTGGACATCTCAAGACAGGTAGAAAAGAGTATGTTCTCCTTTCTTTTTCTTAAATATAGTTAATTTACAAATATCTCTCCACAAGTAAACACTAGACACTGGGAAGCCACTGCCAGTCAAGTAAAATCTTCCCATCTTTAACAAAAATTCTCCTTAACACCACAGAAATCATTCAGCTGATGTTCCATTATTACTTTGAATGTTAACTATGTTCCCAGATGACAGGAGAAACAGCTCAGTGTTTGCTGTTTCTCTTTGGATCCCACATCATCACACTCCTTTCTCACAAGTCTCATTTTGTCTAAGACTATTTTCATTTTCACTGCATGCACACCCCCGGAGCTGAAATTTCATTCTAGGCATTGCCTGCTTCTCCGTATCTTTATGTGTTTTCAGCATCCATTCCACTCTAACGTTGTACTTTCCCCTACAAACTTGGATTGTGCAACTTGTTCTACTTACTAACTCACTAATAATTAAGCAACACTGAGACATTCTGATCATTGTTTTGAGTGTTTACACCCATTAAGAGCAACACTTCATGTCTTTCCTGCTAAACAGTTCTTGAAAGATTTACCTTACTACTACAAGACCACTGATGCCTACATTCTTGAAAGTCACCCACAAAGCAAAAAAAAACCCAGCCACCAGTCTTGGATTTCTGCCTTATATTTTTGTTTCTCTGAAGAATTAGTTTGGCAAGATGCTTCCCCTTTTAACTTTCACTTCCAAAGTTTAGGCTTTATCTACTCTGTCTCTTGAACAGTGCAGAACAATCCATGCAAACGTAAATGAAACTTAGGAAATGGTGAAGAAAAATTAAAACTGCTTTTAGTCCGAGAATGTCTTGTAAACAAAAGCTTTAGCTTCTTGTCTTGTAAACAGCTTTAGCCCAAAAGACTCAAAAAGTGCATTCTTGAAAACACATTGCCTGCTAGACTTAGCAATGCCATCCCTTTATTGATTTGAGGAAGTTACTCCAAGTAGCTAAGAAACTTACTGTGCTATTTCCTAATTTTAACTAGAAGATTTGATTAATATTCTTAATACATTTATCGCTTTTTATTCCAGTCAAGACTTGAAAACTAACAAAAATTTAGTAAGCCTAAGAAAACTTCTTCCTCACAAACAAAGCCACAGCTGTCTAGCTGCAGTACTAAATGAATCAATCAGGAAAAACCCTACATACCCTACCACCCTATGTTTAAAGTACTGTAAATTGCAGAAAGTTCCCCAAACTGGGATGTTCAGAGTAAGGGAGGCTGAAAGGCTAAGGTAATCAACAACAGATGACTACAACAGTAGTAAAATTAAATTCAAAAGCTACTACAGGAGCTCCAGATTGAAGACAACGGGAAAACCAAAGTAAAACAGACTGTAAAAACTTCATCAGGAAACATAACCCTACCTGGCCACAGGTTGAAGACACTAGAAGTCGTGAATAAAAAACATCATGTGATGTGCCTATTTAAAGAAATGGTTTAAGACACCCATCTTTAATCAAGAACTAGTCTTATCTCCCAATTTCATCACTGACATCCTTAAAATTATTGATCCATTTCACAGAACAAAAATTATTGCACTGGGCTCATAAATCACCATTTCCTATTCATTGCAGTGCTCATGACTTAAAATTAACAAAGCCTCATTAAGAGCAGTGGTTGCTGAGGCTTCTTTTATTAATCAAATCCAGAATAATTCACTAGCTGGTCCTATAATTTCAGTCTCCACCCCACTCTTGCTTTTCCAGAGATCATGATTGATGGCAGTCTCACCGTTAAGTGCCCTTCATGATGATCAGGGAAATGTATGAATAAATACTCTGTGGCTACCAACTGCATTATGGAGTCACCCAGGAATTCCATCCTCTGGTTGTGGCCTCTGAAAAGGAAGACATCAATGCAGCAAAATCAATAAGCACTCAGGGAGGAAAAAACAAAACCAGCATGCACACACAAATTAAAATGAAGAGCAACCTCAAAGTGAGCCTTGCTCATTTCCAAACGCATTTAAGACAATTTTCCAGTGTTAACCAGATGAGATGAAAACACAGTTCATTACTGTTTCAGGGAGAAAGCAAATCAGAGTAGCTACGTATAAACACCAATATTAGATCACAGATCTGGGACTAACTGAAGGAGCAGAGCAGTTAACAAAGCTTGTAATGAGATAAGGTCTCTACCTGCAATTTCTTATAAGAAAGTGAAGTAACGAATGCAATGACTTCAATAGAGAAAAAGGTCTGTCCATTCACAAGAAATAAGAGAATCAGGGTCTAAACTCATGTGAGATCCTGGACCAGGCAACGAGTGGTAATGGCTCTACTGTTTGCTTTAAAACAGGGCCTGGCAGCTCTACACACCACAGAACACAAGGGCTGCACTTGGACCAAAGAGCACGATTTTACTTGTTTCCGCTGCCCATATGTACCTCCAAGTATGTTTTGCTACTGTCTCAGAAGTGATGTACAAATATCAGCGATGTAGGAAGCTCAGAAGAAACACCAGCATCGTGCTCTAATGCCTACAGTCTTTCCCACAGTATCCACTACTGACTACTGACAGAGATGGGACACTGAGCCACACAGGCTTGCAAATGTAGCTGCTCTATTCTCTTCTGGAGAACAGATACAGCATCTAGAGTTTGTTTTCAAATACAGCAATCTGTGATACTAACATAAGGATGAGGACTCTTGCTGTGTACTCACAGAGTCAGATGGTTAAAGCCCACTGTCCTCAGAGTGAACGCGCGTGCTAGAAGCCGAACATGAGTAAAGATGACTCCAATAGCCTCCTCAAACTCTGTAAGCTTTTGAAGAACTGGAGAGGTCTCAATGAGTTGCCTGTCAGTATTGGACTCCTGCAGCTGTAAATACAATTCAGTGCAAATAATGACAAACTGACGCCGTTTCAGAACATTTGAGAGAAAAGCAAGCCTTCTGTTAAACAAGGGCAAAGAATACAGTGAACAAGTTGTTCTGTGGGCAGCTGAACTGAGAAAACAGTTTCCTCTGGCTTTTTGTCTCAGATAATTACCACTCAAAGATGCGAGCTCTGATGTATGCTTTTTTAACAGCTGAGGCATTTATAACACATTACTTGTCTCTACATGTGGATAGCATGGGCTACTTATTTGCACAAAACATGTACAATTTTATGTGTCTGAATTTTCTAGTATTATCATATTGTCTTCAACTGAAAAACAGATTAAAAATCACTAGAATAGGGCTGGCAGACTGACAGCACATCAAGATGAGACAAAACACAAATTATTTCTCCCATTTTCCTTCACTATCAAAAATCAAGAATAAATACTTAGCATATGAAATTCGAAAGGGCACAATAACACAAGAAAATTAAAATTATCAGTTTGGGTCAGTATCTTTTCCTATCAGTTTCTTATCTGATGTCTTCGATGCGGTGACACTGTTAAATGGCTTTCTGGAGCTGGGAAATGGCTTAAGCATTTCCTCCAGCCACTCTGGGCATCTCTTTTGTACAGAAAGCTATAAGAGGAAGAATCATCCAGATGAGGATGCCTAAAGGAAAAGTAAGAATAGCAACAGATTTTCAAAATGGTATTAAGATCTCTTCTGGTTTGTTCCTTATCCCTCTTCTGTTAATTATTTACATTCAATTTGCCCCACGCTTGGATGATAACAGTCAGTTTGCAGGTGGAGCTGAGAGTGCTTTTTGCTTCTTCATGCACCATCCTTTATATTTACCTACACAACATTTCACCTGCTTTTTTATTCCACAGTTAGTCACTCTTGCATTCTCGCAATCAGACTGCAATTCTTCAGCATGCTGTTATCCCTGCTACCCTGAATAATTTGGTATTGTCAACAAACTGCCACCTCACTGCTCATCCCCTTCTCTAAGCTGTCGATGCGAACAGCCTGTACTTCAGCAAAGATCCCTAGGGAAATCTGCCACTGATCTCCATCCCTTGTGAGATGTGGTCATTTCACTCCTGCTCTCCATTTCTTATGTTTCAGCCGTTCCTTTAAATCTTGTAAGGACTGACAGTATTCACTGGGGTTGCTTTTTTTTTTTTAAAAAAAAACACATTTTTAAAAGCCTTTTAGAGTGCTTTTCCAACATCCTCTTAGAAAACCCAGCAGACAGTATCATCTGCATCATCACATGCTTTTTTGTCTCCTCTGAAATCACCTATTCATTTGTGAGGCAGGACTTGTCTTTGCATGTTGACTCTTTAGAAAAAGAGACCACACATACCCAGGTGACCACTAATTAATTTTTTAATCACTATTTTTACTGACTTGACTATTGCCAAATAACAGGTTACAGGTTCCCAGTTCTCTGTATCTTACCCAGACCTTTTGCTGTTTGTTTGTTTGTTTTTTTTAATTGGTATCTCATTTGTCATATTGTTACAGCGGCTTTAAAATTTTTTTAAATACTATTTTTCAGGCTAGCTGCGCCCAAAGGCCAACCTAAGCAGCCTGTGTTTCCCCTACTGGCAAGCAGAGAGCCAGGCTGGTTTCTGGGACATGGAAGAAAATAAATTTTCATCATACAAGTTAAGGTAGTAGCAAAAAATTATAAGCTGCATACACTATCTCCAGTCTCTAAGCGGAGTCCCAGTCTTCTTTGTGAAAGCACAGATAAAAATGTTAAAATAAAGTAAGAGAAAAGAAAGAAATCCAGAGTAAAAAGAATTTTCTTGGGACCTTGTGCTACCATGCAGGACAGCTGTTGCTGAATCTCAAAAGTTCACTTTCCCATTAAGATTCTTTTCTATTTACATTCACAGAGTTAGTCATAAAAACACTTCATGTGCACTGATTTGTTGCTGAAAATTTTGTGTATGTACCCATTGCGAAATCCCCACAAATATACGAGACGTTTCAGATGGAGGACTCAACGTGACCTTCTGCTGGAAGGGTGCACTCATAAAAAGTTTCAAAGGAGTCAAACCGACCGCACGAAACATCAGGGATTTGGTTGGTCAAAAGACACCTCTCAGATGTTCGTATGACCCTCAAAACCTTACTGACTGACTGGATGACAATGTGAATACAGCCATTCTTGCAGCACCACGGCATGCTTGGAACATGCTACCATGTTTGCTGTGATGGCAAGAAGCTACAGTGACCATGACTTGCTCTAGGTCTCCTCCAGATTTCAGTCAGGGAACAATGCTGGGAAATCATTCTCCCAACTTTCAGCCTTGTAAACTAACAGCTTGGGAACTTGTATCCTTCAATACATGGAGGATAAATTAACCTTCAGACACCTTCATAATTTTGGTGTTTACTTGGTATAAAAAGGTACTGGAATCACTGAAACAACCACAGTATCATTGCGTGTGTCCACACGCACACAAAACGACAAAAAAATCAGAATCACACTCATTCCACTCAACTAACGTGCCCTCCTAACTACTAAGGTTTCAGTCTTAATTTCAGGTTAACAAAATATGTACGTAGATTGGTTCTGCACCCTTTTTCCCTCAACTTCAAGAAGATGAACATGAAGCTACCAAAATGTTACCTCTCACTAGATTTAACATATAAGCACAATTATATATCAAACATGAGCTAAGGAAAGGTGAATGACTAATTCTCAGACAGGCAGAGACTCGTTATTTATTAAAAAAAAAACCACAAACAACAAACAAACCCAAAACCAAACACAAAGGCAAATATATAGCCTCCTTTGGCTACTTTTTTGCACAATTTCTGAGATGTCATTACAATGGAAACCTATGGAAATGCATCCCTGAAAATAAGAGCTATGAAATTTATTACAGAAAGAGATACACTTACTTGGAGTGGGTGTAGTGGATAATTAAGCCATACATCCCGCAGGTCCTGCAAATATTGAGAGATGCCTTTAATGCTCAAGGGAGTCATTTAACAAATTCCACAGTACTAAATAAAATGTCATTACTTGAAATACTGAACTATTTCAGATGCTGACTCTGCTTATTGCAAATTCAATAGTGCTGGCAAACTAATTTTTAAAATCATGTATTTGCTGTTCAAACTGCCTGTAGTTCTCCCAATTAGCTTGTCTCAAAGAGGTGGAAAAATCCTCAAACCAAATAAAAAGTGGTTAAAGGAAGGAAAAGATTTGTTTGAGCCTCAGGACTAACTTTATTTGCAAGTACTTCTCAGTAGCAAGTTTGACTTCACCAAAGGCAAGGACTAAAAAAACAGAAAAAAAACCCCAACCACGTTTTCTTCTATTTCATATTGGCTTCTTTCACTACAGGCACCGAGCAGCAAATAAACAGAGTTACAATAGGCTTCAGAATATTTCTAATAAGCTTTATAATTTCGCAAAGTCAGAGATTTTCAAGAAAGAAAACACAGTATAATTCATCCCCTCACCACAGCCACTTGTATTGTCCCAGAAGTACGTACTTGTTACTTTCCTTAGCCACTCTATGGGATAAATTCCAGCTAACAGTGATCTAAGATACAGCATGGAAGAATGGATCAGGCTTTATTTATGCAATTGGGTAAACACTGGATGAAATCCCTGTATTTTATTTGAAGATATGTTTTAAAACTTTTAGGGGTGGGACAATTTAACTGATGAAACAAGAACAGTCACTCTACATGTGCATCATTTCCCCAAAAGCGTGCCGCCTGGATCCACAGCACCCATCTCTGTTATTAAAATAGCACTCTGAATGGAAGTCTGCAGGTTTCCCATGCCACCCGCCGCTCCCTGCCTAAGCCAGCCAACCAACAGCACACCTGAGGAAACACCTGAGGAGCCTGCTGTCCTAAAAACACTGCTACGTTCAGTTTCCAGGAACCACATACAACAGGCGTACTCCTATTCATTTGTGACTCTCAGCTAAAACAATGGACAAGAGAGAATGTCTTCAGTTATTTTGAAAATGGAAATCAAATCATACAAATATATAAATACCTTGTCATTGAAGAGTAAACGTCCAAACAATTGTTTTGCTTCTTCTAGGCTCCCCTCTAGATAAACAGCTCCTGCATGAGGGGACCAACATGTCAAAGGTCAATAATGCATTAATACTTGGAAAATTACTAAGCACAGGAAAGTCAAAGATCTCCGCCTTCTTCATTTCCAATAAAATTATTTTTTAAAAGCATGCTTTCTGTAGTACTACCTAATCTCTTGAGAAATTTAAAGCATGTTAAACACCAACATAAATCAATGGTCATAAAATGCACAGAAAAACCTGACATGGTTAAATCAGTGATAAAAAATGATACCGTCAAAGAGCAAAGTTTACACAAATTAGGTTAGAAGCAATCTATTTCTAAAATTTCTAAAAGCAGTTTCCAGTAATCAGCTAACTGTACCACATACGTAGATAGTGCAAGCCATGAAATACATTTCAATAGCTAGTGAATAACTTTCATTTATTCTGTACTTTCAACAACATTACATTCTGCATATAAATGATGTGTCAGGACTATTCCAAAACTCGTCTTCCCAATATCCCAATAATACACTATCTGAACTGGTAAGTGCACCTCTGCATCTCTCAGTTTCTGAAGATTATGGTACTTTTTAACTGCATGTACAGCCCTCGCTAGTCTTCCATTAGCCCCTTTAGTAACAAGCTCTGCAAAACTTGTCAAAGTTGTTACATTTTGCATGCTATATTTTTTGAGTGTACCATAAACACTCTGTATCTGTGCAGGCACTTTATAAATGTAGTATCAACATTTTTTCCTTTGAAACTCTTTACAGGTAGACTTCTGAAAACCTCAAACTAGTTCTTGTAAGCACATCTGTAGAAAAGCAAAGGGAATACACAGCTACATGAGGAAGACAAAGAAAGGGAGTCGATTTTCCCACATACAGGAAGAATGAAGAACTTGGTTTGCTTTGCTGTGTCTTTCCCCCTCACGTTTTCCTTTTAATTCCTCATTAGGTCAACCACTTTCTCTGGACTCTTTGGAGAACAGTTTGGGGGATGATAAGACCATGATGCCAGAGGCACACAGGTCCTTGGCAGCCTACATATACTTCTGGCTATTATTTTTATCACAGGGAAGTACCACCAGACTTTTACAAAGGTTCTCAAGTAGGAGCTCCAGACCCCACATATACTTTTATAGTCCCTTAACTAGCTCCCAGATTTTAGCTATGGCCCTGGCAAAATCTTATTACTCAATTAACTTTGTGAACAACTTTGTATTGGAGGTTAAACAGCAAGCCGCTCTCTTAGCAAATCTCAATGCTTGCCAAATAGTCCTCAACATTACATCCTAGACAAGCTGAAATATATGAACAAAGCCACAAATACCTATCTGGTGTTCCTTTGCTGTTTGTTTTTTATTTTTAAATTAAAGATCCAAGTACTCATGGAAAGCAAAATAGTTAAAAAGAAAACACTTATTTCTTGGTAAGATGAAATGCAATTTGGTCCAAGGCAGAACGCATAGAACTATTAACATCTAAGCCAACTATGATCTGTTTTTCAAAACAGACAAAATGCCTCAGGAGCCTGTGCAGCATGTAAAGACCTGGATCGGGGCTAAACCATCCCCACAGCTAGTATCACGTACAGTATGTTTAGATGAATATGAAACCAAATCAGTGAGATTTATCTTGCTTTGTGTATTCAAACAAGTGATGTATTATAAAAACATGCTGTTTAAAATACAGCTTGTGTGGATGTAACAGATCGGATTTCTTCCTTACTGCTTACTTATCTGGTAAATGTGGCCAGGCAGCCTTGATTTCTTCTCCAGCATAAATTTACCAGCTAGCACAGCCAGTCACTACTCAGCATCTTAGTGCCCAACAGTAAGTTTGACACAACTCCCCTTCATCCTCAGCTAAAGGGTTTTGGTAGCTTTATTATACCAGCCATGGCATATTGCCATGATTTTTATTTGTAAGGAAAAGACAAACACTTATTTGTCAAATTTCGTTTTAATTCATAGGAGAAGTTTAGCAGGGCACAGAAGAAGTAGACCGCTGTCTGGGCTGGGAGTGCCGGGTGCATTCAGACAGCAAGCTCCAGAGTTTAAAATGCAGGGCTGAAGTGTGAATCTATAATTTGCAGGTCTGTGCAAGTACTATTGGAAGCAGTGAACCTGCACTTTTCCTGCCAGACCATGGTGACTGAACTGCTCCCGTCGGGTGACTGCAGGCGGCAGGCCATGGTGGCACATGAGAGATGGTGTTCTGCGGTGATGGACAGAAGTGCCACGCCACAACGGCATGAAATGGGTGTGCCTTCAGTGCGTGGCAGGCAGAATATGGAAGATGAGATTTTTCATTCTAATACGCATCTTGCTATACATGTGGCATATATGCAGCAGATGGGAAGAGATAAGGAAAATTTAAACTTTACTATTGGCTACCTTTACTAACACTACTCAAACCAGAACCACGTCTCCTCCATCACAGTCAACATAGCATAAAGACATATTAAAACATAACTGTCTGCATACAGAAATACTCATGCTTTACCTATTAGGGCTTCAAAGCAGTTGGCCATGGCATGGCGGAGATCCGATTCTCTGCAAAGGTCTGGACCATGAGCGTAAAGCATAAATCGATCTAGTTCTAGCTTCTGCAGAATATACGGAAAGAGTCAAAACTATGGTTTTAGAAGTACAAGAGTACAAGTTCTAGTCACTAGAATTTAGAATTCAATTACACTATTTTTATACATCAGCTGTGTTTGGGAGAACTTTAAAGCCTTTCTTCATAGTTTCAGTTCAGACATAGGCCAAAATTAGAGGACTTCATATATGTTTATCAAAGGCACGTAACTAGAGTGGGATAGCATGGGAAAGCTAGGAATTATGAAACCAAATTGTCAAGGGAAGCCACATCAAAACATGTTACTAGTGAGACTTAGGGATGTGTTCAAGAGGAGGGCTGAAGGTGCGACAGAAAAATAGCCTGATACCGGCTGGATGGTACAACATGCTGTTTCTTGCTGGTAGTTTGCCCTCATGTGATTTGCCTTCAGAAATGCTAAAGGGACATTCAAAGGGAGGGGAGTTAACACCGAGGAAAAAGATTTTGCCTACAAGAAGATAAAGTAGAACAGTGAGGAACAAGAACTCTGGTAGACACAATCCACTGAACATCTGGCTTTTCCTCTAGGAATGTCAACAGGTGGCAGCAACAAAAGCCTCTGGGCACTGCAAGCAGAAGAGCGATATTTTAATCCGCAGTGCCACCTAGCCTTCGCTTTCCTTTCAAATGTGCACCATTGACATTCATCTGTTGTTTAAACTACAGTTCTGCTTGCCAGCCAGAAACTCAGGTAGCAAGTCAGATATATAACATAATTTTGCTATACAAATGCAGGCAAGAACTAGGTTCTCTTTACATATTCATCTTTTTGACACAAAACTGTTATTGAGATTTTTAAAGAGGAGGTTTGTGCATCTTGAAAAGTTTGTATTAGAATAGGTTCTTCCTAACTGGGTGTAAGTTTCCACTGACTAATTTCTCATTAACTTTCTACTTTATCCTCCTGGTGTATATGTAAGAAGTAAAAGTAGAGATGAAGTGGTTTGAGGTTCATGGTATAGACACATTCCAACTGGAAAAACAAAGTCTTCCATTTTCAGTGAATGAGAGCCTGTTCACTGCTCCAGAACACAGGGAATAACCACTTTCAATGTTCCATTGTGCTTTACAAAGTGCAGGGAGCACTCACTCAAGCCAACATAAAAGTGGAACATTAGTTGTTTAATAATGAATTTAATCTTCTTACAGATTATTGTCATTTGTTCAAGTTAACAGGTGTTGGGGTGTCTCACTGACCTCCAACGGCTTATCACCATTTTGGGGGCTGGCATTCAGCTTTTTTTTTCCAACTGTTTCACTTCTCATTTTTTGACCACAACACATTCCAGATTATTTTTAAAATTTCTGCTACAAGGCCCCTTAGAAGCTACATAAATTTATAGTTTGATCTTCAATTAAAATAGCATTCCACATGCACAAGAGAAGTTGAGGAGCTGAGAATATTAAGTAAACTGAATGCAACATGACACTGCAGGGGATAATTAAAGGGGATGAAACCATGAACATCATATAAGATATAGTAGAGGAAAAAAGTGTAAGTTGGGAAATCAGGAATGTACATATTTCTAATATTTACAGTTGTATCTAATACAAATAAATACAATTTAAAAAATGTTGAAATAAATTTTTTTAAAGATTGTCCATGTACAATGATAAGGGCTGTGAACTGACTTTAAGAATATATGAGCTTTTCTGATGCTGTTTTTAAAATAGTAACATCAATTCATGCTTATCTAAATCATTAAAGAAAGCTTTGGACAAAAATGATTTGTGTTCACTCCCTGCCCTATGCCTCTCCTGGTAGCTGGGAAAAAGATGGCATGTTAGAAATCACGCAGGTTTTGCCAAAATCTCAGAACTGGATACACTTATTTAAATTACTGCATGAACACAAACAGAGAAGATTAAAAGAACACTTGAAAACTATCAGCAGTACACAGTGGACATGTGTGCATGCATGCGTGGGTGCACAGCTTAATACATTACATCAGTAAGTATCAGACTTTTTAAAAAAACACTCTAACAAAATTAAGTATGAATAACAGAGTAACAAATTACCTATGGAGACTTAATCAACTTTCTATATCATATTCCCACCCTCCAGTGTCATGTAGAAATGTAAAAAGTTCTTCATTCACATAATTAAACAAAATAAGATTCAGAGGCATCTCAGTTTTCCCCAGGAGATAACACAACTTTTTACCAAAAGCCTTTCTAACATATTTCTCTTTCACAGTACATATTGAATCTGAAAATGACTGTGTAGCTTAGGGAACAGACAAAATGATTTTTTCCCCACTTCCTCTACCACGTGCTGCCATGTTCTCCCTACATATTCTATCAGGAAGTCCTTTTATAAACCACCAGTTTGTTTCTCTCTCTTCACTGAATTTCTACTATCAGCTTCATTACTTGTGCAATTTGAAGGTAAATACAGGCACACCTTCAACAGAAGCATCCTGAAAACTTATCCTTCTGCTTGCAAAAACTACTCCTTCTGAAAACATGCTTTGGGGAAAACACTATGTCCTACTTAATCTTTAAAATCTACTTTCAAACTGAAAAGAGTTCCTGTATCTTAAATCTTGTATACAAAACATTATAAAGACACTGATGTTCAAAGCAGGCAGATCCCTCAAGAAGCAATCCATGCACAAAGACTATCCTACCTATGGGTGTCAAATACAGAGATGTGTAAAACTGTACCTTAGCCAACATGGCAAGGTGTTGGTTCTGTACTATGGCAGTGCGGTACGTAGCTAATCCTCCTTCCTCCAGAGTGGGAAACAAGTAGTACAAGTGGACACTGGCAAAACAAAAATCAAATCAGAATCTGTCAGCATATGGTTAAAGACGAACCATGTGTGCCCTCCAGGGAGCCATGCCCTTCCTTCAGCTAGGACCTGAAGGTCTTCATCCCTTGCCAAGGTGGCAACTCAGCTTGAAGTAAGGTAAAGAAAGAAACATTAAAACAATGCTCAATAATATTTGACTGGGTAGCACTAGCAGCAGAGGAGGAAGAGTGCTCTTTCTCTACCGGGCAGCACATGATCTCTAAATCCCTGCAATGACATGCAGTTCCCTCTTCTGAAGGTTTGTGTCTATCAGCAGCAGGGGGTTCAGCAAGGTTGACACCTAGAGGATGCTGAGAAATAAAGCACAAGAGAACTCTCAGCCCTGAGAAACTCCATGCTACAGGTACTCAGTGCTTTAAGGTGGTACTACCGATTCAGGCCAGACCACTGCTCAGAATACTTGTTTTACAAGTTTCTTACAGGACTTTAACAGATGCTAATGGAGCCGAAGAACGAACTCAACAATCTGTATTTATCAAATGTGTGAAGTCATTAATACCACAGAAAAAAAAAATGTGTAAAAATCACAGGCTTTCAACTGCCTTTAATTATATATGTCATCAGTCAAGTAAGATGCTTCGCAAAACAGAAACAAAAAAAAAAAGTAAATTCAGTGATCCAACCAACATGAGTAACAGATAAATGTTCTTCATATTTGACTATCTAACCCACATCGGAAAAAAGTTAATACAGTACAGAGAGGACTTTCAACATCCCACAAGTACGCCAGTGGATGGCACTAATTATTAAAATATTTTAACCCAGCACACAGGAAGGAAAGTGCAGATGGATGCAATATTACTTAAGGAAAAAAAAACCTGCTATAAAACTTAGAGGCAATCTAATCAAGCACCACAATTCACAAAAGCAGAGACCTGAAGTCGAGTCAGAAAAAATCCTTCAGACTTAAATAGGTGCTAACATGCTCTATTGAACAGAAATGTAGCTCAGTTTTTTTCTGAATTCAGACAAAAGTTAGCTCCGAAAGTCAACTGAAGGTTGATGAACAATGACAATGAAAAATGCAAGACATTTTAATCAGCAAGTCTTCCATCTTATTAGACTGTACGTTTGTATGACAGAAAAGGCCATGGGTTTTAAGGGCAGTGGAGACCTCTATATAGACTAACAGCTTTTAATGCCGAGTAGCTAATGCTAGTAGAGGCCAGCAGAGAATGGAGATAGAAGGGCAGTTCTGTAATTCATACAATGAACTTGCCTACAGAGAAGCTTTACAGTAAACACTACTCCCCTTTTCAAAACAGCAGAACAAAGCAGCTGAAAATGGATTCTAGTCTTTATTTTGTGCAAAATGCCTGCCTCTAGTACTCAGGTAAGAAAAACCAATGGAGGTAAAACATCTGTGCTCAGCTCTTTATTTACATACAGACATTATGGAAGCTACATCCCTAATAACTGGAAATATACAAACTGCAGCACATTCAATATTACTAATAAATGCCTTTCACTTGCAGCTAGAGAAAAAGAACACATGGAAACAAAATGGCATGCTAAGAAAAATATCTTTCCTTTAAAAAATGGGTACAAAGATCAAATTGTCAGTAGCTGAATAGTCTCTAATCCCAATCAATTTAAAATTGCACTCCATGAAACAGAAACTCTAGCTTTTCATTTTGTAATCTTTCTTGTTGTACATCAGCACTGAAGGAATTTTCAATGGAGCTCTGTACACGTGTAGCTCTAAATATTAGGCCGGACTGCAAACACACAGTCATAAAGCAGACACTGCAACGTTTAGTAAGCCCAACAGTACGACAATAACATACAAAGGTGAGGGCAGCTGAAGAATTCCTCATTTACCTCGTTAAGAACTCCACCACAGCATCTCCCAGAAATTCTAAACGCTCGTTGTGGTTAATCCTGAAAAAGGCATTTTATGATTTATCATCAACTAAGTAACACATGCTGGTTATTTACACAATACAATTGAAATAGAACAAATCAGAGTTGACTGCTGATCAGCCATGACAGACATTCTTGCAGCCTCCCCTACCCTCTCTGGGTTACAAACCTTTCCAAAATAGAATAACAATTACATGAATCTTGAAACTCAGGACTTTGAAATTTTCATACGTTCCATTCTGAGCTATTGTCAGAGCTTAACAAATAGAGAAAGGAGACACAGCACTGCTGACTGGCACTGAGGTCAGGTTTCTTTGTCCATCAGAGGGCACCAGGCGATTGAAAAAAACCAGCCTGTCTTCAGTCTTGTGCATGCAACCAGGGAAGTGTACATCATTAACATCAACACCTGCAGGGTATGATAACTGCAACAGATTCATTGGTATGGCAGAGCTACAAGGGAGTAAAGTCCTTCCATTTTTCACAGCAGCATTAAATGCCCTGTTTTCTGTAACTTCCTTTGAGCTCAAAAGAAAAAACGGCTGTACAAGAAGATGTATTCAAAGATGCCATTAAGCTAGCAGAATCTTCTGTTTCCTGTGTTTTCCATCTCTTCTATCACTGCTCCTAATTTTCCTTTGTTTTGCATAAAGTTTTGTTTCCTTCAAGCTCTTTGCCTGCTTATATAACACAGGACTAACAGGACACAGCAACTGAAAAAAAATGACAGTTTGTCTTCGAATATGTACAAATTTCTGCTCTACACATCAAAGCACGTAAGTAGCACCGTTTTGCCTTCCAATATGATTGTAACAGAATCAAGGCCATTGCCACAGGATTTTCTTTTTTTATTTAACCCAAAAGATCCTTCTCAAGTGTTTGACAGCTTTTACCGTCATCTGCACTCCCCCAACAATCATATAGTTAGTCTAGTTTCTGAAATAGCAGGCCTTTGTTATGGGCTGAAAGAATTCAAGTACCTCTGCTGCGTGCAAAACAAAGCATGAGCAACACTACGATTCCTCTGTGTAGCAACATAGCAGAAAACACAGCTCTCAGAAGTGAACTTTATATTTGTGTTATTTTGTGAGAATTAATGCAATTTAGCCTTATTTCACATTATCTTAAGAGAGCTTAAATAAGCTTGTGGCTCACTCTTGAAGAAAAGGGCACGATCTAGCTGGAACAGCATTTGAGGAAGGCTGCAACAATAACTTACTCAGAATTCAGCTTCTCCCATTCCCGAGCTTCCTCCAAAATGATGACTCTTAAAAGGCCCAGTAACACTAGTTAACTAAAATACATACACTCTGCCCTCTAGAAAATGCATTTAGGAGATTCCACGTGCAACTGTTTCTTGCATTAGCCCTATGAGATTTGTTTATTCTCTTTGGCTAAATATGGTGCCTGTGGCTATAAAATGCATCTTAAACATTATTTATGTGCACAGAATTCTTAGCGGTCACTTAAGGATTATTACATTACAACATTAATGTTTTTTGCATATGTCTACATTGGACCAGTAAATCAGCAAAGCCCACGTAAAGTATCACAGTCAAGTTAACAAGCTGTCATGCCAGGAAGGTACTACTGTGAGGAAACATGATGGAGAATCCAATTTATAGCAAAGACAACAACAAATCTTATTTTTTATTTTGCAGAAAGTAAGAATTTAACTTTTTAGTCCTCCTCATTTCAAGGATAAACAAAATTATAGAATTATCTGTTAAAACCTTCCTCAGGAGTTTTCTGCAGGCATGACCAAACATTTACTATGTCACTGCTAATTGAGGCTCAGCACATCTTCATAATATAAAAGTCAATTTAAAATTACTTTTCATTTCAATTATTTGCCAAAGCTGTTGCTGACAGTAAAGTGGGCTGTTTCCATTAAACATCTCCTTCTGCCAACATCTTCCCTACTTGCAAATAATAACTTTGATTACCTGGAAGGAGCTGGATCATCCTGTCCCAAACGGGACATAATATTTATCAGCGTGTTTATCCCTAGAAATATAAACAACACACTATGAAACAAACCATCACTAATTCAGTTTGAATAGGCTTAGAAAATAATTACCAAAAATGTTACTTTGTAATTACTGTAGACAACTTCATCCTGTTATTCAGAGGGTTTACTTACAAGTATAAACCTTACACATGCTCTCAGCCTAACTGCAGTCCTGTTACAGTACTATTGTACAGATAAAAATACCACCTTTGTGTGAAAAAGACATTCAAAATAATACACAAACAATAAACAACTTACTTCATTACAGCTGAGTATACTTTTAAGGGGTAAGGAATATTCTGCAGCAGACAAACCACATATTTTCATATTAATAAGACGTTTTTACAAAATACCCTCCAGTTTGCTCACCATGCTCAGCAGCAATTTAAGAAAACAATACTTGCCAAAAATCAAAGAAAATGCATCCTCCCATTTATTACCCTTGGCTTTTCTCAGCTCTTTACTTGTTGATTAATTTGCAATATCCAGTCTTTTAGAAACATCTCACTGATGTCTCTGGATAATCACAGAAATCCTTCACTGAAGGGATCTCTCAGAAGAGCAACGGCCAACAAAATAATAATGGACAAAAGGTTTGCTTACTGATTAAGTGTGACATAAGAGAAAAATGGTAGTGGTGTAACAGCATACCTTTTTTTCTCATGTGCATATGGTGAACTTTTCTATCTCCATACTTTGGTTGTCGGATCCCACAGTTGGATAAGGAATTTCTAGCATGATCCGGATTCATTCCGAAGTTCAAGTGATGGCTTGGATGAGTCATGGCAAGCTATAATGTAGCACACACAGGGGAAAAAAAGTCTTAGATGCATTTTTGCAAATAAAAGAAAAAAATATATCTTGGACTGAAAGCTAATAATTATTTTTTAGTTTGAAGAAAGGCTACAAAGTGATGTCGTCAATCAATCCAGCAATTTAAATGTAGGATGTACTATTTCAGATGTCAGAAAGCAATATTTATACCCAATCATTGGTTTAACTAATTAACTTTCAATATTTTTTTTTAAATGAAAAATTAGTTTAGAAATGAAAAAGCATGAACTGCCAACTTGCCTTAAGAGTTTTGCTTACCAGCTTTGCTGACCTGATTTCAATACATTTGCTTATTTAAACATATATTCACTCTAACATTGCAGCGTAAATATTCGTATTAAAAATATGAACAACCAAAAGAGCTTCTCAACCATTCATATATTTTAATTAGTTTATTTAAATATCTATAAAACTTTCCTACTTCAAAAAAAACCTCAAAAAGCAACAAACAAGTGTATTATCTCTGCCATCGTTATTCATATAAGAGCTCCTTCTCTCCTGACTACACAGGGCCACTCTTCAAGTGGAAGTGAAGAGCAATGGCAAGATTGTTTTTTTGTTTGTTTTACCTTTGTACCATCTAGCATTATCAAAAGCTTACTCTGCTGCTGACACCAACACTACAAAAATGGCATAGTACATAGAACTACAGCTAGCTCTTATGACTCCATCCTGGAAATTCTTGCATTTTTTTTCTTTACTCATACACACCTAAAAATATTATATATGTATAAACATACGTGTACACACACCTTGTACATAAAACAAGATATACACTGGCAAATTCAAGCTGCAGAAAGTTACTTCTGAAAACCTGTAGGACTAGTTCTGCAGCTGTGAGCAAAGGACATTCCAGTAGTTCATTCAAACACTGTCTGTGGCTTTCCAAACATAAGACTTAGAGCAACTTATTTTCATTATTTTTGAGAGTAAAATTATATTTCATCAATAAGAACATTCTCCAAGTCCTTTTCAATTCCTCGCTAATATTAGTAACTTTGTCATAATTGCAAATTCCCAACTTCTGTTCCATCTGCACTGGATGACAAATTACAACTTCCCTGAATAATTAAATTAGCTTAGTCTTTCTTGCCCAGTCTGTACTTTAAAAAGAATACCTCATGATGAAACAGGTAAAAACCATTGCAACATTATACATCTAATATCGCCTATATTTAAGTAGGTGACTCGTGCCATATAAATTTTTAAAAAGCTCTTTCTCTTCTAGAACAAGTCTGTAAGCTTTAAATACATTTGCATAGGGATCAAGCATTTAAAAAGCCCATTTGTTATAACTAAACATTATTTTGAGTAATGCTGACATACTTGATTTTATGCTTTCTCCCCTTTTCCACTGCAATTTGCTTTTTGGTTGGTGTATTTGGTCTCAATATTTTGAAGATTTCCACCACTGCATTATTGTCTTTCATATTAAAACCAAGGCAGCCTGCAAACAACCAAATCCTACAAGGTGCTCAATGTTTATAACTTCCAGTGGGACATGCCCTGGAAACCAACTTGTAGAAAACAGAAAAGTCAAGAGAAAAATATTTCTCCATAAGCCTCCGCTTAAAGTAGTTTGGGAGTCCATTCTCCACACACACACACAGAAACTGCATGTTTGAACTCAAAAAAATTCACCTTTCTCAGCCCCAGTGGGTGGAGAAATAACACTTATTTCAAGGGGTAATTCTGAATAGAAGTCTCCATTTCCCTTCAGTAACTTCAGAAAAAACTTAAGGAGAAAGGGGCCACCATGCAGAGTCAGCCTTTGGAACCCATCAGTTCCAAATATGCACTTACATAAATGACTGGTTATGCAACATAGATGCATTTAAAACAAGAAATTGCCCTCTCCAGATCCTGCCCTTTTTGTATGTGCAAAAATTTCATCATGTACTTGTAGAAATCAAGAGCTAAACAGAAGTTTGCAAATTCCTTTTCACTAGCTATAAATGCAAAAAACAAAGGCAATGCTTAAGTTATTTTATTCTTTTTTGGAACAACAGACTATAAAAGGAAGAAGCAAGGTGTGTACATTCGTCTGCAGAATAACATCATATTCTTCACATGAAAATAATGAATAATGTACCTGGTATTCTTTTCAGTAAGCATATTTTTGTCTTTCTACAGGTTAGAAGCAAATCCAGACCTACCACTGGAGCAAAGGTAGGTATATGCCTACATGCACAATAAATGTCTCTAGAAGTCTCTTGGGATAACTGAAATTTTTGTAAGACCTGCAGTGCAAGTGATCAAGTACATCCAAGCTGTGGCAACGCAGTGCATTTCTCAAGTTTGTACAACTGGCAGTATTATGGATAAAGTCAGTAACGTTAGGAAGACAAACCAGCCAGTAGTTTATTTTTTTCTTATCTTACCTGTAGTAAGCATCTATCTCGAAAAGTGTAGCCTATCAATTTGTCCAAATGCATCAGGCACTGATGGTAGCGGACATGGTGGGTGAGGACAGGAAGCATCATCGCATGCTGAAAACCAACAGCAACATGGAAAAGCATTTAACTTCAGTGTGCAGAGTTCTCAGCTGACTAAGCTATAAATACAAACATTTCCCATTTGTCACAACACTGAGTTTTACTGTTTTGGTTTAAATGAGGAACAACAACAACAACAAGATAATCATAGTTTCTCAACTTTTATCATCAGAGCACTTAATTAAATCCGATTTGTCCACCTGCGTAACCACCGTCAGGACACAGCCCCACACAGACTAAATAAATAAATAAATAAACCCAGTATTCTAGTTAAGTATTCTGAATGAGGTAAAAAATGTCTGTCTCCAGTAACACCAAATTTCAGTAACCTGGGACTGAATATGATGCTATATGTTTGTATATTCTCATTTAACACCCTGCAGCCTTAAGTTAGTACCAAAGATGAAGAAAGACCATTTCCCTCTGCCTCATAACATTAGGGAAGAAACACTTCATACCACTTCAACCAGCTTTCACCCAACAACAGCAGCTACTTCATTTTCGAGCACAGTTATTAGTACCTTGCTTCATTTCCTTCCAAGGAAAATTAAGGGCCTTTTGAAATGCTGTAGCCTGGCATTTCCTTGCTTAATATGCTAAAAAATATCAGAAAGGTTGTTTTGATTATCTAGGAAACCGATACTGTTTTTCTGTTGGGGAAAATGTCGATAAAAAATTTCAATAAAACTATGTTGCACCAATGAAAATCTTCCTGTTTTAGTGTTTTACAGCAGGAATTCTACACTAATACGGGCTTTGGATGGATATGGGTTGAAATAAGCAAATAGTACAGTTTATTAGTACAGTGGTACAGCAAGTACATCAACATCTAAAATCTTGCATAAGTGTGAAAAGTAAGTGCTACAGGAGAACTGTCATTATTGCATGTAATCATTTTTATAACACTGATCTCAAACGTCAGTTCTTCTAATCATTCCTATTAGTGACATGGCATGAATATATTCAAAAGAATGACATGTTTTTAACAGAATCAAAATGTGAGGGCTATCACTATTAATTTCAGGAAGGGGAAGGTGCATAATTACAGAATATGAGCGTACAGTGTAGAGGGATACAAGAAAGTCAAGCATATAAAGCAGATTATGTATAATTCACAGAATAAACGATGTTATGGATTTCTGCATGTCTGTTAAAGAAAGAACAGCAAAAAACACAAACCGGTGAAAGTTACAAGACTGAAAAGTTAAACAGAAAGTATTGCCATTGGTTATTCTTAAGTAAAAGACTGAAATTTTTGAGAACTGAACACACAGATGGAAGGTTGTCCTGCTTTCAGCTAGGATAGAGTTAATTTTCTTCTTAGTAGCTGGTGCAGTGCTGTGTTTTGGCTCTGATGTGAGAACAATGTTGATAGCACACTCATGGTTTTAGTTGTTGCTGGGTGATGTTCACACTAAGTCAAGGACTTTCCAGCTTCTCAGGCCCTGCCAGCGAGAGGGCTGGAGTGGCACGGGAAACTGGGAGGGGACACAGCCAGGACATCTAGCCAAACTAGCCCAGTGGATATTCCATACCATAGAACATCATGCTGGTAAATAAACTGAGGGGGTTGGCCAGGGCCTGGGAATCATTGCCCAGGGACTGGCTGGGCATCGGTCAGCAGGTGGTGAGCAGTTGTGCATCACTTATTTTCTTTCCTCCTTTACCTTTGGATTTCTTCCTTTCCCCCCACCCTTTTTCATTGTACCTGTTATTATTATTATTATTGCGTTTTTTTTAATTTTTCTTTCAACTATTAAATTGTTCTTATCTCAACCCTAGAGTTTACATTCCTTTCCGATTCTCTAAGCAGCTGCATGGTACTTAATTACTAGCCAAGATTAAACCACAAAGGTAATCACAGAGTCATAGAATTGTTTTGGTTGTAAAAGATCTTTAAGATCATCAAGTCCAACCGTTAACTCAGCACTGCCAAGTCCATCACTAAACCATGTCCTTAAGCACCATGTCTACACATCTTTTAAATACCTCCAAGGAAGGTGACTCCACCACTTCCCTGGGCAGCCTGTTCCAGTGCTTGACAATTCTTTCAGTGAATAAACTTTTCCTAATATCCAGTCTAAAAATCCCCTGGCACAGCTTGAGGCCATTTTCTTGTCTTATCGCTTGCTATCTGGGAGAAGAGACCAACAAACACCTTGCTACAACCTCCGTTCAGGTAGTTGTAACCAGTGATAAGGTCCCCCCGAGCCTCCTTTTCTCCACGCTTAACTGCAGTTCCTTCAGCTGCTCCTCAGAGGACTTGTGGACCCTTCTCTAGACACACTCCAGCACCTTAAAGTCTTCTAGTGCGGGTCCCAAAACTGAGCACAGGATTCCAGGTGCAGCCTCACCAGTGCTGAGTACAGGGGGTCGAACACTGCCCTGATCCTGCTGGCCGTGCTATTTCTGACCAGGACGCTACTGGCCTTTTTGGCCATCTGGGCACACTGCCTGCTCACAGGACAGGCTGTCGACCAACAGCCAGTCCTCTTCCACCGGATGGGAGTAATTAGTTAAGAGCAAGACAAAGATGCCTGGATCACTGAATGGCAGAAAAATGCAAAACTACACCAAGCAAAATGATTAAGTGAAATTTTATTTTGTTACCATGTCACTCTATTTAGAGTTTCCTTAAGGTAATTTACAAATTTTCCAGGGGAACATCCCTCTTACCTCCATTAAACTGTACAGGTGTGCTTCCTATACCTTCCTTCATAGAAGGAATTATTTTTAAAAACAACCAAACAAAACCCCCCCCAAAACAACCCCAGATCTGTTTCATAGGACAACTCTGCTTTCCTGCCTGCATGTTCCAGTGCCTTAGGCATAAAGAGTCCCTGAAGCAAGGTTTAATATCCTTTATAGCAATACATGTGGCCCTAAGTTTGAAGACTGAAATATAAAGTTTTAGATTATTATCAGCTGTGGTGCAGTGAATGAAGAATTGACATCTCCCTGGGAGCACGCAGGTCTTTAATTTGAGTCTTGCAGTTATATTGACAAAGTGCTGCTTTCATGGCACTAAGTACTTGATTGATTCAATTAATGTGCATCATGTTGGATTATAGCTATTTGATGCTTCTGATGTTTTATGTATTTATCTCTTTACGAGAAAATAAAATATGCTTGAAAAATTGTATTAGGCTAAAGAACAGCTAATGATTAAAAAAAAGTGTCCTGAAACCATATGGCCACAGGAGTTTTCACAACCTTGAAACTTGCATCTGGTTACAAACAAGTAAACCCTTTTCTTTGTTTAAATATATATGATTTTAACAATGCTGCATGTTCTTTTTCCTGCTGCAGCTGGCATGGCAAGGCAGGGACTCCCTCAGGTGCCCACAGCTACTGCCACCATCCCCCAGGCTAGCAGCCTGTTCCTCACCTGAAGCTGCAAAGATGAACCAAGTGAGCTGAAGTATTTTGAAATGTGTAATTTCTCTCCTTACCCTGAACACTTAACACTGCTGTTGAGGGCAGACCAACAACAATACAGGCAACGAAGAAGGGGGTTGTGTGGGGGTACCTTCTCAGCATGGCCTCATCCCGCCAGACTGCATAGTAAGTGCTGTCCAGCTCTGTGGGCAAGCAGTGCACTTCAACTACTGGGTAACTTCAAGTAAGCCTGGCACAACACAGCCATTTGACATTTCTGGAACACTTCACTCACCCTTTTACCTCCTGCTCCAAGTGGTTCATTTGCGAGACTGCACAGACCAGCGTCATTACTGCTACGTGGAACTTAGAACAACTCTAAGCTATCCGAGTGACTTAAAAGAGATTCAAACTTTTAAACTGTAACACTTTTAAAAGCATTAATTTTAAATCACTGCACTTTAGCTCTGCCCACAGAGTAGACTGATGTGTGTTTGGTTTTAGTCTTCTTTAATCTGGGAAAACGATGTAGCTACAGCAGTAATCTTAAATTTTACAAACATACAGTTTGCCTACTCTTGGACTCTCAAAGAAATCAAATCAAAGGACCTTCATACAAGAACTGGCTGACTTGCATGTTATGGCTGCAGCTGGGCACAAAACCATGAAATAACTTTACTTTCATCATTCTTTGGTGTTTTGCTGTCCTTCAACAACGAAATTAAACAGCAATATCCAAGAAGACATTAAGGGATGAATCACAGCAGATATTACGAGTAACACAGAACTGTTTCAAAGCTCCTAAATTAGAAATTTACACTCTTTACTTAACCTGTAAAAAGAGATACAGTTCACAACAAAAAATTAGAAAAGGGCTGTAATTTTTCTTGGCTTGAGAGAAGACACTGTTCCACTGTTCTCTTTCTTTTACTTCAGAAACAATAGTGGAACGACAATAAATGTTTCAGACAGATGAAAAGCAATTTTAGTTATTAGCATTTCCTCTCCTGTTAGAATTTCCCCTTTGGCCTTACCAGATTTCTAAAGTAACAATGGGATTTCTACCTATAACTTTGCCTAGCAACCCTCAAAGTCTATATTTCATACTGTTAATTTTAAGCATTTAATGCTTAAATAACATCTCCAAAACAACAGTTAAAAAAAACGATGCAAATATACCTCCAGTATATTTATTTGGCTGTTATAACTACTTGAATTTTACTAATACGTTATTATATAAAAATTGCACTTATTTTTATCATATCACAAATCTGGTGGCTGTCAACTGCTCCAGGACAGATCTGGCAGAGATCTGTACCTTGGGGGTGTCAGGCACATAAAACAGAGTATCTGAAAGACATCTCCCTACTGATGGTCACCTGTTTTAATCCCGAAGTTTGGTGTGGGTTTTTGTTTCTTTCTTTCTTTCTTTATTCCAGGTTAAAAGATACTTCTTCATGCTTCACTGTAAAATTTGGGTTTTGACAAAATATCTAAATAGAAAAATGTATTAAAATAAGAACATCTAAAGCCAACTCAATTGATGGATGAAGAAGTCGTTGGAATTCCATGCTAGACTCAACATTTGGGTAACCTCCAGCCTCAAGCTGGCCATTCCTAACCCCTCTCCTTGTGCTAATCAACCCAGTGGCAAGAAAACTAAAATTCTGAGATAACTTTTTCTGTGTGTGGAGGGGGGACAAGACACTAGAATAGTTCTCTAAATCAACAGATCTTATTGAGGTATTCACTTCACTTTGGTTCTTCAGCCTAGAATCACAACAAACCCTCGTACGAGGTAACTGGCAACTATCAAGAAAGAAAATATGTCAGTCATTTTTTCAGTTTAGTCACCTGGCAGACATCAGAGCGTATCCCTGTCTTCCAGAATCCCTGGCTACTCAACTCAACAGTCACTTCACGTCTCATCGTGTTCTTCTGACGAATTTTCTGCAGCGCTTCCTAAACAGGGAGAGAATGGAAGTCCTGTGAAGAATTTCTACGACAAAGCACTACCAATGCACACATGCGTGTGTTCACAATACCCTTTAAGGTTTGCTTTTGGTGAGCAGTTTCTAAGACAATCCAAGTCTTATAACTGCTAGCCATAGACTGGCAGATGTGCTGAAGTACAGTGTAGATAGAGGGTTTTGGTAAACCAAGAAGAGAACACAGGTGAACACATTTTTTATTGAAAATGACAGAACAAACCAGTCTGACTCATACATCCAAGATGATACATAAGCAAGTTAAGATCCTTAGAATGAAAGCACCTTCTTTACCCCTCTGTGCAAAACAACCTCTTCATTCTAGGCTGTCACCACGAGTACTCCTGGTTTGAAGCATTCAGTAGGAGTAAAACAAACTAAGTAAAAGAAAGGCTTTGTTTTGTGATCTCAGCTACTTCATAATAGCTCCTGTTCAACATTGTCAGTGCTCCCAGTCTGGGTAAAGGGTAAGCATTCACTAGTCTTGGAGCCTATTATGACGAAATCTGCTGATATTTTTTCAATTAAAGATTAAAAAAATAAAACCTGTTTTGCCTTGACCACTGGCTGTTTAGTGTCGTGTAAACAGTTTATTTGCCTCTAGAAACTATGGAAGGGACAGATTCATTAAAAGCAAGTATTTTTCTGTAAAAATGGAATGAAAGAAAACCAGCTAAAATAAATCATTCCTGGATCAGGATCTCCTGGTTCAAATACTACAAAGCCCCCAGGGTATGCAATCTCCCCACATGGCATGTGCTACTGGTAAAGATTCCCTCAACACTCTTCCTTCTTCAAAACACAAAACTTTTCAAAGCTGCAACCCATCCTCCCTCTCCTCTTTTTCACTACAGGGCACTTGCTCAAAGCTGTCTCTTCCCTGCTGCCAGTCTAAAGCCTGTAAGCATCTCTGGGCAGGACTGAGCTCTGTCTTCTGTTCTGCAGAGACTCAGAGTGGTTCCAAGAGGCACATCTATCCAGACACAGATTCATCAAACCTCAGACATCTCAATACTGAGGTGTCTAAGGTAGGAGGCTAGTTAGCCCTGGCGCCTTTTATATTCAATGAAGGGGGATAAATGGCTTCCAAAAATGTATTTTATTTCTCTCTCCACTGACTTCAAAGTGAGTCTTCAGGTCCCAATTTATGCACCTGCTGCAAATGCTCAAAGCTAGGTTAGAGGAACCTTGTCACAAATAACAACATCATACAATCTCATAGTAGTGAATGACTGATGGCAAAGGGAACAGAGATGCTTGCAGCATTGCACCCCTTATGCATTGCCCAAAATTTGCATTTTGAGGCTGTGTCATTGGGCATTTTCTGAGACAGCTGCTACAGTGTTTGCTAGATTTAACTGTACTTTTAGGCTAACTGGCTCAGGAGCACTCCACTGTTACTCATAATACATGACTGATAATCTTTAAAAGCCCATGTACCAGTCAGGTGCAGCCCTGCTGTTCCTTCTAAGTTACTATCACTTCCACTGGCAAAATGCATAGGTTATCCTCACATAAAGCTTCTGCTTCAGCCCCATACGCGCCTCTGATGGCAAACTACTTGTGATAAACCCATTATCCTAGATAATATGGTCTAGCAACAAAAATCAGCACACCACACATTAAGTGATAAATAAACAAGGAGCATTTTATCTTTTGAAGCAAAACGTAATCACCCACCTGCATCCAATCCACTACAATTTTACAAATAAGTCATCCATTAGCCCTTAATGAAAAGATGCCCATAAAACAATAGTTGTCCCTTCTACTTGCTCAGAGTGTAGAAAGCTGTAGCAAACAAAATTATCTCCTATAGGGACAAAATATTTTTTTCTGTTAAGTCACAACATTGTTGTTTTTTCCCATTTACAAGTAAGCAAGCTAAGGGCTTATTTAACATCAGCGTAAATAAAACATTAACTAAGACTCTTGCTCCTGCAACAGCATACTATGCTTTGCAGTAATAATAAAAATCAGATGCAATGTCAAATGTATCAAACATTTACTGCAACCAAAGCTACACAATTAGCAAACTGGGGAAGACTCAGGAACTGGATGCAGTGATCCTCATGGGTTCTTTCCAGCTGAGGTTATTCTATGACTCTATGAAACATCAGTTTTTCTAATCAATAAATAAAAATACAACACCACTTAATTAAATTCCATCCGGTACAAAAGATGTTAATTTCTCCTCTAGGTATTCTTTACATCAGCTGTCCAATTAAGAGTGCCTGGTAGACATGCACCAGACAAGTTCAAAGCTTTAGTCCAATATCTTAAAAAATAGATACCTGAGAGCAGGCTGCTTTAGACTATATTTAGGTGACTTTAGTTTTCTGATTTTAATTCCCAGTTGGCTGAGCATCTGCACTTAGGAAATGCTTATAGCTCATCACTTCAGGGGAAAAAAAAAAGTGAGAAAAGACAAAAATTCAACAAATACCTCATTTATCATTGCAGATTACTGAAAATAACAACAACCAGATGACTTCAGCTCAAAGATCTTAAAGAACATCACTAAGACTGCCTAAAAATTACAATTTAAAATCATGCACAAGTGTGGCAGTTTTCATCTTAGAAGAGAAATGTTTAAAATTATGAGCCAGTTAAAAGTGCACTCTGAAATAAAAAATCCTTCTCTATGCTAATTCTTGAAATCATTAATGGCAATGGCTATAAAAAAGTTATGGTTCTATAACAATCATTTCTAGACTTGGGTAAAAAAACTTGCAGTAGTTTGACAGCTGAAAAAAAGAAAAACGCATCCATTCACTAACAAGCAAAGATAAAAATAAAATCAGTGTTAACAGCCTGAAATGAAAATCTGTTGTAAAGGATTTCTATTGTTTCCATAAACAGGGTGGTCATACGGCTTTATTTCATCCTGAATTAACCATGCTTATTTATCTGTTATAGGACAGCCCAGCATACCTCTCTTTGTGATAATTTCTGTTTATCAGCCTGTTTGACTTTGGGACTATTAGCCAACAGGTGACGCAGCTTCACATAACTCTTCCACAGCTTTTGGTACCTGAAGGACAAAATCAGAAAACAAACATTTTGGTCAATAGAACAGAAGTCTCACTGTTTCTCCTTATGAATGCACCAGCTGCTAATAATGTACCCATATACACACAGATTGTCTACAAGCATCTTCTTGCTGCAGAAAAAATCTCAGAGCATCTTCCAAGAGAGTCAACAGTGTCTCTGCAGTCGTTCCAGCTGGGTGGACATAGCAGCAGACAGGAGGCATTAGTGTGCACTGAGGTGAACAGAAAAGCTCAGAGTAGAATCCAGGACTCCCAAATACCCACCCATCCTCTCCAAAGGGCCACCTCTGCAGGCTGAGAAGACTTGCCCACAGCAATGACAACTCAATTCAGGCAAGTGAGAACTCCCTCTTCTCCACAGGGTTTACTTATCACTAACTGAAAAGCAGTTGTAACTTTTCCCAAGAAGTGTCTGTTCTTACACTGGCCGAAACATTTTAGTGAAGCACCCGAGAAAGAGCATAAGTCATGTGCAACACAAAGTCATTCTGTGAACAGTGGAATAAAGCGTCATTCCCTACGGGTTTGTGATGAATGGAAACAGCAAGTCAAGTTTTCTCTATGGTTACCATACACTTAAGGTTTCTGGTTCTCTCCAACTGTCAAGCCCTTTCCTATTCTGGGGCTGTTGAATTACACATGAACCTCAATAACAGAACTTTTTCTTCAGTGGGAGTCCCTCTGCAGCCTAGCACAGATTTTCACAAAACCTGTGAAGAACTTAATCCATTTGCAGACAACATCCCACCATTCCGTTCAGCTGCAATTCACCAATGGGTTCAAAAGTTACTATGGCAGGACAGCAACCAACAGAATCGTGACACAGACCTTGTGTCCTTAGGAAATGATACTATCTTCAAAATAGTATCACCTCTGTAGAGATTTTTCAAGAAAACCCATAAACCCAGGCTTTTTAATAGGAAACAAGGAATTAGAGGACTGTGGGAGGAAGTTTACCCAAGTGGTTTATTTTCTTCTATATATTTACATTATAAAAGAAGATCCTCTTCAGCACCAGCTTAGAACAGTGGTTTTAGTAGGAAGCTACCACATTAGTAGCAAAGCTGTAAACAAAGCAGCAGCTCTTTTACTATTTCATAATCGTCCCAGCATCCTGGGTTCACAGGCACACATTTTTTTATTGGCATTTTCTCCATAGCTATTGCTCTGCAGCATTCTTAAATATATACTCTGTCTCTAGAGATGCTGGTATCTTTTGAGTCTATAAACACATCTGAAAGGGTCAATCCATAGATTTTTTTATGCTCTGTTCTCCGCATTTCTGCAGTCTGCAGAATAGCACATCTATTTCTGACAAATCCCCATCCAAAGAAGAAAAACAAGTTAATGAACAAATCAACCAACCAGAAAACAAACAAATGGCACAAGGAGGTTTCAACCCAAAAAGAACCACCTGAAACTATGATCTACAATGTATGTTTTACTACTAGTATTAATATGGGTAGAACAAGCTCTGTTACTGCGTTTAAGTTTGAAAATTATTAAACAAATTACAATAACAAAAATTCTGTATTAGAACACCATAAAGAAAAGACACATCTTTTCTGGGCATTGCTTATCTCACACATACCAGAGTTAAGCCAGAGTTAAGGCACAACAGAGGTCTTCCACACAAACTGCTTTGTTACTTTGATAAAAAGAACCACCCCTAAATTCTGGAAGCATCTCTGGAAAAACAAATAAACAAAAAACCCCAACAACAACAACATGAAAATTTTAGAGTTAAAATCAAAAAAAAAATGTGAGAAGAATATGTTTTGTATCTTTATACTGGTTTTGATACCCGGTACTAGAACTTTACAAACATTAAGAAATTCAGCATCAAAATAAAGGTAGTTCTTAAATATTCTTTCTATGGATGAGAAAACTAGAAGATTCACATGGCACCAAGGCCCACCAGCAACAGATGGGAATGACCTGTCTTAGAGGGGGAAAAGGACACTAGGTCTGGAGTTAGCAGGGCTCACAGAGAGCTTTAAACTAGATTTGAAGGGTGAAGGGAATAAAACCAGGCTTGTTAGAGGCTGGGGGCAGCACACGAGTGTTGGATGTGAGATCAATAGCACAGCTGACGTGCACCTATGCCAATACCCAAAGCATGGGCAACAAACAGGAGCAGCTGGAAGCCATCATGCAGCAGAAAGACAATGACATAGTCACTGTCACAGAAACATGGTAAGATAACTCGCATGACTGGAGTGCTGCAATGGACGGCTATAAACTCTTCAGAAGGGATAGGCAAGGAAGGAGAGGCGATGGCATAGCTCTGTGTGTCAGGGAGTGTTTTGACTGCCTAGAGCTGAATGATGGTGACAGTAGGGTTGAGTGTTTATGGCTAAGAGATGGTGACAGTAGGGTTGAGTGTTTATGGCTAAGAGATGGTAACAGTAGGGTTGAGTGTTTATGGCTAAGACTATTTATGGGAGGGTCAACAAGGCAGATATTCTGGTGGGAGTCTGTTATAGACTACCCAACTGGGATGATGAGACAGATGAAATATTTTACAAGCAGCTGGGAAAAGTCTCAAGATTGCTAGCCCTTGTTCTCATGGGGGAATTCAACTTACTGGAGGGCCACTGAAAATATAACACAGCAGAGAGGAAACAGCCTAGAAGGTTCCTTGAGTGTGTGTAAGATATCTTCCTGACACAGCTGGTAAGTGAGCCAACCAGTGGAGGTGCCCCACTGGACCTGCTGTTTACAAGCAAAGAAGGACTGGTGGGTGATGCAGTCTGAGGACATCTTGGGCATAGCAATCATAAGATAAGAGTTTTTTGATTCTCAGAGAAGTAAGGAGGTGGGTCAGCAGAACTGCTATCTTGGAGTTCTGGAGGCCTAACTTTGGCCTGTTTAAGAGCCTGGTTGACAGAGTCCCTTGGGAGACAGTCCTGAAGGGCCAAGGAGCCCAGGAAGGTTGCACACTCCAAGGAGGAAGTCTTAAAGGAGCAGGAGCATGAGCAGGTCATCCCCATGTGCTTAAGACAAGCCGACAGGGGAGAAGACCAGCCTGGCTGAACAGAGTGCTTTGGCTGGAACTCAGGCAGAAAACGTGAGTTCACCACCTTTGGAAGAAGGGGCAGACAATCCTGGAGAACTATAAAGATGTCACAAGGTTATGCAAAGCAAAGATTAAAGAGGCGAAAGCCCAACTAGAACTCAAGCTGGCCACTACCATAAAAGATAACAACAAATGTTTTTACAAATACATTAGAAACACAAGAAGGGCCAAAGATAATCTGCAACCTTTATTGGATGCAGCAGGTAACACTGCAACAAAGGATGAGGAAAAGGCTGAGGTACTTAATGCTTTCTTTACTTCAGCTTTCAATAGCAAGACCAGCTCCTCTCTGGGTACTCAGCCCCCCGAGCTGGAAGACAGGGATGAGGAAGAGCAGAATGAAGTCCCCACAGTCCAGGAGGAAACTGTTAGTGACCTAGTGCTCCACTTAGACATGCACAAGTCTATGGGGCTGGACTGGATCCACTCACAGGTACTGAGGGAGCTGGTGGAGGAGCTCACCAAGCCACTCTCCATCATTTTTCAACAGTCCTGGCAAACTGGAGAGGTCTCCGAAACTGGAGGTTAGCCAATGTAACGACCATCTTCAAGGGGCAGGAAGGAGAATATGGGAAACTACAGGCTTGTCAGCCTGACCTCGGTGCCATGGAAGGTTATGGAGCAGATCACCCTGGAGGTATTTAAAAAATATGCATAGATACAGTGCTTAGTGACATGGTTTAGTGATGGACTTGGCAGTCCTGGGTTAACGGATGGACCTGATGATCTCAAAGGTCTTTTCCAACCCAAATGATTCTATGATTCTATGAAGATGAGAAGGATTAAAAGTCATGCTCAAAGCCAGAAGAAAATATGTTATTAATTGGATAAGCATGGACTCTTCCCTCTTCCCACCATACGACATTCAAAATTCTCAGCACCTAGTTCTAGAAGAATATGTTCTAGAAGAATATGAGTGTTTGGGCCTCAAAACTGCAGGTGAAATTCAATGTCCTTAAAAGACACTGGAGGAAAATGCATGAGGAAAAAGACAATGTTAACTAGATATGCACAAGAGATGAGCTCTATACTGTCTGGCATCATTCAGAAAACAGATCTCCAACTCACTGGAAGAGTTCCCTGGAATTGTGAGAAATGAAAAATTGTGAACAAAATCCAGCAATCATTATTATGCTACTACACCAGTCCACAGTGAAACAGTATTTCTTGTTCTGCCTGAAGTTCTGATTTCCTCTCCACTCCTTCACTACATTCCTCCCAATACCTATAATGATATAAAAGGTACAGAGAAAATCAGCTTGGACACTGCTGTGTAGACTTGATCCTTCAAGGCATAGAAAGGGACAACTAAGTAGGATATGGCAGAGTGCAAGAAAGTAAATGTCACGAAGAAAGCAAGCAGAAAATGGCTATATTCTTCATCATTAGATGTAAGACCTGAAAAGCATTTAATTAAACGATCAAGCAGCAGCTCTGAAGCAAAAGTCAGTCCTTTTTCATATGATGCACAACAGTACTGTCAGTAGTTTTATGCTACAACTACGGTCAGTAGCATAAAAAGATTCAAACAGTGATTTGAGAAATTTAGAGAAGGAAAGTCCATTCAGGGCTGTTAAAACAAAATGATCTACACACATCCTATAGCTCAGAAGTCCATATGCTACAGACCTTTGGAAGCATGGATAAGTATTTCTTCCCCTCTGCCTTCCTGTTAGGCTATTCTCTCTCCAAAAACCCCGCAACTGACCTCTCAGAGAAATAACACTGAGCTTGAGGAACCTTTGGTCTGACCTAGAAGAGCTGTTCTCAGGTTGAGGAATTTCATGCTGCACATGCACGTTTACTTCAGCAGATCCTGAATTATGCCAGAGAAAAGAAGTTATACCTTATATTCTCTGATTTACAAGAGCTTGTGTCCATTGTCATAAGCACTAAGCTTCCTAGCAGACTCAATTAAGCACATGAACAAGCCCTATTTAAGCCACAAATTACAACAGTAATGAGATTCTGAATGAAAGATGGAATGAAAGTATCTTACTGAGGATCTCCAGCATAACTGAGTTGAGCAGGTCGTATCCCAAAGTGGACAATAATGGGGAAAGTAATTACATCAGGATTGAACTGTTCCCGGTCCAGTTGATCAATACGAACTGAGCTGGGTTTCTAGGAGAAAAAACAAAATACACCTAATTGATAACAGCTCCATGAAAAATTTATTGCCTCTAGCTCATACTGTCCAGGAACTACGAAGCAGCTCTATTTCAAGCTCATACTGTCCAGGAACTACGAAGCAGCTCTATTCCAAGCTTATTAAAATACACATAAAACTAAACACTAATATGATAAAAAAAAATATTTGAAGTGACTGAAACAAAGTTAATTGACTTAGCTCTTAGTGAAAAAGGGAAATATTTTTATTTTCATTTTACAAGTCGGGAAATTTAGTTTGATTATTTTCATGAAAAGTGGCTTTCTTTGGTTGAACATCACACTGGAAATAAAATCAGGATTAGCATTCTGGCATCCAAGCTCCCACACACCCGAGTAGTTTGCTAGGATCAGGTAACCTCTCTAATTTTAGCTCTGCTTCTGATTTCCCAAAGCAAGTGAAGCCATTATTATATCCATTCAATCACACCAACCAAACAGCATTAAAAAAATCTGTCATGCTACTCTTGCAAAAGGCTCCTAGGCTGATGTGTACAATGAGGAATACAGTCTCATATAATGAGGAAATTTCTGTCTTTTTTACACTTCAAAACAGAAGTTCTTTTTCCAGTTAAAAAGGACAGCACAGAAGGAGGCAACTTTTGCTTCACTCTAAAAACACTGAAAATGAGTAATTCCACATCACTGCAGAATACATGCTGCTTACAGAGCTCTCGATCACTTATCTAACATATTTAAAGACTCAGCTGAAGATGCACAGTTTGTCTTCAAGTAAACACTTTCTCCATTACCTGGCAAGCTGCTTTGTAATGTGCCTGCTTACTCCCTGCTTTGCAATCAGCTGGATGAAGCCAATATTTTGTTTGTCTAAGGTTTCAGAAATAGGGAATTACTTCTAGTTACCTGCATCTCAGAACTTCTAATTTAGCATTGTGAATTTCTCAAAGATGAGTTTCATAGACAGAGAAACAGCTTCCACCATTCTCTTCACAAAACAATAAAAACTGTGTCAAGAACAAAGCTTTCAGCCTTCAAATCACCTTGGTAGAACTGCTCACAAGAATCATTTTCTGCATGGATAAGCAAAGCCCATTCTATAAATCAAGGTAAGCCTCACCAGGTGGTCACATTTCCAATCTATTCTAGAAAAAACAAAAATTTACTTAAAACTTTGACATTCAGATAGAGAAACATTTTCCAAGGGAAAAATGCTCATCAGTTTCCCTTTGAACATGATGACTGAACATAAAGTTACATCTCCCCAGCCAAAAAAACCAAAGAAAAATGAAAAAATTAAAAGTTAGTTAGGTCATGCTTCTAGGCTTTAAAAAAAAAAAAAAAAAAAGGAAGAGAAAAACACTCACCCACAGCACTTCCAACAAAAAGGGATTAGGACGACAAAAACTAATGAAAAAATGGGGAGGGATTTGTAGCAGGCAGAATGATGCTCCCAAATTTCAGGACTTTAAGCTCTGGTTTAAAGTTTATCTGGTTTTGTGAGGTTTGCACAAAGCCAAGTCGAAAAGCTTTTATTTTCACAGTTTTTCATTGGTTCTCCCCTTCCATAACATTAAAAATTAGGAACTTCTCCCGTCCCCACTCCCCTCAAAAAAGCAGCCTTGCTATGCAACAAGTCCTCTGAAAACCAAGGTGGCAAAATGTGATAACAGAATATGAAACAATAATTATACTCAATACGCCAATTATAATCAATATATATTTAAAAATTACAGATAATATTTTCTTATTAAAATGTTCCATACTTTAGACACTGAAATGGAAGAAATCTGATCCTTACAAGTGCGAAAGGGAGAAAAGCTTTCAACACACCTATAGCGGGGCCTGTGTAAAATGCGTGGCCTCAGGATCACTCAAAATCAGACTCTTCCTCTTTATTTACATGACACTGCCTTTGAGTTTTGTCACTGTTACACAGACGTTCACAGATGTCTGAAAACAACCAGGACAAAAGAACTCCTTCTTTAAGACTCAGTCACCATTGTTCCTTCACTGACAGTTATGAGAGGGGTGTAGCTAGGCCATGCTTTTTTCCTTCAGCACAGTGAACAATAGCTTCCCCTCTGGTGCCGCTTCTGAAGGTTAAATGAACAAACAGCACCATACAGAAACGTACAGTACAAACTGCACACCAGCAGACAGGACACAATCAAATTAGATGTTATTCTTCCAGATTTTTATCCCTGTATTCTTCTAAAAGTGCTGTGAGTGACCATGTAATAATCACAATCTCGCTTTTAAAAATCTCATCAACACTAAAGAAATTCTAACAGAACAGAGGCCCATTATCTTTGTTTTCTACTCCAAAACCCATCAATCAAGGCTTTGCTGATATTAGAAGACATGATGACACTGTTTGCAGATGTAGTGCAAAAATATGTTAAAATACATATATATTTAAGTGGGATTTATACGCCTATCAAAGTTTTTTCCCTTCTCCAGCAAGCATATATACACCTAACTTAAAATTAAAATACATATAAAAAACCTAGATCTGCTCACAAAAGGAATTATTTCTGAAGGGATGTTGTGTAGGAAAGCAGCAAAATAAAATTTAGTGGTTTTACTTTGTAGTGTCAAGTGGATAAAATTGAAGAACTGTCATTTTCTAAAACAGTTTCACATTGTAACAGAACTGTTTTATCTCCTAATGTTACAAAATGCACAGAAAAATACTTTCATACTGGTTTTCACTTACTTTCATACTCAATAGAATATGCTGCAATGAACAGAAAAAATCCTCAAACTAAGAAGAAAGTCATTGCAATCTTGAGAGAAAAAACATGTTCTAGTTATGGCATTATAACATGACATTTCAAAGTGTTGCAGATTTCTTTTATGCTTACATATTTTGATGTCCACATGCATCTCTAAAAACGTTGTCTTGTAGCATGCAAAGCTTGTCTAGTAAAAATCACACAAAACCTCAAAATTAACACTACCACTCACAAAATGCACCCCCTTGTGCATACATTTACAGTTTAGTGACACAAGGAAGGAGCATATATGCGTTTGTTCATGCTAATCAAAAAATCAAGTTTTCAGCTAGCTGAAATCAGCTTATCTTCAGCGACGCCACTGAAGTTACCTCAACGTATACCATTCAGATGCTGAAGACTGTTGCACTAGCATGTACCTTGTATCACAGAAACCACAGGTGACAAAGTTACACAGTTAAGGCTGTCTAACGATTTCTATTATGAGATTCTGGTTTAGCACTGTTTTAACTGTCTCAGTTTTTCATAGTGAGAGTTCATGTGTATTCTGTATTTCAGGTTCCCAAAGATGATCTTATTTTCCTTTTGGTTTAGAAAGTTTTAGCCAGAACTAAAACACTTAGAATGAAATCAAGGGAAAAATAAATTACCCTGTCCAAGTTATGATTAGCTTATAATGCAGTTTACTAAATTTAATGCTGTCATACTTAAAAGTATGAACTTGAAAAATATATTTAGGAAGTCATCCTAGCTGCAGTTTGGTAACAAGTTTTTTAGTTAGCAAACAATCTCCCCTTAGGCATGATACCTAGGCACATTTTTTCTGCAGAAGCTGAGAAGTTGAGCTATAAGTAAAGGAGGAAAAGCAAAGAAGGAAAATGAAGTCAGAGATAGAGAGGTATTACAACTGAGAAAGCTGCATGGCAGTCTAAAATATTAAGTCCAAAACATTCCTATACTACTGAGATACCACCATGCAATATTGACCAAACCATGCAAGCAGAACTCTGCAGCTTTTAGTGGACATTTACTTGTATGACCCACATTTTGTAAGTGCAAAAGTTAAAAAAAGAAGTGGGCTAAAATCACATAAATACTGGAGTTGAAAGGAGCTGTGTTCAGAGAACATATGCCTTAAAATACTAATTGTTCCAAAATAATAAGGCCATAGGGGTTTCAAGCACACCACTGAAAATTAATGGATGCATTCATTAACATACACAAGATTCCTCAGTGTGAGTGAGAGCAACAGAGAAACAGTGTGGGAAAACCCCACAGAGGCAGAAAACACCTTTTCCGTATTCAGGGCAGAATCTGCATGGAAGACACTAAGTAGAGCTAGGGGGTAAAAAGAGGAAGATGAAAGAAAATAACAAATAGTTACTAATTCTCTGGTTCTGTGTCAGGGAAAAGAGAATGAGATCACACAACACAAAGACTGCCTAAGAAAATAAGCAAGCAGAGGAGCAAACTATGGTTTCACATACATAAAATATAGCCATTCCTTTTACACACACATTGAAACAGTGCTCATCTGGAAACATGCCCTCCAGTAGAGCGGCGGAGGGTGTAGTTCTTCCCAGGGTTGGAAGAAGTCAATGAACTGTTCCTATGGCAATCTGCAACTGTTAGTGGTCATCTGTTCCCTTTCCAATTCAGCCTGGAGCAAACTCCCTGAAGCAAGACATATTTGTGTCATTGGGTTGTTGATAATCAGAATTATTTGCTCTACCATGCCAGGGCTGGTAACGATCATCCCTTTGCATTCTTCTGCGTATTTCTGCCATTCCAGCTCTTCCCACTGAAGCATGTTGGCAATCTCCTCTTCAGGCACCAGGGCTTTATTGCATCGTAACAAGTAGAGAAGAATCTGATGCATTGAGAGTACTTCTTTTCCTCCATCTTAAAAGAATAAATAAATAAAATGCATTTCAGATATTCACTCCTAAAGCATGAGCAAGACAGAAAATATGCAGAACACATAAAATATATGGATAAGCAAAATAAAATGCAAAATGCTTAAGCGACTTGACAAATATGAAGGCAAATATTTTATTGATGAATACTGCACTTGCATAAACACTTTGCTAAACTGGAAGCAATAACAGTTATGGTAGCAAGTGTAACAGTTTCATCATACTGTAAAGTTGAAGTTTCTAACTTGCCTGAAAAAACTTTAAAATGAGTAGGCAGAACAATCAGTTACACTGTCCAGTTATATCTTCCTTTTCACACTTCTATAATTCTTTTTTACAACAGTAGTTAAAAAGCCTTTAGGCATTCTCACAGCTTTTTTTTTTTTAAAGAGCACTCAAAATTTTATGGGATACTTCTGGATGAATGTAGCAAGTTATCCTTGCATTTCAAACTCATCTGCATGCTTACATGCTGTACCTGCAGACTAAAGAGTCTCATGCTGTTTTCTATCACTAAAATCAAGGACACGTGAAAACAGCTAAATACTTCAAAGACCCCAGGAAACATGCATAGCAAAGGCTGCTTGTAACAAAGGAAGGCAGTATAATAAATATCTGACTGGCTTCAGGTAGCCAGTTACAGGTGTGAAGACACAAACAGGAAATATGAGTGACAGTCCTGACAGACCACCACTCACAGACACTGACTATTCAAACTAAGTACGTCCATTTATACAAGTAAAAAGATAAGACAGATTACTATAGTGCTTTAATTTTGAAACACATCTCTCTGACTCCTTCCAACAAAAGGGTATTAATCTGTAGGTATAGAGGCATCCAAGTTTCATCCCTACAGAGCAAAAGTGTTGATTTCCCTTCCCCAGGGAGCAGGGCCAAACTGGTCCTGCTCCCGAGTACGTTCTCTCTCATTACACATACAATAAAAAGGAATGGAATAAAAAAACCAGAAGTAAAGCCTTAGAGCAGCATGGGGGATGATGCCACACCACAAGAAATGTGATCCCAGGCACACAGGAATAGCCTCACAGAACTGCTCTGTTAACAGTAGTGCCGCCTAAGATGATGCTGTCTACAAAACACACGAGGGAACAAGCACCTCTCTTACTTCAGCTGCGATTACAGCTTTATGGTACAGAAAAAATGAAAGGGAATGACATAACTTGGCCTCTTAGAACAATTAACCTCATTCAAACTCCAAGAGGGAATCTTAAATAGGGAAAATACACCCTAAACCTCACTGGAAACGGAAATTACTTCTAAATAGCTACAGGGGCAGATTTTTAAAAGTGAAAAGTTTTCCTTCAAATTAAAGGGTTTAATTTGAAGTTTACAAAACTTGTGTCTTTGTCAACACCCAGATTATGCTGTTACGGAAGAGGTAGCCCATGTCCAACGATCACTAAAAGAAATACCACAGTGCAGCCATACTGTCATGGTTTAACCCCAGCCGGCAACTAAGTACCATGCAGCCCCGCACTCACTCCTCCCCTGGGTGGGATGGGGAGAGGAATTAGAAACAAGTAAAACTTACAGGTTGAGATAAAAACAATTTAACAATTGAAATAAAGTAAAAGATAATTATAATAATAACAACAACAACTGTAATGAAAAGGGGGGGAAGAGAAAGGACTAAAGCCCAAGACAAGTTATGCACAATACAACTGCTCATCACCAGTTGACTGATGACGCCCAGTTTATGTACTGACCATGACATTCTATGGTATGGAATATCCCTTTGGCCAGTTTGGATGAGCTGTCCTGGCTGTGCTCCCTCCCAGCTTCTTGTGCATCTCCTCACTAGCAGAACATGGGTAACTTGAGAAGTCCTTGACTTCAGGCAAGCATTACTTAGCAACAACTAAAACATTAGTGTGTTATCAAGTTACTCTTATCCTAAAACAAAAACACAGCACTCTACCAGCTACTAGGAAGAAAATTAACTCTATCCTAGCTGAAACTTACTGAAGACCATGTGCAGGAAGGGTACAGCTTGCTAAAAATAGCATTTTTTTTCCTGACCTTTCCTGGGTCAGAACAGGCAATACTTGGGACCTCATATATTGGGGGTTTTTTTGTAGTCTTTTACTTTCTTGCATTTATAATCACAAAAATCCTTGACAATGAATACAATACAGCAACTACTCCACATGCTATGCATCTCTGGCACTCAGTAAACCCAGTATAATTAGCTCAAAGCTCAGAGCTACACCAAGGCCTGTCCCCAAGTAATCCTGACATCCCAACCCCCACATTTTTAGACCATGTTAGAAAAATAAGAAAGAAAAATAGAGGGGATGGAAAAATCAGTAATTCATTTATATCTTTAAAGAGACAGCTGATGGATGTGTGGAGATCTGTTGCACCAATATGTCTTCTTTGATTAGACATATAGAAACACTGTTCTGCAAACATACCTGAAGGAAATAGATTCCTACTCTCTGGAAATTAAATATCTCCAAGGATATCTCAAAAAAATAATCAATACAAAATGTAAACTTGATTAAAAAAAGTATCTGTCAAAGACATTAAAAGGCAACTATATATCCAGAAATATCAGGAAAAAGACATTTTTTATAAAGAGTTAGAAGGCTGGGGACCTTAAAGAGGAAGCACACAGGAATACAGAGACTTATCTCTCCCTATCAGTAAACAAGCCAACAGTACAGAAACGACTGACTTCTAAAACAAAATAAAACAAAACAGAACATAAAACCCCCGAACTAACAGAAAAACAGCCTCAAGCTACAAAAACCAAGCAGGTCAAACTTGTTCTCATTTTGTGCTGAGGTCAAGTTAATCAGCCACATGTGGCTTGATGGCTTATTTTGTAAATTGCTTCTGTAAAACCAAATCAATGTTTGCTAGCAAGCCTCAGAGCTCTGCTTCTGATTGAACAGTGTTGTGTATCCAGGAAGGAACAAAAATTACAAATATAGTCATCTAGCCATCAGTACTCTCCACAGTAGTGAGCCAAACCTCATTTAGCTACAGCTGTAATTAATATCCCAACTAAGTTTCAAAGCCCAGAGCACAGTGTACCTCCAGGCCACAGCCCTCTTGATGAAGATTGTTCCATGTCTCATCTGTAACCTCAATACAGCAGCTGAAATGGATCCTTCTGTCCACACAACCCTTCTGGAACAATCACTGGCAGGATCTCAGCAGGAGACGTTTTCAACAGAGCCATGACATTTTTATCAACTGAAAGTCTGTCCTAGTATCTTAGGATGTGTTAAATGCCTACGTAAGCTGTTCATTCAAAATGAGTGTAATGTTTCACACTGAAGCTCGTCCTTGGCTAGCAGGCTAGGGTTGAATTGCATTGGAATGGTGCTTTTTGACTTTCACTGTTTGCTGCAAGGTCTAAGCTTGCATTAAGATAAAGAAAAACAATCAGAACAACATGTGCTCAGGGGTGCCAATCATGCTGACCCTCAAAACTGTACATCAAGAATTTTAATATAATGACACAGTATCCTGAAGAGCAGAGGGGACAGGAAGTTCAGTTTCACGTGTGAGGTTAGGTAATAACACTCTTCAAATGCTACAGCTCCATCACAGGGCAGGACAAGGATGACCCAGCACTGCCTGAAGTCACCACGAAAGATACAAAAGCTGGACATGAGACTTGGCCTGCCCATCTGAATCCCGGTGCTGAGTAAACCATCCACACTGCCAGCAAGCACCAAAGACTTCAGGTGGAAGCACCAGATCTCTACGCTGACTGAACTACTTGACTTGCGGTAAGTTTTCGGGGGGTGGGCATTTTTTGGGGGGTTGGGGTTTTTCAAATGTTATTTCCATAAAGCTACACAATACAAACATTACCTGGAAGAAATCTCACAAATCGTGGCATAAAGTGAAATCTGGGGCAGCAAATAGAATCATTTTCAATCGAAGGACCTTAAATATGAACAAAAAAAAAAAAGGGAGTAAATTTATGAACAGCAACATATTGGCAAAAGAAGAAAAAAGGTAACCCTGCTGCAGAGAAAATCAATATACAGTGATTACATTTGATAGGGCCTAAATTTCAATCAGAAAAGTAACAAAACGCACAGCAGAGAGGAACAGAATAACCTTCTAGTGAAAGCTTCATGGACAATTTTAAAGCAAGCTACAATAACTTAAAAAGAATCTAACAAAGACACAGCAGTTGTATTTAGAACATTGATACAAAAAAATTGGGTTTATATAATTAATTTAAGTCTTAAGATACAAGTACTAATTGATTGGTCCCTCCCAATTAGTGGGGTGTTTTTTGATTACAATAACAAAGACAACAAGGAAATTTCCATTATACTATCTTGTGGCATTTTTGTTTCCTATTCCATCATACATAGCTTTGCATGAAAATCAAAGCAAAACCAGTAAGTACCTGGTGTTAAAAAAAGAACAATCAGAACCAATGATATGAAAAACAACAATACTAGAATACATTTATTATCAAACCAAAGAGGGCTACACAAAAATGTATGAAACCTGTATGCTCCTCTGCTTAACTGCAATAAGTAGAGTGCATCTCCATAGAGAAAGTCAAGACACCAAGAGACACCTACAGATTCTGAAATAATATTCCTTTTATGTTCTCGGTCTTCTTTTAGACCAAGGGAAGGATCATCCCCAAAATTATCCTCTGTCACAGTCTTCACAGAAATATATATTTTCATCTTGTCAAGTCAAAACCATTCATCTATAATGACATGTTACCCCTCTATGGCTGTCTGTATGACAGTACTTTGGTAAGTTGACTGTAGAGAAATCCTGTATGAGTGACTTGTTTGTTAGCTTGTAAAAATAACAACAGTAGTTTACCCGACACCTTGGCTTTCAAAATACCTCGCACCAAATACTGTGCAATATTTACTGTTCGATTAAAAAGAATAGATTTGAATTAAGGAGAAAATTTACAAATTTAGTGCCAAGTTTGTGCATTTTAATTGCTACAGCCCACACTAATGAACTCTAATATATTTCATCTTCCTGAAAAACAAAGTGGAAGTTTATCCCTGCCATGTAAAACAGCATTTGACTTTGTTCTTTTGAGGCCCTCTCCGTTATATTTTTAAACCAAAGAACATAATAGAACAGAATCCTACTTACAAAAGCTGAAATTCATTTGGTTTTGTGTATGGGGTTTTTCCCCCCCTAAATAAAAATTACCTTTAAGATTCCAGTCATAGAGCTCCAAAATATCTTTAAATAGATATGAAGAGAACAGCTCAAGACCTCTCACACAAAAATTCTAGGGGAAGAAAAAAAAAAGGCAGAATTATAATGATGTAATAATTATTATGATAATTTATATATATGTTATGAATAATACTGTAATACAAATAATGCCACTTATTTGTAGTTGAATAAAACAATAAAAAAACCCAGTGTCTTCATATTTGCCAACTGCTAGACACTGGGCTTTGGAAACAGTATTGATATATCTGTAATCATCTACTGTAACATAGCACAGTGGTCTCTTCAGAAAGCATTGTAATGAAGACTCCTTATTCAATGTCCAAATCAACACTATAGGCAAAAATCATGAATCTGCGATAAACTGCCATGCACTATAACCCTCTCGCCTGAGTAAGCTAAGCAGATGACATATTTCTGAGAAGGATCCCTTCTGTAATTCACTTTTTCCTACATGCTGATATTGAAAGTTTATATATCACCATCTGTGGTATCATTATCACTTCCACAGCAACATATCAGCACAACACAAATTGAGGATTATGACCTCAAGAGCCAACAGGACAGGAAAGAAAAAAACCCAACAACCAAAAACACAACAGAAAAAAAAGAAAAAAAAAGAATGAGATTCTTCTCATCAAGTGGGGAAGCAGCTCCTCCAAAGCAAAGAGCTCTCATTCAGAAATAAAAGAACATAAAAAGCTTTCCTGAACAAAATCGGGCCAGGCCAGGCTGATGTAAATTGTATGTGTATCATACCGGCCATAAATTCCAAACCCAACACCACAATCTCTTTCACAAGAAAGCATTAGTAAAGATGGCCTGCAAATTAAACTGTAGCCATTTGACCAGGAGTCCAAAATACGGCCAATTCCCTCTTTTGCTTGGTGGCCATTTATTGTTTTAGAACAAGATCTGGAGACAACACAGCAGATTCAGTAACAAGAAATAAATTCCTTTGATCATATTTATCTTGCTGAGGAATTTCAGGGCTCTTGCATATATTTAGATACTGTTGAGCAAAAAAGAGATAACTAGAAAGAAAATGTAAATATATGTGACTACATTAAACACTGATCCTATCTTCGTAGTTAATATGCAGGGGTGTTTCTGTACCTACACATGCTGTTCCACTGCAGCAATTTACTTCACAAACTGACTTCACCAGGGATTAATTTGTAATAAAAAAATAAAACAGATTATGGACTGAATGTTCTTTCTTTGTATCCACAGGAAATTTGTTTTGGCAACAGCTTATATTAAGTACTGATAAGCAATCTTCAGAGCTTCAAACTTATGATTAAGTTTCAGCTCTGCCATCACTTATGTGGTCCTGGCAAACAAATATCTACATATGCCTTATTTTTGTTATCCGTGAAGGACGGATCTAACTCAGCTTACAGATAAGAGTACCTGACATTATATAATATATAACTTAAAATGAAAAGAAGCTATGGATATAAGCATTTCCTACTATTTGATTTTAATATACGATAGCCCAGGTAGATGGATTTATGCTAGTACCTGTGGGTGAAAGTTCCTTTTCAGCCATTCATTCAGAACACAGCCGGTCTCTTACGAGACTTCACAAGATGGGATTCTGAAGAGTTTAATCCATTAAGCATATCAACAATTCATAACCCACTCTGACTTTTTGACTAATTATCCTTCTTACCTCAGGCATCATCTCCTCAATGAAATGAATTGTATAGTCTATGTTAAATCTGATTACTTTACATAGAGGAATCTGGAAGGAAAATAGAAATTCAGCATGAAAAACTATACAGCAGCAAATGTATAGTTAACACAATTTTGTAAGCTAAGGTATTACTGTCCACTGAAAAGGGTACTTCTAAAACAGCTGTTCTGGGGGATCATGCAAAGACAGAAACACAAGCATGTGCAAGAGAAGTAACAGTTCTAACCTCCACCTCCGTAATAACACGGAGCTGACAGAAGGGATGGTGAAAGATTAAATAATGCCATCTACTGGAGATGAAATGTTGTTTAGAAGAAAAAGCAAAGGTCAGTAAACTCCCATCTTCTCTCACTTGTATATTTGGAAGTGAATTTATTACTGGTGATGCAACATGTCAGATTGAAACAGTGACCTGAAGGCAAGGTGTTTGTAGCACACTGCCAATTCCGCTAGTTATACTGTCTTAAAATATAGCTTTAAGTCATAGCAACACAACATAAGAACTTCAGGATAAATTTATAGGTTTATACCCACTTCATCCAATAAATATTCTCAGTTCACTCAACTAGTTAATAAGAAAAACATCTAATTCCTTTTTTCCACCTTTGAGAAAAGATTCTTTTGTTTGCAAAGTCCATAGACTGCTGAAGGTGTGCATTTGTATTTCTAAATGGGATTTTTTTAAAGCAAAAAAGCTGCATTTCTAAAAGACTACAGGAATGCCAAATCCTGCCCTACATATGTACAGCTCTTAGCAAATTTTACTGGCCTTCCAAGCATAAAAGAATCTTAGAACAATTCAATGGCCTGTGAAAGTGAGGTAATGCAAAGTTATTTTGCACTGATAAGCACACAAATATCTGAAAGGTGCTGGGGTTGCACTGAAATCAATGGACTTGGAGGTGCAATATTCTGCTTACATGGTCTTGCAGCCCACTGTCAAACATCTTACTATTCTGCCTACAAAAATCTGCTGATATCTGCATGATAAACAAAGGAATTACACCAAACAAACAAGAAGTTGCATTGCCTACAATTTGGCACTATTAAATGTAAATACAAAAATAAAAAGCCTTGGAAATCAAATGTCCCATTTAGAACCTGCAGAGATGACAACCTGTCACACTGAAATCGGTAGGACTTTTATAAAAATAAAAAATAAAAAAATATAGAGAGTGTTTTCTTATTGTCTAAACTGCAAGTTCAACAAGGAGAAGATATTCTGATTCAGAAAATCAATAGTCTGGGATATTTTTCTTTGTATTGAACAGAAAATTAATGCTTTACCGAAGTGACCATGACCAAAATCTCCATGAATTTGAGTTTCACAAACACAAGTAAATACATTGCAAAGAACACGTAGTTAGTACTGTAAAATTGTTTTGGTTGTTATATAAAAAAAAATTATAATTCCTCTTATGACTGTACTAACCATTTTCCCTAATATCTGACCTGCTCAACTATTACTGAGTAATAGTAATCACAGCAGTAAGACTTCTAAAGTGTGCAAAGCTAAAACTTCAAATTACAGAAATCTGGTTCGAAGACTGTTTTCAGATCTCTATTTTTGCCACCCTTTGACACCTTCCTTTTATCAAATATACTCCAAAGTGTCTCTCAAACAGCAGCTTTTATGCTGCCAAAACCCATCTCAAGACAGCAAGAGACTTCTGCCAAAGGGCTTTATATCTATTATAACATGAACTGACAATACAGCGTTTTGTATTCAACTCTGAAAAAAGCAATCATTTGCTGCTGATCACTTCCCCTATTTGGAATGAGAAAAAACACATATGCACTTTACAGTAAGAGTAAGCTCAATGTCTTCACTAGCTACTCATGGCAGACAAGAATTTTCCTTCTTCTATATTAAAAATTTCCGTAAATCTGCTTTCCTGTCATACAACAGACACAAAAATTGTAAAGGTAAGGTGGTCTCTTAATCCTTTTAATGGCAATGAAACAAAACTGTCCCTTTTTGCTCATTTGCAAAGTAAAAATGTAAAGCCCTGGGACAAATCTGCTTTGAATCCCAAGGCTGAGTTAATGCTCCTGGGCACAAGTGCTTCACACTGCCACGCCACAGGCTGAACTCCACTCTCTCACTGACTTATTGTCAGCAAGAGTCCCTTTCTCCTGCTCACTTGAAGTGTTGTGATATACACATAATGTAAACGAACTGTCAAGGAAAAAAGTATTTTCTTCTCAGTGCCTCTCCGTTCCAGTATTCTTGCATCTCAGTCCTGTACTGATAACCATTCTTATACTGGGTTTTGGCATTGGTGTTTTAGCTAGTAATAGGTATAAACCCAAGGAAACAAATACTACAGCATTTGAAAAAATAATTATTGAAACATCAAGATAAAAAAAATCTTCAAGAGTACAGAAATTAAGTATTTGCATATTTTTTATTCAGATATGGCTAAATCAGCTTACATTGGAAAACCAGGACAGTCAGGTACCAATCATGTCCTTTTCTTGTTACATTTGCTTTCAAAACATAAAATTAATTGCCTTTAAATACCTACAACTTTTAATAAAATTCATAGCTTGTCTAGCTCCTGAAGAAGCTAAAGAGATGTTAGAAAGTAGTGGGTATGTCTAGAAGAGTATGTCTAGGTAGGTTTTTACAGGACAGAAACCCCTTTAGAGCAGATGTCTGAAAAAAGTTCATTTGTCACTTAAAGTGAAAACCTTGTTTTGTTGTTGGTGCTGGTTATTTTTTTTTATTATTTTTAACTTAATAAAGCTCCTCACCCCACTTACATCCAATTAACAGCTTTAACAACTTATTCCATGGTTTATTTCACTTTCAAACTGTGAAACATGTAAAAACATCACACTGATACACATCACAGTCTCAGTCGCATTTTGAAGACAATGCTCATCACAATTAGTCAAGACAAAACCTGAGACTCATTAGCACAAAAAGTCTTTCCCCTGTCACCAATGGTGGCAAGATGTTTGTAACATACAAGTATCACTGTTTTATGGGAAGTTCTACTTCAGAGCAAAAACATCTTAACTTCCAAATAAATCCGATGTATATAGTAACGAACATACTTACATTTGTTAGTGGGGCATGTGCAAACATTGAGAACCCTTCAAAGATATATTCATGGTCATCATATTCAATCACAGTAGGTCTGTCTGTCTTAAAAAAGGAAAAAACACCACCAAGTAGTAAGCAAGAAGCAGTACTACTTCCATCAATGAAAACAAAATTAGAGTCCTAGTTAGAATTATTTATAAATACTTACTAAGAAGTTTGTGGGAGGTGACACAGTAATTCGATAGTGGTATAGTCTTCCAGCATTGTTGGTCATGGGGCGACATGGTTTAATGGGCTTAAAGAAAGAGATAAACAGAATTCTGTGTAAAGTCAAGGCAAATTTAGATTAAAAGAGAGAATAAAGCATTTCTAATAGCCATGAAATATGTACTAGGAAAAATTAAATAAAAGCAGGTAGTCATAATTAAGCATTCTGGGAAGAGGGAAAGTGCAGCCTTATCTACATTTTCACTTTCAGAAATACTTTTAAAGCTATTCAAAAGGAAAAAAGGTGAAAAAAAATTCCTGTAGTTTTTTTTTCATTTGATTCTCCATTTTTCTTACACACAGCAGTTAGTTGTTCACGTACAAGACTAATTTTCTCTTTCATATAAATTTTTTTCAGGAAACTGATTTTAAAAGCTTACTAAAAGAAACCTGTACCTCACGTGAGAAGGTCTCAAAGTATGTTATCAAGATAGACAGGTATCAGTTCATCTGCTTGGAGCAGATCTGGGGCCTGAAAAGAAAGCATTAGTCTATCACCACAGAGGCAGCTCTGGTGACCCTGTTCTGTCTGCCAAGTTGCCACGTGTGTAGGTGAGGTCCAAAGGCAGCCAGGCCTCCATGCACTCGGATGGACCACCAAACACCTGGGACTCGTGTATTTTCTTCCTTCTTGTTCTGAAGCAGTCCAGTTTAAAGACCTAAAAATCCCCAGTCAGATAAAACCTGTTTCTCATATGCCCTACATCCAATTTGCTGCAGTTCAGAGGCTGCCACCAGCCTTTTTGGAACACACATGTCTGCATGGGGTGGGGTGCGGGGTGGTGAAATCACTGCAGCAAGTGGGCTACTGCTCTAAACAGTGTTAGAAAAGTTGGCCTGATTGCGATGACAAGATAGCTACACCACTACATAGCTCTGTGCACTTTGCAAAACCCATCCTGTAAGCAGGGACATTACTCTGGCTGTTCTGCCCCAAATTAAGCTTCTCACTGCTGCGATGAGCCAGTTACAAACCAATTAGTTTAAAGCTACACAGTTTTGTCTACAGGACCAGTAAAAACTAGTGTATCCTAGGAGATGCTCTGAAACCTCAGATTCCCAGCTGGCCTTGCTCCAGGGAACAGATGCCTTTGTGCAGCAAGTTTTATGTATTAGTTTTCTCCTCCTAAATTTTCTCCCTCCTTCTCTGAAAGATTAACACTAGGGACGATGTGGGGCAGAACTGATCCTGAACTGGAGCCATTTATAGTAAGCTTCAGACCAAAGCCATTTTTCTGAACTGGAGTAATTAACAGAAATATTCGTAAATCCTTAACTACAGAGAAATAAAATATTTTTTCAGTAAATATATGTAAAAAGGCATATTAAAAAAATTCAAGAAAAATTACAAAGGTAAATTGTAAAACCTACATATTAATATTCTCCAATTCTTTTTACAAGAACAAAGCCTTTTTAGAATAAAAAAGTTTGAGGTCATCCAAGCACTGTGTTTATTTCCAGAAACAATACTGATCACAAAGCATGCTCTGTACATGTACAACTAAGTTATTTAAAGTCGCACAGGAGTTGTTACTCAGCCTGTAAATTATGTGAAAAAAACTCAAATCAACGCCAAAAAAAAAGTAATGAGTTTACAGCAGCAAGTCTGTATTCATAATTCTTAGAATTACTTACCTCTTCACCAGGATAAATGCCATGTCTTATTCCTGTTCGTCGGGCTTTAGCACTGCACTTGCACAAAGGTCCATCATTCATCTGTCAAAAACAAAATAGGATTCTGTTTTTACTGAAAAATGGTTTTGGAAAAGTATGTTGGTTTTAAGGCCTGGAGTGCTGATGCTTCTAAAAGCCTGTCATGCTTAGATTAAGTGGATGTTCTTAAGCCAACAAAACTGAAAACAGTAAAGACCAATGCAAGAAAACTGCACAATAGCATTAGAACCTCATCACTGTTTCAGAAGCACAAGATGCAGAAACACTTCCAGCAGAATTCTACCACTCTACGATGACATATGTCTTTTCCATTTCTTATACATACAAACAGCACACTGTCTGCCCAAAATGAAATTCAGGCTCCTAACACACACATGCAAATATTGACGTGCCAAAATCTCCATGTTTAATCAGTTCCACTAAGTTCACCAACTGAAATCCTGTCCCTGACTAACCCCTCTGTCACATGGCAAGGCTATAACCTGAAGTATGCAAAGCAGACCATTTAAAGGTTTTACTTGGCACTTTAAAGAACCAGTGGGAACACTTCAAATCCATCCTGTGAAAATATCAGTAAGAAAAGAGGAAAGGAGAAAAAACATCCACTTCAGTGGATATTGTGTATGGGTGCATCAAGCAGCTACACCAAAAAGAGACAGTGCATCTGGTATAAAGCTAGTCTTTTCATTTTTATGACCAAGTTCAATGCAGACTATCAATTACTGCAATACCCTAAAGCTTTCTGATCTTAACATCATGCCCATTGCAGAAATCTAACCAAAAACTACTCAGAGTCAAACCAGAGACACAAATTAGGTTCCCAACCCCAGGCTTTAATGGAGCTTTTCAAAGTTTGAATCTAAGAACTGAAACATTTTTTTAAGACTTAAAAATCCCAACCACCTTGTAATACAATACAAAAACCAACAAAACTTTCCATGCTATTATAAGCAGCCTAAACATGTAAACAGCAGCCGTGATAGGACTAAATAGCACCATCACACAAAATATATAATGTGAAGATACCTCAGGAAGAGCCACCAAACTGCTGTTAATGTAGTCTTTAGCTGGGAGAGGGACCCAATTTTTTTTTGTTCTGATGTCAATTCTCTGAGTATTCATCTCAGTTTAATTTCTTCAGACTGGCACAATGCATATGTGCAAATGAACCTAAGTAGGGGACTTCCCCTTTTGGAAATTAGCCGTGCAATCTTCAACAGAATGACAAGACAGCTTTTTCCCCACACATTTTTGTTCCACACTCCGAGACCCTTGTGGAAAGTACAGGCTCAATGAAACTGAATCATGCTTACAGGTAAAAGCACAGTTCCTTGCCAGCTTATACAGCCACAAAACAGAACAGAGCTTAAAAATGCATCAATACAAATTACCCATCTGTCCTCCCAAAATAAAGGCCTACTAAGGCTATTAAAATAATAATCACTTATTTTTTAAAATCTCATCGTTCATTCTTAGAACTGTTCAGCACTAACACTGCCTCTGTTACATTAAATGCACAGATCGAAACTGAGAGAGATGTGAAGTACCTGTAAAGCCCAGGACTTGAGAAACAAGTCAGACAGATATGTATCTTTTCCCTAATGACACCACTCATGGAAAAAAATGCAGAAGAGCAGTCAAAATGATGCTGAAAGATCACAATTTTACACAGGCAATGCCTTTAACTTTCTCTGACTGACAGGCAACACAAGCGGATAACACCTGTAAAGAGAAGGCCTCTGTGGTGGCATCAGGTTTTATTCTCTGGCAACTGCCAGCACTGCTGGAGATTATCCAAAGAAAGAAACACACTGCGCAGATTCAAAGGTTGGGAAGATCCATCCTAAAAATCTAGTTCCATGTCAGACAATGTACATGTACATACCAGTGTGCACAGCAATCATTCCTGTTTTATGTAGTGATAGAATGCATTTTGGCATACCAGATAAATACCTTGGGAAACTTGACATGTTTTCAAATTAAAATCTACTCAACACTGACAAGCTCACCACGATCTGATTTCAGCCCCTTGAAGAAAGACAAAGAGTCAGACTCAAGAAAGCCTTTTGGGAAAGGAAGTTTTTCAGGAGGAAACTCATAAGCCACACATTCCTGAATCTATTCATCCTACAGTTACTTACTTCTTTTTATTTAGCTAATATGCTGGCCTAGAACATTACTTTGAAGTGTGCCCAAGAGCGACACAATTTTTTCCGTTAAATATCTAAACAGCTTGCTAATTTTGTTTTCCATACAAATAAAAGCAGCTGGCTATGCTCAGTCAAATTATTTTATTCTTTTTTAAACTAGAAGCATAAATATGAGTTTGTAGTAGAATATTCAACAGACCTTTGAATTACCACAGTGGCAGTAAGCTTTGCAGTATCTCTTCACATTATGATTTGTTGCATGCTGAACTCATGTATCACACAGTCCCAGAAAAATAAATTTACTGAGGTGCCATTTGATAATGAGTTAGACTAGACTGTAAAACATTTAAGTAAGAAAATGAAGATGGCAAATTTGCAAACAAAAACTAGTCTTCTGTGCAATGTATACATTCAAAACAACACTTCACGAGCTTAGCAATTATGTTTAATGGGAACTATAATCTCCATGCAATTACAAAAGAACCATTAGACAAGAAATTAGGAGCATTAACTGCATATTTAAAAATTATTTATCATTATGAGCTGAGACCATTTAGGTGAAAAATTTGTAAAGGAGGTAAACATGTTACCTTTCCTCCATCCCAGAATTGATCTGTGTACCTTTATCTCAGGGCTAAGACGACAGCATTAGTACACTGTCAGCAAATCAGGTTTTATTAATGCTGTCAGACAAAATTCCAGCTGAATAATCCCCAGGGTTCACGAGCTGGAACCACACTCTTGAAATCAAAAGTTAAGAAGAGAAAGGAAAGGGAAAGGTGGGTAAAAAAAATCCACATTGAAATAGATGTCACTCGGCGTGTTTGACAACAATGCAGAATTTTTGGTCTACCGGGGAGAGTGACTTTCAGACACCCAGTATTTTTTCCTCTCACCGTACCTACCTGTCCTGGATCATTGTACCAGAGTTCTTCATGGAGACGATCAGGGTGTGCTTTTTTACGCTTGATTTCTGCAATGACGTCAAAAACATCTGAATCTGAACTGCTAGAGCAGCTGCTGTCATCTTCAGAGTCACAGTCTGAGTCACTGGAGCTCTCTGATTCACAAAGGAAAAATAAATTCAGCTGAAAAACACTTCCATACACTCTCTTCTCCAATAGCAATCCATTCTCTAACATGACATAGTTAACTGTGGCATACTGAAAGTTACTGAAGTTGTGCATGACATTCACAATAACAAAAAGAGGGACAGAAACTGTATTTTTAATTAAAAATGACAGGAAATGCTATGGATATTAAATGCCTATAACAGCTGCATCCGTTAGCATGCAAGAGAGATTGCTGTTTGGCTGTCCAGGAGCACTGCTAATCAGTTGTAGAACAATTTGAGTTATCTGGCATCAAAGATTTCCTGTCTGCAGCAGGGCATTGTTTATTTAAGAGTTTTGAAGCAGCACATATCTGTAAAATTATAGAACATGTACTGTTTGACTCATTTTTAAAAATCAATTTCTAATAAATACATTAGCACATATTAGAAACCACAGACAAGAAGAAAACCAGGCACTACTAGCTGAATTCATCCAGTCCTATGTTTTTTAGAAGACTTGTTCTTTGAGTTTTACTCCTTACTTTTTTTTAAAAAATCAGTTTTCTTTGTATTACATGAAACAGTTTTTCTGATATGTCAGAGGGGAGAGCAATGCTAAAGGAAAAAAAAGAACTGAACATGGTCTTAGACTTATTAAAATGTCTCCTTTGTGGTGTTGTCAAAGAAATGTTAGTAAGTGTCTGGACTTCATTAAAAAAAACAAACAACCCAAACACACACAAAAACCACAGGGCCTAATCTCACATATCTCTAACCTCCTGTGGTACTTTACAAGGGACTCCCTATCTTATGCATGTAATATCATTCATTTTCACTGACCCCCTCAGCTACAATTTAAATAAATGTCTTCATAGCCAAAACATACACCACGATGCAAGTAAGGTTTATTGCTCTTGGAAGGGCAGATGTAACATTTCTTCCATTTCTAAATTTTTACTTAAGAGAAAACATATTACTACACTGCCAGTGCTTTGAACCTGTGAAACTATGGTTTAAAATATGTGGTTTTATTGGTGATTCTCCTTAGTTAAAAGAGAAGGAGAGATAAAATGAGTATTACTAGCAAAACTTCTCCTTTATTTTTTTGATGAAGATGTATTTTTATACAGTCCATAACTCAGCATTAGGTACTACTAAAATACATCTTGGGACATAAGGTTTACACAGGTCATATATGTCCAGCTGAAGTAAAGTTTTGTCTAGATGTGCATATACATATTCCTACAAATATTCAAACACCCAAGTTTTAAAAGTTCTAATAAACTTTAACCAATTGCGTAAGTCTAATTGCAGGTGCAAAATGTCTGGGACCTGTGAAAATAAGCTGGAGTTCCAAAAGTTCTGCGATGACTTTTCAGACTTCATGTATTCAAACCAACCTTTCATGATCTAGAAGTGCTCTTGGAATGCATTGCTATCTCACTACAATACACGATTACTGCTAACACAAGGCAGAACAGAGACAGCATTAACTTAAGTACAAAATAAGACAAACTATTAAGACACTACATGAGCACGGCTGTAGGAGAAGCTGGCACATGCACCGTATCAGCCCAGGGGACTGATGCAGACACAGAGCCTTCAGGTCCTCCAGAACAAGCAACAAAAGAAACAAAGAGAAGTTGCTCTAGGCCCTATCATATTTTAGCCTGGAGCAGCAAAAGAACTCTTTCTGCAGAGATCTGAGGAAGTAAAGCTTTACACAGGTATGTTGAATGTAGTTTTGTCCTTGCTTCACCCACATGAAAAAATACCTCCTGAAAAACCCTACAGTTGACTTCGCTAGTGATTCTTGAGTGAATTTAAATATGTGCAAATCTGCTGTTCAAAAACCATGAAGTGTTTCCTTTACAAAAGTGAATTCACATTTTATTTAATCTGTTTGTTTTTTCTTTCATCTTTATTGTATCTTGTTATACTACCAGCATGTAGCTGATATGTCATCATATACCTGTATTTCAACTTCAGAATTTTTGATAGATGATTTTTAAAAAGCTACTAAGCTCAGACATGAGTCTGAAGCAGTTCAACAGGCAAACATGAAATGCCAGTTAAAAAGCAAGCCCAATAGGGTATCTAAATTAATGTGATATGCCTAAGAATTTCAAGAACTAATGCAGCTGACTGAAAAACATACTCTGAAACACTGAAATGCTTGAGTATGAAATGAATGCTAAAAATTCTCACAACGCAAAATAAAGTCAGTGAAAGGAATGTTTCTTAAGTAGACAAACTGCTATCAAAAAGTATGCCGTTAATTCAACCAGTATTTCCCCAATAACCGATACAGCTAGCAGACTTCCTTCACTGCAAGAAGATACATGTATGGTGCATGACAATGCAGATAAACTATGTTTTGAAAACTGATGCTTCTGCATAAGATCATAGTAAGCAGAGTCACACAGCCGAAATACAGTCCAGAAGAAAGATGAACTCTGTGCCATAAAAAGCCATGTGAGTTTATCACTACTACTCTTGCTTCGTTTTTAGAAATATAGGCCAAGGAGCTCCTCAAAGCCTACTGTGTGCCATGCTTTGGCCATCTGATCACGCCTAGGGTGTTTTCAAGCCATGGAAAAGACTTTAGCATAAGGCAGTGCTGGATACTCTCCATTTTCCCTTAGACATTCTGAGTAAAGAATCTAGCTCTACTTCAGTCAAAAGCAACAGCTGAACTCCCATGGATATGCAACACAAAGGAAGGATGTAAAAAACACAGATTAACCTACCAACATTATTAAATACACACAGCTGCCAAAACCAGGTTAATTACAGATTATTCCAATTCAGAGCTTTGTCATCATTTCTGCCTACCTAAATCTTCATCCAGCTTGGTCTTTGGTGGCTCCCACGGTGGCCTGGCTGCTTTGGCCTTTGCCTGTCGCTTTCCTAACTCCTCGTCAAACTTTTCATATAGATCTCGGAGCTTGCTTGTTCCTACCACAGTAGAGTCCCCCTGTTAATTAAAAAACAGAACAACAGAAGACAGTGTTGAAATAGGACATGAACGCAACATGTACCAGTGTTTCACAATGAAAAGCAAGAGGAAGGAAAAACAGATCTGTATAGCATGGAAATACTTGTTAAGGCTTTGGGATACCATTACATTGCTCCACCAGGTGCACCAGCAGAGAAATTACTTCATTTGCTGGTGCGCTATCCTCAAACCTTTAGCCTAATGAAGCAGAACTATGGCTAAGCATTGATTTTTAACAGGTTTAGATGAAAAAGGAAACCTGTGAAAGTATTTTGCAATTAAAAAGAATTTTATCACATGCAAACACATAACCCAGCTCATTCTGTCATTCTCCAAAAAAATCCCACAACTAACCACGACCACAAAACCCCCACAAAAACAGCCAGAAACCTTCCAGGTCTTCTATCACTACTCCACCAGCAAGCGCTATTGTCAAGCACAAAGAAACCTGACATCCTGCTTCTGTACAAAATTTCTCCAAGGTTGTGGGAACGTATGGTGCTTGAGGCATCTTTGCTTTAATAGAGCTATAATGGAAGAAAACCCACCCTTCCCTCCTGGAGACAAAAAAAAAAAAAAAAAAAAAAAGTACCCCTCTTCCATGCACCACTAATCTGAATGCAAAGAGTCAGAATAAACTGGTGAAAATAACAGAATACCACCAACAAATAATGCACTTAAGAGTGAAAAGACGGAGTGTTGGGAGAAGGATTAAATGACACAGAACATGATCCTGCTGAAGAGTTCACATTAATCAAGTAATCAAATAAAGGACAGTGTACAGCGATTTAGTAATGCAACAGTACAGTAACACAGAGTTCTCTCACAAACATACCACTTGATCCATAGGGTCATTTGAATAATAGCTTTCAGAATGGGTACAGCGAACCCAGACTGGCTTAAGTAATTCCTCATCTTCCTCTTCATTTTTTTCAGATGCATTCTCCTCTGATTCTTTGTCTTTGATAACAGTATAATTTTTCTCTTTGCTGGAGCCCTGGTTCTCAGACCACCTTTCTCTGTCCTCCTCCCATCGAGGTCTCTTTCTCTCCCTGCTTGGAGACCGGCTTAGAGGGAGAAAGCAAACAAAAGCAATTCTCTATTATTTTAACAATGGCAGTTTTATAATGAAAAACAAATAGTTTTCTTCAGATCAGGACATCATTCTACTATACATTACAGCAAAAATCAATTGCCTCTTCCTGCTTTTAACTTGCACCATAAAGAGTAAGTGCATGCATCACTGTGTAAGTGTGACCTACTAGAAAAAACTACTTAAGATTGAAAGTGCGTTTTTATTTTAAACTTTATTCAAGAATAAAAAAATACATGCTATTTTAGGATAAAATTCCTGCTTGTATTCTAGGTGATTTTAGTTTTAGATGTGCCAAAGTTGGAAACATCACTAAAACCTAAAAGTCATGTCACTCACAACTACAAGTTACAATATGAAGAAGTTTTAATACATAGATAATAAAAACTATTTGCATGAGAAAATAATTAGGGGTTCATTAAAAGGATTATACAGAAGCCAAACTGCTTGTGTTGCTCTAACTCTGGCACACCTTTGAACACCACAACCTGTGATATTCCCTATGTATTTCAAGAGCAATGCCTTCAAAAGCTTAATGCAGGAAAACTACTTTTTCTTTTTTTTTTTTTTATCTCATCTGCCTACAAAGCCAATAATGTTGCGTTGATTTCAACTATCCAAGATTCAGAAGGAAAGGGGCATCAATATAAAAAAGCCTCCTAAAAGATGACCTAAACATAGAATGACTTTAAATAATCTTGGCACTTTACAGACTGGAAGCAGATGTAGGAGGAAGTCTTTAGAACACAACAGTGAAGCCCTCTCTCCAGAGATTAATCCTATGTCTAACTCTACAAGGTCTTGAGATAGCTGATGTTTGCATGTATAAACAGATTGTTATAAATTTAAGACACATTTTCTCTGTGTTTCAAACCAGGCATATATGCAGATCTCCGTACATAAAACTCGCGTGGATGCACAGAGCCTCAAACACACAAGAGGCTGAAGGTGACTTTCCTTACCTTCCTGCTCTCTTGTAATCTTTTTTGTAGGATCTGTCGGGTGATGGTGATCTTCTGCTGTCACGGTGCCTATGCCTCTCCCTCTCCCGCTCCCTTGGAGAGTTCAAAAGATAAGTTAAATGAGAAATCTGGCATTTCATATGTTCCACACCTGAAAGGAGCACAGAAGCAAGCTAAAATCATGTTATGCAAAACAACATACATGTGCTGACTGCTAAGAACCCTGATATTCTCAACGCAGACCTTCAAGAAATTTGTAAGAGGGAGTTCACCTATCTCCTCCACCTTTGTCATATCAATCTCAATATAATGGTTAATTCATACCATACAGAGGTAACTTCTATAAACTCACCACAGGACTTGTTACCATTCTTCCTCTTCTCCTGTTACAAATGGCAAAGGGTAATATTACCGTATCTTTAACCACTCATAATGCCTCAAGGATAGGAAAGAAAACCTACTGCACGCACAATAGCTTTGTAAGCACAGCAGTCATTCAAGTATTTCAGGCAATCCCTCTCTTCCTGACAGCCACTTCAAGCATGCACAAAAAACCGACAGACACAGAAAACCTGCATCATGCTGAAACTATGAATCTCATCTACAATACTCAACTTGCATACATACATAAAGAACTTGACCAGCCAAACATATTTCTGGGGCAAAATAACTTTAAATTAACTGAAGGCTTAGAGAAGAGTGGCTGGAAAGCTGCCCAGCAGAGGACCTAGTAGTGGTGGTTGACATCCAGCTGAACATGAGCCAACAGCGTACCCAGGTGGCCAAAAAGGCCAACAGCATCCTGGCTTGTATCAGAAACAGCCTGGCCAGCAGGACCATGGAAGTGACCATCCCTACATACACAGCTGCATGGTTTAACAGCCAGCAACTAAGCACCACGCAGCCACTTGCTAACTCCCTCTCAGTAGGACAGGCGAGAGAATCAGTAGAGTAGAAGTAAGAAAATCCACGAATTGAGATAAAAACAATTTAATCAGAAAAGGATGAAAATAATAATGATTATACAAATAATGCTGATAATCATAACAGAATTAAAATCTACAAAACAAGTGACGCACAATGCAACTTTCCACTGCTTGCCGACCGATGCCCAGCCAGTTCCTAAGCTGCAGCCCCCAACCAGTTTATATACAGAGCGTGATGTCCTATGGCATGGAATACCCCTTTGGCCAGTTTGGGTCAGCTGCCTTGGCTGCGTCCTCCCAACTTCTTATGCCCCTTCAGCCTTCTCACTAGTAGGGCCTAAGAAACTGAAAAGTCCTTGACTTGGTATAAACGCTACTTAACACACTGATGTTTTTATTCATTGCTATCAAAGTTATTCCCATACTAAATCCAAAATACAGCACTGTACCAGTCGCTAGGCAGAAAGTTAACTCTATCCCTGCTAAAACCAGGACATCGACACTGGTGAAGTTGCACCTCAAATACTGTGTTCAGTTTTGGGTCCCTCACTATACAAAAGACACTAAGCTGCTGGAGGGCATCCAAAGAACAAAGCCGGTGAAGGGTGTAGAGACCAAGTCTTAGGAGGAATGGCTGAGGGAACTGGGGCTGTTTGATCTGGAGAAAAGGAGGCTCAGGGGACACCTTATTGCTCTCTACAACTACCTGAAAGGAGGTTGTAGCAAAGTGGGTGTTGGTCTGTTCTCCCAAGTAACAAGTGACAGGACAAGAGAAACAGCCTCAAGTTGTGCCAGGCAATGTTTAGATCGGACATTAGGAAAAGTTTATTCACTGAAACATTATCGAGCACTGGAATCAGCTGCCCAGGGAAGTGATTAAGGCACCATCCCTGAAGGTACTTAAAAGACATGTAGATGTGGTGCTTAGGGATGCGGTTTAATGGTGGAGTTGGTAGTGCTAGGTTAACAGTGGGACTCAATCTTAAGGGTCTTTTCCAATCTAAATGATTCTCTGAAATTACTGTATACATGAGGCAGCAAAGATCACACAGGCAGCTTTCATATTCTGCTAACAGGTGACCACACATTAGTCCACATATCATTTGTGTATCTGTCAAGTCTCCTAGTAAATGAGTCTGCTAGTACACAGGGAATTATAAATACATGCCTCAGGTGGTTTGGTGGGCTAAAAGAATGAATAAAGATTATTTATGAACATATATAGGTATATTTCCACGTGCATAACTATAAACAGAATGCAAATTTACAAAGCATAGAATTCATATAAATTATCTATTGTTCTTCCCCATACCTGTTCGTCTTTCTCTGTGCCTTGCTCAAGCACGGATTTCTGTCTTTGGAGAGAACATATTCTACACCATCTGATCTGCTTGAGATGGATGCTGTGCAAAAAACACACTAAGGCCAGCAAACAGTTCTCTTTAAAATAAGCAGCTACACTGTCAAGTAGACCTGGAAGCTGTCGGACTCAGACAGTAATGCACAAATGTTTGAGAAAGAAGCTGCTTAAAATATACATTTTGAAAACTTGAAACTGAACTTCAAAATATAAAGAATAAATTATTAAATTATGTGGCAACTATTTGAGTCACCTACAAAGGGCAGAAAATTCCACAAGCGCTCATCATACAGAAAAGGCCAGTGTATTAATGCCAGCTGCATTCAGTTTTAGCAAAATTCTTCTATGGAAATCAAAGTAAACTGACTGAATGTGAGGTCTGGGTTGTTGTGGTGTTTTTCTTTTTTTAAATACAGCTGCCTGACATTCTGCAATTAAATCTCTGCATATCTAAATCAAAGTGGCTTCATTTCCACAGGCACTACATGTAAATTCATGTCCCACACATGACATGAGAAAGCTCAGAGCTTCTAAAATTAAGAGCACATGATCCAGGCACCCTGATAAATCCTTAAGTATTTAACTTTCCAGTATCTCTTTGAATATTGACCTAGGCATAAAAAAAGCCACCAAGAAAGCAAAACTAAGACATCTGAAAGATTTAACTGATGATGGTTTGCTCTAGAACACCATGTAGCAAATCGCATCAGGTCAGCTCGTAACTTGCAAACTGTTTGTGCCTATGAAGCAGACGGACAGAAACTTCACGATGCACCCAAAAATAAGCAGTCCACGCTCATCCATCTGAATTATGTCAACACAGCCTACAACTTGCCTATTTCTTTTAACTGGTGTATGCTAATTTTCACCTCAGTCCTCTTGACATTACAGGCTGGCTTGCCAAGGTTTTCATCCTGGAGAGGATCACACAGGCAGTTCTAAGCACCCACTGGGAGGTCTCTCAAAGCCTGCACATCTGCACTGGTCTCCCATGAGGATGGAAACACAGCAGTACAAAGAACTAGTGAAAAGCACATTGCAGAGTGAACACCTCACTGCGGCTATTAGATATATGCACCTATAAAAGTATAAGCCCTGCCCCCCCCCCCCCCAAGTGCTGGTTCTCTACAGAATACAAAGGTTACTCAAAGTAAGACTGAATTCAAGTAACGCCTAGAACCCTAATTCTGGTAACTAAATCTTGAAATTTGAAGTGTTGGGACTTAACTGTTTGCAAGGCTCAACTCTGAGCAGTCCTTTGCACAAAGTTGTGCCAACTCTACTTTCATGCCACATGTGCCTAAGTTTTACAGTAAACACCCATGACAGTAGAGCACTACTCAGCAATCCACTGTTTTTAAAGAGCTTCTTTGCTTCTGGCTATGTCCATGGACAAGGGCAAAAAGTCTGACAGCTCACAAAGGTGAGACAAAAGCAGTGTACCTGAAAGATGTCAAAACAGTAGCTCTTTCCACACCTCAGTATTAGCTACCTCCCAGGCTAGAGGGGAAAAAAACAAGGATGAGGAAAGAACATTGATGCAAATACTATGGGATAATGATGACAGCTTTCCCTCTGCAGGCAGAAAAAACCTCAAGTTACCTGTTACGCTCATAACTTCTGTGGTGAGGCGATATCCTTCCTCTGTCATAATCTGTCCGGTGCCGACTGCTTTCCTGCCTCCTCCTATCTGGGCTCCGGCCTCGATCCCGACGATCCCCATGGTTAGTGGACCGATGCCTGTCACTGTGGATGTGACTGTGTTCACGATGTCGGTGCTCGTCATAGTGCTTGCTCCTGTCCGGAGATCGTCGGTCACTTTGCGACTTCTCTCCCTGGTACTGACTGGTGTGGCGAAAATGGCTGCTGCCACCACTGCTGTTGGTAGCGCTGCTCTGAAAGGAGCCAGAGTTGTGCTGATAGCTATTGAAGTTAGGCGGTGGGAACGACTGCTGGGAATACCCTGCGGAGTACACAGGCTGGTAGTTGACTTGCTGTGGTATGACTGGTGGTGGGGGAGGATGTGGTACTGTGGGAGGAGGCATCATGTAAGGAAAGGTGCTTTGTCCAGCAGGAGCTCCTGGCACAGGAGTGTTGCTAGGATTTGGTACTGGTGGAGGAGCGGGAGGGAAGCATGGAGGCACTGGGAAGCTCTGCCTCATCTGGTGGTTTGGAAATGGTGGCCTCATGGGACACTGGCTGATGGGATTTTGCGTGGAAGGGGGCACTGGAGGAGGATAGGGCACAAAGTCTGGCCTGGGAGGCATGTAGCCAGTGGCTGGAGGATTTGAATATGTTGTTGGAGGGGCAGTTTGCTGGTCATACTGGTATTGTACAGAGGGCTGTTGTGGGTGAAGCTGCCGTAGGTTCTGAGGGCGGTAAGCCTGTGTTGAAGTTCTTGCTCCTGGTCCTCCCTGACCACGGGGACATCCTCGCCCAGAATGGAAAGACATGGCTCACCTTTAATGAGGAAAATAAAAGTCCATTGTAGGATGTCCAAAATGCATTTGCAGGTACTCCCAAAGCTCCGAAAGTACAGTTTCTGCAGAAAGGGTAAAGGATGTCCACTGACTTTCACTGGGAGCTTTGTGCTCCTCGGGCCCTAGAACCCAAACTAGACCATGCTCTCTGACTTAGGGCAATGTTAATTTCAACAACTAGCCAACGACAACTAGCCAAGGATATAAGCACCTCTACCTGTACTCACCAGACACTTTGATACAGAGCTTTCACATACCCCACACCAAAGAAACCACTCACTTTAACAACTGCAGTTGTCATCCAAAGTCCCACAATGAGGAGTCCTTTCTAGAAGATTATTCTAAACATCAAGTTACCTGGTCCAACAACTTATGTAAGTTTCAAATTATATAGTAGCCATTTACACTCACAACTGAGACCTCAATTTAGCGAAGGACTGAATTCACCAGACACTAATCTAACTTAAAATACTTTGAAGTATATTTTTGTGGAATTAGTCTTACAGGTCACAGAAAAAAAATATTATGTAGACTGTGCTGTTACTCCAATTTCATTGAAATAAATGGTCGTTGCTGTGTTCTGTCCCCCCCAAAAAAAATATCCCTCTGCTGCCTGCTTGGCCCTGTTACCTTTCCAGCAATTGCCACTGCCTCAAGCAGGCTTACACCTCGCTCAAAACTATTCACATATTTAATGTATTACATTAATCTTTATAAATGAAAAACACTATGTTTCATTAAAGTTAATTCTTTAATTACAATGTTAAGTTTCAAAAACCAGAAGAAAGGAAGAAACCATTTAAAATAAAATAAAAAAAATAATTTTGATGTCTTGGCTGGAATGGATGGAGAGAAAAAAGTAAATATTTAAGCAGTCAAAGTAGTAAAATACATAGTTTTCCATAAGGGGGAGGGAGAAAGACACACACATAATTGGAAAGATCACCAGATAAAGAAAACAAAGCCCCTCATTTACTGAGGCTTTGCTGATGCTGAAGTGCACACACAGAATATTCTCCCAGCTGCAACCAACACAACATGGCCAGCCTAGACTGCTCAGAGCACTACTTTCAGCTGCATTCTGGTGCCAGCGCTGCAAAAGACATAGCTTGCCAAGAGATAGTTGACAACTTCTGGTGAATGAGAGGGAGAAAGGAAAAGACATGAAGAGGGAAAGGACTGACATCAAGGAGGAGGAACCAAGGGGACCCCAAAGTCTCTACTTATGCACTCAAGGCTTAGTGGAAGCCACAGGAATCTGTGACAGTGGCATTCATTCCCTCTCCAAAACAACCAACAGACCAAGTGAGAATCCCGCATTTTTAGGAGATCTACTTGTTCCTTCCTGTCAGCCTGTGCCTGCTCATTACCCTCCAACCTCGTAAAAGCCCTCAAAAAGAAAAGGATCTGGGGGGGGCGGGAGACGACGGACAGAATGGGACAACACGGCCCCATTATTTTGGCTAGCAATAGTGCAACATTTTGTCATTATAATTCTAATCCACTGGATGGATTTCAGCTTAATCAATTCTGCTTTGGTTCTCCAGTCATGATCATACACAGCTCAGGCTTGTAACAGAAATCTGTTCTATACTGTGCTGTGCTGACATTTACATACGCATTTTATTTAAACTGGCTGCGCTAAACTCTTATTAGCTTAAATTAAAAGTACAGGCCACTGTACCAGGGTGCCTTGCCTTAAAGCACTTTTCCTTTTAACTTGTCACAGCATTCAAACAAAAGGTTTTGTTTATCAGCTCTCTCAAACAGAATCCCAAGACTTCCCCAACGACAGAGCACTGCTCTGGTTCTACCCCCTCAACTTCACTGCTTCCGAATACACAGAATCACAGCTGAAAAAAATACCAAAAGAAATACATGAAGTTATTTTGTACACCCAAATTATTTGAAAGCCCCCTCTTCTGCAAAGTTTGGTCCGATTAAATTTTCATTTAAATTTAAGTTCAAAAACACTGGAAAGGGCAAACTTTTCCCGTCACCCAGAAGACACCCAGAATTTATCGCGCTGACGGAAGCTGTGGCACGCAGAAGTACCAGAGGCTCCTTGGAAAACCACCGAGGAAACTTCTCTCCCTGCAGACACACAGCCGAGAGCAAGGGGGCACCGAGGCCCGGCCTCCTCCCACCGCCCCCCAGCGCTCCGTGCCGCCTCCCGCGGCCGCCGAGGGGCCGGCAGAGAACACAGCGAGGACAAACCCGGCCATGAGCGGCCCCCGCCGCACGGCCCCTCTCCCCACCCGCAGGGTCTCCCCAGCCGCAGCCCGGCGGCCGCGGGAGGAGCTGCCGGCAGGGGCCGCCTGGGCCCCGCCACCCCCCAGCACCGCGGAGCTCGTCAGCACCGGCGCCGCCGCGCCCTCCCCCCCCAACACACCCCCTCCCCGTGGACCTGCCCCGCCACCCGCCCTGGCCACAAGCCCCCCGCAGAGAGCCGCGGCACCGCGGGCGGGGCGGAGCGGCCCAAGCGGAGCCCCCGCCCGCTCCGCGCCCCCCAGCAGGCAGCCGGGCACGCCGAGCCCACCTGGCGCCCCGCCGCCGCGGTTAGCCCGGCCCGCAGCGCGCCGGCTCCGGAAGAGGAAAGCGGTGGGAGGGCGCGCGGCCGGAAGCGCCGCCCGCCGGGAGGGAGGGGCGGGGGCGGGGAGGCCGGGCCGGGCCGCGCTGCCCTGCTGGGCCTCGCCGCGCCGGGCCCGGAGCCGCCACGGCATGAACGGCGGGGGCCCGGTGGCGGGCAGCGGGGAGCGGCCCCGCCGGGGCTGCCTGCGGGCCTACCCCGCGCTGCCTGTGTGGGTGGTGGAGGACCACCAGGACGTGAGTGTCGGCGCTGGGCGGTGGGGCCGCGCCGCGCGGTGGAACGGGGGGTCCCTCGGGGGCTGCACGGGGAGTAGCTTCGTGGTGCGGGGCTCAGGCCGGTAGGGGGGAGCGGAGGGAGGTGCCCGGTGGGTCGCCGGCGGCCCCGCAGGAGGCAGCGCCCGCCCGCCCCGTAGCCGGGTTCTCCCCCCTCCGGGCGCTCGCTGGGAGCAGCCCTTGTCCCCGCAGCCATGCCCGGACCTTAAACCGCCTCGTCTGGCACTGCTGGAACTTAAATGAAAGCCACTGCCCAGGTGACCTGGATTTCCTTCCCGATTCACTGATTGATTAATGCCATGATCGGATTTTGGCATCTGTTCAAGAAATCATTGCTGACTCTGTTGGTTTGGTTTGGTTTGGTTTTGGCTTCTTTGGGTCGTGATGCTGTAGTAGTTAAAAGGAAGTAACACCTACGCACCTACATTACACTGGTTTTGGAATTAGCTGGGCATTGCTGCAGGACTTGGGAACTCAACCCCACACGGTGTGTGACATGTCGACAGTAAATTTGTAAATGTAAACACATCCTAACAAGCAGATTGACTGTCACTTGATGGAATGTGTTAAATTTGGAACTTGCATTTTTACTTACGTAATTGGAAAAGGGAGCGAGGCAGGAATTGCTTTCGAACTGCTATTTCTGGTTTCTCATGTGGTTTGTTTATAGTAGCATAAGCTGAGGCCTTAGTGCCAAGTAAGCAGATTCTTTACTTACAGATTCTTTGCAAACAGAACATTTTAGTGTAATAAAGTTTATTAAAGAAAATAATGCTCAGGATTTTTAAATTACTAGTTTAATGCAGATCGTTTTTTCTTAGATTCACTGAAATACATGATGCTGTGGTAGCTGGCATTTCATGGTAACCAAGGACTTCGAGTGCCTATGTGCCAGGAATACTGAGATAACGACTTCTGATGATTCCTCTTTGTTTTACTCCCTATATTTCTGTTTTCGGTTAGCTTGAAGTCTATTCATATTAAGTGTACACACTGTGTTTTCAGCATATGTGTGTATATGCATTGGTCTATCTTGCGTAAAGCTTCAATGGCTTTTCATCCCAAAGTGTAAGGACTTCACAGAAACTTTATATAGTTCTTTGCTGACACTGGTGTTCCTCTGGGGCAAGTTGTCACTAGATATGTCATGCATTGATTAATAGTAACAGCTGGTATAAAGGAAATCTTGTTCTTAATCCAAAACGGGAGAACTTGCAAAGGTAGAGATCTTAGTCTTTTGTGTTTTCTCCCATCCTCTCCTAGTCTCACAATTTGTAGTAACATTTACCTGAGATGAAACTGTAATTTTAATTGCAAAGGCTGTAGGTTTTTCAGGCAGGCCAGATACTTCCTTTTCCAAAGAAGTAGAAGTCATGGATCAAGGAACCCTCATTATTTTTAATCTTGTTTTATCTAGTGTTTAAGTAGTATAACATATTACTGCATATGTAGCTGGTAAGCTGAGCAGTGTATTCCTAGGCAGATGGAATACAGTCCAAATTTCAGCTGTCAGACATATTTTATGGTTATGCCCATGCAATATGCAGGATTTGTCATTCTTAATCAGTTTTATGCCAAAAAAGTAGCTCAGTTTCTGTTGTATTGTAGAGATGACATGTAATTTTTCTTGCCCAGTCTTTAAATTCCTCGTATAATAGGGCTAGTATAATTCACGATCCTTGTTGGATTTGTTCTGTCAGCTAAGGCAGTTACTGTCCCATAACTGTGAGAGACTTGCAGGTACTGCAGTTCAGTGTAAAAGGTATGAATCAGCCATCAATTTTCTCATTTTAGTACCCTATGTTACTGCATTTTGGGAGTTTGCTACGTGAAAAATTGATGAGTTGCCTTATCTCCTGTTTTGCTCACGTTTGAGTAAAGACCTTCGGTGGGGGATAAGGTTGGAGAGCTGAGAAAGGTAGTCTACTGCAGCCACTAAGTCCTGTAGAGATTAGGAATTAAGCCCTTTTTTCAAGGGGGATAGGTTTAAAGATCAGCTAAAGTTTAAATCATGGTGGCGTGTCAATTTTCACTTTGTATCATTTAACTTACAAAGCACAATTAATGAAATGTTTTTATCTCCATGCATCGTGAGGAAGCTTTGTAGCATGGAAAAGGCAATGCAGGGACAATGTTCTGCAGAAGAGGAAAGGCATTTCTGGGGTTCAGTTGTAAATTAAAAAATAAGGATTGAGTTGAATGGTTAGTGAGAAGAGCTACTGCAAACAAAACTGCCTATAAAGAAAGAAGGGAGCAAAGCTGTGATTCTTCAGCAGCTCCTTGGGTGGAACACTTGGACTCAAATGATTACGGTACAGTCTTGCCACAAGTTGTTTCTCCTCTCTTGTTTTCTGTCTTGTCCTCTCAAACCCAAATTCTAAAGGAATAGGAGTGGGACTAGTGTTTTTGGCTGTTAAAGCCATTGCATTTTTCAGCCCACTGGTTATAATCAAAATGTTTCTATTCATGTTGGTTTAGGTGCTGCCTTTCATCTATCGTGCCATTGGTTCAAAGCACCTTCCTGCCAGTAATATCAGCTTTGTTCATCTTGATTCCCACCCAGACCTTCTTATTCCTGTGAATATGCCTGCAGACACCGTATTTGACAAAGAGGCTCTTTTCAGGTAAGTCCTGGGTACTGCATCAGAATACTTTCACGTCCACTTCTTGTTGCCTGTGATTTACAGTGAGTATTGGTATGACTGCACAGGCAGCGTGAACAAAAGTGTCAGGTTCAAGTTGTATCTTGAAGTGAAAACAATTTTGATGAAAACTTTATTTTTTTGAATGGAAAAAGTTATGTGTGTGTTTTATGTGGCATAAACATTTGTCCATTCATATTAAGCAATTTAAGATCTATGAGTTTCCTTTAGTTGTTCAGTAGTATATAATGGTATTAGCCCAAGTAGTTTCTCAGGGTAACAGGAGAGCACTCTGAGTGTATGCTTTGTCTGAAGAGTTGTAGTTTTGAAACAGCCTTTCTCTCCTCACACTGCAAAATTGACTTTGAAATTGAAATAACATGTCCTGTGCTGACATGGTAAATATGTGAAGTTGAACAAGATTTTCTTATTAAGATCATTAAGACCAGTATTTTCCCCCAACTACTTTGGTAACCAGCCACAACGTGATCTTTGCTATTGTTTTGCTCTTCCTGTTTTAAAATAAATATTGATTGCTTCAGTATTATGGTGATTTACAGCAGTGACAAGCTGATGCAATTGTTTTGTAAGTACTTGAGTCGTCATACCCATAGTCAATATTTTGTTCTCTTTGTTGGGTGAATAAGAAGTTTTGTGGGCTATATTGTACACCTACAAAAAATAGCGTGTTGAAAGATGCTAGTCAGCAGATGCTGATTGACTCAGTTTAATTACTGAGATTCTATTTAAAATCTGCTTAGAACAGTTTACAGTAAAATACCCTCATGTGGTCAGTCTGAAGTGATTTAGAGTAGTGTTCATGCTCCTTGCATTTTCCTTTGATGTATCAAGAGAAAAAGGACAACAAATCCATGGAGTTTGTAATCAAAGTGCTGTGCTAAGACTCTATAATCTTAACTTTTAAAAATCTACTGTAAACATATTTGATCTCTCTTATGAATAAAGATCTCCCTCTTTTTCTTTCTTTGATGGTGTGACCCTTACACAGAGTATAATTTCAGATGATTTGTGTGGGAGCTTTCAAGATATCAAAGATATTTGTGGTGTTCTTGACCATGTTTTTCTTACGGAGAAAGTAACAGTGTTATCTCCTGCGTTATCTCCTGCCATTCTCCATTCGTTACAGTGAATTAAGTATTGAGAACTGGATTATGCCTGCTGTTTATGCTGGTCATATTTCTCAAGTAGTATGGCTTCACCCACCCTGGGCTCAACAGATCTCGGAAGGAAAACATAATTTTTTAATTGGGAAAGACATGTCAACAACTACAATCAGGTAAATTGTCTGATCTCTAATACTAGTAATATAAAAGCTATCTCTGTAGCTTTTCATAGTCCTTTTTTTGTATTCTTGGATAAGATGAAAATTTAATTTGTATTTGTGATTTCCTTAGGACCTAATGTGGCTATTTGTATGAATGGGCACAGTGGAAACTGTGCCTTTTTTTTTTTTTTTTTTTCCCAGACAATTCTAGCTATTCACATTTCACTTCAATTACCCAGGTTTTAAACTAGTTCTCCTCATTAAAGTAAAAAAAAAAATATCTCAGAAAGCAGTCTTTTTAACAGAGGATTTGGGTAACGGAGGGCAGCAATTAGATCCTCCTCAGCCTTCCCTTACCGGGACGGAACAAGCCAAGTTACCTCAGCTTCCCCTTGTTCATCATGTGCTCCAGCCCTCTAATCACCTTAGTGGCCCTCTGTTAGATCTTCAGTTTATTGACATCTGTCTTGTACTGGGGGCCCAGGCCTGGGCAAATTATTTCAAATGTGACCTCACTGGTGCTGAATAAGAGAAGAAATCTTTCCTTGACATTTTGGCTATGCTTTTGCTAACACAGTGACATTTTTTGATTAGTCTTCATCACTGCAGGGGTGCACTGCTCAGCTGCTTTCTGCTGGAACTACCAGTTCCTGCTCTACAGGTCCTTGCTTGTCTGGGCTAACCCTGTACCGCTGCATGGGGTTAGTCTGTCCCAAGTGCAGGACCTTGTATTCATCTTAATTTAACTTAACGATTCCTGTAGGCTGTTCCTCTAGTCTGCCTGGGTCATTCATGAGGCCAACCCTGCCTTCTAGTATATCAGCAACTCCCCTAGCTTCAGTGCTGCCTGTAAACTTTATAAGAGTGCATTGCTGAAGGTATTAACGAAGATGTCAAAACAGTAAGAGTCCCTGAGGAATGCTGCCTATAACTGGCTGTCAGTGAGACTTCAAACTATTGATCGCCACCACGGTACTGTTGGTCCAGCCAGTTTTTCACCCACCTTGTGCTGCACCCAGTGAGTACATATCAAAGATTATATACATATGATCATATGATAATAGATAGTAGATATTTTTAACGTCAGGGAAGCCTAATTTTTCAACTTTATCAGTAGTGCATCCATTATTTTCTCTACCAGTTAAAATGGAATTATTGATGGAATATCCTTCTTGCTTTACCATTCGATTGTAGAATGCCAAATTCTAACCTAACTCATAGTACAGTCTAAAAAATATATATAATTAAGTAAATGAGGTAACTTTGATAAAACTGGCCTGAAATAAAAGGAGATACTATTTAGCAAATGTTACAAAATTCATAATTACTTTTTGAAGAATTCTATTTTGTAGTAACATACTTCAGAAAACTATGTGTTTTAAGGCAGATATTTTTTACTGTTCCCTGTTGAAAGAGAGAGAGGAGTCATGTTTGGGCTACGTGGCAAAAAATCACTTGTTCTGCTTTGATTCTGTACTCATATTCAGCTATTTTCAGCTAGTTCCTTTGATAAGTTTCCCTTCAGGGTGAGCTTACATGGTTAAATGCAGTATGACTGACTGACCCATGAAGTTCAGAGGCTGCGTGTTCAGTAGAGTTAAAACAAAACTGGACAGAAAGAGATGGGCAGCTTTTATTTTATTTTCTAAATGGTACCTAGGCGTACAAATCAGGACAAAGTTTGTCACTTTTACTGTGAGTAAACTGGGCATTTAATGCACATAAAGCTTTGCCTTTTTTGTTGGTTTATTTGTTTTTCTTAAACTGTGGATGGGAGAAAGCAGTTCAACTTCTATCTGTTTAGTCTTTGGTCTTGCTAGTAAAATTTTTGTTTGGTAGCAGCCATGATTCAGTTTTTCTGGTATGGGGGTTTTTTGTTTGTTTTGCGGGGGTGGTGGTGGTGGTGTTGAAGTTAATCTACTAGTTAAGCACTGAAACAGCTGCACAGGCAGGTGGTGAATTCTCCATCCTTTGATAAAAGTCAAAACTCCATTGGACAAGGCCCTGGGCAGTCTCATCAAGCTTTGAAGTTAGTTCTGTTTCAATCAGATGATTGACTAGAGACTTCCAGATGTCTCTTCCGATCTGAATCGTTCTGCAATTCAGGTTCTGATTAGACCCTTCCTCATCATGCAGTCCATGACAGTTTTGCTTTCACCATGTTCACTGCATTGTGACTTCTTACAGCTAGAATAGACACTTAAAAATCATGTCTCTTGCCAGCATGTCAGAATAAATCTTTTGAAGCAAGTTTAACAGAAGACAGCAGAGAACTTTATTTTACTCGATTAAATAAAACACTGAAGCTGTACAATTCTGAATCTGAAGCCTGAAGTAAACCTAAATAGTAAGACAAAACCAGTGCTTTCAGTTACATTTCACCGTGAGAACTGGCACACATACAGAAATACTTCATGATGACTGAATAGCTCCCCCACAGATCCTCTGGTCACCTTAGCATCCTTGAAAACAGCGTTTTGGGCTACTTTTTGAAGACAGTCGGGTACCTTTTTTTCAGGTTGTAGGCTTACAAAAATCATGAGGGAAGAAAGAGTCCTCAGAAATACAAACTTCCTAAAAGTTTTATTGACAACAGGTGGCTGGATAGGTAATGAATACCCTAGCTGGTGTCCCACTAAGGGAAAGGCTGTAGCATAAGCTCCTGTTGAACCCTGGAGAATTTCTGAGAAGAGGCCTTGTGAATGCCCTGTCAAATGAAGTTGAGATCCAGGCTGTCATCTTAGCAAGCTCAGGATAATCCAGCCACAAGTCACTGAGGAGCTAAGCTTCAGATTTCTGCTGCTTATGAAATTATTTGTCTTTGTGGTTGGTTGATGGTGATACCCTGTAATCAGATGAGGCCTTAACAGAAGTGAGCAGAAGTTCACATTTCTTAAACTTTTTTTTTTTTTAATCTGAATTTATGATGCTTAAGGCTTAATGTACTGAAATATGACTTTAAAATTATTTTCTTTGAATTTCTACTGTAAGTGGAGTTTTTAGCGTTAATGCTTTTGTTTCTTTGGGATTTTTTAATTAAGTGGATTGCATTGGTATGTAAGTGTTCATCCTTGAGTTACTAGTTCTCCCCCACTTAGAATAGGAAATCTATAACAGTGGTTAAAAAAAGTTAAATGCTACCTATTAATTCAGAATATTTTGCTTTTATTAAATCAATATCCATGGGTTTCAGGGCACTTCTGAAACACAACTACCAGAATTTTCCATAAAAGTTAAGCAATCCAAGAAAAAATACCCATAGCTTTGCAGTCTTATATGCCGTAATATTGACTAAATCTTGTTAAATTCTGGATGTTGTCTTTAAAATGCAAATCAATAGCAAATTAATCTTAGGAGCACATAATATGCTTTTCTTATCTATTAAAACTTTGTAGGCCTATCATAAAAAATAGAGAGTGAATATTAATATATTTGTTTGGCCATAAAGAATTTGAAAAAACTTCAATGTAAAAACCTGCAGATTAAAATAAATAATTTTGTGTATACAGTTTTATTGTTTTTGTTACCCATCAAACATCTATTCATTCTTCTTAGGATCCTTAAAGTGTACATGCTCTTTCCTAAGCTCTTTGCAAAGATGTATATTAACTGTGAGTTATTGTCAATTGCAGGGTTACAGGTACAGACCATTACTTTTTAAGTGATGGTCTGTATGTCCCTGCTGATCAGCTAGAAAACCAGAAGCCTTTAAATTTACACGTCATTCTCATCAATCCTACTGAAGCATCAAACAGCCAGGAAGAAAATGGCGAAGTAGTATCTGCTAAGAGACTGAAGCTAAATACAGATGACCCAGCAAGCACTGCTTCTGCCTCTTCGTCAGTGGCTCCTGGTGACCTTGATCACAGCACCCCAAGTGTGGAGAAAAAGGAAATACAAAATACAAGTGCCCTGAACAGGACAGAAACCTTGTCAGAGTGCTCAGCGGCAAGCTCTCTCAGAAACAGTGAATGCCCGATAAGGGCAGTTGCTAAAGATGTCTGCCAAGTACTGCAGAAAGGGGATACATATGTTTTAGACATTGACTTAGATTTTTTTTCAGTTAAAAATCCATTCAAAGAAATGTATACACAGGTAAGCATAACAATGGAGAGGCCTGTTACCATTCACAGAAGGTATCACTCCTAGCATTTATGTCTATGGAGAAACTAAATTAGCAGAGAAGCTGATTGTGATTAATCATTCATGGTAAGATTTGAAGGAGAGACCTTCTAAAGGAGTGTACGCTCCAAAGAATTACAACAGCGTAATAGGGGGTAGATACTTAGATTTGAAATCAGTATTGAGCGCACATTCAAGCTGAGAGGTATATGGCTCACTTCTGCTTATTGCTTGGGACAGAAAAGTTATGCTTGGATTTCCAACGGTAACGTTCCAGATACCCACAGAAAGGTTCCTCAGGGAGCGATGAGGGATTGTATCCTTTTTTACCCGCTGTAACATACTGTTGGAAAGCCACAGTGGTATCGGGAGACCCTGCCTTTCAAAAGGTATGGTGGCGTTGTTTATTCAGAGTGGTAACTTGCCCTGATGAGAGGCTCAGGCTCATTTCCTTTGTCTGGAGCGCTGAGTACAAGAGTGAGCAAGCAGCTGTTGTCTCTGATGCCATGGGTTTGAGCTTAAGACTCAGTGTTCCATTTATAATTTGGTGCACAGAAAAGGTACCTCACCTGTACAGAGTCATAAATATGTAGATCCTCAAAAGTGCAAAGCATTTAGCAGCTTTTCTTGATGTGAACAGGATTTTTAGGAACTAATCTGCCCTGAAAATTGGGTGTGGCATTTAGGTTTACAAATTCTTCTGCAATACCCTGGCTGCTTTTAGCATTCAAATCTCTCTTTTTAACACTGTTTTAACTTCAGCCTGCGGTGGTGAACGTCTGACATCTTTGACTTACAGCTAGACTACTGGTTCCTGTTAACTGTAAGGAAGTGAATATAGTGTCCCTGACCTCTCTTAGCTTCTGACATGTAGTATTGATGATCATATCTTCAGACAATGTGCAATGCCAGTTGTTCTGAATCACAAAGCAAAGTATACAGCAAAGGGAAAGCACTGTGGGGGTCTTGCCATATAAGAATAAAATTCAGTACCCCCCTTAACACTTGAAATGTTCTGAATAAAATAATGGAGGAGGGTTTGGGGCAGGGGGGGCATTGGTCAGCTGGTGGGGGTTTTTTTGGAAGGGGGAGGATTGGTTTTTTTCTTACGTTTTTTTGTTTGTTTTGTGCTATGATAGGTTCTCAGTTCTAGGAACCATTTTTGGAAGTGGGCTTGCACAGAGCACCTGGTGTACCTTTTTTTATACAGTGATTTCATTTTCAATTAATATTCTTAACTACATTCCCTTTATTGTAAACTATGATAATTCCATCAAAAAATGTTTCCCAATTAACATTTGAAATGTAAGAATCCAAAGAAAAGGTAAAAAAAAAAAGTTCACTAATCCAGAAGAGTATTGTCTTCCCACCAAAGAAGTCAAAAGGCCAAAACATTGCCCCAAAAATGCTCTGTATTTCTGTAAAAATTGAATAATCTACCCTACCGTTCTCCCTCTGCTCTGAAAAATGCATAAGTGTTCACCTTTTTAGTCCTGTTAAGTAAAAAATTAGATCTGTTTATCCTTGATTAATTAAACCTGAATATTATCAAGGAGTAGGGCCGACAAGCCCCTGTAATAGTTTATTTGTGAACTTGTTGGCCAGCCACCGTGAAGCCTTTACTTGTCCTATTTTCTTTTACAATCATACTCTCCTGTTGGTTTTGTCTGCCTAAATCTGCCATCTCAGTTTTACACAGCATCTCATTGGGACCTTAGTTCAGTAACATGCATGTTTAATTGCAGAGAATCTTAACAGGCTGTAAATAGTTAGCTTTTTAAGCTGTATTCTTGAAGTCAGCTTTAGAATTAAGCAATTGCAAAAAGTTTGGCTGAGGCCATGAAGTATTGCTTTCTCATGCCTTACAGCCTCTTCCTCACCTGCATTTGTAGAGAGTTGTCTCAATACTAGAGCATAGGAATGGTCATGGTGGTCAGATTCTTCTTTTGAAGAAGGAAGGCTTTAAAGATTTTGTTTCTCATTTGAAGAGTCTTAATTTTTTGTCTCTTTTCTTTTTCAAAGACAGAATATGAACTTCTGCAAGAGTTGTACAGTTTCAAGAAGCCTCATAGAAATGCAACAGAGGTATGATGTGTCCTTGTGGGCTGTATGAAGGAATGATTCTTTTGATTTACCCAATAAAAATGAGTTATGACAAGGAAGCAACCTATGAAAGGTGCTTAATGAAGTGGGTTCCAATTAAGCTGTGCAGCATGCTGAATGCTAATCAGCAGTGTCTTAGGAATTCTTTCCTATTAAATGTTTTGGCTAAACATGTGAATTGCATAAATATTTAACATGAGTGTGAAAATTAATTTCTGTAAACAAGTGGTAATTGACAAGGAAGAAATGAAAACAGTAAGTAATCTGCAATCTTGTTCTTTTTATGGCTCAACAGGGCTTTGGTTTGGGTTGGGGTTTTTTGTTTTGTTCTTTTTTTTTTTTTTGGTGGTTTGTACTTTTTTTTTTTTTTTCTTTCCCCTCCAGGCTCTCCCCTTCCTTACCATAATTGCTGTTCTTGATAGAGCTGTGCTGAATGCCTAACTGGTATTTTACCTATTTATTTAAATGTGGAAAGGACGTATTATACCACTGTGATGTACTTTTCATTTTATGCATTGTGCGCTTCTGAATCATGGAAATAGAAGCCTGCTGTAGCTGCCAAAATAGTCATTCAGCCCTGAGCTGAAACCATGGAGACAGCCATACTAGTGGTCATTACACCAAGTAATTTCTAAACAAGATCTTGTCTATGCTTTTGTAATCTCATCTGAACACTATTACAAAGAGGTTTGACACATGCAATTATCACAGATTAATGATACCTATTTAGTATGTGTGTATAAAGAAATACAGTTATGGGGAAGATTGTCAAATCAATTTTTGTATTTCTTAGTCAACCAGCAATAAAAACAGGTACCTGTGTAAAAGGGGTAAATACTTGTGATTTAAGTGCCCAGTATGATTTCAGGACATAAGTTATTTATATAAGCCAACAAATTCATAGGGGGCAAATGAAATGGTTAGCTGACACTGAGTAACAGATAGTTATAGAAATGAATAAGGCAAGATAAGATCCGTGAATGGTTTTATAGTGAGACAGTCAATTTGAAGGGTTTGAAGGCAGAAAGCTGGTGAACTTAGCGTTTTTTTGAAGTTCCAGGAAATAGCCTGTAAGTCTAGTTTCTTAAAATCTATTTTCCTAGTTCTAGATATGCAGAAATGTACAATTAGATGTACATTTCTATCATACTGCAAACTATTAGTGTGGTGTTGTCTGGGATTTTTTTGGTTAGTTGGTTTTGTTTTTCACGTAGTATGGAGGGGGATCAGATGTGTCTTTAAGGTTAGTTGCTGGTGCTGCCTAGAAAAGTATCTTATGCATACCCCAGGATAAGATCATAAAGCTGTACTTCATGAATGACTGATAACCCTCAGCTTCTCTTAAAAATTATCCCAAAGTTGACGTCACTGACTAAAAGAAGCATTATCTGTTACATGATACAGCCAGCAGAATGCTAAGAGGGAATTGTTACGTTCTTAATTGTTACCCATCTATTCCAATATGCTTTTTAATAATTTTCCTTTGTACACTGTTGCATTTTTAGTACCAAATATGCCAAGATTACTTTTCATTTCATATGTTATGTAGGATGTCTTTCTGCAAATATTTGCATGTACAACTGTATTCATCATGTAGCCTTACTCCAAGAAATCTGCCTCTTTATGTGTTCTGAACTTTTTAAGAAAGGGCATAAACCTTTGCAGGATCAGAGCAATAATGGACATTTTACATTATTTCTGTGTTTTTTTCAGGCAGACAGAGTTGAAACAGCCTCAAAAAGCATCAAGTAGCCCATTTTGTTTTCTTTTTCTGAAAATGCGTTTGATTTGATAATATTTTTTTAACCTAAAAAATTGAATTATCCTTTCATTATAAAAATGTAAAGCTTGTACTCATCTGAACATTTCAGTGATATAGAAACAAATCCAAGAATTAGTCATATACAGTTACTTAGCACTTCCTAGTATATTCTGCCAAAATGTGGATCTGGATTGGTTTTATTTGTTGGGGAGAAGACAAAGCAGAGAAGTGATTTATTCTGAAGGTGTAACAGCTTCTGCAGGCATTCATTCTGATCCTTTTGAAAAGATGTTCTGTAATAAGGAATCAGTTGTTTCTGATTCCCTACTTCCAGTAGATCAGTTATTTCAGAATTTAAATCATAGTTAGGCATTACATTCTTACCTCTTTTTTTCCTAATTACTTTTATATGTGCTTATTTAAAGGAGGGCTTGCTGGATTGTGTTGAGAACCGTGTTCATCAGCTGGAAGATCTGGAAGCAGCATTTGCAGATTTGTGTGACGATGATGATGAAGAGACCCTGCAGAAGTGGGCTTCATATCCTGGGTAGGAGATTTCTAAATGCTTGAAATGCAAACAGTAGTTTGGGAACTGATTAGCTCAGCACTTTGCTAACAGCAAAGGGGAGAGGCAAATTAGGATCTATGCAAGGCTACTATTTTTTCTGTAGTTCTAGAGGAGAAAGAGTCAGTTGAAACAAAGGAAAGACAGTCTGCTGTCCTCAGTGCCGTGGTAGGCCTTTCAAGGTGAGCCCTGTACAGCTTCATGCGAATTCTGTTGTCTGGAGGGACGCATATTTGATGACTAAAAATTTAAGTGATCTGTGTGAAGTAGAGCTCTCGAAAAAGCAACAAACTATGGAGGATATGGAGAAGAAATTCTTTGATGCTCCTGAAGGTTCTGCTTTGTGTGGAAAAATGTTAAGTGAATGAAAGGCTGTACCTAAGCAACAGCCTCCACAAAACATCTCAGCAGCATCTGCTGTGCTTTTAAACTAAATGTGTTCAGCTGAAAAACAGCAGTCCAAGCTTCACATTGATGGGAGTATCACTCATTTTCCCCATCAAATCAGCAGTTACTGTCAAACCTGTGTAACACTGACCACAAGCATTTCCTATAGAGTTCATATGACTTTGAGCTACAACTACGTCTCTCCAGGCCTGCCCTAAAAGAAGTGCCAAGAGGTCTTGCCAGAGGCAGGTGTGAATATAGGGGCTTTCTAAGAACGAACTGGTGAGACAGTACAATAATACTGACAATTTCCATTTTTCTTGGGTGCAAGATTACACAGAGGTGTAAGTTTCATTTTCAAATCCTAGGCCATGATGACTTCTACTTTCTTCTTTTATTTCTCTCTTTTTTTTTTTTTTTTTTTTTTAACAACTTAATTAAAGACGTGTTTCCAGCTGTTCATGTAACAAATCTTGGTTTTGGTTTAACTCCAGAATGAAGCCACTTGTTCAACTAGTTCACAGTTTGAAAACCAGGATGGAAAGCCCAGACTACGAAATGGTAGGTGGCTACGTAAAAGAGCAGAAAGTAGGCAGATTTCAAAAGCACAGCCTCAACAGGAAGGCAAAAGATCATGATTCATTTCAGACTTGCTTCTTGATACAGTGCTTTGAGATTTTGGTAGGTTTTCTTGCTTTTTTTTGAACGACTTGATTACTTAGGCCAGCTTTTCTTTTTAGAGCTTCTAAAATTCTACTCTGCTAGTCTATATTTAGGCAACATTAATGTGATCTTTCAGGACTATGACATCTCAGGCTGCTTCCTGTGAAGGGAGGTTTCATTTCACCAGGGTCTGTTGATAGACTTTATAGAACTTAAGGTACCTATTTGTAAAAGATCAAACCTATGTCTTCAAGGGCTGCAGCATACTTTTGAGTTCATAGAGGTACAGTGTACTGGAGATAATGAAGCAATCCATAAAACCTCTGGAATATTATTCTTTTTGTTTAAAGAACAAGTTGGGGGGCAGGGGGAACAACAACTCTTGCTGCCTGGAGAGGTGTAAGTTACCTACTGGGCTAGGTATGGTATCTTAGAAACTTTTTACACAGATAAGCTATATCAGTAATTCATCAATACAAATTAAATCTTTGTTTAATTTACATGTAGGTCCATCAGGCTGGTCTGACCTGTGATTATGTGGAGCTTCCCCACCATGTTAGCACTGAAGAGGAGATCGAAGGCCTCATACAATCCATTAAAATTCTACTAAAAGATATGCCTAAGCCCACACTTGTGACAGTTGCTCGGTAAGACACCAGATACTTTTATTTTAAAAGTTCTCAGACTGTGCTTACAAAGCTAAATTACTCTTATCAATATAGCACTGGTCAGCACATCTTAAATTCTGTCCTAAAGTGGAAGCCTTGATTGCAGTGAAAATCGACATTTGAAAATGTTGGTCATAAAGCAGTGTCAGTATCTGCACGGATGAGGGAAGGTTCTGCGCTGATGGCCAGTTTTACCAGGCGTTAGAGTAGATAGCACAGATCTCAAAAGAAGTGAAAGCATAGAATCATTGAATTGTTTAGGTTGGAAAAGACCTTTAAGATCATGAAGTCCAACCATTAACCCAGCACTGCCAAGTCCACCACTAAACCATATCCCTAAGCACCACATGACACATCTTTTAAATACCTCCAGGGGTGGTGACTCCACCACTTCCCTGGGCAGCCTGTTCCAATGCTTGACAACCCTTTTGGAGAAGAAACTTTTCCTAATATCCCATCTAAACCTCCCCTGGCGCAACTTCAGGCCGTTTCCTCTTGTCCTATTGCTTGTTACTTGGGAGAAGAGACTAACATCCACCTTGCTACAGCCTCCTTTCAGGTAGTTATAGAGAGCATGATGATTTTATCAGCTTCAGCACAGGCTATATAAAGCCTGTGGTAAGGCTTTGTGTGTGTTGTGATTGATAGCCGTCTCTGGGGTTCATACTGCACTACTTTTATTGCTTGAGCTAGTTAGAGCAAAGCTAGGTTGGATAAGCCTGCATGGGCTCAAATTGCACATTCCTTACTCTCTTGCTCCAGGGTTTACTGTACTACAGATAGGTTTTATGTTTTCACTGAAACTTCTGATGGAAGTGGTTTTCATGTAATAGGCTGAAAGGGATTTATATTCTAGAAAGCTCTTGCAAAGCTTTGTATGGGGTAAAAGCTATGCTTCCAGGACTGTAAGGGAGAACAGGATGGAGTTTGACGCCAGAGACCTGGGAGAACTAGGGATCTGTCCTGGAAAAACTCAATTTTAAGACCACAGTGTATCTGTTGAGAAATTGTTGTAATTTAATCACTTGAAAAATACTAAGTGTGCCCTTAAAGGGCAGACAAAAATAGGAGAAGCTGACAGGAAATTGGTTTTGTCCACAAGAAATAATATGGCTAATACCTACAATAAAAGGAAACTGTCTTTCCTGGGCCAACTGCAGGGTTATTATCTGTTGCTGAGAAAACAGAATCATTTATGTAGATCTTGACAGATAGAAAATCCAAGAAGTGTCAGCTCTGCTTTTTCACTAGTATCTGTTTGCAGTTCATTAATAGATACTGTTAATAATATCCTGTCCCAGGTGTTGTGAAGATTTGTTTTTCAAGTTTTCCTACCTATTTTACTAGTAGCATTTGAATTTTTCAATCTTAACTTTCTACCAGTGCTTTAATTAGATCATGTGCTTGAACTTTGCCTGCCAACATGTGCTGTGTCAGAGTCAGGAAGAGAGTAGTATTGGAAGGATGGATAGGTTACATTCCTGATCAGCTGAGACTTTCTATTCAACTTCAGGCAAACTGTTACCATTGAGATAAGTGAGGGGAAACACAGCACTACACTTTAAAGGGATGGCGGGAGGCAGATCTCACTACAGTTTGAAAGTAGCTTCAGCCTAGACACAGAGCGTGACAAGAATACAAAACGTGGTCATGGTGGTGATATCTTTACTCTCTCATGCTTTTTTCAACTCCTCGTTACAGATCAAGTTTAGATGACTACTGCCCTTCAGAGCAGGTTGACATCATTCAAGAGAAGGTTCTCAGTTTACTAGGTTTGGTGTATGGCACTCTGGATGTGCACTTGAATTACTCAAGCACCTCATCTTCTTTGTGACCTTTATGTATTGCCCTGTAATGTACTGAATTAATTAAAATTGCGTATTAGCTATGGTTGCATGGGGAAAAATACTGTTATTTCAGCAGGTGGCACTAGAACCCAAGCTGACCCAAAGCTAGTTTTGAGTTGCATTGCTTTCTCCAAGTCAGCTGCATCTGAACTGTTACCTGTTTGGCTTTGTTCAGATTAGTTTTGTGATTATTGTTTTTACTGTCTTGTTTCTTCAAATTGGTGCAAGAGAAACTATTTCTCGACCATAGAATGTATTTTTTCACCTTATTTCTATAAGTGTCTGTAAAAAGATAAATAATATATATAACTTCTTGAAATAAATGGATTTCTTTTATGTAATTAAACTTTTTTTGATAGAGTTTTGTGAGTAATAGACATGTCCCTGAATTGCGTTATACTATTTACAAAATTATCTCAAAAATGCCATTGAGACATGAGGTTTACATAGTGATGTTTCTTAACTGCTGTACTGAGATGACCAGGCACCCCCCTCTCTTTTCTTCAGAGCAGCTTATGGCTTCTGCCCCATCCACAGAATATCATTTGTATTTATACTCTCTTGCATTAGTACTCTCCTATTTTGCCTTAGTGTATTTCATTGGTGACTCAGATAATATCCCTAATGTATGGACATTGTCTTGGTATTTTCATTTTTACATATTTTTGAGGATAAAAAGTACGCATGCATGTGCATGCTTTTATCTGTTGAATCCTGTAAGGAGTGGAATTGTTGTTTTCTTCGGAAACAAAGATTTAACTTCACTGAACTCAGCAGCAAAACCTTCTGTACCAGGTTTTTGCTCACTTCAGTATTGCTGTTTCAAAAATAACAGGTTTAGAACCGTTTAATTTAGACAGCAATCTAGTTCTAGCAAAAACCGCCACTTCCAGAGGGAAAAATCCCCACAGGCTTTATTTGGGAATGAAACTGAAATGGGAAACAGGAAATAGCACCTAGAATATTGTTTTTTATTGTGAATAAATTTTGCTTGTAATTTTTTCTGAAATTGTTTGTTAACATCAGTATTTGCTCTCCAGAGACTTTGTACACTTTTACAGTACTACTGCTGTTGATATGACTTATGTTACAGATTGTAAATATGTAATTATTCTAAAATACTTCTTCCATCAGAATCTATTCCGTGACCGCAGACCCATTTTCTTCGTGTTTATGTATTTTGTCACAAAGATGTGGCTTGCCTTGGATCTGAGATCCTTAATCCTTCATGAAGAGCCATGCATTGCATACAGAAACTGAGTGGAATCCAATCATGTACTGCTCGTGTCATGTTTGGATTTTTTAAAGTAAGAGATGCTCTTTGCAGGACTTTGAATAAGGTAGAAAAAAAAAACAAAACAAAAAAAAAACAACAACCAAAACCGTTGTATCAAAGGTGGTGCTGGGGCTGCCTGGTGCCAGGCACAGCCGGCTCCACTGGCCCCAGCGCAGGGCACAGCTGAGCCCCGCAGCCACGGGCGGGCGCCTCGGGGAAAGCCGGGCTGAGAAAGGGCAAAACGGTGCCCGGCAGCCAGGGCTGAGGGGTCCTCTAGCATGGACTGAGCTCAGCAGTGCCTGCGTCCCTGCTTGGGTGTATCTGCCTGGTTGCTGCTTCAGGGATCCCCCGGCTGGTGAGGTAATGAAAGTAAATGTACTGTTTGCATTTCATCTGTGGTTTTGTGGTTGTTCTGCACCCTGCCAGTGCTGACTCACACACATTCGTTATGGTTCTGCAGAATGAAAGTAACATCATGAATTGTCTCAGTGTTAGCCAAGTTATTCAAGAAATCTTCCTTTCAGGCATAGCTTTTGTTCATGAGTGTCAAATTAGTATCATATTAAGTCTATGAGTAACACTGTGCAATACATTCCAGAAAATATCAGTCTTGCATAATTACAAAGCCATTAATTTCTGCATTAAAAAGACATGCAAGGTTGTTTTCTACTTTGGCAAAAATAATCAAAGCCAGAAGCGGGTGTCTGTTTCTCGCATCTGCTGGATATGGCTTATTTATTGACCACATGTACAAATCTCCCAATACCTGTGTCTGCCTCAATTTCCTCTCCACTTATTTTAATATCTATTACGCAGAGCAAGGCAATTAAATTGTAACGCATAACACCTCTAATCAGTGCTGTAAAGATGGGGCATGAAGGTCCATTAGAAATAAACTCACTCGGGGATATCGGCATAGCGGTGCCACGTCAGACAGCAGCTCCACATTGTCTCTTGTGGAGGCAGTGCCCCTGCCCGCCCTGCTGCTCCCTTTGGCACCACTGAGGGGTGAGGATGCCCGCTTTGCAGTGCACTTACAGAGACTCCTCAGCTGCAGAGGTATGCAGAGGTAGCTCTATCTTAATTGTGGCTCCAGCTTCCAGGATGGACGGACCATCCACCGTTTGGGTACAAACAATCACGCATCTGTGTGCAATACAACATAGGGTACTAAAACCAGATACACTTGAGCGGCAACTGTCTTCCCTGTGCATCAGCAGGACTCCACCCCAGCTGCACTGCGGTTGCTCAGCTTGTCACTTGGAACAAAATGAGATTTTTCAGGAAGAATGGACAGGAGGTGAGTCAGATGGCCGAGGTTGCCATGCCTTGTTAACATTTCTTCCCTTCATTGCAGGGTTTGTGTCTATGGGAGCTCTGGTCTATGCCTTCCCCTGATGACTGCCGATGTCCCTAGTCACAGTCAGAGCTGGACTGGGGGGGTCAAAGAGTCGCTGCATAAACATGTTATGCTGCTGCTGCTGTTGAGGAAGAAATCACTCTCCAGCAACATCAGTCTTGGGGGAAGAGACCCATTTCTAGGAGACCCAGGGTAACGGTCCTGTCTTGTGCCTCCAGTGGGCAGCACCTGGAAGGGCCTTTCTACCTTCAGCTTTCAGTCTCTCTTGCACGTGGACCCCCTCTGTCCCTGCAGCAAAGGTGAGCTCCCACACCCCAGTGCAGATGGGAAGGCAGGTACACCGCCAACCCAGGCCCACCTGCTTTGGCACAGACCTCCCTCACCCCCATCAGCTTCAGCTGCAGAGCCATCTCTGGAGAGGCGGCCTGCCTAGGTCCACAGTGACCACAGGGGAGTACTTTGACACCTCAGAAGCGGCAGGTTAATTCCTTGCCTTTCTCTCAGTCTGTGGGCCCCTGGATGCCCCACTTCTCTGTCAGAAGAACAGCTCGCAAAGGTGCTGCATCCTTTTGCTGGCACTTACCTCCCTGCAACCTTACAGAACTCCCACCTCCCTCCTCTCTCGGATAAGGGAACTCTTCTCCAAGGAAAAGCTGCTGCTCACCATATCCCCAAACATTCAAGAAATGGATCTGGTCTGAATTTTTGTCTGGTCCTGTTTTGTGGTTGGTTTTCTTCACAGTTTACTTACAGTTCACTTTGGACATACGTCATTTCAAATAGGGATATTTAGCGTTCTCCAAAAAGGAGCCACCTCACTGGAGATAGAAATCATTCCAGCCCTCTTTGTCTACAAGCTAGTTATGTATTTCCAGCAGTTTCTGTAAATGTCCTAATGGTTTTGCACATCTACCCAGGGGACTGAATTGTCTGCTAGGGAGCTTTCTTATGGGATTGCTTACCTTTAGCGGAATCATTGGTGTATAAATTTACTGAAGGCCCTTGGCAAAACAAAAATAGTATTACATTTGTGTTTGTCTTTCACTGCGTTACAGAATGAGGTCCGTTATGTGCAAACTTAGGGCTAAACCTCCTAAAGTAGGTCTAACACATGCCTGTCCCTCACCTGCCCTAAGTGATACTAAATCTTAGATTCAGTGTAGTGTCAGTCAAGAAACATCTCGCAGCAGTGTTATTAATATAAAGCTAAGATAATCTGCTGAATCTCACTGTACTATGTTCTGTTTTAATGGTTATGTCCTTTGTATGTCTTCCAGCCATTCTTGTCACTGCCATAAATGTTTTAGAAAACACAAACTTAGTAAGTATGAAAGCCTTCTGGAAAGCTCTGCCCCACACAAGGTGGTCCCTCCCTGGCACTTCATTTCGCTTAGCTCTGAACGCCAATGTCCATGCCAAGGCAAAGCCTGCCTTGAGGCTTTCTTCTCTTTACTTCAGCTTTATTAATTTTTTTTATTTAAAGGTAGTACAGGTCACCAGCTACCCAATTTCCATTAACATTGAATTTCTGCTGTCATCTGTGTAATACCACTTACCTGAACTGGAACACCCCTTTGTTTCAGGTAACCTACTGCTTCCCCAAGTCCCTCCCTACCTTGGCTCTAGGCTGGTCATTAAACTGGGAGGTGGCTGGTTCTCATCCGTCAGCACACAGGGTTAATACCTCTCAACAAGCAACTGTGACGTGATAAATCTCAGTCCTTCCTCACACCTTGAACACTGAAAAACAACTCTCTCTCGCTTTTAGTGTGGCATTTTGTAAATTCCTGTAACTAAAACCAGATCTGGGATTCTGCTATGGATTGTGTTTCCATACCTTTAAGTGCTTTAATTTTATTTCAAGTAAATATGGAACTGCTCCCAGATAAATCACATCTCACTTGCCAAGGAGTGCAAAACCAAAACCTGATGCATTAGCGGTTTTCATTTCCCAGATAGTCCAAAACTTTAAATGCAGGCAACAATATCATGTCAGACAGAAATACTTCATTAATAGGGTTTTTTGTTTTCTTGTTTCTAAATTGCAAGAATAGAAATATGTTTATAAAACATAAAAGATATGATTCACTACAATTTTCATAGGGTCCTTGAAGCAAAAAAAGAAAATTGCTCAGTCCTTCAGTCTTTAGGAAAAAAGATACTGTTCTTAGAGGTCTGACAGAATAAATTTGTGGATCGGAGTACCTGCCTTTGGTGAGGTTGTGAATGCTGCTCCTTCTTTTCTGACAAGTCACTTCATGTATTATTAGATAGTACAGAAGAATGGAAGTAGTTCCTTTTTTTTTTTCCTTTGTTTCTCAGATTTCAAGGAGGCAAGCAATCCCAGAAACAAAACCTCTGCTTCTTCCCCTCCCACATGCTCATCCTTTTGGATTTTTGATCCTTCCTCTTGGTCCTCTTCTTTTTGCTTCTAAGCCTTTAATTCAGTTAATATTTTCTGACTTTAAACTACAGTCTTTCATGCCTCATACACTCTGAAAAACACAATTCTTATTAATTTGCCTTTGTATTAATTACACAGCATCTTTCATTCAATTCAGGCAAGAGGAAAACAGAAAGTTGCTCTTACTGCCTTGGGCTTTCAGGCTCTTTCTTTTGCCCTTGCTGATCCTGGGTTCTGTTACAGCAGGTAATGCAGGTGTGCTGCCGCTGTGAGCCATGTCCAACATTCAGCCTTCAAAACACATAAGGCAGAAGACACCTCTAGAGCCAGAATGCTGTAGTATTAAATATCCTACTTTGTCACAACCCTGTGCACAATGCAGAGTAAGTGACACTAAAATCATCAAAATAGACCTCTTATTAAAGAGAGGGTAGCTAGTTACACAGTGGTGCTGCTTAAGCCCTTTGCCAAAACACCCTCATAATTAGGTCCAACAGCTGAAAAGGTTAGTGAACAAAATGCCTAGCACTGGACCCCTGGAGGAGAAACACCTTTAAAGCACTTAATGCTGTTGGGGATGACTTCCCACTAATGTGTTTATTTTTGGTGCTGCTTGTGATTCTTCAGGTTTCTGAGGAAACCCTAGTAAATACCTGACACAGGTCAATAACCTTTTAAAAAGTGGCTGGAGACAGAAGAGAAGCTGCTCCCTTAAAGGTATTTCAGGAGAAATTTCTGAATATAAATGTGCTGTATTATCCCTGTGGGAAAATCTCCTTGAGGGGGGGAATTAGAGAAAATTGAGACCTAATAGAAGCATAGTATTACAGAAAGCTTTTTTAGGGTAAAATACACCTATTGCCTTCAGGATGGTTGGCATGCATGGAATCTACATCACCACAGTTCCTTAAGCAACACATCCTGCCAGCTGAGCACCTGCTGATAGGAGTGACAGAGGATGGAGCAGAGTGGAGACACCATGGCCAGGCTTTTGTGCTCCCTGCAGGAGTGGGAACTTGCTGGCACCACACAGCTGGTAAACTGCATAGCAGTTGTCACATGAAGAATCTGTGAGATGTCCATGGCTGAGCCAACCATTGTGGCAAAATTACTTTCCTCAGGTGAAATAATCTCATTGTAATACTAACACATACCTCCTTCTCAGTTACCTGCCTCCAGGGTACTACTACAACTCACTGGGCACACGATACTGGTCAGTAACAACAATATGTATGACTAGAGTCACTCAAGCTCCACCTAAATGTGATGGAAATGGACTACTCCTGGACTGAAATAAGTCCAGACAGGGGTGGGATTGTTGTCTAAACTCCCAGATTACCCAACTCTCATTCAGTGTTCACAAAGCTAGGTCAATCTGACTCGCTCTAAAGTTGTTATGAATGGACTTCTAATCAAGGCAGTCAGCCTTGGAGAGCATGAGAACACAGTGAAAAGAACATCATTATCTAAGTTACACAGAAAGAAGCTTTCAAGTGAGGAAAGTTCTGGCTATCAGAGAAACAGGGTCATAAGGTGCTGCAGTCCACTGACATCAACAGAAAATTGCCTGAAAATAAGGCAGAGATAATTGTGGTAGTGGGAGATAATGATGTCCAGCGCAAATAGCCCCCCCTAAAGAGGGCAAAGCCCTGCTTGAGGAGCATGCGTAGTTAGCAGAGAACTTCAGTAGTGCTATCTGAGGATGGGTACTAATTTGCATTAGAAGCGAGAAACTTGTAACCAATCCTGTGTCTGATGAATGAATATGCAATGTACTATGAAGTGTAAAAAGTGAACAGATGGAGAAGAGAGGGGAAGATTCCATTGTAATTTCTGGGATCAGTCAACGGGCTGAACGTGTCTTCTCCCCCCATAGGGATGCTTATTGGTTAAGAACTTTGACTTATGCATGATAAATAACAAATTAATTCTAGCTGTCATTAGTAATTAAGGTTTTGGTTGTATATAGTTTGGTAGTGTATCATTTCAAGCTTGTTTTTGCAGACAGTCCCTATCACCAGCAACCACGAATCTTAACTTGCCATGATTTTGTAATAAAGAGCGTTATTCTGCAAACTGTTAGTGTGAGTCCTCTGTGGGCACTAACAGTTGCTGACAGCGGGTAACACAGTCACACAAAGTGGGAAGACCCGCCAAGGGGTCTCCTTGATGCTGTTGACACGTTTCCCTGAACAAGGCAGTTGAATTGCCATCTGATCCAGTGGGATTGTTCGGTGAAGGGTCCCTGTAACAGGACACTGACAGACTGGTTGGGCACGAGGGTCTCAGTGGCTTTCCTGAGGCTCTAATAGATGGATCAAACACCTGGGGTTGAGAGGATTCCCTCCCCACCACCCCGCTTTTCGCTTGACAGACCCCCAGGCGTTTTTTTTCAGTTTTCACCAACTCAGTGTAACTAGTTATAGCTCTTTTTATAGATTTTTACACTTCATCAAAGTGCTTATATTTCAATTTGAATATTCTTCAGATAAAAATGAGATAGAAAGAATGTTAAGAATGGTGACAGACCTTTAAAAGGAGATGCCACAAGCTGTACTTCTATTGGGAAAGTCATAAAATTGAAGCACCAGGGAGTTCAGAGGGCAATCAGTAGCTGCAGTGAGGCAGAAGTGGTGTTCAGTGGATGTAGCAGATTGGTAAAGACAGTGTGTAACATCATGAGAATGTAAAAGTAGAGGAGGGTGAAGAAGCTGTGGGGTGGGTCTGAAGAGCTGCTTGAAAGTCAGACACTGTTGGAAAGTGCTCTGTGATGTGTGTATATATAACAAATAATGGTGTATAACAAGTGGGAATAAACAACTGGATTTATTCTCATTGATCAAAAAGTGAGTGGGAGAAGGCTGTTGAAACTAGAGAGAGTAACTGGAGCATGGGTTTAGGGAGCATGTCTGGGGTTGTGTGCACATGGTGAACCGTGCTTCCTGGAAACTTGGATCATTCAAAACACTAGTGTTGTTGAGTGAGATATGGAGTTAGCTCTCTGCTTATGAAAGAAAACTATTCTATCGATTATATTATCTGCCCCGGTCCCACCTCTTTGCTGGATTATATAGGTGAAACTAGGAAGGGCTGCCAAAATAACCTGGAGCAGTGCATACCATTTAGTCTCAGTACCCTTAGGTAAAGACCATTGGTTCACCAAATGCATTTAGGCTGATACCTTATTTCTTGGAGTGCCCCCATAATGAAAAAGTCACCCAGGGATTTCTCTTATTGCTGAGGATGGGAACTGTGTAATATTGTAATGTATGTAGCCAGGGGCTATATGCATTATAGCCTTTTTTTTTTTTTTTCCTCAGAATGAGAAAGCATGAAATAAAATGGCAGGAATTATGACTTTTCTAAAAACATGTTGGATTTGTAAGATAGTGGAATACTAGAGATGAAGGAGAAATAACTAGAAAAATGGGGAAACTAATTGTTATTGAAGAATATCACATAATGTGGTGGTCAACTGAAGTAAGGGGCGAGGCTGGGGGATGAAGTGATCAAGAGCAGCCCCATGGAGAAGGACTTGGGGGTACTGGTGGAGGAGAAGCTTGGCATGAGCCAGCAATGTGTGCTTGCAGCCCAGAAAGCCAATCATACCTTGGCTTGCATAAAAAGAAGTGTGGCCAGCAGAGCAAGGGAGGTGATTCTGCCCCTCTACTCTGCTTTGGTAAAACCCCACCTGGAGTACTGCATCCACCTCTGGAGTCCTCAGTAGAGGAAAGACACAGATCTGATGGAGCGGGTCCAGAGGAGGGCCACAAAAACAATCAGAGGAACGGAACACCTCTCCTGTGAGTAAACACTGAGAGAGTTGGGGTTGTTCTGGAGCCTGGAGAAGAGAAGGCTCCAGGAGACCTTATTGCATACTTTCAATACTTAAAGGGGGCTTATAAGAAAGACGGGGACAGACTTTTTAGTAGGGCCTGTTGGGACAGGACAAGGGGTAATGGTTTTAAATTAAAAGAGGGTAGATTTTGACTAGATGTAAGGAAGACATTCTTTACAATGAGGGTGGTGAAACACTAGAACAAGTTGCCGGGACAGGTGGTTGTCATGGTTTAGCCCCAGCCAGCAATTGTTAAAAGCGTTTTTGTGCATTGACCTCAGAGGATCCTCTGGGTCCCTTCAGTCCTGCTGCTCTTCCAATATCACGCAATGACTAAAAGAACATCTAGAATTTGTTTTGGCTCTTGTAAGAGAATACTTCTTGCAGAAAGCAAGCAAATCTGATTTTGTTTCCTTCCATATTAAAGTGGGAAAGTAAGCTGTCCCTGCCTTTCTCCACCCCCCAGCACAACTGCTGCAACAGTGTAATGTTTTCATCTTGTATCTTTACTTGATCACTTCAAAGTGGTGTCCTACAACAACAAAAAACACAGCTTGCATCCTCATCAATCCTATGCTTGGAAGTACTTTAGGGTTTGGAAAGTTTCAGCATTAACAAACCTCAGGTCTCTCTTGTATGAAGCCCAAGAAAGTACTGTCCTGTTAGCAGTCATCCTTGATCTGTGAGCTCCTGACTGATGGTATTCCCTTTCTTAGGGGATGTACTCAGTTATTGAGAAAGGGGTGCAGTGAATGAGATATACTAAGTAATGTTCATGAACTGGATTTCATAATAAATACAAATAAAGTTTTAATTACAATAAAATTGGCTTCACATTGATCTATTATGCATATTTTGTGTAATAAGGATGCCTATTGAAAAGATGTCAGTATAAGTTAAAATAACGTCTTATTCTGATGCTTCTACGTAAGTGCCCATAAGAGGAGGCATAAATATGGTGAATTTTTTCACAGTTACTGAATAATGTTTCATCCTTATTTTGTACTTGGAATAATTGTTTCTCTGACTAAACATCATTTCTCGCAGACTAACCTATAAGTATTTACCAGAAATGTGCTGAGCTGTTGTAACCTAAACACATTCACTTCTATGAAGGTAGGCCTGTCTATGTGTGTACTGTCAAGTGGAAGTATATGCTGCTGATGCTACTTTTTTTTTTTTTAGGATGCATCCTCCTCCCTCCACCTGAGCTATTGAGAAAGTTGGTCTTCAGCTGAAGAAACCTCTTCCTTCAGGCTACTTGTCTCTGTAGTTGTGCTGCCTTCTCTTGCACCTCAGCCTTGACAGAGGACCCCAGCTAGATATGGAGATTAATGTTTCCTTGCATCTGATGCATAAGGTCCTGAGCTTTTCTTAGAATAAGCAAGTACTGATGCTGCCTTAAACATCTTGATCCATGCTTTATATTGGCTGACCATGGAAATGGGTCTTAGTCACTTTTCTGTCTCATGTTTTACAGCCAAAAGTGCCTTACTGGGAGAAGTACTTCAGCCTTCACATGAGTAATTTTTCTGGTTTCAGCTGGGATAGAGTTAATTTTCTTCCTAGTAGCTGGTACAGTGCTGTGGTTTGGATTTAGTATGAGAATAATGCTGATAGCACACTGATGTTTTAGTTGTTGCTAAGTAGTGCTTGCCTGAAGTCAGAATTAAGCGTCCCATGCTCTGCCAGCGAGCACGTTCACAAGAAGCTGGGAGGGAGCAGAGCCAGGACAGCTGACCCAAACTAGCTAAAAGGATATTCCATACCACAGAATGTCATGGTCAGTACATAAACTGGGGGAAATTGGCAAGAGAGGGACGATTGCTGCTTGGGGACTGGCTGGGCATCGGTCAGCAGGTGGTGAGCAATTGTATTGTGCATCACTTGTTTCTCTTGGGTTTTAGTCCTCTCTCTCTCTCTGTAACCTCCCTTTTCATTGCTACTACTACTACTACTACGTAGTATTTTTACTTTATTTCCATTATTAAACTGTTCTTATCTCAGCCCAAAGGTTTTACCTTGTTTCCCGATTCTCTTTCCCATCCCACTGGGGGAGGCAGGGGACTGAGCAAGCAGCTACATGGTACTTACTTGCCAGCTGGGATTAAACCGTACCAGTAATAAAAAGGCTCAGGGAAGTATATTTTCAAGATGCCACAGGTATTACATGAAAGTAGTGACAGCAAAATTGCTGAAAGAGTTGGTGATGTTTTATTCTAATGAAGCTGCTTACCTGGGATCTTTACTCCTTTTGAACAGTGAGACTCAAAGGAGAGTCAGAGGGCCTGACTGCTTGAATATTCAGCCTGTGCACTTCACAAACCTGAAAGCACTCAAGTCCTATGCCTTGTGAAGTGTTGACTGATTCAGGCTTCTACAGGAAGACATTAGCAAACCATCATTATAAAAGTTCAGACCTAGGAAATTGTGACCTTGCAGAAGAATAGCTCAACAGAAGTTATTTGCTCCAGCCAGATCCTTTGGAAATGAATGGTGCATTAAAATTCCTCTTGCTACCTACAAAGCCTTTAGGATTTGAGCCAGACTTTTACATGAAAATGAGTATTTATTCTTCTGTGCCCTGAACCCTGGGGTTTGGAAGTGCTCAGCCTGAAAAATTATAGGCTCCATAAAGGCTTACATCTTCTGCATAAAATTTAAGGATCTGGCGGTGCAAGACAGTTTCTCTCCAGGTACATTCCTGGCACAGGACCTTCCCCAAAAATCGTAAAAACAGAAATACAGAATGGCTGAGGTTGGAAGGGACCTCTGAAGGTCACCTGGTCTGACACCCTTCCTGAAGCAGGGCCAACTACAGCCAGTTGACCAGGACCACGTCTATATGGCTTTTGAATATCTCCGAGTATGGAGACTCTACCACCCTGCTGGGCAGCCTGTGCAGTGCTTGGTCACTCTCACAGTCAAAAAGTGTTTCCTGATGTTTAGAGAGAATCTCCTGTGTTTCAATTTGCACCCATTGTAGCTTGTCCTGTCAAAAACACCTCTCTGGGGACTTGGAAGAAGTGCACGTAGACTGATAACACTGTGTAAAACAACCTGGTCTTTTTCCTTAGCAGGGCCTAAGCTTTCTCTGGGGCTTTTGCTAATATTAGCCTTTAACAGACTGTGCAATGCTCTGTTAAGGGAACATCCCAAGTAAATCCTGTGTCTTACTTCCCTCTGCTGACAGCTGTCCAGGAGGTGCTCCTAAGCTGTGGATGGAAATGCCAGTTAAGTGGTGGTGGTGGAGTTAAGAATACATATTTCAAAGGAGACATCTCTACAGATTTTCAAAGATATGTTATATTGCTCTGGTAAGTCTTCACTTACTAGGTCTTATATTCTAGCTTTTTAACTGGAATTTCCTGAAATTCTTGAACATTAAGACTCTTTCCTTGCAACAATATAAATTCCTTCTAATTTCTCACGTTGCTCAAGTTTCCCTTTGGATGTCAACAGCAATGTAATGCATTCAAGGGAGATTATTGTGAGCGAAACTTCAAGATGTTCTTAGAAAGCATTTTCTCTGATAATGTAGACCAGAGATCTTTATGAGAACCCAGGAGATGCTTAATTGTCTTAATGAAATTTTATCTTGTATTAATCCATCCTGGTCCACCTTGTATAAAACGATGAAAGTTTGAGAGCTTCAAACCCACCAAAGCAGACAAGGAAGCTCACTAGGAAAGATGTTAGCATTCTTATTTTTCTAAGTACATGTAAGTACTGTTCAGACTTTGTTCAGCTGGAATAGGTCAAGAATTTGGAAGGAACTGTCATGATATAAAAACTCTTTGCTAGGAAACATTTTGCTAGGAAATATTTCTTATGGTACCTATTTATTGAGGCAGTTGTCTCCTCAGAGGGTAATGGCTTTAGATATAATTTTAACATTCCAGGTTAAACAGCTCTTGTTATCTTTATTCACTGCTCAAGAGGTTGAGATTTCAGTTCTTAAGACAATTGAATTATGCTAGAATAATAGTAGCAAATTGCATTCAGATAGGAATGCAAGGAGTGTAGTAGCTTGAGATTGCACATAGGAGCTGAATTGCTCTTTAAGATTCATTTCATTTTCACTGTTGTTTTGAAATCCATCTGTACTGAATCTCTCCTGTGGAGACAGGTTGAATGAAACTGATATTTCTCAGTACTACAGTTATTACACCATCTTATTCACTTCTCTGAGATAAATCATTCTTCAGGATGAAGATGCAGTGGCCTTTAATACTCACTGATTCTTATTCAGTTTCAAGAAAAGGGAATTTAAAACTATCTTTACATTCTGATTTTCTGAAATAGAAAAGTTATGAAAGTGCCAGTGTAATCTATAAACTTTACAGAGTAGGATTAGACTTTCACAAGAGAAACAGAAATGCAGGCCAGTATTACTTTCTTGAAGGGACACAGGATCCAGCAAAAGGCTATAGGCATTAAATATTTGAATAAAAAAAGAGTTTTTTTCAGAAAGAGATACAGAAGGGAATGACATTTTGACAATTTGCTCTTACTCTGTAGAAGTAGAGAGGAGTGTACTGCAGAGAAAAATAAAATATGGGATATTGCCTTTCCCTCCCCTTTCTTTCTTTTCATAAAAGTTAGTGGTGTAAGTAAATTGTCAAGCTCTTGGCGTTAGATTCAATGGTGGACATTGATTTCTCCAAGGCACAGATTAGCATGGCTGTAGTCCTGGACAAAATATCTTCATGGATTCTGTTCTCTCTGTATTTGGTTGTGCACGCTGTCTCAAAATGTGATATGCTTTCTTGAGGTGTGGGGCAGGACAGTGAGTAGGAGCAACGTTGCTTAAATCAGAATTCACTACCATGTGGCTAGAAGTTGACTGTACGCATAATGTAACTAGCTTTATAGGAAAAGCCTTCAAACATACTGGAGCTGGAAGGTATTTCTCAGGCTAGATCAGGGGTCCTCAAACTATGGCCCACTGGCCGGATACGGCCCCCCAGGATCCTCAGTCTGGCCCCCAGTATTTACAGACACACACACACCCCCTTCCACCCCCCAGGGGTTGGGGGGGAAACCAAACAGCTGCAGATGGCTGCCTGCCACTTCATCCGCGCTGGACCCCTGTTTAAACAGTTTGAGGACCCCTGGGCTAGATGCAGCTCCTAAGCATCATGCTTTTAAATCCTCAGGGTGGTCCTGATCTGGATCCTTGCACCTCAAGTACGGTTGGGGATTTCTGTTCTGGGGCTTCTTGTTTCATGACACTGTAATTCTTGAGAATTCAGTTACACACAAGTCAAACTTCTCTAAGAACAGAAAAAATTAAACTAAGGAGGGTGAAAAGATCTTTTGAAGTTGGTTCATTCTGCTTGTGCCTGAGGAAAGCTGTTCAACAGAATCTCTGTTCAGGCTCAGATCTGCCAGGCTCCCACCTCTCAGGAGGGTTACAATAACTAACTGCAGTTATCTTTGATGAACAGGGTTTTCTTCATTACTTTCTGCTTAAGAAGTTTTTCTCCAAAATATATCTGTCTCCTGCTGCATATCTGTGGAACACCTGTGATAAACATTATCTTGCTCCCAGCAATAAGCGGTAGCTCTTGCTCTTGAAGATAACATGGTGTATATATCTGGAATCTGAACATTTCTGTGTAAACCTTTCCTTAATGCAAATATCTTCCTCCCTCAAATCTATGGAGTTTCTCTCTTCAGTATGTCTTGTTAATTAACATTAATATTCCTTCTTTTATAATTAAGGAGTTATAATGGAATGCAGAAAACTCTCTGTCTCCAGACAACCTCTGAGCTTGGTTTTTTAGGTCTTTAGTATAGGGTTAGATACAGTGTCACATCAATTAATCTAATTTTATCCCATGTCATCAAGGAGCTACTCCCTGCTTTGTAGTGGTTTACCTAAGCTGAAACTCCACCCATGGTACCTTTCTGTTTAAAAGCTTCTTTGCAAATGGTCATCTCCCTACTCCAGCTTCTGGGAATTTATTTATTATTTTTTCTGCATAATTTCTAGAAAATTTTTCTTCCATCTGTAATGCTACTCCTTACAATGAAGCACAGGGTTCAGCAGAGTAAAAAACATTCTGTACTTCCAGCTGCAGCTCAATCTGCAGTTCTTTTCCCCGAGTGCATTTTTTTAATATATGGACACTGTGCATGGGAAGATGTCCTTAAGAACATCAAAAATCAAGACAAACAGACATGTACAACCACATACAAAGAGCCACCAGCTGCGATATGCATGACTGAAAGCAGTAAGCAATGTATAAAAGTGGTGAAATGGTAAAATTGCTTATATGAAAGTGAAGGGAAATGTAGCCTCAGCTGTCTGTAACCATTCTCTCACTATTGCAACATAATCATTGTTTTGGTTACTGCACAGAACTTAAATCTCAAAGCCAGCAATGCAGACAGTACATGTGCTGAACTTAGAAATGCAATACATGTGGCATTAAAGGTGGCCTATAATTGGGCTCATTTAAGCAATTACTAGATATGAAATGGATTCTTTGTTCTCTCTTGGGTATAATGTTCAATTAACAGACTTCTATTAACATTCAGGTTGGAGAACAAGACCGGACTCAAAAGTTAATTGAGTTTAGTAGCCTGTTGCATTTGAAGATCTGAAATCAACCTTCCTTCACACTTAATGAGCTAGAGCTTTTTAATTTGGAAAAATATTTGTTATAGTGCTCTAGCTGTTATCATTATAAATGCCTAGGGACTTCTCTAGTTTAATTTGTTGTGCTTTCATTTGAAGTTCACTACAGTACAATTTAAATGGTAGAATGTGAACCAGAGGGAAAAATTGATCACCTCTTACAGAACATTCTTCGAAGACTGAATAAAACCATGCTGCAAGCCCTGACAAAGCTATAAAACAGACATTAAGAGCAGATGATTGTTTATGGTGGGTGACAGGATTCATGTCAGAGTCAAACAGCACAGTTTGGAAAAGGTTATTTATGCCCTACACAATCCATCTGGAGAGGGTTCTTCTTACAACAGAAAACATAGCTTTGGGATGCTGTGGTTTTTATTAGATTAGAAGGGCTAGACGAAAAAGAAGTCAATGTATTTCAGTTATAATTCTAAAAATTTGTCCTTGTTTCTGTTGTTACTGTAAAGTAAAAATATCTGCAAGGTTTCTTTTTGCATTATCTTAACTTAGCAGATTTTCAGTCTGGGTTTAAACCTGAGGATAGCTAAAATATATGTGAAACAATGCTGGGAGCAATTGATTGTTGCCACTTAACTTCCAGTTCTTTCCATGCATCAGGAAATTAGGTATAAGCATACCTCAAAAGTTCTCTTGCCTAGGACAGGTGCCTATGATTGAAAGTTGCTTCACATCTTTGTCTCTGTGTAAAAAGTAGTGGTATAACTAGAGAAATTATCAAAGTTGTCAAAACTTTGTTCATCTCAATTTACAAATAGTGTATTAGAATTCTGCTTCATAACTAGAAATGACAAAGCAGAATTTCTTAATATCATCAGGGATTTATTTGATCACAAAGAACATAAAAAATGCATGGTGTTATCTAAATATTAATGTTATACTTAAACTTGCATGCTTACAGCAGTTGAGAAAACATCTAAATCTTTAAGATTGTTTGTCTTGTTTTATGTCTACATGTGCTTTTAAGGGAAAGAAAAGTATTAGTCATGATGTACATAGAGGAGTGACAGTGTTAGTCTCTTGAGCAGAACTCCCAAGCCATGTAATTCCAGGATTGCTATAGGAGTGTTGATCCTATAACTGTGGTCTTCTGGAGGTTGGGCTAGCCCATTATCTTCATAAAGCAGCTTCCAGAGAAAAGGCTGTGGACTGCAGTTCTGCTACGGCAACACCACCTCCTCCAGAGAAAGTCATAGGAAAATATTGACTAAAAGGCTAATCCATGTATTTGCTTTTTCTGTCAACAACACAGTAACATTGTGTATACATCCATGGGTCTGATAACATTATAAACTTTCTAACAAAGTTGGTATGTGCAGTGAAGAGACTGCATAACCCCTTTCCTTTGACTGCATTAATCTGCCCTAACATGGAGCTGTCTGAACAGCAAACGTGGATGTGATCTTGGTGGGCTGGGGTATGGGCTACTCAGCACACATTTAAATGCAGAAGATCAGATACCTAATTTCATTTAACAAGACTCTTAAGTTACAAAGCATCTCTTACAAGATATGCATTCCCTTTAAAATGGCTTTTAATTACCTTTTAAATCCCTACGTAATGCTTTGCTTTAAGTGGTGCAGTTGTGGATGCAGCATTATTAGTTGCTTTGGAAGGACTAGGACTCCTGCCTCCCAAGTCTGCCTGAGGCTGATTTAATTAAGTGACATTTCAAACCTCCAGGCAGAAGAAATGACTCCATTTTGTAGTCAGTGTGTTCCCTTGAAATGTACATGTCATCCTCCATTTGTCAGGCAGTACTGTCACTTGATTTATAGAAGGAAAACCGCGTATACCCATCATAAACAAAATTAGCAATAATCCTCCTCAAAGGTAGCTGAGTACCAGCTTGTCCTTTTTTTTTTTTTTTTTTTTTTTTTTTCCAAGAGGGTGGTAGCATAGGTTCAAGAGCTTGATTTTAGAAAATAATACATTGGTTGAGCTACTCACACATAATAGAACATAATTTTTTACCCATTGTCCTTGACAGGAAGAGTTTTGTTGCCTTTACTGGGTCAGATGTCACAAGCCTAAAGCAAGAGATTCTCATCTACATCAGTACAATTGATTCATTCAGAAGTAAGACTCTATGTTATAGTACTTCAGTGTGAAGAGACTGAGACAGGTCATGTCATGGATTTTTTTTTTTTAAATGGAGAAGTAATAACTGTGGGTCAGTATATTTGGGCAACAGATGAGCTGACTTCTTACTGAAAGAAACTACTTAGGAATAAAAACCTTAGGCTTACTAGGTTGATGAATCTGCAACCTGTTTATTATTTCTGTGGGAAAATATGGGCTCCCAGCAGCTGCATTAAATGTTCTGCTGTAGGGTGATTTGTCAGTGCTGTGACAATTGCTTAACTGTTTAGGGATCATCAGATGCAATATATGTTTCATCATTGTACACAATCTACACCTGAAAAGAAATTGTGTTATTACAATGCATCGAGCATGTCCAATTTCAGACAAAGCAAATTATTCTGAACATACTTCCTTCCACTTCTAATGTATTTTTACAACTACCTCTGGGTATATTCTGGAACATGTCATTAAGAGAAAAGGGAAAAAACTGTTCAGTTCTAACCAAACTCTCACATTTCAAATTGTCTGTTCCAAGAACAGAGGGATGGGTTGTAATACATTGTTGAACTGAAAAAATATTCATCTTGCCAAGAATCCTTAAATAAATGATAAAGTGTAAATATATTCAGACATATACTGCTTGGCATAAACCCAAAGAAAACTGCAGCACAGAATACATATAAGCCAAAACTATGAACAGATGCAAAACAGCAGAAATCAAAGCTGATATCTAAAATACAGATTACCAGAGATAATATTTAGGTATGTTAGGGTTTCTTTTTTTCAATGTCATGTGGTACTTGGAGTGGACAGTATCCCTCACTGGTCTTCGGAAATCTGAAATATTAATGAAAACAGGCATGCTGCAGGTCCTGTGGCAGTAGTGTAAATTCTGCAAATCCCATGGCATGTTAACAGCAAGAAATTATTATAATTGTCAAAGAGTCGTAATGGAGTTTAAAATTCATTGCCTGTAATTGGGGGTACATCAGGCTTGAAAAGGTAAGGTTTGTTTGGGCTGAGAGCTTAACAGCTCAGTTACATATTTTAAATGTTACAAGATTGTTACAACTTTTTCTAAATGTATTCACATGGCAGACTCTGGTAAGCAAGGAACAAAAGCACACCCCAAAAGTTCCTGAAGTACCTCAAATTTTCTGAGGCAAGGGATCTTAACTGTTGTTCCTAACTTCCTGCTTGAACTCCCGAGCTATGTGCCACTCTGTCAAATGACTGAACAAATGCTACGGTTTGGCTCATGTTGTCACCGTAACATCCAAAAGCACTTGGAATTTTTAGAGCCTCGTGGAATGGAAAAATCCTGTGTTGATACCTCCTTGTTAAACACTTCCATCTAGTGATCCTTCTCCCTGAGCTGAAACTCCCCTCCAAAGCTGGTGAACAAGAGTATGACTGAAAATTCACCCTATCAGGTCAGTCATCCTGTCCTTTGTATTCACCAGTTTCTGAGCAGAAGTGATAGAAATGAAGCCAGACCTTCATTTCTTCTGTCTTACCAACAGCTTCAAAGCAAAGCCTTTAAGAGCAAATATTGACATTTCAAACATAAGTCTTACTGTTACCATCTTTGGTGACTAGGCCTTCTCTTACATTGTAGCTGTCTATACCATACTTCTAAAGGTTCAACGTTGAAACCTGATTGCAGTGGGGTTTTGCAGTGAGGGAGGAGGTTATGTCTCTGCACTTCAAGGGCTAACCTCTGAGGGGCTGAAAGGAGAAGACAGCTGCTTCTCATACATCCAGACAACTCTTCACAAGTAGTGTCCAGTCTGCTTTTCTGTAGGGTTGTGAAAGAAGGACACGTACCTTCCACCACTAGAAGAGAGTAGTGCTGCTCTTCATGGTTTTGCACTTTTGAAAAGACTGGGATTTTTCCACTATGAGAAAGAATCACAAACTTCTGATAAATCAAGGCTAAATAGGGGCATAAGAGCCTAGTGACTAGACTTCTCTCAAACTGATATCTGAAGAAAAGCATCACAATATGATTAAACTATCTGAGGCATGAATTGCTGTAAAAGGCAGCCTTTGGCAAGTCATCAAATCTGTTCCTCTGCTTTCTTTGCATGCCTAAGGTTGTAGCTGTAATGATGAGGAATGGACATTCTGAAGGCTTGCTTTCCCTCTGCATATTCCCCTTGCAGCTCTGAAAGCTGACAGTAAAATACTCTCTGTTAACATCTCACTCTTCATCAGTTCCACTAATGAACAGACTGTCTACTTCGCAAATAATGGCCACTTAAGAATCAATTGATTATGCTTCATAGTGAAGCGTTGTGCTACTGCAAATTCTACCAGCCAGGAGACTTTTGGCAGCTCTAGTCTGCAAATCTAGGTATCTTTGCAGATCTTTCTTGACAGTTCAGAGCACCTTAGTGAAAGGTATCAAGCTCTTAAGTAATGTTTAAATGTCACACCTCTGTACAGGAAAATAGAAGCCCAATGAACCTGAATGTAGATCTGTCAGTTTACCACAAGAAATAGCTTCTGTTAAGATTTATGTTCATTGTTAAGACGTTGTTAAGGCTATAAACTACAATATTTCTTAACCAAAATTAACAAAATAGGTTCAAATTCAGATTAATCTGTGTGCTGATACATTTAAATACATCTTCTATACAGCTGTAAGAATCTATTTTCCTGTTTTTAGTATAAATAAAATCAGGTTATCATGTTTCAATTTTGTGTACAGATTTGCCTTTATATGTATATGATAGGTAGATTTTAAAAAGCTTTTCTAAAATGACTTCACTGACAAAAGATGAATGCATAATGATCCTATCAAACCAGTAAATGCTACACAGTTAATGTTCTGTAATTGTGAGCCCCCGTGTCTTCAGTTCAAAAAGAGTATGTATTAACACATGAAGCTAACCCATACTGAGAAGACAATGCAAAGACGGATAGATTAGTGACCTAGCATATCTAACATCAATTAAAGGAACTGTTACTGTTAATTTTAATGAAAACACATTTTTGAGTGCTGAAGGATATGGTAACAAGGAAAGTCATGGACCTTCTAGTTTAATATTAAATACCACTTTAGTTAAATGCTCAAGTGATAGCAATAATGCAGAAGATAACAGTTGACAAAAGAAGATGAGCAATGGCATATAGCACAAACTACATTAAACTATATTAGAAGATTTATGACTTCCGTTAAATATTATTTCTCAAGGATAGAGGTATTCAGTCACAGGGTAACAGAGGAACCAATGACTTTCAGGAATCTGATACAAGCTGTGCATGTGTCAACACTGTCATGGTTTTAAACTAAAAGGGCTAGTGGTTTCAAACTAAAAGAGGGTAGATTTTGACTAGATATAAGGAAAAAAATTCTTTATGATGAGATTTGTGAAACACTGGAACAGGCTGCTCGGACAGGTGGTTGTCATGGTTTAACCCCAGCCAGCAACTAAGCACCACATAGACGCTTGCTCCCCCCTGCAGTGGGACTGGGGAGAGAACTGGAAGAATAAAAGTGAGAAAACACAAAGGTTAAGATTAAGACAGTTTAATAAGTAAAGCAAAAGCCATCATGCAAGCAAAGCATAACAAGGAATTCATTCACCGCTTCCATCAGCAGGCAAGTGTTCAGCCATCTCCAGGAAAGCAGGGCTCCAACACATGTAATGGTTGTGTGGGAAGTCAAATGCTGTCACTCCAGATGTCCCCATCTTCTTCTTCCCCCAGCTTTATATGCCGAGCATGACATCTTATGGTATAGAATATCCCTTTGGTCAGCTGGGGTCAGCTGTCCTCTGTGTTCCCTCCTGATTTCTTGTGCACCCCCAGCCTACTCACCTACTCACTGGTGGGGTGGGGTGAGAAGCAGAAAAGGCTTTCACTCTGTGTAAGCCCTGCTCAGCAGTAGCTAAAACATCCTTGTACTATCAACACTGTTTCCAGACCAAACCTAGAACATAACCCCATACTAGTTACTATGTAGAAAATTAACTTCCCAGCAAAAAACAGTACAAACACACTGGTTAAATGGTTTCTCTAAGTTCTTCCACTGGATGTACATCTCTCAGATTAATTCAGGTAATCTGTATCATAAACCCATGTCCTGGTTTCAGCTGGGATAGAGTTAATAAATTTTAACAGATACTAACAGAAAGTTATGATGTTCCTTGTCACTCAGCTTCTAGCTCTCTGCCTGCTCAGGCTCCAAAGGCACAGACATATGGATCAAAAAAATATTCTGTAGGAAACCTCATTGTGTGATAGCTGAAGCTAAAATCACTTAAAGTCTTTAAATCATAATCCTTCGGCACTCTGAATCACAGTCATAGCCAACAGGTGTAATATTTGGGCTACTTTATAACTTCAATGATCTGTAAATTTACTCTGGCTTGCTTGTATGTCCATGCCCCACGTAGACCTCAGCATTTGACAATGTCTGTCAACTGTTGATCCAAATGTTTAATCTCAGCCTATTACCTCTTTTTGTTTTTTTAAAGCTAAAGCTTAAGAACATGTAATTAAATGTAGCTTATAAATGTCAGACACAGCTAGGAATGCCAGGTAGTCAGTTTTTGTTTTTGTTTTTGTTTTTGTTTTTTCCATTTTAAAAGACCTTGCATTGTTCAGGGAAAGCTCTGTATCGGATCTTCCAGAAACAGAATTTTCATTATTATTCTTTCCTGTATGTTCTTACTTGTGGAGCTTGATGACAGGTAGCACAAGACAGAGGAAAATACTTCCCAATCAAACTTCAAACACTACTCTGAACACTAAATAATGAGCATTTTCTTCAAATGTCTACAAAATTTGGGCTAGCCACTTATCTAATAGTTTCAAAAGAATTGCCTAGCTATGGCTTATACTTCTAAGCTAAGACACCAAGCATCCTGTCCCTCTCAGAATGGATAAGGAATATATTTGGGAATTTTTCAAGCAGATTTTGTCATATCAGACAAACACAAAACTTCTCTCACAATGGATAAAGATTAAACTGGATAGTCACAGAGTAGTTCTGGAAATGCAGCTGTTGTGAGGGAAGGAAATGATGTGCAGTGAGATGGATAAAACTGTAAAATCTGGGTGATCAAAGGTAAAAATGGTATTGGTTCTCCAAGTTAGTGCTACATGTTTACCTCATACAGATGTTCTAGGAGAACCTCAGTAAATTCAGGTTAGGGATTAGTCTAAATAGAGAACTGCAGACCCAGCCTGTAGTTCACCTTTCAGTCTCTGCAAAGGTATGTTATATCTTGGGTGCATTGTAATGACCTGTTAGTAACCATGATGCTCTAGGAGCAAAAGCTGCCTTTACTAACCATGGATGTTGTCATCAGCTGTGTTACTGTACATCCTCATTGCACTGCAACATGGGTGATTCCAAGCACTTCTTTTCTCTCTGGCAGTCACAATTAACGTGGCTGCTGTTTAAAAACTGTGGTGATGGTTGTGAATTCTCAGAGACCAACATTTGCCGGAGTTTAGCTCTACTAGCTAAATCCTCTTGCCTGCATTATGGTTTGAATCTGTGTACCTGTTGACATGGCTGCATAGGTCAGTTCAAAAAAGCTAATTATTTCAGGTTCAGTAGCTGCAAGGTGTCAATTGTCATTCAGAGCTACAGATGATTTAGTCCTTATCACATAGGTCACCAAAGCAGGTGTGGAGAGTAAAATGAATCCATTAGCAACTGAATTGATATGTTCTTCTGAAGTGGCACCCAGAAGCTACAATTAAATTTATGAAATTTTAATCTTACTGTGAGACTCCTATCCTTTGTATGTTCTTACTGCACCAAAGGCATCACTGCAGTTGCAACAGCCTTCACACAAGCTTCTGAGGCTCAGCGCAGGCTGCCCAAACTGATGGACTTTGTGTCAACAAGCTGGTCAACAAAGCTGGCAGCTCAAGTGCCCACATTTCCTAAACCAGCTATATTAAAATCATCTCAGCAAACAGAAATAGAGGCTTCTCTTAAAAAAGCGGGGGTGATCTTGTATATATTTATTTTGGTTTTGGGGGGAAGGGGTTGGAGGGTTTGTTGGGTGTTTTTTTTGGCAACAGCTTAAATTAACAGGCCTTATTTTGAAAGGGATACAAGCTCTGTGTTCTATGTTCCCAGGGATCACAGTTGCACTGCTGGCCACAGCCGTAACTGTGAAATGCAAGGCCATAGCTGCAGCATACTGGTGTTTTACTTCCTGACTGCCACTCCAGCCTGTGATTCAGACCCACAGCACATCCCAGGGGATGGCAGAGCACCCACAGCCAGGCAGGGCCCACTTCTCTCCACCTGGCGTTGTTCTGGATTTGCCAGCCTCGCCTTGCACCTGTTACAGGCTGGCAAATACAGGTCTAGCTAACACGCCACAAACTGCAATGCTTGAAGACACCTGCTAAACAGCTTTTTCAAGCCTGTTTTCTTTAGGTTCTCAGTTAAATCTGAAATGTTTCCTTCTTTATCTCAGTCCCTCAGAGCAGTTGTTTAATGTTCTAGCTCTAAGCAGACATAAGGCACGGAGTTATACATTGCACACTCTTGTCACTCTCTTTTCCCTAGCCGAGCTACACACCAGGAACTCCCAAGGCACCCATCCAGTAGGGACCAGCGGCAGCACGGAGGTGACCATGCCGCTGGCTGGACTTCCCGAGGCTGGGAAGGGCCCTGCAGGCAGCCGTGGGCTCTGCCTCCCGCTGGTGGGACCCGGGCTGCGGCCGCTGGGCAGGAGCCAGGGGACGAACAGCTGGGAAGGGCCTCACTGGGGCCTCACCTCATGCTTGGGAGCTGCTCTGGGGCCTCAGCCCTGTCCCGGCCATCGCCCCCCCTGACCGCCCAGCCTGCCCTGGCACCCAGGCACTGCCAGCCCACGGCCCCCTGGCCCCCTCATACAGCAAAGGCCAATGTGGGAGAGGTGTGAGAAGATGTGCTGAATGGCATCCAGCTGGGGAGGATTTTAAGGAGAAAGAAGCTCCCCTTCTGCCCAGTGCCTGTCACTCTCAGCAGTTGGAAGCCTGGTGGATCTTTCCAGGCAAGCCCGCTGTCCTAGCTCGCCGTCCTTCGTATTCTGCCTGGGCAGCACTCAGAAGGCCCACGACACGCAGCTCGTTCCACTGGCAAACACTTACACTCGGGCGGCAGCGGTCAGCTGCTTGGTTTCCCCACTTTCTCAGAGTATTTTCACCTTATGTATCAGAGAGAAACCAGCCAGAATCAGGGGGGAAATGCCATCCCAACTTCTTTCCATGCCCACTTGGAGAGGTAGTGGGGACTCGCCTCCAGCATGTCTGGGCTGCTGATCTGACTTCCCATGCGGGAAGCACAGGAGTTACTTGCTCTGGCAGACGTGTCTGACACACGAATTTGTGGCTGCAATTTTAAAATAAGGATGGGAGAACTGGTTCTTGTTGTGTTTACTTATCAATGATTTCAGTGAGTGACCATTGTCTGTACATGTGAGTTACCTTTTCAAATTATATTTGATAACTTTAAATAATTAAAATATTTTAAATAATTTTTAAGGCCTTATTTTTCAATTATTTCTGAACAATCAGAAGTAGACAACTGGAAAAAAAAAATTTTTTTCCATGGCTGGCCACTGGAGTATGGAAATACAGTGGCTGATGCATGCTGACACAAGCTGAAAAAACAGACTGTTTCCCTGCGGTGGAGGAAAAAGGCCAGTAATTGAACTTCCTAAATGAAGTGCTGTCAGCCCAAATTACAACTTTGCAGCTCTTCCTAAAGTTCCAGACTCAAATTTCCAGATACGATTGCCCCTTTTGACACTATGAGCCTGCACTTCAGAACACCCAAACCACTGGAAATAATTGTTCTGCTTTTGAACTGTACCACCTCTGAACTGGCTGTGAACAAAAGTACTGTATTTGCTGCTAGTATTTGATATCATCAGGTAGCTCAAATGAGTAAACAACTAGAGGATGGTTATTAAACAGCTACTACTTTGCTGGGCAATATTAAGAAATACTCTGAGATTAGATTCTATCTGTTTTATGTTCCACTATGAAAATAAGATGCCTGATTGACTAACTTTTGTCTTGCTTACCTCCTGGAAAGTTTCAGGATCTCTTAAAAGACTGATTTTTCAAGCCCAGTGATCAGAAAGCTGAAGTGATCAGCAAGCTGAAGTGATCAGCATCATTTCCCATAGCAAATAAATAGAAAACTGATGGATCATGTCTCTGATGTTCCAGTAAGTATTCTTGAGAAAACCTTGTGGGTTTTTTCCCCCAAGTGTCCTAAAAACATGTTAGGAGCCACTTGAAGAGACAGATCTGTTGGAGTTGTTCCTTAAAGCGGTATTGCACATTGAAAGTTGACTTTATAAATAGCATTATGAATACTTGTAACACTTCAGTCTGGCTGTACAAAATGAACCTCTGCAAAGTGTTTACAAGTGTGCATGAATGTTATTTTTGTCATTTATAGAATCATAGAATGGTTTTGTTGACATGTTCCTTTTGCTTTCAAAACTGTAGACATAATTATGACCATTGCACCACCACAATGACATTGTCTATGCGACAATTATAGAACTTTCAACTCCTATTACTGATAAGACTACAGGCTTCTGCTATGACACTTTGCTGGTCAGATCTGCATTAAATTGCATGCTTCTCTTCTTATTGCATCCACTTTTGCTTATTACACCAAATGGTTCCAGAAACTACGATATCTTCTCTTGGGCCTGAAATGTATTTTGGAGTACGGCTGCTGCTGAAAAAGGCTGAGAAGAAGGAAAGAAGGAAGCAAAAGGGGAGAAAATGAATTTTTTTTTTTTTTTTTCCTTACAGGAATTCATGACTTCATAGGATTATATTGCTTTCCTTTATTAAGCACTTTTACACAGCTGACACAGATTTAACTACAGTAAATGGATATATCCTTTTTTTTTTACATAAACATACAATTTTAAGTGACCAAATAAATGGAGAGGCAGGGAGAAGGCTTAATCAAAGCTGTAAAAATGTTAAAAAGTGTGTGTGTAATGCATTTTTGTTCATTTTTAGGTAGTTATTCTTTGATAAGGTTATTGTAATCCCAAATTGCACTGGAAAATTCAATTACTTCTACTTAAGAACATGAAAATCCATTAGTAGTGTAATGTACCAAGAGCCTAAAAAATTGCTTTTCTGCTTAGCTATTAAATATGGTTGAAATGAATTACCTTTGTAATCATAATGCTCAATCTCAGATTGTCCAAGAAGGCAATATATACTAAACTTAAGTGAGGGGATGGGAGGAGACTGATTCTTTAAATAAATGGACTTCAACTTTTACTAGTGGTTTGTATGGCTATACGTAGAAAAACTGTTGATTGTACAACCCCTGTTAACATCATATAGTTACTACTACTACCATGTGTAATGTGTTGTTATTCTACAGCCTTTTTTTTTTTATGATGCTGGAATATGAAAAGCTAAAGAAAGATCACTTGTGGATAAAAACACAGGTCCCATTTACTGAAACTTTGGGAAAAGAATGTCCCATCTCCTTCATTACCATCTTTACTGGATTGCATATAACAGAACTTCTAAAGGTACAGATGCTTCTGTCAACCAACCTGGAGTCTTTCATAATCTTCTTCCCTCATTTTCTGTCCTTTTTCAGTTACATTTTGAAAAGAAAGGAATAAGCTACCATATCAATTTACAAGGGTTGTAAATACCTGTTTCTAACAGTTTTAAGCTGAAGCTAGCTCAGGAAAACCTTTATATACTCCTATATGCTAGGTCAGGAATAAAATACTATTTTTTATGTAATCCTTTTACCATCTAAAGTTAAACTGACCCTGCATGGTACTACAAGTCTTACATTTCAGTCTGATTTGTTTCATTACTTTCACTCATGAAAATGTGTCTTTAATAAATGTCTGTATCATACTGAAGGCTATCCCATCAATTTACACTGTTTACAAAGCATCTTCAATAGCAAATGTAATGGTGAGGGATAACTGCAGGCTGAATATATCAACATTTTACTACGAAGTCTCTCTAAGGTCTCTACAATTCTGCTTTCCATGTCATGGGAACAGAGCACAGTCCCTTTAAGCATTTGCAGAGAACTAAGGGCATGAACAGCAGCATGAATGGCAATAACTTAATTTACAACTGATTCCAGCCACTGCCAATGGGAAGCTGGGCATGATAAAGTATTAGCAATTTTCATCTGTTGGTATACTCAGTGTTTCATTCAGAGTCTCTATTTGGGGAGGGGAAAAGGGATGGAAATTTTCTAGCTTTTGCTCATTTGGCTTGCTACACATGCAACTGTCTGATTCACACTCAGATTGCCTGCAAACAGAAGTGGTCATTTAAGTGTATGTCTCATCTGTTTGCAAATGTGACCCTTAGCTATGACTTCACTTGCAGGTTAATGCCACAGTGATGTAATGGAAAACATTCATGCAGCCCAAAGCTGAGCTTTTCAGCCTAAGACAAAATAGAAAACGTTCATGTTTGGAAGGTTGTGTTTGCAACCAGAACAGACGAGCAGGTTTCTCTTTCCTACTTACATATTAAAAAGTGATAATATTTATAGAACATAAGGCATTTATAAGAATAGCAGAAAAAAATTGTCCAGTCAAATTCAGTTCATCCTTACTTATAGTTTTTAAATCAAACTGGTCGTATCCTACTTTCAGCAGGACCACAGGCTCATTGTGCACTTGTTTGGAATATGAAAAAGGGAGTTGCAGTGAAAAAAATCTCTCAGTTGCAGTTCCTATCTGATGCTTATCTTGGAATCCATCTACAGTAGGGCAAGAAGGAAGAAACTTTCTTGTTTAAAAAGGCTGCTAAATGCCCCTCTGGAGATTCTCATTCTATAGCAGAGTTCCTATAACATGCTGGGAAATTTCCTTAAGAATAAGATTTTCATGAATATTCACTAACAGCATGTTCCTTATATTATACATGATTAAACTTATCTAACTAAATTAATGTTAACCTGAGATTCTCCAGAATTAGGAAACTTGAACAAACCAAAATCACATTTTACATTGTTCATACTATATGAACCTTATGAGTATAGTTCCTTAACTGGGAAGTGGTTGCAATAGATCATAGACTCCACCTACAAGGTCTGTCAAATAAAGAAAATGTGCAAATAGTCTAACAAATCAGATTTTTCACTCATAGTTATAAAACACCTCCACTGTTTTTAGTAACTATTATTCCATCCAGTTATTTCTGGATGACCTGCATCAAGACTGATGGATGTTGAAGGAGAGACCTCACAGAATATTCTGTTTTCAGTGGTAAAATCATTACCACAGCTATTTGACAAAGAACTTGTGGGTGTCCTCCCAGCAAAAAGGAATGACCCTGATATGAGCAACAAGATGTTAGTTGAAATTTTCTATAAATACTGATATCAGAACATGCTTTAAAATCTGATTGTGCACAGCATTGAGGATACCAAGAGTTTATTTTTCCAAGGTACTATCCACCTAGTATAACTTCTCCCCTGGAATATTTATTAAATTTCTGTGGTGCATTAGCTATAAAGTATGTTTTTTTGTAATTTCCCTTAGAGTATTTATCTTTTCTATATTAATTAGAAATCTGTATTTATCTTAATACTAGTCTCTTTTGTACAGAAGTCTTTTTAAAAATACTACTTGAAACCGAGGATAATTGGGAATAGATCAGAAAGTAAAAATAACAAAAAGACTGCCAAATATTATTTCTGTCATGTGCTACTAGGATCTCAACTAAGATTTTGTGCAGAACATTAGCAACTGGAAAGCTAAATTTCCGAGATTAACTTTACCATTGCAGTAGCTGTGTGTATGTTACCATGGAAGCATACTTGAGAGGGAAAACTCAGCTGCAGGGAGGGAATTAATTTTCTCAATAGAGCAGGAAATAACTTTTACAATGCTAACTTCCTTCTTACATAAAACTCTTTGCAGGACTGTAAATCCAGACCAATAACCATTTCATGATTAGACCCAGTAGAAGAATAAAGTGCTAATAATCTACGAGCTGTCTATAGAATTGAGTTGATTCTATAAAATGGATCCCAGGCAAAGGCTCACATTTAGGCCAAATAGGAATAATCACTCTAGCAGAAAAGTGTGATACCTAGTCACACAGAAAAAACAACACGAAATGTCAATATAATTAGCCAAGTATTCAGGGTGGGTGTGGGTGGAAAACATATGTATGAAAGTGGAGGAAAAGGTGGGTTTGTCATTTGATTCTGTCTCTTCATGATTTCAGTAGGCTTTGATTTTGGAAGCCTACAATACAGTAGTGTATTACCATTCTGGGGACCTAATCGTTGACTTAAACTAAATTTAAGCTGAAAATGACTGGAGTGTTATATGGCTACACGTACAGAAGTACACTTGGCATATTTTCTTCAAAACCACAGTAAGAGTTAGGCTTTTAGGGGCTTTAAAATAACTTTACTGCCAGTCTAAGGGAACTTTGAAAATGGTTAGGACACTCTTAAAATACTACTCTGCAAAAATGTTGCTGAAAAAGGCAGTTTTGATTGGTGCTGGTGTATCACATTTCTCTTGTCATTTAGAAGATTTATTCATATTTGCTTATCTTTGGAAGGTGTTGACTATCTCTCCTTCAGTACTGCTATTACTAGCTGGTAGACCGGACCACTGCTAATCTCTCAGTGTATAATCCATTCTTGTAGCACTTAGTCGTGGGGCTTGGAAATGACCCTTACTTATTGCAAACAATTTACTCTTTTACAGTATTCTCCAATACAGCCCTGTTGTTAGCAGGGTGCAAAGGCAGTCTGTTTGTGATTTACTATATGTATTAACCTAAAGAACGTGTTGAACATGTTTTAATTCTATCTACTCTTTAAGTGTTGATCTAGCTTCTTGTATTCTCCTCCTTTGTCTTCAGCTTCTGACTGGTGTCTAAATTCCCTATGGCATCAGTGAGATGAAGGTTAAGACTGCATGTCAGGGATGAAAGCCAACTAAAAGCTGAAAAAAATATGGTGAAGGATTGAAGTGTAATACTTTATTTACATCAAATAATCCAGATTATATGTTGTATCAGCCTATGCTAATGGAGACAGAGCTACATTCCCCAGTAAATCCAGCCACATGCAGTTTTTATTTTGTCTATAACTTAAACTACAATGAGTTTGCTTCCCTGATCCAAAAACAAAACAGAGCATAAATCACTACAAAGAAGTATTTAAATAGCCTAATATGGTCATCAAGAGGAACTGATCTTGGCAGCCTGTTGACAAAGACAAACAAATCACAGGACAAAAAAGAATTGTAACAAGGAATTTAAAAAACCCCAAAAAACAACCAAAACATAGCTGACAAAGTGTTGAGCTGTTTGGTAACTTCGTGAATATTTTTTTACCTCAGTTCCCTCTCTTCTGTTTCATTCCATTGACTGAATCTATCACTAAAGCTGAGTTGGGGGTCCTTGTGGTTCCCAGCATTATCTGCTCACTAGGAATTGAAAATTAACTTTCTAGCTGACTGATGGCTGAGGCTGGCATAGCTTAATGAAATCACAGGTCACCAACAGATGTATTGGAGGCCATCTAGAGCAACCTCCTACTCAAAGCCAGGACTACAGCTGACTCTGGGTCAGCTGTGGCTATGTCTAGCCAGGTGTTCAAAACCTTCAACAACAGAGATGCAACAGCGTCTCTGTACAACCTATTCTTGTGCTGTGCTGCTTTTATTAGTGAAAAAGTTTTTCCAGATATGGAAACTCTGAAGGAATAATTTGTGACTGCTGCTTCCTCTTCCTCCTTCCTGGCACTACGAGGAGGTGCTTGGCCCCATAATCTTGGTACTGCTCTTTAACTAGCTGTACATGCCCCTTAGTCTGCTCTCAGTAAATGTAATGAGTCCAACTCCCTCCACCTGTCCCTATAGTGTACCTGCTGGTAGAGGAATTACAGAGGAATGAAGGCAGGTTAATTAACATTGATAATATACAGCTGTGGGCTGGCTTCAGGTGCGGTGAGTTGGCTGACATGGATAATGTGCAGCTGTGGCTTATTCTTGCTAAGTAGTTAAATAGCCAAGGGGTATGGAAGAGGAAAACCAGGTGAAGAGAGACCTGGAAGAAGCAGAGGGAGGAGAGAGCCTGCCCTGGATGTAGGGGAGACAAGCAGAGGCCCCAGGAGAAGCAGGGGGCCCTGATGAGGAGCCTGGAAAAGGAAAAATCTGGATGCAGCAGAGGCAAGAAGCAGGGTGGACTGGCCTGAAGAGGATGAAGAAACAGCATGGACAGCAGATGGGCTGTTGAATCCTTGTGGGGGATTGGTGGCTGTGCCAGAGCAAGGCATGGGAACTACTTTATTGAAGTTAGCGTGGTGTGGGGTGGTAAAAGCCTTGTTGCAGCTGGCTAGTTTGGATAGTGCTGTGTGTGATACATGCTCACAGCCTCTATCTATCACAGTTGTTCTCTGCAGGACCTTTTCCTGTTTCACAACAGCCTTTTCCAACTGGGAGGTGCAGGACTGGACAGTATCCCAGGGCAGACTTACCAGTGCTGAGCAGAGCAGGGATAAGAGCTTCCTAAACTAAATTACCTGAGTCTGCTGGTCATCTTTCTCATAATGCAGCCCAATGTCTGGTTTGCCTAATTTGCAATGAGAGCTTTATTTAATAAATAGTTTATTCGATAAATTCAGAAGAAATTGGGTATGGATAACAAGAAAAGAACTCTAAGCAGCTGAGTGAACAATAACCAGGGTTTCAGTCTGGGGACAAGAGGTGGGTTTGGCAGGAGTTTCAGCTAGATGGAGGAAGACTGGCAACTGTGGTCAGAAGGTGACAGGGAAGGTATGAAACAAGAGGAATTCCCTAAGATAGGTGCTCCTTCAGTCAAAGTTTGCACAAGGCTGCTATTTAACTTCAAAGACCTGTTCATATCATGAAAGTGCAAACAACAGAAACTAGATTAGCCAAAGCATTCTTACATTTGACAAGTCAGTACAGGACGTTCAGGATTTTTTTACCTGAAGACAAATCACTGGAATAAATGCCTTTAATATTACTCTGTTCTCTGAGGCCACCAGCTGCATACACTGGTTTTACGTAGGTCTCCATTTTGATGTGTTCTGGTTCTGCATTCTCCTGTGAAATGTTTTTGGAAATGTAGTGAAATCAAATTGTAATCGGATAGTGTAAATCTGTAGGAAGAGCAGTGTGTGAACAGCAGACAGCTAAGGTCCTGGTGTAGGATTGTGTGATGTCATAGTTGTGGTCCTGGTGACGTCTCCGCCTGTCATTTGTTGTACCAGGAAGTTTTGACATTTGTGATGAAACATTTAAGATGTAAAATCACATATCTGAATGAGAAATCTCCGGGGTTTTGGTGGTTTGTGTTTGTTTGGTTTTTTTTTTTTAGTTAGTATTGAGAGATTTGGTTCTCACTGGCAGTGACAGATGAGAAATGACAGAGGAAACTCTGTTTCTTGCAAGCTGAAGACTTGGAAGTTTTCAGGAAGGAAGAGTGAGGCATAACGTGTTGGTTTATATGTGTTGGGGGTTGACCCTGGCTGGATGCCATGTGCCCACCAGGGTGCATATGCCACCAAAGCATAGGGGTGCTCTGTCACTCCCCTTCTCATCTGGACAGGGGAGTGAAAATATAACAAAGGCTCATGGCCTGAGGCAAGGACAGGGAGATCACGCAACAATTGCCATCATGGGCAGAAGAGACTCAACTGAGGGAAATTAATTTATTACCAATTAAATCAGAGTAGGAAATAAAAAGTAAATCTTAAAACACTTTCCCCCCACCCCTCCCTTCTTCACAGGCTTAACTTCACTCCTGATTTTCACTACCTCATTCTCCTCCAGCAGTGCAGGGGGACAGAGAATGAGGGTTGTGGTCAGTTCATCACGTTGTCTCTGCTGCTTCTTCCTCCTCGGGAGGAGGCTCCTCACACTTTTCCCCTGCTCCAGCGTGGGGTTCCCTCCTAATGGCAGACAGTCCTCCAAAAACTTCTCTAACATGAGTCCTTCCCATAGGCCACAGTTCTTCACAAACTGTTCCAGTATGGGTCTCCCATGGTGTGACAAGCCCTGCCAGTAAACCTGCTTTGATGTGGGTTCCCATCTCCATGGGTCACAGATCCTGCCAGGAGCCTGCCCCAGTCTGGACTACTCTGTCTTTCTCTGGGATCCACAAGTCCTGCCAGCAAACCTGCTCCTGTGCAGGCTTCCCACAGGTTCACAGCCTCCCTCAGGCATCCACCTGCTCCAGTTGGATATCTGCTCCACTGTGGACCTACATGGGCTGCAAAAGGACAACCTGCCTCCTCATGGTCTTCACCACAGGCTGCAGGGCAATCTCTGCTCCAGCACCTGGAGCATCTCCTGCTTCCTTCTGCACTGACCTGGGTGTCTGCAGAGCTGTTTCTCTCACATGTTCTCACTCAACTCTCCAGCTGCAGTAGCCCTTGACACCATGAGTAGCCTGGTCCCACTGAGTGCTGGGACCAGTGAGGGAGTTGCTAACAAAGTGTTCATTTTTGCTTTGCTGATGTTATTGTAGTAGTCTCTTCACCCACCTGAATCTTCCTGAACATTAATCAGGTGCTTCTGCTTGATAAACCAGTGTGTTGAGCTGTTTGAGCTGGGTGTACAGAGCATGATTAATCTCAATTCCCATCTACCCAATGGCTGCAGCTAATAGTGACTGTGGCACTGAGCTTATGAATTCATGGTTACAAAATGTGACCCAAATAGCTAGATTTTTCTTCCAAGTCTCATCCTTTGGAGTTAAAGAGTTATCCTATACTGACAACATCTGGAGTCACTCTGGTAGAGATACTTTTATTTTACTTCCTCTTATTGAGATATTTTTTTCTTTTGGTACTGACTGAATCTTCTCATCATAGCCAAGGCCTCTGTATGCAACATGCCATCCAAATAAACAAGAAACAGTTGAAAATTCATGTATAGAGACTAAGGCAAGATAACAAATAAACACTCTGAAAAAGGTTACTCTGGAGAAATAAGACAATAGTAGAGATAATCCCCACTTGCATATGGAAGGGCCATTGCTTCCAAGCAGAAAAATGAGGAAGGATTCGAGTAAGGCCTGTAAGGTGGGACTGGAGGCTTAGAGAGGTCATGCTCCTCCATGGAGCCAGTGCAGAGAACCAAGAGACAGAAGATTGAAAATGAAGCAAATTTGGTGACAACAACATTCTTGCTGGAAAGAAGACTGGATGATTTTTAATCTTTTTCTGTCCAGCAAGACTATATAGTATTGTATCCACTTAAGGTAGCCTGCTTCTTTGGGCTGTTATATGAAGTATAACAGAGTATTTATCTGAGCCAGATCTTATGAAGCTCAATAGCTCCTTTTCAATAGAAGAACATAGAAGTGGATACTAATGTATTGTTGCTGAAAATGAAGCAAAAGCAAGAATAAAGTTGGATATATATAACAGGCATAGCAAGTGGGTTTCATCTAAATGGCACAGACTGTAGGTATGTTGTAATGAGTTGTAATTCAGCAGCTTTCTGCCAGTGAAACAGCACTCAGTCCTTTACAGTCTCATATTCTCCTCTTTACCAGAGAGTAAGATGGATGGTAGTGTTCCAGGACAGGATCTCATCTGTACTTTCGCAAGGATTATGTTCTGGGTGCAGAGGCATGGAAATACATGTCTGAGCATTGCTGACAAACTACACACCGTATCTAATACTGTAAATGTTGTATAAAGTCCAAATTGATTTTGGTTCTTCCAGTTTTCAGGAGTTTGTGCTAACTCAATTAATTTGAAAGGGAAACTCCTTTTTGCCTCGATACAGCTTGCTGAGGGATAAGGGTTGGGAAAAGAGGGAAAGCCTATTAAAAATCATTAAAATGAATGGTCTTGATGAGGGACATATTGTTTCTGTGAGTTGATGTGAATTCACTGTGTGGGCAGAAGCCTGCAATAAAGCAGGTTCTTAAATAAGAGAACAATAAAATTGTTCTTAAATGGGAGATCAGGAGTCTGCCTAGTGGAACAGGCAATCAGCAAAAGTCAGCTATTAATCTTTGAAACTTCTTATTTGGAGAACAATCTTCCATATGTGAAAATGCTCCTCTGCATACCCTGTCAAGGTAGAAGTTAAACCCTTCACTCCTCCCTGTTACAGGGAACACCGTAAGTTTCTCACCTTGCTTAAGTGAGAGCTCAATCGGGGGTGAGAATTTACCAGGCAGGAGCAGAGTTGGGCAAAAGTAATCCATTCTGTAATGGATCCTGCTGCACAGCAGTCCTCTTGCCCCCTGCTTACTTATCAGAGTGCTCTAACAAGGAAAATATATGTCTCTCTACAGCTGGATCTGCTTGGGAAGGAAGGTCAGGTTAGCTCAAGACCTGGGATTTGATCCCAGTCAGTTCTCGTTGCAGCTTTTCCAGCAGTAAAAGCTGCTTGCTCTGCTGCCTGCCCGCAGCCCTTCCCGATGCTCTGTTGCGGTGTGCCTGTGCCCTGCCTTTGCATTCCTGACCCCGACTTTGTCTTGCCCGCTCAGTTTCCTGGCCTGCCTCGAGAACTCTCATGGCTGCAGCTTTGCCTGTGGATTGCTGGACTGTGGCCAGCCCTGGGGCTCAGCTGCGGTACCAACCCTGCTTAAGCTTGGCTTACTGGGGTGTCGGGGGGCTGCACCTCGTGGGAGAGGAGAGAGGAGGGTACAGCCCTGCTGGCTTGTGGGCACCCGCTGCCCCACCTGGCCTGTGCCCCGTGGGAGGCACTGACTCCTGACACCTACCTGCTAGCAGTTGTTTGCACGAGCCTGTCCTAACCCATCTAAGCAAAAGCGTTGGTTCAAATGGGAGGTCTCTGGTGATTCCGTTCTTCCTGACTGGGCTAGTTTAGGGGAGGAATGATCTCAGCTTGTGGGGGAAGAGCAATGGTGCCTCTGGTGAGGAAACTGGTGAGCGGCTGGTGGCACCCTAGAGTCAAAGCTGTCTTCACTGGCACATCCGTTTCAAGAAGAGGATGTATCTACACCCTTACCCCCAAACTGGCAGAAAGTGTCTTCTCAGCTGCAGGCTAACCCAGAGAACCCAAAGGCAGCCGGATGGGGGTGTTTCCCAGGTACCAAAGTCCTTGCAAGCCTGTAAAGAGCTACCCCACTGGAAGCTGCTTGATGGTCTCAAGATTTAGTCCCAGGCATACAGGTCATAGTACAAATCCTGGGTGTTTCTCTGCATCTTTCCTGAGCACCCCTGTCTGGATATTATTTTTACTGTGTCTAAGATACCAACTAGAATACACAGGTCATAAAATGCAGCTGTGGCCAGTTCCTTTTAAAATCACAGGCACTAATACCTTTGTTAAGTTTAACACAGACATTAAAGCATCAGGTCATGGGGCTGAAATTTGCCTGTATCTCAGGGATAAATTTCCATTCCTGACACTCCAAAAACGTGATATGCAAAGAGTGGGTAACTGTGGCCTTTTGTATTACTTATCTTTGAGTATTAACTTTTTTGCTGCCACTTTACTACACCAAATAACACTTGTTCTTCCGTCTTGCAGATCTGAAACTGGGCTGTGTTTCCCAGTATTGTGAAAAAGTTTCAGAGGCTTTCAAACAGAGTAGACAGAATGCTTATTCTTACTGATGGAAACAAGATATGAAGTATGAGAACTGGGTCTATATCCCCAAAGGAGTGTGAGTGAAGTAACCCTCTCTGCAAATATCCTGCAGCAGAGTTTGTGATCTATCATTTAACTGTGAGCAGCAAAAATAACTATTTTCATTTAAGCTCCTCACAATAGAGAAGTAACAGTGCTCCAGTGTATATTCTGAAAGAAACATGCCGAGGAATTTTATTTTTTCAAGGGTGAGACTCAGGTTCTAGTTTATTTTTAATATCTGATCAAAATAGCCTCCTCTCACTTTATTCCATTTTACTTTCTCTCAAATAATTTGCATTGTTTCTTTTTCTGCCACTGACTTTCCAGCCAAGTTTCACAATAAAATTCAAGCCAGAACAAAATATTTCCCTAGATAAGTAGTAGGAATTGAAAACAAGTCTGCTTTGTCACACCAGTATTGCACTCTGTTATAGGTGCAACTACTATGTTTAGCTATTCTTCAGTAACATAAGAAGTCTAAAGGGAGTAAAGTAATTTCCATTACTAATCATTTTCAGCTGTCTGCAGAACTGCATGCCGTTTTGCAGCTGTCCCATCCACTAACACATCAGCTATCAACAGAGCTACTTCAGTGGAGATAAAACATAACGAAACTATACTGAACAGAAGACAGTCAGGTTTGTGGAAACTCTGTGCATACACAGTTGGAAGTTTCTGCATTATTAACTCCTCCTGCCTTTCATTCTTTGAACTACAATTTTTGTAACTAAAGTACAAACAAATGATCTTTTATTGACATTCATCATGGGCTGTTTTCAGCTGCTGTATACAAAGGAACACTATAACAAACATACTAGCCGCCTTTAGCTTTTTCTAAGGTGTCCTTACCTCTTCAAGTAGTAAACAAGGTTATTTTCTTTACAGTCCAGTGGATGAGATATTGCTTTGTGATGGCTGGCCGATGTACAAGGGGATAAACAACAGAACAGAGTTTCCTTCAGCTCATTGGTGTAAATGTGGAGTGCATTGCTATAGCAACAACCCAAAATGAAGCATTCAGTAGTTCCTCCCACTGGCATCTCTTAAATTACTTGGTGTTTCAGAGGGGATAGAGATCAATTTGGTTGTTCTTGTTCAGCAGCAGGCTCAAAATAATTTGCCCCTCTGATATGATTCACATGGGTTTGGGCATGTTAGCGCTACCAGACTTCAAACTCAGACACCTGCAAAAGCAATTGAGAGCCCTGTGATTCTGCTGAGCCACCACCTAATCCCAGAGAAACCTAAGGTCTGATAAAGCCTGTATTTTGTAAATGTTTAAATAGATGAAGATTTACAGCCCTGCAGAGAAGGATGTAGCTTCCCCATTGGCACGGCCCAGGGTGGTGGAGGAGCTCTGGGTCACAGGAGTTTTTTATGCAACAGCATTGATGCAAATCCACTTTTTCCTCTTGCCTAGCACAGCAGCCCCTCCTGCTATTGACTATGCCCCAGATGCCTTTATGCAGAAGCACTGTGCTGTGGCAAATTGACCACTGCTCCCTAGGGAGCTCATCTGCCTGGCTCACTGGAAAAAATAAACGTTTAACGTGGTTTGACTGTAGTCCTGAACACAAGTTTCTTGGTCTAGCATACTCCCTGTATGATGTTTGGAGATCTCCATCAAAATGAGAAGTAATTGGAAAACACAAGTGTCTGCTGATTAACAAATCACATCTATTTCCTCACCTCTACTTAAAATACCCATCAGCACCTAATGTGGAAAGGGGGAGGTCAGAATTTTTAATGAAGAAATAAGACCTCTCCAGCTCAGAATTAATGTTAAAAGTCACTACTTCTGATTGACTTGTGTCATACCTCTGCTCTTGTATCAGGCACTCAGATGCTAGGCTTTTGAACAAATCTTGACTTTGCAGATGCCTTTGCTAGCTGAAGATGTTATCCTCTTTCATCATCCGTGATTTCAAGGTGAAATCTCAATCAACAGAGGTAATAGCTAGACCAGAAATTTTGTGTTTCCATTGTTATTAAAGAAAAGATTTTTTTTTTTAAATTCCATGCAAAAGCTTTTTTTTAACAGCACCTGATTAATTGGGTTCAAACCTGGACACCAGGTTTTGAAAGAAATATATTCTTCCAGTTTTACTTTAGTGTGGAAGCACTGACTCCACAAGCATGATAGCAGCAGGAAAGCAGAAATCCATGTTTGACTAAGCCTTGGAGAGTAGCAGACTGTTAAGCACAAGACTGCTAAGAGTTAAATGAAACTGTTGCAGACATATGTAGTGTCTGCAGTTGATTTGTAAGGACTCAGTGGCAGCAGGAGCAAGGTTTTCAATTTCTAACTATGAGGCTTCGTACTTCAGGGGACACCAGGGCCAGACTGTATTTCTTGTTCTGTTAGTTGCCTAATGTTTAGATCAAATGAGGTACACGTTAGATCTGAGCTTTCTGCACTTTCTCTTGCACTCCCTCTGAAATAATAGCAGTTCTTGTACTGGCAGAGCCATTGGTGCTTTAACCTGTGTCAGAATTCTTCCACCAGTGGAGAGATAAGAAATGTTATCAGCATGTTCAATGATGCTGTGGTAACAGGGTTGCAGCAGAGCAGCTAAAAGAAGGGACCAGAAAGTGCTTCATCTGGTTTTTGTTTTTTGTTTGTTTTGGATGGGGTGTTTTGTTTGGGGTTTTTCTGGTTGGGTTTTTTGTGGTTTTTTTGTTTTTTGTTTTTTTTTTAAATGGGAAAAATAAGTGGTTTATTTGAGCAGTTCAAAATGTATAAACCATACCATTTCTGGAGTAAAACTGAATGAAGGGGCATCATCTTGATGGGGCAGTTGATGAAGTACCCTTCATACTTACTTTGCAACTCAGTTATTAGGATGTTTCCTACTGCATCCAGTAAAAGCCTCAGTCTCTAAATCCTGGTGTCACTTGCCTACGCTCATCACCTGTTAAAATGCATGAGGAAAGTTAGATGCTTCTGGAAAATCTGAGTAGCAAATCCAATAACCTTTATTGTATGATAAAATATTCCCAAATAAGCCTGTTAAATGTATCTATGTAAACAAAGGTGAAACAGATTTTCAGAAAACTGTTCTCTATGCAGAACGCTCTTCCCCTCTTTCACACAATAAATATTCTAGAATTATATTCTTTCCCATTTATCAGCATCTTCTCCAGATATAGGCTATGTTTAATAACAGATGCTTTTTCCCCTCTACAGAAGCTCCAGTTAACGTCAGTTTAAAGCAGAAATGGAAACACTTCTTTAGGATTAATTGTATTTGTATGAATTTAATTGCTTGCTCAGATTTTAATCCATGGTAGAAGCAATACTGAAATGCACACGTAGGCCCAACAGCTCAGCTTCGGGAATGATTGACTGATAAGGGCACATTTGCTACTTTCTCTGATATCCTTGACTCACGTTATTCACTTAGCATTTATGTAACTCCTCCTTGCTCCACTGGAACACTGGTTTCATTCTAGATTCAGAAGAACTATCGTGACACCCTGGTTGAGGAGAAAAAAGCTGCAGTTCAGTTTTCTATTTGTTTCAATATATCTCTATAGCATAAATGCTATAACCTTTTCTCTTACCCTAGGCAATCGCCTTGTGTAGGGAGGGGGAAGGAATCATGTTTTCACTTGACAATTTCCATAGAGTAAGTTTTATTAAGTTATCACATACTTCAAGATAATACATATGTTGTCCATGTGACTGCTTTATCTGCAGTAAGGTGTGAGGAAAAACACTTTATATGCTGTTGTTTGTATAGAGAACTTCTCTTGTGTTTGTAAGGGTTTTAGAACCAGGACACACTGATTTTCAGCAGTGTAACTGTAGTATGTAGGTATTTTCAAGCTAGCTCTAATCTTGCTAACATGAGTTAACAGCAAGTCTTTCAGTAGCTGCTACACAAATCCACCAGCAACCCTGTCAACAAGCCTTGCTGATTGGCTTGTGTAGAACTCAATACCTCTATGGTTTATGTGCTGCATAAAGTAACCACCCAAACCTGCTGGTGGAGATGTCTATTTTGCTCTCAACAGCACCTTTAAATTGAGGTGAAGATACACTCTGGGTAGAGGTGGGCACAGAGTGTGCAACAAGGTGCCCTGGTATATCCACCAGAGGTTGTGGGTTTTTTTCCTAATAGCTTGAATTCCAGTTTCACTTATTGTTTTACAGCTTTTGCAGGTTCATGACTGGTGAAAGAGTCTCAGTGGATTACAGAAGATCAGAAGAAACAGTATGTCCTAACTTCACTGTGTATTCAGACTACAGTTACCCAGTTGAATCACTGTCACACTCATTTCTTTTGAGAGCGACAAATTTCATTTCAGATTTTTTTTTCTTAAAGACTAATGTGGATGCATAAATTAGAAATTGGTCTAACAGTGTTGGTTCACTTCTGAGACTGACTACCAGAGCTACAAAAATCACAAATTTATAAGCCTACTGATAGCTTTTTTGTATCTTTGCTGTGAATCTACATCTAATATTGGTCATCTTCTTGTTTCCACAGGGTGGTTTTGCATTGCAACGACTGTTGCTTCCTCTTGTCTGCCAGGCATTTTCTCTCCATGACACTCTTTCTCAATGAAAACAAAGTGTTTTTTCAAAGTGAGCAAGCATTATAGGAAAGACTCTTACTGAGTACTTTCTTTTCATTTTGAAAATATCTTTTATGTAAAGCAACTAAAGTCTTGATACATCCTGTCTGAATTGACAGTGTTTGTCACAAACAGTAAAACTCTTGTCTGTGCTCTTGTATCATGTCTTCACTACTGCAACACCATCTGCTTTAGTGTCAAAAATAAAAAGCCTTAAAAAAAATAGTCTTCATGAATACCTAACTGTAACACTTTTGCAAAGATATTTTCCCAGACACTTACTCAGCACATTTCAAGATGTCTGAAAATGCTTCTTCAGAAGAATAGTCTATTTCACTTTGAACTTCCATCTGACTGTACCTACTTGAGTTCTAATGTAATAGTTGAAGGTTCTTATGGGTACTGAAAAGCTTTCCAAGTTGCCTACTTCTCTTCATCTTTTGCTGTTGTAGGAGAGTCCTAGCATAGAGAAAGGGTGCAAAAGAAGAGGTTTTTTGACATCAGCAAATTCATTATCCCCAGAACAACAGGCTAAGAGTATTGTTATTCAATGTACTTTTTGAGACTACCTTTCTGTTTTGGGGAAACGTTGGTTTGGTACAATCCCTTATTGGTATCTCTTTCCATTCCATCTGCAACGTTTTTGCAGACATTTATAATAACCTTTAGTCAGTCAGGATCCGACTAAGTTTTTAGCTGCGAGAAGTTGCTGTGGGCCAAACCAGCACTGGAAATAAAGAGGAGACCTTGGAAGATGTGTTGAAGAACTCCTGAATGTTCTCCATTCATATGGGTCAGCATCATTCTCCTAAGCAGCCACCTATCTGACAGAAAGGGCATCATGTTCCTCTCCCATAGTTAGGAAAGTTAAAGCCCTTAGTGGGTTACATGCAAATATACCAATGTGCCATAATCATCACTCTCCACACACCTTTAGAGGGTTAGCCATGACCTGCCCTCATGTTTCACCTCTGGTCTCATAAACTGCTTTTACCAGCTTTTGATGTTCTTTCCATATTTGTTCTAGTCTGCAAGTAACTCCCTGAGTACAAGCAGCCAAGAATGAAACCTACAAGAAGATGCCTACTCAGTCTTGGAAGAGCCGTCTAGAAAGACACCTGCTCATTTTAAGGGCACTAGGCTTTATTTTTATATGTCTTGGTCTATTACATTTTTAATGTGGTGCAGTGATGTAAGTCTGATTATTTTTTAACTTTGCTTTTATTGCCTGGCTTGACCTACAAATACGCTTTCCAGGAATACAGTTAATTGGCACTAATGCTTTAAACCATTTTGTAAGTTCTTCTAGCTATCCTGATTTATGCCTGCTAGCATTTTGGCTATCACATGTTGAAGCACAGCTTCTCCAAGCTTAGAAAAGTTCTATTTCTCTAGCATCTCATTAATTAGCTCTGCAGGTCATTAATAAAAATGTCAAGGAAAGCTATCATGGCAGACTACTCCTGCACTTCACACTATTTATATGAGCTGCCCTCAGTTTCTTAGTCTTTTAGCTACATTTCTATCCATGTATAGCATTTTTTGCTACAGCAAAACAATATTTTTGTCCAAACTCATTTGAATTCTCTTTCAACCTACTTTTTTAAACCTAAGTGTTTCAATTTTTGAGATGTTTGATATTGCCTTTGTTTTTCCTTTAACTTACTAATTTAAATATCAGGGAGCCAGTGGATTGTTTTGTGCTTTCCTTAAAATGAAAGTGTTCTATCAAATTCCATCTCAGCATATTTTACTCATCCACAGAGGTTCAAAGACTGGAGTTTGACTGTAAAATAACTTTTCTTTGTACATATTCTACCCACTTTTAGTAGCATCTTCCTCAGCATACCATGAAAATACACTCTTCAATGAAGGGACCTAGAACTGTATGAGGAAATGAAAGACTTATGCAGAAGAGATATAGAATACTGAAACTACATAGGTGCTTTACCAATATTAACAAAAGATTATGATTGATTTAGCAGCAGAAGAAAAAGGTAATATTTCACAGAGACTGAAGGACAGGGTTTTAGTTAAAAGGGAAAACTTATTTATTGGTCTAGGGTAACACTCTCATGGGGAAATCAAGTCTCCCAAACAGGGGGTGATCATTTACTATCCAATACTGATGAGAAATCCCCTAGCAAGGGACTTTGTAGCATCTTTCTCAACTAGATCAGAAGGGACTCCCTGAAGTACTATTCTGCTCAATTTTGATAATCCAGCTGGCAGCAGCCCCACACAACCAACCCAGCATATGTATAATTCATCACTGTTTCTGTATCTTAACTACTAAATGCAAAACATCTTAAATATCATACCTATTTACAAAACTGTCCTATGTGATCATTTCTGCAGGAACAGTTTCCATTGACTGTTTTCAAATGTCTTATCTATGTATAATTTGATTAACATTTCAACAGAAACCATGTAGGGGAATCTTTGGGACATTCTACCTGGGTGGTTAATCAACACATTTAAACATGCAAACCAGACTAGGTGCAGCAGGAGCTGCTAGGGAAGCTCCTACTACTATCTGAAATTTCCAGCTGGGAGCTCCTGCAACAGCTGGTCAAATACTTGATGGTGAAGGTTCGGTCTATGACCCAGTTTGGAGTCTGTCCATTGCCTCAAGACAGCCCAGTATTCCATCAATGCAGAGAAGTGGTTGGGGAGTCACTGAATGACCCAGGGAATTAAAAGCTGAAGTATACTGGGTCTGCATACTGCCACAACTGTGATACTCAGCTACATTGCAAGTATTAACTAAGGAAAAAGCCTGATTGTCATACTTACTGCACACTTAAGTTAAGCTCCATAGTTCTTTACACAACATTTTAAACTGAAGCACAAAGGGTGCATCTACTCTGCAATCACAAAAATATAATCAAAACACACTTGAGCTAGCTGAAACACTAGTAAATGTTGTGCACCTGGTGGAGCTAATTACACAGCTACTACCCTGCTGCTTGAAGAAGTTTTGCAACCACTTCTAAGCTATATGCTGTGATAGCAAAACTGCTGCTGGAGGAGATAGTTGTTGCAATAAGAGTCTAGTGACCATGATAACAATTACACTAATTATTTCACAGGTTAATGATAGACTCAAATACCAAACTTTTCCAGAGATACCAGTCAATAGTACAGCCATGGACAGGCCCAGAAGGCCTCCAACTCGTTGCACAGCGCCAATGATTGAGGGGCGTGTGTGTGTGTTGTCTTCTGTGTCTCAGAGATGTAATGTCATTATTTAACATTTTGAAATACAGGTTTTATGCTCAGAGCATCTTTTAAGTCATTTATTCAGAGAAAAATGCTGAAGAGAGGGAAAGGCATAAAATTTTACTGTGTATTTGAACTTTGGAGACAAGTAGTATTGTTAGCAGACAGATTCATTACTCTGGAAATTAAGAAAATATTAGTGGAGAAAGAGAACTAAACAACAAAATGGCAGCAAAAGAAGGAATTAAAGAAGTTCTAAATTAGTTACGAGGCCTTTTGACTTCAGGTTAGTGACTGTGATCCAGGCTAGCTCTGTATTGATAAGAAAGTAATTACCCTTTGACACATCTGAGGGGTCTGGGGTGATACAAATTAAAGATCTGGGCCAAAACTTAATGAAAAACTCTACATGTTACAAAAAACAAATACAATCAATTTTTTTAAAAAAGCTGAGAATACCTATTAAAATGTGCAAAATTGATTTTATGTAGAGAAAATAACAGATTTGGTACATGTTCTGGTCCTGTCAGGAACCCAGGTGTTTCTGTCACTGTCTGCTATAATGAATTCTGTAGATCAAATATTTTATCCCCTCCCCCTCACACCTTAACTCTTGTGACACAAACTCCTACTCAGAAGGACTTGGTTCAAAACCTCCAAAAAGGCAACAGGATGAGAAACAACTTAATAATCACCGATTTCATTGAGTGTAGTTATTTGACTGTAGAACTGCCCATTTGACTTAGCGCTTTTAATCACTAAGGTACTAATGGAGAGCCACGGAAGCATGACTGCCAAATATGCCCTTTGTATGTCCCACTCCTTTTTGGTTTCTTCCCCTTAGTCTTTATGGATTGTCTTCCAACAGAGGCTCTCCCACAAGCCTCTGATTAATAGCACAGAGCCTGAAGCACTATCCTTTGTGTTTTGCTTAAAGATGACTATTTCCGCTCATACTTTAATAGAAAGATTGAGAAAACATCCGATAGCAAAAAAAGCTAGAGTTACAGAAATCAATGAACTGTGAGATAATTGACTGCCTTTTACAATCAGTGGTTTAGACCAGTCAATAAATATTTAATGGTATTTTTTTAGGTCAAAATGCTAGGGAGCAGCAGATGGAAGGAAAGCTAATGCTCTTGATATTTATGTACTGCATGATTATACCTTTACATCAAATGGAAAGAAATTTTCAAAGAAAAATGTGTTTCTTTATCACCTGTCAGGTTGGTTAGTAATAACACTTTGAAATATTGTACAAAGGTATAAGCAGAATTTTAGGGCTGGATGCACTCATTCTTGAGGTATGGAGCAGATTTCTTCCTCTTTGTCAAGAAAGTAATAACTACCTGCCCAAAACCTGGAGGTAAATTGCCATCCTGATTCTGCAGTGTAAGCCTGTGTTGCAAGTTAAAGAGGTTTACTATGACGGAAGAAACAAAGAGATCTAAGGTAAAAAAACCTGCTCCTGAATTTATATCCTGTTCACTAGTCTTCCTAACCAGTATCCCGTTTGGTACAGTTAAAGTCTGTTTGTATGTTTTGACAGAGCATATACCTAAGAATTTTAAGTCATTTGCGGCAGGGCTGAATGAGCCACTGGAATCACTGAGCTGGAGAGTTGCTGAGCTGATTGAGTGAAATCACTGAGCTAGAAAGCCCAACATCTTGTCTCTTGTAATCATGCTGCAAAAGTGTGCTTTGGTTTGTGATTTGGTTGGTGGTGGGGTTTTTTTTGTTTGTTTGTTTGTTTTTTGTAAACGCAAATTAAGTCTTTTCATGTGAATTATTAAATCTGAAACTCTTGCAGTTCAGTCTAATTTGAAGGGAATTGTTTCAGCTTTCTAAGGTACAGATGCCAGTAAGTAACGTGAATACCAAATATGTAGCATTAAATCTATGGCACTAGGTATATATTGTTAGCTGAGCGACCGATTAAGAGGAAAATGTAGCTACGTAAACTGTAATTTGGCAGGAATGCATCCAGTCCTTTAGCAGTTACTTTACTGAGGTGTCTCATCTGAGATGAAAGGAAGCAGCTGTTTTCCTGAGGCTGCAGAATTTTGTACTTTTGCACTATGAGAACTAAGTCGGCAGGAAGTACTGTATTTCAGTTACTTGTCCTAAAGGATACCTTACAGTCAGAAGAAAAGCTTATAAAATTTTTTTTGAGTAGGCAAAGGAGAAATGAAGAGGATGGGGGAAATTGTTTTCTAAGCCCAGCTTCCCAGGAAGAACAGAAAAGGCTGAAAATGTTGGTAGGCTTAGTGAGTGGGACAGGATTAGAAGTTGTAAAGAGCTTCCCATCAACTCCATTGTCCTTTGGGCATGTTTGGGCAATGACTCATTAAAAATCAGCTCCTTCCAATAAGGAATTGCTTTCTACTCACTCACAGAGCTGTTATTTGCCTTTGCAAAAGTTGATGTCACTAATGAGCACACCAATATTTTACAATGGAAGATAGTCCCCTAAGCTTCAGTCCCCTTGTTTAAATACTATTGCCTAGAACCCATATTTAAGTCATGTGATGAGCAGAATCTAACTGAAAATGCTTATGTATATATATATATATACCCACCTGTTAAAGAATCTTAGCTTGTGTATGGCTTCCCCAGCAAGCCTATGGAGGGTTCCATGGGAAGCCTATGGAGGGTTCTATGGACACTTTGCATTTTGTTCTCCAGGCAGATCCCCTCCCTTCCCTTTGCAATCACATGAAGTCCCTGGCATAACCTAGTACAAGTGGATCTGGAGCTCTTTAGATACTCACGGACCATAGTGGGAGTCACGCTGGGTCACATGGTCCACTTTAAGGCAAACTGGAACACACCAGAAATGTGCTCTTTCCAGAGCTGCAAACACAAAGCAGATACTGTGATTAATTAGCCACGTAGAGACCACCAGCAGCCAATATAGGAGACAAAAATGTAATTCCATTATAAATCAGGATTTAAAAACCAAAACCCCTCCAACACTGTGCAGGAACTGCAAAACATAGGGAAGTCTGAACAGAAAGTAGGGAGAGGAGCAACAGAGCCTCCCCCACAATGCAAGCTATCACGCTTGCCTGACTCTCCAACAGTCTACCTAGAAAGCAGTAGGGAAACCTGCAGGTCAGCAACATCCCTCAGCTCCTCAGAGTCTTCCTAAGTTAGTGACTTAAAGCTTTTCAGGAGCTGCAGCTGTGGGCTAAGCACTGGGTCTTCCTCAAGCTGAACATTATTGGAATCACCTCTCCCTGTTCAGTTCTGTGTTCACCAGAACTGGTATGCCGTTTAATGCTGGAGTTAAAGAGAAAGTAGTTTACTAGTTCCAGCCTAGGATAGAAAGCAAATACAGAGAGATCTGTATTTAAATCATATCAGACTTTAGATTAACGGTTTTGCTCAGTCTTTGTGAGTTCAATATGAATACTTTTTTCCTCCTGAAATTACGGCAGGCTATCATATAAACGATGCCCCTTTAGTGGAAAATTACAGCATTGGCATAATTTGCTTCTGATTAGTTACTTACTGCATTTAGTAAAATGAATGCAAGGACATAACCTGAGTCTTCAGTAAACCAGCTAGGTGCAATCTAGCTCTATCAGGACTAATAAAACCACTAGCTATTTCTTGTCTTCCTCTTCCCAGCTCACTTTCTACTTTATAATTAATCAATTTCTTGCTTACCTGTATCTGTAAATTAGAAGCAGTGCACTAAACAAAGGAGGTAAAGAAAAGAATAATCATTCCTAATCTAGTCACAGCTGCATTCAAATTAAAGAACAATCATGCAGATTAGCTCCTCAAGAGACAGATAGAGATTAATGGGTAGGTTTGTAACAGTACAAGGCCATATATTTACATTGAAATCTCAGCAGCAGCTTAAAACAGATGCAAGTTTCAATTTACATTGTTGAAATTTTTTTAAGTGGTAAGTTTTTCTAGTATTGTTTTTTATCTTTTTGTACTTTTCTTAGCTTAAATATAAAAAAGACATTGTACGTTGTGTTCTGAATCTTTTTTTAAATGATCACTGTATTTATTTTTTTCCCCTAAAAGACAAGGAGCACAGAATCAGTGACATCAGTCTCCTAGATAGTCCAGGTAATATCAAGAAGCACAACTGTTTTTACTACATCCACACAATGATACAGAATTGTCTCTTATAATTCTGAACAGAAATTAAGATGAAAGATTTCTTTGTGCACCTATGAAAGAAAAAAATAACCTGAAGGATTAGATGCCAATTGATCATTTGCTGGTTCACATCCTAATTTTCATTGTCAATAGCTTCTACCAGCAAGCAAATAGGGAAGGGATGTACTAATTTTTGTTCTCCTATGTATTGTTACAGGTGCTCTGTGATTGCTCCTATCCCGTATAAATGAAGTAAGTTTGTATTTAAAATATATTCTCTGTTAAGTCTGGTAGATTGTCAATATATGGACCTTATTTAGTCTATTTTGACCCACTCAATTATTTCTTAAGGAATTTCTAACAGTCTTTATCTTATTCTCTTTCATTTTTCATGTCACATTTCAAACTTCATGACACATATTCCAATCTTGGTATTAGATCTCCCAAATTAATTAGTGATTGTAGGAGTTGCATTGAGTACTCAGTACTGCAAAAACAGAAAGGAACAATTTCTGTGAGGCTTGTTCACCTCTTAATGCAATAGCATAAGTGCCATCGATGTTCTGTTAAGTGCAGTCATTAATAACCTTTTTAAACATTATTATTTCTCCCTATACTGATGCTTTTTATGTTCATAGCACTAAGATTCAACTCTGAGCTTCTTCTACTACACATTTTCTGTACTGATGCCTGTTGGTGTTTTTGTAGCAGCGCATGCAAGAATCGGTTCTCAAGAGAATCATGCTTGTCCCTTACTCACAGTCATTACTTCTTGACTACTAAGACCCTTCCCATTACGCTGCAAAATGTCTGCCTTTTGAATTTCAGTGATAGAGGAATTCTCTCACCCAACTTTTCTCTCACTCTACAGAAATTGTCCCCATCAAGCCTCAATCACTGTAACTTTTTTTCTTTTTCTTCCATTTTTAGTATTTCCCCCTGCAGTTCTAAAATCTCTATGAGAACTTGTCTCACCTTGACTTTTCTTCTGAAATGTCATCCCACTAAACCCCCATGGCACTCCACAGCTGAGATAAAAGTGTTAAGAGCCAGGAAGAGAGATATTGATATAAGGTGTCAGTAAGGATTCCCTTCAAAGCTCCCATTTAATTTGAAACAGAATGGCAAATGGAGTGGTGTGTGTGGCTGGGATTTGGGAATTTAACTGTATGGAATAAAACTGACTTGACAAGCTATTTTCTCCCAAGATACTTACTTCAAATGTTTTGGAGAATAACATTGTCCCCTATCCTGCCTTTGATGTTCATGGTATTCAGTCTTGTTCATTTCTAAATCTCATCAGTAGTGAACTGCATAAGCGCTGGATAATGTTAAAACAGAAACAACAAAATCATCTTGCTGTTGCGTGGTATCATCTCCTGTCCTGGTTATGGTTGCAAAGGGCATCTGCTTAAGAGGGGCTCAATGTCTTCCATATAAATAGCTGTCTTATTGGACTGTCCCTCACCGGTAGGCTGTTTGCTAAGTCATCTTCAGTTTCATTACAGATGAAATTATAAAGAAGATGATGTTTAAAAGCGTACAATAAATCTCAAGCAGATAGATCTTGAGAGAGCTGTCCTAGCATTTATGTCCATTGACAGAAGGTTTCTGTACCCTACTGTTTGAAAAATATCCCACCATGATTTTTTTTTTCTTTAATGTCTTTCCTCTGAGGAGCTACAGCACCATTTTATTAATATATGAATGGGAAAACTTTATCAGATGTGTAATTATATTTATGCCACTAGGATTTAAGGCTTCTGCTAGCTGGAAAGTCTTATGACCATTCATAGCTACTGTGTCCCAAGCAGCTCAGTGCATTATCTGCACAATATATGTTGCTCATATGTGAATGAGTCTTGAAAAACATTAGGGCCTATGGATTCATTGGAAACATTTTGCTTGATTTGGTTGTGCTCTAAATTGGTTCTTAAAGTGTTGGTGGGGGTGCCTATTTTGGCTTTAGGTTTTCTTTCTTGTTTCCTTGGCATGATTTTCTATTTACATTGCTGTACATCAATTCTGGTTTTCAATTTTGTCTGTAGTTAAGGGGCAAATTATTATTGTTTACAAAAATATTGTAAACCCTCAAATCTCTGAGTCACTTTTCCTTAGGCATCTGTCTATTGTGTATGGAAACTTAAAAACAGAATTATACCTACAGCCTATTAGCATCCAACAATTTTCATATTCATAGTTAATACTCGTAATAGTGTGTTGGGAGCAGCATTCCTCAAGGCCAGGCATTTTTATGCTTACCTCCCCCAGTATCTGCCGTCCAAGCTGTCACCAAGCAGATGAAGATGCATCAGCCTTTGTTCCTGGGAACAAGCTGATCCTTGATCTTCCTGAGTTGCTATGCTTTGACCCCCTACTTTCTTGTTAGTTTTATATCTTTCCATGTGCGTGTTTCACTTCAGAATCCTTGAGTTACTAACTTGTTATTAATTCAGCACATTCACTCCTGTACTCTGTGTTCTCATCTCATCATGTGTACTTCTCTCTCATCTTGCCTGATGTACTACCCTCTGGGTTCCCTCACTTAGAAACTAGTAGGGATAGCCACAGCTCAACCACAATTTTTTTTCAGTAAGGAAGGATCAAGGTTACAAATTGGGTCTCACATAATGTATGTTTGGACATAGGCTACAACATGAGATGACAAATAATTGTATAACCATTTCCAGTGAAGGTAACAAAGCATTAAAGCGGAGTAGAAATGAGGGTCAGGAGGTATTTCACCTTGGTTGCACGTGTATTCAGCAGAACCTACTATCCTTTGTGGAAATGCATACTTTGTTCTGAAACTATAAATAATTTTATCTGAATCTTGTAGAAAAGCTACTTTTCTAAGGAGCAGCTAATTTCTTTTTCACTGTTGTAGTCTGAGGCTTTGAACAGTTTTATTTATCTTGCACTACTTCAGTACTGCATGGTCTATGTGCTTAGTAGAAAAGCTGAAAATTAAAAATGCCAAATCATTGAAAACTTTAAATGTGTCCAAATTTCCAGTTATTGAAAGAATTATCTTTAAAGAGCTGTTTTGGACAAATACCAAGTGTTATTCCTACTCTGTTGTTTCTGATGTATGGTGTTCATGTAGAATCAGTGTATAGGGGTTGCTCAAACGAGTTTGATACAGCCTTGCTCATGTTAGGTGTATCTTCTTTAATGCAGTGAAAAAGGTGAAAAACTAGAATTAACAGTGCAAGAAACATACATATGAACTCCCAAGGCACTTAATAAAGCGACTTTTAAAAGCAAAGGGCTAAAGAAACTGAAGTCAGCTTTGAAAAGAATTTTCTGTGCATCAAAACAATAAACTCAACACTTTCGTCTGAACTGCAGGCAATTATCACAAATTCAGATGCCTTTAATTGTTTTGAGTATGATAAAAAGATGTGATAATTAAAGTGAACAGACAACTGAGGAAATGGGGAACTTTTCAAAGGCTGAGTAAACTCTTAAACCAAATAAATTGGCAAAAAAGTCAATGCAGTAACATAATCAAGTAAGTAATTTTTTTCTAGACAAGTTGTCACAGAAGCACTGCTGCAGAACACTGAGTGATACACAACAGAAAGTACATTTATGTAGGAATGCATAATGGTGTTCCATAAAACATCTGAGCTAGCAAGCATATTATATGCTGCTCTACCCAAGTGAATGTACCTTGAACAGTGTTCAGAGACACTCTTTGTCATTATAGATATATATATTGTAATATACATATAACCAGCTGTAATTGATGGATGTGTAATATGTCAAAATCTACATCTTGATTTGTATTAATTTGCATATATAGACTATGTGGTCTTGTTTTTAATTTTATGGAGGTAGATGGCAAAACTACCAGTAATTCCAAAGATAACTATCACCTTTTTAATGCACAAGGACAGCGCTCAATAGCATAGAATTTAGTAGGGTTTTCTAAAACTAATCAATAGAAAAATCTGCTGAGTAGACTGCCAAGTTCCTGAACCCTGTCAAAAGTATTTTAGATTAATTCCCATCTTGTTGAATACTTAAGAGTGATCATAGGCTCATTCAAGTATTAGGTAGCAGATGAATAAATAAGACCTGAAATACTACAGTAAAATCAATTACAGCAGTCCGCTGTGGGTTTTAGTTTGACTGTACCTGTATGAAATGTTTGTGTGCAAGTGTGCGTATGCATGCTTTAAGCAAGTTTGATTGCATTTTCATTAGTTGCAGCATGCAAAGTGTTTTCACTGTGGGAAACTGTAGTCTTTCATTTTTATATTCACCATCACCCCTTCTTCCTATGTCAGACTTGTTTATTCACGGAATCTTATCTGTCAGCAGACAGCCTAGCATATCTCATCATGTGTTTCATAGTCACAGCCACCTGAAATACCCAGGAAGTAAGGAGCCAGTATTAAGGTGGTAAATACTTCTAAGAAAGGAAGAGCTAAATAAATGATCATGTAACAATAAAACTTTATTTCAGACAGAATACTCACAATTGGCTCTTTCCACATGTAAAGATAGAGTTGTTTCTTTGATAATTTTACCTTCAAGGACAAAGAAGGTAACTGAGTCTACAAGATAGACTTGCTCAAGGATATGTAAGGAACTGAATCAGAGTTAGACACCCTATCCTTTATTTAACACTTGGGTGAAATCTACAATACAGGATACGCAATGGATGATAGCTATTAAATTATAGAGAAGTCTCACGTGATTATCATGGATGGAGTGATGCACTTCACATAAGAGATAAGTAGAAATATGTTTATTGATATAAAATGACAATTTAACAAAGTTTGATAATAAATGTGACAGTGGCCTAACAAGTCTTGATGGCAAGGCACACAATTATTTACTGTGCAGAGGACAGGGTCAGAGAAAACTCAGTTTCAGTTGAGTCACAAGGTTTGGAAGGGATCCCCTTGCATTCTAAACTCCTTCTCAGAGGGTAGTTTAGGTGCAACTGGATCCAGACTTGGACAATGGTTTATATATAAAGGATTATATGTGCACAATCAATCCTTTATGTCACTTAGTTAAGATTTCAAAGTTTAGTATGCTATTAATCACTTAACAAGAATCTATTGCAGCAAGGAATCTCTCAGCCTTGGTGAGTAACCTTCAGGGTTGTCCCTACTCGAGGGGAGATGCTGGCATGAAGCTCACTGCTATATAGGAGAGCTCAACAGGCCCTGGGGTGTCCACTGTTTATGGAGTTAAGATAACTGACTTATAATTGCATACTGACTACAGAAGTTAGTTTCTTTCAAACATGGCTTGAGTTTCAGGACCTTAACTAGCACTGTGATTAGGTGGCAGCATTGCTCAAATTAGCTCTTGGCTGTCGTGTTATCTGTCTCCCCTGATTCCACTTTGAGTTGGATGTAGCCATTGGGACCAGACACATACATTATGACTGTCACTGGTGGTTATCACTTGAGCAGGGTTATGGGAAAGTTCAGGTTGCAGGGGCTGGAAAGCACACCATCACAGTGATACACAATTCATCAAGAGTATTATGTCCACTACCATTTTGAAAATGCAGTTATGCATCATGGCTACTGAAACTGAGCATTTCTTCTTCTTGTCCTTCCTGTCTTAGCTGAAAATGCATTTGAGTTATGTAGCCACATCCAGAAAAGTTCTAGAAGTACAATAGACAGAACAGAATAAGAACAGCTTGTAAGGAGCAGCCTACCATAGAGGAGTAAGAGAACCAGGGAAGGTCCTTCTCAGATTTCTGTGCATAATTCCTGGCTAGGCCTTGATAGCTACACTTTGGTTTCTGTTTACTGTACATATAGTGAGTTTAAGAAATAATTTCTATGTCGTAGTCTTTATTGTATTTTTTTCCTTTTTTCCCCATTCTGTATCAATTCACATTGTAAGAGTAGTTATGCAGCTGTTTCATAAGATTAATTATTTGAGATAAGTTATAGTTACATTATTCTGTGACTTTCTTTATTTTCTGTTTTGTGAATATCCAGCATATGAAGAAAAGGGACAATCATATCTTGCTACGTTTTTCAATCAATTATCCTTTCCTTCAATTCAACAGAATAATTGTATTTATTGGGCACAGAGTTTTAACAGTTTAACCCAATACCATGAGCTGCTCTGTTTGCTTCAAGAGAACTGCTCAGGAAAGAGCTCAAGGAGCTGAGCCATTTATTTTACATCCTCATAGCAGAGAATTAGAAACAAGCTGCTCAGGACTTCCAGGTATGAAGGACCGAATGCTGCAGTGTTTGTCAGCAGACGTGTCCTTTCTTTGCACCATGGGCCACCTCCTCTGACATTAACACCATACAGACCCAAACTGTGGTAAAGAAAAGATTCTGGAGAGTCAGGCACAAGGTTTAAATGAGGTATTTTAGGAGCCAGCGGTACTCCCTGCTCAGTCCCCTCACTAAACTCTGTTGAGAAGGATAGGAAAGGAAATGCAGGTGAATGTAGTTGCTGGCACTGCAGCAAGATCTGCTGGTCCTGAATTGCCATGCATGAGGAACAGAGCCTTCACGTCAGGTACCTGGGCCTGTTGTAAAGGCCTATCCTTGCTTGAAATTTAAATGCAGTAAACACATTGTTTCAAATGACACCCTCTGCGCTGGTTAACAGACTAACGTGATGCATCTGTGATAAATTCACAGTCCTTTGCCTTCTATTTACTCTGTACCTTAGAACTAGTACTAATACACTACCCCAGCTCCCTTCTGGCAGCAGTGGTGTTATAGATGAGTTTGAACTCCCTGCCCCAGGTCTAAGGATGTTTTATGAGCTAACAGCATTGCTCAGCAGTGACAGCCCTGAACTTATGTGAAGCTATCCCAAGAGGACAATCTTATGGTGGGCATTACTTTGTAGAGGAATGAAGCTGGGTTAATTATCATTGATAATATACAGCTGTGGGCTGACTTAGGGGCAGCGGGTTGGCTGATGTAGGTGCAGGTGTGGCTGGTTAAGTGGTTGAGAGCCAATGAAGAGAGAATGCACACCTGGGGTGAGGAGAGACTAGGAGAAGGCAGCAGAGGGACTAGCATGAAGAGTATGTTGGTATGTGGTAGTAAAAGACCCTGTTGCAGCCGGCTAGTTTGGAGAGTGCTGTGACAATTAGTGCCCCGTGTGAGGCCCTTCAGATTATGAGACTGAGTGTAATGAAGAGTATGTTGCTATGAGATAGTAAAAGACCTTGTTACAGTTTGATAGTTTGGAGAATGCTGTGACGGTACTTGTTTTTAATTTTTGTGTGCAGGGTTGTTTTTTTTTCTTAATGCAGAGATAAATTGTCACCTTGCTTGCTTTCAAGTGCTTGTTTTCAAATTAATGTCTTCCTTTGTATGGAAAAGGAGAAAAAAAGAAACGATGGGACACTTAGCAGTTACACTTCTTGTCTGTTTTGTAAGTGAAAACAGGAGAATGTACAAAGCCAAACCCCCTGATTATCTGTTGTTTGCATTTTGTTTGAATGCTTATGTCTCGTGCTGCTGGTGGTGGTAGAGTAGGAGCAGGGAGAGGAGGGGAGTATTTTAAAATTACTGTTGACAACATGAACCAGACATGATCCAGCTGGGAGAATGACTCAGAAAGCATCATCCTCATTTTCTGATGCTGAAAGTACATTTGCCGTAGGACAAACCCCCACAAAGTAGTTATTATATAAGGTTCAGCTTTTAGATAGAACAGATTGGCTCAAAGAGGCAAGCTACACCTATTTCCTTTGTCTGGGAGAGCAAGAACTCCAGATGCCACATTCACCTTTTCAAAGATGCCTGCATACAAGCAGACCTCTCCTTTTTCTAAATAGGATAGTGCTGGAGGCTGTTGTTATCCTTTCAGGAGCTGCCACTTCCTCTGTTTCCTACACAAGGTTTTTATGGGTCTGGACTTGTACAGCTATGAAGAACACAGTAGTCCCATGTATAAGCAGTAGTATCTCATGTTTTATAAGATAACAGAGTGTCTGAGCATCCCACAACAGAAGAAAACACTGTTATGATACTTTCTTATGACCCCCAAACTGACTATTATGGCAGAGACTGTAGTTATTTTAACCCAGAAGTTCAGGGAGGGTTTCAGACTACAAAGGCAACTTTCACTCTTTATTTCTGTAGTAAGCACAAAGAAATATTACAGGCAAAGCCTGCCTTCTGCTTGTGTTTCTGTACTGTTTGTTTATTTTCCCAGTCCAAACACTGAAGTACACATAGAAGAGAGGTGAACAGACAGAAGAATGACTGAATATACAGAATAAGTAAAAACTGCATTATTTAAAGGATTCAGCTCCCTCAGGAAACAATTGTTCTAGCCCCTGTGCAGAAATTGAATAAATTATGGTCTTTGCTTCATAAAGTCCATACAGTCAAAATAGGGTGGACTAGCAAAACATCGGAGGCAAGTGAAAATTGAATCATTTGCTTAAGAAATTTGTCTGGGCAGGAGCTTTAAGCGGAATCCGTGTCTCAAAAGACCTAGTCTTGTTCTTGTACTGCAAGAAAATTAAGATTCTGTTCTTGCTGTTTAATGTAATATATAGCCCTGGACTCAATTTACATGTGAACTGTAAGCAAATCTAGCAGTCATTTAACATTTTGCTATATTCACTTTGTAAAGATTTGCTACTTTATGTTTGTATTTACTTATTCTGAAACTTGAGAGTTGGATTGGATTATTCTCTCTTGTGTATCCTCAAGATCAATGGAAGCATGAGTTAGTTATAATTCTAAATAAAGAGAAAGCACTAATCTCCAGAGTAATAAAAAGGCATTTTTACATTTCAAGAGGAAAAAGAATGAAGCAAAGCCATGCAGGACTCTTTTGATACTGCTTTTTACGGCATTCTTGATGAAAACAGAAAACACTAACGCACTGAATTACTATCAGGAAACCTTGCGTTCTTATATCATCATATTATTTCTCTTTTGTTTTTTCTATCACAATGTGAACTTTATAAAAAGAATAGCAGCTCCTTAAATTCATTTTTACTTAAAATGAATTCATCTGTGACCTTTAGACAAGGAGGAACTAATTTTTTTGGTTACATTTTGATGTCTGATTTAGTCTGATTCTCTGATAGAAATGACATTTAGTGTAGAGTCATGCAGAAAATAATAAAATGGGGAACATGCACAAATGCAGCAATGCCATCTTTGTAATACTGTTACTTTTAATGTTTCAGTTGTGTTTTGATTTGGATTAGAAATTCCATAATCTTCATTATTCTTGTGAGTTATATTAGGAAGTTAAATAATGGAAGGAGACTCAAAACCATGTTAGAAAACATGTTCAGGGCCTCATAGAATTGGATAATTTGTTAGAGTTCTCTAGGGTAATCAAAAACAGATTACTGCCACTTGCCTTTTTCTTGTATGTCTTGGGAATTCCTGGTATAAACCACAATAATAAATTAATCTTCACACAATGAGAAAGGGACAAAAGAAACTTACTCTTATAAAATACATCCCAGTTTAATACCTAAGTTCTAGAAGACATCTATAAGAAGATTATTTTTTTTTTTTAATCACTGCCAATTTTGCAGGCCTTTCCCTCATTCTTTAAATTTTTGTTGATTGAAAAAAAATCATTTGCCATTTTGGGCATAGATCTTCTTTTCTCCAATGACTGAGCAGCCCTACCAGAATGGTCTATGCCTGTCTGTCTTTGGACCCTTCAGCAACAACTATTCTGCAAATAAATAAGCCATCATAATCTTCCTATGTAATTTCTATAAGTAAGCCAAAGCACTTTGTGTCATGCTATTTTCATTCCTTTTCCTTTCTAATAGAGCAACTTGAGTTAATGAAATTTTCCTTTCTTATTTTTCTTTTAACGTTGACCGCTATAAATGTAAGTTTATTAAAGATGCCAGCCTGTACCTTTTTGGCCAGCTATTTACAGTCATAATAGGAACTGGAAATGAACATGACCCAAAGGAATTATGGCTGAATATCATGCACTAAGTGTTCTTTCTTACCAACTTCCCTGGAAGCTTTAACATATTCCAAGCAATTCACGTGCAAGGAAACTACACTGCACTGTTTTCATGAAAAGTGAGTGGAGTGTCTGTGAAATGGCTTAGTAAAGATGCAAAATGGACTTGCCTTGTGCCTGACATGTATTGTTAGAATACATTCTCATTTTATGGTTTTCGTTTGTTTTGCCTGCTAAAGAGTTACAAGACCTCAGGGCAAGACAAGTTCTTACGTGTTCTCTAGCCAGTCTTATTGACCAACAACTACAGAAAGGTTGATTTTGATTATATAGCTGCAAGTTTCTTCAGTTTTGTGTTCTCAGAAACAAAATTAAAAGTGAAGCTGCTTTACGTTCAACTGATATGTTACTTTCCTGTCTGAAATGAGTTTAGAATCCAGGAAAAGCTGAGAATTTTTCAAGCAGGTGATTACTCAGTAAATGGCAAGTTAGAAGATTTATACAAAAGGACCAACTCGAGGATATGGGTGAAGATGAACTGTACTACTGGAAATAAATAATAAAGATTCTGACTATTTAATGAAAAGTACAGCTTTTCATGGCAACTTCTAGTGTTATGTAATAACTGGATTAAGTTATGAAGTGGATCTAAAATTGTGTTCAGAAATACTTCTAGGCAAGACTGTGATGACAGTCTATTCTAATGCATAGAAAAATTGCAGATTAATACTACTTACACCTCTTGGAAAGTCTGGTTACTGCTGCAGTTGAGAACTTAATGCTATTTACTTTGCTTACATCGTTTAACCTGTTTATACACACAAATCTTATGTAAGGTAGACAAGCAGTGGACCATCTGGGTAAATTAGGGACAGAATTGTTTGGTTTTCTCTGTCTGACTCAATCAGAGAATAAGAAATAAAATGTTATTCAAACACCTCATCTGGCTAATTTCTAAGGCAGTAATGATTGACCTCATCAGAGAGAGATCAGAAGTAAATATTAAAAGAAAACAAATCACCTGTGAGATGGTCATATGTATCTCTGAACAGCAACAACAGCATGAAGACAGGCCAGATGAAAATACAATTTCCATAAATGTCATGTCCATCTTGTGACTGGGAAAAGATTTGTTTATAAAAATGCAAATTGACTTTCATGGAAAATGTGACGAAAATAAATCCAAATATTTTTTTTTTTCTTCTAAACTGGAGGTATCTAAATTAATTTTTTCTCTTAAAGAATACTGAGAAAGAAAGAGGAAGGCCATAAGAAATCACCCTGGCAACTAATGTTCCCTCAATTTTCTTCAAAGTTTCTTCAATTTATAATTTTACAGGCAATTAGAAAACATAAACCACTGGAATTCATTTCCATTGGTACATAACTCTCCACTTTTTTCATGGTGAGAGTGACTGAACACTGGCACAGGTCTCCCAGAGAGGCTGCGGGGTCGCCATCCTTGGAGGTATTCACAACCTGGACTGGACATGGTTCTGGGCCACCGGCTCTAAGTGGCCCTGCTTGAGCAGGGGTTTGGACAAGACTATCGCCAGGGGCCCCCTCCCACCTCAACCATGCTGTGATTCTGCAGTTCTTGGAAAAAAAATATAAAATTGTATTTCCTGAGATTCTCTTTTCTAGAAGTTACTATTTAGGAAGTTTGCAATCTCACTAAATAGTAATACTAAATCTGGTTTACTCCCTGACCTTATAAAGTCATGGGGTTTTTTTATGCTGGAGAACGTATCAGATCTTGATCAAAGATGTCAAGTCTGTTTTAAGCCTTTGAAGGTGAAGAAAAAAAAGTGAGATTAATGACTGATAATCATGATTGACCAAGAGGTAAATAGTCCCTCTTAAAACACGGAGTAGTAATGAAGGAAACAAAGTAAGCTGAATGCTTAGTAAAAGCATATGGAGTCCTGTACAAATGAATAGTAGAAATATAGGAGAAACTGTGTTTCAATCTGTTGCCTATTTTGGGAAAGGATATTTTACAATATTATTTGAACACTGACCCCTCTTGGAACTTCTGTTTCACAGGAATCAAGTGCCATCTCTTAAAAAGAAATATTAAATCATATGGGTGCTCATTCTACAGGTCCTTCATTTTAGAAACACTTAGGAAATCAAATGAGAAACAATGTATGTGTTACTGAACTTTTAATGTGCATTTAGAAGAGATTCTTCCATTAATATATGACACCCAACGTAGGTTTAACTAACCATGAAAATTACTGTCTGGCATGCTGCTTGTTGGACAGAAAGCAAAGGATACAGACACTGAAACAAAATGAAAGAATACATTTCCCATGGGAATCTCTCAATGTTTTAAGTTGCCTAATTGGATTAATTTTTCTCCTTCCACAGTGAAATCTGTGCCATGGCCATGACAATTTTACACCATCCCCACAGATTTAGAAAGCATAAATTAAGAATTAGCAAATAACCAGTGAAGAGGTCTTTGATACAAGCATTCATGAATTTTTAGGCTTTTCTGATATATGATTGCATAGAAAGGAATGATTTTCTTGATTTGAAGCTGCTGGCCTATGCCTTTTTATGCTTAAGCATTATTAAGCAGAGCAAGGTATTTTTCATCAGTGATAAACTGAAAGCTTGTCTTTCTAGATGACATCTGAAAATAAAGATTAAACTGTAGTGAAGATAAATACCCTACTCAGTTTCCTCTTTAATTACATTTTGTATTTATATCATTCTGCATTATTCAGGAAAATAATACAGAATGCAGTAATCAAGTAGTACACTTTTTGTCTGACTAATTCCAAGTAATGTTCCTGAATAATATTTTTGCTTTAAGTCTGATTTATGTGATATCTGTTTAGCATGTCAAGGTCATTCCTGTATGCTATTTTTGAATCCTAGATCACAGAAACATTGAATGGTAAGGGTTGGAAAGAACCTCTGGAGATCATCTAGTCCAAACCCCTGCTAAAGCAAATTCACCCAGAGCAGGTTGCACGGAATTGCGTCCAGGTGGGTTTTGAATGTCTCCAGAGCAGGAGACTCCACAGCTTCTCTGGGCAGCCTGTTCCACTGCTCTATCACTCTCAAAGTAAATAAGTTCTTCCTCAGATTGAGATGGAAGTTTCTGTCTTGCAGTTTGTGGCTGTTGCCCCTTGTCCTGTAGTTGGGCACCACTGAAAGGAGCCCAGCCCCATTGTCTGGGCACTGTCCCTTAAGATATTTGTAGGCACTGATAAGATCCCCTTTCAGGCTTCTCTTCCCCAGGCTGAAAAAGGCCCAGCTGTCCCAGCCTTTCTTCACCAGGGAGATGCTCCAGTCCCCAGTATCCTCATCATCTTCATAGCCCTCTGCTGGCCCCTCTCCAGCAGTTCCCAGTCTCCCCTGAACTGGGGAGCCCAGCACTCCAGGTGCGGCCTCAGCAGGGCCGAGCAGCGGGGCAGGATCACCTCCCTCGACCTGCTGGCCACGCTCCTCCTCACGCACCTCAAGGTCCCGTGGGCCTTCTTGGCCACCAGGGCACACTGCTGGCCCACGGGCAACTGGCTGCCCACCAGCACTGCCAGGTCCTTCCCCGCAGAGCTGCCTCCCAGCCCTCAGCCCCAGCCCGTGCTGGTGCGCGGGGCTGTCCCTCCCCAGGGCAGGACCCTGCACGGGCCTTTGCTGAACCCCATGAGGTCCCTCTCCGCCAGCTCTCCGGCCTGCCCAGGCCTCGCTGAATGGCAGCGCAGCCTTCGGGTGGATCAGCCGCTCCTCCCAGCTCTGTATCGTCAGCGACTTGCTGAGGGCGCTTCTGCCCCTTCGTCCAGGTCACTGATGGGTCAGTTGGACAGGACCGGACCCAGCAGTGACCCCTGCGGAACACCGCGAGCTGCAGGCCTCCAGCCAGGCTCTGTGCTGCTGGTCACAGTCCTCTGAGCTCCACCATTCAGCCAGTTCTCAGTGCACCTTTTTGGTTTCTTCATCACCTGTGTCAAAAAGTTATCATCGGTGCACTACAGGAACTTCCCAGACTGTGTGTGCCTAGCTGTGTTGTCTTTCCATCAGGTATCAGGGTGGTTGAAGTCCCCCATGAGAACCAGGGCCTGTGATCTTGAGGATATTTTCAATTGTCTGTAGAAGGCCTCATTGATTTCCTCTTCCTGATCAGGTGGCCTATATTGAACACCCATAAAATTGCCACCCATGTTGGCCTGCCCCTTAATCTTTACACATAAGCTCTCGACTCATTCTGCATCCACCCCTAGGGAGAGCTCGATACACTCTGGTTGTTCTCTCACATAAAGAGCAACTCCACCACCTCTCCTTGCAGGCCTGTCTTTCCTAAAAGTACAAAGCCATCCATGCAGACCTTGCTCCTGGGTGTCTATAGCTGTTAAAGCTTCATATCTGTTTTTGGTTGTGGTGCTGGAAGGTGGAGACTGAAGTAGAGTCCTGCTTTTGTGGGTCACTAGGATCCAAGGTGCATCATTCCCTGCAGTGTCTGCTGCTGGAGCCTGGTTATGAAACCACCTGTTTATCTCCATCTTGGTGCCTCTAATACTGTGCAGCCTTTTAACTGTTTCCTGCATCTCAGCCACCTGATGTAACAGATCATCTGTGGACAGCCTGTGCAGGTGCTTGCATTTTCTCCAGGAGAAGGATTTGGGCCCTCATTGCAACCTACCACCTGTACTGAAGTCTCCTTCCTTACCAGTTCCATCTGGGCAGAAGTATCAGACATCTCAGGGGCTTTCTCTGTAGAAACACCAGTTTTAACTCTGAGGTGAGTGCCCACCATTATGCCAGAGACCTGGAGCACTCCCCTGGGTTGTGGGCCTGCAAGCAGGGTGCATGACTCTCCCACACCAGCTGCCGCACATACCCTGGTCATAGCACTCCCCAGGGCTGTTTAAATCTGCCATGGTTGCTCCTGGCAATGCCCAAGCCGTGTCAGCCTCGCCTGAGGGAGCTGCCAGCTCCTGGGGTGTTGCTCAGCCCTTGCTCAGTTCCTCCAGGTCCAGGAACCTCCTGTCCACTCAATCTAGCACTCAGCCATAGGACTTACTGTTGCCACTGCTGTGTGCCTCGCTGTCTCATATCTGATATCTGAAGTGTCATGGTTTTGCTTATAGTACTTGGATCTTACTACTTACAATCAGCTTATTTGAAGCCACAGTGAACACTGAGATAGTTTAGGGGATGTTGCCTCACAATAGCTTGGTTTTTTAGAAATTATTTATGCACTGAAATTTCTGTGAAAAAAGTATCCTGAACGCGATTCTGTAAAACATGATCAAGCATGAAGCAGGCAAATTCCTAAATGATGGATGTGTATTCCTTGAAGTTACTAAAATGCATCAGAAGGGGTAAGTTGTCTCACTTCTGCAAAACTGGTAAGAGTTTGCTCTATGTTTATCAGCTGAAGTGAAGTGCTCATGAAGACTGGACTTATGACAGGATCCATATGTCAGTGGCTGAAGGTACCAAGGATGCTGGAGAACCTCATGAGTTAGAATAGTGCTTCCGATTCAAAGCTCCAATTATTTCAAAAGTGCCTATATGCCTTTCTGGATCCTTCTGTTGCTCTTCTTGTGTTAAAAGTAACTGAGGAGGAACTATGGAACCTTTTGGGGATATTATGATGCTATGCAATTGTTTGGCTGAGTGCTGTCCACACACGCTCATATGCAGAAAGGCAGAGATTTAAAAAAACCAAGGAAACAGCTTCTTTAGTTGATATGGATGGTATGCCGAGACGTATTATTCTGTATGTTTCTGAGTTTGTGGATACTTGTTATCTGCAATAGGAATTCCAACATACTGTCCAAATTTCATATGCATAAAGAGGTTAGTGTTTTCAATGCCATTCAGTGTATGTTGCTGAAAATTTCCCATAAAATTTAATAGTATGGGTCTCCCAGAATTAATTATTAAACTCTCAGTTACTGTTCTTGAGGCTGGGAAAGCCTTGATATTGATGCTGTAGTGTGACCTCTCTGATGTTTGTGACAGATACTGCACCCAGAAATTCCTTTTGTGAGGTAAATATTTTAATTCCTGAAAAAAATTATCTCTATTCCAAAGTCATTCAGAAGTGATGCTATAAGTCAGTGGTAGATAATTTCCTATATCATTCTGTCGGGACATGTTATTGTCAATAACATCTTACAGCTAAAAGTTTGAGCTTTCTTAGCTTCAGCATTTGGATGGCAGGTCCCAGATGATTGTTACACCTTGTCAGCTAAGTACCTAGATTGGCTCTGTGACTTACGTCACTTCTGCCCAGTTATATAAATGTCATATATATATATATATATATATATAAATGAAAGTATTTATATTCTGTGATTTTGTAACCTCTTAACCTTCCTTACTTACAAACACAATGTTGTGAGCTTCTTCAGTGTCTCAGTGAAAGAAAAGCTGGTTTTTTTTTCCAGAGCGGGAATAATTCTTGCAGCAGTATAGTGATCCCTCTCTATTTTTCAGGGCTCCCATTCCCCAGGTAGTGTGACTGGATGCAGTGTGCAGGTAGGTGGCTCATTCCTGTGAAGCATGGAGTCAGAATCCTGCCCTGAGTGGCTCATGGGGAGTCTGTGAACTCTGCTGCAGTGAGAGAAGAATGAGAGAAAAGAACCCATAGCAATGCTGGTGGGATGTCTCTGGCAAGTACAGAGAAGCTTTCTAAGTCCTTTAATCAGTGTTTCTGGAAGGCTACTGTAATGTCCCTGAAAATCAAGCTCAAATTTAGGCTGATGAAATTTATGGCATGTTAAAAAGTACTGGTGATACATTGCTACTATTTGTTTTTCTCCTTAGAGCTGCAGTGCTGACAGATGCTATGAGGACACATGCACAGGAGGAATTCTTCTCAGTATACTTAAATCAGGCAAAGATTAGAAAACAACAAAAAGACTGCTTAAAAGCAGCACCAGAGCTTGATAAAAAGAAGCACAAAGACATTTGATGAATAATAGTACATTAACTTGCTATTATTGGACAGACAGATAAGAATTACAGGCTAGCCCCGCTCACAGCAAGGTGTAAGTGCAACCTCCAAAATTACAGTCCTCAAAATCCTGGCATAGCTTCCACCTGGCCCTGAAGATGCCTCAGTTCTTAGCCTAAAAGCACCACATGCAGCTCTACCCATTCCACTGCGAAGGATTATAAGGTTGATACTGCTAAACTCTGCACTATCCTCAGCTCTTTTTCCTTTTGTCAGGACCTTAAAGGCAAGCATATAATATCAGTACCAGAGTAATTCTGGTGATGTTGGTGGAACTTTCCTGATTTACAGAAGCTGAAGGTCTGTTGTAGTATGCCAAATAGGCAACCGTGTTGAAGTGACCAAAGATGCAATTAGAGTTTCTTGGGGGAGCATCAGTGGGTTATTGTACAGTGAGACTGGAAAATATGCAAATACAGGGCCTCAGACTCTGCAGCATGGAGACAGCATCTTGCATCTACTTAACAATTTTAATACTCAACCGAGGTACTCAGATAAACTGTGGTAAAAACAATTGTCCCCGTATCCAGGCTTCACTATAGTTGTTTGGTTGGTTGTTTGGGATTTTTTAGCAAACAAGGGAACTGAATTAACATAAAGGAGTAAATTCTTTCACACTTTGAACTTGCATCTTAATAACTCCACTTGCAGCTGCTTCCTAAAATAAAAATAAACTTGCTCTTTAGGAGTTTGAATATTGTAGGGTTTTGAGATTATGATTTTGTCTAGCTCCCTGAATTCTGATTGCAGAAGAAACAATTGGGCCCACTGGGAGGAGATACACAAGTTTTGTAGCAAGGGCGCACACTTGAATTCGTACATGTTAACACCTGCCAGTAATTTTCTCCATTAACTTCTCTGTCTGCACAATGCTGATACATAATATTAGTCTTTCCTCCGGAAGGGTATTATAAGTTAACATCATTTACACTGAAGGAAAATCCTTTCCTTTGACTGTTTCTCTGTACTTTAATTAAATGCAGAACCAGTCTGAAAGACTTGACAGAGCTGTTAAAAAGAATGGAGTTGAACTCTTTAGAAGCCGTATTTCTTTAAGGCTTTCCCCTGTTAGTTCTTGTGATCTACTGCATTGTATTACCAGCTTCAGGTTTTGAAACAGAACGTGCAGCAGCAACAAACAGCTTTAAAATTTAAATTATTTGTATTTGCTCATCTCTTATCTAACATATGTTCACTCTTTCATGGACCATAATTCTTCTTATATGCAGGTGGCCCAAATTCCACATGCATCCCCAGGTCTACTGTTCTCCATTTCCTTGAAGGCTTTATCTTTCCCCTCCCACCACCCAGCTAATGGGTAATATCAGACACAGGAACACAAGCAGAATTTAGGCTCTCTTCATGAGAACTTTTCTGCACCTAGAGTTCTTGATTATGCTATTCTACTAGTTTTGACAAATCCATATAGAGTTTGAATAGATCTGCAGTGTTTCTAATCCACTGTGGTAAAAAAATGTGAATGCATGCTCTGTTCTATACTTGCACCTACCCATTTCAAGTAAAGCAAAACCTTAGCAAAATCACAGTGGCACATTACAGAGGCTTCAGGTCTTGCGAGTATGCAATGACAAGAAGATAGCTCTTAGATCTCCCTGAAAATTCTCCCTGTTGTAATTTTCTTACTTGGACTGAACAACTCTGTAGCATGAAGTTAATTTCCCTGACTTTTCACCTCCAAATACAAAATACTCTTCTGGTTTTTCTCGCTTTTGTTCTGGTGATTTTAAGTATTACTGAAGAAGATACCGGAAAAAAAGATTTGTGCTTCTTGCAGATCGTGAGGGTGTTAAGATAGTGATGCTCATAGCTGCATTGTAAATTTTCATGCTACAGGTTTGCAAAAGTGTAGGTAGATCATCTGTATAGGAACAATGATCATAAATCCAGGACAGATGTTTATTAGTCAGGTTTTTCGTATGCATTAATAATACATGCAAGAACCATGACGTAACTTTGAAACGTTTCTAGAATGTATTTTGCCTCTGGTTTACATTCCTGAAAAATTGCTTTCTGTGTTTCTTTCCTTGAACATGTGTGCATGAAGAAAGCAAACCTGACTGGGAATCAGATATTTCTGCGCTGCAGCTAGTGCTGTGGGCTACAGCTTGTATCTTTAGCTGCCAAGATGCAGCTAGAATGAAAATAACCTTCCATTAGTGCTTCACTTCTATCCAGAGAATATTTTTGCATATTCACAGGTATGGCTTCAGTTACTGCCATTATGTAGGGGCATAACTAATACAAGTTTGTGATGCAGTGACTCTTGTGACGTCAAACCAATATGCTCTTGATGGAAACTGGAACATGAGTCGTTCATTTCAGAAGTTATTGGGTGCTGAATTAGGTGAGTGTAAAATATTAATGATTCCCTCCTGCTGATTTTCTCTTTTGTTCACTCCTAACAAATGTTTGAATGAGCTATCTTATTCACTCTGTGTTTTAGTATATTTTTGCCTTTGCCAGGTGCAGTATGAAATCAAGTAAATTCAGTTTTCCAAGGGGCTGACAGGTTTTCCTTCATGTATGCCTACTACCTGAAAGTTACCTCAAGTTTGTACGACCTCTCCAGACTGCAAGTATGAGTAGCTGTATATGACTGTGTATCAAAATTGCAATGGGGTTGCTTGCACTACGGTATAGTATTCCATATGAAATACAGAATCCGTTTGTCAATCTGTGTGTGTGTGTGCACTTATGTATGCATGTACAGGAAGGATGAGGGCATCTTAACTTGTTTTCTTAGAGTTTGCCCCAGAAATGTTTTTAATTTCTTTTAAAGATACTTTAGTGATCATAAAACTTTGACAAATCTTTCATTAACCACAGAGAAAGTAAGAAGGAACTGATTCTGTAATATTATAGTTGACAGAGCAGAGAGGAAGTAAATTGCTTCTATTAAGGGAGTGAGTACAGTATTTCTGAAATGGTTTGTGTCCAAAAGCATCTAGATCACATCTGCTAAGCAATCTGAAAATGCTTAGTGTGAACTAAAGGAAAAAACCTAGCCTAGCATCATTTCATTTGCATGCTAAAAAGCAATTTGAAACTAAAAAAAAAATTAAAATAAAATTAATGTTTTTTCTTGTGAAGGGAATAACGATACCTTTAAATCTCAAATGCTTAACAGGTGTTAAGGATGGTAAAATGTTCTTATTAATAAGCATATCTCCTTTATGAAGAAAATATGACTGACTTGCTGCTTTTTCCTTAGGCCAGCATTAAGCCCACATGATGTACTATAAGAAATACAGGCACACAAATGTTAAATAACCAAAAATGAATAGTCAAAGCATTTTTGTGTAAAAACTGAGCGTATATTTGGAGTGGAGGTTTTTCTCTTCCTGAGTTCATTGGAAAAAACTACTGTATTTTGTGAGAAGAGAATCAGGACCCATATTATTTTGCTGATGAATATTCTAGCTGTGCTGCCCTATATAACTGACTGCCATAAAAATATGGATTGGAAAGGGGATGGGAATGTCCATCTCTCCCCATAGTATGTCAACCAATAGGAGTACAACAGTAGAACCTTTCTCTGATTTACGTAGATGTTCAAAGCTATTAAATTGAGAAACTAGGCCAGCTGGAAGTTCCTTATTTGGCCTTGTGAGAGTGGGTGGAAACAGGAAAGAAACAGCTCATTTGTGTTAATCAGCATGAGAAATCTATTGCAGAGGAGCTACCTAACTGCAGAAAAATCTTTTCAATAAAACAGATAAGGTGGCCAGAACTTAACATTCCTCCTGCTTACTTAAAAGACTTCTTTATCAGAGCCTGTAGTTGGGAAATGTAGGCATCTGCAGCATGGCAGTATCCAGAACTGTTTCTTGTCAGCCAGGGTATGTTGGGAAGGTTGAGGGTGATATCCAAGGTGGCAGGAAACATCCATTCTTTTGAAGATATAGCACAGCAGTGAGAGAAGATGTGGCTATGATTTGGAGGAACAGATTACCAGGAAGCATGACTTTACTTCCTCTTTCTAATGTAGCACTGTGCTATCTCCAACACATTTTATCATTTCTTCCACTTTGCTTTTATTGCATCGTCCTTGGAAGTACAGCTTTAAAGACAGAATGATGCTGGGGAGCAGCCAGCTGACATTTTGACTTTGAAGCAATGCTTATCCATAGCAGGAGCACAGGAGAAGAAAGAAAAGCTGTAGCAGAGGGACTGCCAGTGGAGTGCCAACTGTATCTTCTCCTCACCCTGCAATACTATTTGTACAGTTCTGTCCACCGCTAGTCCTTGAACAGTTAGCACTTACCAGCACTACCCGTAAGCAATTAATGTGTCTGGAAAGAAGCTCTCTGAAGGAAAGATGATCCTTATTTTATCCCTGTCAACTGACATATGTCTTGGTTTTGTGCATGGCCATCCTTCTTCCATAACTAGTTATGCTTACAGGAAAGCAGCTATCTGCAATTCTAGCTTGGGCTTAATCCTCTTTAGCTGGGTTTCCTGTGTCAAGCAGATAGACTTCAGGTAACTGCAATTTATAAAGAATACACATAAAAACAAGAGATTAGTTTAAATTTGGGACAGAGGACCTTTGAGAGAGACTGGACCAAAAAAAAAAAGTCTTTTGACATTAGTTCACCCTAGAGGAGAGTTTCATGTGCCGAAAAATTATCTGATTTCTTTAAATTACACACAGTAACTCCCAGAAAAGGTTGTCTCCTGCTGTTGTTATACAGGAAAATGCTGTAATGAATTGGTAGGTTATAAAAGAACTTATAACTCCAACTTCAACTCCAACTCCAACCTCATTTAAAAAATCCACACTTTTTCTTGTAGGTAGAGGAAAGGTCTCTGCTACAGAAAGTCTCTGGAATATAGCAGTGTTTGCAAAGTAAACAAATAGCTATACATTTTTCAGTGAAACTCATCCAGATCTGTGGCATATGTGAGTCCTGTAGTGTAGGGTAAAGTTGCCATTTTAAGAAGTGTCTTTTTATCTGATATGAGAGCTCCTGACCTACTAAAGCTGCAGAACTCAGTAATATACAAATTACTGCTACCAGGGGCCGGGCCAACAGCTACAGTTTTGCAGAAAAATATTTTCAAATGCTGCCTCTGTGGGACTTAGAAGGAGACATTTGGGAAAATATTTTGACAATTATTCTGTTTCTGTTGGCATGCAGGAATATATTATACATCGATGAAAAGTACAAAAATCAGGACCATGTTTCTGTTTTCCTGGCTGTCTGAAATGGAAGTGCATAAGAAGTGAGTAATTAACCATTTCTGCAAACTCCTGAATTTTGCAGCTGCAAAAAGAGCTATCTGAATGCTTACTGATTAATTTTTAATGAATGGTTATTGCTTATGACCGTTGCGGATAATTTCTAAACATTATGCAAAGGATTCACCATACAAACAAAAAAGAAACATAAGCTTCTTAGGCAACTTTTTATATTTAATAGTGTAATACAGTGTAATAGCATTAGCAAAATAAGCTCAGAGAACTAAGCATCAGTCATGCAATAGCATAAATCCAAATTCCATTAACCTTACTGACTCACAGTTCAAAAGAGATGCAGACCAGCTGGAGAAAGTCCAGAGGACAGCAATGAGAGTACCCAGAGGTCCAGGAAACATGACCCATGAGGAAAGGTTGAATTAATTAACTAAAGAAGAAAAGCTAATGAGCGAGATAAATCCAGTAGGTAAACATAATACATATCAGGCAGTTGCACAGCAATAAAACCAGTTGTTTTTCAGGTCCAAAGTGAGAAAAAAACCAGTGGCCATAAATTACAGTAGCAAAGATTTAAGAAAACTGTTGTAAGAATAACATTCATGCATAAGAACAGAGAATTAATCACTGCCAGCCATCTAAACAGAGGCTGGAGAGTTTTCTATCAGGGATGATATAGATGTGAAGATGCCTGAGGGTCTGTTCCTGCCTCGTGGCTCCTCAGGGGAGTAAACTCTGGGTTTATGTGTCTAACCTTGAATAAATCAGTGAAGGGTATCAACACCTTTGATATTAAGGTTTCAAAACATACACAGAACCTTGAGGAAGTGATTTATATACTCGCTGTTGATGCCTGTTAAAAAAAAAAAAAAAAAAAAAAAAAAAAAAAGGCAAAGCAAGGAGTCTGAAGATCAGAAAATATAACTTGATATTGATACTTATCTTTCTGCCTCTTTCAAGAGCTCTGCTGTTGTTAACGCTATCTTGGATCTTGGAAGGAAGGTAAAGTCTGCTCTTTTGCTACATTGCTTTTTTGTCAACTACAAGAGTTTGGAGTGGTTTTCTTCAGCTTCACACTTCCTGCACCACTCTTACATTCCTACAGAGTATTTCCCAGGTGGGACAATGTACAAAGAGATCATCCATGGGCAGTACAAAAGTGGTGAGAGCTGCAATAAGCACCATTTCCATTGAACATCACAGAAAGCTATTTCTTTCTATGTGGTAGTCACCTATAAACATGCTAACTGGCTAAAGTAATGAAAAACTGTATATTTGTTGTGTTGTGGTAAAGATCAGAATCATCCTGGTTTTCTCATGCACTACATGCTGCCAGAATAAAAGATTATTCACACTGCAATAATTTTGGTGTTATTTAGTTGAAGAATATCACAACGCATGTTCTTTACCCAGATCTATAGCACTGCTTATGCTTGGTCATTGGCATCTATGTCACTTAATTCTGTTCATCTTTGTGAAAAAAAGAGAATTTTTTCTTTTTTTTGTTTCAATAATTTATGAATCTAAACATCACTTTATCAATTCAGTGGTTTGTAATTTATCTCAGCTCCAGTCAGTTTCTCTGCCACATACAGACTCCATTACCCTGAACAGGAGGATTATCTAGAGCATTTTCAAAATCAGCAATATATCTTCAGCTTACTAAAATCAAGATTTTAATGATCAGTAAACCTGGCAATGTTTAGAGTTCAATTTTAAAAGCTTCACTGAACTTTAACTTGAAAATTTTCTCATTAAATTCTCCAGTACTTGGCTTGACTTTCAGGAAATGATCTGGAATTACTATCTGCATATCCACTATTGCTACTAAGACACAGCGCTTTTCAGGTGAGTGCAGCAGAAGAAAGAATATGATGACTGGAGAAATTTGCTGATTAGAAAGTGGTCAAAGGGAGTTGGGAATTTACACTTTTTTACTGAAGATAGGTCAAAAATAGTTGTTTGTTGCTACTTGCTTTTTAATCTTCTTCTGGCAGTTGATGAGAAGATGTTCACATTCATTACTTCTTTTTTTCAAGGGGATTTTTATTAAATTATCTTTATTTCAGCATGGAAAAGTCTGTTAACCCCCAAGTCATTGCTCTGTGGTACTGAGATAAAAATCTTGTACCCTGACATTCAAAAACCTTGTGCAGCACAGACTTTCCCCCAGACAAAAGGGAATGGTTATGCAATAGCTATTTAGGGTCTAAATGTTGATATTAAGTGTGAATAGTGAATGCTGTACCACTTATCTAAAGGATGACGCACCTATGTTTAGCTAAAAAGTCGGGAAATGTCCAAGGACCCTTATTGCCACATGACGGATGCACAGACTGCTAAGTCCTTGGGTTGGTTATCTTTAGAAGGGGCATCTAGTCTTAGATTCCTGTTGTACATGCAACGTGGCAAAGGCAAAGAATTTAAACATGGCCGCTAAGGAATAGAGTCTGCGCAAAGACAGCTCCTCAAGGACATTGCGCAGGCGCGAGATATGAAAATGAATTCTCAGAATCATAATGAATATGTAAACGATTTCCTGGAAAGTTAATCAATTGGTATGAGTAGCTTGTATAAAGGGGGGACTGAAAAGTCCCCTCGGTGAGCATGACTTTGGTGGAGCGATCCCCCATGCACCAGTGCTGCCGAATAAAGATAACCTCCGCTCACTCGAATATTGGTGACTGATTCTTTAAATCAGTATGTAGTTTAAGCTTATTTACACAGAGGAGGAAGAAAGGAGAAAAAAAAGTGCTTCCTAAATCTCTAGCAGGAAGTAATGCAGGAAGAAAGGGTTATATACTGATGAGAGAGATCAAGAGAGCATCTTGGTGGGAGTGGAGGGGGATTGCAGTAGAATAGTTGTAGATCTAGATCTTGGTACACTCAGTCACCGAAGCAAGCAGCTCCTGAACTTGCCCAGCTCAGCAGGCCAATCTCATCTGTGACTTCCTCACCTTCCCAGGTGCCCTTGTACAATAGATATGAATCTCTAGAACTGGAAGCAAACAACAATGAGGATGATGGTCATCTAGGTTGTAGTTGTTCCAAAAGTTAAGTTGTCCTATGCCCCATATCAAACCCATCTCTATAAAGAACAAAAGACAGGTCATTGTCATAGGAGACTCTCTTCCCCTTCTGGAGGGAACCAGAAGGACCAACAGCTGATCAGACCCACTTTTCAGGGAAGTCTGCTGCCTCCCTGGGGCCTGGGTTAAAGATGTTACAAGAAAACTCCCTACCCCAGTACAGCCCTCGGATTGTTATCCATTACTGCTTTTTCATGGAGGCAGCCACAAAGTTGAAAGAGGTCCAACGGTGAGCAAGAGACTTCAGGGCCTCAGGATAACTGGTTAAGGATTAGGAGCACAGGTAATGTTTTCTTCTGTCCTTCCAGTTGCAGGGAATGATGCTGGAAGAAACAGGCAGACCCAGCTGATCCATATCTGGCTCCATCACTGGTCTTACTAGATACATTTTGCTTTTTTTTATCACAGGATGGTCTACACAACATCAGGCCTGCTAGTGACAGATGGGGTACACCTTTCCCAAAGGGCGAACAGGATCTTTGCACAAGAGTTAGCAGGGCTCATTGAAAGAGTTTTAAACTGGATTTGAAGGGGGAAAGGGATAAAGACACGTTCACTAGAGCTAAGTCATGAGGCAGCATGCCAGTGGTGGAGGGGATGGTGTGCTAGCGAGGTCCATCAGTCTGCTCCACAGTGTACTGAGTACACAGGAGCACATCTGAATTCCTCTATTCTAATGTGCCCAGCCTGAGGAGTAAACAAAAGAAGCTAGAAGCTTTGGCCTGGTCCCAGAGCTACATCAGTGGCATAAGTGAAATCTGGTGAGTGCTGTGACTGGTGTGCTGTGATGGACAGTTATGGGGTCTTCAAGGGTGATAGGTAGGGCAGGTGGGGCAGGGCATTGGTGCTGTATGTAAGGGAGGAGTTGGAGTGTATGGCATTTACAGTTGGTGACAACATGGTTGAGAGCCTCTGGGTAAGGATGAAGGGGAAAGCAAATAAAGCAGATATTGTCATGGGAGTCTACTATCAACCACCCAGCCAGGACGATGACACCAATGAATTATTCTATAAGGAATTAAGGGATATCTCTAGATCAGCTGCCTTTGTCCTTATAGGTGATTTTAACTTACCAGACATTGACTGGGAATATCATACAGTGGACACAAACAGGTCCAGGAAACCCCTGAAACATGTTGAAGATGAATTCTTGGCACAGGTACTAAGGCAGCCTGCTAGGAAAGATGCTCTCCTACGTTTATTGTTTGTAAACAGAGAAGGTTGTGGGTGAAGTGGTGATTGGTGGCTGTCTTGGTCACAGTGACCACAAAGTAGTTGGGTTACAAATTGTTGATGACAGGAGGAAAACTAACAGCAAAATTTTGACCCTGCTTATGGGGAGTGCAGAATTGGGGCTGCTGAAGGAGCTAGTTAGTAAGATCCCTTGGGAATCTGCTTTTGAAGGTATTTGGGCCTATAAATGCTGGTCTCTTGTCAAGAGCCATCTCTTAAGACTGCAGGAGCAGGCACTTCCAAAGTGTTAGAAGTCAAGCAAGCAGTGCAGAAGGCTGGCTTGGATGAGCAGGGATCTTCTTTAGAACTTAGGTGGTGGAAAAGAATACAGACATTGGAAACAAGGACAGGCAACACAGGAGGACTACAAAGATGCTATTTGCCGCTGCAGGGAGAAAATTTGTGCAGTCAAAGCTCAATTAGAGTTCAAGCTGGCCAGCACTATGAAAGACAACAAAAAGTGCTTCTTAAAATATGTTAACAGCAAAAGGAGGATCAGAGATAATATTGGTCTATTAATTGATGAGGTTGGTCACCCCACAAATAGGGATGTAGGCAAAGCAGAGATGTTTAATGCCTTCTTCACCTCTGTCTTTGACACTGATGAGCCTTGGGGCTTCCAGAGCTCTGATTTGGAAGACTGTGGCTGGGGGGATGATAAACTCCCAGCCAACCCTGAACCTGCTCAAGACTTGCTGCTCCAGCTGGATGCACTTAAGTCTGTGGAGTCCAATGGGCTTCATCCCAGGGTACTGAAAGAGCTGGCTGGTGTTAATGTGGGACCTCTTTCCACTATTTTTCAATGGTCTTGGTAGTCTGGAGAGGTCCCAGTTGACTGAAAGCTGGCAGGTGGTGTCCCAGTTTTCAAGAAGGGTAATAAGCAAGACCCTGGTAATTACAGGCCTGTCAGTCTCACATCAGTGCCTGGTAAAATTACGGAGAAGGTTATTCTTGGAGTTACTGAAAAACACTTGAGAGTTAATGCATTCATTGGTCATAGCCAGCACTGGTTCACAAGGGTAAAGTCCTGCTTGATTAACTTAATTTTCTTTTGTAACATCATACATCTAGTTGACCAAGGGAAGCCAGTAGATGTGGCATTTGGGATTTTAGCAAAACTTTTGGTATCGTCTCTCACAATATCCTTCTGGGCAAAATGTCCAGCATACAACTAGACAAGTCCATATACATTGCGTGAGCAACTGGCTGATGAGTCAGGCTCAAAGAGTTATAGTAAATAGGGTTACATCAGGCTGGCAGCCAGTCACCAGTGGGGTTCCCCAGGGCTGAATTTTAGAGCCAGTGCTCTTCAATGTTTTTATAAATTATATGGACCCAGGAACTGAATGTACATTACTGGGTTTTTTTTCATAGTATCATGTATTTTTTTAGTATCATATTACCGATGATACTAAACCAGGAGGAGCTGTGGACTCCCTTGAGGGTGGAGAGGCCTCAAGAGAGATCTGGATAAACTAGAAAGCTGAGCAATCATCAACCATATGGAATTTAACAAGAGCAAGTGCAGGATTCTCCACCTGGGATGGGATAATCCTGGTTATATGTACAAAGTGGGGGATGAGAGGCTGGAGAGCAGCCCCTCAGAAGGAGACCTGGGGCTCTGAGTTGATGGCAGCTCGAATATGAGTCAATAGTGTGCCCCAACAGCCAAAAGTGCCAACCATGCCTTGGAGGGCATCAAGCACAGCATAGCTAGTCAGTTAAGGGAGATGATTGTCCCACTCTGCACTGCACTGGTGCAGCCCCACCTCAAGTACTGTGTGCAGTTTTGAGTGCCTCAGTATAAGAACAACATAGAGTGTGTGCAGAGGAGCGTGACAAGGTTGGTGAACAGTCTTGAAGGCAAGACTTAGGAGGAGTGACTGAGGTCACTTGGTTTCTTTAGCTTGGAGAAGGCTGAAGGGTGACCTCATCATGGTCTACAACTTTCTCAAGGAGGGCAACAGAGGAGGAGGTGCTGATCTTCTCTCTCTGGTGGCCAGCGATAGGACGCAAGGAAATGGAATGAAGCTGTGTCCTTCACTGAGATGGTGGTCGGTCACTGGAACAGGCTGCCCAGGGAAGTGGTCATGGCACCAAGCCTTTCAGAGTTCAAGAAGCATTTGGACAATGCTCTTAGTCCTATGGTTTAGTTTAGGTAGTCCTGCGAGAAGCAGGGAGTTGGACTCAATGATCCTTATGGGCTTCTTCTTCCAACTTGAGTTATTCTATGATTCTGTGATCTGTTTAGTGCAATAGCTCTCCATCAATGGTGATCCGTATTTGATATTTAGAGAAAGGTCCAAAGAAATCTTGAATTTTCTGGTCATGGATTTATTTCCTCTCAAGCAGTTAAAAATCTAATAATGGCTGTTTTGATTTTGATCCCAACCACTTGCTTCAGCCTATGAGCAGCTGGGACAATTTGCATTACTGCACCTTCACAGCCACTACTGAATACCACCAGGCAACATGTGCTGTGCGAGAACTGCATCTGAACTTGACAGCTGAACCTTTATAAGACTATTGCTAATTATCACTAAAGAATCAGCTTCTGCTGGAAGCTTTTCTGACATGCAGCCTAGCCCATGGTGTTATACAAAATACTTTTTCAGAGATTCTGTGCTAGCAGTTTTAAAGAGAATCTTGCAGTGGGATATAATCATGCAGTCTGCTTTTTACAGTAACCGAACCTATAGTAAACAACAAGAATAACTGAAGTCTACAGCTTGTTCGCATGCACTGCCTCCAGCAAAAAGGCAGCAGATATTTTTCCCCCGTTGTAAGAGGTCATGGTAGATGCAGGCAGAGAGGGAAACCATAGGATCCATATAGAGTAGTAAATTGACTGTGAGGCTGAGGTGGTAGCCAAATCCTTCTACAGCTCTTTATTGCTATTGCTAGGGCAATGGGTCCTGTGCTCCAGGGGCAACACACTGCAGATCTGGGGCAGAGATGTGACAGCCATCTTATTGAGAAAGCCGGCTGTGCTAGACTGTGCCTTCACATTGGGAGGGAAGGTCCATTTTATTCTCCTTATTTTGGCACCTTCTTCCCAGTACAAGACACGGTCTGACAATAATGGTCATGCTTGCCTATTTGAAAATCCCTTTGTTGTGGGGATAATGGATTTGATTTTTCTTTTCTTTTCTTTTTTTTTTTCTCCCCTGTGTTGTACATCCATTCCTGGGATGAGCATATCTATTTGTCTGTAGTGGCATTTAGCAGAGAAACACCTTAATCCTGAAAAAAACACTGTTGATTTTGTTCAGGAATTAATTTTGAAATTGAAGAGCTCATTATCCAACCTCTTTCCTAAGCCATAACTAGCTGTTCTGTCTGTCTTTGGAATTTCTTTAAAAAAGAAAGCATTCAGTGCATTGAGCATGTGAGTGTATACCCAGCAAAAAAAAAGATGGGATCTTTCTGTCACTGCATGCACAGCTTGTTGCTTTAGCTGGTGTTACAGATGCCATGCCCTGGTCAATGAGTCTCCTGCCACTGTCTAGTGAAGCATAGCCACAGCAAATTACTTTCCTTCCTTTCAGAGATGCTGTGTTAGCTGATATGGTCCACTTCAGAAATTTCTGCTGAATGCCCCCAAATGTATATTTTGCACACTAAGTTTGTACACTCAGACATGCAAGTTAAAAAAAAAAATAATACCACAATACAGGTACATTATACTACTTTTCACCCTTTTTCCTCATCAGTTCAGAGTAATACAGTGAGTAATTATGGGGATATGATGGTTGTTTTGGCTGAACCAGAATTTCAGGGCAGAAAAAAAGTATTAGGATTTGCCCAAAACACACAAATGAAGAAGAAGAAACCTTTTGGGGTTTTAATTTCATGTCCTCTTTAAGAATAAAATCTGCTAAATTTTAACGTGAAAATTTTGAAGTGGGAAATGAAGATATATGTAAATATGTTTTTTTTCTAGAAAGTATATTTTACTGGAAGATTTAATCATTAGTTTTATAGATAATTTTGGACAATTTGAGATAGCATTTTTCCATGAATAAAATACTTTATGAAATAATATTTGTCCTTCCTGAATAATTTAAAATACTTTTACATATTATCTGAATTTGCAGTAGAAAAACGTAAAAGAATGACATTAAATCAGTTCAATAACAAGTTAAGAAGACTCTTGTCTTGAGATACAGAAGCTAAACTTAACACAAAGCTTCTTTTTTTTGTGCACAATTCCAGCTTTATGCCAAGAGATTAAATATCATAGTGTTTCATTTGCTCTGAAATTCTGGTTCAAAGGGAATAATTTGCACGTTAATTGAATTTTATTTGTACATCCCAAACCATCAATCACACAGTATTTACATGAGGTTAGGCTTTCTCAGTCCTGAACAGTTTCTTGGAACACATTTTCAGTCCATTTATTCTGTATTGCTTTGAAGAGTGCATGTTACATTTGGCAAAAGTTTGTCATGTTCACTGTAAGTTAATGCTTTTATAAAACAGGGAATAATGATAGTCTTTTTTATTAAGGATGAATTATTAGTTTCTCAGTTATTTGGAAAATTGAAGAGGAACGTAGACTTCAGAGTTTACTTTCTCTTTTTCTTTTGTATATCCTAGATTAAATGAAAGATGGTAGTCAAAAGCAGACATTGGATAACTGATTTGTAACTAAACCAGACATCTAAAGGCAGAATGTTAATGAATTAGTAAAAGTTCTGCCATCAATTTCAATAGAGCTTTCATAGCTGACAAACTACTGAAAGTTCATACATTTACAATGTATTTACCAGGTAAGCTTTAGCAATACATTCAATAAAAGACACTGCATTTCTAAAAATGATAATGTTAAAGAGTTTCGAGCATTACTATTGGTAATTAAATACAAATGAACTTTTAGAGCCTTTTTTTTTCTTAGAATAAGCTTGCCATGTACTTGCAAAGAACTTCGGGAAATGAACTGGTATTTCAGAAAATAAGCTGATTCAAATGAACATTTAAAAGTAAAACTTCTAACAGGTTCCAGAAAGCATCTCTGACTGAGAGGGAAACATAGGTAGTGTCAGACAAAACTACAATCCTTTCTGACTATGAAATAACTTATGAGGAGAATGTGCAACTCTTGCATGACTGTAGCAATGGGAGAGTGAGAAATGCTGATGTCTCTATCCAGCCATAAGGTAATAAGTCTGATCACCACTTTTATTTCAATTCAAAATAACAAATTAATGAAATTCGGACATGTAGTGGGTTTGCATGGCAAGGTTTTGGTGGGAGGGGGGCTACAGGGGTGGCTTCTGTGAGAAGATGCCAGAAGCTTCATCCATGTCCAGTGGAGCCAATGCCAGATGGCTCCAAGATGGACCCTCTGCTGGCCAAGGCCGAGCCCATCAGTGACAGTGGTAGTGCCTCTGTGACAGCATGTTAAGAAGGGGAAGAAAAAAAATCTGCACCAGCAGAAGAGAGGAGTGAGACTATGGGAGGACAACTCTGCAGACATCGAGGCCAGTGAAGAAGGAGGGGGAGAAGGTGCTCCAGGCACTGAAGCAAAGATTCCCCTGCAGCCCATGGAGAAGCCCATGCCAGAGCAGGTGGATGTCCAAAGGAGGCTGTGCCCCATGGGAAACCTGCACTGAAGCAGGTTTGCTGACAGAACTTGGGGAGACATGTAGAGAAGAGCCCACACTGAAACAGGTTTTCTGGCTGGACTTGTGACCCCCTGGGGGACTCACCCTGGAGTGGTCTGTTCTTGAAGGGCTGCACCCTGTGGAAGGGACCCACGCTGGAGCAGTGTGTGAAGACCTGCAGCCTGCGGGAAAGACTCCCAGTGAAGTTCATGGAGGACTGTCTCCCATGGGAAGTACCCCACGCTGGAGCAAGGGGAGAGTGTGAGGAAGAAGGAGCAGCAGAAACAACATGTGATGAACTGACCATAAAACCCATTCCCTGTTCCCCTGCACTCTGCAGGGGAAGGAGTTAGAGAAATAGTAAATTAAGCTCAGGAAGAAGACTGGGTGTGGGGGAGAGGGGAAGGTGGGGGTCTTTTTTCAGATTTGAATGGTAATAAATTAAACTAATTTCCCCAAATTGAGTCTTTTTTTGCCTGTGATGGTAATTGGTGAGCGATGTCTCCCTGTCCTTATCTTGACCCACAAGCTTTCCTTATATTTTCTCTCCCCTGTCTGGTTGAAGAGGAGAGTGGTAGATGGCTTTGGTAGGCACCGAGCATTCAGCCAGGGTCAAACCACCACAAGACACGAAAAAGGTAAAGTTATTTACTCTCTGAATTCAAAGCAGCAGTTTGCACAATAACCCCCACTGTAGACAAGAAACTTCCCATACAAATGCAGAAAAGGGGATACCCTCTTAGGCTAGAAAGCATGAAAATAAATTTATAAAGAGCCCTGAGCTAGACTAGAATGTTCATGAGAGTCTGGTAGCTTCCCAAAAGCACATGTAGTTTTTTTCAAGAAACCTCTTGTTCCAAAGTGTAGGTTATTAACTGTATCTGCCATTAACCTCTGGACCGTTAGACTGGACCTCCTGTTTTGGATAAAAAATGCCATGTGATGGAGCTAATAAAGAAAACATAGAGTTAAGCCCCCTATGAAGTCTGACATTTTCTTTAAATAGTTTGTCTTTTTGGATTTTGATTCAAGTTGTTCTCTAGTCCTGAGAAGTGCTCTGAATTAACGGGAATACTGAGAACTGCAACATATTGAGTATTTTGTGAGACTGGGTACAGTATAAATTTGTAGTTTAGGCAGAGACTGTGGAGGCCAGGCGTGAATTACTTTCCTGTGTAAAAAACAATCCACTGAGATGCCAATTGTTCTCTAAGGAAGAGATAGGTTGTATTTTGCGCAGTGTCTAGGACAATGGGCTCCCATGTTCATTTAATTGCTTCACAAAATATATCAAAAACCTGGTATCAAATTCAGTGATTTAAAAATGACAGTCCGCTAATTCTGCAGGTACTTGCTTTGCATACAGCAATAGACTGTTTGGAAATCACATACCTTTAAACAAAATTGCCCTTCATGCCACTGACTTTCTAAAAGCATTAGAAAGGTTTCAACTTGATACTTTCATTAATTCTGTGCTGCTATGTATGGAAAATTGTCTCTAGGGAGGTAGGGCAAACGTAAAGAAAATAATATCTTTTTTCAAATGAGAGAAGGATTTCTGCTATTCAGTTGAACTAAAACATCACTGGCCTTTAAGTTGCTTGCTTGCTTGCTTAATACAAAATAGATATTCTCATAGAACAAGCAGTGGGAGCACATCCTCACATCTGATAGTTAAAACAGACCTATAACACTTCATCCTTGTTTCTCTTTTCTGTCCTTTAGATTAATTGGAATATAATTACATGTCTTCCATGACCCTATCACAGAACACTACTCTGTTCTGGCTCAGAGTGATTCGAACCACTTTAATGCACAAAATCACTTGCTTGAATTTTAATGACCTTGCTAACTGTCATTTGTGTGGACTTTGTACTAGGTGAGGTGGAGAAGCTCATGACCCTCACAAGGAGTTTGCTGTACTTCATTACAGAAAATCCTTTTTATAGTACTAGTTACCCATATTGGGAGATGCTTATAAGAGCTATTTTTAAATAAAAGTCTTCCAGTGCTTGCTCTTCCTAATAGGTGATAGCCACACACACAACTACACCCGGAAAACTTGAGGGGGAAGGTTGTGCCCTTCCCATCAGTAGCTTCCCAGCTAAAGCTAGGGCTGCTTTCATTCCCTGTCTGAACCTTCCTTGCTTCTCAGAGCCTCTGTGGGTTTGACAGAGCTCTACCAGCTGTAAGAATGTCTTTATAATCTGAAGTAAGCAGAGGTACTCCATTTTGCTGAAGAGTTGTCTCAAGGAAACTATGACCTTGTTTTAGGTGAGTGTTGCAGTTTTCTCTTTCTCAATACTTTCAGCCACAATGTGGAGTTAGGCTTATAACTGATTCAGTCTGTCGCTAAGCATGTGGTAACGCATATAGATTTACTTAACTCCTGTAACTGTATTTTACTATTCTCCAGTTTTGATAAGCATTTTCTAAAATTACAAAGAAAATCTCCTTATAGGCAGAGAAAAAAGTTGCTTGTTTGATTTCTTTCAAAAAGGTTCTGATTTTCATTTATTAAAGAAAGAAAGATGAAACAGCATATTTTGAGGAAAACACATAATATGTGATCTGAGTTTGTTTAGATCCTGTATCTGACTGAGTTTGAAGACCACGAGAAAAAATAGCCTCAGAGTTCTTAAAATGAGATGCCAAGGAAGTTGTATTTAATATTAGCAATGATAATTGTTGGAAGTTGTTGCCTTTCTGAAAAAGAAATTTAGATCAGACAGTTCACCCCAGGATGTAGTTTTATTAATTTTGACTAAGCTTTTAGAAGCTTCCCAGGGTGATGAAAAATGCCTTTGGTTATTTGGTAATTTTTGTTACAGTTTGGTTTTTGGTTTTTATTTTTTTCATTTTCTCTGATGTTCTTTACCTAACTAATTTCTGAAGCCTTTTCAGTATTTTTCTTTTGCTACTTTTTCAGTTATCTGCAGCAATGAACAGTATCTTAAGGTATAGCACACCTACATATCTGTATGTGTTTGTTCAGGATAACAGTCCCTGGAGGGATTTTAGCTTGTTTTCCGTTTTCCTTTACTGGATAGGAAATGCAATGTGCATTTAAATAGTCTTTTTTTTGCCTTTGCATCCCATGTTTACAATTCTCTACCTTGTTCTTGCACATCATTATGTGAGGAAGAAATCTCATCCCTGTGTCTTACACAGTGTCACAGTAAAATTCACTCTGAACTGGGGAGCTAACTGACTGTGCCTGCCCACAAGCCATTTGACATCGTAATTTACACAGCTGCAGAGACTCCCTTTCTTGTTGAAGAGTCTGCCATATGGCATGCCAGGATCCTTTGGCACTTTCTTTTTCCCTGTTCTCCCAGAAAGTATTGACTCCAGCAAGGGATAGGGAAATGTTCCTACTGTTCTAACTTCCTTCTTTCCCTCTTACAACAGCTGTCTATGAAAAGTCTAAGCAAACTGGATCTCATAGACAAGTCAAGATATCCCCGGGTTTTCCTCTTCATTTTACAGATATATTTGTTTTGCCTATATAATAGAACATCTTTACCTGTTTCAAGTATAAGCTCCTGGACAGCCTAAATTCATTTGTCTCCCACCTATAAACTCCAAGATCTCTTTTTATGATTTCTGGGTCCAAGACCAAAATCAAAGAAAAGAGCCAACAGTGCAGTGTTTGTTTGGACACAGCACTCACTACTCTGGCTATTCCTGTTTAACTCTCTAAGGTTTCAATTAATCCTCTGATCTCTCAATTAAACATTTAGCTTCAACAAAATCCCTTTCTTTCCTATACAAAGGCAGATGAAATTTTACTAATATGTTAAAAGATTTCAGGTATAACTTGAGGCCTCTGGGGATTTTCTCTGTCACTTCTCAAAGATGATGTACTTTCACCCACGGTTCTCTAGACAAAAGACTGCCTCTGAGCCCTTATCAATCTTTAATTCACTTTCAGGATTTAGACCCCCACCAATGCTATCCATTCTGTTGAAGAAAAAGCATCTTCTAGCCCAGGTTAATTCTCAGCCATCCTGCTCTGCACCATATCATGACAAGGTGATTCATGTGCTACTTTTCTATTATAGCTACTCCCTCCCTCTCCTGTTCTAACAACCTTAGAATACAGTTTTGAATACCACAAAGGCAAGAGCTACTGCTCTCACATACACATTCACCCTTTCCTTTTCATGACAGTCTGCTGTGACAGAAGATTATCAGCCTTTGTCACAAGCAGCCATACGAGCTGCACCCCAGCAGTAGAGAGGAAAAGGATTTATAGAATGTACTTCCTCATCCTGAAAAGAAAGGAGACTCTTCCTGAATTTAATAAAAATGGCCCTTCAGTGAGGACTAGAAGTTCTGAGTAATGACCTAGCACAGACCTCTCTGGTATTCAAGAAAGGAATTGGTTCATGTCCCTGAATTTTCTAAGACAACTTTTTCTATAAGAGCTTTGCAAATAAAATATTTCTGCTTTCCAGGGGGTCAGCTTCACTATCAATACAGCCTTTTATTTCAGACTTTTTAAAGTACTGTTGATCTTTGATTATCAGCACTTGCAACAGTTGTCACAAGATGAAATATGGGGTATTCTTTTCACCACGTGTTGATGACTGATATAAAAATTATCAAGAAACCAAATTGCTGCAGACACACTATAGCTCTTCAAAAGTCTAGAAATCTTGTATTTTCCCTTTCTGTGCCCAGTTCTTAGAGAAACCTGTGAAAATTTCCGATTGCATGTCAGTAAAGATGTGCTTACCTCATGACAGCACTCTCAGGTTTGTCCTTTAATCTACAGTCCTATCTTGACACCAGTGCTGGGTAACTCACTCTTTGTCATATGAGTTGGTGCATCTACTTCATGTCTTATACCAGATTATGAGTCCAGTATTTCTAGTTCTTTTCACATAATTTAATTGCTATGGAAGAAAACAATTCACAAGAAGGTTAAGCTTTCGCTGCTGAACTGGCAGACTCCAGGATTTTTTCCAATATCTCTGCTAAAAAAGTGAGTAGCTATAAAAATGGATGGAAGCCATGAAAGTGCAGCTACACACTGGGAGAGTGTGTAACTTTTGTTAACACAGCTTAAGCTGCTTTGGGATTTCTTGACGAGTAGCTCCTACTTCCTGTACATGGAATTACATGGAAGAGCACAGGGCAATACAGAATATGACTGCACTATATAGAACTGAGATGGGAGTAAGTATTTATATAGATAGATAGATAGATATATGCATGTGTGTGTGTATGTGTGCAGAACTCTCAGCAAGGGTTTTCAATAACTCTGTATATGTAAACCCCTCTAGACATAAATTATGCATCTTGAACAACCGCTACTAAGCCTAAGCACACAACTCTCTCTGTAAAGATACTAAAGAAATGATGTCATGGTAACAGCAGCAGCCTAGTAATTTGTGGATTTCCCATATGCACAAAATGCATAATCAGAGAATTAAGGTATAAGTGAAACAATACAAGGAATTTGGTACAGAAGACTGGCATTCTTATAACCATAGGCATTAAATTCAAACCAGTTGGATGCAAACATAGGTCCCATAACTATGAACCACTGGGAGTGTAAATTTACAATACTGCGTTAGTAAATGCTGGGTTGTTTGGACTTTATTTGGAAGGCAATGGACTGTACTTCGTCTACTTTTTCTGCATCAAGTTGCTATCAGACTATGGTTTCTGTAGGATGCATTTTCCCTCTTATTTAATCAGACATGTTCAGATCTAACTGCATGTCGTTGCCTGAACCCCCCCCCCCTCCCCCCCCCCAGCACCAAAGGATTTAAGCCCCCCCAAACTCTGCAAGCATAAGCCTTTTAGGGCATGTGCCATCCAGCATTGTCAGATGGCGCACAGACTGGAGACAATAAATTCAGACAATAAATAATTGGAGTAACAACGGAAAACATTTTGGAAAAAATAGTAACAGTCACCCTCAGAAGTGAAGGGACTGGAAGAGAAAACTCCAGTTAGTTAGTAACTTCCCATCTCACATTAACTGCTGGTTATACTCCCACTCTGAGGCCTTCTCTGAAAAACTGAAGTGACTTCACATCATCCAAAACAGCTGGGGTTTTGCCTCAATGCAACCTTGGGCTGTCACTAAATGATGATCTGTCAGATTTTCTGCCTTGGTTCTTTACTTCTCATTCAACTATAATGAGACACACCATTTTTCAAGCTTCCATGGTGAGACAGCTGGACTGAACCAGATAATTTTTCTGCTAGAATAAAATGCTACTGCAACTCTCACACAGAAAAACACTGCATATCATTATGTCTAGAAACTGAGTATGGAAAGTGGAAAAGTGAAGTTCATCCTAAACTTTGTAACATAAAATGTACTTAATCCTGCATACTGCTGTATGTCTTTTGGAGAGGTATTTGGAGTGGGATACCAACACTAAGGAGATTGTGAAGTCATTTGAAAAAAAGTGCTTCAGGTGAGTCTGAACAGACAAGTGCCTAAGTAAAAGAAGACTGATTATTTGGGAGGGATGGAATGGGGGAGAAAAGACTAAGACAAGGATGGCAATTGCTGCATTGACTGTAAATTAATGAGCTCCATGATCACAATCGCAATTGCTTAAAATAGAAATGACATTGGATTTAGACTGTTAAGTGCTTAAAGCCTCTGTGGTCATGCCATTTTAATGGAAATCATTCTGCCTCTGCATATTTACAGCATCTTCAAATAAGCAAACATAATTTGCCAGCAGAATATACATTTCTTTTCAGTGGCCAGATTGGCTAAAGAATTCTCCTGCCCTTTCAACACACATAAGGAAAAAAGGCAAGCTACAGAGACTCCTGCTTTCAAGACTGAAGCCTCTTGACTTAAAAACTGCTTTCGCCTCAGGCGAGAAAAAGGTTAAAAATAAATTACAAAGATTAGAGAGCAATCATCACTCCAAAATAAAAACCTAGATGAAAATGTATTAGACTAGTTTTCCACTGACCAGTGTTTTCATTTGCATGTCACAGGTGGGTTGAAAACTGCTTGGATTGATGGTCTCAAAAGGTAATCAATGTACTGAACACTGGGAACTGGAACAGTTGACAACTGGGAACAAATGGAGTACCCTGGGGTCTTTACTGGGAATGATTGTTTCATAGTTCCATCACTAACAGGGATGTTAATACAGAATGTACCATCCACAAACTTGCAGATTGTAGTAAGTTGAGGGAGTGAATGGTGGGCATACTAAACAGCAGATTTAATCCAGAAGGATGTTCAGAGACCTGATCATTGGACCAACAGAAAATTTATGAAAGTGAACAAGTACAAAGCTCTTTCATGGGATGGAATACCCCCATGCTTCAGAACACAACAGGCACTGACTGCCTGAGTAGCAGCTTTGCTGAAAAGGACAGCAAAAAGCTTATGTTGATTGTCAACCTGAATATAAGCCAAAAGTGCACCATCACTGCAAATGGGGCCAAGCAGGCACTCAGCTGAATTAGAAGAAGCACAGCTGACAGACAGGTAGGTGATTATCCACCTCTGCTTAGCCTGGGGGAGGCCATAGCTGGAACAATGTTCAACTTCCGGTCACCTTGGTTCCTCAAAGGGCTGTCACGATGGGCAGGAACTTAGGTTACATACCCAAGCCACAATCTATGACTGCTGCTTCTTGTCATATCCCCTGGCACTAGCAAGAGGAGCTTAGCCCTATAAACTTTGTACATTCTCTTTCATTAGCTATTAGATTAGATTCATCTGCTACTAGATAGCCCCTCAGCCTCCTCTTCACAAACTTTTACCAGTCCAGTTCCCTCTGACTCTACTGTAGTGCATGTAACCTAGTCTTGGGGGATTCAGATTAGGAAAAACTTCTTAACTAGAACAGCAATGCAGAACAGGAAGAGGTTACCCAGGGAAGCTGTGGGATCACCATTCTTGGAAGATTTCAAGACATGGCTAGACAAAACCACAGCTGATCTGATCCCAATATTGGTGGCAATCCCGTTCAAAGCAGAAGCTGGACAGATTACATCCAGAAGTCCAATCCAACCAACATTTCTGTGACTCTGAACAGAAGTTTAACTACACAATTTATTCTTGTTTGACTAAGACCGCCCCACTAATTCATTACTTCTTCCTTGAACTTGTTTGTACAAGCACAAAGAATAACAATTTGATCTACAATCGTACTTTTTTCTGTGAAATAACATTACACAGGCATCTCAAGTTCTATACTGCAGAACTAGTGACCTTCTGCTATGTGAATTTTCTTTGCTATCTGCAACAGACATCACCTTTACTTCATCCAAAACCAGTGCCAGTTCTCCTCTGTATTCCTGCTTATCCTAGGTTAGCATCTAAGTTTATGACAATCAGGTCTCTATTGATATGTCTGTTTATGCTCTTATCAGACTTTCTGGCCAATAATATGTTTAAGGACCAACTTAAAAAGTACCTACCAATGAAAATACAGGAACAAACAAGTGTCTCCATATTGCTCATATGCTAGTTTAGTGAATCTGGAAAGAATTCAAGAAAGGCTTCTTCCAATTACATCTGTGGGTAGGATGGAAAAGTACATTGCATTACTTGAAACATTTTTGGTGAGTATTTTGAGTGTTACGCAGAATTTGCCTTTGCTGTAATACAGAGAGATGATGCAGGCTAAAATCTCCTAGAAGCTTCCAAAGTTTAATTGCCAGGCTCCTTTTACATTTCAAAATCAGTGTGCAACAATATACTACAGTCCTTTTACTGTGTATTAGACTTGAGGTTTTGAATGAGCTGAAAAACTGGATGTGAGCACACGTATACAAAACTTCTTCCCATTATGCTTGTGCATGTAAATGTAGCAGTGACCTTTGCACAGTACTGGCACACTTGCACAAATCTCAGGGACTGATTGTTGATAGTCTGCTTCTTTGGCTTCTCCTTCTACCCAGCTTCTTACAATCCCTCCTCTGTTTCCACTGACATCTGTTGAAGTGGTAAACATCATCTTTGTGCTTGAGCAACATGGACATGGGATTCAAAGAGATCTCAGACCGTGCATTTGAGCAGGGAAGTGCCTGTGCTAACTCCCTCTACCTTTCTTTTTCTCCCATAGTGAACCTATACAGCCTGCTTGTGACTTTGCCTGTCTTCCTGTATCGCTACTGGGATTTGATCTGCTTATTATTGATTCCAGGGAACACTTTCTTCTGACTTTCAAAAGCAACTGTCAGAGGATAATTCAGCTTTTCAAAATGTTGTGAGGTGGAGATGGATGTAACCCTATCTGGAGGGTTGGCCTTAGGGAGTAGCTGGAAACAGAGCATAGGACATGGGAAGAATTATGTAGGAAGAAGCCTTAAAATGAACATTTTAAAATAATATTTTTAATCATATGATTCCTCATTATGTTAGAAGAGAAGGCTGGTATCAAATCTTCACTGATGTTTTATTTTTCTTAAGAGCTGGAGCTCATATTAGTATATCACTGTTATCAGTTTATAGTTTTCTGCAGCCATAGCTGCTTTTCCATGGTGCTGCAAAGCTTGTCAGCCATCACTTTTGAAAGAAATATTACCTCAGTGTTGGTTTTTAAAATTTAAGAAACAGTTTAGGTAATGTATATTAGGCAATGCTCCTGTTATCTGTGACTAAAATATTGAAATAGACAAATTTTCAGACATGAGAGAGCTAGGAACCTTTGAATAATTTTACATTATATGTTTTGGGTTTTATTAAGTGGGAGCCGGAGGCATGTATCCGTCTTCTACTGTAGATGTACTTAGACATACATAAATCTCTCATTTAAAAAAGTGCTTATATAATTTGTTTCACCTTCTAGTCAGAGCAGGCTAATGGTACATCACCTCTTTAGTGCTTCAACTGAGTTGCTAAGCTACCATAAGTCTACTATTTCCAGTCATGTACCCTCATCCCACAAATATGACTGGCTAACACACCAAAACAACCTTTTGTATTTATGTAAAGCATAAATAGAATTTTTGAGGTGAGTGATGGCTGTGGGTGTGAGAGAAGTGTCCTTTTCTTTCCTCTGTTGTAACCGATATTGCATTTTTATGACAACGTCCAGAGAAAAACCACACATAGAGCATTGTCTGATTAGCTTCTGGGTAAAGAGAGATAGTAAATGGAAAGATAAATGGGGATGAGAATAATGCACAGAGAAAAGGGAGGAACCAGAAGAAGGATAGACAGACAAACATCTGGAGCAAACAGGGCAATATGCCCTGGAAGCAGCTTCTCTCTATCTTCGCCCAGTCTCCTCTGCTCAAGCTCCACCTAAGTAGGTGAAGGGGAAAGACCCCTGTGCCCTGAGCACTTGCAGCATGGAGGGGGGTGATGAAGGAAGGGATGCCGAGTGACTGCTTCCCTGGGACAATCTGAAGGTTACACATTTCTGGCTGCAGGTGCAGAAAAATACCTTGTCTGGGGAGATGCTGCTTTCTCACATTGGTCTTTATATGAATTTTCTCACTGCTCTCACAGTGTAGCTGTGTCCTTAAGGGTTAGTTATGCAAGTCCTGTCTGTGGCAGAAGTTAGTGTACACTGGCCCAGGGATCAGTAGCTGGATAATAAGTCTTTTTGAATCCTAGGTTGCATTATGTCTTGATAGGAAAGTAAATCTCACTCTCTCAGCAGCAAGCTATTCTTTCATTGTGAGGATGCTGCTGGTGAATGATGTTTTCCAATGAATAAACGTGGGATTTCCTGCGCCACTAGTTATTTTGTTTGTCTTGGGTGTCTGTGTTTCAGATTTATGAAGCAATCCATCTGGGGAAAGGCCCAGAAATAATTGGCTGAGCCTTTTGTTCTGATATAGGTCTTTATAACTACAGATCTATAGCAAATCCAAACATGAAAGTAAAATCATGCTTCACCTGGACGCTGGGATATTGAATACAAAATACACACAGGATGCATTCCTCTATCTCTTTATAGCTGTTAGTTGTAAAGCCAGCTAATGCACAGAAGATGAAAAAAGTTTGAGAGTTTGAGGAAAACTGGTACATCACATACAAAGCCCTCCATAGCCTTCCTGGTAGTTGACTGGAAATGTTCATTAGATCAACTTCCTTGCAAACATTACTCCCAGGTGTACTGACTGATTTTCCTGTAGCTTCCATAGCTTTAAAAAACACCTGGACTTTTGGTGTTGTTCAGTATTTTTATTTTTTTTCAATCCTCAATTGCAATGCTTGAAAAAGAAACAGCAAAACAACTTTTGTCTCTGTCTCTTCATATTATTTTGGCATTCTTTTCCTCCTTCTTCTCAAGGGCTTTCCCTGGCAGAATGCAAACAAGCTGATTCAGCTCATGCCAGGTAAGCACAGGGACATCCCTTCAGATGGATGTTTAGGAGATTTATTGATGCCTTTGACTCATTACCATTGCATAAGACCCATTTCTCACAAGTTGCAACTTTGTCGCCTGTTGCTTTCCTTCATCTGTTCTAAACAGAGACTTTTTCCTGCCCAACACCCTAATTCCTGATGGTAATAGGGTTTCTGCAATCAGTTCTATCATCTTTTCCTTCCTGGAAATAAAATGATGAAGAAGGTTATTACCTGGAAAAAACTACTTTCTTTAGGACAATTTATTAAGCCATTTGTGACTTTGGCTCCTTGTTCTGTTTTTGGTCCTTAGATGGTCTCCATTTCTTAAAAATTATAAGAAGCTTAGAAAGTGTAATGCAACTTTGGAACAACACATTGTGCAAATGGACAGTTAAGGCATAGAAAAGTTAGCAAAACAAGGGAAATCTGGGAGAGAGAACAAAAAAGGAGATAAGTATTCTTCTGCTTCCTTGTCCTTTTCCTATTTTGCCACATGTGCAAAGCAGACCAACTTTGTGCACTAGAAGGAGCAAGGGGAAATCACAGTGAATCACAGTCTGAAAAATAAAAAGCCCTGAGTTCAGCTGCAGGAATTCTGTAAGATTGCTAGTACAGTTCTGTAAGATTGATAACTAAAACTCAGTATTCAAATACTATTCTGAAAAGTTAAAGAAGGGAAACAAATCTCTGGTAGCCCATCTGATTTCTTGCTCCTACTGGCAGCTCATGCTGCCATCTGAAGCTACTGTGCCGTGTTTTTCAGAGAGGCTCAGAATCAGCAGCCCCTCGACTTTCTGCAGCTCCTGAGCCCCATTGGCTGGAAGGCAAAGCAGAGGCGGAGAGTGCCCTGGATATTTTTCTCCTCCACACACCATAAAACAGGCAGCCGGCATGCACTGTCTGACAGTGAGACCGGTGCTTGCAGTTTAAAATTACTTTCTGCTCCGCAGCAGTCACTTGACCATTTTATGTTTGCCTCTCTTAATGGAAGGGAACAAAAAAGCCTTGCAGCACACCAGTGAACTAAACAGGAACTGACCATAGGGGAGAATCTGATGCAAACTTACAGACTGTTGGGACTCCATGACATAGATCACCAAGGTAAATGTGAAGATGATCAGAAACTGCATCTGTGAGAGAGTAAACCAGTATTTCTGAGTTTGAAATCTTATTTTGTAACAGCAGTCAAAGTGTTCTGAACTGCCGCCTGCCTCTGTGCTAGTTTATTTTTCTTTTCTTCCCAAGCTGAAAAGCCAAAGAAGGTTTTAAAAGGAATGCACAAGGACCAGGAGTTTTAAAAGACAGAATCTGAAAGGGGATCTCCATAAGATGAATTTCACTCAGCACCGTGGGACACTCCAGCCTCTTCATTTCTGGAACCACAGCTATGGACTGCATGGAGGTGGCAGTGAGCCCAGTGCAAAGGGCCACTCCTCAGGAGGCTGCTATGAGCAACTCTTTGTATCCCCCGAAGTGTTTGTGACTCTGGGCATCATCAGCTTGCTGGAGAACGTCTTGGTCATTGTGGCAATAGCCAAGAACAAGAACCTCCATTCACCCATGTACTTCTTCATCTGTAGCTTGGCAGTGGCTGACATGTTAGTGAGTGTATCTAATGGATCAGAAACTATTGTTATCACGCTGCTAAACAATACAGACACAGATGCACAGAGCTTTACCATAAACATTGACAATGTCATTGACTCAGTGATTTGCAGTTCCTTGCTTGCATCAATTTGCAGTCTCCTCTCAATAGCAGTGGACAGGTATTTTACTATCTTTTATGCCCTCCAGTACCATAATATCATGACGGTGAAGCGCGTAGGGGTGATCATCACATGCATTTGGGCTGCTTGTACGGTCTCAGGCATTTTGTTCATCATTTACTCTGACAGCAGTGTTGTCATCATCTGCCTTATTAGCATGTTCTTCACTATGCTCATTCTCATGGCATCCCTTTATGTCCACATGTTCATGATGGCTCGGATGCATATCAAAAAGATTGCTGTTCTTCCGGGGACTGGCCCTATTCGCCAAGGGGCCAACATGAAAGGGGCCATCACTCTCACCATCTTGATTGGAGTTTTTGTTGTGTGCTGGGCTCCATTTTTCCTGCACCTCATTTTCTATATCTCCTGCCCCTACAACCCTTACTGTGTGTGCTTCATGTCCCATTTTAACTTCTACCTTATCCTCATCATGTGCAATTCCATCATCGATCCACTTATCTATGCATTTCGGAGTCAGGAGCTAAGGAAAACATTCAAGGAGATTATATGCTGCTGTAGCCTGAGGGGAGTTTGTGATTTGCCTGGCAAATATTAAACTGAGTGGATACATTACTCTCTAAACAACATGCAGCACAGACTTCTAAGCCTTCAGATCCTCTCTCTCAGCAGAATTTCGTTTAAATCTTTAAAAATGAGCACTTCTTTCTGTCTCCTGAGTACTTCTTTCTGTCTCCTGAGCGCTTCTGTCTCCCCTCCCTCTCATCCTTGTATTCCGTTCACATGTAATTCATATTTCTGTATAATGTTCGTGATATCTACAGTTTGTAATTTGTTTGGCTGGAAAGAGAATTAGCACTTCATACCAGTTTATAAATAAGCAAACAAATGTAATGATGAATGTGAAATACTAATAAACATGAGCGGCTGTATGTTCCAAATGCTGACAAAATAAATAACTTGCCTGACTTACAGTACATATTGGCTGATACTGTTCCTTATTCTGTTGAAGTAATTATAGCTATCCATTACACTATATGCAGCTTAAAATAGAACACATGCTTCTCTATTAGTGGATTAGAGGTTCTCCGGTATTAGAAAGCAGATTTTTCATAAAGGTTACTGCAACCAATGAGTTGTATTAATTAATTTCAAAATCTTTTCCTCCTACTTCACAAGCAGCAATTCTGTTTGTTACAGTTTTTGCCTACAACAAGATTTTTCAAATGCCTGCTACACAGACAATTGAATGCTTGGATTTTGTTTGTTTGTTTTTTCAAGATGATAATTGCTATATGTCTGAGTACCTTTTTGCAAAGTTGAAATTGCTCCCTAAAGCATCAGTTAGCCCTGGATATATTTGCTAGACTGGTATCCAGGTAGAATAGCACCGTCCATTCGGCCATGAAGCAGGTACATTATTACATTGACAGTGCCAGCATGACAGATTTACCTGACAAAGATGAAGAGGGAACTTCAGTTTGAACAGTCAGTCCTTCCTTGTTCTGAGGTTCTGTGGGGAAAAAGGACTCTGTGCTTTAGAAGGAAATACACCCTTGTTAGAAACAAGGTGCCCTCTGTTCTGAAGTGTGGAGTTAGGAGATGGGAACCACTGCCAGGATCCTTACAGAGGAGTCAAGGTATGTGTTAATTTGGCCTGAGCACCTGAGGCTATACTGTGGAGCATATGAGCTTTGTAGGGGCAATGCTAACACATGGAAGGGGCTAGCTGGTAAGTCTGTAAACCCATACTCCCTATCTTGCAGCCCTGTGTGTTAATGCTGCTTGAAGTCAGTTCACCTTTTCAGGCATCTAATTGATGTGTTCTCAGTTTCATGCTAAAACACCTCTCTCTCTCTCTCCAGAGATGATAATAGGAACCTCAAGTCCATGATTTTAACACCATCGGAGGTGCTTAAAGTATAAATGTGCATACACAGGATTCCATGAAGATGTCTCTTAACACCTCAACAATATCAACTTCTATGTAAGGTCATAGAAATATTTATTTATTTATTTATTTATCTCCAGGAAGTATAAAAACATAGTGGAAACCGGTAGAAGATGTGGAAATTTCTGATCTGAAAATCAAAATTAAATGTAAAGAATAATTTAGATTTTAATCCTGGATGTTTGATTTTACCAAGATGAGTAATGAATTAGTTGGATGAGCAGCCCTATTAATTTTCTTAGAAATGTCTTGTTACCTCAAGCTGCTTGTTCCCTTGTTAAAGAAAGACATATAATGAAAAGCTATTCATGAGAGCCCAATGTTCGCTACCTGGGATTCTTCTCCAGATGGAAGCTGATCTTTCAGTTGTGGGTAACTTTTCAGGATAATGTAAAATTGTGGCAACATTGGGTCCTCTGTCAAAGAGGGTGAAGAACTTAGGGTGAGTCTAAGTATCTTTAACTTTAATTTACTTACAGGGAGAGTAAGAAAGTCATTTGACTTTGTGCATCAAAGTCGCTTGGTAGACCAGCAGCAGAGAAATCAGGTCTCCTATGCCTACTCTTGCACTTGGGCCGCTCCATCCACCATACTGCTTGCAGCACATGCCTCTTACCTTCTCTCAGCTTTAGCATATTATGTTGCCACATCATAATGGTTGCAGTGTGGAAGATGTTGTAATACATCTACTACATATAACTCTACTTATTTCCTTCCAGAGGAAACGATAAACATTTCAATAATACAACCCTGCCTGGTTCCACTGGGTATAGAATAAAAAATGCCAGACAAGGAGGATTAAAGTTCAAAGAGAGCAAAAAAGAATGTTTTTAAATTAATAGTCTATACAAATATCCAATGGACTTTATTAAAGGCCTTGCCCTCTCCCACAAGACACGATGATAGCTATGCAAAAATGCTCCAGCAATAATGCAATAAATTGCTGAGGCCATAGTTCTCACTTGGTCTTTGCTTTGCCTCACTTTCTTTAGCTGTTTTAAGACTGTAAATTATTATATTGGGCTCCAGATATTCCCTTTGTGGATGCAGAGAGGGACCAGTGAAAAGTGGCACAAGAGCAAGATACTACCTCAGGTGCTCTGAACACTACCTTGAAAGTCTCTCTTTCTCCCCTGAGGCTATACAAAGACCAGGCACCTGATTTAAACATATCTGGACCCTGAAGAAGATGTGCTTCTGTAAGTTACTTCCTGAACTCCCACTTGATTCTTGAAGCTAACAGTCTCAATTCTTTTTGCAACCCAAGGGGAAGAGAAATAATTAATTTGCATCAATGGTTTTCTTGTAGTTTGCAAAACCAGCGTGTAGCTCTTTTGAACTTATTTGGACTAATAAGTCAAATTAGTCAAGACTAAAATCAGACTAGTCAAGACAGTTGTGACCCCATTAAGCTCTAAATTACATTCAGAAATCTAATTTTAAAACTAGCTTATTCTAGAATTTTAGCAAATCTGAGGCTGCTTAGCAGCTCTTCTGTGTTTATTTTATAAAGCTAAATGTATATACATACCTTTTCCAATGCAGTTTTTAATTAAAGAAGACTTTTTCATTTCATGGTATTATCTTCTAAAGTGTAATTTATTGAAATTGCTGGTAATCCTCCTACATAGGTAATTTTCCTATTCCCAGATACTTTGTTCCTTCTGAGTAGCTAAATCAGTTTCTGTTTGCCTATACCTCTAGCAGATTTCCAGCAGAGAGCCATAGAAATTAGTGTTGTGAAAGGTTAAGTTCACCTAGCTTGCTGGAGAGTGGGGACAGTGGGGGATTATCTTCTACACTCAGTTTGCTGGAGCCTCATTCTTCTATTTGAAAATCTTCTAAAAAAGAGAAATTTCTTTCTTTAAATCTCTGGGATCCTAATCACTTTAGCACTTAGCATTTTGGTCATGTTATATAACCACAGTGTGTTCCTCTGTGGCAAGGAAATGGATTTGTCTCCATTTCACAGGTGTAAGGATTTACATTTTCACTTCTACTGGAAAAAAGGGACTAATGGATTTGCTCAGCCACCTGAAAGGGAGTCTTTGCTTGAGCTGGGAATTGATGGCAGTGTTCTTCACCCCTTCCCGATAACCAGCTGTAATGTAACACACAAAACTTTTGAAGCCTATGTCTTTCTTCAAGAGGGACATTTCTTTACCTTTGAAGTATTTTTTGAACAAAGGATTCCAAAAAGCACTTAAGAGGCTGTAGCTGGGCACAGTAGAGTGGATTTTGGATTGTGACCCAAGATCCCCTTTACAACTGAAACATGCTGTTATCTGGAAGGAAGGAGATATGCACTGATGGACTCACATGTTATTGAATGTGCAGCAACAATGCCTTCAGTTATGCATTTAGTAGATGTGAATAGTACGTGCTGTTGATGTAATTCTAAAATGACTTTGTTGATGTTAAACTGATCCTATTATACAATGTGTTCATTTGGGGCTCCTTCATTCTCACGCTGAATTCTGGTGAGAACAACTTTGGTCCTGAGGTTATTTATAATATACTGTATTGATTATAGGCTTCAATAAACATTGCTTAATTCCACTGGAAGGAGCTGTCAGAAAATGTACCTTTTTCTTCATTGTTAGTCCAGAAATTACTTCAGATTTTAAATTAATGTTCTGATCTGTTTAATTGTATCTCAAGGGTCTTCTCTTAGGTTTAAATACTTCTCTCACTAAGAAAAAGACTTCACAAGTCACAGGAACTGTCTACTGCTACTACAGATACACACTGGCATGTAAATCAGGTTATGACTTGACCTTGCTTGGCTTCTTTTGTTTCACATGGTTCTGTTGCCCTAGCTGTTTTTCATGGATTTGCCCACGCTGTTCATAGAAGAGAGACTTTCAGGTTTGTGGATTAAAAATCACCCCCTTTGAGTTTACCCACTTGTTGCCTTGCAAACATTGTTCATTTGTTTTAATTATTCTTCTTCACACTCGGTATATTTCTGTATTGGTCTATTTCTGGACTGCCACCACAGTTCTTCAGGGCACCTCCTGCCTGTGTGGTGGGTTTGTGACAGCAAAACCCCCACCGAGCTGTTTGCTCACTCCCCATCGAAGTGGAAAGAGGGAAGAAAATCGAACAAACAGGAAGGAGAAACCTCACAGGTCTGGATGAAGACACATATATTACCAACAACCATCACTGGTGAAACAGACTTGATTTGGGGATAATGAACTTAATTTATGGCCAATTAAAATAAATATTTACTTACTGATTCAGCCAGTGGGAACCAAAAAAAACAAACACTAAGATAACACCTTCCCCACCCGACGCTTCTTCCCAGCTCCAGCTTCACCCCCACCTCCCACACCCCGCAGCAGCCCTTGGGGCGGGCACGGGGGCTGCGACCGTGCTCCTCTGGCCTCAGCCCAGCGCGGGCTGCAGCTTCCCTCAGGCACGGCCGCCTGCCCCGCCAGGGTCTGCTGCGGGGGCACCTGCCCCCCTCCCGCTCCCCCCTCGGGGCTGGCCGGGCTGTTTCTCACCCCGTTGCCCTCAGCCCTGGCTGCCGGGCACCGTTTTGCCCTTTCTCAGCCCGGCTTTCCCCGAGGCGCCCGCCCGTGGCTGCGGGGCTCAGCTGTGCCCTGCGCTGGGGCCCGTGGAGCTGCCTGGAACCAGCTGGAACTGGCTGGAACTGGCTATGCCTGGTGCGGGGCAGCCCTGACACCTCCTCATGGGGGCCACCACTGCAGCCCCCAGCATTGCTGCTGCCAGCCCCTGGGCACAGGCACCCAGTACAAAATGCTAGGCAACAGTACTGCAACCAGCATTTCAAGTGAAGTCCCATTGCTCTGTACATTTTAGTTCAGTTCCACAGAAAACTCCACCTAAATTATTTGCCTCTTTCACGTCCACAGATTGAGTGCTTTTTTTTTTTTTTTTTTTTTTTTCTTTTTTTTTCCCCCTGCAATAAGCTAATCAACCCCAACTGTTCCCGTCTCGGGCTCTCTCCTGATGAAAAGCTCTCACTGTAGAGCTTCAAAACCTGTCATTACCTTCTGAATTAATGACTTTGAACATCATACTGTTGAATCCCATCCTATTTCTATTATTTCAATCGTCAGAATGGTCTGCTTTCCCTAATGAACTTTCAGATAGGCCTTTCCATGGAAACTGCGGCCAGCCTGTCACCACCAAGGCCTGACCCCAGCACGACCCTTTGGCACAGCCCCGCAGGCCCCACCGCACCAGATGCCATCTCCGCTGGCTGCACAGGCAGGGATACGCTGTAAGTGTTGCCTATGTTGTGCCATGCATCAATAAAAACTAACTTATATAGGTTTCCAGGTGGCAAAAAGAAAACTGGATATCATATAGGTGTGCAATTTGCCATGCTTAACTTGGTTTTGAACCAAATGCATAGCTCAGTAGAGCTTTATTCTTTGTAAAAGGCAGTGGGTGAGTAAACAGAAGTCCAAATACATTTGGAGCCAGTACCAGCAAAGCTTGAACAAAACACTGTATTCCTGCAATAATCTGCAGCAACCATTTGAAGTACAGAGGAATTAAAACATATTATGAAGATAATATTGGCTATAAAGCTGCCATCTCTTGAGATAACATCTCTGTGTGGTTCTGAGATTTCTTCTCATTCTAACACAGGTCATGCAGAGTTCAACGTAAATCCCTCAAGCACATCATAAAAAAACCCCACCCAGCAGGCTTTCTAAAGTTGTATTCGGTTCAGCCTGAAAGGTGATTTATTAAAAAAACAATCCACTTTGCTTTTGTCCTTGAAAGAGGAGACAAAAGAAGGGGTCTGAATGAACAACAAAAACAAAAACAAAAAAAAGAGGCAAAATTAAATTGCTACTATTGAGGCAATCGTTTTCCACACTTTCCCAGTTTTGGTTGGGCCAAGGGATTCTGAGAGCTTCTGGAAAGAAGGAATTGTGTGGGTAACTATCCACAGATTTAACTGCTTGTGCATAAACCTGCCAAGTTCTGATAGACTAGTGGGGTTTTGCATTTAAGCACTGAAAGTCATCTTACAGTGTATACCATGCATTATCACTGATGCTTCTAATTATCTGGATACACATACAGCCACAGTAAAACTGGAAAAAAGCCTGTCTGTGCATGAAGACAAACACAAATAATGCATGTTTGGTAGAAATAAATTTTTACTTATTATCCTGAAGTTTTTACTGTGGAGATGACATAGATGTCATTGTTTTTTTATGGTTATTATCTTCAGCTTCATCTTGGAAATGCAATGCCCACAAGTAATTCCAACAGCCGAATTTCGCCCCCTAAGACAAAGATGCAGATTTCAGTAAAAATTGCCTCCAGGAATAGGATGGTATTCCATGTAATATTATAGGTATCACTGGTATAAACTCTCCTTATTTGTGATCTGTGTACCAGTGCACACCAGGATCATAGAATCACAAAATTATTTGGAATGTTTTGGGTTGGAAGGAACCTTAAAGATCACCTAGTTCCAGTCCTCCTGCCATGGGCAGGGACACCTTCCACTAGACCAGGTTGCTCAAAGCCCCATCCAAACCGTCCTTGAACACTTCCAGAGATGGGGTAGCCACAACTTCCCTGGGCAACCTGTTCCAGTGCCTCACCACACTCATGGTAAAGAACTTCTTCATAACATCCAATCTAACCCTCTTTTAGTTTAAAGCCATTCCCCCTTGTCCTGTCGCTACGTGCCCTTGTAAAAAGTCACCAGCTTCGTTTCTTGTAGGCCCCCTTCAGGTACTGTAAGTCCCAGAACCTTCTCTTCTTGAGGCTGAACAACTCCAGCTCTCCCAGCCGGTGTTCAGGACAGGTGCTCCAGCCCTCTGACCATCTTTGTGGCCCTCCTCTGGGCTCACCTCACCAGGTCCATGTCCTTCTTATGTTGGGGACCCCAGAGCTGGATGCAGTACTACAGGCAGGGTCTCATCAGAGCAGAGGGGGAGAATCACCTCCCTCAACCTGCTGGCCATGCTTCTTTTGATGCAGCAAATGATATGATTGTCTTTCTGGGCTGCAAGTGCATTCTAGGGCCATGTTGAGCTTCACTCAGTTTGGGACTTTTCATCACTTACCAGTTGCCCAGAGCAAAGGACTGAGATAGCAAATCTGTGAAGGGTCAGCTGAAGCAAGAGATGACCCATCTTCGTTGCTTTTCAGACAGCTTCTCTCAGACTTCAAGACCTGCTGGCAAATCAGATAATAACCAACAGCTGGGCAATTCAAGGAAGGTTTAAGTATGGATTTGGACTGTAAATTTGGTTCTGGCCTCATGGAAGATCCATATCTGCAAAACTTCCATCATTCCTGCAGGAAATCCCATATTTCTGACTACCTTAGTGGAACCAAGTGACCCAGGCTGTTCCCTTCTCTGAAAGCAGAATATAGCTCTTTGCTGGCTCAGGAGAATGCAACACTGATAAAAACTCAGAGGTAAAACCTGAGCAACCTAGTTTGACATTAGTTGAAGTTATTTGCTAGAGATAGTTTCATGCTCTTACAGGCCTCATTATGGACCATGTTTCAAATATATCCTTATGCCAGTAACATCAGACTTACTGTCCCAGTAAGAGCTTGGTCGGGTAGTAAGATATCTGCACTAAAATGATAGGGATATGGAATGTTATACACCATATGCACACCATATAACACATACATTTTTAGCCAGATTTTACTTAAGTTTTCAGAAGGCTTTACCTGCTTCTGAATACAAGCCAGAGAGAACTTAATATCTTTGATTTTGGATGCCACAAAGTTAAGATCCTTGGTATATCCAAATAACCTGAATACTCAAAATATCCTTTGGGTATTCAAATATTGTAGTCATTGTATGAAATCTCTTTCACCTCTGTCATAAACAGTGGCAGCCTTATGGAATTATAGAGTGCACTATCTGATACATTTTCAGCTTTGAAGATTCCCTTGATCTCAGCTATATTTTAGCTCTGAAAGAGATGTTGTGATTGACTGCATAAAACTAAAAATGATCATGATGCTTTAGACCATATAGTTTGGTTGCATGTAGATACTGAACAACAAGACCATGAACACTAATAGCATTATAAGTTCATTTTTTCCTTCAAATAATTATGATTTTTTGATTTGTCTGTGGGAGTAAAATCAATGAGGTGAGTAAGACACTGTCTTATTGAATGAAATTTAGTTAGAAAGAGGCTTTTTGAGGCAGGGTGTAGGATTGTTGTTTTACTTTTAATGAGCCAAACAATATTTTCTGGAGAAAAAAACAATTTATGAGACAAAAAAAGTTGCAAACAGGTCATAGAACAACGACATGTTAGTACTGTCTTACTGTAAAATTCATATATGTAAGTACCTGCTGAATATTGTACTTCAGACCTGGACTTCTGCTTTTTCATTGTTTTCACATACTGTGACTAGTGAATTAACCCTGTCTCAAACAGTTCAAGGGGGATGTCCATAAAAAGGTCCATGGCAGGGAAAAGATAGATAAGGAGCCAACTCTTTCTCCCAATGGAAACAATAGGGGATATTTCCTGGAGATGATTCAAGGAGGATTCAGAAGATATGATGGAAGCTGGCTGTAGACTTGGGGGACTTACTGCCACAGAGAGCTGTGGATGCCAAAAGTATACGTAATTTCAAAGAAGGACTGTCCAAACTTTTAGGAGAAAAATTCACTGAGTGTTACCAAAGGCACACATCCACATACAGCTCATACAGTCTATGAGCTGTAAATAACTGGAGACAGGAGAAGCACTGTGCAACAGCATTATACACACGCCTACTGCCCTCCCTAGCCAGTTTAAGGGCATACTCTTCTTGTTGGTTCTCCAGTTACAGAAGCATTCTTAGCTAAATGAAATGTCACTTCCCATCAAAACAAAGAAAAAAGAAAAAAAAAGGGGGAGAGAAAAATAAAAAGAAAAAAATCAAAATACCTGTGCAAAGCTTAATGATTGTTGGAGGTAACAAAATAACAAATAAAGAACAATGAAAGGGTGAGGACCAATGGATCAAAAACGTAAATTATGTGGGACTGGAGAGAGACAGAGAGCAGAGTATCCTGACTGTATCTACCACTCCCCTTTAGGTTACCTAATGCATTATGGATGATGCCAGACGATGTTTTGGCCAGAAATGTGAGTGGAGGAGGAAACAGAAAGAGGCTAGTCCATCACCAGGTCACCTCCATCAGGTTTCTTCCTCTAGTGCTAAGGATAACCAGCATGGTGAGAAGATTAGCAAGAATTTGGCTTGTAGGAACTTGAGTGGCCACTGCTGGAGATAGGACAGCTTCACATTAACTCCATACAGACAACACTATGCCCTGATACAGGAGAACAAAGGCTGTTCTCAGAAGCTGTTTTCCTATAGGAATCCACCTAATGTCCTGATATGGAGCTGCTTGGGAGATGAGGCCAGTGGCCTGTTTGCTTACATATCTCAAGACGTGCAGGCATATTTTATGCAGTAAGCATAAAATGCATTAATCAGTGTGTGTATAGGTATGCATGTGTGCCTTTTTGCTTGGTAGCACCCTCCCCAGCTTCCCCTGGAGGAAGTGCTGCTGCCTGGAAGTAACCAGATGCCCAGAGCATTGCTGCGGGTTTCCCCTGTGGCTGCCTTCATACTCATTGACACTTCTGCTCTTGTCCCGGGGCATCACTGCTCCTGGGGACAATGTACTTGTGTCTTCAGCTGCCTGACCAAGGCCTCCCAAACTCTGAGTTTGTCTCCTTCCTAACTGGAAAATATAAACATCTCCTCTCTCAAGTTGACTTCTGATCCAAATGAGCTGTCATTTCCCAGTAAACAGTTCAAAGCCGTGGCAGTACTTTTTTACACACTAGAAATATTAAAGCAGTTAGTGGCACTTTCTTTTATCTCTTTTATTACTGGGCATTTGAATTTGTAGCCACAGAGGTACATTGGGAAGAGCTACCACTCCAAATATGTGTATTTTCAAACACTACCAGCATAGACACTTGTCACTAAATTAATTACATTTGGTGAATGGTTTTGATATTTCATCAATCATGGAGCTTGATCTTAAACATGGAAGGCTCAGCTTACCTACCATCTTCATCCATCTTTTGCTTCAACCTTGAGGCTGTTATTCAAATGTTGGGATGCTCAAGGGATACAGCTTTAGATGCTCAGTAGAAAAGTTTAGTTTATTCCAAACTGAGTTTCATTTTTAACTGTCATTTAGAAGGATGGTCTGAGCTCAGGAAATCCCAAGGAGAGATGCTCAGGGGGATGAGCTCTTCACTGTGCAACTGAATATACAAAAAATACCCAGAGTTTTGAATTTGTCTTCTGAGGTACAGCCCCCCTCTGCTACACAGTATTGTGGATACAGCAGTGTAGGCAGTGAGTGCCTTGCGAGACACTGTGAAAATGTGTCTTCGTAGGACCTCAGCTTTCCTGCAGGCCATGGAAAAAAGAGGTAAACCACATTCACAGCCTTTCTTACTTTCTATGTTGCCCTAAGAAATAAGGAACTAATTTTCTTGTAGAAAAATACAATTTACTACAAAATCATGAAGACCATATTTAAGGCAGAGGAGCTCTGAACTCCTCTTGGGCTGTGTTTCTAGTCTTCAGAGATATAGTTTCTTAACCTGAATGTTGTGCTTATCATATTTTCTTATCCTCATTCCCCTAAAGAATATCAGTTAAACCTCCTGATTTGCTGCATCTGCTGTCTAATGCAGGAACTAAAAATGCAGACAAAGTATAATGTGTCTTTGGCATCCCTCAGTTCTTTTGCAGTGCATTTACTGATGACAGGGAAACCTCACCTGTAAACATTAATTTCCTAATGATGACAACAGGGACAAGAAAAGACTCATTTGTATATGCTTTTTCTCTCATTTGCTGGTTCATAGGCATCATACATCTTTTTATAATAGAGATTTTGTAGCCTCTTTTTTTAATGAAGGACCAGCCTCAAAAAGATTGGATGCAATTTAGGGAAAAAAATCAATTAAGCCACAACTCAGCTGGTAATATTGCTTATTTAAATCTGACAGCTATTTAGGCTCAAAGTGAACTGCTAGCTGTACAGTAAGTAATGACCAGATAGCTCCAACTTCAGCTTATAACACCGTTTTGTGGAAAGGATGTTCTCTAATATAATTTCATGAAGGAAAACTTGAAGGCAACTCAAGGAGGTAATACTTAGCATATCTTCCAAAACAGAGAAACTATTTTTTCCATATTAGATGCTGAGACTGAAGAATGCAGGTTCTGCATTTTTGCATTTGGTTTTTCTCTCTTTTTTCCTTTTATTAGGTGAGATTTTTTAAAGGCTTTAAATATCCTGGAGTCTTCTAATTAGAAAAGCAAATACAGATCTGAGAGAGAAGCATTTCTGTAGGCCAGGTAGCTCTGCCTGGAATCTTGAAATGTTGAGTAGAAAATCTTTGTACCTGATAAATCTTAATTAATAGCGATTTTCTCTAGATGTTTTACTCTCACTTGTTCAAAATGGGTGTTCTGGAGCATTAATGTGAGTAGCAGCAATCTCAGGAGAAGGAGGTGATTTAGAAATGCCAAATGTTTTTATGTTAAATGATAACTGCAACATATGATGCACCCTCAGGGTAGCTGAATGTGAAAGAGCTGTGGTTACTGAAGAGTGTCCGGGGATGCAAGTTCAGTGCCTGACAAACAGGAGTAGAAGCAGCTCTTTGCCCTTAGAACTATAAAGCTCTGCAACTTACTCACCCCTCCATCTAACAAAGAAACACATAACATCTACTAAGAGGAAAAAACCAAAACCCAATCCTGTCTGTCACACATGCATTTATCATGCATTTTTTTTATCATGCATTTTCACCATTTTAATTACTAAGAGGAAGTTATGTCAGAAGAAAGAAGGCATTCCTATATTTTGTGCTAGGTGAAGAATTTCATTCTGGTAATACTAAACAGCTGCACTTCTAAAAGATCTCATTACAAAAGAAGTGTGTGCCTCATATGCTTGGTTTCTTGGGTGACATCTCCAGACTCTTCCATCATTCAACTTATATTGCCTTCTCCAATCTCTACATCTGTTTGAAAAGGAAAGGTAGCAACTTCCTCAGTAGGTAACACTGGAAATACTGTGTGCTCTTGTTGTGTTCTTGACTCACAACACAAAAGTTCTCAAGAATAACTCTTGATGCTTGATGCAGCTGTAGATACTGGTTTATATGCCACAGACACAGGAGTAATTTTTTGTTTGCAGTGTAGGTCAGGGGTTAATTCCTCTTTCAATTATACCTCTGCAGTTCAAATGAAATAATGAGAACTACCAACATCTTTCAGCAAAGAAACATTTTTGAATCAGTTAGAGAAATAAAGTGTGTGAGGATCTTTATTTCCCCTCCCCCCCCTGCCCCCAGCCCAATAGCCAAATGAATAGGCTGGTTTTAAAGCAATCCTTCCAGAAAAAGAGTGCAGTTCCTTCTGAAAATGTAGTTCTTTTGGCAGTCTTAGCTGGCATCTCTAAGTGACAGCAAGTAACTGCAGTTTGGTGATCTAGGTGATGAATGATTTTCACAGCTTCCTATCCCATGAAGTATAATACACAGAGCATTTGTCTCTGAAATTGGGTAGGTTTATCAGCTCCTGAGGGAACTTTCAGTAGTTCTTCCAGGCTATTACTATGCTTCAGAGGTCACATAATGCTTTGACATTACCAGTCCAAATAGCTTAAGATGAGCTTCTGAGCTTCCTTTTATTGTTGCTTTATTATAGAAAACACAGAGAAAATTTAGTTCCAAAGTGAATTCTAAGATTAAATCGCCTGAAGTTAAGAATTTCAACTTCTGAAAGGGTTGATACATAAAGATGTTGAACAGTTAAGCAGTATGAGCAGGGAGACTTGAATCTCTTCTGCTAGCAACAGACAATTTAAAGGAATTTACTTACAGTTTCTTGTTTTAAAAGTACTGATATTGAACAAGTGCTAACTTTGATAGGTACAGAACAATAGAACAGTAGATATAAGCAGAAAAGCAGTAATTTTTCTAGTTAGAGATAGTTTAATGATAGCTTCTAATGAGAACCTGGCTTCTAATTACACTAAAAATGTACTTCACTGAAATCTGCCCTCAAAATGAATTTTAAGAGAAATATTATAATGCCACTTGATTCAGGAAGCAGTGCAATTATCTTTTTTTGGTTTTAGAATGTCATTTGCACTGCTTTTACTGGTTAATTCACTTGGCTGTCATTAGCCCCCATGTTTTCTTTGTTACTACATCTGCAGCATTTCATGGTAGTGACCTTGCATGCATTTTAGTGTAAAACCTTCCCAACATACTCCCTGGTGCTAACCACAAGAATATAAATAGAGTCAGAAATGCAAAAGTAGGAAATAAATTACAGCTTTCAAGCATATCCTTTCTTTCTTAGATTTTTGTCAGACAATCAGAGCAATTTAGAACTTTTGCTACATCATCACTATAGAATCGCATTGTTGACAAGTATGCAGTAGATTATTTTAAATGTTTTGCAGGAACCTTGGATTGTCCCAAATGCATCAGCACTTTCAAATCTGTTGTCATCCATTTTTGGATATTGAAGTCTTTGACACTTTTCAAGCATGTGTGTATTTGTTTTGGTTTAATACAAACTTTTCCTCCCTGCTCAGCCCCAGAGGACTTAGCACTCTGTAAAGCTTTCTTAGCGATACAGCAAATTCCTTAAATGATCCCTCAGATCATGATGACTTCTTTAAAGTGATTTGCCACTCCTTGTCTATAAAACAAAACTAAAAAAAGATTAACTGCTCTGGATGTCTGTTGAGAATTTTGTGTTATTTGACTTCATTTAAAGAGGACATATATATGTTACATTAGCTCCTAAATCCTGCAACCATATTGAATCCCACTGTGTAAAGCACTAAGTGCTTTACAAAGTTATGATAGACAACACCTCAGAGAGTTTCTACACTAAATAATACCTAAATCATTTGATGTAGAATTCTATAGAAATTCAAAGTAGTTATTATTACTGAAAGAGTGGAAGCTGAATTTCTTTTGTATTTGATGTGCTATCCCAGGAAATGAAAGTAATTTCTCTGAAAGGTATATCCCTGTCACCCCTCTTTCTCCCTGTTTCAGGAATCTCTGGGGCTTTGGGGGTGGGAGTGGTTTGTTAAAGCACTGGCATGGAAACTTGAAGAGGACTTCTGGTTTTTAATGATAAAAGTCAGAATGCTTCATCTTTTCATTCCAATGCATTGTGGAAACAGATGAGAAGGAATATTGCTTTCTGTTTATCTTTAGTTTTTGTGGGATATTTTTGCAACACTAGTAGAAAAGCAGTAGTAGGAATATCAATATATATTTAGGGATTAAAAACCTCCTTGCAAAACTCCCTGGTCCAGTTCTGGTTCCTTTGAAGTGGATAGGAAACCTGAGCGAACTTCAGTGAAGCCTGGATTTCACCTCTGACATTTAAATGCCAGTGTTATTGACATATAGTTACTGGGAATACAGAAAGTGTGTTATGAAATGAAAATAACCTTTGCACCAGGTTTTTATCCCTATTGCAATATTCTCTGATGACATCTCATGACTTTTTCTTTTCTTGTTAATGTCAGAGCGACCACTTGGAAGACCCCAAAAGTCCAAGTGCTATTTGTACAAGTTTCTACATGATCATAAAAATCAGATTCTAAACACTTGTCAGAAAGCTCTGCCTTAACCTTCCTTTATCTCTTTTTCTTCTCATATTTTATTCTTCCCCAGTAAGTTAGGCTGTATATTGTTCTTTCCTCAATAATTCTTCTCTAAAATTTTCTCCCATTTTCCTGTGCATCCCCTCAGAGGTCTCCTTATGTGTGAGGAGCTGAGCATGTTTAGCTGCAAAGCATGGTGGGGTGGGCAGGAGGGAAACACTGCTGCTAGGGGAACATAAGTCTCAGAAGTGTCATAGGAAGAGAAGGGATTTGATACAGCTCAGGTGTGATGGAAAGAGGGGTGGGTTGTTTTTTGTTTGTTTGAATCTCTTTCCTTAAAGGTGCAAAGGGAACAGTGCAAACTGGGTTGCAGCTCAGGAAAATACAGAAAGTTGCTGGTAAAAGCAAGTGGGGGAAAAAGCAGGAGGTACTTTGCTGCAGATTCTTTTACTTTAATATATCTTGTGTAGCAGAGCTCTATGTTGTCTATGCCAAAAGTTCATTGTTTGAAAGTGTGATAAAGGGAACACTACTTCAGACACTGAAAGCTTCTTTAGTTTTTCTACAAGCTTCCCATAAAGAAAGGTACAGATAGCATCACTTCAAAGCTCTGGCTAGCTGTTCCCACAAAGCTGCCCACCACAGTCTGCTTGCAACTGCATAAGCCCAAGTATGGGAGAAATTTTTGCAGTTACAGTTACCTAACTTTTTTATTAATTCTTGGGTTTTAGTTAAAAAAACAAATGTTTTTCTCTGTCAGATTCTGTTAAATACATTAACGTTGTTCTGCTTTCACTGCTTCTTATGATCTGAGGTTTATGTGATGTTTCTGGAAAAAGGTTTTCCAGTGCTTGCCAGAAAAAAGTGTATTTTTCAAAGCAGAGTTTCCTATGAGACTAGGAAACGAAACATTAAACAACATTTCAGAATTCAAAGCTGAATCTTCATATAGCACCAACGAATATGAAGTATCACAAATGCAGATCTGTGGCCCAATGGGAGGTTCTTTCACATAGTTTCAATAATATTCTCATTTCAAACAGAAAAATTGTTATATTTTTAATGCATTTTATGTTAAGGGTATCCTGTGTTAGGTGACCTTGCTATATAATTTAGAACCACTTCTAAAAACATCTGGCCTTTCCATGCATAGGATAAATTCCTACTTGATTTGAATATGCTGCCTTTACTAGGCTTAATTTATCTCAGTATCTCTGTATCAAAAAAGTTGCTTTCTTTTTACTTACTATACTTTTGAGATAACAGAAAATCAATACTGAAGGAAAATAAATGCAGTCCATTAGGTTCCCTATATTACCTTTGTTTATTTCTATGAAAATGCGTAAATAAAGGAAATATTTTTAAGTGTTCTAGACTGAGCAAAAGCTTTGCAGCAAAAACGTAACAGTCATTTAAGACATTGTTCATTGTGCTTCTAGTGTTTAAGTACAAAAGAAACAAGTTTGCTGCAAACAGGTAACCTGTGAGCACGTACAAAAATGAGTATTATGTGTAAGGTGTCACCGAAGTGCACTGCAAGAGAAAGGCTTCTCTTCTTTTTCTGTCTTCTCATCAATTGTTTGAACTCTTTTGGCTTTGCTAGCTGATTAATGATGATTGCAAGTATAGCTTCTCAGATTTGGCCATGAGGGATGTAGAAACAACTGCCTATGCAGAGAAGGTATGACCTGGTTAAGTGTAATAGAATGGGCTCCAAGTTCTACTGGCTTTAAAAGAGAGCCCTACGGTACTTAAGATAAATGTGAACCAGAATGACTCTCTGACAACAATACTAGTGAGCGATAAGAAACTTGTATTCTAGACAAGTGTTGCTTATATGTAAATTTTTACTTATTACCAACTGCATGATCTGAGATCTTTAAATTATGATAAAATAAGGATTCAAAAACTTCAAATTATACTCTGAAAATTGATATACCTCTAGGTAAGAGAAATAAAGCCCCAAATATTATTTTTTTCTTATGGCAGCAATAATTCTTCTTTGTCAGTCTCAAGTAGGAAAACTCAGGTGTGTTACTAGAGCTTAGGACCAAATACCAAAGTCTGTCTCCATGTAACTGGAATAATAGAGACCTGTTTGTTTTGGGTGTTAATTAGTTTTCTAGCTTGCTACATGTTCATTAACTTACTGTAGAGATTTGATAATTTCTTTATGTGTAGAACAAAATTCACATACATAGGTACTGGATATTATTTATATTCCTTGCACAAAGGAGGAATCAAGATGCAGTAATGACATCTGAAGTGCTTTTGGGCAATCTTAAGCATGTTGCAGAAGTTTGGTTTAGTCTTCCTAATCCAAAGTCACAATTTCATTGAAACCTTTTTAGGTTTGGGGTTTTTTTTCCTTTTTGCCTTGCAATCTCATCAGATCCTTCTACCCAGAGCTGGTCCTACCTATTATTTTCCTGATCCTTCTCTTTGATCAAAGTTTTCCTGTCTCTGACTTCCAAATGTCTTTGTAAGTTATCTTTCAAGTGATTCTCACTGCTGGTTCTCAAATCTGCAGACTGTATGACAGGGCAGCTGCTCTAAGTTTAATACATGTTCTCTAAAGCTTCCCTTCGTATGAAAATGTGCTGCTTTGTACTCTAAGGAGACTTACTTTTTAATTTAATTCTGAAAAAAGAACAGCAAAGTGACTGGCAATTTGACAACTGGTGTGTTAAGCAGAGATCTGACTGGAGGGACTGGGAGAGGAAGAGATGTTTGAAGAAACTCTGAATCATTGGCTGAATAGATTGGCAAGCATTTTTAAGATCAAAAGACTATGGGCAATTAATACTGTGGTGGGTTGACCCTGGTTGGATGTCAGGTGCACACCAAACCTGCTCTATCATTCTCCCTCCTTCAGCTGGACAGGGGAGAGAAAATATAACAAAAGAAAGGCTCATTGGTCGAAATAAGGACAGAGAGAGGTCACTCACCAATTACCATCACAGGAAGCTACATTAGCCAAAGCATTCTTACATTGACAAGTCAGTACAGGACGTTAAGCTTTTTTTACCTGCAGATAAATCACTGAAATAAATGCCTTAAATGTTCAGTTCTCTAAGGCCACTGACTGCATGATAAGCTGGTTTTAGGTAGGTCTCCATTTTGATGCCTTCTAGTTCTGCACTCTCCTGTGAAGTGTTTCTGGAAAATGGTAGTGAAATCAAATTGTAATTGGGTAGTGTATGTCCTGGTTTCAGCTGGGATAAGGTTAATTTTCTTCTTAGTAGCTGGTATAGTGTTGTGTTTTGGATTTTGTATGAGAACGATGTTGATAGGACACTGGTGTTTTTATTCAGCCAAGCCAGAAGGCTGGAGGAGCACAGGAAATTGAGGTGACACAGCCAGGATTGCTGACCAAACTAGCCAGAGAAGTATTCCATACCATATGACATCATGCTGAGTATATAAACTGGGGGGAGGAAAGGAAAGTGAGGACATCTGGCATTATGGCATTTGTCTTCCAGAATAACCATTACACATAATGGAGCCCTGCTTTCCTGGGGATGGCTGAACACCTGCTGGCTGATAGAAAGTAGTGAATTAACTCCTTGCTTTGCTTTGCTTTGCTTTGCTTTGCTTTGCTTTGCTTTGCTTGCATGTGCGGCTTTTGCTTTACCTATTAAATTGTTCTTATCTCAACCCTTGAGTTTTACATTCCTTTCCAATTCTTCTCCCCATCCCTCTGGGTGGGGGGAGTGAGTGAGCAGTGCGTGGTGCTTGGTTGCTGGCTGGGGTCAAACCATGACAGTGTAAATCTGTAGGAAGAGCAGTGTGTGAACGGCAGACAGCTAAGGTCCTGGTGCAGGAGTGTGTGATGTCATAGTAGTGATGACACCTCTCTAGGTCATGTGTTTCTCATACCTGAAAGTTTTGATATTTGTGATGAAATGTGTAGGATGTAAGGTCACAGATCTGAATCAGAAATCTCTGGGTTTTTTTTTCACTTAGCACCGAGAGATTCAATTTTCACTGGTAGTGACAGATGAGAAATGACAGTTCTGATAAGGAAACTCTTTGTTTCTTGCAAGCGCAAGCTGAAGACTGCAAAAGAGTGAGGCATAATGTGTTGGCTTATATGTGTTGTGTGTTGACCCTGGCTGGATGCCATGTGCCCACCACAGCTCCTCTATCACTCACCTCCTCAGCTGGACAGGGGAGAGAAAATATAATGAAAGTCTTATGGGTTGAGACAAGGACAAGGAGAGATCACTCAGCAACTACCATCCTGTACAAAACAGAATCAAATCAGGGAAATTATTACCAATTAAATGAGCGTAGGGCAATTAGGAATAAAAACTAAATCTTAAAACACCTTTGCCCCACCCCTCCCTTCTTCACAGGCTTAACTTCACTCCTGATTTTCTCTACCTCATTCCCCTCAGAGGCACAGGGGGCAGTCAGTTAATCACACTTGTCTGTCTGTGCCACTCCTTCCTCCTCAGGGGTAGGACTCCTCATGCTTTTCTCCTGTTCCAGTGTGGGGTTCCTCCCCATGGGCTGCAGTTCTTCACAAACTGCCCCAAGCATGGGTCCTTTCCACAGGGTGCAATCCTGCCAGCAAGCCTGCTCCAGTTTGGGCTTCCCACAGTGTCACAGCTTCCTTCAGGCATTCACCTGCTCTGGCATGGGGTCCTTCATGGGCTGCAGGTGGATATTTACTCTACCATGGACATCCATGGGCTGTAGTGGGACAGCCTGTCAAGATAAAGGCAGTTTCATGAAGCATTAGCAAAAGCTGCACACATGGAAGCAAAGGAAAACAAAAGATGTTATTTTCTACTTACCATCAGCAGGCGGTGTTCAACCACTTCCTGGGAAGCAGGGCTTCAGTACGCATGGTGATTGCTCTGGGAGACAAATGCAAATAACAAATGCCCCCTCTTCCTGTTCCTTTCTCTTAGCTCTTATATCTGAGCAGATGTCGTATGGTATGGAATATCTCTTTGGTCACTTTGTGTCAGCTGTCCTGGCTATGGCCTTTTCCAAAATCTTGCCCACACCCAGTCAACTTGTTACTGGTTAGGGGGCAAGGGGAATGTTGGAGAGACAGCCTTGATACTGTGTGAGCGCGGCTCAGCAGCAGCCAAAACAGCAGTTTGTGTTATCAACACCTTTCTGGCTACCGATGCAAGCTCAGCACTATGAGAGCTGCTGTGGGGCTCAGCCAGACCAAACACAATTTCTCACAATCATTCCAGTCTTTGCTGTTTTCCAGTGTTCAACCTGTCTTTTTCTTACTGCCTCTCCCAGTTACTATCCTTATCTCTAATTCCTCATGCCTTACTTGGGAACCAAAAAGGACGGTGGTGGGATGACCCTGGCTGGATGCCAGCTGCCCACTAAGCTGCTCCATCACTCTTCTCCTCAGCAGAATGTGGGGAGAGAAAATAAGATGGAAAAAAATTGTAGGTCAAGATAAAGGCAGTTTAATAAAGCACAAGCAAAGGCTGTGCGTGGAAACAAAGGAAAACAAAAGATTTATTCTCTACTTCCCATCAACAGGAGACACCCAGCCACTTCCCAGGAAGCAGGGCTTCAAAACTCATAGCAGTTGCTCCAGAAGCAAATGTCATAGTAGTGAATATCCCCTCTCCTCCTTCTTTCCCTTAGCTTTTATTGCTGAGCAAACGTCACATGGTATGGAATATCGCTTTGGTCGTTTTGGGTCACCTATCCTGGCTGTGTCTTTTCCCAAGATCTTGCCCACCCCCTGACTACTGCGTGAGGGGGAATGTTGGAGAGACAGCCTTGATGCTGTGTGAGCACTGCACCACAGCAGCCAAAACACTGGTGTGTTGTTAACCTTTCTAGCTACCGGTACAGAGCATAGCACTATTGGGGCTGCTGTGGGGAAAATTAACTCCAGCTCAGCCAGACTCACTACAAATTCCGAGGGAAAGGACTGAGATCAGGGAAAATCTTTTAATAAATGTTTGTCTTTCACAATCTTAATAATTATCTTAGAAGTTTCAAATAATACTTTGCATTAAAAGAAGCACATCAAACTGCTGACATTCTGAATGTCTGCTTGACTATTTCTATGTTCTTTTAACAAGAAAAAGTAAACCAGAGGGCAGTTGCACAGCACATAAAGCTCGTGACTAAGAGTGGAGATTCAGCTGCCCTAACTATACTTTCAAAAGTTGGGTCTGCAGTCTAAATTACTCATTGGCAGTTGCCTCTTCAGGCAGAAGAAAGAGAGAAAGGTGCCTCTGAAGGGTAACTGATCCCATTTTCAGATAGATCTCTGCAGATGTTATCTAGACATCCTAGTCTGACTTGATTACCCAGTCTCAGGCTCCCTTTATAGTCAATCTGCCTGAAAGCTGAGAAGTTTGTGACTCTTAGTTCCAGAACAGGTATTACTGGGAAGTGGGCACAAACCATGTATTGCAATGCCCACTGTTTATCTGAATGCAGAACTGGTCACCTGAAATGCAGCCATGCTCTAAAAAACAAAAACAAAACCAAAACAAACAAACAACAACAAAAAAAACAACAACACAACAACAACAACAAAAAAACAACTCACCCAGAGCTGAGGCCTCTGGCTGTATGATGAAACAAAAATGATAAACTCTGTCAGAGGGTTGAGTGAAGGAGCAAGAATTCAGAAATACCTAGTGCTTTGTCTAGGTGGAAGTCTACGTGGTGCTCTGCTCAACCTGCAGGCTATTTGGATGCTTTTTTTACATGGCCTGTATCTCCCAGTGAGCTGTGTATGGAGCTAAAGAATGTGACTTTTGGGTTTGGGATTTTGCATTAGAAGCCAGGTATTTTAAATTATGGTGGTACAGTTTTCTACTGTGTTGATCCCCTGAGGGCCTACTGGAGTCTAAAAGCCAAGGATTTAATTATCTGCTGAGCACAGTCTGAGCTTCATCAGCTTTCAAATGAGAAAATTTAATTGAGAATATTCCATACACAGTGAAGGAACAGAAAAATCAGACTACAAGCTCTGTACACAGCAAAACTTTCCAGATGTGATGAGTGGGAATGAAATGACTCTAGAATTTTTTAAGATATTGTTTTATTATTTCTTTGTCATCAGCTTTTGAGTTCAGACACATGTTATGTCAGATGGGCCAGAAAGGAAATGTTTTCTGAATGTATCCAAAACAGTGTGGCCAGCAGGACCTAGGGAATTGATTGCCCCCTGTACTTGGCACTGGTGAGACCGCACCTCAAATACTGTGTTCAGTTTTGGGCTCCTCACTACAAGAAAGATATTGAGGTGCTGGAGTGCATCCAAAGAAGGGCAGCAAAGTTGGTGAAGGGCCTGGAGCCAAGTCTTAGGAGAAGCAGCTGAGGGAACTCTGTTTTTTTGATCTAGAGAAAAGGAGGTTCAGGGGAGACCTTATTACTCTATACAACTACCTGACAGGAGGTTGTAGCAAGGTGGGTGTCAGTCTCTTCTCCCAACTAACAAGAATTAGGACAAGAGGAAATGTAAGGATTCTTTCTGAAATCTGTGCAGGTTTCTCCTGCTTGCTCCCGAGCCCTGAATGTGGAGATAAAGAAAAGGCCTTGTTCATTGTCTGGGTGCCAGGCTCCAGAGGGATTATGCCTTAAAATGTAGTGAGGAAGCAATTTGCACTAAATCTGGCTCTCGGAGCTCACCTGAAAATCAATTCTGTGCACACCTGTCTGCAATGATGGGCTGCCCAAAGCCTCCCACAGCTTAAATCCTGATCTGGGAAGAAGTGACCTCCTCAGATGAGCATGGAGGGAGTAAAAAGCTCGGTGGAGTGAGAACTAGTTGCAAAGATGCTTTGTTGCACATAAGCATGTTCCAGGGCAGAACCTGGGTGAGTAAGTGATTGTATACAACCAGTACTTATGTATGCAATAAAGACTTTCACTTGTGGTCCATGTCTTCATATGCCACAAGGGAATGACCTCAAGTTGTGCCAGGAGATGTTTAGTTGGATATTAGGAAAAAATTATCCACTAAAAAAAAAAGGTTGTCAAGCATTGGAACAGGCTGCTAGGGGAAGTGGTGGAATCATTATCCCTGGAGGTATTTAAAAGACGTGTAGATGTGGTACTTAGGGACAGGGTTTAGCGATGGACTTAGTAGTGCTAGGTTGATGGCTGGACTTCATGATCTTAAAGATCTTTTCCAACCAAACCAATGTGATGATTCTATAATGTCTTGCCTCTTGATAAACAATATTCTGTGTCACTGAAAACTGTAGTCTCTGTTCCACTGAATGTGTTAATGTCCCCAAAAGAATGTGGACAAAAAGACAAACCAGAATATTTGTACCATTTGTCACCATTGACTTCATACAGAATTTTTCTAAACACCAAAGAGGGAAGTGAGATTACTTATTGGTAGAAAAGTAAAAGCACTATTTTCTAGACAGGGATGTAGTTCATACTTATGCTTTAGACCAGAGAGGAAAATGTAATAAGGCAGCAGCAAAGTCAAATAGTAGAGTATCTTTATATTCTGCGAATGGAGCAGCACTGTTTGAAAAATTCAGCCATAATGCACAGGCACACAGATGCAGTTAAGGCTACTTCATACGGGGTTGAAACAGCATACCTTGACAGAGTTCCATTTGCACAAAATACAACAGCTGGTTGGTAACTATATTCATATCCCACAGGAAAGTTTTAAACTGTCCCCTCTCTGGACACAGAGTTATCACAAGATATTTGCTGTGATACTCTCTGCAACTGATGTGAACTACCTTAAAAGGCTGTCTTCCATCTGTGACCAGGACTTGTGGGGGCATCAAGTCTCACTGCAATAACCTGAAGTAAGGATGCCCTCAGTGTAAGAGGGAGCACTTTAAGAGGAAGTTTATATAGACTACAGAACATTTTTCAGTGGAAGATTAAGAGTAATCACTGAACTAAGTACTTACAGATGTAAATATAAAAGGAAAATAATTTAGTTTTCCTGTTTGCTTCTACATTCATGAGAAGAATCTATAAATTAATCAAGTTACATTTCCTGCTGACTAGAAAGCAAGACAAACACTCAGAAACTATTGCAAGAACAGGATTTCTTATGAACTTGAGGAGGTCTGAAATGCTAATGATACAGACCATAGGAGAAAAACACAAGGGTGGGCAAATGGCTGTGGAGAGGCCATGAAGACAAAGGTGGAAAGTAATTCATGGAGACAAATGAGAATCATGAGCACCGTAACAATTTTCTTTGTTTGGATAGGGGGGTGGAGGTAGTGGTGTTAGGTCTCTTTTAGTTGAAATTATTGTGTTGAACTATTTATTTGATCCCTGGACTTCCAAAATAGCAAATTTATTTGACAGTGGGGACATAAAAGAAGTTAATTGGAGCTTTGCCTTCAGCTTCCATATTGATACTTTGCGTAGGCTTGTGGTTGCTGCTTTTCTGGAGTGTTGGAGCTTTTTATTTTAGGCTTGCTGATGGTACTTCTGGCACAGTAATGCATGTCTCTTTTCAACTCGAGTGAGAAGTGACTATTATGTGAAAACTTCTGATGGCTCCATGCTTACATTTGCTTGTTAATGCACTGTCACTTCTGCATCATCTCTCTTGGACATACATTTACTTTCCGGGAAGTGGGATTTTCTGATAGGTGGAGTGAGAAGGATTTTATTATCCCAGGTCTTCCAGGGCCATTGCTGTGCCCCTTATTAGGCATTTTTTTGTCAGTAGTTCTCTGGGCTTTTCCTCATCCACTGACATGCCCCTTCCTGTATCAGAGCAATCAGTTTGGTGTTCCTCTCTTTCTATCACTGGGTGGGTCCCCATTTCTGGAGAAGCTGCTTCTGGGCTTTATGCCAATATATTTTTAATTTCAGTATTTTATTATTTATTTATATTATTTTAGTATTTATTATTTCAGCACAACATTTCTTTCAATATTTTTTTTCCTATAAAGCTTGCCCACTTGCATGAATGTGAGTAAGAATCTGTAAGGATTCAAGAATAAAAAAAGCCAAAAAGAGGTATAGCATGGTGGTTCCCAGGAGTATTTTACATACTCAGTTACTGAATGTGCCAACTGTCACCTGTGAGCTGAGAATGCAAAATTGCTGTGGGAGAATGAAACATCTTGGCAGAGATCTGGAGCTCCTCTCTCATTTAGAAGGGGAGCAGGCATGGAGCTGAGTCTGAGATGTAAAGTTGTTATGATTAATGGCTAATATCCTGTGAGTTACAAAACAATTTTGTAGCTGTAGATTCAGAAATCAGTTTGGGAATAATTTTGGTATCTAATTTATCAATAAATCAAGGCTGTGATTCTGTCCCACGCTCTTTTTAATTTCTGCTGGTAAAAGGCTGGATAATAATTGATCCAGACTGCCTTGCTGTGTGTTTCCAAAAGACAGTGGTGTCCTCAAGGGACTGATGAAGGGGCTTTATAGCCAGATTTCCCACACACCTACCAGAACTGCACAAGAGCAGAGCAGAGATGTGATCAGGATGCTCAAGGTTTGTTTTGACCATTGGGAGTTATTGCTAGTTAGGGCTTCTACAAATTACAGGCACCAGGAAGCCAGACTAGACAGAAATATCAGGGCCATAGATTTTCATTGGAACATCTCCCTTCCTTTTGTATCTTTATAAAGTATTTTTTTTATCCAGGTATTCTAGGCCAAGCCAGTCATTTTTGACCCTCCCTTTTTCAGCCCAGTCCAGCACCAGGAGTGGAAGCTATGAAAACTAAATCCAGAAATAATCAAGTTGAGATGATGACACTTCGCAGCCAAGTTAAAACTGAAAATTGTGCACAATGGATTAAACCTCTAGGAGTGAATACCTCTATAGCATTCATACTTCCTGTCACTCTCTCCCTAACCTTCTATTGCTTCTGAGGTGGTAGCAGGAATTATAGAAAATACAAGGTGTTGAAGAAATATCCTGCTACAATCCACTTGTTGTGGAAGAACCATCAGTCCTGGTCAAAAGTAGATGTGACACAGTATGGAAATTGGCCTGGATTGCTTGGTATAATGAGAGGTTGATGTATTTCAAGAGTAATGACACCCTGAGATAGCTCATAATGGAAAAGCAGAGAAATTATGATCAAGCTGTTTTCTGTTGCCTTTCTCTGATTGAGGCTTGTTGTTTGGCTGGTCCTGGATGCAATAAAAAAGAAGACAAAACCCCTCCCTCCCTCTAGAGCATCCAGTTCCACTGTATTGTAGTTCTGAGTACATTGTGTCCTTCTGAATATTTTTTTCTTGCAGAGGAAACTGCAGAGCTGCTGCTTTCAAAGTCTCCCTTTCCAGCCGATCTCTCTCCTCCACTTGTTGCAGTGTGCTGTCCCATGGCACTGCTGCTCTGACCCTCCACCCTGACCCCAAGGGCAGCTGTGTGCCTGCTGACTGCAAATCACTGCTCCAGACTCTGCCTGTAACTCCAGGGCCCTGCTTGTCTCAGCCTTGCCTACAGTGCTGTCCTCACCATGAGATGTACCATTTAGTTTCCTTTTTTTCAAGCCCTATGGCAAATGTGAAGTGTGGTATCGGGTACAGGTATTCATAAAGGACAAGGTGGGAACGAGCAATGTAGCAGTGCATTCCAGTGACTGTGACCTCTGGCTGTCCTTGAATGTGTGAAACTGAATCTTGTGAGTTGTATGTTCTTACTTTACAGCTCTTGTCTCTCTAAAGCATGCATCTATGTATACATCCTCGCTGGCTGAGCTTTTTAATAACATATAGCCTGTCTCCTTTCCAGCAGCTAATCATTTGATTCAATAGGGGCATTTGAAGTGTCACATTTGTTGATATGCATGGCTTATCTTCAGCAGGCATGTAAACTCCAACCTTTCTTTTGTCTTAATTTTTGGCTAGTAGCCTTGCCCTATTATTAACCTATTTTTAGATGTCTATTGTATTTATTCTTTTATATAGGAGGGAAAGAATCACTGCCAGGAACATGATGGACAATTGAAAGAATGAAAATGATGGATATAGAAACATTACATAGCTTCTTAAATATAAGTAAGAAACTGATGTCTTCATACAGGTACACTTGAGAGATCAATCAGACTTTCTTCCCTATTACAGTCAGAGCAATCTGAGACATTGCAAAAGCCATCAGAAAATGATAAATGCTTTTGTGATTGTTAAGTTTGCTGTAACTACACTGGCATAATTTCTTGCTAACATATCTTGCTGTTACTTCATTCTAATTAATGTGGCCAAATTCTGCTATATTACTAGGTTTCACAAGATTGCGTGGAAAAAAAAAAAAAAAAAGGTGAATTAAAACCAAAGGGTTTCCTGGCATCACTTTTTCTGCTTGTCAGTTAAAAACATAGTAATTTGTCAATTACACATTTAAATACCTGTTTTTCCATCAAAATATGTGCTTAGATTTGTGAAGTCTGTGGTTGGGAAGTGCACGTAGGCAGGATCATTAAGGTTGATCAGATGTATGGACTCCAGCCAGAGAAAACAAAACACTCTTACCTAAAATAAATTCGGTAAGCATTCTAGTGTACAAGAATGCTAGGTTTTGACAAATAAATAATTCAAAATAGCAATAATTTTAACATGCTATTTTAAAAAAAGATTTGTTAAAATGTGAAAATCAGATGTGTTTCCGAAGAAATTAATCAATTGACTACATGCTTTAACTAAAATATTCATTATTTGTAAAAGCATGGGACTGTGAGTTTAGCAGAGGCCTCAGTGCTTAGAATTTGCAGCTTTCTACTCTATTTTGATCAAACTGCTACTGCATTCTCTCAAAGTTCTATACTTATAAGTTCGACTTGGCCTGCCAAATTGAAAACCAGTACAGAAATCTTTTTCTTTAGGTTTTATACTAAAAAAGTGCTTCTCTTTTTCATTATAATGAGATCTCAAAATGAAGGATATTTACAAAGTATTTATTTGTAGATGTTTCCTTTTTTAATTTAAAGAGAAAATAAAGTAATTTTGAAGCAGCTTAGAAATCAGTATAGTCCTCCAAATCACCTGCTGCTTACAGACCAGTGCAGGCTAGTGACTAAGGCTTTGGGATTCCTCTCATGCAGCGTGCTGCTTGCAGCAGCCAGCTGGTATGGCAGGCTGCCTGTTATGCACCACCAGGTACTTAGGCATGCAGCCTAGAATTACAGTCATGGAATCATGGAATGTTTTGGGTTGGAAGGAACCTTAAAGATCACCTAGTTCCAGTCCTCCTGCCATGGGCAGGGACACCTTCCACTAGACCAGGTTGCTCAAAGCCCCATCCAAACCGTCCTTGAACACTTCCAGGGATGGGGCAGCCACAACTTCCCTGGGCAACCTGTTCCAGTGCCTCACCACACTCATGGTAAAGAACTTCTTCATAACATCCAATCTAACCCTCTTTTAGTTTAAAGCCATTCCCCCTTGTCCTGTCACTACGTGCCCTTGTAAAAAGTCACCTGCTTCGTTTCTTGTAGGCCCCCTTCAGGTACTGTAAGTCCCAGAACCTTCTCTTCTTGAGGCTGAAGAACCCCAACTCTCCCAGCCTGTGGGGACCCCAGAGCTGGATGCAGTACTGCAGGCAGGGTCTCATCAGAGCAGAGGGGGAGAATCACCTCCCTCAACCTGCTGGCCATGCTTCTTTTGATGCAGCCCAGGGTTTGGTTGGCTTCTGGGCTGCAAATGCACATTATTGAGCCATGTTGAGCTTTTTGTACATCAACACCCCTAAGTCCTTCTCCTCAAGGCTGCTCTCAATACATTCTGCATCCAGCCTGTATTGACACCAGGGGTTGCCCCAAACCATGTGCAGGACCTTGCACTTGGCCTTGTTGAGCTCCATGATGTTTGCACAGGCCCATCTCTCAAGCCTGGTAAGGTCCCTTGGGACAGCATCACTTCCCTCCAGCGTATCAACCGCACTACACAGCTTTGTAACATCAACAAACTTGCTGAGGGTGCACTCAATCCCACTGTCCATGTCACTGACAAAGGTGCTGAATGGCACTGGTCCCAGTACGGACCCTTGAGGAATGACACTCATCACTGGTCTTCACTGCGCTTTTGAATGTGGGTGGATTACTGGCTACTAACATCTCTTTTTTGAAAATCCTGAACTTTCTGTGTTGTTTCATCTGATTGTTATATGGTCCCTTTAGCACTGAATCACATGCTGGCTTGTCCTAGTGGAAGGTCAGGATCTAATAGCAATTTCTGGGAAATGTTTTTTGCCTGTGACTCTAAGAGCACTGTTTGTGTTTCTTTCTGTTTACTCCAATGAAAAAGAGCTTAATGCCATCTGATCTGTGGTTCTTCTGCACTTATGTTGCTTCCACAGGCTTTTGTTTGCTATGATAACCTGATTTCTTACTGATTGGATCTGATGTTGAGGAAAAATTACTTACAGCATGTCTTTGTTGCTGTTTTATCCTAGTCTCCTATAATTTGTCATAAACAGAGGTAAATAGTTGTTTTCTCCCTCTACATTAGCAAGCCTACCTAGATATTAAATATATACATATATAAAAACCTTGTAACAGCATCTTTTGTTCTCCATCATGCCCATTTTATAGGCCTATGACATCTCATCCTGTCATCAGTAAATACGATGAGTCCATCTGCTTAATATCCAAACAGAACAGTTCATTCACCTGCGCAGCACACACAATAGACAGATAAATGCTTTATATTGTGGGAAGTCTTTTTAACATTTCCTTCTAGGGGACTTTGTGAAGTGGGATTTAACACACAAACAAGGGGAGAAGAAACCAGGGCAGGACATAGATGTTAAGATGTTCATTCAGCTTGCTGCTATGCAAATTTCTCCCAGCCTTTGTGTTGCTCCAGTGATCCTTAATCCATATGGGGCATCTTGCTAAGAGCAGGGAGAGGTCCTGTTGGGAAGGACATATGTGAAAAACAGAGCAAACTGGGAGAAATAACAGGGACACTACAAAAAAGAAAGTGCAAGTCTTTTCTTCTTTTTGGTTAAGCCACTGTGACTTATTTAATTTGGGACAGGAAAGAAGGAATTAATCTGTATATCAGACAAGCTTGTGGAAGCTTTGAAAGCTTTTTGGAGAAATTTATCATTGCAAAGTCAAGCTGTCATTGGCTTAAGTGGGAGAGGCAATTATGGGATCACAGAATTGAAGGAGAAAAAAAGAAAGAATAATTCAAGAAGCTTGCCAGCTACTACCCAAATTTGTGCTTTAAAATAAGGAATTGAAAGATCAAGCTAGAAGTAAATTAATGATACAAAGCAAATAGCATCTATGAAAATGTTCTTCATGTCTGCTATTATTGCTGAGGCAGAGACCAGCTCCAGTGGGAGTTGTGCTGAACTAATGAGCTGCTATGCAGTCAGTCAGTCTGGGCTGCTCCCTGCCTCAGCTGTACATGACTGGGATGCGAGCCTCTGCACCACGCAGCAGTGGGGTTTGAAGGTGCAGTGACCTCCAGATTTCTTCCTGGAACAGCTAATAGCCAGTACAAAACAGACTTTCTTAAGGTATATAAAAACAGAATAATACTCAGCTGGTCATCTCATGCCCTGGGGCTTTGCTTTCCCAGAACATTCTGGTTGCAGTTAGTCTCAAGGCTTGATGGGCAAAACGGTTGACTCACTTCTTACTGCCTGTACCTCTTCTTGAACTTTGAGATGGTGATGTCTTATTCTTCTGTAATATGTGTCTGCTTGGCTTAAACAACACTTCCTGTGGTACACAACAAATTGATTTAATATGTATATTGGCCCAGTTGAGTTTGAGGGGGTTTTATTATTTATTTACTCAGATCGCTCAGTTCAGGATTCCCTGCCGTGCACACACACCTCTCCCCCCAACTTATCACCCCACACGGTATTATTGGTTAGAAAGTACTCAAATCACATTGTTTTGATTGCTTCCCATTCTTAGATTTCAGCTCTTTAAGTTTTAAATTTCTTTCTTTATTTGAACGTTCCCAAAATGTTTCTGTTGCCATGCACAATTTTATGACAAACAACTTTTTATGACTGAACTAAAAAAAAAAATAATAATTATGACTGAACTAAATCACAGCTCCTAACACTCTCTTTTGTTATACTGGAGCTTCGTAATGAAACAGCAAATCTGAGCTCTGATATTCTTTCAGCCCTCATCTGTGCTGCTGGAACTGCCAGGAGAGTTTTTAACACTTGATAAAGCTTGATGTAACAATTTTAAGTCACTCTCAGTACTTCAGAACATGTTTCTTTCAGAGACAACATTGTGTAAAATCAAGAGTGGTCCTATAACTTTCAGTCCCCTCATTTCCTTCAGCCAGGCACATGTCTTGGTCTACAGCCTTTAACATCTAACAAGAATTTGTGGTTCACCTTGTGAACTTGTGACACTGTGCATGTCTTATAATCATTGTACCTTGATTAGTTCTTGCTTCTGACTGAACCAATTCTACTGTGGTTCATGTAAATTGAAACTCTACATAGAGTTAATGCTCTTCTAACAGCATTTCCACCTTCATCCCAGCTGCCTATTCAAACATCAATTCCTAGCAGATTTTTTCCTCTGATCCTGGTAAGATTTTTCAGCTGATCCTGGTAAGAACTAAGCAAAAGAAAGGATTGTACATTCTACACAAATGTCATAGAAGTCAACTATGTTCAGCTATTTGTATTGAGAAAACTTTGATGTCATTTAGCTAATATCTATACAATTGATCTTCTGTCAGAGGCACTTCACTCTGCATCTCTCAGATAAGATTTTAGTGTGAGATAGCTGGGTCTTAGCAGACACGTCTATATTCTGGGAATTGCTACAGCATGTCATAAATTGAAGTGTATTTTTCCAGGAGAGTCTAACTCCAAGTGTTTTTTAAAAAAAGTCTAATAGCTACTAATAATACCTAGCTTCTCAGCTTGAACAGGCATTGAAGTTTCAGATATTGTATGTTTCTGCAGTGAGCCTTTAAGTGACAGCTACAGCATATGAGAATAAAGCACATTTCCCTTTGCCATCAGACCATGTTGAAAGGATGTACGAATCCAGCCTTACTTACTCTAGAAATTGTTATGCTTTTGGAACCCCTATCATCCTATATTTCTTCTCCAAACAGTCATTATTGTTTCCGTTTGTTCTGAATTTCTTTTCCTGATCTCAGATATTAATTTTGTTGCAGAATGTATTTCCAACAAAATTAGTTGTCTTTGTTCTCTGCTGCTTGGATCCTTTGTGAGACACTGGCTGATGCATTTTCCTTGATTTTTCAACATTGTGCTTCATTTTTAACCTTTGCCGGGAGCCTTACTGTCAGCTTACAGAGTCACAGACTTTACTTTGCCATGTGACATATCACAAATAGAGCACTCACAGACTCCAGTTTGCATTAGTTTACTTGGATAAGAGTCCCCAAGATTAAGAGCATGTTTTGTTTGATGCTGTGGTTGTTTCCACTACTATCTCTGTACAAAGCTTCAGCTTATTCAGGAGGAGCGTTTCCCTGGAAAGGACGTTCAACATGATACCCTGGTCTGATTGAATCATCTCTACTGAAGAAAAAGGAGGATTTATCCCTGTCAGATTTGAGGAACTTCTTTTCAGACTTTAATTGTTTTCTGCCCAAGAGATTGTCTCAGTACTGTAATAAAATGCAATAGAAATATCATTTTATAAATAAACCCAAAGGTTATTGCACAACACAACTGAACATACCCAGAATCCAATCAAGTGTGATTACATTGTAGTGAGCTGGCACTTGGAAATCCGTGAAGAAATTCAGAAAGAGTAATCTTGAGTCATTACAACCTACTTGAATTTAATTTCCATCCTGTGCCAGAGTGACTGAGAAAGTGAATTGAATGTGTGCTGATTGGTAATCAGATGATGTCTTACCTCGAAATATCTCTGTACTAGGGATGGACAAGCCAGGGAGTTATTTAAAAATTGGCACACCTTCTCTCACTCCCTTCCACCCTGTAAAGGTGGTTTTAAAATACAGAGCATTAAAAAAAAACCAAAACAAAATAAATCTCTACCCCCTTTTATAACTACAGAAATTACAGTTAAGGATTAGCAGATAAGAAAAAAAAGAATGTTTTAGGTGTTTTCAGTATCAAGGAGGGGCGAGAAACAGCATTTGCCTTGCCAAGATTTATCTTTTTGTTTATCTTCAAGGTGAAAAACCTCAAGTGTCTACTTTTACTTCCCTCCTCCTTTTCCCCCTACAGTAGAAAAGTAGGGCAAATTCCTTACGGATCCTGAGATCTCAAAGCATGTTTTATTTACTTATTTTTTGACTGTGCTGTCTTTTAATAGATCCACCAGTTCCCAGTAACTCCCTCTTCATTTATTAGCTCTAGAAGCATTTTAGTTTTGGTGTTTTGGTGAATAAATGCCAGAAAGTGACAACTATGTTTCATTGGTTCTGTTTTGCAGTTTAGTGCTACTAACCATAGGGTTTGATTCCCTTGTATTTATGGTGACACGGGATGATGTAATGCAGTCTGGACTTTGACATTTCCACCACCTCTTTTTTTATCAGTGTGCCAGAGATGACTTACGCTCACAAAACTGGTTGACAGGTGCATGTTGCTGTGTTGGATCTGTTTTATGCATTTAGAATATGTTTGAAGTGGCTGATCCCCAGATTAGCAGAACCTGTAAATAAAACTATATTGCAGGGCAGTTACCAACTTTGCATACCATTGCTATTGCTATGAGCTCTGAGCAGTAAACCTATCTATCTGCTTCTTTGTTTAGGTTCGGCTTTAGAAATGTTGTTTCTTAAACATGAATTTGTAAGAAGTCCTTCAACTCTCTTCCAAATCTGATGAAAATGTCCCTGTCTATTTTATGTCCTTTGCAAAATCTTCCATTATTGGGATTTGCCTTGGGTTTTTTGTTTGCCTTTGGCAGTTCCTCTTCCTTCCAGGTATGCTTTTGGAGCACTCCCTCCTTGTCTTAGTCATACTAGACAGAATGCCACAACATGAAATCTGCCTGGTTGATTCAGTTTCTGAAGCTACAGCCCTTAAGTACAATCATGTATGCTGGATTTTTCTTAAGCAAAGAAAAATTGCTGTTATTTCTGATCAATAGCTGAAAGTAAAATGGAGTATGTTGCCAAGCACGTACTGACGTTTGAAGTCCAAAGAGATCATGTGTTCTTGGTATCTCTACCTTGTACTTCCTGAAATTTTCTCCTGCCCTCCTGCCACTGGGGTGGTTGTTATATTTACCCATTTTTATGCTTTCTTTGCAGAAGTGAGTCCCTCCTTCCCTGTCCTTGCTAGACATCTCACAAAATTTTTCTCTCTGGCAAAGCTCCTGTCAGTAGAGTTGTTCTATCAGGGACTGACCAGCCTTGGACTTTGGTGAAGGTGTCTGCATGTCTAGATCTGGTGTTTATTCGTAAGGGTAAATTATCATTCAGCTTTCAGTAGGTGAATAGAAATTCTCTCTAACCATCACACATTTATTTTGACAGCTGGACCACAGGAGGCCCGAAGGTCCATTTTAAGTAGGAGAAGTCTTGAACAGGACAAGACAACTTCTGCATTTGATGTTGGTATGCAGAAGGCTTAAAATTGTGCAAATGAAGATGCAAACATAATTTTACCAGAGGTTTTTTATGGGTTTTTTTTTTAGAACTCACAGTACTAGCAATAGTCCCTCATCTGTTTAGGATACAGATGTGGTCAGAAACAATGAACTCTAAAAACATTTTTATATAGAAGGCAAGAGAATAGACAAAAAAATAAGGAATCTGGACTACTGGGATGAAGTGTTCAATTCTGGTTTATAGAGATAATAGAATTTTCTTGTCTTTCAATCACAGGACATAAATGGTACATATTGTTCAGGTCAAAAGTGGTAAGTGTGGCATGCGCTGATGCCAGAGAAGAGTGGTCAATATGTGAGACTACTGAGGTACTGAATAGGAAGCAGTAGACTGGGCTGAGGATTGGCTGATGAAGGCGGAACTCAAGTGAGCAGTACAAAATCAGATGGTTGTATGTTTGTGAACTAAGCCTCTTTGTAAACTGTGAGGAGCTCAGCTAGAAGCACCTGAAGTGGAAAAGACTTGGGTGTATGGTCTTCATGTCGTATGGACTAACTAGCACAGACATGAAGAATGCCAGTATAGTCCTGAAATGTGTGAAAAGAAGTATTTGTAATAGAAGAGGGGTTACTGACATCACCATAAACAGCTCTGCTGACGCCTCATTTGTATGTAGCTCTTTTGTTCAGCTATGAGAAGGGCTGCTAGAAATGTCAGGGGAGCAATGAGCCCATTTTTTTAGGGGAAGCTAGGATGCTTTAGCTTAGCTGGTATCGTGAGGGCTGAGAGGGGATATGACTGTGGTCCATAAATGAGAATAAACATCAGGTTTTAACTGAACTGAAGGGCAACGTCACCATGTGAACAAATGGCTATAAATCGACCATCTTTAGATTAAGACTGGAAAACAGAAACATCATGGTTTAAACGGTCTGTTTGAGGCAGAAAAAAAAAAAAACCAAATACAAAAAACAAATACAAAAAGCCACACTTAACTTCACAACATAACTCACTTATCTGATGAAAAGGTGCACATGAAGCAGTGCAAAGACATTACAGGACATCATTTAGTGACTCAGGACTCCTTCAGTTTCTGTGCTCTTAAAAATAATGGAAGACATTTTTACCTGATCATAATGAACACTAGACCTAACTCATATTGCTGACAGCTATCAAATTATGAGGATATGAGATGTTGCTCCCAGCAGTCTGATCATAACATAGAGTGGGTAAAAGCTGACAGTGCAGGTCCAGGTTGTGACTTACCCTGCAGTTCTAGAAAGCTTTTACAGCTGATGGAATCTCTGTGACTGATAGCAAGTCCTAGTAGATGAGACCCTGCCACATCCTCAGAGGTCACGACAGAGGCACAGCTGCTGCACTGTGTCCCCGTGCTCTCCGCACTGCATGCAACCCTTGTTCTCACCTCCCCTCCTGCTCTCCTCCAGCCAACTTGCCCAGCTGGGAGAACTGTGCCATGCTGGGGAGGGGGGTGGGGGTGGGGGGTCTTCAGCCAGCACTTTGGGCTCCCATGATTCTCTCTTCTTCTAGCTGTGCTGTCAAATAGAGAGTCCTAAGCATAATATGCTGTCTGACTCTTTTATTTGTTTTATTTATTTTATTTTATTTGCTTGGTCTTCTGTCAGTTAGCTATTGTCTCCTAAGTTGCAGGTATTGCTTGCCTTTGCTACAGGTGCATGCTCATCCTTTGTTGCATTACAGTACTTTTCAGGAATGATTTTCTGTGCAGAACCAGTGTTCTTGGGAAGAGTCATGATCTGCTGCCATGAGTAAAACTACATATTAAAGATTCCTGTAGAAAGGAAATATTTGCCTTAATTGTAGAGACCAACCTACACAATCCTAGCTCTCTTTCCTTTGAGAAAACTAATATTTTCTGAGAAACCTTGTCCATGGTCGTAACCAAAAGTAGTTAAAACACCTGAGATTGACTGAATAGTTGAGAAGATCCAAGAAATATCACAGAGCATTTCTCATAAGTTATTTCAAAACCATCATGCTGTTTATAAAATAAGCACTAAAATTTGTCTAGACTGCAAATGTCACCTCTGTTTCTTATGTTGTCTTTAATTATAGAGTGTTGATGTCTAATTAATTTTACTTTTCCCCTCTGATCAGATGTGTTAATGGAAATAATACTGTTGATGGATGCAGTCAACCATATGCATTAATGTGAACAAGATTTGTAAAGAAATAAAAACTTCATCAAAGATTGTAGAAGATAAATGCCAAAATCTCAGGCTCCTATCAACATAAAAATACACTTGAGATAAATTATCAAGTATTTGGGACAAACAGGGTTCAGACTTATGAAGGCATTGTTGGGTCTTACTAATCAATATTTTTAACCATTTGGAATAGCAATCAAAAGGGACACTTGGAGCAATGTACCCTGAGCATATAAGGTTAAATTTAGAATGATTACATTAGTTTCCACTTAATTCTAAAGTAAACTATGGAGATCAAGTTCCTGCTGCAAAGTTTTTGGGATGGTAATGGAAATAGATTATGAAGCAGTGAGAATGTACATGAAATCGTCCATTGCTCACTAGCAACGTTCATTTTAACTAGCATTCAACATGTAGCATTTTTTTAAATCTCAAGCTTTCTTTACACTAGCTGAAATCTTCATGGGAAAAATTTCATCTCCATTTTTGGGCCATGACTTAGGACCCTGAAGAAGCCTATAGGTGTGGCTTGAATCTTTTACAGCAAATGTCATTCAGAAAAGAATAATTCTAGAAAGCTTCACTGTGTCAAACTGATCCAGTGTAGTTTAGTTGAATACATTTATGTCTTCAGCTTCATTAGTATGTTCACTTTTAAAAATGTTTAACTCTCGCTTCTATTAGAAGTTTTAATACTAATAGCACTTCAGTATGTGGCTAGGCCATCTTTAGTGCACCTTTTCTGTCTTTATGGAGGTCTGTAAGTCACTTTTATGAAGACATGTAAAATGCTTGAATACTGTCATTTCTTACAACAGTATTTTTAATTTAGCATACTCCCCACTCTCTAGAACCTTACATTCCAAGCAATGTCTCAAATGTTGCATTAGAATAGCTTCTTTTTTCTGCCTCTGTCTACTTTACACATCTCCAATTGTTAATGCTAACAGTTCTGAGTTGTTCTTCAACTCTTTTTCTTCTTGACATATGGATTTTTCACAAAATGATGCGTTGAATTTTTTCACAACTCCAAAACACTTTATTTTTTCCTCTGTGACTTCTCCCGTCTGACTACAAAAAAAAAGGAGTTCTTTTGTTTGTTTCTGTGGACTCTGGTACTGTTAAAATGAAGCTAAATTTTTCAGTGGAAGATTTCAGCCACAAAATGGTAATTTAAATAAATTATAGTATTCCATAGGAACTTCTATAGGAAACTATCAGAATATTTTGAAAGACAGAAATACTGTTTTGGAAAAAAATGTGTCTTGATATTTTCTTTCTTAAAATGGGACTTAATATTTACCTGAAAGTGCATATCACATTTTGCAATAATAAAAGAGCAGATATATATCTCCTCTTTGAAAGTGTCATAAATTACTTTTTGTGCAATATTTTAGCTTAAAGCAAACCATAACTGTGAAAACTTCTTTCACAAGCCTGAAGCCAGGTTGATATTTCATCAGCAAATTATCTAGGTAACTTTTGCTATCAATGGGTTCAGTAAACAATGTGAGTCATGCCTCATTTGTGTTTTCTCTCTCATCCTTGTTGCTCCAGGAAAGCAATTTACTTATATAAGTGGTTTTGGGTTGATTTGTTTCAGGGCTTTTTGTTCATTTTAGAGATTTTCTTTTATTATTTTTTTTGTCTCACCTTGACTCTGCCATTCTGAAGTTGCACATAGACGACTTATTCTTTCCTCCTATTCTGTATGTGGGTGGTGGTGGCGGATATTAATGTCATTATTCTTCATCCACCTTTGGATGTCTGGCCCAGCATAATCTTCAATTATCATGAGTCTACAGTTTGACTTGGCAGCTCCATTTCTTCACAGTGAGTAAAGTTCTCTCCTTAATGTTTAACTTCGATATCCCCTGCAGGAACTTCATTCCATGGCTTTGTTCTGCCTGCAGTGACTAATTGCAATTGTCATAATCTGTGGCGAACTGCCTTTTTATATACTTGTGCACAAATACCACATCTGTCTTTTCCGTAGACTCAGTGTTCCCAGTTTTATCAACCTTTGATCACATTTGATTCTATTTTCTGATTTCTCTTTTACTTAGGTACAAGTGGCACTCAGAATAAATACCCTTTTAAACCTGAAGCTGGACCATGCAGCACAGGGTAAAAAACTCCAGCTAAGGGAGCCATTTGAATATCTAGAATTTCCACCCCAAAAGTATTTTCAGTGTTTTCAAAGACTGTTATTTTTCCCCCCAAATGGAGATGGAAGAAATTAAAATACTGAATGCATGAGTGGAATAGAAATTTCTGGAAAAAATATGATTCAGAGTGTGAAAATCCAGCCCTGAAATGTCTCATCCAGAATTACTGAAGTAAAAGGAGACTCTTCTTTGTGCATGGGTTTGGCAGAAAGTGCCCTAACTGTCCAAAACCAATCTTACATGTCCACATTAGTAAAAGCCATCATTCAGGTACCTTAGGCCACCTTCTCAATTCTGAACTGTGTCTACCAGCCAGATTACATCACTTGCACTGACTAAAAATTCTTGGTGAGCTTTAATAACACAATAATATCTAAGACATACAGGTACTGCCAGGAAAGAATGTCAAGCCATAAATAGCTCTGCCTTTGCTTCACCACAGGCAGAACCAGCAGTAACAAGTATGTCCTGCTGGGCAGTGAGCCTTCTTCCTGGCTTCTTGACTCAGATAAAATAACAAGTATATCCGAGCTGGCCCACATCATTAAGGAAAATGACTCACACAGCAGATCTAGGGCAGAACCAAGGGCGTAAGACTGGAATAGGGCGGTGGGGATGTTCCCCCCTGGTTGAGCTTTACTTATAGTGGGACGTGTGGCTGTCCCCTCACTGCTTTCTTCTCCTTGCTGGAAATGTAACTGAGCACCTGTAAGTTTTTGTGTGATGTATCAAATTTCTTCAGTAGAAAACCTCAGATGTCTGCCTAAAGAAGGGTGTTTCTAACAGCTAGAATGCTCTTATTTCTATCATTCAGAAGGATTCAGGTATCTATGCAAATCAGTGGTGAATAAATAAAAAAGCTATGTAGATACGAATCTAAAGACAATTTTTTCTTGAGTTTTCATCATCTTGCTGAAATCAATGTAGTCATGAATGTAAAAAATTACAGATGTTATCACACAAACCACAGAAACCTTATCGCTCTCTACAACTACCTGAAGGGAGATTACAGTAAGACTGGTGTTAGTCTCTTGTCCCAAGTAACAAGCAATAGGACAAGAGGGAAAAGCCTCAAGTTGCACCAGGGGAGGTTTACATTGGATATAAGGAAAAATTTCTTCACTGAAAGGGTTGTCAAACATTGGAACAGGCTGCCCAGGGAAATGGTGAAGTCGCCATCCCTGGAGGTATTTAAAAGACATGTAGATGTGGTGCTTAGGAACGTGGTTTAGTGCTGGACTTGGCAGTGCTAGGTTAACAGCTGGACTCGATGATCTTAAAGGTCTTTTCCAACTGTAATGATTCTATAATTCTATGATTCTATAACTACAGTTTCATACAACCTTAGCTAATGAAGAGCCTGGTCTGATTTTGAGGTAAAGTATTTTGAAATAGTCCTGTTCTGTTTTTCTTCACAGAGAAAGAAACCCTCAAATATTGTGTCATAGGAATTTGTAATCTATGGTATTTTTATGATAAATTTAAAAGGATCTTTTGTCCCCACCCAATTTTTGTTACGTCCCCAGTGGGAAAAGTTCAGAGTAAGACAGCCAATAAACCTCACTTCATAGTTGTCACCAGCTGGAGGACACGTTTGATTTCTTCCAAATAAGAGGATAGGTAGTGTTGCCAGGTTCATATCACTGAGTATTTGTTTTTGATGTTTAAACTTGCAATAATTTATTAGATCAAAGTTAACCTGAGTGTGGAACCCAGGAGTCTGGGGAGGCTAACTGCCCTCTGATTACTTTGCTTGACATGAATGGATGGTATGTTTGTATAATAATTCTTATTTGATTATTTGATCTGTCTCTTTGATTCTATAGCTAAGCAGTTACCATCAAGGAGCAGGCTGAAGCCAGCTGTAGTTGCAAAAATCTTGGCATGTTTCTCAGAGATGCAAATGGTGTCTGTGTAAGAGAGGAAGCGGGGTTCCCTCTGAGCTGATTGTTAGAGCCAGGGCACAGAAATCTGCTCTTAGTTCAGTATGTGCCACCATAACTGGGCCATACAAGCACAAATAAAATCATTGATGTCTGAGCTGCATGTTGGTTGGTTGGTTGGTGGGGTTTTTTACACAAAAAGAAACAATAGGTACTGAACGCCTCGCATCTTGAATTCTAAACTGTAATTTCGTTACTCTTGGGCTCAGCACACAACTTGCTTAACTAAATGGCTTCCAAAAAAGGCATCTCATCTGATGTGAAATCACCAAGAGATGCCAGATTTACTGCTTTCCTTATTATACTATTTGATCAGTTGTTTAAGCAAATAAGTCGGTCAACTTCACTGAAACTTTACTTAATGGGTGCTATCGAAATATAATTATCCTTTGTATTTCTTCTACACTAGACTGAAGAACTCTAAAATTGTTAGTACTCTAAATTGTTTTGCATTTTCTTATTGTAGAATTAGATACTGAATACTTAAAATTACTCTTTGATTCCCCTTTGCTAAATGTTAGAAATATTAATGTATAAATGTTAAGGTTTCATTGTAAGAACTCTTTACCACCAGTCAGATCACTTCATCCATAATTTCTGTATCTTCCTCGGTTGCCTGGATAGTTAAAAATGGCAGTAAGAAAACACATAATAAGGAAATGGCATTTAGACCAAATTTTAAAAGGCTTTTGAAGAGAAACATAGTTAAAACTCTAAAAGCGTGCTTATTTACAATATGCTGTGATGTGAATGGTCTAATACAAAGCAAGTAAATCTCAGGGTTCATGAAGTTTTTTTATTGATGCATTTCTACATTTTTAGGAAATACAATTAGTCTTGCATCTTATTGTGTGTGCTCAGATGTAAATGGCAAGAATGCACTATTGTGTCCATTTCCTTACCTCAATCAACACTAGCTGTTCAAATACTTTGGAAAATGGTTTGCTGATGCCTTGGTTTTAACGATGCAGAATCCAAGGAAAATCATTTAAAAGTCTGTACTAATCTATCCATAATATGAAAGTAATAGAGGCTTTTGTGATATTTCTAAAGAAAAGAAATTGACATCCTGTTCCATTCATACAAAGACCGTAGTGTCGGTTTCACGTCTGATATGAAAATAAAATGTATGATTTTTCAGATGAAAGCTATAATGAAATATACCAGATAGCGCAGCTTTATAGAGTTGGGGACTGACAGGCAGAAAGAGAGGTTGACAGCATTGTATGCTCTTTCTCCACTCAGTTCCAGTTGAAAGCAGCTAAGCTTGTAGGAAGGAAGACCCAGGGTGGGGGTACAGCCCCTCTGCCACTGAGCAAACACCCTTTCAGAGAAAAGCTGTCAGCACTTCTGTGCAACCTACTCTAGGTGAACCTGCTTTAGCTACCAGAGGTAGCTTCCAGCCCTGCCCAGTCTGTGATTCTGTGATACAGCTGGCATCCCAATGGTCTGCATCTGCTTTGACAAGTTGAAGAATGAGTAAGCCACATCCTGAGCTGCAGTGCTCCTAAGTAAAGCAGCCTGCACCTTGGCAGTGACCTGGAGGGGCAACCCAGTGGTGAAATAAGGTCTGTGGGGAGGAACACAGAAATCTTAATGATCTGTGACTAAGGAATGCCTATGCCCCCTGCCTCTCTGGCATTGCCAGCGTCTTCGAAGTTGCAGGGAACACTTGTCAACGCTTAATGGCAGGTTTCACTTCATAAACCATGGGAGTTAATTCTGTTGTAAACAATTCTCCAGCACATCGGAACGATGTGAGTATTTGATACTGTAAGCAAAAGGTATATTCATCCCCTGCTCTATTTGATCCTTAAAATACAGTGCTGCACTTCACACCCTGCTGGGCACTGACATAGTTATAATCAGATGCCCTTTCTGCTTGAGAAGGAATATGGTAGTTTGGGAACTAGCCTGTGCCACTGAAAATCTGATTATGCTTATGCTTTACCTTGCCAGAGCTAACATCAGGTTGGAGCCTTTGGCAGTGTGTTTCATTGTCGTAAGGATCTGTGTGCTGCTGTGTTTTTCCTACTGTGCATGCACAGTCCCTGCTTGTCGGATGACTATGAGAGTGGCCAGCCGAAGTGCCTTCACTGTCTACCGTGATCCCTACTGGTGAACTAAACAGCCTCGTATATGGCAAGCTCACTTGTTTGTGCATATAAGTGTAGCCGGGCTTTCCTTGCAGCCAGCAAGTGAACTTCGTAGGGTGAGAAGATAATTTCTCTAGCATACCAGCTGATACAGCAGAAAAATGGAAGTGGTTTTGGGTGCAGAAGCACACTTAAAAATGTAACAGAATTAGGTGGGATTTATCAAAATTATTTATAAGAAAGGGGCAGACCTAGAGACAGGATGATATGAAGGGCACTTTCTGAGAAGACTTTTGGTTGCTCATTCTAGCACACACTACAGTAAATGACAAAGTAAACTGTTTACGACAGGAAAACCTCAGGCTGCCATTTCATATCTCTGAGATTCCTTATACACTACTCACAAAGGGGCAGCGGGCTGAATTTTCTCAAAATAAGCTGTTTGCAATAAAAACCCAGATAGCCCCAACGAATGTATGATTTAGTAAACACTGTCTGTTCTCCTATCAGTAACCTTTGCAGAGTTTAGTTGCTTTTTTGCTTTGAATCTTACTGGGAGAATCAAGCACAACCCCAAAGAATGGGACAGAGCTAGGCAGCCAACAGAACTACCAGTAGCTCAAGTGATTACAGCTTGCTCTGCAAATGTGTGGCAATGACAGCCTATTTACACATTTAGCGGATTTAGCCTGTTTAGAAATTGTCAGGCAATGGCAAGAAGGTGTGCTTATTGCTGGTTCATAGCTGAGGCTGTTCTAAGCACTCTTCCAGTATTAGATCGAAAACCAGCAGAGATGCTGCCTTGATACCAATGTGGGGAGAGAGCCTATTTGAATGCACTATGAGGCTCAGTCTTAGATCTTCCTTCTCAGTAGATTTTACCTTGCAAACTGGAAAAGGTTGCATCTGACGTGCCATCAAAAATAGGCGATCTAATGCTGCTAAGGCTAGCTGACAACGTTAAAGTGAGCTTTAATATGTCAGCAAAACTTTGATTCTCTGTAGAAGAGAGAAGTAGATGATCTCCCATAACTTTGAGAAGAATCAGCAGGAGGTAAGTAAATGGATAGCGAATTTTAAGAAATATCAGAAACCTCCACTTTTTTCTCCACTTTTTCTCAGAGATCTACTTTCTGGTGTACCGTATGTAGTATGGACCCCTTCTCCAGATCTTCACAGCCAGTTGCTGTTGCTGCCACCCAGAAAAGATGTGAAGGTTGTGGTGGCTGCTCCAAGCAGCAAAAGGATCTTGTATAAAGTAATGCAAGTAGGGATGTACGTGCTGGGAGTGGGAGTTGGCTACTGCTTTGCCTGTCCTGCTCTCTTCCTATGCACATCAAATTACCTACAACCACTGCCCTTGTTTGAATGGGCTCTTCCTGAGCTGCCATCCTGACCTATGGAATTGCAAACCACAAACCCAGAGAAACCTGGGGAGACAGGCTTTAAGGGAAGCATTCAGGGAGAGAGTGGCTGCATCCCCGTGTTCCTGCTGCCAGAGGAGCCTGGGGTGAGACAAGCAGGTGTTCCCAGGGTGACATTGTGACCATGCCTATGGATGCTCCCACCAGTCTGCTGCTTCACCCAGGTAGGGACCCGCCTGGGTTGCTGCTATCAATTGTGTGATAACCCAGGCTCATAAGGAGTGTAGTCTTCAAGAAGGCTCTATCAGGACACCACCAGCACACTAACCCCCAACCCCTATCCCCCTTCCTAGCAAACTGCCTTTTCTCACACAGAATTGCTAGGAAGATGATGAGTTTTGAGAGGCAGAGCCCTCCTCACATGAACTGGTGTCTGTAGCTGGTGATATCAAGCTGTTGATAATCAGATTTGAAGTCTGGTCTGTCTTTTTCCTATGCATGGGTTGTCTGCTCTTCTCTCCTCTTATCCTTGCCTTCCTGTTCTGTTTTTTCCTTTGGTATCTCTCCTCTCTTTCTTTTATCCAAACCAGCTTCTGCACCCAGAATAAAAATCACTGGAGGGTTTAATCTGAGGAATTATGTTTACTTTGCTTGCCTGTTCAGATAAGGCATACATAGTTAAAGAATGCTTAGAGGTACTGGAAGGTGCTTAACACAGAGGATTATTTCCTGGTGCCTTTGCTGAGCTGCCCTTAAGTGAGGGGAAACAAAAGTATCTCATTTTACACCTGTAACACCTCACATGCCATCCTTAGGCTAGGAATGCTCCTGCGGTTACTGGTGCATGAAATCTGTGTGCGCTGGCACGAGAATAGCAGGTGTTGGGAGAAGCAGCGGCAGTAGTAACCATCTGTATTGGGAAGCAATCTATTCAGGTGGGGTGTGATGTGCTCTTCCAGCACAAGCTCTCAGTGATGCTATCTCAGAGAAAAATAACCCCTCTCTGTGCTTTTTCCCTTCTGAAAGCAAGGAGGTAGGTTTATATATAAATATATATATGTAATTTTTACTTTTGTAAGCATAATATGTGGTCCTTTCCATTTAGGTAAGGCTCTGATCTCCAACTCTTTCTTCTATTGCTGATGCAGGTAAGGGCTGAGAAAACAGCCCAATATTTCTAAGCAGGCATAGCGAGTACTTGTCTGTTATAGTTGCTAAAATATGAAATATTTCAGAAAATAAGATAGCTAATAATAAACCTTAAAAATCTCTTACCTCAATAGAGCCATATAAAATTTCTCTCTGTTTTGGGCTGACTACCTTGTTGCTGTGCTAAGCCTATGTCTTACAAAGGCATTCTGTTTGAATAAAAAGATTTCAGCTAATGGTAAAGCTCTTGCCATAATCTGTTATTTTATCTGCCTTCATTATTGGAAATACTTGTCTTTTACAGTAGCAAATGTTCAGCATTATAGCCATTGTCTTGTGTGCTGTATGGGCACCCTCTGGAGTGCAGCGTGGCTCCCTCTGCACTTGTCATTAATTCATTTTGTACCTTATTCTTGAAGTCTAGTGATTAAATATGACCTCTCATTTCAATCGTACACTACTATTGAAATGTTTCTTTGAGTTATTGGTATTCTGTTGTTCAGAAGCACTATATAATAAATTTCAGGGAGTCAGGAAGACAAGCAGAAGATGGAAAAGTTTTCTCAGAACAGACACGTGCTTCAAATTCGATCTGTAACTGTTCTTGTTACAATAACAGCATAATAACACAGTAAAACTCTCTACCATTGTTCACATACCCTACTTTTGTGGTTTCTCATGGACATTGAAAGACCCATCCACAATAATTTCCCTTGACAAATCCCAGAGTGTGGAAGTCTGGGAGAAGTTCCACTTCACTGGTATCTTCTGGTGTTTCTTCTATTTTTGGTGCCTCTACTAGTAGCTCAAAACATTTTCTCACAGGTCATAGCTATATGCACGCTTTGATTTCGTTCTACTGGTATAGCTGGCATAAATATGTAAAATTGTACTGAAATAAAGTAGAAGAGGATAAAACCATGAGAGGGAACTGCTCATTTCACATTGTCCTGGTTTTAGCTGGGGTGGAGTTAATTTTCTTCTTAGTAGCTAGTACAGTGCTGTGTTTTGGCTCTGATGTGAGAACAATGTTGATAGCACACTCATGGTTTTGGTTGTTGCTGGGTGATTTTTATACTAAGTCAAGGACTTTTCAGTTCCTTGGGCCCTGCCAGCAAGAGAGCTGGAGGGGCACGGGAAACTGGGAGGGGACACAGCCAGAACAGTTGACCCAAAGTAGCCAAAGAGCTATTCCATACCATGGGGTGTCATGCTGGGTGTATAAACTGGGGGAAGAAGGAAGGTGGGGACATCTGGCATTATGTTTGTCTTCCCGAGTAACCGTTACGCGTGATGGAGCCCTGCTTTCCTGAGGATGGCCGATCACCTGCCTGCCCATGGGAAGCAGTGATTGAATTCCTTGTTTTGCTTTGCTTGCATGAGTGGCTTTTGCTTTACCTATTAAATTGTTATCTCAACCCTTAAGTTTTACATTCCTTTCCGACTCTCTTCCTTATCCCTCTGGGTGAGGGGGAGTGAGCAAGCGGCTGCATGGTGCTTGGTTGCTGGCCAGGGTTAAACCACAACACACAGATACAAGTTCCAGGGAGCTGGGATGTAGTTGTAGGCTATGTGAAATGCAGTTAGATCAACCAGAAGTTGCTAAAGAAATTCAGTGAAAAGTTCAACCACTCCAAACAAAATAAGACATCAGACACATCAGTACAAACCTGGTTATTCACCAGAGCCAAGGTCAAAAGACAATTATCACTAAAAGGTTAGGGAGAGTTTTGACAGTCTGGGAGGACTTCTTGAAAAGGAGGGAGAATGTCAAGCAGGGCTGTCTGTTGTCCCAGCTCAGATGGATCAAGAAGACCTATCTCATCAGAGGCAGAAACGAGCTGGTGACCTAGTTCAGCTTGCTGGCTTTCCAGCACAGGTTGGGCTGAGCTCCAGAGGAATGTACTGGTTGGCTTCACTTGCTCTCAGGGAATTGTCTGTGATGACGTTATGCATCCATTAGAGGTGGTTGTAAATGGAGCCATTTGAGAGACTCTACAGTTCTGTCAAAGGAAGAACTGTGGGATAACATAGCTCTGCCATGATTCAAGGCCTTTAGCTGAACTTCAGAGCACCTTATATTAGCCTGACATTTGTTTTCTGATTTGTTTTAGATAAGAATGCATAGGTGCTAGTGAGTCAGCTTATTGCTATTAAAGCATCTGCAAGTTTCTAAATGTTAGTCTCTGTGTGTTGAACAGCTGTTCCTCAGTAACAAACAATTACTGAGTTGTCATCTGTATGCCATTTTTTTTCTTCCATTATGCTGAAAAATGGTCCTTTTCCTTGATGGACAAACCTCAGTTTTCTGGACTGTCATGGTTTAACTCCATCTGGCAACCAAGCACCATGCAGCCTTTTGCTCACTCCCCCTCACCCAGAGGGATGGGGAGGAGAATCGGAAAGGAATGTAAAACTCAAGTGTTAGGATAAGACCAATCTAATAATTGAAATAGAAAAAAAATTAAAGAACAATAATAACAACGATGACAATAAGTTATAAGGGGGGGGGGGGGGGGGGGGGAGGTCTGTGTGTGTGGAGAAAGGATAAAATCCAGGGGGAAAGGAAGAAAGAAACGTGGTAACGTGGTGCACAACGCAGCTGCTCACCCCTCACTGACTGATGCTCAGCCAGTCCACAAGCAATGATCTGCCTGCCCCAGCCAACCCACCAATTTATATACCAAGCATGACACCCCATGGTATGGAATAGCTCTTTGGCTACTTTGGGTCAACTGTTCTGGCTGTGTCCCCTCCCAATTTCTTGTGTCACTCCAGCCTTTTCCCTAACAAGGCCTGGGAAACTGAAAAGCCCTTGACTCAGTATAAGCATTACCTAGCAGCAACCAAAACCATCAGTGCATTATCAACATTGTTCTCACATCAAAGCCAAAACACAGCACTGTGCTAGCTACTGATAATTAACTCCATCCCAGCTGAAACCAGGACATGAACTTACAGTTCCCCCCATTTCAGCTGCCTCCATATAAACCGGTAATCATCTAGTTCTCTAGAGCTGAGTCATCTTTAACCTTCCCTTATTCCCAGCAACCAGACATCAAAATGTGTTCTTCAAAAAGTCATGTCTTTCTGACTTCAGTGATGAACTTTGAGTTGCCAGACATCTCCTTTGCTTTTCCATTCACCAAGCTGAGCATACTGTTGGACCAAATCAAATAATCCATTTTTAACACTTTAAAATATTTGCTTTTAGGTTTTGACATTGCAATTATACTGATTTGGGCACTGTATTTGTATTATGACTATGCTGGTCCTGAAAACACTGAACTGAATTTCTTGTATTGACCCATTTTTTTCCAGCACTGTTTGCAAAGGTTTTCTGTAATCATCAGGGCATGTGTGGTGCATGGGGCTGGACACTGAAACAAGTGAAGTTCATGTCCTACAGAGCTTGTGATGTAAGTTACCACGTTCAACAGGGGATACAAATAAATGAGTGTAAAATGCTCTGTGCTTGAAATATGGGCCTAGTGAAAAGTGTGAAAAGAGTAACCTTCTCTGTTCTTCTCAGTTCAGGTTAGGCAGCTGGTAGGCAAGCTGTTTTCTTTCAGAAAAGTGTGAAGGCAATGGTTCTTGAAGGCCCTCAGTGACTACTGTAGCTGATTCACATCATCTTTCTTACCATCAGTCAGTCAGGGCTTTCTATTGTTCCTTTATATCTACACCAGTACAGGACAGAATATGAAACTGCCATTTAAAAAAAAAATGGTTCAGTTCTGGTTTTCATCTATCATTCATCTACCATTTCTTAGAAAAATGAAACAAACAGAAACCCACCCACCAATGCTAGCATGTCTTCATGGCAAGGTTCTCCATCAAGGGAGCAACTTAGCATAGCACACTTGAGATAATCCTGCCAGAATGTTCTTAGCTCTCATTTTTGCACTATGGGCTCCTAAGAGAAGAGCTGTGAGCACTATAGTGTAGCGTCTTTACCTTTCTCTTTTGAACATATGTATGTGCTGCAAGTCTTCAACATCAAAATAGGATGAGATAAAATTTGTAACATCATGTAAAGGCAGCATAAACTTTCATTACTCAGGGGATGTAAACACCTTTTTAAAAAAAAAAAATGCTTAAAGATGAGACAGAATCTTTTGTTCTTCGACAAAAATGTATATCCATTAATAGTGTGAGGCTTGGATTTTCAGTCTTGTCAGTCTAGTGTTCAGACAGCAGCTGTTCCTGCAGGACTGTCATAAAGCAAACCCAAGAATAACTAGGAAGAGGAGGAGGGAAGAGTATATTATCAAATGAGTTTTTGGCTCGCTACCTAATTTTTAGCGTTTAAGGTATACCAGCTATATATTTCAAATGCTTCGTCACAACCATTTTATTTGGGCTGGGAGGCAGAGAGGAAAGGGGAACCTATTCCTCCCTTTTCTCCTCCTCCTCCAGAAAAAAGCTTTCAAGAGCTGGGTCTTCCAAACATTGCACAAGTGCTTGGACTTTTGAAGTAATTATCTATTCTGGTTTTTAAGCAATCTTCCACACAGAACAGGTAGAAGCAGAGGAAAGCCTTTTGCTAGCAGAAGTTTATTGGCTCCCTTTGTACTTCTTCACTGGAATACCAATAAAGAAGAAATATGTTGGAAACTGAGGAAGACAGTAGTAACATCCATGAAAGCTGTAATTTACTTATTGAAAGGCTCAAGCTAAAATTAAACTCTCTTGAAAATTTAGGGCAAAATATATACTGGAGAATATTTTAAAAGTGATTCTTCCATTTCTGTCATCCATCTGTGAACCTGAGTACTTTCTCCTGCTACCTTTTCCTGCTTTGAAGGCGGTGTTAAAAATATTGACTCCTGCAAAAAAAAAAAATGAAAATTGCTAAACATTGTTCTTTATATTTCATGGTCAAAAAAAAAGACCAACAAAAAATCCCCGTGCTAGATTGTTACAACAGGAGTTGATCTTGTAATTCTCATAATGCTTAAAACTTACAGCTGGTATCAGGCAGTGAAATGAACTTTTTACTTGTGGGCTTATAAAATAGAAATTGGATTGCTATTAAGACCATGAAGCTGCCATCAACTCATCTTCACTTTTATAAGACTGAGACCAAGTTATGATTTTTTTTTTTAATAATGTTTGCTTTTTAGCAAATTACAGCAAATATGAGTTTCAGCTATAGGACCCAGTAAAAACGCATGGGCAATGCCTGATTTCAGAGCTGCACGAAACCGTTAGATGCTCAGTGCAACAGCACCCTCTGTATCCTATGACTTTAAGTGCATCTAAACACATCCCTTGCTCTAAGATGAGCTGCGTCAGGCAACAATATTACCGATACGATTTCTGGGCATCTGGCCTTTTGGTCTGACCTTAATGGCATAAAAAGATTAAAAGCAAATTATAAACGTAAGGGTAGTTAAAGGTACAGAGTAAAAAGGAGCATGAATTCAGCACTGGGAGCCTGTTACCTTTCTTTGTTTTAGAATAATTGGAATAATTGTTTAGTTATCTAGGCAAAGGAACTGAAACAATTTAATTCATGCTGACTTCAGTAAAGGATGTGGTATGATGCTTTGTGGAAAGTTACTAATTTACAGAAGATTGGAAATAGTATGGGCACTTGGACAAAGGGTCAAAGGGGACACAACAGTGGGCTCTGCTGAAATGAAAATAGGATGCTGGAGGACAGTTACTTGAGGAATTAATCGTGTATAGTAGTCATTCACAAGACAGGGATACAGGAGGCACATGGCGGGGGAGGGGGGGAAGGCAAATGTAGTTCTAGACTATGTAAGATGTTATTTCTGCAGAAATCAGGAATATTGAAGTACTTCACCCTTGTACAAAACATTGCTAAAATCTTCTCAGGCACACATTGTGTAATTACGGTCACTTACCTTTTTTAAAGTAACTGCAAAATCAGTGTAGTGGGAAGAGAGGAAAAATAGCACACTTGTTTTCTAAGAGGGGAACAGAGGCATCCTTGTCGCAGTTTTTTATTGAATTACAAAATTTAAATCTTCATATTTAAATAAATTATGCTACTTACCACTAGCTCTCTGGGAATTTTTTTTAAACCAGAGAAAACTTCCATTTGACTTTACTTGGGACTGCTCTGAATAAAAATCTTCAAAATTTACCGTTAAGTGAATGTGGGGAAATCAACTTCATTGTTATTCCCGTGTAACGAAGTTAGTGTTTAACTTAATCTCTGGAGTTTTTTTTGGTGGGGAGGGCAAAGAGCAAAGCCTCATGGACATAAAAACGGCAGAGAAGGCATGGAAGTTTTCAGCTAACTTTTTGAACTCACTAATTTTGCTTACAGGTAGTAGAACCACCCTTCAAAAAGAGCAGCTGTAGCTGTGCCAGTCTTTTCTCTGGTGATACCTTTATCACAAGTGGAAATTTTTATTGAAGGGTAAATAACAAGGCTGCTTCTTCTGTAAAGCTATATTCTGTGAACAGTGGCATTCTGAAGTGATCCACCTCTACAAAAATTAGTTTCCTATATTTTCACCTTTGCAGAGACAACTAAATAGGGTACTAGGCTTAAAGTTGTTCTGCTGTAGTCTTGAATTATTTCATTGGTATACAGGCTTGTGTTGGTGTAACTCTATTGAAAGGGAAGGGTGTAAGCTGCAGCATTTTAAGGAACTTTACACTTGTGTATTTCCAGTCACATCAGGGCTTGCCCCAACTTCTTTAATTCAATTTACAAATTTTCTTTGTTTAAACCGTGTTTTAGTGCTGCTGCTGTGTGTGTGCATGAGGGATGCAGTGGCTGTATGTTTTATTTGTTTGCCAGTCTCCAAAAGGTATGTATTTGTTCTTGGAATGAAGTAGCAGAAGCCATTAAAGGTTTTGTTACTTCATTCAGAGCTGGATGTTGATGCTGTCAGTTTCTCCACTGCTGCAGCATTTCTCCATTCCCTGTGAGGTCAAATACAGCAATGTTGAAGAAATAGTTGTTATTTAGAACTGTTGGCAGGTCTACAGTGAAGGACTTTGGTATCAGTCACAATATTTGTTTGCCTATTCAATATACATAAAGGAGATTTTTCTGGTTGTCGTTAATTCCTACATTGTTTTTGAATGCCATCTGATTTTTTGTTCCTATTTTTTTAGGCTGATTTTATACGTGTTTCGAATCCAAGCTTCAGTCTTTGCTCATTTTGCTAGTCATGCTCTAAGTCTGATCCGTGTGCTTCCAACTGTGTGTTTAGTCTCTTTAAGAGTGCTTTCAGGGTAATCTCACAAGGTGGTGCTGTATGATTTTCCGTATCAGAGCTGGGACAACTACTCCGTGACACTGTATATTTCAGCAGACCAGCTTCCGCCTCCGAGGCTGTTTTTCTGCCTACCTGGGTTTTCCCGATGTTATTAGAGTTTGTTTTTATCTTTTCTTTTCTTGGAGCAGAAGCCTCTAGGAATTGTTTGTTGGTACAGGTCTATGAGGAAAGGGGTCAACTCTTTGATAACCTCTCAAATGGTATATAAGAAAAACTAAATCAAGTTGTATGGAAATTACATTGATTTCTCTTCTTTAGGCACACTCCCAAATACATACTTAGTAATTGCTTATTAGTGCTACTTTGAAGAAGGGAAGCATTATCTTTATTAACTGCACCATAGAAAGTTATAATCCAGGCAAACAAAAATGCCTGTCACGTTTGGATGGCTTTAGGGTTGAAATTTTACGGGAGCGGGGGAATGCGGATAAAGCTCTGTAAGCCCAATACGTTTAAGTGAGGAAGCAAAGATTTTGGAAGCTCTGACCACCTGGGTCACACGGAAAATGAGCAAAAGATTTATTTCCCTGCAACACATTCGTATTTTGAGAAATCTTTCCCTTTCCTCTCCCCTTAGCTAATTTTTAACTGTTGCGTTCCATGGGCTTCTTTCCACTTTAATTTCAGTCCACTTTATCATTTTTTTTTTTGTCATTTTTTCACCACTGCCCCTATGTCCTCCAGCTCATCTAATTTGTTGTGAGCTAACAACTGCTTTGAAAGAAGGTACTTCTGGTATTATGAGTCAGGCACACATCTTGCTTATTAAAAAAGGGAAGAGGCCACACATGCTTTCGGATGCAGAGGATATTAAAATACACTTATAACTAGTATTTTATGAATATGAATATAGTTATGTTACAACTTATGTCATATTTTACACTTCCATTTCATGAGGTTATACTTAACATCAGCCAAACAGCATGACAGGGAAACTGCACCTTTTTTTAAACTCTTCAGAAAAGGAAGAGTTTCTAACTATACGAATAAAAGGAAGCACAAAAAGGTGTTGAGTGCTTTGTGTTTACTAAGGCAGCAGTGACTGACAAATGTCCTTCCAGCCTGGAGATGCTGTGTGGCATGCTCCTTGAGGTGTGGACAGAACTTGTGCATTAATAGCTCTCTTTTCCACAGAATAAACCAAATGCTTTGGTTTAAATCACGTCTTCTTTTGGAACATCTGAGCATGAAATTTGGGTGGTAATGGTGGTGGTGGTTTTCTTTTCCCTAAGAATACCTAAGGGAAGAAGTCCTCCTGACCTTATCTGTATTTTTTTCAAGAACAACAAAACCTCTTCCAGCAGTGTATGCATTTCTGTGTTGATACTGGCATAGTATCAGACCAGATTGGACACTTATGTTGGATATATTGGTTAGAACAAGTTGTGGATGTCTTTGAGGTTGATCGTAGAAGCGCGTGCTCCCATAAATAGGTGGGTTTTTTTTAAGATCAGGGTTATGTTGCTTTCTGAAGTATGATCTTTACAGCTGTGCAGTAAAGGCTCGGCTGGCATCTTTTACATTCCTGAACACTCTGGCTCATGGAGATTAAGGTATATGTGTGGATTTCATGCCCAATCATTCAGAAACTTGTGCTTAGTGTTTTGTGCTGCTTACAGCATTCGTGCTCTCCAACAGGCATACCTGTTCTTAAGAAAAACAACCTACCCAGCAGCACTGGGCACAAATGTGCCTGCAGAACATCTGTATTTCTAACAGGTTCCCCAGTGTGTTTACAGTCATAAGGAATCTCTTCTTCTGTTGTCTGTTGTGCTTCTGTCTTTTATCTCTAGGTGAAATACAAGCCTAGCTCTGAGAAAGCTTCCCAGCAAGTCTTAAGTTCCAAGAACACTTTTCCCAAGAATTGGCACCCTCCAAAAATGGAGGGGGGAAAAACTTCAGGTTTTAAACCATTATTTTTTAAAGTCCTAATTGACTCTAAGCATGGTTTTAAATGCATCTCAGAGGCTTTGATAGAGATCAAAGAGGAGCTACAAAACAGCAAGTCATTGTGGTCCTGATTGCCAGTTTTCTTTCTCCATTGCTTATTTTTTTTTACCTGCTATATTATTTCTTACACGAGGCTCTCTAAGGGATTGCCTGAGACACTGGTTCCTTCATCCTACCCTAGAGCTCAGCAAAGAAGACAGGGAGGGGAATAAAACAGAGGCAAGACCATGGTAAATCAGCTTGCAGTCTCTTCTGGAGGCACTACAGTTCTGTGCCAGTCCCTCTTAGGACTACTAGTCCAACACTACAGATTGTCTTGAATTATTAAACAGAGTAATTAAGAAAAGTAAAGAAGTCATCTTTGCTTTGGGCTGCAATAAATAACTGTAGATTTAATTTTGTCACTCAATAATGATAAAAGGCTCTGAAGGAATGTTCTGGGCTCAATAAAAGTTGAAGCGATATCCTTTTGAAAATGAATACTAGCTGAGCAAACTACAGATTATACTTGCAAAATGAAATCTGAAGTGCTTTTTTGGAGTCAATATTGCTTGGAGTAGTAGTGTCAGCCTAAAACATTGATGAACCGCTTTTTAAACTGCATGAACATGCCACAATATCGATTGGATAAGTTTTCTTTATACCACCTTGCAGAGGTACCTTCATGTACTTTGTCATTGACCATACTTCAGTTAGAAGAATAAATGAAAACACCGGAGCGGTTGGCCAAAGACAAAACACATGAGAAATTATTACAATCAGATTTTTAGTAGGGGGAAACAAAAATTATTTTCGGCTTTTAAAAAAGAAATACTAAATTATAAGCTTCTTTTTAAGTGACTTTGGCTTTAGAAATTGAGGTGATTACAACAAAATATATTTCAATATGCAATACTGAATATGCAAAAATGCAATAAAACACCTGAAATTGGTCAAAATGTTTAAAAAACCTTTAATTGTTTTAAATAAGGTTTTATGAAAAAAAGTGGTACTACTATTCCATTCTCACTTCTGTTATACTTTTTCTCTGTATTTGTTCTGATACCATTGCCTAAATAGGAAAAATTACTTTGACTCAAAGTGCAACCTTTTAAATTTCAATCACATTCTTTAAAATAAGGAATTATTTCAGTTTTATGAATTAAAAGATAGCTGAGGAAAATTCATTAATTGTAGTTCCCCAATTTTCTATAAAAATAAAAGCAAACAAAACAATAAAGCACTTTTTTAAAAAATCAGTTTTAAAACACTTATATTTAAAAAATAAATTAAAATCATGTTTAAATAAATAAATACTAAGGGTTTTATTTTATAACCTCATATTTCCAACTTTCAAACTAATTGCTGCCTTGCCTAGCTTGAGGAGCTCATTATTCTGTGATGCATGTAGATTGCCTGATTCTTGTGTAGTTTCAAGTGTATTTCAAACCATATTTTAAGCAAAAGTGTTATGGCTATTGCTGTATTACAGGAAGTTGTTTAACTGCATGACTCAGTGGGATTGAGTGGGTAATATTTTTGGGTGCAACACACTGCATTTTTACTTTAAGCATGAAAAACATTTCACAATGTTACTTGGGTTTAACTTTTAAAAAACCTGTAATTCAAAGTATAGCTATATTATCCCAATGACTAGGAAAAAAAAGGTGTTAAACTATTGTAGTTATAAGAAATTGGGGTCATAAGTGACTTATCTCAATGTTGTATAAATTTCCTTAAATGTCTGAGTACTATAAGCACCACAGGAAAATGTGCAGGTTTTCCTTGCAGAAATGCTTTATTTATTGTTTCATGTCTCTCTGGCTGGTGTTGCTGTTAAGTCTGTATTATTATAAGGCACATTCATTTTTATTTGGCTTCTGTTAACGTGTGTTTAGCAGCTTTGATTTGTTGTTTACAGCTGCTTGTAGGTATGTGCTGGTTGAATTGACTTAATTCATCCACCAAAGAGAAAAATGCTGTATATTGACGTCCAATGTGCATACAGTTTGTAAGTAGTATAAGTTTTACAAATTACTGTGTTAGCAGCATCATTCTCCAAAGGTCTTTCTGAAGATGTGCTGCCTCTGTCACACCTCACTCGATTATAGACTAAGTTATTGTTTTGCATAATTTAAAACTGCAGAAATGTGTGAATCAATAGTTCAGTGCATCAATGAGAGAGCAGCTCTGTCATATTTTAACTTCTCTGCATAATGCATAGCACTAGCTACGAAGCTGATGGCAGGGCGAGTATCCCCAGTGCTCCATCCTCTGCCGCCACAGCAAGGAGTCAGGACAACCACTTTCCCTTTGAAGAAGTGGGCACAGAATCACTACAGGGCAGAAAAGTCCCTGGGGTGTAAGACTTGTAAGCTGGGACTGCTTTTGGTTCCTGATCTACAAACCATTATTATTTGACTTAATACTTTTGTAGTCCAACCTTTTCATTACTCACCCACTGGTGCTTTAAAATGTCTGGCATACATTTAGCCCTAGACAGGATCCTCCTGCATTTACAAAAGTCGAGGTTTTCTTTTTCTTCTGTACACGCTGTTCTTCTGTTTTTCAAAATTGCACCCTGTTTTGTGCCTTGCCTTTTATTGTGCACTTAGCCAGTCAAATTTCTACTTTACTCTTTGATTACTTGGGTGTGGAGCTTTGCGTGAATTTCTCCCACAATTTTGTCTTCCTCCCTTCCACCTCCCTTCCTCCTATCCACCCATCACCCACCACTCCCCTGCATTTGAAAACTGTTGTTTTGTTTCTGGGAATATTTCCCAGTGAGAACAACAAAAACTATTTAATTTCTGGTGAGGCAAATAGTTATTAGTCTAGGCAGGACTGATCTACAACACAGATGGGATAAATGCTTGCCATCAGCAGAAAGATTTTTAAGAACTGTTTAGCATTCTCCAGAGGCTTCTTTTGGGTGACTTCGGGGCGTTGACTGAGAGTTGTAGTCTGTGGACACCAACAATTATAGCTTACTTCCTTCTGTTTTCCATATTTCAGCCTTTCACTTGATGCTTATTGTTGTTTGGGCTGGTTTTGAAGTAGCTTGTTGTAATGCAGAAATGAGAGCTCCCCTTTTGTGATTTATTAAAATTTCATTTCCAGTATCAGTTCAAAAATGACTTGTGTTTTTATCAAGGACATAATTGTATGAAGAGGTTTGATTATCTCGGCAGAGCTTGAGGGCCATATTTAAGTAATGAAAGGACCTTTTCTATCATCTGTTTTGTTGGGGTTTTTTTTGTGATTTCCTGTTAATGGCACAGTTTTCTGGAATCTAGCATAAAAGGCAATACAACAAGGTATCTCATATAGGCCTGATCTGTAGGTGTGAATCATAACTGGATCTGTATATGTGTGACTTTCTAAAGATCTCAACTTTTTCTTCATTGCAGTTTGCAAATTTCAAGTCAGAGGCTGTTTTCGGCAAATAGGCTTTGAATATTTAATAATATAGACAAACCTTAACTAATCTTAGGCCATAGTTGCATGGTCATTTTAAAGCAACACAGATTGCTTCTGGAGCTGAGGAAGCAGCCCTACCTGTGTCCTGCCCATGGTGTTATAACCTGACTGTCAGCAACTAGAACAGCGGGAGGTGTGAACAGGATTTGGGCAGTAACTTAGATGAGGCATCTGGCATGGTCTTCTGCAGAGAGTGCTGGGGCAGCAGCGTAATGAGAGAAGCAGATGGATGCTGTGGGTGTTGCAGGGTAGGTGAAACCACACTTCCAAGCTGGAGAAGCTTGTGGGTGGGCATTGGGTTAGGAAGCAAAGCAACCAGTTTGCAGTATGGATAAAGTTTGATCTCTTCTGAGGGAGAATTGAAGATCTGACAAGGCAAAAGTTTGAACCACTGCAGGCATGGAGTGTGCCCCTCACTGCCTAGTGAAAAGATAATGTATAGATGCAATTACAGTAACTACTGCAGAACCAGAGAAGATATCTAAGCAAGGATGATCCTCCTGTGGATCCTGGGTAGCTAATCTAAAAAGGAAGGTCAAGGGGAAAAACCTGACTTTTGTGAAATAACTGTGTTTAACAAAGGTGAAGAGGCAATGTCTTCAAAAGCCCTCTTCAGTCCATTTGTTTTAGCAAACTAAGGAAGCAGGTATGGGCATATCTACTAATTTTCAAGCTTTTGGTGGACTTACATTTCCAGGGAGTCAGTAATTACCCTCTTACTGTCCTTGATCTGTGTAAAGAGGGAACAGGGACAAGCATTTTGGAAGCTGTAAAAACTTCATCTTTCAATTACGCTTGTGGAGAACATGGAGTACTCAAAGGAGTTGTTTAAAAGGCAAATGTAGCTTTTACGGCTTCCAAAATCGTTGTGACAGGCTTTATTGTGGTCCTTGTCTTCTCTTTTTTTTCTAAGGAAAATGAAAGTGAGCCGCCACTTTAAAAGCTTTTTTCTGTCCTTCTCCCAACCTCCTCCAACTTGGTAAATGGGATGCCTCAAGAATGATGTCTAATCTGATGAGTGTTTTGAGGGAAGTGCTTTCCTTTAAACTCTCCAAACTCCTTCTGCACAAATGATTTTGCCCAGGGAAGAAAGCTTCTTGATGTTATTTTGCATTTATCTTTCACACATGCAGGTATGCTACTGATGCATTATTTCAGTTGTAGAGAGCAGGACCTCCTAAGCCATCAAGAAAGGGCCCTATGCTTGAATGGAATGAAAGAGGCTTCATCCTTCTTTAAAACAGCATATGCTTCCTTTCATGCTTGTTTTCCTTGTTCTTTGTGTGTTTGAGAGAGTACCCTCCCTAACTCTGCAGTATTCTTGTGCTCAGGAGAATTCAAGGCATCTGTTTCTTTGGCATTTTTATTGGATGTGTAAAGAAAGGGCTGTGTAGCACGCAATACACCAGTGTAGGACCAGGTGGACTCCTGACTGTGCTGTCACATGTCTAGGTTGGTAAATACACTGGCTGAGAGAAGGGATGCAAATGCAGTGAAAATTAACTTTACAGAGGAAAATGGAGTAAATATTTTAGGAGTTTCTGGTCTTGTCTCTTGAAGTTTTTCCAAATTTCCAAAGAAACAGTAAGATCTAAAATTATATGGCAAATTCAGAGGGAACTAGTTGCAGTCCTGATGACATGACAAGTATTTTCAACTGCTGATAACTGTGCAATCATTTAACTTATAAATTTATAATTGTTAAGCAAGAAGTCAAATATTTTATAATCTAAGCATCAAAAATTAATACTTCTAGGTCCTTTTCCACTGTTGCTGCAAATTCACAGTAGTCATATTTAGAATTCGTATTCATACTCGTAATGTAATATTGCTTGCTGAAGAGTGGTTGTCTTTTCATATGTCTTTTTCAAGGAAACAATAATTTAAAAATAAATGTGGAGATCAGAAAGACTTGTCTTTATTGTAATATGAAATTTATATTGGAAGACATAACTGAGAGCAAAGTTAATGAAAGAAAAAGCTAATGTTTAATGTTTAGTAAATTTTAATTTTAGACACTCATTAAAGGCAAACATTTAATCTTTAGATTTTTATACTGCTAAATTTAATGGATATTAGGTAGAGCTAGCTGAGGGATGAAATTTAAAAAAAAAAATCTATAAAACCTGCATGTGTGCAATCCATGGGCTTGAAAATGCATGGGCAGCTTCTGTCAGACAACATACTTTTTCATTGCACATGCAACAGGGAACATGTAGGTTTCTTTTGTTGTTTTTTTTTCCCCCTACAGTCATATTTTTGAATCTTTTTAAAACAGTTCCTTTCCAAGCCAACACTGGAAAGAAAATTGCTAAGTCATGCAAAAAATGCATCTGCAGGCACATTTGTGCGAAGGTGGCAATTGATGCCAACAGATAACATGAAGATGAAATAAATAATTGAATGCATATCTGAAGATTTTCACCTCATTCATTTTTGCATAACTATAGAGGACCTCTTCCTTACTGCAGTATAATAATCAGAAAGAGTGCTGCCAACTTGCCAAGCAGTTAATGCCAAATATGAGGTGTCAGTTCCATTACATCAGCTTATCTTTGGAAAATCAGCCCAGACCTAGAATGGGGCATATCAGCAAGACCTACCCCAGCAAATGTTGTTCTAAAGGAGCCTCTCCTGGTGCCCTTGTCACTCAGCCTACATCTAGATTCCAACACTAACTTTTTCAACCCATGATTTGATAAGATAAGGGACATTTCATGGAGCTATGTACTTGTTCATAGGGAGCTGTGTAATTGCTAATAGGGAGGTAGCTAGGACGCTGGTGAAACAAACCTTGTGGCTTAATTCGGGAATTATCTGAAGGCTCAAGTATTGCTGTAATGCTGGCTGGCCCAAGGGATCCTTGTGCTTTAGTCCATACAGTCTGTTTCATCCACAGTAAGTGGTATGACTTTTCCTGTAGAAATCTGCTTTTCATGAAAAAATACATTTTTTTGATCCTAAACTTGAAATATTTCTGTTGAAAATCTAAATCTGTTACCTTCAATAAATTATTGTGCCTCTCTGCCTTTCTCGTCTCCGTGAAGTCCTCTGTAGGACAGGTACTGCTCATAAATACTCTTCTCATACTGCAGCCAAGGAAAAATGAGGGAGGGGAGTGACAACTTCTGAGAGCTGGGGTTTAGACAAACAGCCTGCACATGGAGGGGAGTGGGAGCTTAAGCAAACTGTGAGATACTTTAGCAAAAATAAATGCTTTGGGGTTTAGGGAAAAGTTTGATTTAAAGTAACATATGTACGTTCTCTGAAACTTTTAGTAGAAAAAGACCCACTGTTCTAATAATCTGTAATCCTCAATTATAATGGAGAACAGAGCAAGACAATCAAAACTGCATATGAGTCAGTTTGTTAAGATCTTTCATTTAAAAACACAAGCATACCTAATAAGCATTATGATACTGGCATACATATATATCTATAGTACAGAGAATAGTTACAGAAGAAAGAGTTAAGACCTAAAAGCTATAAAACTATGTTTTTGTCCATGCATATGTTACAAGTTGCACAGCCAGGGTCAAAGTCTGCAAACTTTTCTCTCCTGTCTGCAATGAGTTAAAGAAATATATAATTTAAGAAGCTAGTAACATTTGACAAATCAATAGGAAAGTAAACAGGAATCTATAAAATATCTAGAAAAAAAGTGAGATGTAAATGGCAATAGAAATTTTCTATTTTTCAGTGAGAAATGCAGCTCACAGAAAGAGGCTGGGGGGGAGTTAAGGAAAGCAAGTGAAAGCTTTTTTTGTTTCCTCTATTCTCTTTTTCATGAATAAGGAAAGAAACATAACTAAGTGAATCAATATAGTTCTTAGTCTGAATTTGTGAAACATTAATTTTACCCCTCAAGAGAAGTGGCATTTGTTTCTTTCGACAGCAGAATCCTGTTTGATTCTTTGTTTCGTTAATGTCTAAGATGTCAGTCCTTTTCAAACCAAGGTGTTGCAAACAGTGCTTTTAATAAATTGCTGTGCATTGTAATTCACATCCTGTTTCTATGGTTTAGTGGTAAATATGCAGATAATGGATCTACTTATATCATGTGTATATTAAAAGTCTAGTACATTGTGAAAGGTATTTCTCTTTTATACACAAAACTAGCCAATAGGAACCTCACAAAATACAGATGATTCCTCAGAGCCCTAAAGACTGTAAGAATTTTAAGGCTTCCAGGAGGTTTCACCTTTGCTGCTTATATAACCTCTTCATTTAGTCTCCAGTATTTCTGCCATTGCACCATCACAGAAGGTCAATCTCTTACCTAGAGAGACCTATACATGAAAGGAGCTGTTTCAAATGCCTCACTCAATTTCCAGCTACTTTGTTTCTCCACATCTTATTTTGGCTTTTCAACATACCACGTGAAGTGTGCAGCTTCTCTTGCTCCTTAGAGGAGGAGATGGCACCTGATTTAAGACTAAGAATTGCTTTTGGTGAGTCAGACAAGTAAAAGTGAGATAATGCCATGTGAAGAGTCAGTCCAAGTGGCTGTGCTTGAGGTCAGGGGACCTGTGCTGGTAGAACAGGAAATTGAACAGAGATATTTAGGAACACGGGAATATTCTTTGCAAGGCTGGATCCCAAAAATTCCTGAATATTTTCTGCTTCTGTTGAACACATTGAGAGTAGAAAGCACTCAACTTTCTTAAGTTTCAGCGACAGATGGCACTGCACTTTCAAATATTTAACATCACACATGAGAGACACCATCCTTCTTTACATAAACATAAGGTGGGGGCAGCTGAGGAAAGGAGGGTGCTAAGGAAGCTTTTCCACAGGTAAGAGCTCTGTAAAAGCTCTGACAGCTCTGCCCACTGTAGAAGCAAAACGAAAGCAGATTTCAGCCGTCCAGTTAGCTACCACAATGACTCAGAGTTGTTCCCATTAGACCAGAAGAATATAAAACCTACATGTTGGATATCTGTTCAGACACAGATAAACCTCTCCCCTTCTTCAGAACTGTGTGTCCATGACTCCTACTGTTTGTTACTTTTGAACACAAGCTGTGTGCAGGTGACACAGTTTATTTTTGCATAATCTGTATTACTAGAGTAAAAATGGATCTGTACCATCCCATTAAGTTAATAAAGAACTGAAACAAATCTTTTGAACTGAGTTCTTTCTTTTTAATACAGTGAAATGATATAGAGATGAAAGCAAAAATGCAAAAGTGATCAAGTTCAGGTGACTGATATTTTTAATATATTGCTTAGTCTTCTCCCAGAAAGCCCCAGCCCAAAAAGCCAAACAGCGAACTGATAACAAATGTACTTCTTCCTACCTGTCCCCTGAAAACAGTCGTAAAATAAATCATGTTTATTTACAAGAGTCATTCATATCTACTAGGTTGCTGTTTGAAACAAAAATCTGAAAAGCCAAATAGTGCCCTTGTGTATACTCATTTGTATCTTTATTAGGATGATGAACTTCAATGCTTATTGTGGAAAATTTCAGCTACGTACCCGATTTCTGCCTAAAATTCTGCATCTTTATTGTTTTCAAGATTTTGTCATCAATGCTCAGGACTATTAAACCTCTTTTTAAATTGTGAATTTATCTGAAGAAAAGCCCCAACTTTATTAAGCACCATGATATTATTTGCTGAACCTTAATGTAAGAAATAGACCTTTACAATATTGCCTAATTTAAGGGAAACGTTCCCCAGTGGCCACATCGGTGGGTCCCCAGCAAGTTCAGTAATAACTCCTACAAGGTCATTATATTCACATTGAAGTAATTTGGAGCAGAGAAGTAGGCATTCATAAAATTGGTATGCTCATAGATAACATATGGAGCGTGACTCCACTTTCCTTTGAAGTATGTGGATGCTGTCTAATTTTAAGGGTCTTGTGTGCTTTGAGTTGACTTCTGAGAGGTTCACTGCTTCTAGGCTCCCTCCTTATTCAGTCACCTAAGTAAGCCATATTAAGGTCACATTATATAAACTTGTACCCTTTTCTCCCCTCCAGACCTTTTTTTTTCCAGGAGTACAGATCAGAGTTAAATCGTTGAACATCAAAACATTAGTGTTTTGTACAAAGGGCAAGCCTTACCACAGCTAAACACTGGTGTGACATCCATTGCTATACACACAGCCTCGGAGACCTGCTTGTGGACCAACCCCTCTTTATGTCTGCTGTACAACAGGAGGAAACAAACCAAATCTTCCATGCTTTGCCACTAGGGTAAGCTATGGAGAAAAAAATTGTTGAATGGTGACCTGTGCAGCGATCTCTCTGTTGAGTGGGTTGGTTTGATTTTTTTTTTTTCTATTAAGTAAATTTACAGCAAAAAGAGCTCTATTTAACATTTTCTGATTCACAACAGGAAAATAGTTGTGAAAGCTGTGAAAATGGAAGGTGTGATGATAGCCTTTTATTGTTCCTCATTAGTCTGGACTGAGTATCAAATGGTATTATTTTACTTGTGTTAAATAGTTCATAGAAACAAAGCTACCTGTTGGGAAAAAAATAGGGAATTGAGGCAAAATACATTAATATCTTTAATTTCAAAACCCATACTTGTGTTTCTCCCCGGTACGGTGAAGGCATGATTTTGTGTTTGGTTAAAGCTGATCAAAGCCTGTGCTGTTGCTGAAAGGGACATCCTTGCCTTCCTCCTCCTCTCGTCAGCCCTGTGCTTTGGCAGCCTCATAGTGCATGGAGCTGAGTCAGCTGCTGAGCCCTGCTTGTTTTGGGTTTTTTGTTTGGTGTGTCATGTCCCACCCACCTCCCCACCTGCTGCCCCTAAAGAGTGGTTTGGGGGTTTGCAGCTGTATCAGTATCTGATCTGATTTGTTGCATGGCCACATGCTAGTGTTGATACAGAAGTTGCCACAGGAGACATTCAGCCAAGATTTGGGAAGGTCATACGGAGGGCAGGGGTAGAACCATCCTTTTTGTTGGCAGCCTCCTGCTAGGGCCATGCCCACTTCAATCCTGCCAGAATAGTTTCTATGATGGGCTGCGAGAATTTGCAGTTTACTAACCTGAGTTTCTTACTCAGCTAAGTACTAATAGTGTCTAATAGGGTAGTTCAACCTTTTACATCTCTGCCCCTCTGTGTGCCACAATCTTGGTTCTTGTCTGGGCATGCACACACCAAGACACGTGGACGTGACATATTGCAGTCTCTCAGAAGCAGGCTGGCTGTGCGCCTGGGGGGAAACAGGCGTACATCAGCATTGCTGCATGTTCCTGTTGCAATGTGAGGATAAGAAAAAGTGCTGGACAGAACTATCCCGACACCAGCTCTTCCCATGGTTCTCAGGACACATATGCCTGACCGTACCTCTCCATGGGACAGTGAACGTATAGATGAAGAATGAAAAGCTGAAAACATAGACATTGCAGTGCTGGATGTGAAACACTTCAGACTGAGAATGATGCTTCTGCAGTGATGCAACTGCTTTCCTGACATGTGATCCCAGAAAACAGGTCTGTCAGCAATGGGGACCCTACAGCTTTTTTAGTCCAGCCCGATAAATCTGTTATTAACATGACAAGGGCAACTGGCATATTTCCATCCTAAATTAAATTAGCAAGCTTAAGACCCAAACTATAAAGGCTGTTATCTTTGGAATAGGCTTGCTGCCAACTATGCAAGTAAGAAAACAAATATGTTATTCTTACAGATATTTCTACTGACTTTAGAGATATTACAGATATTCTTAAGAAAACAGATATTTTCAGATATGGAAACTGAATTTGGTAAAGCAGAAAGCTAAGGTAAGCTTTAATAATAAACACACAAATAGTTACTGGTGCAAGAGTAGTGTCCTGGCTCCCTACCTTTTGTAAGAACCAATCCTTGACGTTACAGTGCAGAAAGTGTGATGCTTCCTTCTGTTCCCACTTCCATTTCCAAATGATTCATCCTTTGCTTGGTGATAAAGCAGAGATAAGCTTTAAAAACGGGTCTTTCACCATCTGCTCTCTGAGATACCAAATAAAAGAAAGATACCACCACATTCTCTGCTCTCTGAGCTTGACACTGACTTGAAAACCCTGCAGTGATACCCCAGCATAATGCTTCAGCTTCCAGCAACCTGCAGCTTGGTGATTTCTCAAACCACAGGTTGTTTCAATGTATTTCATTTCTCCCCTTTCCTCCTTTCCCTCACAGCTAGGAATCAGATTCAGGATAACATAAAGGTAAACGAGTAGCTCTATCATTCATAAAAATCCTTGTGTTTCAGGCTACTCAGCCTTGCCAAGTGCATTAACCTCACCTGAGGTTTTTGGGATTGGTGCTTGTGGTTTTTTGAGTGCTTCTTCAAATCCATCTGTTGGTTTTTTCAGCATCAGTGCTATAAGAAACTGAAAAGATACTTTCATAGTCAAATAACAGGTCCTATCTTCAGCTGGATCAGATGGAGAGCTAATCTCATAGGTATGGTAGTTTTTATGTTTTTAATAATGCTTTGTCTTATTCTTCTCCCTCTACCTTCTCTCCTATCCCGATGGTATTTCTGCAGATGAAGACATTAATTCTAATGCTAGAGATGCAAGTAAAATAGACATCTGCAGTGTCCAGCAAGAGAGTGAGGAGAGAGAGACCTGCACTGAGCTTTGAGGATTATTTTCAAACATCTGTGCATCAGGTAAGGCTAAATAATAATTTAAAAAAAACCTTACAATTTGTGATTACTTCATCTTAAATGTTGCTGAGAACAAACCTTCTTCGTCTGTTCTCTCGAGAAGATCTCACAGGGCCTCAATAGCATGCTGTGGAGCTACTTTGGCAGGGTTCTTAGGGACCACCACCACATGTGAGAGAAAAGAAAGCTGTGAATGTACAGTGGTCACTGTGGCACCCACCTCTCCAGAGCAGTGTGGAGATTTATGGATAGTCTCCCTTTCTTCCTGGGAGATGTGTTCTGTCATTGCTGCTGGAAAGTGGCATTGAAGAGCAGTGCACTCCTGTGTCCTGGGAATGGCTGCAAAGCAAGCTAATGCTTCCCTTCTCACCCTTCCTCATCTTACCCTCTGGCAGCTGGCCTTTAAGAAAATGACAAGTCTCTTACGAGCCAGGTTCGCAGTCTGTGGCACTTCTTGTGCCAGAAACAAGAAGTACAACATAATTACAAATGTTGCAAAAACATTCATGTGTTAAAGCCCTCTGTTTTTAACCATGTTTTCATTTTTCCTCACTGTTTTGTTATAGCCCCATTCCTGTTTGATTGCCTGTGAAACGGCTATACAGGGACAAACTCAGCAGAAAATTCATAGTCACTAAAACAGTCTCTGACCAGCCTGACTAAGCTGATAAAGCTTAACACTGATTCACACGTTCTCCTCATTTCTGTGTAGACTTGTTACCTGCTAAAAATGCTGAAGGCTTCACAGAACAGTTCTTGCTTGAGGTGACAGATTCTCCTGAGTTATGGTAAGAAAACCTGTGATAGAGAAAATTAATTCTTGGACTTTCACCACCCCATCAGCTTCTGGAAGGCTTGGAAGGGTTCAAGTCTAGAGCGGTGTGACCAGCCAGAGCCTTTGGAACGAATAGTAGCTGAATATAGGGGCACCTTCAAACACAGAGTTAAAACAAGTAAAGTAGCAAAAGCGTACCTGCCTTCGTTGTTATATCACATCATGGATGCATGAAACATTGATTCATGGATTAGACTAGATTTGTATGAATATCTGGGTTTTATCAAACGTATGGTATATGTTTTGTGACAGTTCTGTATTTCCAGTATGTTCATAATGCTCTGAAAAGGTTTTGTTATTATAGAAGACATTTGGTGGAAAAAGATGTACTTCTCTGGGACCAGTTAACAGATTGGAAGAGTTATTTATGCTGTCTTATTTAGGGGTCTTCGTATGGTTAGTAGAAAAAAAAAAAAAAAAGGCTCCTAAATTGGGTACTCAAAGTATTACTTCTTAGATATTAAAGTTCAATTTGTAACTATAAATGCAGGAGGGAAAAACTCCCCTTACTCCTTCATTAATGGTAAAAGTTATTTGAAACACTAATGTTTTTGCAGGATTGGATTCTTTTTGCATGGTTTCATTTTCACGCTCTTCATTAAGGCATTGTTTATGACATGCTTGGCTGACTTCCCGTGTCCATTTTTTTCCTGTATATCTTCAGCTAACTTGTTTGCTGTGTTTACAGAGGCATTATGTCCTGCACAGTCCTTAACTCAGTACAATCCAGGAACTAGCAGAAAGATGTAAAACCATTTGGTTTTGTTCAGATATTCAAGGACATATGGAGTTCTAGTCCTAAAAAAAAAGGATGCTTCTGAACATCTGCCATGAGTAACTTCAGCAAACACTTGTGTGTCACCCTGATGTAGATGATAAATTTAGTTGATTAATTTAATTTAAAAAATTTTAATGGTGCATAATGCTTTACAGCATCCATTGTATCATTTTCTCAGGGATGTCTGTCTTTCCCAATGTCACCATGAAACGTGCTCTGTTGTGTCGCATATTAATTTCCATATGCTTTTAACAAATCACTTCATAAAAGATCATAAAGACTGTGTGGAGAAAACTATTTATTACACAAATCCTGGTTTGCTTGCCTATTATTTCAGGACACCCTCACAACTTCAGTCAACTTTCTAGTGGCCTTGACATTATTGGCCTACCCGGAGAATGGCTCACAGCTACAGCAAATACTAACATGCACATACTGTACGTACCAGTCTTTTGTAGCAAGTGAAATTACAGCAATTAAGCCTCTACCTTGACCTTTTAGTGCAGATAAACCCAAGGTGTGGTCATACAATTGTTTGTCAACAGTGGACAGCATCTCTTTTGAGCATTCCTTTCCTGACTACACTCACAGTTCTCCCCTGCTCAGCAAGGGGCATGACAAAACAGAACAGGACAGACCTCGGCTCTGCCAGTGCCAGGCAGCCAGCTTTAGCTGAGAGCGCTTCTGAAAGCGCTCCCCATTCACTTCCAGCAAGACATTTCCTCAGGACATCAATGACTGCTGGCAGAATATTAAAACATTTATCTCTCCCATTTTGCTTAATAGTAACTCATCTTGTGTGTGGCTTGGGTGTGCTAACCAGAAGAATTACGGTATTCCTTTGGAAATACATTGTATTAAAATGTGCTCTTGATGAAGATCAAAACTTCTAATGTCTCTGTGCTCTGTCCTGTGAAACTGGTTGCAGGACCAATACATGAAGAATTAATATTTTAGGATGTTTGACCAGGGCTGGATATCTGCGTGCAAGACTGTGGAGCATTTATAGCCCCATACAGAAGGGAACAGAGCAGGTTCGGCAAAGGGTGGATTGACCTCCTGCCATAGCTTTGCCCAAAGAATCTTGCAAGAAATCTAAACTACAGTGTGTATGTGACTGGTTCTGCTATATTTGTGCACCCTAAAAATCTTTGTTTAATGAATTCCCTGTAAAACCCTCACATACACATGGTTATACCTATATACGTATGTGTGTGTATAGGTATACATACATCACTCACCAGCCCCCAAATGAAAAGAAATATTTGTCTTTGTAATATTAGTTGATGGTTTACCAGAATAATACTTTCAGTATAAGGCTTGTTAGATATTTGCCCTAAACACCTTGTTTTCTTTTTTTAGCATCCATGAAATAATAATGAATAAAAGGCAGGATTTTGTCAAAGATGTTTTGATAGGTTTCAGGACTGAAAATACAGCTTTTCAGAAGTGCGGAACGGGTAAGAATAGAGGAGTGGCCTTGAGAGCATTAGCAAGTATGTTCTACTTGCAGAAAACGAATAGTGCTAACATATAGGACAAATACAAAGGAGTAAGAGACCAAAGCGTGTTTATACAAGAAAAGAAATCACAGGTTTAATGAGAAGTACTTCCACACTTGCTAAGGGAAACAGAGGAAAGAATTGATGGTTGCAGGCTTAGCTGAGGTACCAACTCTGTCCTTCCTAGAATTAACTTAGGTTCTTTGACAAATAACTCAAGAGTGGTTCATAATATATTAGTGGGCAGAAACAATGTGTACTTACTTGCCTGTGAGGAATGTTTCTGGGTTTGTTTGTTTGTTTAATTATTTTTGGAGATGCTAGAATAAGGTTTTATATTCATGGAAGTAGCCAGTGGTTTTCACGTTTGATAAACAATGCTCCTACCTCCATTTCTCAATCAGAATATCCTTTTAGCTCTTTGGTATGTCTAAAAAAAACAAACAAACAAAAAAAACCCACAAAAACCAGAGAAATCTGGATAATTATAGTATATATGGTTCCCTTTAGAAAGGGTAGGTGGAGAAAGAAGCATGTAGAGTGTGTATGTGATAACACTTTATCATCTTTAAGATTGTGGTTATTTTTAACTTGCAACATTACCGTCTGATACCCTTTGAAAAGGGTTTATGAGGCTTCTCATCTATACTGCATTTCTTGATTAATATCAGACAGGGATTGTAGACCCAGTCTAATAGTTTTGAACATATAAGTAGTTCTCCTTCTGAGCTGACTACTTGTATTTGGCTAGGGAACTTTTTTGCAAAGGACTGAAAAAGTCTCTCAGTCCCCTTTGACAAGCTATAGTATAATTTGCAGGGGAAAAAGGGAGCTGGTGTCATAAAGCATGCAAGCGACCATTTCTCATTCCTGATGTTTCCAATTAAATTAAGCATGCATTTGGCTTCATTGGTGATAACAAAGCCATTCTTTATTATTTTTTGCATCTTTCTAACAATCCAGCACACAAATATAGCTTATTGTGTATTAGCGTAAATTTCTGTGGTCTAGGCAAACCTGGTCATGTGGAAAAAAATATTGCATGCAAAAGGCCAAAAAGCCAGAATTCTGCTTGAAGTTTCAGAGCTTTTTTCTTGCTTGCTTTAAAATTATTGTCTTCTGAAGAAAATTCCTGTTGCTATTTATTACCTAATAGCTGAGGTTGTCCTAATCTGGTTTTCAGTTTGAGTGGTGGTGTGATACATTAATCTAGGATGGTTAGATTTTTATTTTTTTTTTGACATTCCAAGCTAAATTTATAGGACTGTTGTGTTACAGACTTTGGTTTAACTAGAAAATACCAGTGCTTCAGTGTCACGTCTAGTAAGTCTGTATTGAATAAATTTAATATTCTCTTGGGCTCTAGTACTAGGCAATAGTGCATAACTATACCTTATAAGCACCGCTTATAAATCTTCTTTCAGGTAAATATCTGTATGGCTTTGTAATCTAATAGAGCAGTGTAAATTAAGTAAAAGTGATTTCAGTTGCATGCAAGTCATCGTATTGTGCAGTATTTTTGCATGTTTTGTTACTCAGTTTTGCCAAAGTGCTTTGTCCTCTGCATTACACATGACAGAAAAGAGCTTGCAAGCCTTTCACCAGCCCATGTAAATACTTTTTACTGGCTAGAAGTTGTGTCTGGCTTCAGATTTGTTTGGAGTTGTATGGTGAAGTGGGCAGGTAGTGCATGATAATGTCCATGTACTGAATGTAACTTACTAGGCAGTTATCCTGACTGCCTTAGAGATCAATTTTACTCAAAGAATTTTTAACTGCCTCTACAGCAGGCATCAGGTAGCTGTCAAACCCTCTTGCTCCATAAAGCATATTATTAACAGGACTGCAACTTTACCTTAAGTCGGTCCTCGATACTTTGGGGTTATTGTAGCCACCCAACATCACTACAGGTTGTATGGAGAACGTCTCAAAGGTGATGGTGTGGCATAAAGACTGTGCTACACAGTCCAGTGTTAATTTTCAGCAAAAATAACAAGGTATGACTCTGAAATGCTGAAATCTTTAAGTCCAGGGAGCTATAGTTCACAGTTCCCACATGAATTAAGTAAATTTTGTAGCGAAAACCTGACTGCGAACTACAGTTTTTAGAAGCAGTAGACACAATCACAGGCTGTATAGTGACCCCTTAACACGTCTATCAAAAATGCAGCAAATATCTCCTCTGGAGAAATGCAAATATTAGTGCTCTCTGGTCTTATTAAATTAAAACTTCCATTTAATTATGTTTCTCCTATTATGCATCATTAAATACTCTTAAACTAAGGTGTTACTTTTTTTTTAAAGAAAAAAAGAAATGCATATATAGGTTTACGTATGAAATGGCTCCTGTGTTCACTATCATGAAGCAGATTCTTCTAAAGAAAATGCATTAAATGATTGGATGGAGGGAATTTTAAGCAGATAGCACATTTTCTCCAGGTAAGCGGAGTAAGGTAATTAACCCTGTTTATGGTTTATGTCAGCCTGTGATGTCCTATAGCACCACTGAACTGAGAGAGAATTTGTACTTAGATCAGGCTCTAGAGGAGGATGATTTTTCAAGAGGGCAAAGGAGCTTGCAGTAAGATAGGCTGTAACTTGTACCTGCATTTTAATTTAGAAGCAAACAGCAGTGCATGAAACTGCTTTGAAGGCAGATAACTTTGGTTATGCTTTTTTTTTTTAAATAATATCTGTAACTTCAACACAAATTGTGACAATTGAAATATACTGTAAAAACATGGTAAAAATACTTTCTCAGCCTGAAAAATCTCAGATAGAAACATCTCCAGATTTGGAGGTACTCAAATTATTTTTTTTTCAATTTGATATCAGAAATCAGCCTCAATAAAACAAAATAACAAACTTAAGGCATGAACTACAGTGACAATGGTTTGGGTGTAAGCAATTCATCTTCCTCAATGTTTTGGTGTTCTGCTAAAGTGTAGGACTCGATGGGTGAAGGAAGAGGAAAAGGGTTAAATGGGCCTAGGAAGTACAACTGTATAAAGAATTAGGGGGGAAAAAATAATCCTTTCCTTCCCATGTCCCAGAGTAAGTTTTCTGGCATTATCAAAACTGAGGAATTACAGAAAGGGCTATAGAATGGAGAGGAAATCCTCCGATGTGCTGTCAGGTGGCAGACGGTGCAAGCAGGCAGAATGTGAATGTTCGCAGTTAGTCTCTTGCCTCACAGGGAATTCATACAGGGCTGGAAGAGCAATGATGGCTCACACTGAAGATCCTGGCCCAAGATCTCTGAGAATACACTGTTCAGATTCTGCAAAGGAATAAACTACTTCAAAACTCAAACTCTGTCATTTCCATGCCACTAGGTAGGACCATACCAAACCTTTGCAGTGTTTCGCTGGCTTCCTACAAGTCTTGCCCTGAGGTTATAACTGAAGGCATGGCTGCCCTTCCATGTGTTATGTTGTTTGTTTCTGAACACCTTAGTTATCTCACCACCTTAAGGCTCTAGAAACTGCCTGCTTGTGACACATCATCAGTGAGTACTGCTGTAATGCCTGTGCCAGAGTGCACAGCCTGTGATTTCTGAAAATCCCAAATGTTTTGTACTGCTTATTGGGAAGAATATTCTTAGTGGTTTAGGAACCTCTGGTGTTAGATTTAAGCCTGCAGTGCTCTGTACTTCTGAGTCACTTGGTTTGTGATGTTTAATGTAAGCATCCTCATCCTGCAAGTATTTGAACCTTAGCTGATCCTTCAATCATATGATGGGCTGCATGGGAGAGCATGGTCTGCATAAGCACATAGTCAAGAAATCACTGTTACCTGAATGCAGATCCCTGAATTGAGCCTCTTTTCCTGCTTGCTACTGCAGGGAAGGGAAGGAGAAATAATATCTTGCTGACCTGTATTAGCAAATTAGCCTGAAGCATGCACAGCATTTTACCTTTTTTTTTTTCTTTCTGTTTTTTACTCTCTTTTGTTTTTCTGTCATTGTAATTTTGAGTTTCAAAGAGTAGGAACAAACATAGATATACATTAACCAAACCCAGGTATGTCTATTTTCTGTACAAATATCAGTCTTTTGTTTGAATTAAATATTTCATGTCAATAAAAAAGAGCTGCTAATACTGAATTTCTTTTTTTCTTTTTTACAGTACAAAGACCTAAAGGAATTTCAAAAATAAAATAATTCTCAGCTGAAAGAACTTGGTATGGAATATGAATATCAGAATTAAGTGTAGGGGTGCTCTTTTCAGAATTTTTTCCCCTGCTGATAAAAACAGCTGCCAAAACTGTCAGGTGGTGGCGAACCCTGTGGTATCACTTTTTTTTTTTTTTTAATGTCCTTTTTATTAAAGAAAAGGCACCTTTGTTCTGATCATTTAGTAAGAAAAACATTCAGTCTTTTGTTACAGACAAGTATGGAGAGTGTAGCTCACCTGTGTCAGGGGCAAAGATGGGTGAGCATATGACCTGCTCCTACTCATCTACTCATCATTGTGTGACACAAAAACTACTGGTAATGGACACAGAGTGTCCTGGGTGACATTGCTGCGCCCTGCAGCCACTTTGGCTAAGCCACTGGCTGCTTGTCTTTTGCTGCTGTAAGTAACTTTAAAAGAGCTGTGGTATGCACTGAAAAGCTTTCTAGGGTTAGATCCCAAGCCAAGGTGGATTGCGTGCCAATTTGGGTGGGCTTGGCACAGAGCTGTTTGCGCCTGACCTGCACCAGAGGTTAGGGAGTGGAGGGGTTTGTGAAAGCAAGCAAGCAATGCCCTTGGGGTCTGTAAAAGCTGACACTAGGGTCTCAAGAGCATCAATAAAACTCAGCATTTCTTCCCCAAATATAAGAATCTGCCTGGTAGGACCAGGGTGCCTCACAGCCAGCTGGATGGCCAAGCTGTGCTCCCTTACCCTGCTTTCCTTGCCCCGCACCCAGCCCTGGCTCAGGCACCCCCCCGGGACACCCTGCGGCAGCAATGTAGGTGGTGTGGACGTGACACTCAGTGCTGTGGCTCTGTGCTTGTGACTGTTCACTCAGCTCCTGATTAGATTTTGGTTAACACAGCTCATGCTAAGGCCTGTTATACGCTGGGAGCAGTGCTATTTAGGTCAAAGAGAGAGCAACACGTAGGCAGGACAGGTGATCAGAAAGAGCTGAAGGGTGATTATGCAGCCATTGTCATCTGCAAATTGCTGTCCATCATCTTTGGCAGATTTGTCAGAATCTGTTAACTTATAGACCAACCCTCCAAGCTGGATGGTCAAAACCATCAGCTTACCCAAAAAGCTTTTGGAGTGGATCCCACAGCAGCTGAACTGCTAAGACTTTCTTGCTTCCCAGTGTTATACAGGGTGCACCCACAGTGTTACAGAGGAGGAACGATGAGCACTTTCCCCACTGGCTAGGTAAATCTCGCCCCCCCCCCCCCCCCCCCCCCCCCCCTTCAGGTGCACCAATTGAGTTATGGGTTGTGAATTCTAAAACCTTATGACTTGAGCAGTGAACAAGTGAATTCATGTGATAGATTAGTCTGGGCAAAAGGGGATTGTGCTCCTGTTTGTCATGTTTGTTGTATTTCTTAATGAGCTCATGAAATAATTTTTTTTTATTGGAGTACGCTGTTATGTAAATTTGAGAGATCTAAATGGATGGTGACAGCCCTCTGTGGGGACTGGCTGCCTCCCTGCAGGTGTCTGGAGAGGCACAGTGACCTTGTAGGGGGCAATGGTGAGCATCACCCTGATGCTGCTGCCTCAGCTGTGGTTTGGGTATGTCATTTCAGAGGACAATGCTCCTTGCTTTCTTGCTTTTTGTTTTGTCACTGTGAAGGCATGTGATAAAACAGTTAGTGAAGCTTTAATGGTTTTAGTTAAGGATATTACAAGTCAAGGGTATTATTACCCAAACAAAAATGATGGAGAATACTTTAGATAAATTTATTCTTTTATATTGTGCAAATCCTATAATGTTTGATTTGAGACATTCTAAGTAGTTATATAGCTCAGTGCTTTCACCTACAGCTTTAGGACTAACTGCACTAACCAACGTTCAAGTAACCAACCACTTAGTAAATATTCATGATGACACATAGTAAGTATTCATTATAAAAATGTTACTACTATAATTTAAATGGTTATTGATATCACATGGCTATATGATAATCTTGCTCAATAATAATGCCATCATAAACTACAAGGAACATTCCAGAATTGCTTCTCCCTTGCTACTGAGTGAAATTGTTTAGTAAATTGCTGAGTACTGCACTGAAGTTAATTATCGATGATTAAACATATACACACACGTGTATATCTTATCAGAATGCATTATGAAACCATTTGAGGAAAACCTGTTAGCTTCCTGTGTGGCATGGTACGATGTTGCACAACTGGATGCATTACAGAAGACAGACTGCTTCTTCTGAAGGATGTGTTGCTGCTCCTGCTGAAGACACAAACTGACAGAACATTGATGATTTTTAACAGGGCTCCTCTTTAATGCTAGCATTTTAATTTAACTGAGTCACACACAATGTATTTCTTTAGGACAGAAAAAATGAAGAGGAACATATACCACATATAGAAAAAATTATGTATATACACAGTTTATATTTCATGTATGCAAAAATATGCCTAAAGCTCCCTCAAACGTTTTATTCTTTATGTTTAACAGCCATTATTAATGGAGGAAAGCAACAGCGGTTCTTGGAATTGGGACAGATAACATTACAGTGAAGTGTGGTAGTGGTAAAATGTAAGACATGCCATGCCTATCAATAATGGTTTTTTAAGGCCTTAACTTCCTCTGATGCAGTGTGCCTTTGGTTCTGTTTTCTTGCAGAAATCCCATTTTATAAAATTAACTCTGACTATCTTGAACAAAATCCACTGTTCATAAACACAGCAATCAGTTTTACAAGTTGCTTTTCCTAGGTCTTTATTCAGGTCTTACCCTATTCATTTAAGTAAAAAGTGGCTGTTGTGCCTGAGGAAAAAAATGGAGTCAAAAGTATGGAACTGTCCTAGACATATTCCACAATCTCATTGCTTAGTTGCCTCTAGGAGATGTGTGTCACGGTGGCAAAAAGTGTTTTGGGAACAGAATGGGATTGGGTGTTCTTACCACGTTCTGTGCAAACAGCAATGTGTGGCTCAGTCATTTCAGCAAAGGTGGGTGTGCTGGTTTTGGCTGGGATAGAGTTAATTCTCTAGACAACAGATAGTACTAGCCTATGTTTTGGATTTGTGCTGAAAAGAGTTGATAATACAGGGATGTTTTGGTTACTGCTGAGCAGGGCTTACACAGCGTCAAGGTCTTTTCTGCTCCTCACACCACCCCACCAGCAAGTAGGCTGGGGGTGCACAAGAAGTTGGGAGGGGACACAACTGGGACAGCTGACCCATGGATATTCCATACCATAGAACACCATGCCCAGCATATATGAAACTGGGAGGAGAAGGAAAGGGGGGAGATGTTTGGAGTGGTGGTGTTTGTTTTCCCAAGTAATGGTTATGTGTGGTGGAGCCCTGCTTTCCTAAAGGCTGAACACCTGCCTGCCCATGGGGAGTGGTGAATGCATTCCTCGGTTTGCTTTGCTTGCATGTGTGGCTTTTGCTTTACCTATTAAACTGCCTTAATCTCAACCCACATGTTTTCCCACTTTTACTTTTCCAGTTCTCCCCCTCATCCTACTGGGGCAGGGAGCAAGTGAGCAGCTGTGTGGTGCTTAGTTGTCAGCTGGGGTTAAAGCACAACAGTAGGGAAGAAAACTGATGGTGGATAAGATTGATTCCTCCTTTCTTAACTCAGCATTTCTGGGGTGTGATAATTCTCCAAGTGCTCCTGTCTGTCATATGTTAGTCTCATTGGGGCAGTAGCAGCCCAGGAGCTTGTGGTGGGGTGGGAGACCCTTACTCAGACCAGAGTGCCTCCTTGGGGCACAGGTGGGAGTGTAAGAGACCTGCCTTTGCTTTCCAAGCCAAAGGATTTGCCCCAAGGGATCTGGGTGTGCTGGAACAGGTGGTGGGGAACTGGCCTCTTAAGCTAGGGCAGCCTTGGCTGGAGTCTTATTTTCTTCTGAGCTTCTGTCCAAGCACCTGCTACCATTTTCAGTCTGTCTGAATTTCTTCCATTTTAGACTCCACTGTTTTGTTTAGAAGGGTTTTTTTCTTCTCACTGGTATGTAACCTTTTGTCTTCTGCATAAGCCTAGTGGAACAGGTGCAGTAGTGGTTTCAAGGAGAGGTTTACAAACATATTTCTTTTATATTCATTGTTCTTGGCATATGTGCAGGGCTTTAGGGCACATCTCTTTAGTTCTGTTTCTGTTTTTTTTCTTGTTAAAAGAATATGAAGTTACATTTCATTGAAGAAAAACAAAACAAAACCACCACCCACGCCACTTATTACTGAATTCTTCATATTTTCTGCCATTGCCAAAATGTAAACTGGCAGTGTTGCAGCAGAGGAAATCTCTTATCTTTCTCTCTTTACAATCTGTGTGATGCCCACTGTGCTGTCAAATTCTGGTGAGAAGCATCATGAAACAAAATTAGGGGGTGCGATGAGGGGAGATCTGTTTGTTTCTTAGATCTTACGTGATGGATGAGAACCAAGTGTTTGTGTTTGAACTTTTGATACCTTTCTTCACATTTTCTTCTCTGCTTAATGCAGCATCTTGTCAAAGCTACAGGGAACTCAGTCTGTAGTACCTGTCTTGAAAAGGCAACATTCCTTTCTGTAGAACTCTCTGCTTCAAGGTTTATCAGTTTTTGTACAATTGCATTATTAAGGTTGAGATGTCTTAGGCATTTAAGAAGGCAACTCCCACCACTCCACACACACACATTTCCATCCCACTAAATCCCCAGAAGCTTAATACGTTGCTGTAAGTTCTCTTGGATTCTTGACCCCATTCACTTTTGATAAAGCAGATGAAACAAACATTTCCAAATAGCGTATTTCTCTGGTTTTGGTGATCTGCAACATGGAGGATGGCCACAGTTATATGGTGTCATATCATGTGACATAACTTTGAGATCAAGGGGAGAAAGAAAATTCAGCTGAGGGCAGTGTTGCTTCTGTCCATGAAAACATGTGGTAAAGGGGGATAGCTATCACTAACACATCAGGGGAAAAGGGAGTATTCCCTCTAGTACTTTATCTTCATATTGCTTTTTATCATTGTTATTCTTGGAAGGCTGTAAATGTACAATGCTTCTGCTCCCTGTAGCCTCAATGACTGAATCTGTTGACACAGACTCTGAATCTGTACTCTGAAACATAACAAGTAATCCAGAAACTTGGCGCATTCTCATTACCATAACTTTTCTCTACTGATACTCAAAACCGAAATGGACTCTTCCCTCCCCTGGGGCCGCGGGGGTGTCTGTGCGGGGGCGCCCGGAGCCCCCTGCCCCCCTCCTGCTCCCCCCTTGGGGCTGGCCGGGCTGTTTCTCACCCCGTTGCCCTCAGCCCTGGCTGCCGGGCACCGTTTTGCCCTTTCTCAGCCCGGCTTTCCCCGAGGCGCCCGCCCGTGGCTGCGGGGCTCAGCTGTGCCCTGCGCTGGGGCCGGTGGAGCCGCCTGGAACCGGCTGGAACTGGCTGGAACTGGCTGTGCTCAGCGCAGGGCAGCCCTGGCACCACCTCATGGGGGCCGCCTCCGCAGCCTTCACCACTTCTGCCAGAACCTGGGCACTAGTGAAAAATTTAAAAAATGAAATTAATGTAATCACAGTGAAATTTTTAGTAAGGACACTGAAAAAGCAGAAAATACTGGTTTTGAAAGGTTTTGGCCTGAAAGAGGCTTGGGCATGACAGCTGACTTCTCCTGGTTTGGGGAAGAAGGCCCCTGGACCATAAATAGTTTTAAAAGGTGGATCCTTCTTCTTTGTAGTTGTCTGTAGGGTAAAGATTAAGGAAAAGGATGGCTACGGCCCTGTGAGGCCATGCTCACCAGCAAACCGGTCCTCCAGCCTCTTCATGCTGAGGCAGGTCCCCTCGGTGGCGAGGCGAGGGCAGCTGCTGCCTGCCCTGCTCCCCCAGCGCGGGGTTGGGGCTGTACCTGAGCACGGCTGCCAGGAGAGCCTCCAGGTGCCTGCAAATGGATTGTCAGGCCTCCACACACAAATGGCATATGAACACTTTTTACAAGTTTAGGTAGTTCTTGGATGAAAGGAGGCTGAGGAACATGAACTTGGGAACCTGTTCTTCCTCTAGTGCTGTTTGTCATTTTTCTTCACAGTTTTGGTGATGACATGGAATTGTTGCTCATAAATTTTGCAGATGAAATGAACATATTATACGGTAAATAATAATGAACTATGAACAGTCTTAGAATTAGAATCTGATACCTGATTCCTGTATATTTAAAGACTATGCAGAAGAATAACTGACATAATTGTCTTGAGGTTGGTTTTGTGTTTCTTTTCCTCCCTCTCAATATCTGACACTGGGAAAATTATTCTGGCAGATTTGGAGGCCAAGATACTGAAAATCAAAAGATAGGTTGTTGTTTTCACTCTCATTTTTAATGTTAATGTGGAGCTGAATCTGACAGTGCTATCTGAAATCTGGCAGCATTAATTGTCATTGATACTGATTATAAAAGACAAAGTAGGATACGTATGTTTTCCCACTCCCTGAAGAAATAATAAAATATCTGAAAAATCTGGTTTTGAAGAGAACAAGAACTGTCTGTTAATTTTTGTCAAATTCTGTCCTGCTGTTTCAATCAGTTTTCCCCAAATGGAGGAAAATTTGAAATGCTTCCCTCTGATATAATATTAAAGGAAACATGATGTTTCTGTGTTGGCTCACTATTTTAAAAAAGTAACTTAAAAATATTGTACTTGATGCTTAAGTATTTCATTGCAGGTCCATCTAAATTGTGGACTTTTGGTATTGTTACTGTTCAATTGTTTTTCACATTGCTGAAACATCTCATTGGGTGGAACAGCCAAGAAAGCTCAGAAAACATTCTTCAGCTACATTACCACCACAGCAGGAACAGGATCTACATTTGCAAAACCACTGAAGAGCTTGTGGTGTCTTTGGATAGCTTCTGATTAGAAGTAATGGAAGTTCTCTGATGGACGACAATACTTGGGCTGTGTTTTATGCGTGGATATGTGAGATTCTTTCACACGCAAATTGATTCAGGCCTACAAAGTGCCATTATATTTTTGGGTGTTTTGCTTTTTTTGGAAGAGCACCCTTTTTTCTAGTTTACCCTGGAGTAGGAATTTAAGAAATAGAAGGGATGGGGTAGTAAAGGATATTCTTATTAGAGAGCTAAGTTCTGTCTGCATTCATGCAGTAATATAGCACATACCACTTCTAAGATGGTTATTTTGTGCATCAGCTAAGTCAACTCCAAAAATCAAACACTACCTGTCCAGCACATAACATTTGAGTTCTTGAGTTACTGTCTGCCCTCAGAGTTGTCATTTGGTTTACCCTCCAATTTCAGGATATTTGGCTTGTAATAAAGTAAGTTGATTATGCTTCCCAAACAAAAGTATTAGTAAGTATGTGGGTGTAGGGGGGGAAGTAGCTGGTTTTGATTTTGAGGTTTTGTTGCTATTGTGAAGTGGTATGAATAATTATTGTTTATATCTTTAGCCAGTTTTGGTATTGTGTTTACTAAATAGTCTGGACTGGTGGATTTTTTTCCATATTCTGAAGTTTATAGGAGCTCTGGGCCATTAGCCCCTTTTGAAAACTTCTAGATAGATGCTATAGATAGGCTTACACACCTCATATTAGGAAACTCTTTTAAGGAAACGTTGGCTGTTGCACATAAAAACAGTTGAATCCTGTTATGCATAGTAGTGATTTCTTCCACAGATTGCTCCTTTTTGGGGAGAGCTGTCTGAAATCGCAAAGCAGGCTCAAAGGTCTTGCAAGGTTGTGTAAGCCAAGCTTATATTTGTTTATGCATTTATAAATTTAAAGATTTAAAAGTAAAAGAATTATTATCAGGCTTTCATGGTACAGTATCTGATTTGGGTTTTTTCCAACGGACCTAGACTTCTTTTTCTAAGCTGTTGCAAATATTTGGGAGCACACGGAATTAAAAGGCTTGAGAGGAGTTCTATCAGATCCCAGATAGTTGTTACTTTTAAGTATGTTTTCTTTGTGTAAATCGGAAGAGCAGACTACTCACTTTTCTCACCTTTTCATTAAAATACCTATGGAAGCTGCCATTCTTTGAAGAGCAAAGCTTGCTTGCCAAACTAATGCCTGGCAAATGGAATACACCATAGTGAAAATTAAATCAGCCTTTGTACTGCTAGCTATCTTAGTACAGTACGTGGTGTTCAGTGAGGCTGGGAGTTTCATTTGCAGGAGAAGTCAGCATGCAGCAGGGAAAGGTGTGAATTTATAGCATGTTAATTACTTCTATTTCCTTATGCAAATAGTCCTTCAAATATTCCACATGGGGTAACTTTCAAAATGCAGCAACCAGCCTCTCATGGCGATACTTGGAGCCCACACAGGGAACGTAGCATTAATTTATAGCCTAGCTAAGTGCTCACTTAATTTTCTCCTGTAGACCAGCCAAAGGATAATGTTGTGGTGGGTGCATTAATTATCTGTAGGGGTTTATAGTCTTTAACCTTGACATGATGTGGCAAATACACTCAACTCACCTATGAGATACTCTTATGAGAAGTTAACAAGGTTGCTTGCTTATGTTTAGGTTTACCAGAGTCTGTGCTGTCATTCTTAGCCACAGGACAAACAGAAAACATATTGTCTTAAAGATAAATGCACCTTTAAAGGCATTTGGGAGAATTATTACTTTTAACATGATTTAATGCTTCCTTCACACATTTGGCTGTTAATTTTCATGGGTTTAATATGGAAAGATCCTTTTATTGCTTCATTAATTTTTATTTCTCTTCAGTTGATGGAGGTGTGGCTTTGAGCAAGGAGAGATTTTTAGTCCTGCTTATTTTCTTTTAAACTCCAGTTAGAGAGAAAAAACCTGAATTTTCCTGAAAAGTTATTTGCACATATATCATTACAAAGTGACCATCATATAGTTTTAGTAGGATCTTCTATAATATTGTAAACAGATGTGTGCAGGCTGTCTGTTCCAGCCAAACAGTATGACATAGCTTTTGTCGCGGGGACAGGACAATTCACTGTGGTCAACACGTTGATGTCTACAAGCTTTGGTTTAATTTGGAATGCGAAGGTAGGAAAGGACTCCAAAAATACAAGCTTATTCCAGAAATGTAACAAATTTCTTTCATTGTTTCAGGCTGATAAATATTTGAAAACAAAGATAAAACTTTAAACTGCAGTGCAGCACGAAATATTAAGAAGCACTCTTATAATAATATGAGCTTCATCCACGTTAGAAATTATATGTCTGTGGGGTTCATCTCCCCTCTCCAGAGTTATCTGAATTAAGTGTCCTTTAAATTACAACCTATAGATTCCCCTTCCACCTAATGGTGAAGCTAAGCATGCTGCTAAACACTCGGCAAATACCTTTACTTTAAGTGGTCTTTCTAACTGCTCGGAGATCTAAAGTTTGAAGTACATGTCAAACTTGTAAGTGGCAAAGGACAGGTGAATTAAATTCAAAGCCATAGGTCATGGTATTGAAATCCTGTTTTGGTATGGGACCCTTCAGCAGCAGCCTTCATCAAGGGTGAACATGCCTTCTAAAGCATGGTGAAGAGGACAGCCATATTAATTTCTCAAAATCACCGGTACAAGTTGGTTAGGGAGCCAACTAGGGAAGGTGCCTTGCTAGACCTTTTATGTGTGAACAGAGAAGGACTTGTGGGTGATCACATCTTGGGCATAGCAACCACAAAATGATAGTTTTTGATTCTTGGAGAAGGAAGGAGGGTGGTCAGCAGAACTGCTTCCTTGGACTTCTGGAAGGAAAGGAGGTTGTACCAAGGTGAGTGATGGTCTCTTCTCCCAAGTAACAAGCAATAGGACAAGAGGAGATGGCCTCAAGTTATGCCAGGGGATATTTAGATTGAATATTAGGAAAAAATTCTTCACTGAAGGAAAGGGTTGTTGGGCATTGGAACAGGCTGTCCAGGGAAATGATGAAGTCACTGTTCCTGGAGGTATTTAAAAGACATGTAGGTGGTGCTTAGGGACATGGTTTAATGGTAAACTTGGCAGTGCTAGGTTAATGGTTGGACTTGATGATCTCAAAGTTATTTTCCAATCTAAATGATTTGGTGATTTTAAGTGTTGTAAGGAATGCTATGCTAATGGGAGTGCTTTGGAAAGACACAGACCACAATGAACATGTAGACATGCAACAAGAGTTAAAATCATCTTTTGTCCACAGTCAAAATCAATATTTCAGGGGTTAAGAGAAAATAATACTTTGTTTCCCATTGATTTTTTTAATTGTTGTTTGCTTCTGCATCAACGTTTTACTGAATAGATGGGATGCGTTTCCTTCATTATAAAAGTCAACATGTTGACCAAAAGGCTCTTTTTGTATTATTTTTGCCCTTTTCATGCTAGAAATGTTTCGGAGAGGGAAAGAGGGGGGAACTGGAGGCAGCAGTATACGGTCTATTTCATTGCTGGTCCAGATCTGTAAACAGAGGAGGCACCTATCAACCACCTAGCGTATGAATGCTCTTGGTGACTTTTGTAGTACAAACATATCACTCACGTTAATTGACTTACTGCTGACTGGCACCTTATGACTGTGACAGGCATGGAAACTTGCAGGTTCTCAGATGAATCTGGCCTCTTGAATATTGATGTGTTCTAAAACCTATATTGCCATTTCTTCCTACCTTCCATATAAGATCATTACACACTTAAATTTGTGTAGCTTTGTTTTCAAACATCTCCAGCCCTTAAATCTTAAAACACAACTTGTTTTATGTCCTTTTCCTTGAGAGTGTGCTGCCAGTTTTCCTGTTCCAAATGGTTATGTATAGATATGGAATCTTAGTTTTATTTAGAATACAGTAGCCACTTCTTTGAGTTAGATGAACAAAATTATGTCTTGTATGAAATATTGTACACTGCATAAAAAGGCTGATGTTGTAAATATAGAATATTAAATGTGCACACTTGCTTTTTTCATACTTTAAGCACAAACAACAATGACAACAACTGTTGTGGCAGGTAAAGTTGATGTTAAAAAACCAAACACAACGAAGTATAGTTGTCTGATCCTTCTGCCTAGAAGAAAATCAGTAGTGTTGTATTATAATCTACAGTAAGATCAAAGTATACTAAAATTCTCACTTTTATGATATATAATTCATGAAAACAAGTTGTATGTGTAAAAAAAAAATCCAGAAATTGTTTAAGATAGGAAGTAAGGTTAAGTTAAAAAGTCCATGAAACACTACTTAAACAGTAGTTAAAGAACCAGAGTTTTGTTAATCACTAAATGGGAAATAACAGTTATCAGTTAAAAAGCAAAACCAAACAAATGGACACACATCACTGGCAACCTAAGATGGCTAGCTTCTTTATAGACTGTGTTATTTTAATTAAGAATCAATGCTTATTGCAGAAATGGCATTATTTCATAGCAGTTTCTTACTCTCATGAAGCTGTTGCTTGTATACTCTGGATTGGTATATTGTGCACAGCACAAAGTTATCGGGTCAGTATAACCTATAATTTTCTATCATGATGTTTATGTAATGTATAGTGAATATTTATCATTGCTATGACCACCTCTCTAAATGTGTTGATATTCAACAGGGAACATTAGGCTTTGAGACTCTTATCAACAGATTCTTTGAACTTGCTGAGTAGCTTTACAATGAACTGAGCTCAAGAGAAAACTCTAAGCTTGTATTTGATGATAAGGTAAGTATGGATGAATGGCATATCTTTCTGATCTCTGCTTTCTACATATTGTCTTATATTTCTTACATACTCAGTCTTCTTTGCTAATGTAACATTCTACTTTGTTTTTCCTTTGTTTAATTGAAGCAGGCATTTTCTAGATAAGCATTCTAGTGTACTGTTGAGAGTCCTTATGGTAACATGTATTTCTTGAAGAAACAGTATCTTCAATCCTTCTTCCTCTTATTCAGCAAACACTGGTAGTATTACAACTAAAGGTAGCAAATCAGATTAGAAATATTTTTAGTCGTCAGCTGGGAGAAGATAATTAACTGGGGACAAGTAAGGTGTTGATCCTGCAAGATGTGAACTACAACCTATCACAGTGTTCTGTCAAAGCAGTAAAAAATCAAATAATTTTATAGTGTCTTACTTATTTGAAAAGGTTTCAGTGGGAGAGTAGAAAGGTGCAAGGACTGTTAGGTTGATTAGACTTTTTTTCATGTCAACATAGCTTGAAAAGGTAAAACAAATTCTTTTATGATTTGACTTTTATTGTTTCACTACTTAAATAGCAATATATGCTTAAAATGTAGAAGTTGGGATTGCCGAAATGAAACACTATCCTAGTAATTTTTGCCAGTATTTTTATTCTAGGTAAAACTTAGAAACTTGGTTTTGTTGCTGTTCTGAACAAATTGTTTTTAAAATGGAAGCATTTTAAAATAACAGTATTGCATGCATAATGAAGATTCAGTGTTTCCTGTGTGTCATTGTGTTCTGAGGTCCACATTATGACAGAACAGCTCAACAGTTTAACGCTAAACATCTGCTTTAATGTTCTGCTTTATAAGGGCCAGAGTACTCAGCATTTTCCAGGGAAAAGTTCTCATAGATGTAGATTTCTTCAGAAAGCAAGCACAATGAGGAGGGTAACAAGTAAGAGGAGGGTAACAAGTAGTACTGTCTTGCAGTAATTGTCAGCCTTAATCAGAACAATTGTTATCTAGATAAAGGGTAGAATTCCTGAAAATTGCAACTTAGATTACAGATCATGCATGTACTGCTGATTGTGTGTCACGTCCTCTGACTTCAGACCAGTAGCAGGAGAGGTTTCTGTTGTGATTTGGGGTTTCCTAAGCTAAGAAATAATTTTTATTTTTATTTTTATTTTTAAGCCTGAACTCACCAGTGTGTGCTTCTGGTACATCCCACTGAGTGGACTAGAACAGAATAAATTACTTTATCAGGTAATATTTCTAACGTTCAGTCAGTCTGGAGGTTACTAAAGCATTGAGCAATAATTCACTATAGTCTAATGTATTTTTTTTTTTGCTTGACTGTAAACAGGATTCAAAAGTCATTGTTCAACTGATATGCAAAGAACAGTGTCAGAAGTAGAGCTGGACAAAGCCAAAGCCAAATGAAATAAACCCTCACACAACTGTAGTACAAATAAAATAATAAAAAATTTTTGGAAGTGTTTGTGATAGTGGAGATGTTTGAAGTAATCTCACAGAAGTAATGAAATTCTGAACGTGTTATACCAACATTAACAAAATTGTAGTGTGTTAATACAACTAAAGTCCACTCTGACTTTGTCCTGCGTTGCAGACTGAATGACCCAGCCCTGCTCAGGCTCTACCGCTATTGTTATTCCCAGGGTGGTCATAATAGTGCCTGAATGAGTATTCCCCTCTGAGTGGGCTGCAAGTGAGGTACTAAGGACAATTTATGATTACTGATCACTTTTTATGGTGTTTTGGTGGAGTTGGGACAAGAGTTGAAGGAATTACATTCATAGGATCATTCATGAAGGAAGCATTCATGGGATCAGCAGAAGGCTACAAGACCAGACAGAGAAGCAGGAGAGAAAGGGTTCTACTGGAGCAGGTGATCCCTTACTGCAGTGGGGTAGGATAGCATGCCCATGTCTGTATTGCCTTCCTTGTTTGTTTAGCCATTGTGAAAATTTCTTGGGGTTTGGAACTGTCTGATGAGGAAACAAACAATAATCTGACTAGTTGTACAGCTGTAATATTGAAGCATGGTTACTGAAAGCATTAGTCACATCAAATACTCATCAGATAATCCCCAGAATGAAACACTTGTATTAATCCTATATCAAATTATTTCAAATCCAGGGATTTACTGTCTTTCCTTGTTTTGAATTTACCACCCCCCATTTCTTCAGACAGAATTCTTTCTGGCTTCAGTAAAGGCCACATGACACTTGAAACTATGCAGTCAAAATAATGCATAGCTCTCCTCCTCCTGACATCCTTTCTTCTGTTAGGCACACCCCTGTGAAACATTTTGCATTTTGATCTGGGTTGAACATCATGCAAGGTTATATAGCAAAACCAGGTACAGAGCAGAGGGAGAAAGCAGCTTTGCCCACCCCGCCCGCCTTTTTTTTTCAGGAAGGCTGTTAACCACACTCATTCCCACCTTATATGCAGATTGTTTCCAAGATCAAAGCACAGATGACAGAAGGGATGACAAAGATTAGCTACCAGCCACAAGGTGACAAAGCAATTTTTTTCAGAATGGTTTTCTCCACCCCTGCTACCAGGAAACCAGATGTTGACTTCTTCCTTGAAGAAACTGAAAGACCTGGCAAAGATTTGTGGTAGTTAATCTCAACTTTATGAGGTACCTAAATACATCAGAAGTTTCCTACTTTGTGTTAGCTGAACATAGTACTAATCATTCTAAGGCTGGGAATAAGCTGTCATCATTGGTAAACACTAGAAACACAGAAGTTTTCACAGCACTCAGCTTGTAAATTAATTTTTTCCCTATTTCACAAAGCCTGAAATTCATTGTATGATGCTTCCTCAACTGAATGGGGGGTTCACTGTTCTGGGCGGGTGTCTGAATAAACTTTAATTCTTGTGAATTGGTGTGAATCCTATCTTCCTTTTGGGGCTGGTATTTACTCTCTCGTTTGATCTGGGTCTAGTAGCGGGAACTGAGTGCTATAAAAATAGCATTCCCTCTTTCATCAGCAAACTGAATAGAATAGAATAGAAAGTCATAGCTTGGGACCCTGGATTGTAGCTCTCTTCCTTACAGTCAAGATGAAATTTTGAAGCTGTGTTTGGCCATCTGATTGTTTTAGAGTGCTCTTGGTTGCTTTCTGCTGCACTGTATTGCATCTTTGTAAGAAATACTGTTGCATCTCTTCATTTGAGTACTTCAGTTCTGCTTTGTTTTGTGATGTTCTTAGTCTGTGTTTTGCTCTAATTGTCTGCAATATTGACTGAGTTTTGTAACTTGTATGTCTGTGTTGCAGTGTAAGAAAGCTTAAGATCCTTCCATGATTATTCAGATGATGGGTTTTTTCCCAGTTGGTTCCTGCTTTATCTACTGTGCAGATGAGCAAAAGTCTGTTAATTTAAAGTTACAAAGGAAGGGACTCACTGTGCAGGAACTACCATTTTCTTTGTGTAGCACTAGAACTGTCTCAAAGCTTCATGTTGAGTTTCGTGTCCACTTTTGGATATTTCCTTTCAATAAAGGTGCGGGTAACCTGGAGGCAAATCAGTAAAGGCCTGAGAATAGTTAGAAATCTTGGACATATGATATACTGGAAAACACTGAAATAATTTGAGTTCTTCATGAAAAAGAAAACTGGAAAGACGCACCATGATGATCTTGAAAGAAGTTTAAAAAATGGAGTATATTCCCTTCATATTCATAGTGAGCAGGACAAAAAATAATAGGCTCATACTTCAGTCAAGGACGTTTTGGTTCCAAAATTAAGAAGCAGCTTCCTGACAGCAGGCACAATTGAGTACTAGAACAGATTAGTTTATAAAGAAACAGAATGGTCATTTCTCATTTAAGGCTTTTAAAACCAGGTTATATAATATCTTCCAGTAATTGTGTAGCTATACTTGAACTTGCCCAGTGGTGAGGAAGCAGATTAAATGTCACCTTAAGGTTCTTCTAGCCTTATGTTGCATATGCACGTACCAATATCAAGCAAGGAAAAGAAAGGAGTAACCAGGTTGCTGGAATTGGAGGGAAGTTTTCCTGACTGGACCACAGTCACCAAAACAGGTCTGGATCTCTGACTGTGTCATAACGCACACACAAGTCAGAGCACAGAGTTGGTGAAGCCTAGAAGTGACTTGGAAATTATATGTAAAAATTAAATTGCCCCATCCAGTGTACATATAAAGTGGTGTGTGATTAGATCAGCTCAGATCAGTGTGTATATTCTTTAGCAGTTACTGGAAGAACTGCTATAAAACATGCTGCAGAAGGATATATTGCAGTCTTTCAATATGCAGACTTATTGACTTTAAATGGTTGTTCCCCTTTCTAATTTTTATTAATTTTTTGACACTGGAAGCAAACTGAGTCCAATTCATGTTACAAGGCAATAGGATTGAATAAGATAATTGCTAAATGGATTTTTTTCCCCCTCCTATTTAAGTATTTTCCCATTGTAATGGTTTAATATCTGTAGGGTTTGTAGAACACCTACGTAATTTTGCATTATACTAAATCACTCTCTTTTCTCTGAGCCTTGAGCATTTAATGTACACATAGACAAAAGGGAATCTAATAAATGATGAAGCACATCAGAAAAATCACATCTGTATCTGAAATGTTTGTGTATCTCAGTTTCACACTTTATTTAATTAAAAAATGTAAAAACGATGGATTGCAATGACAAGAGTTTTTGTGGTATGTGTTACGTGCTGCAACCTTGTTATGGCAAAATAGAAAACAAAGTAGAAAAACTGTCCATGTGAGTGCCAAAAGAGACTACTGCAAGTGGTGATGATTAGCTCCTTGTTTTGCCTGCGCCATTGAAAAAGAAGAGATTAAGCCTTTTCTGAGAAATTCAGAATCTGTAGCAGCTGGGAGAGATGCTTTGACTCCTTTTTTAGCTCAAAGACCATCACGAGGAATGGGATTTCTGAATGATTCCTTTCTCTTGACTGGAGGAAACTTTCAGCTCCAACTCTGTCCCTGTCACTTTTTCACTACTCACTGGTGGGGAGACCCCAATATGTTGTTGTGACTGACACCTCATGAATCAGGCAATTCCAAAGACTGTTATGTTTCAATTTGCTAAACCTTATGGACATGAATTTTTAAAGAAGCCATATGCACTAGTGCTATACGTGTTATACATGTTCATTAATTGCCAGACAGCTATTGGCAGTTAAACAGACAATTGAAGGTAGCCTCGTGATCACAGGCCCTGGTTCTCATGGGAAATTTTAAGCACCCTGATACTTGCTGGAAAGACAACACAGCTAGGCACACACAGTCCAGGAGGTACTTGTAGTGCATTGGTGATAACATTTTGATGCACCTGGTGGAGGAGACCCTGTACTCACAAATAAAGAAGGACTAGTTGGGAGTTTGAAGGTTGGGGGCAGTCTTGGCTACACTGAGCATGAAATGGTGTTCAGGATCCTGTGTTAAGGAAGCAGGGCAATAAGTAGGACTGCAACCCTGGACTTCAGGGGAGCTAGCTTTGGCCTCTTCAAGGACCTACTTGGAGGAATCCCATGGGTTAGGGATCTAGAAGGTAGGGGAGTCCAAGAGAGCTGGCTAATATTCAAGCATTGCTTCCTCCACGCTCAAGATAGGTGCATCCCTGTGAGTAAGAAATCAAGCACAGGGGGCAGGACTCCTGCATGGATGAGCAAGGCAAACTCAGAAGAAAGTTTACAGGATGTGGAAAAAGGGCCAGGCTGTTTGGAAGGAGTGTAGGAATGTTGTCAGGTCATGCAGGGATGTGACGAGGTGGGCTAAGATCTGTTTGGAATTAAATCTGGCAAGGGATGTCAAGGACAACAAGGGCTTCTTCATGTACATCAACAGGAAAAGGATGACTAGGGAAAATGTGGGCCTGTTGCTGAATGAGGTGGATGCCCTGGTGACAAAGGACACAGAGAAGGTGGAGTTACTGAATGCCTTCTTTGCTTCAGTCTTCACTGCCAAGGCCAGCCCTCCAGTTTTCCAGCCCCTGGAGGCAAGAAAAGTCTGGAGAAAAGACAACTTGTTCTTGGTCAAGGAGGATCATGTTAGAGATCACTTAAGCAAACTTGATGCCTGTAAATCCATGGGCCCCAGAGGGATGCACCCCCGAGTGCTGAGGGAGCTGGCAGATAATGCTATACCACTCTCCATCATCTTTGAAAGATCATGGAGGACAGGAGAGGAAAGCCAGTGTCACACCATTCTTCAAAAAGGGTAAGAAGGAGGACCCAGGAAACTACAGGCCAGTCAGCCTCACCTCATCACTGGAAAAGTGATGGAACAGCTCATCCTGGAGGTCATCTCTAGGCATGTGGAAGGAAAGGCAGCTATCGGGAGTAGTCAACATGGATTCACCAAGGGGGAATCATGCCTGACCAACACGATAGCCTTCTATGATGGAATGACTGGCTGGATAGATGGGGGGGCAGAGCAGGGGATGTTGTCTACCTTGCCCTCAGCAAGACTTTTGACACTGTCTCCCATAACATCCTCATAGGTAAGCTCAGGCAGTGTGGGTTAGATGAGTGGACAGTAGGTGGACCAAGAACTGGCTGAATGGCAGAGCTCAGAGGGCTGTGATCAGCAGCACAGAGCCAGACTGGAGGCCTGTAGCTCACGGTGTTCCCCAGGGGTTAGTGCTGGGTCCGATCTTGTTCAACTTATTCATCAATGACCTGCATGAAGGAACAGAGTGTACCCTCAGCAAGCTTGCTAATGATACTGAAAGGAGTGGCTGATAACACCAGGAGTTGGCGCTGTCATTCAGGACGATCTGGACAAGCTGGAGAGCTGGGCAAAGAAGAACCTCATGAAATTCATCCAAGGCAAGTGTAAGATCCTGCATCTGGGGAGGAATAACTCCACTCACCAGCACAGGCTGGAGGCTGACCTGCTGGGAGGCAGCTCTGCAGAGAAGGACCTGGGAGTCCTGGAGGACAACAAGTTGCCCATGAGCCAGTAGTGTGCCCTGGTGGCCAAGAGGGCCAATGGGATCCTGGGGTGTATTAGGAGGAACATGGCCAGCAGGTTGAGGGAGGTGATCCTCCCCTTCTACTTGGCCCTGCTGAGGCCGCATCTGGAGTGCTGGGTCCAGTGCTGGGCTCCCCAGTTCAGGGGAGACTGGGAACTACCGGAGAGGGGCCAGCGGAGTCTGCGAAGATGATGAAGGGGCTGGGGCATCTCCCTGGTGAGGAAACGCTGGGAGAGCTGGGCCTATTCAGCCTGGAGAAGAGAAGACTCTAAGGGGATCTTATCAATGTCTACAAATATTTTAAGGGCAAATATCAAGAGGATGGGGCCGGGCTCTTTACAGTGGTGCCCAGCAACAGGACAAGGGGCAACAGCCACAAACTGCAAAATAGGAACTTCCACCTCAATCTGAGGAAGAACTTTTTTACTTTGAGAGTGACAAAGCAGTAGAACAGGCTGCCCAGAGAGGTTGTGGAGTCTCCTTCGCTGCAGACATTCAAAACTCACCTGGACACAATTTTGTGCAACCTGCTCTGGGTGAACCTGCTTTAGCAGGGGTCAGAGGTCCCTTCCAACCCTGACCATTCTGTGATTCTGCTTCTCTCACTTGGTAAAACTGTATTCTGTTCTGTTTCAGGATCAAAAAGCTGAAGAAGCAAGGACATGATGGTGTTTTAAAAAGATGACTAACCAAATGTCAAATGAATATCCAAAGAAGAGAAACATCAGAGTAAGCGTATTGAAATTTGTGTCTCTGCTTAGTGTCATCTAAGGTGGCTTTGAGTTAGGACTAGAAAACCAGCAATAAACTAGATTTCATATTGTTTTTTATTATGCTTTTGTTCTGAAATGCATGTCAATAGGCTCTGTGGTGACCAGTTGGTGACTGAATTGCTCACAGAAAATTTGAAAAATACAATTATGCATTCTACAGAGCCTGCAAAAAATTAATTATTATCCAGAGAAGTACTGTCCTCCTCTTCCATGAGTCCTACAGAGATCTGAAACTTGAGTAGGTCACTCTGAGGAGGACATGGCATGAGAGGGTTAGGAAGGCAAGGTTATTCTTACCCTAAAGTTACAGCAAAATCTAAAGCAGGCATGACATAATGGTCAGTGTCAATTTCCTTTCTGTCTCTTCAAGCCTCCCTCCTGCTCAAGAATGAGGACCATGAACATATTTCAAGAAAACGGATTTACAGGGCTATTCATGTTCCCTCTCATAGCTGGACCTCTGTTGTCAGAATTGGTTCAAGGCTTCTCAGCAGTAATGGAAAAATCAAGCTTTGCTGATCCAAGACTGAAAGCAAAATACTGGAGGTTTTGGGGAATGAGGGAGTCCTTTTCCTCTCTCTTAGTTTTCACCAGGGCAAAATTCGTTATGGTAACAGGAATAGCAGCAGCTACAGAAAAGGAAAGAGGAACAAGGAAAGTGCTGCTAAATTTAGTAGTCCAGAGTAGAGCCATATGCAGCTGATCCACAGCTGTAATATCATTCTCGGTTCTCCAATTACTTTCCAGACTAACTGTGACACCAGTGCTTTGCTACCCTTGAGAACCCAGCCTCCTTTAGGTGCACTCTTTGTTCATTCCTGGTGTCTCTTCAAAGTATCTTCTGCAAAACTTACAAATGTTAGCAGTTTTTTGCACAATACAAAGACAATTGTCTGCCAGGAAAACTCTATCCTCTCTCTCTTGCAATATTTCTGCTCAAGTTCACACTTTAGTACTGCAGGCCCAGCTGAGGAGAACATAACAGCAGCGGTGTTGGGCAGTTTGTGTATCTCCAATATTGCCCCATTGAAGAGTTGCAAAGAATTGCCATTTCCCATGACATTTGGCAGAAAGGTATTGGAGTGTAGCTCTCTTTACTGTAGAATTATAAGGCTGTTGGATTGTTTCAGTAAGTCTTCCTGTAAATATTAAAGTTACTAGAGCTGCCATTGTTTCTTTTTGAACTGTTACCTGCCATCCTTGTAAGTAGTGGTGCATGCATGATATGCAGCATGCAGACACAGTTTGTTTAAATTACAAAATTTGTGTTGTAAGCAGAAAACAGTAGAACTGAATCATAGAAATTAACACTAACACGATTGTAATCTGGAATAACCTACTTCATCCTTTGAGTACTGTTGTAACTATACTCTTCAAATAAGGTTTCCAGGCTCATTTTAATTTATTCCATCAATACAGTTTCAACTGCATCCTTTGGAACATGATACCAGCACGATATGGTTCTCACCCCTTAGATGCTTTCCCTCCTGATCTTATTCCTGTGATTGGTACAACTCCTAGTACTAGCCCTACCTTTTTTTTACTAACCTAGTTACTTTGCTTCAACAGCAAAAGAGCAAATTCAATTTATTGAAATAGACATAGAAAACAAACCATGTGTTTTAACAGCTAATTTAATTTAGATTCTTAATAGGAGATACCTGAAAGATCAAGGGGACAGATAACCCAGGGCCTGGAAAAAAACATCACATTTCTTACAGGCCTGCAAAGAGTAAATAATTTTTAAACTGGTTTTCAAGAAAAGGTTTGGGGATTTTTTTCTGCACTGTTAAGTGGGTGATTCTCTTGACTTGGATAGATTTCCCAGAAAAATGCTGTTTCTTGTTAAAAAGGCAAAGGGTATTTAAGGGGTGATTTCAATTTCTATAGGACCACTTGCTGGTTAATATGTGCATTTAGAATACAAAGGAAAATACTGATTGTATGATGCAAGTTAGACAGTGATGAAAGACCAGTGGGGTTCTTTTAAAACTGCTGACTTTTGTAAAAATGTGTAATGATTTGTGAAAGTTGTGTCAAGGGGTAATATTAAGCAAAGTCTTTCTATCAGACTTTCACCTGTCATTCTTAGGCACCAGTGAAAACCTTGTTTAGTATCTTGCTTTCAATCTGAAAAAGCATTTTCCACCTGTTCTTTTAAGGATGTTGACATAAAAGGTTCTGGTCCTGCTCTGAAGCCCACCAGGCTATGCCTCTCTCTCACACTGAAGTTGTTCAAACAGCAAAAGGGAAAGAAGGGAGGCTTTACAGCCTTACAGCAATTTTAAATACAGCTTGCATGGAGAGTTGTATGGACTTTAAATGTTACTTGTACTGTGACCCAGCTTCATCTCTGTCAGGGTGCTACGAGCTCCCCCTCTCCTTTCAGCAGTTTGCATCTGCCCTCAGCACTACTGTTTTCATCCCTGTCTGTCTCCATTTTCTGTCCTTTCTCTCCCATCTTTTCCATGTGTCCATGCTTCAGTTAAACCACAGCACCCCGCTCTTTACCCTCAATGAAGGCAGACCCAGGCTGCCCTGTAAGGTGCCTGGGTGCAGAAAGATCCTCTTATTTCTCTTCCAGCTTTGGCAAGGTGATCTTCTGTCAGGCACCCTCATTAACCAGGAGAAAGTTGTCATACTGAAGAGGTGTTTGTTTTATTGTGCAAAGTGCAGTAACACAAAAGAGATGTACTAGGAGCCACCCCAAAACCCAGCAGCTAATGACAAAGCTGCATGTGCAGGACAGGGGAGACCACTCCTGAAGCAGTAGCATTAGGGGCTTGAACTTCATCTGATTCTCTAGTGTATCCATGCTCTTACTCATGTACCATAGGTTTTAGACTATTAACACTCCTGCAGTAGCTCTGCATAGCATAGGTCTTTCTCCAGACCTGAGAAATATTTTATTTGTTAAAATTCCTGAGAGGAAATCTAGTTCATTAGAATAACCCCTGACCAACTCAGCTCAGGTCTGCAAAACATTTAAATCTAGCCGGATAAAGAGCTAGTACCAGCCAGAAAGCAACTGGACTTCCTAGGAGGGAAATCTCCTGCAAGAGTCAGTCTGCTCAGGGAGACATTGCTGCTATTTATTCTCATGGTTATAACAGCACCCAGTAAATCCAACAGGAATTGCAGTTGCATTGGCCAGAACAGCTAGTAGTTGAAATAACTAAAGTAAAAAGCGATAGGAGAAATAGGGATGCAAAAAACCAAAGTAATAGAGGTAAGTCAGGCCATTGGTCAGAAGAAAACAGACTTTAAGCAGAGAAATTATTTTGGTAGTTACATAACTGACTAGTCCAGAGACCAGGTAGAAGAATAACCCTCTTCTGACCACAGCCAAATTCTTCACAATCCCGTTGGTGTGACCCAGTTACTTTGGCTCTTTAATAATCTGATTGATAACCATCTGATCAGGGCTGTTGGCACAAGGCTGCAGTGCACATGAGTGTGTTGTGCTGTGTGCAGACCGCTGATCTAGGCAGAGAAAAAAAGGTGCCACTGAAGACTGATGTCAGGCTTTAGTACAATAGTACAATCATATTCCACTGCACCCATTCATGATTCCTCAGAAATATGTGAGAAGTGGGGCTACATGCCTTACATGCATAAATAAGCTCAGCATTTGCTTCCATGCAATTTACAAAGATCATTGGAACTGCTGGCAAAGAGTAAAGTTTTACCTGGGAATGCTGGTATGAAGGGAAGTATAAAGTGTATGTGAGTTTCTTTATTAAAAAAAAAAAAATGTGAGGAAAGAAAATGTACTAAGAATGTCTGTAAATACCATAAATATTTTCTAGATAGTTAATTTCTAGTTTAAAAGAAATATTTCTTATTCAAAAACCATTAGTCAGTGTTTTTGCCCTTTGGTTAGTCACTGCACATCAGGCTGACTGCTAGCTTTCAGCCTTTCCTGATTCGCAACAGATTGAAATAATCAGGTTTTTTTCTGCTTCCAGCCACCTTTACTTTTGTTTTGGTTTGGTTTTTTAACTGATATTTTTTTTCTTTTGGAGTTTAATGCTTATTTGTATTTGGTCCTTGAAAAGCTTTTAATGCCATTAATCCCTCCCCATATTCTCAAGGCTGAGACTCTTACGAACAATTTTAGTCTGCAGTGTTTGGTACCCTGGAATATGCAAAACAAGATTAGCCTTTCAAAAAACTACCCAGTGAATCCTGTCATCGTCATAGTGGATTTTATTATGGTATATCATTAAGATGTGAGAAAAGCTGGCAAACCATTACATTATTACTTGAATTAGCATCCAAGTAGATTTCATTTGCTCCTAAATGCCAATTGTAAAACAAAAAGTCCACTCCTCCTTCTTTGCCTGTAACTAGGCTGTGAATCTCAGCAGGGTAGGACTAAGGAAGGGCCTGTTCAAAGGAATCATACATGCTGTTAAAAACGTGTGAAAGGTTTTGTCTACCCACTGGGAGTCTTAACATAATTATCCTATTTGGGCATTTATAAGAAATGTTACAATGCTACTTTTGAGCAAACTAATTCAGCTCTTTTGTAATTCAGTGCATCAAATGCAAAATGGTTTAGTTTTTTTTCCCCAAAAAGCCTGCATTTTCAGTAATACTGTAAATTTACAATATTATTTTCTCCTCAGTTAAATTATTCCAACAATAAAATTCTGCATATCTGACTTAAAATACACATTTCAATTTAAAAAGAATAATTGGAATTAAGTACATGCTATGACTGACATGAATAGAGACTTTTGTGCTCAAACACCAGAAGCAGTCATAAAACTAGATTTCAGCTCAGATTTCGAAAGTAAGTCTTGCCTTTGGGTACTTCCACTTTTGGAGGTGTTGGAAGCTTGGAGGCTTTTCTTGTAGTGCGGTGTAGGAATCTTAATTGCTGAAGTAATTCTGAAAATCCCACCTCTAGTCACCAGTCAAAAAGCAAGCAAGGAAACAAGCAAGCAAGCAAAAAACTACCTTAAAGAAATAGTAAGCATTACTTGGAATTTTAATCTAGGAAATACAATTCTCACTGGTATTGCAGAAGTATTTAAGGAACAATTTCCAGTGAGTGGTTTAATTTTGCTGGCTTGTTCATCAATAACAGAGTTCAGTGCTTTCACACTGTATCTTACCATCTGATAGTAATTAAACTGCTTTACATAGCAGTCTCTAAGATGTTACGATACTACTCTCAGAGGCTGAAACAAGGCAGTTCTGGAATAAAATTTTAACTCTGACATAAAGCATTAATGGAGGCAGAGAGCTTTTCTCTTGTGTTTCTCGTACATCTCCCGAAAGACCTTGGATTACCAACTGAAAATTAAATCGTTAGTGAGATTGTTTAACTTTCATTGAGTCTGTTTTAGTAGATGTGTTGTTTAAATAATAATAAAAAAGCGATGTGATTAGATTCCCTAACATTAAACCTTTTCTACTTTATTTCATTCTTGCTAGAATTATCTTGAAAAGAAAAAATGCAGCGCTCTGAACTCCCAAGTCTATTCCTGTATGTGCAGATGTCATTTTACTGCCCTTAGTAACTGCTACTTCTGCCAGAATCCCACCTCATTCAGGGCATGACTGGGCCATTAAAATGGTGTCTCTGAAAATCCTCATTTCTTCCAGAAACCGCATATTTGAAAGATCACATGTGCTATCTAGCATCATGTCTCCTCCTACTTTGTGGGACAATGAAGGAGAGATGAAGAATCCGTCCCTGTTCTGTGTCTCCAGTCTACTTGGTGCATAAGGAAATCAAAGAAATATCAGTGTCCATGCCTAGCAAAATGCAGTGCAATGGTGAGACCAAACTGAAGCCAACCACCAGCAGACACCATGGTATGCTGTACACTTGTGACTTTGCCATGACATTGCCCACTCCTCCATCTCTCATGATGGTCCTGCAGAAGCTGGCGGGGGAAGGGGGGGGGGGGGGCACAGGGTGCGTTTGGGGTGAGCAAGGGGTCTGGGATGTCCCCAGTGTGGTGCTCATGCTCTGCCCTGGGATGTGGGAAAACTGAACCTAGAACCAAGATGGTCTCTGGTGGTTTGCCAGAAAAAAAGGACAAAGGGGAGTCTCTCCAGGCTCTTTGCCTCACACTGGCCCAGGCTTTCACTGCTGTTTTGGCAATATGTGAGCTGAAACTGAGCGCTCTCATCTCTCATCAGTGCCAGCCTGATGAAGCAGGGGCTGGAAGATGTGAACCCAAGAGTCAGAGGCCTGTGTGCTGAATAGCATAGGCAGACCCATCTCAGCATGGACAAAGTAGCGGTGACACTTTGCATGGAGTTGGAGCTTGGGCCACAGCAGCAAATGTCCATACAGAGAGGACCTAAGGACCCTTTTAGCCCCTGCTGTAGGCAGCAAAGACAAAAGAGATGACAGATGACTGTCATGCGATAGTCAATTCACTTCTGAGTGCTTTGCGTCAGCATATTGAGGCCTGGCACTGAGCCTGACTTGATTCACTCAGCTCAGTGCAAGCACAGGCTGGGGAATTGTCGTGTGTGGTAGTAAAAAGGGTTAGATGCAAAATCAGCATCAGTGTTTGGCTGATCAAGTAGTAGAACCTGGATCCTCCTCACCTCTAGCTGTGTGCTAGGCACTAGAGCTGCTTATGCCTCCAGGGTCTCAAAATGCTGTAGTTGCTGCAGGACCTGTGGCTCAGCTTCCCATGGCACTCACCGACTTGGACAACCTAAGTTCATACTGGAGAATGTACAGGATCTCGATCCTTCAAGAGGTTCAATTTTTTTTCTGCAAGGTTTTTAGAGCCATTAACCCCCACAGCTGACTTTTTTCCTTCTACAATGTAGGAATAAGAGGAATGTTTAATGTCCAGATTAATTTTTAATTATGATCTCTATGTCTGTATGTACCTAATCAGATATCCTCAAATGCTGTACAGAAATAACTGAGTGAGGACATAAAGGTTACCCAGATAAAGATGGGCTATTGCATAAGAAGTCAGACTTGGGAGAAGGTTAACAGTATTATTTAAATGTCATCCAAGTTAAGTAAGACATAATAATGGCTGCAATGTAGTGACATTCACGCACCTTTCAATTTTTGTAAAAGATACGTAACTCATACAGGAAAACTGAGCCTATTATTTCAATGATGATCAGATTAAATTTCACAGGACCTCATTCAACACAGAGTTGGATAAAAATGTTTGTCCTCAGATGATGCTGGAAAACTTCAGGACAGTAACACTGTCCTTCATTCCACCTGCCCTTGCCTTCTTCAGGGCCAGGTTGGGAACTGAAGACTTCATCTGCATCAGACAATATCGTCAATAGCTGTTAACCCTTGGCCTTCCCAGGAATCCACTGGTGTCTTATTAGTAGGTATTACAATGACAGTTCTTCCATAGGGAGCTAAGAAGATATTAGAATACAGTTTCCCTTTCCCGTGAGTGTGATAAGCAGTATATATAAATATATATTTATTTATATATGTATGCATTCATATATGTGCATATATACATATATGAATTTGAAGAACTGGGAGCAATAATTAACATAACTGGTTATTGATTTTCCCTGTGTTTTAGGTAATTGCATTAGTCTTTATGAAGGGCTTGAGATCTTTGCTTTGTTCTAAGGCATAAAAACGGTCTGCATTTTGAATGAGCTAGAGCAGAAAGATTAAAGGATCAGAAGTAAACCGTGGTAACACTAACATGCAGGGATCTCCCTTCTACTCCCACTTCTTTTCCAGCTAGCTTCACTACTGACTATGGGATACATGCAGAAACCTTTCCAATAGCTTAAACAAACACATGGCAATGAAATATTTTTGGCAGGAATTCATGAAAGAGTCTCTGGTTTTAAATAATGTGTTAGCATTGCTTAGGTAGGTTGCATGTCCACAACAGTGTATAGGAAATAGGTGGCTGAAAGGGTTCACGGTGTACTTGATGCCAAGATGCTGTTTTTTCTTTGCATGAATATTCTACTCCATAGAAAGTGCTCTAATTTTTTTTTAGTAACTTCATTTTATTTCTGTAACTCTGACTACATCTAGTGCTTGTATGGTTTAAAAATGTATGCGTATGGTCCTGGGATTGCCTGCAACTGCCTGGATCAAAACACAGTCAGTTTCCCAGCAGCTAAACAGTTTTTAATTAATGCATTTGAGCAGCATCTGCTGACAGTTCCTCCTTTGCCATTTAAAGTTATGTGTATGTTATTGCAAAAACACTCTCCTTGCTGTACATTAGTCAACAGTGATTTATGAAGGATGTGAATGTCTGTGCCAAATACACAGCTCCAGATTACAACTGCCACAAAGTTTATGCATACTCAAATTCAGGAGTTTGGGATCTGGCAGTGCGTTTCTTTGACTCTAATCATTGGCAGATAAAACTGGAGACATTAAGCTTCTCTGACCGTGGGTCATTTGGGGTGATTCCCCACAGGCAGCCGGGCTGGCAGAGAATTGCAGTGCCGGCCAGCTCCGCTCTTCAGGAGGGGCTTGGCGCAGGAGCGCTGGCTGCGAGTGGCAGGACGCTCCTGCACTTCCGGCAAGTCCCCACACGGTGGCAGTGGCAGCTCACCTGGCAAACGTCGTCATCCGGCTGCAGGTGGAAGAAACCTGCAATTTTAAATCTGAAATTGTCCTATTAACTAGCTATGGGGTTGTGGAAAGCATGCATGGGAGCTGCCCTCTAAAACCTTCCTCTCTGTGCCGTCTGGACACTCCAGCTTCCCCTTGCAGGTACTTAATGCTGACACCGCTTTTCTAGGGTCAATTTTGGTTTCAAAAATGAAATGTTATTGCTTTCTATACAGCGCCAAATTTTCCTTTCTCCTTGTTAGTTTTTTTTTTTTTAAACTTTAGCTGTTTTCTTACCATTTGCTTCATTGCTTTATGAATAATGCCTGCAAGCAACCTGGAAAAGAAGTGAGAAAAGAAACAACTTCTGTAAAGTTTCTAGCAGAGGAAGGGAAATTTACATGTAATCTTCTAAAAGCTGGGACGTGCAGGAGGCATAAATGCCTTGAATGTAGTCTCAAAAGACCTCACATCAATAGGAGCTGGCATCAATTCACTGCTTTTCAATGTTGCTGTGTACTGATGCTGTGGCATGAAGCAAACATTGCATGTTGGCAATCTTGCATGCTAAGTGTATTTTCTGGGTCTGTCTACAGCCATCCCTCTATGGTGAAGATCTTAAGTCTTGAGAACATACAAATTCCTTTTCTGTATCTTTCTCAGCAGCAGGAAGAGAAGGATTGATGATGAAAGAGAAAAAGAAAGTCCCTAGGAAGTAAAACTGGAGCTCCTAAGAGACTTCCCTTTGGACTTTATGACCTTAAACGACAGGCCTGGTTTTGACTAATGTACTGAGAGGACAGTTTGAGAGTAGATTGTGAAATTTACAACATTTTCTTGTGCTATATAAAGTGCCAGTCAAAAAAGATCAAAAATTTCTACATCTTTCCTTGGAGTGGGAATTGCTTCATCCTTTTCCTGCATTTCCTCTTCTTTATGTAGTCCTTATCTTAAGGAAATAAGCATTGGTCTGTATCTTACCCAGAAAGATCTCCTTGACCTCTGGTACACTTGTGAGAGAAGGTGGTTGGGCCTTGCAGTTGGGTTCTTTATACCTATGAAGTCACCAAGAGCAGAATCTGGACCTGGTAGGGGTTTTGTACCAGCTTTGCCCTGTTGTCCCCTGCGCCATCTCTCCTCCGAAAGATGGGTGTCACGTTAAGAAGAAGGGTTTCCTCAGACCCTTTATATTTGATCAGCCTGTCAGTTTCCCAAGAAAGACAAGACCCTTGTGTCCGACCAGCCTGTCCACTACCTGCGCTTTGGCAGCCCGTTGTATCAGAGGGTGGCTCGGCTAAACTATTCAGGGACCTCTGCTGACAGCGTCACTGAGTCAAATCCCTTACAACAACTACTCAAATCTCCAGAGTTATACAAAATGAACTTCAGCTAAAGATTTTTATTATACAAAATGCAAGTCTGTGACAGAATAAGGTTCAAAGATTGCCAGAGATAATACACTGACTGCAAAGCAAGCTTAAAACGATCCACTTAACAGCTAGTGTGAGTCATAGAATAAAGTTCTTACCCAGTAGGCGTCCCTATGGGGGAGAAGACAGGTTCAGCCCAGTGACTGATCCCAGAAGTTATGATGGAGTCTTCCCTAACTTCTCGCCTCATTTGTTTGCTTGTTACACTTCATAGCACATTGCATATTCATTTGTCGTACACAGGATTGGTTACAAATTTCTCGTTTCTAAAGCAAATCAGTACACATCCTCAGATAGCTCTGCTGAAAGTTTTCACTACGCATGCTCTCCAAGGTGGGGTTGCCCTCTTTCAGGGGGGTTATTTGAGTCAGAGGTTGCAATCTCCCACTACCACAATTACCCTTGTCCTACTTTCAACTAATTTTCTGTTGATGTATGGGGGTTGTTACACCTTATCAGCTTGTCTTCTCTTGAGGTCAGAACTTCCTTGCTTGAATATTAGATAACGGTGTTCTTTTCACCATCTGTTCTTTGTCACTCATCCTTCCCAAGGCTGACTCCCTTGATTAGAAGTCCCTTCATTTGTAACAAGTTTAGAGAGTGCATCAGCTTGACCTAACTTTGTGCACAGATGTGTTTAACATATAGTTAAACACTAAATCAGAGTATGGTAATTCAGAAGTTTAGACAACATGACCCCACCCCTGCCCCTTTGGATTTATTTCAGCCCAGCACTAGTCTATTTTCTTTACATTTAAGTGGAGCTTGAGTGACTAGTCATACATATTTTTGTTACTGATTGGTATCACGTGCCCAGTGAGGTGTAGCAGTACCTTGGAGGCAGGTAGCGTTGGGATGGAGGTGTGTGTGTTAGTATTGCAATGAGATTCTTTCATCTGTGGAAAGTAATTTCACCACAATTGTTGGCTCAGCAGTGGACATCTCATTATTCTTCATGTGACAACTACTATGCTGTTTACCAGCTGTGTGGTGCCATCAAATTCCCTTTCCTGCCAGGGAGTACAACAGAGCCTGGCCATGGTGTCTCCACTCCGCTCCATCCTCTGATGCTCCTATGGCAGGTGCTGAGAAGGCAAGATGTGTTGCTTGGGGAGCCATGGTAAAGTAAATTCTGTGCATGCCAACCATCCTGAAAACGATAGCTGTATTTCATCCTAAACAGCCTTCTGTAGTAATACTACGCTTCTATTAGGTCCCAGTGTTCTCTAATTCCACACACACACACACACACACACACACAAAGTAATTTTTTCACAATGGGTTAATGCTCTTGTCTCCTTATTCCAGCCACTTAGCCCTCCATCAGGAAGGTGAGGATGTGTTTCCATCCATCCTGCTGGGCCCACTGCCATATGAGCTCTTGAGAGGGTCGTTCTTCTTCCACATGGTGGCAATGATAGAGGGAAAAGGGGGAGACCAACAGGGATGGTGAAAGAGGGGAAAGAGGAAAGATCAAACACTTGAACAAAAATGAGTACAAAGAAATGCCACCATCAAAACAATACTGCGACACAACAGAGAGACCAAAAAGAACCTTTGTTCTTGCTAGATTTTTGGTATCCTTCCTGTGGTTTAATTTTACATGAAATATTCATGTGCCTAGTAATGTGACTTATTGGTGGCTAAGGAGCTATTTTTCCTTCCAGGAGAGTCCTTCATGGATTAAGAACTTGAAAATATTTCTAAACTGCTAAAAAAAAAAAAAAAAAAAAAAAGAAAGGTTGCATCAATCAAACTGTTCTGATTTTAAAATGTTTTTCCATTGCATTTTTTTTCCCCAGTGTTAATATGCTGAAATGTGCAGACAAGAAGTCACAGGAAAATAAACTATTTCCTTTTAGATAAGAGATCATAAGAAAATAAAATATTTCTTTTTGAAAATGAGATACTGGGACATATAAACAGGGGCCAGTCTGTGTGTAGTTTTTTGTTTTTTGTTTTAAATCCCTATATTATCTAAAGACTCATTAAAAGTCATCTTTTCCCATCACCAATTCTGTCAACTCTATTAAAAATGATTTGGCAGCAAATACCTGCCCAGCTCTACTTAATTATCACCATGAGTCAGTTTAAGATTCCCCTGTATTTTTTACGCACATAGAACATTAAGAAGCATGGTTATTTCTGGCACCTCTCTGAGGGGGACGTGCAGCACTTTCAGAGTACCCTCCTCTGCTGAGCGCCTTGGTGCCATGCGGAATCACAACGTCAGGTTTGGTTTGTTTGGCTGGCAGGCTGATGGGTGATATCTTTTCACCTACAGCATGTGTCTGCTTTATAGAGACATATTAGTACTTGATAAATGTGGAAGTCCCTGGACTCAGATTTAGAGAGCAGCTGACAAGAGGGGAAGCGCATTTAAACAGCTGTTGTGATTTAATGAACATCAGGCAGTTGAGCCGCTGCTGGATGGGATAAAGCAAAACTTTTATATTAAAAGTCATTGTGAACATCTTGCATTGAGTTAAGAAAAGCCAGCTGATTATTATATCCTCTTTTTAGATTCATATTTTACCTTCTCAGGAATGTTTTTTGGGATTATGTTGTCTTGCTGTGCCCTGTGGAGTTATCCGGGATTAAAGGGGGAGACTGAGTCACTTCCCCACGTCACCCAACCTAAGGGTCAATAAGAATCTCACTCCTTGAACTCTCAGGGGAACAGGTTTGCCTCCAAAAAGGGGAGTGAGGAAACAACCTTGCAACTTTCTGCACTGGACCGCTGGCCGTGTCTGCTGTTCTGGGGAAGAATACCACCGTCTTTACTAAAGCAAAGCCAGCCTTAATCTGAAGCTTTGAGGTACATTTTTTCCCTTTAACTCATGTACAGCCACACAGGAGGCAACTGCTCTGCTCCTTCCCCAGCTATGGGAGAAACTAAACAATATTGGTGTCAATACTTCTGTTTGAGAGGCACTAAAGTAGCGCAGTGGTTGGCTGGATTAATACCTGGATCATTAATTTCATTACTCGTATAAATTATGGTGTCAGTAAACTGAAATGCACAAACATACTATAGTTAAGCAGAGGGCAGGAAATAATAATAATAATAATAATAATAATAATAATAATAATAATAATAGGGTAGCTCAAAACCTGATGCAAGCTGTCAACTCTGGCCGAAGACACATGGGAAGTGACAAGCCTCTGGCTGCCCAGCCCAAGAGACTGGACCCTGCTCCCAGGTCGGCTGCCTGCCTGACCCCGAGGGAGGCTGAGTGCATGTCCAGGCTGTGGGTACTGCCCTGGCATGACTGCTCAGAAAGTCTGGAAAAAAATTCAAAAGAAATAAAACCAAAAGTCAATCGAAACAGTAAAGAAGTGTGTCTGATAAGCATGGAACAGGTTTCCACCATCAAAATGACGCATTCAAACCCCATCCCAGTCCTGAAGAGCCCCTGCAGAGGCGAATGTCACCGTTTCCTCGCTGATGTCTGAGGCAGCATCTCTGCACTGAAATTACAGCTCTCAATGTATGCCAGTCCATCTTCAGGGAAATTTCAAGGGATTGGTTGTAACAGCTCTTAATAAATTTTAATCCACCTATTATCGTGGAAATTAATTAAGAGATTACAAAAACTGCAGTGTTTAGGGGTGTTAACTTGAATAGTTTCCAGCATGAATTCATGCTCAGTCTACCTAAGAAAACCAGTGGTAGTGGTGCCTCATTGTGTCTTGTGAAAAAAAAGTACTCAGTATTAAACAGTTGGGAGGTTTTAATGATAAAAAAGAGTAGTAAATACATAATCTCCAGCATGTCTGCATGTACCACTTGAAATGTCTTGAATTACCATTGTGTTGAATTTAGCTTTGAAAGTGAAGATAACGTTGTTTGGTTTGGAGTCATTATGAGAGAGATGTACGTAGAATCACTCTACCTATCAATTCACATTTGATGTCATATAAGAAAAGTAAAATAATCTATAATGTATTTCTACCTAATTAGCCTTTAAAAATATCACGTGATTTTAAAGAAGAAAGTGCTTTTAGATTAAAACTATACACAAATCTCTGCAACTTTTACTACATGAGTTACAGAGTACACAAAGGTAACTTTCTTCTATACTGAGATACCGGAGACCCTGGCTATGTGCCCTGGCTGGGATGTGACCCCACACCTGAATGGGAGTTGGGTGAACCTCCAAAGTGCCTCTCCCATGGGGGGATTATGTGTGCCATGAGGGCTCCAGAGTGCTCTGCAGTCAGGTGCCTGATCTAAAGGACTGGCAGATCATTAGCCAGTCTTTACACTACAGCTGATCTTTTTAATACCACTGTGACAAGGAAGTATTATCTGGTGGGAAGTCTACCACTAGGATAAATCAGTAGAATTTTGCTTTAATCTCATTTTATATTCTGTAAGGACTGTGCAACATTCAAGGCTGAAGATATATTTATTTAAATGAAATATATGCACAACCTTACAGTGATTGCCAGGAAGCCAGTGCAACCCACAGATTAGTGTTATAACTCAAAGGTAGTTTGGGCTATTTAAAGAGGAAAATACTTGAAAGGTCTCAAGTTTTACTTTGATGCTTTCAAAAGGAAATTTCAGAAATGTGTCTGAAGAGGCAGAGGAGGGAAAGGAGGTGAAAAGATTATTTAGACACCTAAACCCCTTTATTTACAGTGAAATGAAATGGTTCATTTGATTTGAAGTCTCTTCCCATTCAGCAGATGGATGGGAAGGTGGGAGATGTAAGTGGTTTAGCTGATAAGAAATCTTCTATTGAGTGAGTGGGTGGAAAAACTGGTCAGAGAACTAAGAAATCTATTATGTTTCTACAGCTTTTGCTATTGTGAATGCTGCCAGTCTACTTGATGGAAATATGGAAATGATGAAGTACAAGGTATTTGCATACATATAGATAATGTTATGTTGTACTCAGGCTTTAACATGTACCTTAAAATATATACAGTCACTTTACAGGAGTGAGAAACAGTAAATTTTAAAGAGCATCTAAATAAACTTTGAATTTTTAATTCAGGTAACAAAGCAAATAGGTAAGAATTTGTTTAAGTCTCTAAGCACAGACTTAAATCTAACCTTACAGGTTAATGCCAAGAAGCTAAAGGTTTTATAGCTTGTATGCAATCTAAATGTTTGCAAAACCTCAGTCATCTTACTGCTTTAGGAGCAACAGTCAGTTACAAAGTGGTAAGGATTAAAATATTCATTTGAAAATAGAAATTACTGCTTGTACAAGGAAAAGTCTTTTGAGACTACTATGTTCCTTTCAGAAATAAGTAAACTATTACTAAACTCAGTTTAAATTTGGCCTCTAGTTCCAATGAACAAGAAAATTGAAAAATATTTGAAAAATCCAAATTTCTATCTTTCAACTGAGTTTAAAGTCAAATTCAGCTAAATTTAACACAGACAAATTACAGAAGAAAAACATTTTGTCCTGTTACATTTAACCTAAGTGATAGTATCCAGGTTTATGGTTTACTAAAAATTCAGTCTTTTTTGGAAAGAAAGAGTTATCCTGAATAAGTTGCTAGGAACTGAGTCTTGTTTAAGAAACTGAATTAAAACTCATTTACTGATAGGGCCACTAGGAGGCAAATCAGCTTGGTGCAGTGGTTCAGTTCAGAGGGGGAAAAAAAAGGAAGTTAAAAACTTTAAAATAGAGAGATGAGGGGAGAACGAAACAATTAAAAATAAATAGTCTGGTGATATACTTCTGATCGTTTACTGTTCACTAATATTTACCTGTGTCTGACAGTACTTTTTGCTCAGCTGTTTGCTTTATTATAGGCATCATTCTGTACCTTAGAAAAAGGTGTCAACTTTTGTACAGTGAAAGAAAAAGTGGGTAAACACAAGAGGGAATATAATGCAAGTGTAAAATGGCCTTGTTCTGTGTAAGGAATAGCAGTTTGAGCACACTAGCTGCCTGGTCATTGTCAAGTGGTATGTGGCTACCACCCAGATGCAGGCTTAGACAAGCGCATGTTTATTTCAAACAGTTGGTTTGAAGGGAGATACAAATTTAATAGCACCTGACATATTCTGTGTGCTTTCGTATATAGGAATAGAACTGAGATTACAATTTTGAAAGCCTAGTTCATCTGGGATCATCTAGGAACTTGCAGTTTAGATATTTGTATGTAATCAAACTGCTTATCTTCATGCAAGGTAATCACAAATATTTAAAAAAAGAAAGAACCATGTTATTGTTCTGATATAAACCTAAGCACCTACGCAGTTTGACAATTGGCTGAAGTTTTTATTCATAACAGGAAAATATGGAAAACAGTAGGTTGATAATGTGTAAAATACCTAGTTCCTGATTAGTTGGAATTGCTAACTCAAAAATAAGAGCTATAGCACTATGTAGTCTTTTATACTTACCCCTGGAACCATACAGTTCTACATATGATTTCAGAAATTAACACATTTTTACAGTGCACCTATTCTCTAAATGAATGGAAATCTTAGTCATTTCACTCAGTAACTGGTTTCACAGTATGGCTGTAATATGCCAGGAATTTCACAAAATACTTGAATAATGTAGGCATTTCTTGCAATGACCAAATAGAGCAGTCAAACAGCGTGATAGAATACTTGTTGTGCCAATCATTGTGCTGAGTGATTGAAACTCTGTCATTTCATGGAACAGGTGACATATGATAAGGTGCATATTTAGCTTCACTCCTTTGCAGTTTGTATCTCAGGGTGCACCCACTGAAGTTTATGGTTGCTTAAGGCCAGATTTGCTGAGCTCTGATTCGGTTTCATGGCCCTATTCCCAGCCTTCTGACACTTCCAAGAACACATGGGGAGAGGGGAGCTGCTTCATCTGCATCCTACTGCTACCACATCAAGTGGTTAGTTTTCAGTTGGATTAGCTCCCTTACCCAGCTCAACTGTACAAGTCCAAGTTCCAGGCAAGGGAGGCAGGGGATGCAAACAAGGGGAAGGAGAATTGCAGTGTTCAGGTAGGGTCAGGACGCGAGGAATCTGCACTTCTGCCTCCATCCAAAGGGGAGCTTCAAACGTCTGAGAAAACAATGCTCGGTCTGGATGAAACATCCAGAGATGAGCAGACCTTTATGGCTTTGCCACCTGTCTGAAAAAAACAGCAGCCCAGGCCTTCTAGGCCCCTGTACAAAAAATTGTCCAAACCATTTGTCCATGTTTGTTTGCAGTGTAAGGTTCTGAATTTGTTCTTGTGGCAAGCATATGGTAGAGATAATATCTGGGACAGGAGAGGATGCTTGCAAAAAATAAATGTTGCTTTTCTCAGATGGCTTAGGTGTTTTGTTTGTTCATTCCAGCATGAAACAACTAACAAAAGCCACTTACCATTTTCTTATTTTCCTCCATCTCTTAATTATATGAAAACATCAGCATCTTATGTAGTCTTAAATTAGCATAATCCAAGTACAAAGTTCAGCCTGGGCAAGGACACAAGGATATTGATTACCTGTCCTTTCCACCAGAGTCAAAAATCACTTCTGTGCTGCGTTTATTAATATATGTTCATAGCTATGACATTGAAATCTATCACTGTGATCGACCTTTATTTTCAGGCAGTCAATAGCCATTGACCCATGCAGATTAATTACCATAGTGGATTTTACAATTGCTTGCTCAGACTCATGTATCAATAGCTGACCTACTGAGCACTTACTCTTTTTTTTTTTTTTCGCTTCCCTTTTGCTTACCAACCATACTGTGCACACACATTCATGCAAATATATAAATAAGAAGCATGTCGCAAATCACTTGGTGTTCTCTGCTTGCACAGGGACACATGGTACCTTTCTTATTTCTACCTTTTGGTGTCAGCAAAACACCCATTTTGCTAAGCTGAGAGGGCAACAGCAGGAATAGTGTTCCCAATAGATGGTACTTCAGACAAGGTATATTTAACATGGGTACAAAAGATGTCTCTCAGATTTTTTAGATCCCAGTAAAATCTTCCTGAGTGATCATAGACCATAACTTGGACTGCTACGTTTTGTTCTTGATTTGAATCTAAACATGCCAATGTTTAGATGAGACAATAAATAGATTGTTGCCTCTGTCCTACAGAAGACCTAGAGATCTCCTCCAAATATGGGGTCTGAATCTGGCGTTTCCCATAGATTTCAAGGGTTCAGAAACAAAATCTTAGTTTGAACCAGTTGTAATAATTTGAATAACAAATTATCTGATTTGAAAAATTGAATAGTTTCTTAGATTGCCTTCCAATTTTCTCTGTTACATTAAAAAAACCCCTAACTGCCAAGGAAGAAATGAATAGCAAAAATGATGTGTCAGTTTGTTTGTGTCCTTTGTGTATTTGATTTGAAAAGGGCATGATTTTTAGGCAACTTCAAAACCGTTTTCCATTGTTGTTTCAGGAGACAAAGAGGGAGTCTTAGCAAGCAGGTGGCCTGGTTGTTAGCGTGGAGCAACATGTAAGTTCAGGGAGGCAGTTTCAATGTGTGTCTTGTGCCATTGAGCCAGAAAATCTCTGAGATTCAGTTTTAGCTTGTTCCCCCTAAAGTTACTGTTTGGAGGCAGAATGTGAATTAAGTATTGTGCTTGTTGTGTCTGATGTGATTATTGTTAAATGACAGGATTCTATAGAGGGTTTTGTGAGTTATTCACATCTTTTTTTCAGTTCCACATAAAAGTAATAGATTAAAGCCAAAAGATTCTTTTGACAGAAATGCCAGATAGACTGTGACTACATTGTTTTGCCCTTCTTTTATTTTTAACTCTCCTCCCTGATATCCACAGTGGCTGTATTTACATTAGTGGTTTTTTTTAAAGCAGAAATATGTTTTTGAAGCTAAGCTTCTGTCTGTCAGGGACCCAGTGTACCGATTGACGATAATGGCCCTGATTCTCACCTGGGGCCTCCACCCAGGTCTGCACCCGAGCCTAGGAGCCTTATTTCAGTTCAGCAAGGGGCCAGCAGTCCTGGCTTAAACTTTAGTTTAGGTGTGCCTGCCTTTGCTTCCTGGATAGACCTTTAACTTACATTTCAGCCCTGTTGCCAGTCCTGTCCTCAGCCCTATCCTGCTGGACACTAGCAAAAGGATTCTCTATGAAAAAAAAAAAAAAAGAAAAAAGAAAAAAGAAAAACAAAAAGTTCTTCAGAAGCAGAGGACTTGGTGGGGAAGTCAGAAGGCTGTTAATCTTATGATGGCCACTGGGTGCAAGAAGACTGGTGAGCGATGCTGGGAGATCAAGGAGGTGAGGGTCATGCTTCTGAAGCATCTGGGAGCTTCCTGTGGAAATGTTTTTAAATGTTTTCACGAGGAAGGATGTGTGTAGGGCTTCTTGTGGTATTAGTGCATTGGACTCAGAGGAAAGATGACGTATACTGCTGGTCTGCTGACTGTGAGGGCTGTTATGCTTTCTAAGCTGTTCTGCTGGGAATCCAAGAGTAGTTGCCTGCATGGTGACTAACCAAGTCAAAACCTACCTGACCAATTCCACTTTGTACTCTTAGTCCCTGCTACAATGTCAGCTGCACGTGCAGCTTTACCATCGTGGTAGAGCCCTCCTAAGCTTTTCTGCCACAATCGTGCTCTGCATCCTTTCTCCCTTGTCTGAGTGGGTGGTGGCTAATAAGCTGGTGGCATGGTCATGCTCCGCAAAACAGTACTGCTGGTCCCAGCTCTGGCCCTCAGGCAGTAAGAGCGACAAGGTAGTGGGATGCAAGAGAAACTAGGACTGAGAGGGTGACCTGAGTGGTAGGTGTTAGGAGGCATGGACCACACACAACAGCAGCCATTCTCCTAAATGCAGGTAGGGGCTCCTGAAACTTCAGAAGGGGACAGCAAAGTCAGGGGACTGCCACAGCCAACTGTGGGTGCAAACTCCGGGCTATCTCGCATCCTAATGGTTCCACTCCAGGCTCATCTTCTGGGCCCAAAACATATATCTGGTGAACAGCAGCTCCACAACAAGGACCTCCAGAGGGTCATGCTCTTTGTCTTTTTCCTTGGAGAAAGGGAGGCATTGCATGTCAGGCATTAATTCATTGAAAGAGTCCTGTAGTAGTTGCTGCAGCCACAGAATAAAGGCCACCCTTCCTTAATAGGTGCCTTTATAGCACCTTGTATCCAGCATAGGCCCAATTCAGAGTGAGGAGGTGGGAATGTTTCCTCAGTGAAGTGAACATCAACAGCACTGTGGGTCTGAAGTGAGTTTTCCTTAGTGTAAACAAGCAAGAGGTAGAGTGGAGGACTTCAAATCCTGTCATCTTTTGTTGCATATGAAAGATAGAGAAGAAAGAATATCTGTAAATCAGGACCATTTCTAACTCATCTTTGCTGAGGTCCCTCTAAGTTTGGAATCTGACTATTCGACAGACAGTAGCTATCTGAAAACCTGCTCACCTATTTGTGCAAAGAAGCAGAGTAAAAGTTAGGGGGAAAAAAAAAAGAAAAAAAAAGAACATTAAGTGTTGATTCAATTAAGCAATTCTGATAAGAAGGCAAAGACCACCAAGGTAAAAAAAAATAGTAGTTGTGTTTATTATTGCACAAAACCATTATATGATGGTACAGAATCCTAAGTTTTTGATGTTTGTGTTTGTCAGTGGGACTGTGAAGGAGGATAATTGTACTTGCAGTAGGCAAGGCAACGAATAGCAACAAATTGTCTTACTTTGTTAGGGTTTCTTTTTAATGCTGCAACCTACAGTATTTTAGTACTTTATTTGCAAAAATCAATGGAAACTTACACAGTCAACTTTATAATATATGCTGATGTCTTTGGGGGATAAAACCCTCTGCTTGTTCTCTTGTTTTCCTTGTCACAGTCCTCTATCTGTCTCATCTCCCACCATGTTCAGTGTTAGAGGCAATTATGTCAGAAGTTTAATTCCTTCCACTTTGGAATGAACACAAACTAACACCATATTTTTTTGAGTTTTGTCATGCAAAATATCTTGGTGAATTATTCTCATTGTATGGATTACTTTTAGATTACACACCTGCGTAAGTCACAGTTCATGACATACCAATCCATTAAATAAATCACGAAATACTATTATGCTTGTTCGAGTGCCTTATGTAATTAAGTAATGAAGCCTTTTGGTAATTAGCATAGCGGTGTCTATTTTCCCCCCTTGACAAAACCCAAGTGAAAATTGTCCTTTCAGTGAGTATTTGGGGTAGGAAATAACCATGTTGGTATGAAGTAAACGTGATAAGGTGATGAGCACAGTACAAGTCACAGTTGGTTTTATACTTAAGTATCTGTGGAGGAAATCGGTCAGCTATTTGCTTAGCCTAGGAGCTAAGGTATCCTAGCAGGGTATGAGCAAACACTGCTGTCCTGTCACATGTACTGTGCCACCTCAAGAGGTCGCAAGCGATCAGGACCTCCATTCTTGCTTCATCTGAGACTTGTTTCTAGTAGTTGAGTACATCCGTGCAAGATCCTGTCTCAAAGCAGGTCTGAAAGGCAGAGCAAAAGAGAACCAATTTAGAGAAAAGAACATTTCCTACAGGTTCACCACTGTGCCAATTGCTTTTGTCTGTATCGGGTTTTCTTTGGAGATTTCCTATAAATGAAATAAACAAAATTCATTCTCACCACTAACTTAATATAATTCAAGATGTGTCTATTGCAAAGAGTATAAAGTACAATTGAGTGTTCTAATCATAGTAAGTACTGTATAATTAGTCTTCCAAATGAATGTTTCCACTCTCAGGATGACTAAATAACTTGTTGAGTAAAATTCTTAATTTACATAACTAAAAGCCAATAACAGCTTCATCTCCCTTCATCTGATTATATTCTGGTTTTATATCCACGTTTCATTGGCCACCTGCCACTCTCTAAAGGATAGGAGGTAATTAGAAGCAGTGATAGTGCACCATTGTTATACTTTTTACAGCACAGATGCAGTTGTGTGCTATTATCATATCTGATACAATTTCGTGGATAATATCATTATGTCTCTGCTGCCCATAAATTTAATTGGAAACGTGAATCAATTGAAAATGTGTTTTAATCTCTGCTTCATAATACATTTTGCCTAACATAATGGTACTTCAAAGTTTTAAAATATTTTACACTGTGGGCACACAGCAAATCCTACATTGCCTCTAACTGTTCTGTATATGCATGTATTTGCACAGAAATCTTTTCACTGTGGTAAAATAATGTACTGTACAAAATACCATTGAAAGTATACTGAAATGATAAAAAATAATATTGAATACTAATTATTACTGTTCTGACTTCTATATTGCGTTTCACAGGGATCAAGTGACCATATAGCGCCATAACAGATTACTATAAGTAATGAAATTGCTCACATGTAACCATCTCGTTTAAAAACAACTGACAGTCAATCTTATTTAAGTGTTCTGTTTCACTGTAGTACTGTTAGTTTCTGGGGTTTGTGTTTTTGTAGTAGCTGAATTAAAAAACAAAACCAAAACAAAAACCAACAAGCATAAGTGTCCTGGTTTCAACTGGGATAGAATTAATTTTCTTCTTAGTAGCTGGTGCAGTGCTGTGTTTTGGCTTTGCTGAGAACAATGTTGATGATACACTGATGTTTTTAGTTATTGCTACATGATGTTTATTCTGTGTCAAGGATTTTTTAGTCTTTCAGGCCTAGCCGGTGAAAAAACTGGAGGGGCACAAGGAATTGGGAGGGGACACAGCCAGGTCAGCTGACCTGAACTAACCAAAGAAGTATTCCATACCATGGGATGTCATGGTTGGTATAGAAGCTGGGGGAAGGAAAAGGAGGGAACACAGACATTCTGCACTGTGGTGTTTATCTTCCTGAGTAACTGTTACGTGTGATGTAGCCTGCTTTCCTGGGGATGGCTGAACACCTGCCGGCCCGTGGGAAATGATGAATGAATGCCTTGTTTTATTTTGCTTGCATGCGTGGCTTTTGCTTTCCCTATTAAATTGTCTTTATCTCAACCCAAATTTTTTCTCACTTTTACTCTTCTGATCCTTTCCATCATTCCACTTTGTAACGGTGTATTAGCAAAGAGATAGAGAAAATAAAGACCTTTGAATGACCACTAATACCAGGCACAATTTCCTTTATATATTTAACACAAGGAATCTCTGATGTAGCAGAGTCAAATGTTCCATCACCCCTCACCTCTGCCTGTCCCAGAACTGAAACTGATCTACATCCTACACTCTGCCATAGTGAAAATGTTTCCAAATAGTTCTCTCTACTTCCTGAAACTGTTCTTATAATTGGTCCCTTAAAGCAAGCTTCGGATAAGCTCAAGTTGACCAAAATGGCCAGCTGGTCCCATCTCTTATTAAATTAGTTCTTGTTAAAAATACTCTAACATCTTAGTTGTGTTGTGGTACTGACAGCTGAAATATTTTTGGGTTTTTTTGGGGGGGTTTGTTTGTTTTTTTCTTAAACTCTGGATTTGTTTTGTCCTGAAGCTCTACTGCCTCTCTGGTTTATGAGAATCTCACATCCCTTTTTACCTGATGAGACTGGAAGAAAGTTCTCAACTACATGTGAAAATGCCTGTCCCTTTCTATTCTCTCATTTTAGATCAGTTCATGGCTTTTTTCCACTGGGTAATAGGATACACTGTAACAATAACTGTCACCAGTCAGGACTCTCCTCACCTTTCCTTTGTTTCCTGGATTTGTGTTATTTCTCGTATCTCTGGATTAGTATTGTTGAATTCCTTTGTGTTCACTACCTGTGCATACCTTCTAGTTCTAGACTGGCTTTTCCTATTTTTCACATCTTTGGAAGTGTGGAGGGGATGTCTACAGTATACCACAGCAGACACTGGTGGCACTTTCTTCTTGCCAGATACGCTGTTTGTGTCTTGCTCTGCACTCCTCAGAGTTGACAAATTACCCTTTCATCATAAATGTTACAAAGTTGGTGTAAAACATTCTACTTTCTTTAACAATTTTGGGGGCCCACAGTGGAGAGTAAAACCGCTTTAAAACCTTTGTCCCCTGGAGGAGATGTAGGTCAGTTGTCAGTTCACTGTCAGGGTAAATAATATCGAACACTTGACTATTCTACTCAGATGAACTCCATCAAAAAAACAAAAGCAGGATTAGAATTTCATAATCTCACTTCTTCAGTGAGCACAGATGTGTCTATTCATACTGGATGGTGATAAGGTGGTGAAAAATGGAGGCAAGAACTTTACACTGAGGTTAAGAAAAGCCACAAGGAGTTTTTTTCAATTTAAAAAAAATCTAATTTTAATTTTTTAAAAAATATTTTTTTAATTAAAAAAGGCTAGAATTGTGTTATAAATCACAGCTCTGTCTGTTACAGGGAAACAGGTATTATAAGTCACTTAACCAGGTTTGTGAGGTCAAATGCCAGCACTAGCACTTGCTTTAGGTGTAGCACAAAACCTACAGAGGATTTGACCCTTTGACAATAGAGTTAACAAAACTTGAAGAAAATCTGCCTGGACTTAGCTTCAGGAAGACATGGTGGCAAGAATGAGAAGGGAAAGTTGTGGGTCTGTAAAGAGACCCGTACTGCAAGTGGAGAACTTGCACAGAAGTTGTGCTGCTACTTTAGGGCAGCAATACACATCATAAACATTAGCACCTACTTGAGGCACATTATGAAACTGTCATTAGAACTGTGGTAAATTGCTAAAGATGACCGGGTCATCAAGTTGACTATGGTAATTGAAGCAGCAACTTCTGGGAGGAAGAAGGGGTGGGAGGATGGGACCTGACAATGACAAAAAAACCCAAAAGACCCAACCCAAAATGCTAAGCTGATATGAGTGGACTTGACTTGGGAAAGGTGTATTATTAAACATTCGTTTGCATTGCTTGAGAAGACTTTTCTGCAAGGTTTCCTGTAGAACCATATTCTGTTACTAATCATGATCTGATGCTGATTTAAATACAATAAAAGAAACCAAGAAAGAATAATTTTGTCTGAGGTGACAATGTTCGTCTTAAAAATAACTTATGGGGGTTTTATGCTGGTTGATATTTTAGGGGTGCAATTAGTACCTCCTTGGCTGTACACAGGAGATGTTGAACAAGTCTGGAATGGATTTTCCCATCCCTTTTCCACACCGGAGGGAAACTTTACCTGTGTAGTTTGTTCACGTGTTGATCAGGTTGAATAACTGCCCTAGACACATTCAGAGCCAAGGAATTACTCTTTCCCTTTATTGTGTGGAGGCTTTGTAAGCACGGAGACTTATATTTTGTGCACCTTTCTTTGCTTACCTTGGATAAATATACCTAACCAAGTACATCTACTAAATTGTTTCTACTAATCACCTGACTTCTCTTTGAAGATATCTTAGGACTTGGCATTATGACTCATCACATTGATAACTCTCTGTTCCTACTTCACGTAATTTGTCATTGACTATATTGTCATTTTCCTCTTCTTTTGCTTCACAATCTGGTTTGTCTCATTTTATTGTCTTCCTAGATATGTATTTTTCCCATTAGTATCCCTTTTCATTTTCTTGTTCTATATCAAAATCAAAGCACATTATACCCTCTCATATCAACGTTCACTTGCATAACATTCTGAATCAGTGCACGCTCTTCTTTTAGACAGCTCAGCTGATATGTTTTGTCTTAGAGAATTCTGGCATAAAGAAACTTTTCTAATCTCTTCCTATGGTTATAGTCGAAGTACTCCACTAGGGGCTTTTTTCCCTTCCTTACCCATAGGTTATGGCTCTGTATTTACTTTTCATTCTTTTAATATTAAAATTGTCTTTGTTTCCATTTGGTCTTTTTCCAGTTGAACACTTAATTTTGTTTGTTTAGGTTTTTTTCCTTCACCTAGTAATCATGTGTGATCTGCTATTTATCACTCCCACATGTCTAATTAACCTTCTTTTTACAGATTTATACCTCTTTATGGCTGGATTTTCTGCTTCTGATGTCTGTATGTGTGCATGTGGCTTTCCATACGTAGACTATTTTTTTTTAAGTGTAGGTATGTAACATAGTTTTTATTTGTACCTGCCATCCTTGGTTTTGCACATGAATGAGATTTTTAAAACTAATTCAATGCTAATGGTTTTTGTATATAATGTTACACAATTTGCTTTAGGCAACTTGTGTATGCAGACTAAGAGTATTGACTGCATGCAGTTTTCCCTCTGCTTCCAAAGGTAGAGTGCAAATCTTCTTTATAGCTCACATACCTGGATAGCTGAAGATTTGTGTTTTTTCTTTTTATTATGTAGAGAAAGTCCTCATGTGATACAGAGCTGCTCTAGTGACTTAACCCAAGCCTTTTAGTCTACTTTTGGCACAGAGAATATTTCAAGGAAAGGGTCTGAACTGTGATTTTCTTGAGTAATTCCAAATTTCTGCTGGAAATTACTGTTTGGTAACAAACACAACTCAGGGAAGACAGGACTTCTCAAAGGCTTGACAGTCTTAAAATTGGGAGGTTATAATTTAACAGCACCGCCTACTCTGAACTTTTATGAATGTACGAATCAAAGATGGGATTTTTAGATGCCTAAATGTTTCAAGCTTCTTATCAATGCAAAGGAACTTAAGCTTCCTAGTAGTGAAGACTCTGTAATCCCTCCGTGGTTAATAGCAAAAGCAAGTACCCGACTCTTTCAGCCACTGCTCCTTTGTTAATTACAGGTTATTTATTGACCTTTGGGCATGGGTTTTTCTTTTCGATTCCCTATCCCTGTCGCTTCTAATGCCTTCTTTCTAAGAATTAAAGTTCAGGTTTGAAAACATGTGGTGAATGTTTATTTGTGACACTCTTTTTAATGTCACCTTCAGTTCAGTTGGAGTTGAGAATACTGGCAAACTTTGTTCTCTGCCATTGTGCTGTTGCACAAGACTTCTGAAAGAAACAACTGACATGTTGATTGTATCAGTGTAGTCCAGATTTCTGGTGTAAACCATATATTTATATTACAAAATATTCAGACCCCATATGACAATTCTCTGTTGCATTTGAGAAGCTAGTTTAAATAACTTCATCTTTTCATGGAGAAGCCAGTAAATTACTATCCAGACATGGTCTTTATCACTCCAGGCTGATCTAATTTAACTTCCTTCATCCATGTTTGTTGACACATGGTTTAATTCGGCTTTTTAGGTCGCTATCATGATCACTGAAATAGCCTGTATTTCTCAACAGTTTAAATAGATCATGTCAAAACCTGAAGAACCCCCTCCTATTAAGAAATCAGCTGGAGGGTAGGAGAGAAGGCAGTGGCTCAAGGGAATCATCAGAAGACTTCTTGGAAATGAAAGCTGCATAATACTGCTGGTGGGTTTCTGCGCTAACTGTTGTTTTTAGGTGAACCAGATGGCAGAACTTTTGCTGGCAATTCTGCTTCTATGACAAGAACTTACTGTCAATAGGACATACTACTTGCTTATCTCTGAGCCTCCTACCAGCTGACTATCATATTACACGTGGGCATTGTAGAAAATGCCAATAGCAAACAAACACAGTATTCTCAATGGTTCTGCTCATTCAAGGGTTTTTGATAAATCAGAAAAAAAAAAAAAAAAAAGAAACCTGTGGTGATTAACCATATTGGTGATATGCTTGTCCTCTGAGGATGAGCATAAATAGCACAATTCCAAAGAATACCTAAAAGTTGGCCTCATTCTCTACAGCTGTTCTGCCAAATAATGTGTCATGCTCCCCATGATACATTTAGTGAATGTTTTAAAAACATACTGAACCTGCTTATGCTTTCTAAAGACAAGCAAGAATATTCTTTCTGTCTCGAGGCAACCTGTTGATGCTTTCAACAGTGGTACAAAAATATTTTGCTTGCAAAACTTTGTGTGTCATTAATGGGAACACCTAATTAAGTCCCTCTTAACATCCTCACAGAATACTCCTACTTAAAAGAACTTCATAACTAGATATGAATTAGGTATTTTTTTAACTTTCATAAATATCACGCATGGTTAATAACTTATATTTACAAGTGCTGTAAAAGAAAGGGACTTACCTCTGTAACTTCTTTGTTTGTTTGTTTGTTTTTTTGGTGTTGGGGGGGTTTGGTTGTTTTTTTTTAATACAGCCTTATGGCTATGCTTCAGTTTTCATTCAATACTCAGTCCTACTGAAGGCCTTAGCTAATAACAAGCTAGTAGTTCTGCAACAAATCATTTCTACTGCGTGTTTTTACAGATTTCTTACCTGTGGTATATCTTTCTCTGCAGAAAAGACACCAGCCCAAAACTGCTAGTGAAGTTTCATTGTTCAACAGCAATGTAACATTTTCTATGATTTCAGTTTATTAAAACACTTGAATTGTGAAGTTAACTTACAATTGAAGAATTTGTAAGGTATACCAGGAGTCTGAGTCATGACTACTAAAGTGTTTCTCAGGGTAACATGGAAGACTTTAACGTGTCCCACAAACAGACTGCTGTTTTCAATCAGTATGTAGGAGGTATGCATAGATTTTATACTAATTTCCTTGCACTTTATTGTATTCTCAGCCCGTCAAAGAAGTCTGCTCTGTAGACTTTGTGCTGAGAGTACCTTTTTCATCAGTACACCTTTCACTTTATCAGCTCAACATCTGACCAATAATGAGCTTCTTAAGTTTGTGTTGCTCTGCCTCAAAATCATTGAGCTCTCTGAAACAAAGTGCATTGGAAGTGGAAAATGTATGCAAGTAACCAGTCTAATCTAGAGACATTTCAGATACAGTTCTGCCATTGAGAGGTATACCCTGTGACCACTGATAAAGAATAAGGAGTGGTAGTAGGCAATCAGAGGAAATTTAAAAAAAAAAAAAGAAGCAAAAGGCTTCTGTATACCACATCCCAGATCAAAATTTAGAAAGAATTTAAAATAACCCAGCGGGCTCGAAAGGCTGGCATACCATAGGTAAGCATCGCTGCTTAAATTATAGCATAACCTAAAACTCCACTAGGCAGAGCAGACAAAATTTGGCAGAGAGCTTCAAAGTAAAATGACCACAGACAATCTTCCATTTCTGGTCTAAATCTGATTCTAGAATTAGGGGAATGTTATTTTACTTTCTGTCATTAGTAATAGCACTCTATTACATGTTTTTGAGCCACGAAGCCACTGGTAATATGTTGCATCTGGTGGTAGGGATGGTCACATTTGAAGGGGTACAACAAGAGCATTAGAGACTCAATATTTAACATTTTCTGTAAGAACTGTCTGCTTAGAGTGGCTTATTGGCTGTTGAGCTTGTCTCTTGAGTGAATATGTCTTTATCCTGCTGAGCAAGACTTGGATTGAAATGGCTAAAGAACACATGCTGAAGATGAAGAAGTGTAACACCATTCAGGAGGAAAACTAAGACTGTGCTGGGATATGTCTTTTTGACATAAATAATTGTATTTAATATGTATGAAGAGCCTTGGCCTTCCCGCAGCAGTGCACACAGAGGACTATTACTGGTTATTTACCCCACAGAGCTTTGAGGAAGCCTGGCTGAATTGTCCAAGTAACTGTTTATTGCTGTTCTCCCTGGCTGTATGAGCAATAACTGCCTTTTGCTTAGCTTAGGCAGCAGGATTAAAATTACAGTATATGACAATGGAAAGGATATTGATGATTTTGGTGTGCTCAGGACCTATTTATTTTCTGCAGACCAGGAATAGTTGTCTCTGTTCCTGCTCTGTATGCTGGGACTCTTTCATAGCTGCCTAAGGGGCTTGGAGACTTGGATAAAACAAATGGCACCTGGGTCTCCAAATCCTTGAGGTGACATGGAAAATTACAGCCTTAGCCCATCTGCACCTCAGTTTTCTTAATAAGTAAAACCAGGCTTGCAGGACTTTGACATTAGGACAGAAAGCTTTCCTCCACTGGAATCTACAAAAGACGTTGAGGGTAATGTAGGGCAGCTGTGCAGGGAGAGAAGTCACCTCTTGGAGCAATAGCTGAGTGAATTAACTGCTTTGGAGTTCCTTTTTCATCATCTTCCTATAGCTAATCTTGTAGGGAAGGAACTGTCCCGTGTGATGTTTGATCGCATGCAAGAAAATAGCAAAACTGTCCTTTGCCATGACTTCTGTGAAGGAAGTAGTTATTCCTCCTGTCTCCAGATGTTTCAAGATGCTGTTAGGATTTAGGTTAATGTTAAGATAACATTATATAAAGAAAACTTTTAAAGATAGAACATAAAGATGTTTAAACGTGCTTGTATTATTAATAAGCCAAGAGATAAACTGCAGGTTTTAAATTAATTCTTCTAATTTATGCATTCACTTTGATTATAGAGACATAATTAAGACGGGTAATTACAAACCCTCTGTTTCCTAGTAACATATTCATAGCAGTAGTAGCTATGGTGTTTTACAATATCAAGCTCATATGTAAAGCAAATTATCTATTTAGTTGGAATGATATTGCTAGAGCCAAATTAAATTCTCCTACAAGCACAACTATTCATTAGTTGGCTGCACATTATCTAAAAGCCACTTGTATCTCAGCAAAAAAGTTGGAATATTATCCTACCCTAGATACATTTGCTCTCAAAAGCTTAATACACAAGTTTAAGTAGATCAGCTGAGACTGTTTTGTTTTTTGATTTCCTAATTAACTTGAATTAAATTGCCACTGACACATCTGTCTTAGAGTTGGTTTCACCGAGCTTCTGACGTGCTGCAAAATCTCTTTCTTACACAGGCTAAGGTCTAATTCTGAAATGACAAAAAGGAAAAGAGAGTTTTCAATAGCCATCTGGGTGAGCTACCCTTGAATCGATTGTTTTATGCTGTTGAATTTTAAAATGCGCTGTTAATGGTATATTAGGTGGTGAACATGCTGGAGAGGTGTCTTCAGGCATTTAAATCAAAATAAATAAAATATTGACTAAGCTGAACTCTGTAGCTCACTGAATTAAACTGAAACGCTATAGTCCAGTTTCAAACAATTCATTTCTGGGGATTTATTCCAGTTTAAATCAATGTTTAAATCTTTCCACTTTCAATTGATTTGGTGCAAATTTCTGTGCATAAGCAAAATCCAAAAGGATTGCTGTTACAGTAGTGTTGTGGTTTAACCCCAGCTGGCAACTAAGTACCACGCAGCTGCTTGCTCTCTTCCCCCCACTCCCTGGTGGGATGAGGAGGAGAATTGGAAAAAGGTAAAACCCATGGGTTGAGATGATAAGAACAATTTATTAATTGAAATACAGTCTAATAATAATTGTAATGCAAAGGGAGATAACAAAGAGAGAGGAATAAAACCTAAGAGAAACAAGTGATGCCAGATATGTTTGTTCACCACCCACTGACCAATGCCCAGCCAGTACCCGAGCAGCAGTAAGCCCCCCTACAACCAACTCCCCCCGGGTTTATATACTGGGCACGATGTTCTATGTTATGGAATATCCCTTTGGCTAGTTCAGGTCAGCTGTCCTGGATGTGTCCCCTGCCAGCTTCTTGTGCACCTGCTCACTGGCAAAGCATGGGAAACTTTAAAAGTCCTCGACCTAGGCAGGGAAAGCACTATTTAACAATAAGTAAAACATCAACATTATTCTTGTACAAAATGCAAAACACACCACCGTACCAGCTACTAAGAAGAAAAGTAACTCTATCCCAGCTGAAACCAGGATAAGTACTCTGAAACTTACAGGGTAATTTTCACTTTTCCTTAAACACTGCAATTTTGTATGTAATCTTCCAATTTTCGTACACTATGTAGTTTTTTCATGGGCCAGCATCAGGGGGAAGGTGGGACAGTAAAGTGCTGTTTCTCTCTCCATAGCATAGTAGAAGAGAAATGACCTTCTCTGTGCTTGTCTTTAAAATCCAAGGTAGGACCCTGCACACCTGCACCTGCCCCTGTGAAGGACTTTGGGCTTTGCACAATTCCAGGTGGGTGAGACAGTACAGGAGTCGGGGTATCTCCTGTCAATCTGAGTACAAAGATTTATCCAGAAGATACTAGTTTTCAGTGATTCACTGGGTAACAAAACTGACTGGATGGCTGAGCCCAAAGAGTGGTGGTGAATGAAGTTAAATCCACTTGCAGTCGGTCACAAGTGGTGTCCCCCAGGGCTCAGTACTGGGGCCAGTCCTGTTTAATGTCTTTATGAATGATCTGGATGAGGGGATCGAGTGCACCCTCAGTAAGTTTGAAGATGACAGCTGGTTGGGTGGGAGTGTTGAGCTGCTTGAGGGTAGGAAGGTTCTGCAGAGGGGTCTGGACAGGCTGGATCAGTGGGCTGAGGCCAGTTGTATGAGGTTCAACAAGGAGAAGTGCTGGGTCCTGCACCTGGGTCACAACAATCCCACACAACCCTACAGGTTTGGGGATTAGTGGCTGGAAAGCTGCTTGGTAAAAAAGGAGCTGAGGGTAGTGGCTGACAGCTGGCTGAACATGAGCCTGCAGTGTGCCCAGGTGGCCAAGAAGGCCAACAGCATCCTGGCTTGTGTCAGAAATAGCATGGCCGGTAGGACAAGGGAAGTGATTGTCCCCCTTTACTGGGCACTGTTGGAGGTGGCACCTTGAATACTGTGTTCCGTTTTTGGGTCCTCACTACAAGAAAGACATTGAGGTGCTGGAGTGTGTCCAGAGAAGTGCAATGAAGCTGGTGAAGGGTCTGGAGCACAAGTCTTATGAGGGGTGGCTGAGGGAGCTGGGGTTGTTTAGCCTGGAGAAAAGGAGACTTGGGGGAGGCCTAATAGCTCTCTAAAACTACCTAAAAGGAGGTTGTATCAAGGTGGGTGTCAGTCTCTTCTCCCAAATAGCAAGTGATAGGATAAAAGGAAATTGCCTCAAGTTGCACCAGGCATGGTTTAGATTGGATATTAGGAAAAATTTCTTGCACTGAAAGAAAGGGTTCTCAAGCATTGGAACAGGCTGCCCAGGTAAGTGGTGAAGTCACCGTCCCTGGAGCTATGTAAAAGACATGTAGACATGGTGCTTAGGGACATGGTTTAATGGTGGACTTAGCAGTGCTAGGTTAATGGTTGGACTTGATGATCTCAAAAGTTTTTTCCTACCTAAATGATTCTATGATATATATTTGTCTCTTAACAGCTGTAACTTGCTTATGTACTGAGTACTCTTCCCTTCATTGTACAGTATCTTGCATATATGTCCTGTATTACTGATCTGTTTTACAACAAATTAACATTCGTGGTTTATGCATTGTTACCCTGTTTATAGATTTTCATTCGTATCTGGTAAGTTTGCTGATTGGAATATCAGTATTGCTTTGTTTCACTGAGAACCAGTATATGTAAGTGATTTGAGGCAAAGAACAAACCTTTGACTTTCTTCTGTTTTTGTCTTTGATTTAAAGACACATACTATGTACAGTAGGAAAAGCTAATTGTTTACTTCTTAAAGTTTCGGTGTTATTCTTACCCATTAATTAAAATATAAATGAAGATAAATACAATATTGATCCATTGAATCTGAGACTCAGATCTTAATCTCAAAATTAAGGGCCAAGTAAAACAAGGATTTATTTTTTTTTTAATTAGATTCAACTCCTGGATTGCAATATTCTGTAATAAAGCTAACATATTATAATTCAATGAAGCTTGCACAGTAAAACCAGAAAGAAGTGAAATACCCTTCCACAGTGATTCAGATTTGTTTGGAATAAATAGCAATGGTTTATAGATATTTTCTTTGAAGTAAAAAAGGTGTCAGTGTCATGATCCTCCAGGAGCCCAGAGCTTTGAGCTAGATTTCCTGCACCTTTTTCAAAGTGAAGTTTCTAGTCATTAAGATAAAATATCAACTAGAAAAGCAAACTTTTTAAAGGATAGAGAAAATACAGAGTGAGGTAGAAATAAAATAGGCTTTATAAACCTGTATCTTCCTCCAGATGTGTGTCCTTTTAGGGTGAGTCCTTTTCTCTAGTCTTACTTTCAACCCATTAAGCTGGTGGCTTCCTAAATCATAGCAGTCGCTATACTTTCTCTCCCCCTGAGGTCTAGCTCTGGACGCTCACTGTTTACATGAGGAGTCTTATGGCCTCTGCTGGATGAAGACTCCCTGCCAACTCTCTGCTATATTATAAAGACTCCCTGCCAACTCTCTCCCATATTAAAATATCCTTCTCTTTCTGCCCGCACACATTATTTTTTTTTCTTGAGCAACAGCTTAACAAGTACATTATTTAAACCTTTTTAAGGTGCGGATAGTTTGAGATGTCTTTCCTTCTTTACATGCAAAATTTTGGCCTGTGGACTAAATGTGTCTGAATTCTGTTGCCAAATACTGGAGTCCTTATCCTCCATGCCAAGGATCCACCCACCCATAAATGCCTTGTTTACTGGCAGCGTGTCAATCAGATCAGAGCTGAATGATATCAGGAACAGAGATGTTCTATGTTCAAATGAATATATGAGAGTACAAATTGTGCTGAGTTGTCTTAATGAAGGTACAACCCTCTAGCATCCTTAGCATCCTATTTTTATTGATGTATTGTGTGTTGGGTAGAGAATTGCTTGTGAACTAACTTTAAGACTAGAAAATGCCAGATCATAAATACCAGATTCTTATACTTGAAATTCATGGGAAGAAGGAGCAGAACAGCCCATAGCAAGAATTTTCAGAGCCCTCACCAGAGATCTGGAAGGCCAAGATTAAGATCTGCTCCAACATGTCCAGTCACACAGTTTCCATCTGCAAAAAAGCTGTGTGGAAATAAATGGCACTGTGTGGTCCTTATCTTTTCTGAAGTTCTTACTAGAACTGTCCTTTAACTTCTCTGTTCTTTTTCCTCCTCCTGACTTATGCATTAGTCTGAGGGTGAAAACAAGTGATAACTATTGTGTGTGGCAGACCACAGAGAGAACACTTTTACCTGACCATGGTGGGCATCAGCATATACTCCAAACACTTGCCAGAGTTGGTGGGGACAATGTAAATCTCAGTTCTATATTTCCATGGTTTAGTGCAGGGAGAATTTTTTGATCTCTTCTTCGAAATCAGTAAGGCCAACAGCAAAACTGCTGTGCCTGAAAGAAGCAGTTCCCTTCCTTAATAATTGTGAAATTTTCCCCTGTCTTTCTCTTTAAAACCGAATCTTGTAATTAAAATGCACATCAATGCCATAATGATACAGTAATCTGCAGGTTAGTCTGACCCATAGTGCTTGAATTTAAGGGTGGAGGTAGATACAATGAATTATTAAATATTTAAGAGTTGTGCATTCCAATTACAACAAAATGACAATTCCATTCCTACTGCAGTAGCTACTGCCAAATGTGGGAATCAACATTTAAATCCTGAAGTACTAGGGGTTTTTTGGTACAATGTATGCCATGTAAACAAGTAAAGTGAGAGATGATGCTCTTAAGGAGGAGAAAAGAATGTCTTAAACACCAGCTGCGTATATTTTAAAATGTCAGATAAAATATAAATTGAAAGACAGTTTCACATGGAATAAGATGTTTAAAATACCAGCAGCAGTTTGAGTATTTTTTCCCCTACTTTGGATTGTTAGTTAACCACATTTGCAGAAACAGGCTGTTTAGCACAGGTGCTCACCTAAATCAAAGTTGCCCAACTAAAGGCCCAGATCCAAAAAAAGCACCTGAATGTCTTGTTCCACTGATTCCAAGGGTGTAAGACTGAAAACTGCGTTTCCCTATGTCCTGTGGGTTGTATCCCAGTATGTTGGCCCCTGTACTGAACAGCTACAATTCTCCTTAATTTTATGGATATGTTTGATGTTACAGACCCATGCCAGAATGAACAGGATGCTTCTACCAGCAATCAAAAGCATGGTTGCATGTCCTTAAATTTAAGTAGGTAGCCTTGAAATTGTTGCCCAGGTTTTTACCGAAGTTAATTTACACAATAAGAGAGCATTCTGATTTAACTAGATCTGCTTAATGCTTCAGTTAATATCATGTTATGAAGTGTTATTTGCTATAACATTTTCCATGTGTCAAGTATTATACATGAATAAGATTTATTAGTGGGTAGTAAACAATTCCCATCACTGGCTTCATTAAAGAAAAAGAATAATATATTTCCGGTGTGGAGGGGACAGTTTAAAAAAAAAAAATAGTCATTGGAAAAATAGTCATTGGAATTTTTGGGATCTGGAAGATTCAGTTTAGTCAACGTTTCCACACTGAACCAGATACTTGTTTCCAAATATTTGCTTCCACAGAAGATAAGAGATGAAGTATCGTCCCACTGCTCAGTTACTGCACAACTATTGGTTTTGGTCTGGTCAGTCAGCTGAAGCAGAAATCCCTAAAAAGACTGAAGGTGAAGTTGGTCTTTTGATCTATAAAGTAACTTATAGAAGTCTTGTATGTATAGAGAGAATAGACCTAGTGAAGGAGGAGAGCAACCTCTCCTCTTGTTCTAAGGCAGATTACTATCCCAGGGAGCAGTAGAAGGAGAACCTGCTTTGCTAATAGGTCCTCTCTGTCCAGCTCTGCTGAGCTCAGATTTCAGATGAGAAAGAAGAAAGATAAAAGGACATGGTCATCCAATCCAGAGAAGGATTTTGGAGAGGTAATATCACCCTAGTGTCGCCACGGTACTTATTAAGCAAGGATACTTCTGAAATATGGTAATGAAACCTGGCCAGTTTATTGGGTACCGGTAAGTTGATGGAAATCCTTTTCTGGTTGCAAGTTGATTAGCATTTTGGATTCTTCTACTGTTTACAAGACTTTACCAAATAGTCTGATCAAACAATTTCAGTGTGACCATTCTCTTCAGTCTGTTTGTTCTGATTACTGGCTTTTCTTTGCATGCAGTGTTCATTGTTGGTTCAGCTTGGGTGTCTGAAACTTCTAAAGCAGAACAATCAGTGGCGGATAATGTGAGTAGCAAATATCCTTGTTCCCATGTGAGCAGGGGCAAAAGTGTATATATAGGTTTTGTATATATATATACACATACACAACATATGTGTGTGTGTGTATATATATATTTTGTAGGTATAACTTTCCTACAAAAAAACCCCACCCATCTCTTCTCTTTATAAAGTTAACTTTGAAACAGATAGTCTGGTATAGAGCTTTAAAAGAACACACATTTACAGAACGCTTAAAATTAATTGGGAGTTTCTTGAGTTGGGTTAAGTATCCTCAGAACTGTGACTCAGAATTTATCTTAGTTGTCCTCTGCACCCACGTTTTTAAATCTTACGAATTCTCTCAGGCAAAATTAAAGGTGATTTGCACTGTAATATTCTTTTGGAAAAGGGATGAGAGGAAGTCCACACATTCTGAAAGAATCTGAGCTAAGATGATTAGCATATGAGACAAAAAGGATCTCTGTGAGTTGTTTCTCTAGTTATGTATTCTTCCTCACAAAAATGGAGTGTACACTATAGAGATTTATATGTTTTTTAATTACCAGTTTCAGTTGTGTATGTGTCCATGTCCCTATGTGTAGCATCTATAAATATATTTTAGTTTTCCACGCCTCTGCAATTATTCAATCTGAGAGCACTGGCTTTACTCAATTTATGCCAAAGTATGTCAGCTTAGGTTTTGGCCTGTACTACCTCCCACTGCCTTGAAGAAAGCTAGATTAATCTAAACTGAAAAATTACATGGTCCATTAAACTATTTCAAAGACATGAAAACTTGAAACTTCACTTTGTCTTTTGAGATGCAAGCCAGAGTTTAGCTTATATATGTAACGCAAAAAAGGTAACTCCAGTTGGTTAATTATATATTAAGTTAATTAAAGGGCTCTGCTTTAAAAATCATATTCAGTATTCAGTTCTGAACTATGCACTCTGAAAATATGTAAGCAGAACCCCTGCTTCTATATTTACACTTTAATGACAATGGTAATATATTGAAAGGATCCAAGTGTACAGACAGTGTAATTGATAATGGCTGGTACAAGGAATTTTTTGTGAAGAGGAAAGAGGGTGGGGGGGGGTTGGGGAGGGTCCCTTTCTTTTTTTTTTTTTTTTTCCTTTTTCTTTTTTTTTTTCCTTTCTAGGTGAGATAAAGGAAGGGGAAGTAATACAGCCCCTCTAGGTTAGGAGTCCCAGACACAGAACAAAGGCAGAAGTAAAAGGAAAAGCCTCTGAAGAGTACGTGACTCTGACATGCTTGAATCTCTCTCATTTGGACCTGGTGGATTCAATGGGCAGGAAACTACGCTGAATGAATGAATAATGGAAAACAGAATTGCCTGGAATATAGATACCGGTATGTGCTTAAAATCAGATTATTTCAAGGCTTCTGTGGAAGCATGGTGTTTGTCAAATACTTAAAGCCTTTCAGAGGGAAAGTCATCCTACGTTTCTCCTCCTTCTCATACTTTTTTCCTAAAATGTCTCTAACAGCCATTGCTGTTGGAAACTAGAAAGTTGACTAGATGGGTTTGTAATCCAAATCCCAGGGATATCACTTAATTGTTTGTGACTAATATAGATCCTTGTAGTAAGAAAGATTGGGGATTTTACAGATCTTTGGTTTTATTTATTTTGAGCCTTGGCAGAAAGGTTATTGAAGCCTATAGGAAGTATCCCTTGACTTTAGTAGGTCTAGCTGTTTCAGTCCTGTGGACAAAACAGCCACTCCAAATTAACATAGCAGAGTTTAACAAGCAATTGGAAAGAAAACCAAAATGAAATTAAACCCCAAACAGCTGTCACATTCTTTTGTTTCAGTTTTGCTTTTATACTCATGACTCTTGTTCACACATGTTGGGATGTATTTGTTCATAGCCACTTGCAGAGCAGCTCTAGCTTTGAGTTGCTTTTTGCATGCCTTCCAAACCTCCAGCGTGCGGCCAGGTTCCAGCTCTGTGTCAGAACCACACAGTCGTTTCAGTTTTCTGACAGTGTTGGGTTAGTTTTCAGGTCTCTGGAGCTGATGTGCAGCTCCATCTTGGTACTGAGAGCACCAATGGTATACCAAAGGAAGAATTACCCAGGATATGAATTCTTTGTCATAATCTCTCTTCTAATCCTCTGTTAATAACCAGTGTTGCACAGAGGATACCAAACTATGGTAGAGATTCAGTATGAGTATGGCAGTTACTATGTTCTCATTTAAGTACTGGTAGAAAGTTGCAAACTGTGTGTACTTTTTTTCCCCCAAAAGGGAACAGAGGTGACAGATTGGTTGAACTGCAGGGAAGGGGGATTGTTTGTTCTCCATGCTCCCCCTGCCATGTGCTGTGCTGAGCCTGGTCATATATAGCTTAAAACCCACTATATCCACTTGCCCTTTTAGAAAGAGTGGGACATATATATGGTGGGCAAACCCCTGTATGTTTCTTACCCTTTTAGGGAAGATCTGTACACATTTCTCAACACTTAAAAACAGTGGGAAGAGAAGACTCCTTTAAATGTGTTAACTCTTCTTTTTTTTTTTTTTTTTTTTTTTTTTTTTTTCCTTTCTTCTCGGCTTAGGCCCCCTAAAATTTATCCCAAGGCTACACAACGCTGTTTGCTCATGCCTTTTCACACTGCACCACCACCCCTGGCGTTGCAGAGTCATCACGAATAGCTCCCCACAAAGACGTTTAGCTGTGTGAATGCCCCTCATGCCCCGGGGAGGCTTCAGTGCTATTGGAAATGCACCAGCAGATTTCCCACCCCTACTGAATCCCACAGTTGATCTAGTTATGATGAATTATCTATTTCTTTTAAAGAGGAGAAAGCTCAACTGCAATTGATTGGAATCAATTGTTTTATTGAACAGTGTAAATAATACCTTGTATTCAAATTAAATACAATCGTTACAGTTGGATTTCTCATTTAAAATTTAATAACAGAAACAAATTGGGGGGGGGTGGAATAACAGCTTTTTATGTGCGTTGCTGCAGCAACGGCTAAACTGTATATTGTGACTCTTACGTCTGTAAGAGTGGGACGTGCTTGAACCCCGTGTCAGCTCCCCACGTCAGGCCACCAGCATTGCTGTACCAAGTGCTTTGAGGCCAAATGCTCCCACCAGCCTCTCTGTGAGGCTGGGCACACATGAGGTGACTCCCTGCGGGGCAGGGAGAAGGGGGCCCTGGCTGAGCACCTGCCTTCTGGCCCAGGGGGATGTCACCTGAGGGAGCTGGGTGCAGCTGGCAGTGTGGGGGCCAGGGGCGGCCCCCAGCTGGTTTGACCAGCTCTGGCACACTGAAAGGCTGTTGCGGGCCAAAGTGGGGGAAGTGGCTGTACATCACCCCTGTGTAGCACATTTGAGAAAGGGTCAGTGGGGTCCTGCAGAAGGGGACATTGAGGAGACACAGCTGGGGATGTACCCATGGGAGCAGGTATCCCTAGGGATGGCAACGTGCAGGTGGCCCATGCTGGGGCAGAGAAGTAGGGAGATGAAACCAGCAGTGGTGGAAAGCAAGAGACATGGAGGAGAGGTAGACAGACAACAACCCCAAACCTCCCATGCCACCCGCTGCTATTTCCAAGGGCTGGGTAATGTGACACTAGGAGGGTGGGAAGGAGGGGAGCTGGACTTGAACTGACCCTCAGGAAAGAGAAGAAAAGGTGTTTCCTTTAGGCTCTTTTCAGTGGTTTGTTTAACTTTTTTTTTTTTTTTTTCTCCAGTACCTAAATCTGTAAGTAAAATTTGGTGTTAATTGGCAATGAGTTAAGTAAAATTCCCTGAGCTGCAGACTGTTCAGCCTGCAGCACTGGCTTTGCTTGGGTTTAGAGTGAATCAGCTCCCTGCAGCGCCGCGACACACTCAAACGTTTCCCTTGCGTTCCCATTTGCTTTTCCCACACAAAAGATACCTCCCCAGTCTGCTGGCCAAACCGGGTGAAACTGAGAAGAGTGAGTGCTTGTTGCTGTTTGCCAGATATTAAAGGTCATTAGGCACATGAGCATACCTTGGCTGGCAATGGAAGGAGGATGGCTGTGCTGGTGGTGACTCTTGCCAAGCGGGTTGCCTGAGTGCCCATCCTGGTGGCTGGTCATCTTGGGGAGCTTTCTGTGAGAGGTGTCTGGGGTGTTTTGAAAGCCTCCATTTAAACAGTTCTCGGGAGGCGGTTTCCTCGTTTCAAAAGCAGTGTTGTTACTATGAGTCAAGAAGGAAGAAGTATCTAGGAAGAAGTCACTTGACTGACAAAATACAGGTACATTTAAATAGAAATGCTAAGAAAAAGAAATTTTATCTAAGTGAAATGCCTGAAATAAATGAGAATAAACTGTATGCATCTCACTTGCATCCAGCCTAATCTCTGTATCTCTGAAACTAAATTCCAAACCATACATATCTTTTAACAGAGATCAATTAATAAATCTACAGACATTAAAAACCTACATGAAATATTTGAGCAGGGATCCTCTTGGCTGTTGTCTAATAACCCATCTGGACATCCCTTAGCCATGCTGACTCATGCCTCTGAGGTCTGTGATATCTCAGCACTATCAGCTATAGTGGAAAAAAGCTACGTCATCATGGAGCAGTGCATGAAAGATGCTAGGTCAGACTGAAGCCTGTGGCTGGGATTTGCAATCAAGATATATGGGCTCCAGAAAATCTGCAACAGATGGATGAATTTCTAAACAAATTCCGAAATCTAGTGAAACTTTTGTAATACAGTGAAGTTGGCATGTCCTCATGTGATCTTATTAAGGGCTTGAACTTATACTACGATGAATGTCTCAACTCCCACAGACCAATGTGGGGAAACAAATGCTTATGTCCTCCTTGTAGGTTACTAGGTTAAGCCAAGGCAGAGAAAGAGAGATTAGATATAAATTTGGTTACAGAATTTTGTAAGACGTTTACAACATTGGCATGGCAACCTCTTTTCCAGATGGCTAAAATTTGTGATCAATGTAGTAGTGCCTATTAAAAGGTGAATAATAAGTAGATTGTCAACTGGAGCATTATCAAAGAGTGATTTTATTGGGGGACTTTGATAGTGATTTTGAAGGAGAACACGTTTTCAGTAAACAACTGGATATATATTTGAAAATTGGATGTAAAAATACTGCTAGTAAAAACTGCCAATGTCATATAATGTGAAGCAAAAAATAATAAGTACTTACACAAACTCATTCAGAGCAAGTAGACAAAGGGTCTGTTTTAAACAGAACAAATTTTGACACTGCCAAATGTAATGCATGCAATTGAGGGGAAAGGCATTGCTCAAACGTGAGATTTGGTAGCATCTATCTAGTCCTCATTAAAACTCAAAAACTTTGGAGACATGATGAGATAATGGGAAAAACCCTACAACACGAGAAGTCAGTGAGATGCTATTCCAAAACAGGTCAATAAGGATACTTCAACAGGAAAATTAAGTATGCTTCTTGATATTTAGAGTAACAGTTTGTGTTGGAAAAAATTGTCTGGAAAGACCTTGATTCTCCATGGCTTGAAGATTCTAAACCTTCCTAGAAGGGATCTGCATAAGGCCTTGTTACAGAGGATGTCAATCAAAATATCCATACTGCTGTCTTCTGTCTTTCAATCTATGCAAGCCTCAAATCTTAATTCTGCTAAGGATTTTTCTTGAAAAATTGTGTAAAGCAATCAAAAAAAGCAAATCAAGTAAAAACAGTACCTCTGCAGAAGTATGAGTCAAGGATTTATATGATCACTGTCATTCCAAACTGGAATTAAATCTGGAAGACTGGTCTGGGTCAAGTGCAACAATCAGCTTTTTTCTGTGTGCTTTCTTTTATTTCACAGCTTTTAATTAAAGTAAATTCAAACTAAACTATCTCGTTCTGCAAGTGGCAGAACAGTCATCCTGGCTTGATTAGTTATTTACAAAGTGTCTTCTAAAATAAAATTTCAGGAAAGCCAACCTGATTTTTTACACAGCCTTTGAAATTGTATATTGCCATGACTCATGCTTCTGTAAGACTAAATATTTCAGCCAGCTTTACTTCTTTTTTTACCCATAACGTACAGAACTCCTGAGTCTTGCTCCACACCTTTTTACTTTCTTAAGGAGAAAATGAAACCCTAGCATTCTGTTTAATTGCAATTAAACCATATTTTCTTTTTATAGAGGAAAAAGAATCAGATTGTAACTGTACTACTACTTTCAGTGTTGACTTAGGTTGTCACAATCTGTTCTCAGGTATAAGAAGTATAATGTTCTGGTTTCTGCAATTAAGGAACAAAATTGCTTTGTAAGGCAGTATCAGTCAAGCCCAACCTGTATGTGTGTTTGGATCAAGTTGCCAGTGGAACTCTCCAAGCAGAAAACACCGAGCCACAGAGTAATTTTTTCCATTCATCACACCAGCTTTATGTTAATGAAAACCCAATGACATTAATAAATTTCCCTTTACTTTACACCAGTGTAAATGGAAGAAAAACCAGATCCCAAGCACTTTTAAATAAAAGAATGAAAATCAGATCTATCTTTCTTCACTATAGCTCCAAATGGAACAATAATGAAGGCACCACATGCTGAAGTTTCCATCTGCATCTAATGTGCAAGCTCTTATGTCACCTGTGGACTACTGCATTTATGGCCATACTGCAGAAGCACTGGTTCACCAAAGTGATTTGTGTGCCTGAAGGTGTGTAGTGTTGTTCCAAAAAGTGCTTTAAGGACCAGGCAGCCCATGCTTTCTTTGCTGGCATTACTCTGAAGATCTCCTGGAGGGATCGAAGAACATCAGTGGGAAAAAAAATAAATAATCTTTTTATAGACTTATCTATAATGCAGTACATTGAACTTCTCTTATCTAAAATGTACTGTATATGCCTGGCACTATCATGCTTGTACCTACAAATTTATTAATAAAATTTTTAAAAACACCCCTTTTTTTGTAAGTTTAAAACATGGGTTTTGACACATGAATGCGTATCCTCCTGTATAGTGGATGGGTGAAAGTGCAGGCAGGTTGAGATTTGTGGTTATGGGTAGAGAAAAGGGGTTTTTTTTATTCCTTATCCTTTTAAAATTCTATGGCTTTTACTGTCAGTTACTTATGGAGCAGGAGTACTACATCACATTTGGAGATACAAAGGCTACCTGTATGTGGCCAAAACTAGAAAATTTTCTATAGGCAGGAAAATACAGCTCAGGAAGGTAAAAGTAAGGGAGTGATTCAAATCCATGGTGACACTAATGTGTTCCAATTCTTCTATGTGTTGCAAATATATCTGATATTATTTCCATTGTGCCATCACAAAAGTATCACTTTAGCATCAGAATAAGATCAGCTTATGCATTCTGTACACTAGCAGAAGCTTTGGCAAAACTCTTGTGATTCTTAGATTTAGTTATTGCAGAAGTGATCAGAGGCTGGGAACACCTCTCCTGTGAGGAAAGGCTGAGAGAGTTGGAGTTGTTCAGCCCGCAGGAGAAAAGGCTCCAGGGAGATCTTACTGTGACCTTTCAATATACAAAGGGGCCTTACGAGAAAGATGAAAAAGAACTTTTACCAAGGCCTGTAGTGACAGGACAAGAAGCAACAGCATTAAACTGAAAGAGGGGGGGTTTAAATTGGATGTAAGGAAGAAATCTTTGTGATGAAAGTGGTGACACATTGGAACAAGTTGCCAGGGAAGTTGTGGATGCCCCATCATTGAAAGTGTTCAAAGTCAGGTTAGATGGGGCTTTTCGTAACCTGATTTAGTGAAAGATGTTCCTGCTGTGGCAGAAGAGGGAGGACTATATGATCTTCAAGGTCTTTTCCAACCCAAACCATTCTATGATTCTATCATTTACACTCATAAAAGGTTTTTCGTCTTGGTATTTCCATTTGTAAAAGGCTTTTTCATGCATTTTGAAAATTTTCTTTTTCTGCAAATGGTATAAAAACTCATCATGTATGTAGTGGTTTTGTTCCTGAACTGTGAAAATAATCAGGAGAGAGGGGAAACAAACTCTAATTTGATCTTTTTTCCCCTCATGAGGTAACAAACAGAGCAAGCGGAGAAGTCCTTGACTCTTCAAATTCAAATGGTGTCTTGCCTTGACCTCACTGGAATCAAGTTTTACCTTGGGGAGTGGGGAAATAAGCTGACATACAAACAGGGAAATGTTTGGGTTGCTGGTTAATGTCACTAGGAATACATGAGTTTTAATCCACCATGGGATGTGTATTTGCTACAAAGCTTTGGGCAGCTGTGAAATCAACTAAAAATTTGAACATTAATTAAATGGTGTATCTGAATCTTAAGTGTTTGAAAATCTTAACCTCCCAGCATCAGTTATATCAAGAAAAGAAGCTGTTAACGATGATTGTTCACATTCAATCTCAATCATTCTTTTATTTAATATAATCAAATTAGGTTCAGGGTAAAGCAAGGTCATACAGAGTGTGTAACAAAACTCTACCCTTGTGGAGACTCGAACCAGTCTTGTAATAAGGATAGAATTCTGTGGGTTTAGAGCCTCAGCATTTACTAGTTTACATCCCTTGAACTGCAGAGTTTAAGTTGGGCTAGGTTCTAGCACAGGAAACGTCATGTGTATAGGATTTAATTTGTTAGTAAATGTCATTTATTTACAAACATTTTTTGTAAATCTTATTGATTTTCCATAATTAATTATTCATTGGAGCTCTATTAAATTCTTTCCTTTTCTCTTTCATAACAATGCTGGAGACTACGAGTACCAGAGGGGAATTAGGAAGTAGGTGCATCACATGGCGGGGGGGTTGGTAGGGTCTGAACTGAACAGTTAATGGGTAGAAACTGCACAAAAAATGCACAGGTGTTTACTGCTCTCCACATATCGCAAGTCTGTGATATTTTTAGTCTGCCTGCGGTATTTTTGCTAGCAAAACAAACTACCATATCTTGTTTTTAAGTAGAGGCTGGGAGATCATCATAGCCTCCAAAAGGGCCTGATCTCTTGCAGCTAAGCAAATGGCTCCATTTTTCCTTCAGTCTTGCTACTTTTCGTAGTGCTTTTGTGTTAAGGTGGTAGTTTTTCATTGTGATACAAAATCTCTCATGTAAATGATGCTCCAGAGCCCGTGGCTGACCCTATGGCGTCAGAGCTTGTTAGAACACCATGTGCAGTATAATTAAAACTGAGGAATAAAGTTTAAAATAAACTAAAAAAAAAATTTCTTACCCTGAAGTATATTATGTTAGACTGCTCATGTCCCTGGAGATGTGTTAAATACAACTGGACAGATGTACACAGGGCTGCAAAATAGTTTTCAGTGCCTGGTCTGAACAAATGTGTTTCCTGGTGTGTACTGTCCCTCAGTAATGTTAAGACCACAAAAGAGTGGGACCGTGCGGCTTTGTATAGACCCAGAAAACTGCACGGCTTCTCCGGGCTCTCATCAGTTTAGCTGCCTGTGCTCAGGGCTCACTCTGACATGGTACAGCTGTGTTGCCTTGGAAAAGAACTGTGAGAGAACTGTCTGTGAGATGCCTTTGCCCTGGACCCTCCCTTACGCAGGAGTTGTGGTTATGCTCAGTCCCTTGCCTTTGATCCTTGCCACAGCTAATTTGCCACTGCGCCTGTGGCTGGCCACGGGCTTTGCTGATCCTGACCTGATCTGGCTTGTTGACTTCCTGGCTTGACCTCAGGCTTACCTCAACCCTTCAGGTTTGCCTTGTGAGCTGGACTCTCGGCTGACCCTGCTTAGTGTCACCAACTGCCCCACCCCCTCTGTTTCTGTGCTCAGCATCCCACTGTACTCAGCTCCCTGCCGATGAGGACACTGCTGATGCCCGCCTTGCTGTCAGCCGCAGCCCCTGGCTTGCTTCTCCGTAAAGAGCAGCCCACTTTTGCAGCTCCCTGGAGGAACTGATGTGTGATTGCGATTGTGTTTGCTTTTTGCTGATGGTCCATTTGTTAATGATTCCACATCTAGCCAGAAGGAAGCTATTTGGCCTACTACAGCTTCCAAGGACAAGATGGCACAGTGAATATGGATTCTGACCTCATGTCTTATTACACAGGAATTAAGACATGGCCATGTCTATTAGGCAAGGCTATTCCTATTCCTGATTAAATATTCATAATAATAATTACTTGTTCACATTAAAATATTTCTGCACCTCCTAGCTAAGATTAATGCTTCATTCTGCTAGGCAGTACACGAATAAAAACAACCTGGGGTGGGGTGGGAGGGTGGGGGTGGGGGTGGAATACGCATCAGAGAGGGCAGAGAGGATACAGGGAAGTATATAGAGCTGATCAGGGAACAGAATTTTTGGTGTTTAAAAAAAAACAAATAAAACAGGGTTTTGGGGAAAGCAAAACCATTCCAATGTCGTCAGAGAATGGATGCAATTTATTGATTTATTTACTTGGGTAGGAAAACCATTTGAGTGCTCCTGGCTGAAAACCCACTGCTGAGCATATCCGAAGGCCCCTTTCTGTCACCGCCCCAGTTAGCTGTCTAGTTCTCCGAGGTTCACTGCTGCCCTGATTGCTCAGCTGTTGGGCTGCCTGCCAAGGCAGGCTGCTGAGCGACCCAGGGAGGCACACAGCCCCTGTCTGTGCTAGTACCTGGGGAGCTCGAGGTGGCAAGCTGACACTTGCTGTTGAAAAATTGATCTGTTTTAGCTGGCTACGGTAAGTCTGTTACACAAGGCTTTAGGGGAAAGAGACAGTAGAGGCAAAAAGATGACCAAGTAGCAAGGATCAAGATTATCACAAGCTCTGGCTTCTTTAAGAATTCTTGCCAAAGAAAGAGGACAGAAAGACTCTTCCCAGTTGCCATGTGTCTGTGCATCCCACCTGCAAGTGGAGTTAGGGTTATTGTGAGACATAGGTGTGTACCAGCCTTCAGTGTGTAGGATGCATGGGTATGGTGGCCACCACTGAGAACTGGAGCTGCCACTTCCAGACAGTAGAGCTGTAAACATTATGATATAGTTGCCCTTGGCAGTCTATGTGAAGCTGAGAAAAGCTCACTGTGACTCTGCTGCTGTTTTTAAATCATTGTTTTCTTATTTCCCCCAGACTACACATGCCTGAGAACATGAATCAGGTCTTTCAAATGTAGTGTAGTAAGAAATAATCGTTTGGCTTTATCGGGACACCCACTTGTGGGGAATACCTAGAGCTGAAATTTTGAAAATCAGAATTCACTCATCACTGATCACAGAATATAGTAATTTATGAGGCGAGACCGTGCAGAACTGATGATACATTGTGAATATATTTTCGATAATTTCTCTTGCTTACGTGCCCCATGAATATGTGAGTCTTCATGAACAAGACAGAAGTGAAGCCAGCTCTGAGGAAATCCATTAAAGACCCTGAATGTATTCAGATCCCACTAAAATTTGCTGAACCCAGGGATTCCACAAAGAAAACAAGATCTTCTTCAATATATGCTGAAACTTAACTAATTTTCTGGAGAGGTTAGTTCATGGACAGAGCATGAGGAAAGCCTTGACTGCATCTTTCCTGTTTAAGCAGTTACATGCACTTTAGTTTTCAGGAACATAAATGTATTTTTATTGTTCTTTACAAAAGCCTTTCCATATTTCACATATAATTCCCTCATTATGCATGTAGCTGACAGCTCACAACCATCTCAAATGACCTTTCAATGTAAATGCCAAAATTCCACTGAGGCTGATGGGGTGCTATTCATTTACACAGGCCGAACACTCTTGCAGCAACACTTACTGTTGTTATTATTTGCTTTTCTGATGTGTGAGTGCTGAAAAGAATAGTAATGTAAACAAGCTGTATTTATTGTAGGTTCCATTTTGTTATACTTCTATTCATTACAACAATATCATGTTGGTTTATAATATTTATTCAGAATAGGAGGGATTACATCATCAAAACTATCTTTTAAACTGTTTGTGTTCTCTACAGATTCTTTCCAGGATTAGGAAATTAACCAGTTATGAAATCACATATTCACAAAAATAGACTAGAGTTTGTGGCTTGATGATGCAATAAATCTAGCTGAGGACTTACGGATTGATGTGGAAAATCAGAATCATTGCATTGTTTCCTTGATTTCAAAATTTTGACTGCTAGGAATGCGATTCTTTAAATGTGGTGATATGAAAGGCTAGATTGCTGGAGACTGAAAAAGCCAAATCATATTGGTTTGCACTGATTTGAGAGGATTAGTGAAACAAGTATTAGATTGCTCTTTAGATTAGTCTAGATGAAAAGAAACAAGCTTTGGTGTAAGACCAGTAGAAATTTGAGTGCTTAATTGCTAGGATTGTTCTGAGAGCACCTCCAAAAACTGATAAAACTTTTGTTCTTCAGAAAGGATAGAATTGCCTTCGAGGGACATTGGAATGGATTGGAGCCTTCAGAGGACCAAACTTACCTATAGATCAGAGCTGCCTGGAAATTAATTTTTTCCTTCCAGTAGAAAAATGTGGTGCAGCAATAAGAATTGTTAGAATAATCAGTGGTGTGAACATTTTCAGGGGTTACTCTGCCAAACTCCTGAAGTGACTTAGTTTTATTGATACCTAAGACACACTGACAGATAAGAATTACCTACAAAACAACTTGCTGTTAAAATGGATTTTAGTGAGAAAGAGCATGTGATAGATCATCTTAAAAAACAGCTGAGTGCTTAGATTGCTCCTGAGTTAGTGGATCGATGACACAGTTTGTTTCTCATGGTGAGCTGGTTCAAGGCCCTATTTCCTACAAGAACCATGAGGAGTGGGGAAGACAAGTTTTGGAGTGAGGGCACTGTCTGTGGTCCGATTAACACGAGCTGTTTTGCTCAGGGACCTTCCAGGGAGCAGGAGGATGAAAGACAATTCCAAGGCTAAACAGTGGTTACAACATACTTTCAGAAAGCAGAACCTGTGGATCCTGAACCTCTTCAAGCTAATCTAAGCCTGAAAACCAAGGTCTCCCACTTACAAATGCTCTACCAGTGCCTAGCACAGGACTCCAGATTCTTGGCGGAGGTGAGCCTCAGTGAGATGTGCTTCAGCAACTTCACCTGAGGAGCTGGGTCTTCTCTCTGTTCTGCATAGGGGAGGGTGCTCTCCATCCATAGGAGCCAGAAAGTAATCCCAAAAGTCTTTCATTAAGATTGTCCCAATTAGTTGACTGGTGTGGTCCTTATGCAACCTTTGCCAGGATATCCAGGGAAATCCAGGCAGCAACTCCCTACTCAATATACTTCACTTGAAACTAGCCTGCCTCTCTCACAAACTAAACCTGTGCAGAATGGGATGCTCTGTCTTTCCACATCCCTACATAATCTAAATCCAAATCCCATTCAAGATACTTGGTCAAGCAGAAAACTTCTGAAAGACCAGTGAGATGTGTTGGGGTTTTTTCCCTTCAAACACTGAATGAATCTTCCACTGTTTCTGTCACTTATTGAAAACTTATGCCTATATCTCAAAATCTGGCTCTGCCATGACTGATAATGAAGTATCAAAATTGATTTTCAGTGATATCCCTCTCTCTTTTGCAAATTTTGCTCATTAGAAGCTTCAGGCCCACTCTGTACCATAAAATTAATGCTTGAAAGCAATCTACAAAATCACCTGTGCAATTCAGTACTTAAAAAGGACTGACATTGCTGTTAGAAGATCTGAGAGAATGCCTGAAAGCACTGTGAATTCATTGGATATTCATGGTCTTTGTGGAAGTGCAGGCTGAGTAGATTGGTCTTGGTTTTAAAGGCATAGTGGAGACAGGTATAATTTTTTCTTCCTCTCATTTATTTTTTCCTGGTTTAAAAACATACATAAGTTTTAGAATTTTTTCATGAAGTTTAATAGGACACTACCTAAATGGGTACCATAACAGAAATGACCATGTTTCTCGCTACTTGAGGTGCCAATTGTTAATACTCGGATTGTTGCAAGTCAACCTTTTTATTAATAATCCTGTATGCAGTTCTTCACTGTCTGCAAGCCTATATTAACTTAGGCTTAGCTTTTCCTGGTATGCTTCTACATGGGAGATGACCTATTAAATCTGCAGTCTTAATATGCCTGTATGACACTAGACTGTTCCAGAAATCTCTTTTCTGTCTGCCATCTGATAAATGCATTCTTACACTGTGTTGAGGTTTACTTGACTTGTGTTTTTCACACACACACACACACACACACACGCTCACTCACTCACTCACTTACTCTGTGGCATCTGTCTTTTCTAATTCCCAAGGGAGCTGATCTCAGAAAGACCTTGAGTGAGGTACTCACAGTCTGTTTATATCTATGAGGATAAAGCATACAGATAGAAGGTGAGTCTGCAGGAGCTGGATGTTAGTGCTGTGGTAGTCTTGCATACCTGGAAGTCAGGTGATCTCTTCTGTTTCCCTCTCTCAGTTTTCTTCCGTGACCACCTCCAGATAAGTGGCCTCTGTAAAATGAGTGGGAATACTTACCGGCCATGGCAGGAGGTGAGTGTGGAAAGGGCAGAGTAGAGCTATATGGTCAAATAAACTTTGCTACTACCGTGGTAATACCTGAAAATCCCTGTCAAGCTTGCAACCTCATGCTGGAAGGCATTATACAAGTGCGCAGTGAGAGGCAGTTAGAAGCTTAAAGTCTAGCTGGGGAAAATAAAAATGGAGAACAGAAAGAGGAAGGAATAGTTGAAGGTGATGCTATTCTATAGGAGGTGTTATTGAGTTGGAAAATGTTATTTGTCCCTTAAGATTATTAGTAGATAATGGCGTAATGCAAGGGATGTGTTTCTCCAAAATAATTTAAAACTTACAGAATGAAAATTTAACTTTTTTGAAGAAAAATCTGCTTTCTCTTCTAATGGTAACAGGGTGCACCATAAAATTTTAATTCCCTTCCAAGTAATAATTGCTAAAGTTTTAATCATTGTTTCTTATCTGAATTACCAAATCTCTGTATGAAAATACTTACTAGTTATTACTGAGTAGTTTGAAATCAGGTTAGAATAGACTATTACTTTGCCTGATTTTCTGATGAGTTCTGTGGTTTTGTTGTTGTAGTAATTATAGGCTGTCTTAATTCAGATTCTGCTATCTGCCAATATGTCCCATTTAATTATAAAATATGCATTTAATGACTGATGGGCTTATGACTACATGGGCTTAGAGATATTGAAAGAAGAGATTTCTCTATTGGGAAGATATATTCTCAACATATGGTCTAAGATTTAGATTTTGTGATACTGAAAACAGATTATCTCTAAGGTTAACAAAGTGTGAATATTAAGACGTTTGAGGCTGATTTCAGATGATGTACTCAACATGCAAAAAGTTGTATGTTTTGTCAGTCACCTAAATAAAGTACAAGTGATAACACAACTACAGGTGTCTCTCTCCCAGCAGAGCTTGTCATTCATGTTAGCTAATTCAGTAGAACTGATGAGGAAAATGCATCCAACTTTTACCAAGGCAGGGGTTGAGAAACGACTTCTATAAATTAGCATCTGAAGGGTTGAGCCATAATTCTGTTGCCTGCCACACACACTTTGGGTGTTGTAATAGACACACAAGAAATATCACATGAAATCATGAAAGATTTGTTAGTGTCTCTGATCTTGAAAAATAGAAGTTCCTCATTATGCTATGAAAACTTTAGCATTTTAAGGCTTCCTGACATGCTTAATTGTGTAATGTTTTTTAATATACTGAGCTCTGAGTTGCATGCCTGTATTCCCTTGCCATGGATAGAAATAATTTGAGGAGGAATGGCGTGTTTGACTGTCATCCCATTGTGAAGTGAGGCTTGGGCAGGACAGTTCTGTGGTCAGCAGGTCTCAGAATGGCTCCTGTGTCCCACAGCTGTGTCAGAGCTGTAGTTTCCTGGATGAACTAAGCTGACTCAGAACGTGTGGCTTTGCAGTAGGACTATAATCTCAATGTGAGAACCTGTATTTCTGTTCCCAGTTTTGCATTTGTGGCCTGTTGGGCCACTTGGAAAGTTACTAGCTACAGTGGTAGTCAGGAAACCTTCCTTTTTTTGACTTTAAAAATAATATGACTGGTTATGCAGTATGTCTTATTCTTTTTGTACGGTTTGAGATTAATTTTGTTGTTAAGCAATGCATAGGCTTCTTTATAGGCACCCTGACCTGTTTATAAATTTCTGTTGCCCCTGGGTAGCAGAATTTAAGAGGTCTGAAATCACAGGTAGAACACAAGTGAGCAGTTTCTATGAAATGCCTCAGATACTCTACAGAGCTAAAAATAAGAGGATTTGATAGAGATGGGGTTTTAATATTCTTCATAGAAATGGACAGGTCCTTACAGATTTTATATCTACTATAAGGAATATTTTTATGTACTTACGAGCTCTGTAGGAACTTGCCTAATACTTCCTGTATTATACTGACCCCATTAACATTATGTTTATGTACAAAATGCTGTAAAAACAGATGTACTGATACATTTTGTCTTATCTCAGCCAATGTAACTAATCTAAGCTGCTTCTGGGTTGGGCATGCAAGTTTAATCTATAGATAAGAATTTTGAGAATTAGTGTACTATTCTCGGAAACAGCATTCACTTTGTTGCATGATAAAAATGTGTCAAAAGAAGAAATATCTTGTATAGAACAGAAAATTTTATTTACTATCAAGGAGAAAGAAATGCAGTATATGTTTTGGATCTATTTGTCTTCAGAGTGACTACTGATGATGTTAGCCAAGCAAACATACCAGCAATAGTTTGAAGTTTGCACTCTCTTTTTGTTTTTCTCCCAGAAGAAACTATATCTTTAAGGTAATCCTCATGTGATTAAATCCTATTTCTGTTTCAGGACAGAGTGATATACTTAATTTCCACTGATAGAAATGTGTTTCCTGCATACCTGCTGCTGATGTCTTTAGGGACCCTGTGAAGTCTCTCTGTAGGTGTCTGTTTATGCTACTGGACCCTGGTTAATCACAGGTCACTTCAGTGTTTTGGGGATTTAACCTTTAATGTCATCTCTCAGCTGCCCAGCCTCTATGGAAGCAATCACGAGATGCCGGCCCAGTGCTTAACCTACCAGTAGAGATTCACCAGCAGAGATATTATCCTTTACGGTATTAAATCTGCTTACTACTTCAATCCACTCAGTTTCTGTCCCAGCCCTCTAGTCTTGTAGTGTAGGAGTGTCTTTAAAAAAAAAAAAAAAAATCTTAATAACCTTTGAAAAAGAAGAAAAAATGCTGCCAGAAAAACTTCTTATCATTCATAGATCCCTAAAAGGCAGGATGGCTTTAAGGTCTCTGGGCTGCAAGACTTCTGGAACTGTTCAAAGTAGTTTTGGAACAAACATCTAAAAACAAAACAAAAAAACCCCTCCACAACAAGAAGAAGAAGAAGTAGAGAAGGCGGCTTAAATAAATAAATGTGTATGATCATTGTGACGGTGATGTCTAATGGAGCTTATTTGGCTTTGGTTTATCTTTGAAGCCAACCAGATCAGTTTTCAGCAAATAGCATGTGGCTAGTCATTTTGCAAGGGCTCGTGAATGTTGGCAACAGCAAAGCACAATCCAGCCGTTTTCCAGGCCTGGTTTTTGATTGTGCTGTGCCTTATGATGTCCACAAGTAAGAACTGGGATAAGACCACCAGGCTCGTGTTTACGAGACTGGAATTGCATATAAAATGGAGTCCCTTGAGAATCTAATCCAATCACCGTAAAATCAGACACACACATATATGAGTATTTGTTCCATTGGAGCTAAATACTTGTTTCCTTTTTGTAGTATTCCTAACCTTGCCATTTAAACTGACAGGTACTTTTACCTTTGCCTGGCTTCAAGGAAGTGGTGCCTCTCCTGTTCTCAAATCTGATGAATGTTTTGGAGGAGTCTTCATAAAGCTAGTATCTAATCTTCTAGAAGACAAATTGTGTTATATTTGCACATGGTCTTTCCGGTACTTCCTGCAATCATTTGTACTCAAACAGAATATTTTTACAGTTACTGTTTTAAAACTGGCTTTGAGTATTTTTCACACTCTAAAAAGAGTTTTAGCAGAGCTCTCCTACCCAGAGAAGGAAGAAAAAGGGTGATTTTCATACCACCTTGTCTATTGAAATGTATCCATTGCTTCTGGGAATAGGGCCATTAATTCTCATGTTTTTTAAAGTGTTGATCCATGGTGGTGGTTTGCAGGCAGCAAAAAGAAGGTGGAAAAAAATATTTTACCTTTAATCAGACTGTTTTGGGAGAATCTGAATTCACAATATATATACAAAGCTGAGGTCAGATAGTTTAGCTTTGATAACAAAAGTCCATTTTTAATTGCTAATTAACCACCCAAGTATACGCTTTTTAAAAAACTAAACTCTCTAATCATTTCACTTTGAAGTTCTGTTTTCTACTAGAGAAAAAAAAAAAAAAAAAGCGGGGGGGTGGGACACACACTATGCAGCCTCTTACATTTCTCTGGAAGGGACCAACCAAACAGCTGATTAAAAGAATGAACTCTAAGCGTAAAAAGAAAATTTAATGACATCTCATGAACAATTAAAAAGACCATTTGCATCCTTCTAAATCTAAACAAAAAAAAAAAAAAAAGCAAGGAAGGTTTGGCTATAATCACATGCTGCGAAGGGATAGAAAAGAGAACATTAAATGCTTTTCATGATTCCTCCTGAACCCTTCGATAGCACAACAGGATGCTTATTACCATGCACATTGCTGTGACCTGGTTTACTACAGCTTTGCATTTAGGCAGGTGTTTGAAACAGGTGTACAAATCTATATTTTTTTTCTTTCTCAGAACCTTGATAATATGGATGAGTTTGTATGTCTGTTCTTTCCACAGGGATTTTCTAGCCTCTTGGATGCAGCAAGCAGCTTTAGAAGATCTTGTTCAAATTGATTTATAAACCTTTTGAAAGCCAACAGAAAAGTGAATTGTCAGTCTCCAAGAAAAATTTCCTTCCTTTATTATTGGTTGAATGTGCATTCTGAATGTGCAGGGTGTTTGGTGTGTCCCTCAAACCCCAAAATTTATGAAGTGTCAGTTGATGCTATGTTGTAGCCCTAGTAACATCCATGGCATTATTGAGATTCCATATTATTTTTCCTCTTAGGCTGTTCCCATCTGAAACCACAGTGTTATCTGATGTAGAAATGGCTTGGAGGGGAAATAACAGGTCATCCAACCAGTGTTATACCTGTAGAGGGCAAATATACCGCTATATATACAAATATATATATAAAAATATACAGCAAATATACAAATATAGGAACAGCTACAAGTATCTAAACAAGACATGAATATGTTATGACCTTAGATCATAAAATTTTAAAAATATCTAATATTTCTACAAAAATCTCTTAAGCATCCATAAGTCTAATCTTGCTGAGCTCCATCAGTGATGTCAGTGCTGGAGAGATGTAGAGGAGCTCAGAGCCTTGGAAGGTTCTTGGGAGAGAATCCTGTTTTTCCCTGCATGCTCACTCTCACACAGTTCACTGAGCATCTTTCAGAGGCTGTATTTGGGAGCAATTTGTTTTGCAGTGTCAGACTTCCCCTGTGAGACCACAGCCCTCCACTTTTTCACCTTGTACCAAATGAGCCAACAGAATCAACTACTGGAAAGACCATGTTATGACAGTGCATAGGGTATTGACTGATCAGATGCAGCTCATACGCAGGGTGGTTTAGGAAGATGAACTTGTCCTCCTTCATTACCTCCAGAACAATTTCTATGTATTGTATGGTGAAACTTTTATTTGTCTTTCTTTTTGTTTCTTTTTGTGTTTGTTTTGTTATTTCTTTTTTATTTCTTTAAATAGGAAAATAGTTGTTCAAACTGACAAGCAACCTGTAATTCTTACGCAAGCAAGCAGGGAAGGCACAAGAGCAGCCTTCAAGGGATTAGAAGTGTCGAACTGTGTAACTCTAAATGGTGCTGATCTAATTGATACTTTACTTAGCAGAGGAGGAGAAAACTAGCAAATACTTAGTTCAGAAAGAACAGTGTCACAGACTTCTTCCTACAAATGCCACATCAGTTGCTAACAAGTTGTTCTGGGAGAATCTTCTTGCTGATCTATATGCTGCCACACAATTCTTTTCCAGTCTCTGTGAACATCCTGGATTTCCCTTTTACTTATTATGAAAGATAGCCTTGAACATGGACAAAAGAGCCAGTTAAGCAGCTCACATCTAGATCCTGGGAGCATAGGAAATTAGTGTATATCCTGTTCTTTGTGTGTTACATGCATATGAAGCAATGGAAAAATAGGTTTTTTACTGCCTTAGGTGTAGAGTGGGGGGCACGCATTCCTTTTAATCCACATCATCATTTAAATTTAGCATGAAGTATGTCTGAAACAAGCAATAGTCCCTTTACTTTTACAAAGGAAGAAGAGTGTCAGTAGGTAGGGCATTAAACAGGGTGTCAGGGAGCTCAGTGTCAGTTCCTTATTCTCTTGCAGGGTTCTGTGATTTTAAACAAATTGTTTTCCTACCTGACTGTGGTGCTCTGAGATAAAATGGATGCTTGGGAGGAAAGTGGATACTACATAGGGAGTGGGGGTCTGATGAACAGATAGGCAAGTTCTCTTTTCTCAATCTTGTGACTTTTCTGACTTGTTGGGAATATAGAAGAAGTTGAAGTTATGTATTGAGTAAGAGAGCTAACACCAGCTGCAACACTGGGTATGAATACCTGTCATGTGCAGATGGGTGCTTTCTTAGAAGATGAGCAGTATGTGCTTCTGAGACGTTTCAGGGCATTTTAAAACAGTAGGAATAATTCATATCTTGTTCCAGGGCAGGCAAAGATGGTACATTATTTTTAGTGGAGACACTATATAACTAGGTAAACCCACTATGCGTCTTACCTCTGATGCTTTTGAAGATACTCACCTTCATTGTGGCACTAGGAAAGCACACTCTAGTGAAACAGAGACGTGTGCCTCATGGACTAGTAGTGACAGCAGTGGCCTTGGTGTTAGGAAACTTTGGAGGAGGCAGCAAAGCTTGACACTTTTATGATCTGGAAAGACAAAATCAAATTTTATGTTTTGCTCTCTCTTGCCACATGCAATGGGAACTTTCCCTTTTTTGGAATTAATGATTTTATTGCAGAGGAAAAATAAATGGCTCTCTAGCCAAGACACACAGTCAGTGTAACATGTCACTAATAATAAATAACAAGGAAACCTGTTCCTTGTTTAACTCATTCGATCCAGTGAAATGCTCCAGTAAGCACTTGTTGTATAAAAATAATAGATATTCATGAAGCAAAGAGGCTTTTTTTACCTTCTCCCTATATTGCATGTGCCCTTAAATTTATGCTTCTGGTTGCTTTCTTCTATTTCTTGAGGGAAGATTCCTCCTGCTATGTGAATGTCAGCTCTTATAAGCGACAGGAAGATTAAGTAAAATGCTGTACAGGTAATTATAACAAGGCTATTGGCAGCCTGTAACACTGTGTAAATGGCACAACTAATTTTGCTGTTGAGACATAATGTATGTGGCAAGTTTTATCTGTAGCTGTACTTTGTACTTACGCTGTCTTCAGAGGCATGTGTTGCATATCACTTTGACCATGAGTCAACCATGAACTCAGCATAGCCCTTTTACACAGTGTCATTAGAGTGTGAGGAGCTGCTCTGGGAAATTCATTTCAATTGCAGTTAATTGTGTCACTTCTTGGAGAGCTTGTCTTACTGCATAGATGCTTTTGTTTAAATTCAGATCAAATGTTTTTGTATGTGATCCTCTGCTGTGAATTTTCTCTGCTAAGAAAAAAATAACTAAATAATATACTATATCTCACGGTCTGGAGAGAAGTTTTGACAGTTTTTATGTACTTACCCTTGTGAGATTGATCAGATTCTGGTTATGCATATGTTCAGTGACTCCATCCTGATATACCCTTGACTTTCTCAGAGGTAATATTGCAGCCAACCTGTTTTGAAAAACAAAGCAAACCAACAAAGCATAATAATGTGAAAATCTCCACATTGAATGCTTTACTTGCCCTTTTCTGTTCGCCCACACACGAACTCTTTCAGGGTAATTAAATAACTGTCATACAGGCAAAGCAGCTAATGAAGCTTTCTTCACCAGCCTTGCTCCATTGAGTAGTTACCGAAGAGCCAATGTGTAGTGCCAAGGATGGGCTGCATTATGGAGAAGCGTACAGTGTGCATCCTTTGTAACGCTGTCAGAGGTGAACCTTTTAAACTTGTTTTAGAATTTCACCAAGAATCGTGCAGTCAGGTTTTTAATAGCCTAAAGGGCTTTTTTAAATTTTCAAAAGGCAGATTATTTGTTTAAAAATGTAAGCAGATTACACATCTAGGAGCAGATATTTTAGGGGTTGTTTTTCTCTCTGTCATCTTGAATTGCATGCAAAAAGATTTGTTTCTCTTCTAGCCTAGACAGCATCACCTTAGATGTGCAAAATGAATCACTGTTTTGTACATGGGGTAGCCGTTTATATCTGTGCAAATTGGCTTTAAAATGTTACTTTTCTAACTGTCTGGTTTGCCGTACTTGCTGAAAAGGCTGCAATGAGAGAGAAGTCAAAAGGACAGTGCAGTTGCTTTCAGTTAAATCCAGCCATGCCCTGAAGAGGAGAGACCTAGATTTGCTAGGACTGGTGTTTCTGGAGCAATGGGATAGTTCTTGCTTCCACATCAACTAGAGAAGATAATATATTTATATTGAAAGTTGGAAATAGTAAAGGCTAAGCCTACTAAAGACTTCTTGTTATATGTTTTTTCATTACCCTGTTTGAGGAAAATCTGCCATCTTTCTCTTAATAACCATGACTATATTTTGGTGTTCAATTGAACTAGATGGGATGATTAATATCACACTGTTCCTGTCAGGGTCATCCTCAGTGACTGTTCTTTTGTTCCAAGGAGACTGTTAGATAGGATCCTGATACAGAATCCTCTCATCACATGTCCTGGCCAATGCCTACATGGTGCTGTTGGAAGGGGTATTGAAGGGACTGCTGTGTTGTCTGCATTATACAGCTTAGTGATTTACTTAGTGCATAACCGAGGTGAGAGCTTGGATGAAGGCTGCCTACTGAAATTCAAGCTGATTGATGCTATGTTTATGGATTGGAAGAAGACACTACATAGGTGTTTATACCCATACACATAATTTAAAGAGATATGCCCTATTAGCTATTGTTCATATAATATTCTGCTCCCTGGAGGCCAAGGCAATCAATACTTACCAGCTCCCCTTTCTCATAGGCAAAAGCTGTGGTCTTTTATGTCAGAGGTGGAGGTCTCCACAGAGCTCTGTGACACCTGCTTTTAAAAGGGAGAAGATCTGTCTAGATCTCTTGTAGACTTTTTAACAAGTTGGTAAATCTACATAACTTATGTCTGTACTCTTGTTTGAAATTACCTGTTTCCCTTCCAGTGATTTTGCTGACAGAGGAAAACAGCCTACTGCATCTCCCAGCTAACTATATTGTTCCTTTCTCTCAGATGGTAGAGACACATCTTTTCTCCTGTGTCCAGTGCTCTGTATCCATGACACTGTAGACATGCGCCATTGGTCCTGGCTATTATGTGTGGCTCTCTCTCCCTTACTTCTCCATTTCTGGCTTTTCCAAAACAAGCAGTAGAATTCCTATTGGGCATACAAACCCACAATATCCCGGGCAGATTTAAAACAAGGTGCTGTCTCTCCTTATCATGACTGAAATTTCCAAATCATGTTACTTCTCTTACAGATACTGGCTCCAACTTCAGTTTTCAACAAAAAACCCCAAACAAGCCAAAGTTGAATCTTGGCCTTATACAGTGAAGATTAATTATTTTCACTCAGCCAGGATACCTAAATTATAAAAGAATTGCAAATAATTTTTAAGGTAGCTTTTAAGGCATGTCATTCCTTTCACAACAAAATTACTAAAACTCCAGCAGTATTTTGTATTTTATTTTCTATATATGTAACTATAGCATTAGATCATCCCAGGGTAATTTCTTAAAAAAATAGCTTCTTTTATTAAGTCTTGAAAGTTCAACTAAAGCACTTTAAGTTGTTAAAATAATCAAAGAATTTAAAGATAATTGATATTCTATGAATAAAGGACAGAAAGGTTAAAAATATAGCCACTTTGATTTAGTTAAATGGAATTGAAATCAAAATGTGCAACTCAGTTCTTTGTCATTCTTTTCTGTGTTGTAAATGTCCATTTTTTTCCTAGATTGAGTTGTAAGGCAAATCTGAAAGGCCATACTTGGCTTTCACACATTTCTCCATTATAACGTTGTGGGTTTTAAGCATTAGGTAACTCTGGACAGGGAAGAATTTCACCTTTAAAATGCATCTGAAGCACTCCATAAAATGTGTAGGTGACAAGCCAGTACATGAGAACTGAGACAAAGGAAAGCAACAGGTAGCATACTGAAATCCTTGCACCTTGCAACAAGTAAGAACTATTCTTGGATGGTTCAAGTCCTTCAGACTTGGATCTCTTGTCATTTTACTATGTGGGCTCTATGTTTTTCCAGCTTTCAAATAAACAAAGGCCTTCTGAGATAGGAAAGGGCTAGATGAAAAAGAAACTCAGGGACAGACAGCTGGTTATAAAGGAAAACCAACCACTGGGGAAAAAGTAACAGCTAAGAGGACAAAAATTGCTTGTAAAAGCACCAGAAAGAGTTATTGAGCAGAGCACCCCAGACAGCACCCTGTTGCCAGATGTCCAGCAACATGTTTTCTGCTTCCTCAGTGCTGCTTGTGTGACTGAACGGTACCTTCAGCCTCAGTTCGGAGCACACAAGCAGTGGCAGGCTTTGTGCCCATGTTCACTCATAGGGCAGGTTCACTTCTCTTGGTATCTTGCATTTCTGATCACCAATCACCCAGACTGGCAGACGGGGACACCAGTTGCTAAGTGTCAGTGTCGTGGTTTAACCCCATCTGGCAACCAAGCACCACGCAGATGCTAGCTCACTCCCCCTCACCCAGAGGGATGGGGAGGAGAATCGGAAAGGAATGTAAAACTCAGGGGCTGAGATAAGAGCGATTTAATAGGTAAGGAAAAGCCACACAAGCAAAGCAAAACAAGGAATTCATTCACCACTTCCCATGGGCAGGCAGGTGATCGGCCATCCCCAGGAAAGCAGGGCTCCATCACGTGTAACGGTTATTTGGGAAGACAAATGTCATAATGCCAGATGTCCCCACCTTCCTTCTTCTTCCCCCAGTTTATATGACTCAGCATGAGGTCATATGGTATGGAATACCTCTTTCATTAGTTTGGGTCACCTGTCCTGGCTGTGTCGCCTCCCAGTTTCCCGTGACCCTCCAGCCCTCTTGCTGGCAGGGCACAAGGAACCAAAAAGTCCTTGACTTAGTATAAACATCACCCAGCAACAACTAAATCCATCAGTGTGCTATCAACATTTTTCTCACATCACAGCCAAAACACAGCACTGTAGCAGTTACTAAGAAGAAAATTAACTCTATCCCAGCTGAAACCAGGACAGTCAGAGCTGCCTGTGAAAGATCATACATCTGAATTTCATTTCGATGTGTCAGGAGTTGTTCAGGGACTGAGTCAATGAATTGCAATTACCTTGCTGTGTAAGCACAATTAATATAAATAATAATAATAAAAAACAAACAACGAAAACCCCAAACTAATCAAGCAAAAAGTACCCATCACTTCTTGTCTTTTAAATAGCGAGGCTATGGATCTCCAGCAAGAACACAGTCAAAGATATTTTTTATCATTTCAGATGTATAGGGATAGATGCAAAGGTTGAATCTGCCTCATGAATGTAACAATCATTTTCTCACATACTTTTCACAGAAGTGGATAAAAGTCTGTTGACATATTTGTTTTGAAACAGAATATGCTTCTTTTACATGGAAAAAAAAAATCATCCAAGTCAGTACTTTTGGATGGTAAAGGTATTAATGACAAAGAAGTTAGAAGGACAAAGTAACACACAATGAGCAACCCAAACTAAAAATCTGAGCGGCAGCTGTCAAAGCAAATAGCAAGAAAACAAAACTTGATTTTGTCTGATTGGGTTTAGCCTTCTACACCTCAAATAATTTCTTGTCGACCTCTTCTCCATAAGTTGTTGTAAGAGCTAACCTAAATCATCCCTGCTGTCATCAATCCTGTTTTCAACACTGCAATTGAAAAGATGTACTACCAGTGATCAATTAGAAGACACTACTGCTTTTATAGTGCCATGGCCCATGAAACAATAGTGCCATATGAAGACTACCTTGTCCTTCTCAGTGTCCTTGATACCAGACAACCCATAAGGGGAACAAAAAAGTGAGTAATGTTCTGTACGTGTCTCATTTTCTTTCTCTGAAAATTGAATTAACATAGCCCTGAAAATGGAAAGGAAAGAGGAAGCAGTTGAAAACAAGTGTACACTTTTCTCTGTGACCCACCTAAATGTATGTAACAAGCTGTAAAAAGCTATTTCAGCCTCTTCTCAGTTGGCTGAAAAGCAGCTTCTAATTAGCACCTTATCTAGCAAATTAAATAAAGTGAATCCTTAGAGCACACACTGTAGAAAATGCTGGAAAGATGGGAAAAAATAATACTAGGGGTTGCTTCAAGGCATAAACTGTCTGTTGGTTTAGCAAATAGGTGCTTCTTTTTATTCAGAATATGTTTTTGTCACCACTACTTTCAGATCCCTCACTGAGGACTTGGTACAACGCACGTTGCCCCACTCAACTTTCATGAGAATGTTTCCTGGGGGCTGAAGGGAATTGCATAAATTATCGGTATGATTCATACTGCTTATTAACTAAATGCTTCAAGTGTTGCCAGTTGAAGTGGACATGTTTCAGTCAGCAAGTTTATTTATCAGGCTCTAGCAGACTATAATTGATCTGGGTTATGCATGCACATTCACAGACGTGATGGTCTAAAGCAAGGTTATTGCAGATGGCACTGGTGGTAAAGTCTGCAGTTGCCCATGAAAAAAAGCAAACTTTTAGCAGTACGATTTTAACAAACAGTAACTATTAGGTTAAGGGTTTTTTACACTGTCTGAACAATTCTATTGTTGGGTTTTTCATTTGTTTTTGACAGTAAAATTAGCATAACTCATCATACCCATCATGAGCTGTCACAGCTACTTCACTGAAAAGCTTTAATACATATGTGCTTTTCAGAAGTAAATTTTGCAAGCTTCTCAAGGTGTTCATTTGTTTCTTTCGTAGTTTGCTTAGGTGCTGCTGAGTTACAGTTTGCTGAAAACCCCTTTGCTTAATAGACTCAGAAAACTAATTTCTTCAGTGTTTTGCCTCCACTGAGCATGCTCCCTCCCCTACTGCTTGCTGGGGATATTCTGTCTTCGTCCTGTGAGTCCTCAGGCCAAGATTTCAAAATGGAACAGAATTCCTCATACAGTTAGAAGAACTAGACTATACCAGCATGGTGATTTGGCAAGGTTTTTGACATAATTTTTGTTTGTACTGTTTGCTTTTACTGCAAGCTTTCTGTAGTAGTGCTACTGAAATGACTGTTAAAAATGCCTCTGCCAGCATAAGTTCCTGGACTTTCAATACATAATTTCAGACTATGGCAGTGTTATCATGCTTGTTTTTAATGAAAACACTTTGATCAACAATAAATCTTGTAAGAAGATCACTGGATGTGGGAAGGTGGTTTGTCCTACCTTTCAGATGAAAGGAATAAGAAAGGAATATGGATAGTCACCAATAAAAATACAGATGAGACCTTGGAGTCTAGACTGGGATAGCGATAAGAAAGTGTGGGTAGGCATACAAGGTGCTAAGTTGGAAGAGAAAATTTTAGAACAAAACACTGAGATGAAAGATGCTAATAAAGAAAATAAATGTTATAGAAGAGAGGACTTAAGTCAACCCAAATGACCGGGATCCAGCTTGAGGAGCCCTTTGTTTTGCTGAGGAAACTGAAGGGAGATTTCTATACATGAAATTGATTAAGGTGAATCCTTCCATTTAAATAAATCTGGGTCTTCTACCTCCATCTATGAATGTCTGACAGAAAGGGAGATAATTTTAAGCAATGAGTGAGTTTACCTAATCATCTATAATATCTGGCTTTATCTTTACAGAGAAACTAATTGTCTGTTCCGAAACAGTGTGTTACCTCTCTTTGTCTTTATATGAATCTTTTCTCTCACATATGTAGAAAAGTTTAAACCAGAAAGCTTATATTTGCAGAAGGGGAAAAGACTGGTAATGTGTAAGGGAGAGCCTCAAGAAGTAGGACTGGGTCCTGGGGAAAGCAATTGGCAGTTGTCATGGTCTTGGGAGCAGGTGCTCCAAGGAGCTCACATGAGCAACCAATGTGCCAAAAAGATTCCCAGATTAAAAGGTAATGCTTGGAGTTGCTTTAAATTACAGGCTTAAACACTGTTGGCTCTGTCAAGGGTATCTTCTTGTTGCCCTCTTTCCCCCAGCACGGATCTGATGGCTGTCAGGGAAGATATGTGGCCAAATCACAATCAAATACAGTGGGACAACTTTGGTATGAAGGGAATATAGAGTGGAAGAAAGAAAGTGACCGGAATTCATAGAGGTAGGAAGCACAGGGTGAAGAAGGTGTTGGGCTCAACAGCTTGGGGAAGTATGTGGGACTGGCTCTGTGCTAAGGCTGTGGGGAAAGGATTGGGGAACGAAGGTTGAAGAGGGATAAGAAGGAAAAGCTAGATCCCTGGCTGTCACTCACCCTATAAGACTAGGAAAAAACCCACAGATTCCACAATTGCCCACTTGACAGAATGGCTTTGATCTGGAGAAGAGAGGAAAAGTGACAAACTATATCTATTCTTCCAGAGATTGCTCCAGCTGTAGAAATTAACCTTCTCAAAGCGTTGCTCCATTTACTCAGGTGACACAGGTATGTGTGGCACATCTAAAGGTTTATACCCTGTGGTCTGAGACATGTAGGGATGGATTAGGGAAACACAGGGTGCATTTTCTAGATTTTGAAAATTGTTTTGATTTGCTTTTTTAATTGGGGATACTCATCAAAAAACTCCCCTCTTTAAGAGTACTTTGAGAAAGCTGTCAGTGTTTGCTATTAGCAATGTAAGTTTGTACTTTGACAGTAGTCTCAAAGGAATATCACAAATATAAATTAAGGTTTATGAAGTGCTTGGTTACTAAAATGATAAACTTGCTGTGAGAAAATGGATAAAGCTGTAAGTGGAATGTGCTGTATGTTAAACTATGTGTGGGGACACACTTTTTAAACATTAAAATGTCAATATTTAAGAGTTCTGCTCATTCAATGCAAATCATTTGAGAAAATCTGACTTCATAACATTAACATGTTTTTTCTCTTCCCCATCCCCTCACCCCCAGAAGTAATGGAATAGACATCGTCTATAATTTGCAAATAATATATGCATGTGATTTCAGCCCTTGAAAATCACTTTTTTTGTGTCCTTGAAATAGTAGATAATGATCTGTGGAGTTCAACCTGCAAGTTTTGCAAACTGGGTTTTCTTTGCATCTAGCTGTTGTTCAAGCTTTTGTTGCAATGACTTTAAAACAGATGTACCTGGCTCTATGAATCCCATATTCCACTTGAAGTACTTCTAAATTCTAGATATGCTGTGTCCTCGTAATTATATTAGAGGGTGAAAGGTATAATTCATATTAATTTTAATTATTTTTTTAAAAGGCAAAATTAAAATTGTTATATAAAATTGCTTTGTGCTTCCGCATGTGGCCTCTTGAGGGCAATAGTCTTTCAGAGCTATAGAAAATTGAGACTTGCTTAAGTTTTCAGTCAAAGCATGCTCCTCGTAATAATCATAATTATCCATTGGCAATGCAGAGGGATGCTAGAATTCATTGTGTCATTCAATCAATAAAAATGCTGCACTCAAAATTTTCAAGCCAGTTTGTTCTTAAAAGTGTCACACAAGCATTTCTATTTGTGTTTCATTATGGTATAATCTGTATAACCGGACCATATGTTCAGTAAAGCTAGGCTTTCTTCCGAAATTTTCTCAACTACACTAGAAATAAACAAGATTAGAATAAATCTGTTTCCTGGAGATTAGGACATCTCATAGATCTTGGAACTCTACAAATCTGAGATATTCAGTCTTGCAAAACACTTAACTTATTTTATCTACATTTAGCTCATGAAAGTATATCTTATGTATATTTGCATATAAATGCTGTTTTTCTTAATACTCAAGTACTCTTGGCAGCTGTCTCAAAGGATATGAAGATAGGAAGACAAGGCAACCTTAGATCCCATTATGAGACCTCATGGGTTCTTTGAATCTGAGAATATTTAAAGTTTTTAGTTGAGACTTGACCCATTGGATACAAATGTTATTTGACTTGATTCACAATCAAAACTGCAGAGTTCTGGTTCCAGCAAAATCTCGAAGGAAAAGGAGGGGAAACCCCATTCCACTCCTATCCATACCTTCCCTAGTACATGGCATAGTCATTGACTAAAGTACTGTTCTCTGGAGCAGGGATTTCAGCCACAAACCTTCCTTTCCAGATGACCACCCTAATCGTTAGGCTACACTGTCAAGTGCTTTCTTGTACTATCTGTTGCACAAGACATGAGAAATTTCCTTTTGTTTGTTAGAAAATCCTGAACAAGATGAAGTGTGTCACATCAACGTGTATATCCACTAGATGGTACAGCCAGTTTAGTGGACCTTAAAAGAAGTATGTGTCTTTGTCTGCAAGAGGTGAAATAAATTTATTCTGGGTCCTAATTCTCCCAAAGTAATGTTTTAATCACAGGCCTTTTATATAAAATAGCTTTTCTGTTTCGTACAGTTCTTGCTTTCTTTTGTTTTAAACTGGTAGCAATCACTATGGTATCTGTTACAGCCTGATCCATAAGGTATCTTTTTAAAATGAATACTGGATTAACTCCTTCAGGACATCTGGGAACAGGAACATAAAGTATGTGGAATCTGAGAAAGGATAAAAACACAAGATGGATAACAATTTTTGCCATGTATTCAAGGCCAGACCACTTCCCACCACAGGTGGAAACATAGATTTAAACACCTGCCTGCAGAACCTGAGAATCAAAATTCAAGACGCATGCGGGGTCTGGGCCATGAAGTCATCATTTTTAAGCATGATATCTGAATTCTGATTAGACCTGACTAGAATTTGTTAGTAGATTGAAAACGTGCTTGCAAGTTTTTTTCGAAGTATACACCATTAGGAGCAGCCAAAATGAAAATCTAGAGATTTGATCTGAAGGAGAACAATTTATTCATGCAGAACATAACATTTGCAGCTGTTTTGGGAGAAAATAACAAATTAATAGCAAAATAGTACAAGAAACAGACCTAATTTCTTGCAATAATTATCAGTTTAGATTTTAAGTCTGAAATATATGGAGCTGGCTAAATATTCTTGACTAATGTGCTGTGTTATTGGCAAAAACTTTACTAATGCCTCTTTTTCACATGAGTCCGCTTTACTAATAAAGCAAAACCATGTTTGTCTTCCATAAAAACTGGTTTAGAAGCTCTTTAAAATGCAAACAGATTTGATGGTGATGCTCTATTATGAGCTACCCACCACTCTTGCACTTCCACTTATCAAAATTATCATGCGACTTCCATTGCTGCAAGAGGAGGGAGATTTACACAAATACTACATATGGAAATAACTACTTTGGATACTTGTCCTGTTTATGCGTTACTTGCCAGCTGAGCCGATGAAGCCACTTCATTTATTCACAAGCTCATACAATCGGCTCTGGAGAAGGATGGGATTATCTCGTGGTGTTCCCAAGCCTTGTAGGGCTCAGCCCAAGCGTGGTGTGTGATTCCCACCAGGCTGTTAGTTGGGTTGGATGCTGCGTTGCCATTGACTGCTGGCAAGCACAACCTGTGGCCTGCAAGGGCAGACACAGGAGCCTTGTGACGGGGGCAGCAGCCATGCCCTTCTAGCCTGCTTACCAGAGCACCGCATTTCCAATGTGAAGGGTGATGAGTTCACAGACTTTTAAAGCTAAAAGCTATAACACAACTAAATGTTATGTGTAAAGGAGGCAAAGATTTTTCACTCAGCATCAAGCCAGCAAACAGTGGGACCAAAGTTTATCCGTAGCTGCTCACCCGTGTTGATTAAAAAGTTGATGTGTGGGGGGATTTGCTGTTTTGCCTGTAGGTCAATTGTTCCATTGCATGGCAATTCTCTTGCTGCTAAAATAAAGCGCTAGGTTTGAACATGTGTGCCCGGTGCCAGTGCCCAGGGGCTGGCAGCAGCTGTGGGGGCTGCAGAGGCGGCCCCTGTGAGGTGGTGTTGGGGCTGCCCCGCGCCGGGCACAGCCGGTTCCAGGCGGCTCCACCGGCCCCAGCGCAGGGCACAGCTGAGCCCCGCAGCCACGGGCGGGCGCCTCGGGGAAAGCCCGGCTGAGAAAGGGCAAAACGGTGCCCGGCAGCCAGGGCTGAGGGCAACAGGGTGAGAAACAGCCCGGCCAGCCCTGAGGGGGGAGCGGGAGGGGGCAGGGGGCTCCGGGCACCCCGGAACAGACACCTCTGTGCCCTGGGGCAGACCCTGGCAGCGCACGGAGAAAGTGTGAGGAGAAAGGAGCATCAGAGAGGAGCTGTTATGGGTTGACTACAACCTCCATTTCTCATTCCTCTGGGCCACTTCGTAGAGAAGCAGTAAGTCATTGGGGATGAAGGAGTGAAGCTGAGTATGGGAAAAGGGGTGAGAAGATGGTCGAGAGGTGTTATATTTTTTTTCTTTGTTTCTCACATTCCAAAGCTATTTTAATTGGCAATAAATTAATTTTTCCCAGATTGTGTCTGTTTTGGTAAAGGATCTTCCTGTGTTTGTTTTAACCCATGAGCTTTTCTATCTTATTTTCTCCCCTCTGTCCTGTTGAGGTGGGGAGTTAGTGAGCAGCTGGGTGGGTGTCTGGCAGCCAGCCAAGCTTCACCCACAACAACGTGTCTGCATTTGTGCAGCATCAGCTCTGACACACAGTTTTGTATATTTGCTCTTAGTGACCACTGATAATTTTGAAGTTCTGGGCATGACCTTTTGGCAATTTCAGGTAATGCCGTTGTTTATCAGCTCACGATGTGACATAATTTAGTACACTCAGTTATGTTAGCAGCATGGTAAAACGTATATGCAGTCTTTTATTGCTTTTCATGGTAACAAATATTGCCATTATGATTCCTTTCACTCCCCCAAAAACAACACTTCACAAGTAAAATGTGAAATTTAGTAATCCACTCCAAATTATGAACTGCTAGCAGTAGTTAAGGTTGATGTTTGGAACTACAAATTACCATGCATAGACGGTAGCTAATAATTTTATGAATTTTTCCCTATAAAGCTTCCTGTTGTGTTTAAACTGTTGTAATCCTTAGAAGTAGATGAACACATGGGATATAAAAGCTGTCTTACTGTAAAATTGCGAAATGTGCACAGCCCTCATCAGATGCAGGAAAACCAACTTTCTGGTTTTTCTACTTCAAATATTAATTACACTTTCTTTTTTTTTTTTTTTTTTTTTTTTTTTTTTTTTTGTCTAGGAGAATGGTAGCAGTTATCACTATCTTCCACAGTGCTATGTGAACAGTTCAGGAGAAAAAAGAGAGCTAAGCTGCAACTTTTTCTCCAAATGACTATGTACTAAAGGGAATGTGATATGTTCAGATGAAATAAAACAGTATTGCAGGCCTTAGGAAACAGTAATATGGAAGCATTGGTACAGAAGCAGAAATCCATAGTTGGTCTGGAGACCAGGGACCAGTTTGAACCCCCTGAAAGAGCAGGTTGTATGATTAAAGTTAGATATTTTCGTCTGTTCTCAATTAGATTTGACATAAACTCTCTCTAATTGCTGCATTTAAAGGTGAAAGATTTGCCTATGGAAGGGTTTTCTTTTTTCCCGGTTACTTCTTTCTTCAACGTCCAAGCTGAGGGTGAGCCAGGCTAGCTGGTGTCTGGTCTGGAACTTGTAGCCTGATTATACTGAGAATCAGGCCCAAGTCTTTCATGTCATGGGGCAGAGAAAAAGCCCAGGGTGTGCATTTCAAAAGGTGATGCAGTGCTGTCTAGAAAGTTAAAATTATTTTTTTTTGTTTCAAGACTTCAATTAAATAAGACTTTTCTTTTACAGTTATGATGTCAATCAGCATATTTTCTCTGTGTGCTTGCAATCCTCCTGCTGAAAATCTGAGCTCTTTACTCTACTAGGTACAAAAGAGCCTGTTAGATCAAACAGAGTTATCTGCAACAGCATGGGGTTCAACAGTTCTTTGGTTAAATATACATGCAATAAATAAAATCCTATTCTCCTGTTGTGTTATTTCTGAATTTGTTTTTGATATCTCCAGTAATGTCCCTACAAATTTCTGGATAGTGCACTAAGAAAAGAAAGGGATGGATTAAAGGTAATTCAATATAAATGACAGTGTTCATCTGCAGGAGCTTCCATAACAGAGATCAGAAATTTATGTGTGTTAATTTTGTCACATCTATCTATGCCAACTGCATGGGTTTTCCCCTTCTAACTGCACAGAAGTAATCCTTTGGGTTGGATGGTTAAGAGAGGCCCAACTGGTGCTTTATTTCTCTACAATTGTACAGCTTTCCTTCTCTTTCCTCTGTTCTCAGGGAGAAGAAACAGATAATTTGAAAGCAAAATGTGAGCATCGTTGCCACAAGTGTCTTCCTCCTGACTGAATGTTTCTGATTATTTCGGTTGAAATGCAGGTAACAAAGTCTGTATTTTTCCATGCAACTCTTCTGAATTAGTCTATAGTGCAGAATTTCTGGGAACAGAAAATAAAAAATAAAAGATTTGCTTTGTTTTTAAAGGGCAAGATTTTCCTAAACTCAACCATAGCATAGATTTACTAAGACACACAGGTTAGTGGAGCTTTTCTTACATATAGTATGGTCAGCCTATGAAGAAAGTGAACAGAGTATTGATTAGCCACCATGACGGTGTTGTTTCTTTCCTTCAGCCCCTGTTCAAAGAGGCATTGGTCAGTGGAGTAGAGGTGTTAGACCCATAGGGTGGGTAGGAAAAGCCAAGGAGAGTCAGCAGCCTGGAGAGCAACCAGCATTGACAGAGCAAGTGTTCCACAGTAGTCCTGTAAAGTACGGCCCTCACAGAGCCCCTAGGAGGTTGCTGAATTACTCCTGCAGTCTGACACATGCAGAAGGAAGAACAAGAGTGTAAGGGAGATGTATGTAGGGACATACAGACACAGGTATATCCTGGAAGTATACACATTCTGTTAAAGTCAGTCCTGTAGAGCTATGTCACAGTGAGGTGATGGGAAGGGAATCATGACAAACAGGAGCTCACAGGCTTAATCTAACTTTTCTTGTCTTCCTACAAATTTTTTTTTTTATCCTCATTGGAGTTATTTTTGCAGATTCTGGTGTATTGTTGACCTTACCCTCACAGCTTAAATGCCTAACAAATTTTTTAATCCTTCCTCTAGATATAATTATAGGAAAGTATTTTTAAAGCACTGAATGAAACAGTACAAAGCACAAGAGAAGGAGTTGTCACCCCATCTGGCCATCTAATTTCTTCAGTGATGCTTCTTATACTGTTTCAGAATAAGCTGCTTTCTTCAGAAAACAAACACAAGCATTAGCATGTCTTAGACTTGTGTTCCTCTGATCACTGTTCAAGGCATCCCTAGATCTTTATCTGCCTGCCTTTGACAAAACATGGTGAATACTTGCTATTTGTATTGTCAGCTGAACTCCATTCAGAACTACAGTAACAACTTGTAAATTTCAAACAATAATAGAAATGGGTGCTACTGGTTTTTTGTTTGAGGTTTTTGTTTGGTTTTTTTTGGGGGGGGGGTTGGTTGTTTGAATGCTTTTTAGTATGCTTAATTCAGTTCATCCCCTTCAAGGCATAGATGTAGATGCAGGCTTTATGAAAGTATCTATAACCTTGAGGAAACAGTCACATAAAGAATATGAAGGTACCTCAGTTATAGCTGATGCAAGATAAAGATCCAAGTGATACAGACAGTGCTGGTAACTTCAGATACCCCATCTTTTATTTTCCTTGGGGATCATCATTTAATTGGCTGCACTTATTAAGAAGGTGAATGAAGGCAGGTGGTATCACAAATCATGTTTTTGATTGGGAAGTGGTGAGATGTGATGAAAGAAATTAATGGTTATAGAAAGGAAGAAGGTGAAGTGGAAGCATACGGTACATGCTTTTGTTTTGGTGCTTTTGCAGCTATTTCTGTTGTTAGGACAACTGCAACAATACCTCAGGCAAATCTGCATATGCCAGCCTCCAGAAAACACCACCAACCTCTCTTTTTTTGTCTTATTAACACCTGTTATTCAAAAGGCAGCAGACACAGAAGCCTGGAGTTCAACAGGTGACTCAGTTTGCTGTTCCTTGGGAATGGACACAACCAGTTCGCTAAGTAGAATACATACATAGTTCTGGGAAATCTAGGGAAGTACAGGAGATTGTACAGGAAGAGCTGGCATGGCAGAAGGAAAATAAAGATAAAACAGAAGACAAAGTAAAGGACAATGTGTGACAGGTGGCTACTGATAATTAACGGTGGTTTCAGCAGAAAGGGAGAAAGGAAACCAAACAAGATACCAAAATGAGAATTGGAAGAGAAACTGTAGGAGAACCTGAAGGGAGAGAGTCAGGTTGACAAAGTAGAGAGTAGCCTGAACAGGCATGTCAAAACAAATAATGGTCAGTGTTTTTTCCTAATACTTTTGATGCAAATACAATTTTCTGTGTGATAATAATTCACTCAGCTTTACCTGTCTTATGGTAACAGTCAAGAAATTTCTCTCTCCATAACGGTATGTGGTAAAGGTAAGGTGCGAAAGGAGTCTAAGAGGCGTACTGCTGTTCAGTGATTTGTTTCTTCAGCAGTATTGGTTTGTGAGTTAAACTCTGTGATTCCTGATATCGAGATTATTTATCTCAATTTAGATGTCACTATTTCCTTTCAGAGATCTGAAATAATTTTCTTACCAAGCTAATGTTTCATTGGAACCAACATGAATTATTTTTGGCATCTTTGTAAAGAAGTTAGAAAAAATGAAGAATTGTTTGCAGTAAATGCAGAGATGAGGAAAGTTGTCCCCACCAGCTACACAAGCAAGGAAGTTGATCAACATGCGGGAGAGTGAGATAGGTTTTTCAAAATAACTGTTAGCATTTACAGTACGGGCAAATGTATCAGAGGAATTCTCCTGGAATCATTTTCTACTCAGTGGAAGCAGTTATTACAGTAGAAGGCAAAGTGCATTTTGTCAGATCAGTGAACCTAACTCCATTGCTAATTTGGCTGAGATCTCTGTTGATAATAATACTGGTCCTACACAATGGAGTCAGAGAGTGGGTAGGAGGAATCCCACCCACACTGACCCATTTTTCTTTTGCTCATAGGGACTTGAACCTATATTACCTATTCTGCAAGTGAGCAGATGAGCCACCTGGAGAGTGGTCTGGGACAAGTTTCTCATTCACCCACCTTGTATTGCAGCCCTTAAACACCCAAATGCCATACCATCTGTGGTGGTTTGAATTTAGCTGGATGCCAGGTGCCCAACAAAACTCTTCTGTCACTCCCCTCCACAACTGGGCAGGGAAAAGAAAATAAGAGATCATTCAGCAATTACCATCATGGCCAAAACAGACTGGACTTGGGGAAATTAGTTTAAGTTGTTACTATTCAAATCAGAGTAGGATAATGAGAAATAAAAATCAAAACTTAGAAACACCTTCCCCCCACCCCTTCCTTCTTCTTGGACTCTACTTCACTCCTGATTATCTCCTGCCCCCAATGGTGCAGGGGGGTGGGGAATGGGTGTTACGGTCAGTTCATCACATTGTCTCTGCTGCTCCTTCCTTCTTGCACTCTTCTCATGCTCTAACGTGGGGTCTCTCCCATGGGAGACAGTTCTCCATGAACTTCTACAACATAAGTCCTTCCCACAGCCTGCAGCTCTTCACAAACTGCTGCAGAGTGGGTCCCCCATAGAGTCACAAATGCTGCCAGCAAACCTGCTTCACTGTGGGCTTCCCATGGGTCGCAACCTCCTCTGGACATCCACCTGCTCTGGCATGGGGTCCTCCACGGGCTGCAGCTGGATATCTGCTCCACCATGGACCTCCATGGGCTGCAGGGGAGCAACTTGCTTCACAATGGTCTTCATCACAGGCTGCAGGGAAATCTCTGCTCCAGTGCCTGGAGCACCTCCTCCCCCTCCTTCCTCACTGGCCTTGGTGTCAGCTGAGTTTTTGCTCTAACATATTCTCACTCCTCTCTTCTTCTGCAATTTTGTTGTGCAGGTTCTTTTCCCCCTTCTTAAACGTTATTAGAGAGGTGCTACCACTTTTGCTGATGGGCTTGGCCTCGGCCAGCAGTTGGTCCATCATTTAGCCAGCTGGCATTGGCTCCATCAAACACCGGAGAGGCTTCTAGCAGCTTCTCAAAGAAGCCACCCCTGTAGTCCCCACTGTTACCAAAACCTTGCCATGCAAACCCACGACACAGGTGAGGGTGGGGTGGTATACAATGGTTCACCTGGGTTCTTACCCCTTCCTCCTCTCTCTTCTGCCTTGGCATCTCCACTTGTCTTACAATGCTTACCTATGAATTGAACACCCTTTCCAGAATACTGAGGGATTTAGGGCTCTGTCTGGAGAATATCAGATGAGACCTGATGAGATCCCTGATCTCAAGGGTGACAGATGAAAAGAGCTCTTCCATGTCTTCTAGTCTCCAGATTGCTTCCCAGCTGGATGAAGTTCATAAAGTTGATGCTGTCTGTGCAAGCAAACTCCAGAGGATTAGGAGGATGACATGAGAGACTTGAAGCATAGAAAATAAATTAAGTGACAGGGACATTAGCTGAAAGTGAACATCAATCTAGTGGTGGCTTAGATGAAAGTCTAAAACCCCTCAGTGACAGAAGACAGGAAGGTAAAATCTTCTGCTTTCCAGAATCCACAAAGTAAATAATCAATGGCATAATGTTTTGTGGTCAATGTTTTACCATGTTCTTTAAAGGAGGATCTAGAAATGGAATACATAGTAGTATTGCATGTCTTCGTTAGGAAGAAATTTCTTCATTTCTGCATTTCTGCATTTCTAAGGTGGGACTGTTTAACTTTTTGCATATTTCAGGCATGTTTGTGCATTTAAGACACTGTAAAAGGCTCTTGCCATAAGTAATCATCCGGGTTTTGGTATTCTTGCCAATTTTTTTTCTGTTTTAATCAGAGCTAAGTAACATTGGAAAGCTTCAGAACGTGATTAGAAAAGTTTAAAGGTGGTGAAATTTGCTTAAAATATACCAGCTCTTTAAACACTGTAATCCCTTTACCAATTATTTCATCTAATTTTTATTTTGTATTTTTTAATTTTTTTTTTATTAGACATTGACAGTTCCGTGAAATCTGAGATTCTACCTAAGGCCAGGAATATAGAAGCAAGAAGTTCTGATCACAGTTGACCTGGGTCTTCTGAAGCTTTACTATCATCCTAAACTAAACAAAAAAGTAAGTGCACTTAGGACAACGGAAGGTAAACAACGTTAAATAGAATATATATATCTTTAACTCTCCTTGTCTTTACCAAGTGGTACATAAGTTGAAAGAGTGCAGAGTCTCCTTCCAGAATTAAAATGATGCTTTTCTAGTCATCTGACTACGAATCAATAGTGAGTGCTTACATTAAAGTAAAAAACTCTCTTAAATGAAATAGATGATGAGCTAGTAGTTATACAAAATGAAGGGTCACAGCAATCTAGTAGTAATTCCTTTTTTAATTTCAAAACCTAAAGTAATTGGACACATCTTGCCTTCATTTACACCTGTGCAAATCCTGTTATATTCAGCAAGGCTTTACAAAGAAGACAAAACTCATCCCTTGCAAATTAAGAAATGAACACATAATGAGAAAGAAATTCATTGCCTCCCATTTCCCATGGTATTCATTTTTCACTGATGAAAATTTTCTGCAAAGTCTTGTACTTTATACCTATCCAGGATTAGAATCTTGACCGCAGGCTGTAGCTATGCTGTTACAGCTACCAAAGTCCATTTGGTGATGTTTAGATTTTGGTTTGGTACTAGTTGCTTGCTGTCCTGGAAGCTGGGAAACATCAGTGTCCTCAAAGTGAAGAAGGTGTCCAAGGTACTATTTTTCTTTCCATTCTGTGCTGAAATATGAAGATAACTGGATGCAGCTGCATTGTTCCTGGGAAACTTTGGGAGAGTATTTGAGACTGGGACTGTGAAAACTGAGGATCCTAGACATTTACAGCAAGATGCTGTGAGACTCTTCTTATTTTAATGTACAGCCAGCTGTGACCTGCCAAAAGGTAAGGTGGATTTCTTAAGTACACTGAAGCTTTCGGTGGACTACTGAGCACCTCCCCCAGCTCCAATGAATTACAGGTGCACAGTACCTTATGGGTAAGGCCCTACTGGGCAATTTGTGTAGTCACTTATGCCAGTGCAGAATCCCTAAAGGAAATGTAACGATCTGAGTTCACATTACACTGGTCTAAGAGGCCGATTAACAGTAGACAAAGGGCAGTGCTTCAGACACTGACTTAAGGGACTAGAAGTATAACACACAAAAAAACCCCAAAATAGGCAGCTCATATGAGCTCGTTGTGATTTTGGAATCTCACAAACAATTATGTGACTATGTGGCATTTTTTCAAATTGTAATTTCCTCTTTACTGTTATTACAGTCCTCGGAAAGGGGTGACAGTCTACTACTTTGAAAAAAAATGTTCTCTGTAAATAGTAATTGCTTATTTGCATTGAATCCTTAACATTCTATTGTATAATTGCCAAAACATACTGAAAAGTTATTGAACATATTCATGAACAAATATAATATGACTGTCTTTTTAAGAAAAATGTATCTCACTAATATTATTAATTACATGTTTATTACAGCTTTGCTTACCAAGATAATGAGGAAAATTGCACACAGGCTACTCTTAAATTACCTATTGGCGAACATTTTTTCTATCGTAATCTTGCCCAAAGATAGAGTACAATTTACAGTCTCAATTGTTCCATCTACATTGTTTTGCTATCAATTGAAATTTAAAATATTCCAGGGGGTAGCTTTTTATTTCTCCCAATGTTGTTTTTTTTTTCTTTTGTGTTTCATTATTGACATTTTTTATATATGCTTACAAAAAAAGCAAAGAAAATATGTTACTGTGAAGAGTAGAATGGTTCATCCTCATCCACATGCACCATAAACTCACAGTCTTATTGTAGCCAAGTAAATATTGATGAAATGTCAAACTTGAGATATTTTTTAATATAAATATAGAGTTTAAAAGTAAAATACAATGTACTAAATTGCTTATTGTAATTGCTGCACACCTCCATGATGAGAGACTCACACACTAACTTCTTACACTTCAATACAAATAAAAGTCATCAGACAGGGTTTCAGTGGTGGCTTTAACAGCCCTCAGAAGGTTTTTCCTTCAGTACCACGATCACCATTTATGGTTGGCGTTATTTCCTTAATTTTCAGTTATAAATTTTTAATCTTTTTTAATGGAAAGTGTGTTATAAGTAGTATTTTAAAGCAGATTTCATTTTAATGAAACCAGGAACTGGTGGTGGCTTCTTCTGTAATTGACCTACCTGAAATTCTCCTGTAAAGGTCAGCAGACCTGAAATGCTCTTTTTACCACAAAAATCTCAGTGTATGGCCTGTGCTTCTGGAGCAGAGGCCTTCGTTTTGTCTAATGTTTTCTAGAACAATGGGTCTTTGTCTCTGAGCAGGCTTCTGTGGCGCTCAAGCAGTCAATGAAGTTGAAAAGGAAAGAATTTGAATTGGGACACTAGCTCAAAATCACCTGCAACCCACTTCTCTCTGAGCCATTCAGTCCCTCATATTTTCAGTAACATTTATCTAAAGTGTATTCAACCAGTACTCTTTATCTTCCCAGAGTACTTTGCAGAGATTATCTAGCAGATATTTTTTCCCATAAATATTTTGGAAAATAAGATAAATGTTTAGAGGAAAATAGCATACTGGTGTGTTTTACTATAATTTCATAGTTATAACGGTGATAATAGAAAGAATGTAAAACTATCTAAAGACAACTTAAAACCCACCAGAAGCTTCACCTTCAAATGGCATCGAAATCTATAACATAAATTTTCAAGATTAATTTAATTAAAATGCAGTCATAAGCAGATATTTTTTTCAATATTGAAAATTTGATGAGTTGGTTAGAGAAATAATATTTTGAGCATGTTATGTTGTTAAAACCACTTAAAACATTTTAGTGGACATCTTTAACAGAAGGTTGTACTTAGAGGTCACTGTCTTTACCTTATCAAAAGGTTATTTATCCCTAAGTGTTCAAAACATTGTTATGTTAGCTACATGCATCTCAACTGTTAAGCAATTCCTTTGATTAGCAGTTATATATTCGTAAGTACTCCCTGAGGTAACCTGGGGAGGGGGGGTTGTGAATGCTCAAAGAAAGAGGTTAAATCGGATCAGGAAATCATTACCTTCTGTTAGCATACAGGAGTTTCTGTGGTTGTGATCTGCAGTTAGTTTGGTGCAAATCCGTTTATTAGCTTGCATGAATGTTTAGAATCTGTTTTACCACTGTTTCTGAATATTTCCTCTAACAATGCTGGATTCTGACAAATGTCTCCTTTTCAAATCTGTTTACCATATTGGGGTAGCTGGCAAAGAATTAGTGAGGGCCAACTAAAAAACCTGCAATAGATGATGAGGTATGTATATACTGAATGCTGTAGTTATGGTATATTGCTTTACCATATGCACACTGTTTTGCAATATATTAATATTTTGTAAACTTCTTAAATTCTTGATTATTTCCCCTAGAGATTTCTCTGGCAGACAAAGAATGTTACCATACTAATTTTTCAGCATCTGATAACCTTGAATGTATTAAACTCATAAAGACAGGGAAAAATCTTGAACAAATATATAAGCCAAATTACTTGTTCTTAGAATATGAATAGAAAAGTTTACTTTATATCTTTGATATGAAACAGCTGGTTATTTCAATAGTTAGAATAGAAAGACAATTTTGTATCTAACCTAGGCATTATCTAACCAGGTTCTTCTGGTTTTCTTAGAGTTATCAATACGATTATTAGGGCAGATTTTTAAGGCTACTACTTTTTTCTCTAGTTCCTAGATTGTGCCTGTCTTTTCCACAGGAGGATTCTATTTATCTTGCACGAAATGTAGAATTCAAAGACATTCAACAATCCATTTACGAAATACTGTGTAGGAGGTACAGAAAAACATTTCTTATTAATTTTGAAAATTATTATGTGTCTCTAAACTCTTCAGCTATTTTGTACCTTTCTCTGAAATTATATTTTCATGCAGCTGATGCACTAAAATTGTGCCTTTGAAAGGTCTCTTCTTAATGTGCTGATTTTGCAAGTGACTAATTCTTTGCGGAGATGAGAACATATGACTCTTTTTCTTGTTGCTTGTGTAAAGTCACAAATTCCCAGCAGAGAGAACTTTGCATTGCTCACAGGATCCAGAGTCCCTTTTACACTCTGATATGTGATCTGCTGTAAGAGTGCAGCTGATAGGCTAGGGGGAGTGGGGTTCATATTAAACATCAGAATGAAACTAAAGAGTTGCAATTACCCATGGTCTAGCAAAGACTCAGAAATTATAAAGTAGAATGTTCATTACAGCTGTCATCTGACCCCATTGTCTTTTATGATGAGCAAGTTTTCAGTTCATCTTTCCTTTTAACCTTCGTTAATCTATAAGAATTTTGAAGAACTGTAACTCTATTTTTTATGTCTGAAAATTAGTCCCATATTTGGTTTTTTTTTTACCCCTAAGTATGAAGACTGGAATTCTAAGGGGGTCATATTGTATTTTTCTGCCTATAGAAAAGAGTTTGGGCTATTGTTAGTGGAAAGAGAAAAAGAAAAAGAAAAAAAGGAATTGCATGATGATGAGAAATTAAACCTTCTAAATATAAGGGAGGAAAACAGAATGTTAAAATTCAAGTCAGATACATGGTACTTAATGGGAAAATAATTTAAGATTAGGTTACTAACTCTGTGAAGAAGCTATGAAACAAGCATGTTCATGCTGTGTTAAGAGACTTTAGCAGATTGTGTTGTTCATGAATTTACCTGAAACAAGGAGGACTTTAAAGGTCTGAGTTCTCACAGTCTTCACCAAACTAGCACCTGCTGTCAGCCACAGCCTCATCTACAGAAAATGGATTTTATATAACCAAATACTCATTTAGACATATCAATTTCTGGTAAGTTTATGTTGGGAGAGTTCAAATAATGATCTAAGGACTTCTTTCATTTTGAGATGGAGTTATTTCAGCCCCAAGTAAAAATCTACTTTATTTCAGGGATCTTTGGTCTTGAGGTGACCACACCATTTCAGTGGTGTTTGTTTTGATTTAGTTAAGAGATCCTGCACTCAATTTCTTTGATTATTCAGCTCTGAGACCACTATAGTATTTTTTTGGCCAACAAGGAAGGAGAAGTTACTTATTTGTAAATGACTTTCATACAAAGTAAATGAGTAAATGCAAATTAATTCTGTATCCTCAATGATGGCATTTGAATGATTTGTCATCATGGAGGAATGAGAGCTGGTCAGTGCTCAAATGTAGTAACGAAAAGCACTTAGACTGTGAGAGACCACTAGTAAAGGAACAGTAAGCAGAACTGAAAGCCGTATACCACTGTATAAGTAATGATGTTTCTCACACCTTGGACACAAGAACAGCGTTCTTGTTATCCCACCTTGGAAAGGAGCTAATAGAATAAAAAAGGCATAGATAAAAGCAGCAGAGATGAGCAGAGGTGTGAGATCGGTTGAATAGACTATTACACTTCATCATGGAAAAGAGGAGTATGACTATAAGGGGGGATATTTTAAGATGTGGTATGTTGAAAGCTGATATGGTGATACATAGGAATGGTTATTCACTGACCATAAAACAAGTGGTTGGGAGTTAACAAATGAAGCTGTCAGGCTTGAAATTATCAAGCTTTAAAAAACCTAACAAACAGAACTCGGTGTGTAAAGTAAGTTGGAAAGTATGAACAACAAAAAAATGAAATGTATAAATTAATGGTGAATAGAATCATTGGCTGGAATCAAACATGAAGGTCTAGTTACAGCCTCTGGCTCCACAGGTCCCTAAACTATTGCAGATTTGACAACATCAGGGTAGATTGTCTCCTCTTCGCTAAAGATGTACTAGTGACCCTTTATAGACATAGGTTAATGTAGCTTTTGATCTACCTCAGTGAGGAAGAAACTTCTATGTTCCTGGAGGTCTTTAAACATTATTCCTTTAGGAATTGCCATCTTTTGCCCTTAAATAAAACCTTATTTACTGCCAGCTGCTGTCCTTCAAATTGATAATAGGACTGTGATCAGGGCCTTCATTAATCTCTGCGTTCTTAGCCATAGCTCTGACAATTGCCATTTATATTTTATCTGAGATTGGACAGGTGGTGGTTGATGTGTACATGATTCCTTTTCCTCAGACTGACATGTATTTAATTTAGTTCTGGACTTTTTTCAGCTGCTTTGTTTTGCTGAAATGCTCTAGAGGGTGAACCTACAGCCACAAATCTTTCCAGGTTTGTGTTCAATTTACAAATCCTATATTTGTAGCAGAAAAAAGTGCTCTCTGTTCTCAGTGGGAGTGTTTGTCAGACATTTTTTGGCAACAGCAATAAGTAGTTTATGGTCAATTTCATCTAACACTGGCCTCCCATAAATGAAGATGTAAAACCTTTTACACTTGTAGACTAAGGCCAAAGAGGCTTTTTCTTTTTGCACACATCAACACTTAGGCATTTCAGACACTAAAAGAAAAAGGAAATATTGGTCTCCAGTTCTGGCTATGCTGCTAAAAGCCTGTACTCTGACACTAACTTCTTCTGTAGATGCATTCATAGACAATTTACCTTTCTGTTTGTTGTACCTTTGGGCTTCCTGGGACATTCTTAAAATCTGAGAAACTGAATGAGATCTTAACTCAAGACTGCCTTTTTGATTGAACCTTGGTTTTAACACACCCTTAGTACTGGTTCAGATGGCTAAATGAGATTCTATGTTAGCAAACTGAATTTCCACTCAAAGGAATCTCTTCATTGCTTCCTGTCCTGGTTTCAGCTGGGATAGAGTTAATTTTCTTCCTTGTGCTGTGTTCTGGATTTAGTATGAAAGAAATGATAACACTGACATGTTTTGTTGTTGCTAAGTGGTGTTTATACCAAATTTCGACTTCTCATACTCTGTCAGCAAGAAGGCTGGAGAGGCACAAGAAGCTGGCAGAGCACACAGGCAGGACAGCTGACCCAAACTGGCCAAAGGGATATTCCACACCATATGACATCATGCCCAGTATATAAAGTGGGGGGAGTTGGCTGGGAGATGCCGGTCACTGCTCAGGGACTGGCTAGCAACAGTCAGTGGGTGGTGAGCAATTGTATAGTGCGTCACTTAGGGTTTTTTTTCCCCTTTTGTATTTTATTCCTCCATCTCTATCCTTCTGATTACAGTTGTTGTTGTTATCATTATTATATTTTAATCATTAAATTGTTCTTAGCTCAACCAATGAGTTTTACCTTTTTCCCGAATCTCCTCCCCATCCCTCCAGGGGTAGGGGGAGGGGAGTGAACGAGTGGCTGCATGGTACTTAGTTGCCAGCTGGGATTAAACCAGTACACTTCCTTATAACTGCTCTTATTGGGAAATGCATATCCAGCACTGGCTTCCAAATACTGTGGTTTTTTTGTTGAGTTCTCTTTTCTCCCTGTTATATTCTTCTGTTACAGGCAATTAGTTTTTTCTTTGATCGTTCTGCTGCCCCTTAGATTTCTTTATTACTATATTTTGTTCTCTGTTCTCCACTCTCTTGCCTCCCTGTTTGACCTACCTAAAATATTTGATTGTGTTCTTCTTTTGCTCCTGTAAGTTAGAATCTCATCCAGGTAATATCCCTCTATAACATCAAAAATTGATTGTTTTTTAATAAAACTGTTGCCAATCACAGTATAAGCTGCAGTACAAGGAAGTTAAGTCTCCCAACCAGCTGGAGTGCTTTTTGGGTTTTAGGTGTTTTGGTTTTGGTTTTAGTTATATAATAGGTCTTTGTAGCTTCATCAGGTGATGGACAATAGTTTGTCGGTCATTTCCCCTAGGCTTTCCCATCTCAGTAAGAAGAAATAAATATCCTATACCCTTCCTCATTTACTTTGGATGCATATGCGAGTCTTTGTCTTAAACTGAAAAGTGAATGAGCCTTAATTGCTCGGTCAGAGAGTAACTAACTCATTTAATCTAGCCAGTATATCTTGCGGAGTCTAGTACAGGCATCACAGAATGGAGCTGAATTTGGTTGGTATCTGAGTTCTCATTTTTTTCAAAAACATTTTTAGATAAGCTTCTCGGTTTTTTTTCAGTTCTCTGTCCCTTATGTTAAGTCTATATTTACATGAAACAGACAAACATTATTTTAACCCTATATTGGGCACTTTCTGCCCCAGTGCATATTTTCTCCTCCATTCTTTATCCAGTGCATTTCTCCCTAAGTTTAATTCCCTCTGCCTGACCATTCATCCTTATGAACATCCAAATATAACCAGGTTTCTATGACATTGGAAGCAACCTTGCATCTGTCACAGCTTGTTTTCTAAAGTAATTTCTTGGGTACTCTAGTTTTGATGTCTGTTCCTTGGGCCTTTTGTGAACTGTGTTTGATTGCTTGTGTCATCAGATGACTTGAAAGGATCTGGAGAGGTCATTAAGTTCATCCTCTTACTCTAAGCCAGAATCAGTTATACCTATGTCAGTCTTGATGGATGCTTGTTTGTTTTGCTCTAAAGTGTTTCCTAGTGATGGAGACTCCATAGCTTCTGCAGACAGCCCCTTCTACTTTGCCATCCTTACCGCTACAAAATCTTCTCTGCAAACTAATTTGAAACTCCCATGCATCACTTCAAGTCTGTTATTTCTGCTTCTAATGATCATGAACATGAGGAATGTATTGTAAAGAAAATGAAGAGAACAATAGCTTTTAAAATATTTTAATGGCATTATTTAACCACTCGTTCAACCCATTGCTTTTTTTCCCCCAATAGATTAAACCAACACTAGTTTCTTTAACCTGCCATTAAATTCTTATTCCTATACCTCTGAGTCTTCTTACTAATCTCCTGGCCTTTCTCATTAGTTACAGCTATTATTGAAGCATATTTGAGACACAGTACTTTGAGGCCATTCCAAGGTTGGATAAGGCTAGAGGGATATATCCTGTATTTTGCAGGCAATAGCATGACATTGTTGATGGGTAGGCAGTTTCTGATTTTTATAATTCTGTTGTAATAGTCTTGTTATAAATGTTACAATTTCACTTGCTTGTGTTGAATTGTAATCTCTCTTTACTCTCCAAATTGCACATCTAACTTGCTAGGATCCCTTTGAATTCTGCACTCTTCATGGTATACTGTATCTCTCCCACTCTGGTGCCATTAATAGTGTTTAATTATCATATGATACATTCAGTCATCAATCTATTATTGAAGGTATAGATTGATCCTATAGCTAAGAAAGAGTCATGTAATGATGCCCTCATAAGTTGTTGAAACTGCTTTAAGAATGATTTTCTAACTGATTTTTGTGGCTTTGGTATGTTTCTCTATAGCTTTTAGTACTTCCTGAATTGGCCAACAAAAATGGCATTTGAAGTAACTCCTTACTAAAGCTAAGACGTGTAACAGACCACCTATCCACAAAATCTGTTTATCTGTCAGAGAAGGAACATGATCTGATCTAATTTACTTATGAACTATCCACAGCATGCCATTCATATCCCTATTTTTTTTTCCTTCCAGGTGTTGTTAAATGATGTGTTTGTCTGAGTATTTGAATGCAGATTGGAATCAAGCTTGATTCACCCTTTTTTGCTTTTTAAGGGTATTGAATGTACTTCCCCTCATCTAGTCTTCCTGTACCTCACCCACTCTCCAGGCATGAACAGTATAGTCCACAGGTCATTTAATTACATGACAAAGACAAAAAACACCTGTCTCCTAGGACAACCTTTTCCAGTGTTTACTACTCTCATGCTGGAATAGTTTTTGCTCTTGTCCATCCTGAACCTTCCAAGATGCAATTCATTGCTCTTGTCCCTTGTTATGTTGTCTGTCAGTACTGAGTAATTGTTTGTTTATTTAGAGTGGTTTTCCTGCTAAGAGGATTTTTATGGGTGGAGTTTCTCTTCCTGCCTATGTCTCAGGCTTATAAGTAGAATTTTTGTCTTGGGTTTTCACTAGAAAACAAATTTTAAGTGAAAAATACCATTAACCCCCTTAAATATGAAAAGGCATATATTTATCTCTTTGATTTTGTCTATAATATCTATAGCAAGTGTTACTTGAACTGCCAGAGGTGTTAGAAATGTGTTTAATATAATGTCATGAGTTTTTATAAGCTATTATATTATGAAAGGTGAGCCTGGATTTACTGATAACTTATTCATAATTTCAGAAGATTGGTTATTTTTCCTGTGACTGTTTGTCTTAATTTCTTTTAGTTAGGAGATTGATCCAAAAGTGACAGATATTTTTATTTAAGTTGATTTGATATTAATTTAATCTTTTATAAAGGCTACACAAATTCTGATAAACTGAATTTATGTGCCTGTGCCATGTTTCTAAGTTCACAAGGCAGAACCACCTGATCGTGGTGTTATCTAAATATGTAATAAGAAAACAGAAGACCAGAAAGATGGTCATGACCATGTGCTTCCTGATTCAATCCTGGTATCTTAAAGCATTAAAGCCCTGATTCAGTGAAGCGCTTGAAGTAGTGTATAACTTTAATCATTTGAGTAATTGCAATGATGCTCAAAACAAGGGGTGAAATTGAATTCATGTCCTGAGAGGTTTGCCTCATCTATACACTATGATTTTTTGTATTCAAACAGAGCTAAAATATCAACTCAAGACAAATCAGTGCTTTGCCTGCATTCCAGCTTCCCCACATCATCAAATGGAAAGCAAATAAAAAAATAGATTATATATTTGAATTTTTTGGATGTGCAAGAAGTGTAGTATTTTTTGAAAACCTGAGATGCTAAACTGGCCTGGTTTTGAATTAAAGGGAATATTTTTCACAGCTCTATCTATTACATTATGACCAAGTCTTATTTCATGCAACACTAACTTAGAGATGCTTTCCTAAGGAAAACTGATTACAATATTTGTTTTCGTTTTGGTAGTCAGTGTCAATAGTAAGCCATGCATAAAGTTTATTAAGACCTGTTATTTTTTTCCTGTTATTATGAGCCATAGATACATGTATCTACTGTATATGATTCATAACATTTCATGCTGAAATAATAAAATAAATATGTGATACAAAAAAATCTGAAAAATACCTAAACCACCTCAGGAATACTTTGAGTCTTATGAACTGACTTCATAGATAAGTTCTAAATAATGGTTATAAGGATTAAACCATTCATACCTTCTTTCTAGGCTCTCTTAGCATTCATTACACAAGATTCAAACTTGAGAAGGCTTGTGGGCAGTCAGGTGATGCAATAGGTGTAGAGCAGCCTGTAGCCCTTATATGATGGCACTTCTGTAGCTCCTTTACCTCATGTGTCTGAGCTGATCCTGTTTGCACTGTACAACAGTGCAAGACAGAGAAGAAATGGGCATCTTAAGGGCATGGTATCGGGTTTAAAGATAGTGCATATTAAGGCGATTTTGTCTTCAGATAATCTACTTTTTCATAAATAATTCCTGATTTCAATGGGAGTGAAAGCAACGGTGCTGAAGTCTTTACTGAAAAGGTATTCTGTCTCTGAATTTTCAGATCCAGCAGTTATGGGTAGTACTGGATGTGTTAGAAACACAACTTATCTGTCATTCATAAACCCCATGTGGCCGAAATGTACTTTTTCATTGCTGTTGTAGTGGTTATAGACAACGGATTATATATATGCATACAGCTTGCTTTTTTGCTTTTTTTTTTTTTTTTTCTTTAATGTCCTGGCAGCTTAATTTAAGTGTGCATGAGATAGAACTGCCAAAAGTGGGCTAGCTCTGCAAAACCAGGGACTAATCCAAATCAAATCCTCTCTAAAATCTTTTTTTTTTTTTTTTTTGGTAACACTGTCCAGAAATGACATTGTCAAATTTTAGATTGTCAAATTTTAGATAAATCAAGCAGCAAAATGAAAAATAGTTTACTTAAGACCTGTGGGAAAACAATAAAATGAACTTATCAAACCCAAGTTTTTCTAAAATGTAACTGAAAAGCAAAGGTTTTTATTTTGCCTGCAAAATGAAAAGTTTCTGTTGAATTTGCATTTTAAAAACAACAGTAAAATAGCAACAGGGTTTGTATGTCCCCCAGTAAGAAATGAAAATGCAAGTACAGGTCCTGGGGCTTCCATGTGGAAATATATTGGGTTTTGGAAAAAAAGTTTTCCTTTGTTCTTATGCTGTCATCTTCTGAAGACACTTTGCTATTTCTGTTTCAATGGGAGCAGTAGTTTTAATAGGTTCTGTCAAGGACTAAGGGAAAGGAAGGGAGAAAGGCTATAGATGTAGGTATAGATCTGATCTGTCTACAAAAACTATGATGTCATTTAGATATGTGACATCTCAGACATTTGATGAAGGAAGACATGCTAACCAATGAGCTCTAATCAGGAGAATTAAGACTAGACATGCTCCTATATGCTGCAGAAGGATGAATGACATTCTAAAGGAAATGGGCAAGATCTTCAACAGCAGCAAACCAATGTATTTCCATAACAGATAAGACACAGCAGTATCTTTTCATGAAACTATGGTTTTGTGAAAGCAGTTAGGCATATGTTTAAGTTATTATCAAAAATGGAATGATACCTACCTAAAATTAAGGTGGCCTCAACAGCCGATGCTGTATTTAGTGTGTTGAAGGGTCTGCAATTAGAACACAATAGGGATGAGTGATTTCTTCTTCACAAATCCATACATAGTGCAGACATTGTGTATATATAATGAGTATATTTATATTATAGGTACATTTTGTATGATATACATAGCATATGTATGTATATTTCAAAGCTTTTCCCTAATCCTGAAGAAGAACTAGATTTTTTTCCCCATAGATTTGACATGTAACCACATATCTACTGTTTAAAATATATTTTACGTTTTGGGAAAAGATGATGAAAAAATTCCACCTTATGGTAAAAATAATTTTAAAAGCCTTGCAAATACTGGATTGATAGTTTTCATAATGGTGACAGATGTAAACTTTTGCCATCAATTTTTGATAACAGATATGGGCTTTGAAGAATATCTACAGACTTCCTTTTTATTAAACTAGTAAATGAAAAATTTTGTTTTCAGTGCTCGTAAACTAGTGTATTGGGTTTGCACGGCAAGGTTTTGCTAGTGGTGAGGTCTACAGGGGTGGCTTCTGTGAGAGGCTGCTTGTAGAAGAATGAAGCTGGGTTAATCAGCATTGATAATATACAACTGTGGGCTGCCTTCAGGGACAGTGGGTTGGCCGATGCAGATGAGGTGCAGCTGTGGCTGGTTAAGTGGTTGAGAGTCAATAAAGAGAGAGCAGCCGAAGAAGAGAAGGAGAGAGAGGAAGAAACAAGAGAAGGGTGAGCATGCATCTAGGATGAGGTGAGATGAGGAGAAGGCAGCAGAGGAACTGTAGGAAAAGAATGTTGGTATGAGATGGTAAAAAGACCTTGTTGCAGCTGGCTAGTTTGGAGAGTGCTGCGATAGCTGCTAGAAGCTTCCCCCATGTCTCAAGGAGCCAATGCAAGTGGGCTCTGAGATGGACCCACCACTGGCCAAGGTCAAGACAACCAACAACCAAGGTAGCACCTTGTGATAACATATATGGGGGGGGGGGGGGGGCGGAAACCCCTGCGTGTAATGACAGCTGCAGCTGGAGAGAGGAATGAGAATATGCACAAGCAACAACTCTGCTGACACCAAGGGCAGTGACGACCAAGGAGGTGCTCCAGGTGCTGGAGCAGAGAATCCCCTGCAGCCCATGGTGAGGCAGGCTGTCCCCCTGCTGCCCAGGGAGGTCCATGATGAAGAATATCTCCACCTGCACCTGTGGAGGACTTCATGCCAGAGCAGGTAGATGCCCAAAGGAGGCTGTGACCCCATTGGAAACCCACACTGGAGCCAGTTTGCTGGCAGGACTTGTGACCCCCTGGGGGACCCACCCTGGAGCAGCCTGTTCCTGAAGGACTGCACCCTGTGGACAGGACCCACTCCAGAGCAGTTTTTGAAGGATTGAGGCCTGTGGGAAAGACTCACATTGGAGAAATCCAGGAAGAACTGTCACCAGTGGGAGGGACCCCATGCTGGTGCAGGGGAAGGAGGGAGCAGCAGAGACAGCGTGTGATGAACTGACCACAACCCCCATTCCCTGTCCCCCGGCGCTGCTGGAGGGGGAGGAGGTAGAGAATTCAGGAGTGAAGCTGAGCTTGGGGGAAGGTGTTTTAAGGTTTGGTTTTATTTCTCATTACCCTACTCTGATTTGATTGGTAACAATTTACACAAATTTCCCCAAGTGGAATCTTTTTGCCCATAATGGTAATCTGAGTGATCTCCCTGTCCTTATCTCGACCCATGAGCGTTTTTTTTTGTATTTTCTCTCCCCAGCTCAGCTGAGAAGGGAGAGAGAGAGAGAGCTGCTTTGTTGGGCACCTGGTGTCCAACGAAGGTCAACCCACCACAACTAGTTTTAATTATTTTGCTATAAATAGAAGCATTGTTCACCAAGACAAAGTATGTAAAAGGTGTAATTTTTACTTATTTTCACATTTTTCAATATGTTTAGTTAAAAGTTTTTGTGCAGTACCTCTCATGAGCTTTGCGGGAAGAGTGAGAAACCCTTTTTATCATTTTTGCAGTTGACTTTCATTTTTCAAGTCTTGGATATGCTTAATGTAAATACTTACATCCGGAGGTAATAACAAATGTGTTCAAGAATCAAAAAGTTCCATATAAACTGTTTCATTTCTATTTTTTTCTGCCTTATCTATATATCGGGGCCAATGACACCTTTTTAAATAGATGCCATTAATCTAATATACAATAATCTTACTCTGGGTATCCAGTTTCTGAAGGGATGATGATGATGAAGGGCATGATCTTACATTCTCTCCTGCCTTGATAGCTTTTACCACTGGAAAGCCTAAAAGATCCTGTGAAAGGAGTGTGAGCAGGGAAGAGGAGAGCAATGGAGGGATGTTGCCGATGCTTTCCTTACTTTGCTTGTGAGACTCAGAGCTCTTTGGCTAAAAGAAAAAAAACAACCAAACAAAAAGAAATACTGAGGTGTCTTTAAAAGTACTAAACGGCTTTTCACATTTGAAAAGATAGCTGCAAGCTTAGTCATTTCTGCAGTTCATCAGCTGGCCAGTATATTCCAGTATAAAGTGACTTATACTTCTTTTCATGTTGGGAATCTTGATTTCAACGTCATATCATTCTGATTATTTACAACTTATCATATGCATTTTATCTAGTCATCTAATCAAAGTCCTTTATTTGGATATAATTTCTGGAGATGATTCATTCTTGCTAGAAGCTGAAACTTTGTAAGTGGACATATGTTTTATCAGAGTGTATTTGTTCATGTTTAAAAACTCAACTCAAACCCTGTAAAGGTGAACCTAGTTTTACAACATTTTTCTACCAAGTTCTATGACAGGGATTGATTTGTAGAAATTAGTAACCTTACCTTTGATGTTTCTCTTTCTATTGGCCCATATGCAGCTAGACATAGATGCGATCTCTGGAAGACTTTACTCTCTTGGTTGTACTTTGCAAAATGATCCCTCTATTTAAGGCCTGCCTCCAGCTCTTCAAAATATCTGTGATCTCTAATCTGCCAGCTTTGATGTTCTCTCTGGGAGCAAGCTGCGCAAAATCTTGCACACAGCATAGCACATGGCTATTGATATATTTTTTTGTTGGCAGGACTGGAGGGGAAGAAGGGAGAAGGGTAAATGAGAAGAAAAGTGTTTAAAATGCCTATTATCTATTTATGTATTTAGTTGCTTTTGGTACCTACAATCAGCTGGAGAAGCCTTCACTTGGAATAGCTGGTATTCCTGGAGGAACTGGAACTAAAGTCAACAGAAGATTTCTGATTACTTAGCAATGTAAGTGCCATTTCTTAATGCACTTAACCTTGAGTTGTCCACAGGGATGCTGATGAAATTCATTCTAAGTGCTGAATGTTGTCATTATTAAACATTTTTATTACAGCCAAAGCTATTATGCACTGCCTTCACAAATTAGCAGTATTCTGGCCTGTCTTCTGTAGAGGTTGAGGCCAAAATTCTCTCAGACCAAGGATCTTGGAGCAAGCTGCAGGCCAATACTTTGTAAGCCCTTTGCCTTCCCAATACCTGTCACTACCCAAAGCCCAGGCTAATGTTCTCTGCCGGCTTTTCAGTCTAGTCTTGCTTTCTGCTCTACTGGTAAGACATACTTTATTATCTAAGAACCAGCATACTTTCTCATAATCTGATTTCTTGAATACTACGGACTTTTAATTTCCAATCATTTAACCCAAAAACTTTTTGGGGTTTAAAACAATTTGACTTAGGTAAAGCTTGTCTTCTGAAAAAGCAGCCAGTGTTGATATAGAGTTGAAAAGAGATGGAGAAACCAGGTCTTCTTTTGCTACTTCTCAGCATACTCATTTTTCTCCCTTTTTTCTTTTTTTTTTCAAATTTTAATTTGGTTTTAAGTTCCAGCTTTTGACTTTGGTTTTGTCTTTTCCTGCTAGATTGAACCGCTTTGTGCAAACCATTTCCCCCACCCCCTTCCCCGTATTTAAGACATTTGTACACTGTAATCAAACTACCTTTCAGTCTTATTTCTCGTAAGCTAAACAGACAGATCTTTATGTTTCTCAATGTAAGGCACTTTACCTGAACCTAATTTGTCTGCCTTTTGTTCACAAGTCCTTCAATTTGTCAACAACTTTTATGCAATGAGAATGCCAGAGCCAATTGGACCATTCTTGTATAGGTTTTGCAAAGGTAAAATTATTTTCTCGGTCTTGCTCACTATTCCTTTGTTTTCTAAAAGACCAACAACTTGGAAATGAATTCTACAGTTTTATATAATTACACTTCAAATGATAGATTTTTATTTATGTAAAATGCTGTTTCAATGAGATAAAAACTCCCTAAGCTTGTGTCAAATTCAGCAAATATATTCAGCCGAAAGGAGTAAAATGTTTAAGACTATGCATTTAATTTTGAGGCATTTTTTTAAAAACAAAAAAATGTTTTGATTTCTTGGTGGAAAACTGACTTCAATTTTAAAACATGAGAAGAAAGGGGTTTTAAATTTTTTTCAGTTGATCAATTTTTCTTTTTAATGACACACATTTTTTGGCCAACACCAGCACAAAACCAAAACAATTTACAGCTTATCCAGCCTAGATTAAGCAGGTGAGTCGTGGATGTAGTCTGAATGCGCAACCTACAGTACTGGAGCGGGTTGGAGTAGAGTAATTTTGTAGTGCATTAGAATCACTGACAATGGTAATGCTTGATAAAAGAACTAAATAGAAAAATAGCACCAAATTATTGTTGGAGCACTTCTAAGTGAAATGTGGGTAAAGTATAATATTCAGGCAAATATTTCAACTTGCTGCAAGGACTAAACAGACAAAATACTCCCAAAAAATTTTTAAATAAAGTGTAACAAAAATATTCAGGAAGCAATCGAACTTCTAGATTTGTGGTTAACTATTCCTCTCTCGTGGAGATGAGAGGCTAAAAACCAGCAGGTTAAATTCCTGCTTGCATTGACTGTAGTAGGAGGAGATTAGGCTTTATAATCACACTCCTAGGAGTAGGGAATGCAGTAACAGCATTGCTGTTGCAGGCAGTGGAGGAATCAAGGACTTGAATAATAGAGGTTGAATTTCTGCGCTTTGGCAAGATAGGTACAAGCATTAAGCAGGTGATTAGTAGATCATATAAGCACTTTAAATTTTATCACAAATCTTTTTCTGCCATTCTTGTGATACTTGTAGTAGAAAATAGTAGGCAAGATGGAGAAAGCAAAAGACACCTTCAAAGTCTTTACTTCCCTTTCTACCCTCCTTCTCTTTACCACCTCATTTCCGCTTGGAGGGATTTTTTTTCTTTTCACAATGTGTCACCTTGGATGATAATTGCTTTCTTGACTAAGACAGGCTTGCAGAGAAAGTAAATTTTTATATATATATTAAAAGTATTTACGTAGTTCTGGATATGTCTTTTTTCCCTACTGGGGAAATTCTTATACATGTGAATGAGCTGCTTGCTTTCTTAATGGCTTTCAGACTGGCCCCATCCTTTGAAAGGCATTTTTACTGTCAGGTGACCGGACTGAAGACCATGCTCCCCTGGAGCAATGCAAAGCAGGTAAAAAACAGCCACTGATGTTAGATGTCTTAAAATTCCTCATTTCTCATGCAGCTTACGTGTGCCAGCAGACAGATCGTGAAGTGCAGCTGTGTGACAGAATACAGGTGGTACCCTGCTTTCTAGCTCTGAGTAAGGAGTGGACTCAGCAGAGTTGAGGAGTCATGCAAGCCTCACAGATACGGAGGACCAGTCAACAGATGTGTACTTTGCACTGGTTCAAGGCCATGGGGACTTCCCTGTCTTGCATTTCAATCACTTAGCTCTTGGGTGTAATGTTCATTTAATTTGCTTGACTGTGCCTTTGAATCCAGTGGCAAAATCTATAAGCCCAGAATACAGCTTTCCACTGTTTAATGAATACACCAAAATATCCAACTTATTGAAGTATTTCAGAGCATAGATTAAAACTTCCTGAAGGAATATAGCCACTGACCTGGCAATGCAAGCATTCTAGGAAGATCCCCCAAAATGATGGAACAAATGTAAGGTTATAGGATACCATAATATAAGGTCAATAGTATAGATAATAGTTATTATTCAAGCTTAACAAGCAAATTCCACACTACTTTTATGTTAACTGATTAACAGTAATATAATGATGAATTCAGGAAGATGTGTTGTAACATGCTATTCAAAATGAAAATTGTCTGGGTCTATTATGAGCTAATTTATTATATTCATAGGGAAACTGCTGTAAAATTAATGTTGTCTTGCTTTAATACTATCATCAAGGAATATTAGTTTTAATGAACAAAGATAATGAAAGAAACAGGGGAAAAGCAGGAGAAAATAAAATAATTAAGCCACTGAGTTTTGAAATTCATCACTTTTTAGTGTTCTTTGAATAAATAAGTGGTAGAGTTGATTACTGCACTGCTATATGAACTAAAGTCACAACAAAAACTAAGGCTGAATTAAGAAATTCTGCAAACTCCTCCTGAAGCCTCAGAGAGGCAGCTGCCAGGAAAGGCAGGTTAGCAGAGCTACCTGCGTCTTCCCGGACTTTGTCCTCCTTGAACTAACTGGTAGTCATATTTGCCCAGAGGGAGGTTCTCTGCTAAGATGGCAGCCTGAGCCACTGGAGACCAGCCTTCACCGCCAAAGAAAGACACTGTAAGTTTTTATCAACCAAATATATAGTAGTGTGCAGCCACTCATCTATATATGTACGGCTTTTAATACACAAGTAATTATCCAGCATCAATTTGAAGACTAACTGTTAACTTTAGAGGCAGCAGGACCCATCACAGGGTTTGTCCTTTTGACTTCTGGAGGCATCTTTGGGTATCCTGGGCCTAAGTGGTGTACTCAGTATCAGGAAGAAAAACCTGTGGTGGATCAAAGAATACGAACTAGCTGTCCAGGCAGGCTCTAGAGGTAACCGTTTTCTTTCTTTCCTCACCTAAGAAAAGTACAAAAAGGAAGGCAGTAGAGCATCCCCATGCAATTTCTATGTTGAGGAGTAATAAATTGTTCCCTCCCTCGCCCCAGTGGAATTTTCTATTGCTGAGCCTGACATCTGGAGTGCTGTATATTGCTGAAAGCGAGCTCAGAGGTAAGAGGATGCTTTCATCCCAAATTAAGGTATGTGAAATTTGTTAGGTCTAATTATAAACAGACTTTTATCTTGTGCTCCAGTCAATTAACCATTGATATTTGGTAGGCTGTAAATGCCATGGAGCAGTGTGGTTGTCAGCTGTACTCAGCCACACCTAGTTGTTAGCACACCAGGGACTGATTTTCCTCAGATGATCCTTTTTGCACAGAGATGTTTCTTTTGTGCCATGTTATTTCTGCTCCGAAGGAGAGATTCAGATTCTTTGCTGATTAAGTGTTATATCTACCCTGAAGTTAATGGAGCTATGCTGAGTATTTGGCTAGTAGGAAATTTGTTATTCCAGAGATCAGCAGAAGAGAAAGATCAACTGGAGAAGAATATCTAGGAAAGGAGTGTTTGAAAAGAATAGTTTTCGTAATTTGATTTTATAATTTGCTCTGTGATACCAATCATCATACTATTTTAAAAAAGCAAAAGGGCTCTCTCAAGTGAATCTTTTTCCCCTGTAACAATGTCTTTGCCTGATCAAATATGTCTTAAGCCCCTCTGTGAACAAAAGTTGCACACTTTGAAACTCACTTCTTAATGCAAATCAGCTTGCTTGTTTTCAGCTTCATAATCTTTTCCACAGCAACAGCCTATCAGGTTGTCACAGATAGAAAATGATGACTTTTGATGAGTAATAAGCAGCAGGGGCAAATGAATCCTTCAGGAAGGGAAGAGGGGAAAAAAAATCCTCTTTAGATCAGATCTAACAAAAAGAGCTGAATTCACCAAGCATGTAATTTAAAACCAGTGATGATATTTGCAAAGTTTATTTGGTCTTAAACTCCCTTTAAGTAGTCTGTGCATGATGCAGCATAACTTGCTGGTTTGCTGGGTCCCCATCAGCACAGCAGCTGACAGTCCTGGAATTTTTCCCAAAAACCATGAAAGTCTGGCAAAATGTTCTTGATAAATGAAACCAATGAAACAGAAGAGAAACATTTTTGGGGGAATTAGGTGGAATTTAATGTCCGTGCACCATGCTGAAGAGTTTTACTTGGTAGCGCCTATGTATAGCAAGCTTTTGTCTCTTCTGTCAGAACTGTCTGCCACCTACTGCTTATTCAGAGGGTGTTTTCATAGTTAATAGCAGCATAACTAACAACTAAAAGATATTTCTTGCTGCAGGGATTTTGCATCTCTGGGAGAATATTTGAGTGACTTAGAGATTTGTTTTGCTTTTTGTTAGGGCTTATATTTGTTAAAAGACAATACAGAAATATTGGGGGGCTAGTCTTCAGCCCTTCCTGAGGCAATGAGTGTTAATGATTAGTCTGGGATCCCTCCAGCCAGGGGCACTTCAGTGATTTTTAAAATTAATGTGTTACTGCTGTTAAAATCTGAGTGTTCATTTGCCTTAGGGATGTGCAGAATGTCACATATTCCCAGAGACATTACCAGAGAGGGAGAGATGTATGTGTTTTTAGTAGGATCCATGCTGGTTTTAGGTCTTCGAAGAACTTTGCATACTTGACTACAGCATTAGTCACAGCAGCCCACAAGAGGCACCAAATAAGCATGCAGTTTCAAAAGAAAACAGGGAAAATACAGAAGGTAAATTCAACCTTCCGCTCCTGCACTTCCTGGTGATTTCTCCCTGGCAAGGAGCAACCCGTGTGTTTTGAAGGAGGTGATGTAGTTCAGTGAAGCTTCATACAGGTTACAGCTGAGTGGACCCTTATGATGGAAGAAGCACAATTCTTTTTTTTCCCGTCTCACTACTCCAGCTTTCCATGTTGCCTTTCCCACATCTGTATTAGAGCCAGGAAGAACTGAAGCTGCTTTTATTTTCTCGGGCAACCTAAAGCAGCTGTGTTACTAACAGCCTCAGTTAGTGTCCTTTCGCCTTTGGGAATCATTATTATCTGTCTTGGGCAGCTGAATGTTAATTCTTCTGTATGTGTTTATGCACCCAGAGGTGTAAAATATGTTACATCAGTTACCATTTAAAAGCCCAGTTACCATTTAAAAGCCTTACTCCACTGATAGCTGCAAATGGAGCATGTCCACAGGTGACCAAATGCTGGTAGGGGAGGAAGGGAATAAATCTTATCCTTGAACATCAGTATGCAGGTTTTGGTGTCACTTGGCAGAGGCTAGAGTGTCTGTGCCTTTCAAAGCAGAAATCTAGTTTGACTCTTTTCTGGCATCTCTGCTGGAGTAAGCACGCCATGCTCTGGAGTGCCTGCTGTTTTGACGTACTTCACTGTTCACAGTTTCTCTAACAGTTTTACCTCATGGAGGTTGGGAGAGAGACATTACCCATTTATAAGCTGCTGATTTAAGCAGAGTCAGTGGAATGTGGTGATACTGGATGGAAAAATTAACACTGTTATGAGTGATGCCTTTGGAGAGTGAGGTGCTTAGGCTGTCAATGTACTGTAAAAACAGCATGAACTGGTGTGTTTTATTCATAATGGCACTGAATAAGGAAGGCTTCAGTAGAAAGGAGTCAAATATCAGACATGACTGTGTGTTTCTGTATCAGTTTTGTAAAAATGGCTAATGCAAAACTAACGATCTCTCCCTGGCTTGCACTTCATACTAAGATGCTCCCTAGGTTTTCCTTTCAAAGTAGCTGCGCCATCAAAGGAAGCTGTCGTCCATGGGTTCAGCTCCAGCTTCCGTGACTCTTCTTTGCCATAGTCCCACAAGACATTAGCAGCACTGCTTGTGTGCCAGATGAGCTGTCCCACTGTCCCCTTTGGGTTAAAAGGTTCTGACTATTTAAAGCAGTTTCAGGTAGCAGGCCATGGCTTTTGTCTACTGAACAGGGTTATTGGTGGGACTTAATAGCCTGCCACGAGTATTGCTGGGGGCAGACAGATGGGTACGCTCTTTAGCAAGCACAGGTGAAGACTGGAGAATCAGTTTGTCCATGGCCTCCACAGAAATGAGAGGAAGGCAATTTCTGGGCTCATGCACGGAGCTCATGAACTTGAAAGGACAACCTGGAGGAGTAAGTGCTCTTTAATGTACAGTAAATGTATTTCTGTCCTCTCGCATATATAGAATAAAATTAATAACAGCTCCATCTCTGTGTGGTTTAGGTAACTGCAGATTTAATAGAATCTCAAGTTAAAGGCTTATTTTTTCTCTCCTCCTTTCCAAGTCCTCCAATCTTTTAATCCACAGTTAGTGCCAGTTTACACCAGGTGAAGGTCTGACTCTGAAGTAGATCATAGAAACCATCACAGAACAGACACTCTGAGAGTCCATTAGATGTTTTGAGTTTCCCAAAGAATGCCCCCTTTCCCTGGTGTCTGTGTTCAGGTGAAACCGAACAGGCATGTGCAGAGGCCTCTGGCAAGGCCAATCCAAACTGACCTAAATGTGATGGGAGATTCACCATTAACTCACGTGGACACCAGGTAAAAGCAACAAGGGCACATACAAGTCAGCAGCATTGCCTGTGGAAGCGGGCAGGTAAAATCCAAAATGACCCCTCAGAAATTAGCCTGGGCTTTAAAATGGGCTTAAAAATAAACATAAATAAGGGTATTTAGTCACTGCATTCTACTTTTTTAGACATTTTAAGAATTTAACGGCAAATCTGTAAGTGTTAGTAAATTCCACATGTCTAAGTGAGAAAAAGTCTCCTTCATAGGATTCTGTAGGATTTGAATAGTTACAGAAACAATTGACTGTAATATATGAAAAAAAAAAAGGCAAGTTATGTTTTAGTACAAAATTTAAGGGCCCAGTTCAAATATATTCACTGCAAATGTCAATTTTAAGAGGGAGATGATACTCAATGCAAAATACTATTTGCATATATGATGGCTTCGGACATATTGGTTCCAATGTATTTCTACCAACTTGAAAGATCACGATTTAGCTTCAGCCTGAAACATCCAATTCATCTACACAAATAAGAGGATTTAGGCTTGAGGGAAAAGTTGAAAATTTAGCAGACTGCCTCCTTAGACTGTTAGGCTGTAGGTAGTTTGGAAGAATGGTTTGATTTTTTTTTTTCCTAGCTGCAGAATAATGTAAACAATCAGTTTACATGGGGTAAATAATCAGTTTATACTCTTCTTTTAAATGCTATTTAAATGTAATTGAAAACCGGTGCTCTTTCTCTTAAATCAGCTTAGAAGTGGCCTGGATCCCAAGTGTTTCTAGCAATAAGGTAAAATTAGTAATAATTTTCAAGACTTTGAAAAAGATGTAGCAAGTTTCGCTTTTCACTAATTTGTACACAGCAAGATGAATCAGGCATCATTGCTAGCAAAATTGTTAATATTCAGTGTGTTATTCTTTGTTTATCCAAATAAAAGGAATGAATGACTTGTTGACAACCATTTGGAAACTTGAAATAACTTTTTAGTGAAAATCTGATGATTTAAGAACATCCAGAAGTAATATATGATAGGGTTAAGACAGCTATCTGTTTTAACTAAGCTGTGTACTTCAATTAATTTTAAGTTCTAAACTGTATAAAGTTCTGTTTAAGGCAGAGCAACTGTTGGAATGAATACATTTACTTTAAATAGGCACTCTATAAATGTTAATCAAAACAGTGAAACTTGAAATGAGGCTGGCACAAGCAAGAGTTAATGCACAGAACTGTATTTTTCAATAAAATTTGTTTAAAGAATGCTTGGTTTGATTCCTTTCTATTTATTCTAACATTCAAACCAAGTGAAACTCCAGGGAATTATTAGAGAGACAAATTAAAACAACAGATGGACTTGCAGTTACATGCATAAGGACATCTTTTCAAAAAGCCTCCTGACAATTTCAGATATTCCAAGTTATTCTATTTAATTTCAAATGAAGAATCTTTCTTTTTCTGCAGAGCTGTCAATCTCAGAAAGCCCATAAGAAGATGATTTAAAAACATCATGAAATATATTTTTCCACTTGTCTTTTTTTGAAGTACATTGACAATCAGCTTATAAAGTAGGTAGAAAAATGTATTCTGTTTTTTAACGGATGCAAAACATGAGCATTCAGGTCTTTCAAACCATGCAGGCTGCAATGCTTATACAGAAATTATTTCTTTGCAGTCAAGTACATTGACATGGTCTTTGAAGAAAAATATCACAATTTCCAGTGGTCTGTCTACTCTTAGAACTAGAAAAAGTTTTTTTGGAGAGTGGGTGTTACTCAATCAGATCAAACCTACCTGAATGTCTGCAACCCAGGCAGCTAGTATCCTATTGGATTTGCATCCTGACTGCAATGTCAAAAGATCATGAAATAATTTGTAAATTGCAGGGAAACAGAACTGTTATTGCTATGGCCTTTGATTGTTTGGCTTTCTGCCACTTGCTTTCAGCTGTCACTATTAATCATGGGAGAGGAACAGAGAGGGAAACAAAATCAGCTCCTCCTTAATAACATGACTTAGAGATGTACATGCAGGTTTAGAAGCTTTGAGACAGACCTGTTTAAATACCATGCAGCTTGTATGAAATAGGCAAATTAGAACCACAAATGCCACAGAACAGCTGTCTGTAGCAGGGGAATATGTTTGGCCACCTGAATGATGGGCATGGTACAAGGATGTAGGCAAATAGATAAACATTACTAACAAGTCTGTGAAAATGGCAAGGGGCATGTCAAAGCAGTCACAGAGCTCCCATATGAACAGGCTGGATGAGAGCTAGTCAGTGTCTGGAAAATATATTGTTGCAAGAGTCACTGTCCATGCTAAATGTCCCTCTTTGCTAACAAGGCGATGTCACAACGGGACCAAATCTGGCATGCATTGCCTTGTCATGGGCCACGAAGCAGTGCTTTCAGATCTGTCCGGTCAACTTCTTGCACCTCTGCCCACAGGTAAATACTAGTATAACAGACTGAGAATTTCCTTAATTAGCCCTTTAAAGAGGGTTGGACTTCACACAAAATATAGCCATTTCTTCAGGTAGGTCTCCAGTTAACATATGGATAAATATACATATGCTGACCTTTATGTTCATGACTAAATCCAGCAAATGCAACAGGCTGGCTTTCCTGGGTTTTAGTAAACTCCTACGGTGGAAAATCACAACTTTTTAATTGGGGTTACAGCAGTAGGAGTTCAGGTAAATTGGGTCTCTATGAGTATAAGTAGGTTCCCCTTCTTTAAACCTACCCAGAACCACACTGAGAAGCTGGTTCTGGTTCATTAAGAAATACCACTGCTTCCCTAAGAGATCTCCATGAAGACAATAGATCCTGGGGCTGCAGAATCACTGGGAGCATGGGAACAGGGGTAGGAAAAAATATTATTTTCATCTTTTATTTCATCATATTTTGCAGTAATGCCTTTATTCAAATGTGAACATGGGTTTGAAAAACATTATTTATTAATCAAAATTATCTTATTAAAGCCCACTTGTGTCTAAGTTGCTTTACAAGCATCCCATTTAAAGTGCTACATTTGGTTACTGATGTCATATCTGTTACTTTCCATGTTTCTGACTGCTTTGTTTTTCAAAACAAATAACTTATTTCATTTTTCTTTGTGTTTTCCAAAAAAACAAAATGAAAATAGAATGCTAACAAAGATGTATTTTATTACTAATAAATGTTCCCTCCACTCATATTCAAAATACTTTCTCATGAGGTAATAGTACTCTGTAGCAAGAAAACATGCCAATGTCCTCTAAGAATTAAATCTTAAACGAGGCTTCAAAAATTAGATGACATACCCAGAAGTTGGTTCCATTTACAACACTTAATATTTATAGTCACTTTTAATCTAATAAGCTAGAGCTGGTTTATTTTTATTGTAAATTTTCACAGCCTAGTGGTAGTGTAGTTGATTGAGCTTGCAGATCTAAAGCATTGACCCATTCACAAAATGCTTTTCTGAGACTTATAGCCATCACAATGCTGCAAAAATTTACTGATTTGCTTAAGAAATTTATAGAACAAGAAAATGCAAAATGGTTCAATAGGTGCCTATTATTGCTATCTTTACTTATTCCTTCTCAGCCCTTAAGTAAGTTACTGATCAATGTTCATCTGCCCAGTTGACTTTTATGGTATGAGCTTAGGAAACCTTGTTCTGCAAGTGATGTTTTATTTTCCACTTTCAATCATAACAAACATATAAAATGTTCTAAGTTGAGTCTTCTTAAATTCCAATGCATCAAGAGAAACCAGTCTTTTAAATTTCAATATTGCATAATGAAATTAATTTTTAATGCGTTGGTTATACTTGTATAATTTTATGTCATTTTTCCTCTAGACTCATACCAGTATCATCATCAGTTTTATTTGGATTATGATTATACCTATACAGCAAGATCTGGGCCATGTTAAGTCTCATTCAGATTTTATGTCTCTATAACTACAAAATTACTTTATTCTTCCATCATTTCATGAAGTTTGTCCTAAGTTAAGACTAAAGCCTGTAAAGAATTCACATTAAGTTATGGTCTTTAAAAATTATGCAATTGAAAGGCTCCTACAGACTTCAGTAGGTGTTTGCATTGGTCTCTTTATATCAATATGCTTTCAGAATTAGTCTTTGAATTAATTTTGTTTTGAAGTTGATTGCATGCCTATTCCAGCAATACCAAAAAAACCCAAAGCTCACTTTTTCATTACAGCTTCTGGAAGTTTTACTATTAATGGGATCATGATTTGACGTCTTAAATATGAAGAAAGTTTTGCATGCTTTGATTAAAAGAGCTGTACTGTTTGTGCCTTTTGGGTCAGGCAGAGAGCCTTTTAAGATATTTTTTTTTTAATGTGCCAAATAGCAGATATTTCTTGTCTAGTCTCTCGTGTCTGAGAGAACAGCTTGAGCTTTGTGTTCCAAAGAAATTTTCTGCCTTGCTGAATTAACCTTTTCTTGAGAAAAAATTGATCATCTCCAGTTCCAGTTCTCCTCTGACACAAATAACCGATTGGATCTGTAGGTCAGAGAATGAGAGTACTATCCCTCTGTTTTACCAAATATTCTGGTTAAAAAAAAAATCAGTAAGTTAGCAGGATGGACTCTATAAATAGCAAAATTAGTAAAGCTGGAAAACAGGTTGTGTTTCAGGATAAATGCACACAGAGGACTGTACTTGGGAATGAGGAATCCTGAGGCTTCCTTTTCAAGTAGTGATTGCAAAGGCACTCTAGAAACCCTTCTTTCTTTGTGCTGGAGAAACCAAGGAGACGGATGGAAGTCTAGGATTCTTTGATCACAAGAGCTGAAAAGCTGCTGTAAACTTCATTTTGTGGTTAGGTAGAGCTACCTCAACAAGTAAAGGTAGCATTTGAACAGAAAGTGATAGGAATATCATTACCAGTAAGGAAGGTCTTTGCCTGTAACAGTATAGGAGGAAGTTCATGAAGAGAAGCAAGGAGGGCTCATTCCCATTCATCAGCCAGAGTCTGAGACCAGAGTTGTTGATGTCAGAAAACTTCAACTGTGAGGTACTATCAAGAAATACTGGTAAGAGGATCGAAGCTGGATCTTGTTTCAGACTTTTCCTTGGAAGGACTGTAAAGTTCAGAAGTTTTAGTGACGCAGTCTAACTTACTGCTGGGGAAGAAAAGAGACAAAGCATCCAGAGCTCTAAGCATGGTTTTGCTTTGCAGTGTTGTACCGTGACAGGCAGCAGGCTGCAAGCTCAAAGTTTACTTTTGTATAAAGCGGGAACAATGCATAGCTATCCAATTGAAGTCAGTGATCACACAGTACATATAATACAGTACACATTCTCAAATTCTGTCTCCTCATTATAGCATTACAGCTACTTTCTAAGGTGTGAAGATGTACAGAATGAATTGGTGATTTATTTTTAAGACTCTAAAGCACAGTCAACAAAGTGCAAAAATAACTGGATTCAAGCACAGACACTGATAGCTTAAAAAAATGGTTTTGTAGTCCACATAGAATGCTGCAGCTGCTTCTAAAAAAAGATCTAAATAGCTTGAGACCTTTTGGGATCAGTAGACATTTATTTCCATGAAAAGCAAAAGTCTGTCAACAAATGCATGGCAACAGAATAGTCTATATGTTTGGGGTTTTTTAAACAAATCTTTTGTGTATAATTTCTCTTGTAAAATATGATGGGCCTTTCTCTGTAGAATGATTGTCCAATCCAGATAATAGCTAGAGGTCTTTTCTTCTTTTTCTCTCTGTAGGATCCAAACCACTCTGGAGTCTTACATATCAACACAGTTTCACCTGTGTGGGGCCTAAGCATGAACTGACTAAGTCTCATTATTTTGCCAAGATATACACAATACCTCTGAAAAGTATATAATAACTTAGGAAACCATTAGGAAGAAGTTTATGGTAGTCATAGACTCAGACGTTTTTAGGTCAGTGGAAGACTTCTGCTGTCAAGAGTTCCAAGCCTCTACATAATGTTGTAAAGAAAGATTCACTCACTGTACTTGAACACAGAGTGAGAGAGAAAGTGAGAGTACTTTAGCCTATTTCTTTGCTAGCTTGGTTCCTTATCTGTTTTCTGAAAGCTGCTGGAAAGCAACAGAGATTTAGCTGCCAGGTCTAAACTGCAGGGGTGGAATTGGCAGTAGTAAAAGCAAAAAGATTCAGCAAATAAAAGATAATATAGATCGTCTCCTGTTGTGCCTGTTTTCAAATTACTGTGTTTAAATGAACTTCTTGTTCTGCAAGCTGTCTTTAGTCTCTCGCTTGCTGGCCTCCAATGACCTTTCTCTGATTTTCTTTTCCCTTTACAGTCTCATGGCATTGCAAACTTTTATCTGCCTTTCTGGTACTTTAAATATGGACAAAATCAATGCATACTTTTAATCCTATGGGAACTGTGATCTCAATTTCTAGCTGTTTAGGTGATGAAATGCAGTGTAAGCTAATGCCTTTTATAATAGATGACTATATGATTTTTGGCTTGTGAATATAAATATTTGTACACTAAAATTCTCACTTTGCCTCTTCTTCCCATGACTATGTAATTATAAGCAGCAATAAAAATCCAAATCTCTTGTGTTAGAAGATATGATCAATGTTATGGTCAGGTCTCTTCAGTATTTGTATATGAATTGTGAAAAATTCCTAGTCACATTCAATGGGACAAACAAATTATTTTTTCTTTTTTTTTTTTTGTAAGTAAACTTGTCCTAACATAAAAGTACCTCATCTAGGTTTTGGTGGTGTTGCTTGAGGTATTTTTCTTAGACCTCTTCATTGACAGACATTATTCAAAAGAAAAAAAATGCAATAGTAATGTGTGATTGAAGAAGTGTGTTGTGGATTTTTTGTTTTCTTTCCTTTGTATTTTTGTTTTCTTGTTTGTTTGGGGTCTTTGGTTTTGTTTTGGGTTTTTTTTGCATTACTTCATGAGTGTCAGGATAGCCTCTGAAGCTTTTTCTGAAGTCTAGGGAAGCTGTTGAAGACTTGTCAGAGAGGTATGTTTGAGACTCACACTCATCTTGAACTTGCTGGGCTAAAATAATGAATGAGGAACAAAGTGCTGTAGTCTGTGATCTCACCATGGCATTTCCTTGCTCAAACACCTTCAGTGGTCAAAGTAGCATTGCCTGCCAAAAAGAAAGATGTAGTTAAAGTTTCTTGGCTTCTTGCTCTTCAGTGACCAGGGAATACATAGTGGAGCAGAGGTATTGCTTCAGAGCTGGAAGCTGTACTAACAAGTCAGAAGAGAAGCATGGTGAGCTTGAAACTCTGCTGCATTGCCTGCAGGTAACACCAACAGGAGGATGGCAGCATGAAGGCTGTAGTCTTGAGGAATGGTAGTTAGCAGTGACAGGGTGAGCCTGGTACGCTAAAATATCCCAGGCTGATTGTTCCTTTGACATGTCGGATTAAATGCAGATCAGAGGTCTGGAGCAAGTAATTATTGAAATGTTGCCTCATGTAGAGCGAGGGACCAAGGGTCAAAAGCCTTGCATGTTAGCTTCTTTGTCATCATGTCATCTTAACAATCAGTAAGGATTGTTAAAGGGTCCCTACAGTTAAATTCCCTTTAATCGAGCCTAGAGCCCTAGATTTGCAGCAGTACCTAAGGAACTCATAATTTTTCATGTAGTTGTGCTCATAATGCTACCAGACTTAGAACAACCATAAGCCCTGAGAGTACCTTGCCTGATATGCTTTAACACCTACAGCAAAGCAACAAACTGAATTTAGATTTTCCAAGTCTGATGTCTCTACACAAACCAGTATTTACTCTCTTTTCCACATCTGGTTAAACTGCTTGTGCCAGGAATTTGAACTGCCACACTTTATGCACATATAGTAATGAGTTCAAAGTCAAATCTCAACACAAGTGTTACAAACATGGGTTGTTTCAGCTTCCCTTCCTCTTTTTTACTAGAGTGATATGGACCTAACTAAACTGCCCTATTCATCTGACTATGAACAACTGGGAGAACTACATCTTGTGAAGCAACTTGAAGGCTATGGGTGAAATGCACATTGTTAATATTAAATGCAAGTTTTTAAAAAATTGGAAATGTTACTTCTACTAACAGAATTTTTTGCAAAGTTGAAAGTATGAAAAACTAGGGATGTGTTCCTTCTCATTTTTAATACAAGCAGCCTTGTGTGTTTGAGTAGTTTTGAAACTTACTCTGGTTTTTCATCTTCATTTTTAACGACGTTCTTTCCTTCAGGGACACATATATATTATTCCTTCCACCTCGTCTTTCTTAGTGCTAGTAGGTCTCACAGCGCTTTTCATTCATTTCTTCCCCTGTCCCAAAGTGAAGTGTGCAGGGAGGTGAAGAGAAGCGTGCTTCTTACCAACTGATAAGTTATATAAAGCCGCTATTGAAAAGTAGAAGCAATGCAAATCATGTAATGTCCCAGGAAAGAACTATAAAGGAAGGAATCTCAGTCCTCTGAGTCCATTATTACTGGTCTGTGGCATCATTGTTATTCAGAAGACAGAAAAGAAAAAGGTAAAATATAGAAATTGCATGGGCAATAGTATTCAGGGGAACTTAATGCTAAGATTTTGGTTCCTTTTGATACTTAAGTTTCCCATCAGCTATTTATTTGGTTTGTGACCATCTTATCTTTTTTTCATCCTTTCATGTAATCATGGAATTTAGAGTAATAAGGAACCATTGCAAGTCCTTCATCTCCTTACACAGTTCTTTCTAAGTATCTCGTGTCAAGAAAGTGACTGGTGCCAATTATGAAATCTGCTAAGCTGGCACATGTACTAAGTTCATCAGGCAGTCACTGAAGAAGCTTAAAAATGAAACTTTTCATACATGGAGAGGTGCGTTCCAGAGTGAGAAATGGTGCTGACCAGCTTTTCAGAGGCATTGCTTGCTGTTGGAGTTAAAAGCTTTGAAAGTTCCTATGAGCAATCAACTATTTATAGTTACTCTCCTCTGAAAGATCTCTGTGGCTACAGGTACCCCAAGAAAGAAAAAACAGTATGACAGAGTGACACAGAGATAGCCTACCTACCTTTTATTTGCTCTGGTATAATAGAAACCATTTAATAAGTCTTATTAAGGGTTCATAGTAATTATTTCATGCAGACATATTATGCTTAGGGACTTGTGTAAGATACAGTTTCAAAGGGCTAAATACCTGAAAAGAAAGTACATATGGTTCAACATAGCCAAGCAACCCAGAATTCATTTTGTTTTGCACTAATCTTGGAATTTAAGAAGAAAACTGTTTCTGCTCAACCTGTGGAGACACTGACTTCATAGGGAAAGTTGCCAGCCCTTAACGGTTGCTGATTTTCATTTACCCTCTGTAGATGAAAATTCAGCCTTTTCTCTGTGATAGTGAACTCATTTGCAAGTAATTGATTTCCCTCCCTGCTCTCCCCCCCCCCACACCCCACACCCCCATTCACCCAGTGTTGGGATAATCATGTTGCAAGGCAGGTTTTGCCAGGGCACTGTATTTTGTGCAGTTTGTGTCTTTTTTAAAGAAATCCCTACTCACCAAAGGTACCCTGACTCTTTTGTCTCTTGGGTAGTGTGTGTTTTGTTTTATCCAGATATATAGAGCATCCTGGATGTAACTTGTATTCTTCAAACTGCTCAGCTGTTGCAGCTGAAAAAACACACAAGTATACAACAGTATTTATGACAGCTTTGAGTTAAGTAAGAAAACTGTGGAATGTTTTCTTTATTTATGTCTCTTTGAAATGTTTCTTTGCTAATTTATGCCACCCACAAGACGGCTTGGCTCTCTGCCATCTTTCCTGTTGCCCCACACAGCTATGTTTTTAAGATTGGGTGGTGGAACCTGGCAATTTAGTGTTTTCAAGTGTTCAAACTTCTCTCGGGGAAATTATATATATTTGGGCTATTTTTCTGTGCTTTACCACATGCACAGCATAGAAGTGTTGCTGGAAGGTGAGGTTTTCCATGTTTCATAATGTAACTGTGTATTTCTTGGCCATTCATTAATGAACTTTGGTTCATTAAAAGGAGCAGACCTGTGTGGACCTGACACTCTGCGTGTGCCTATGAGTGGCTCTGACAAGAAAGAATGTAGCAGAGAAAACTAGGGCTCATGTCAATGAGATCAATAGGCTGTAATTATTCCTTTGCCCATCCTCAGCACAACCACGGACAAGACATCTTCTGGGCTCAGACCTGTCAGCTGCCAAGCAACCTGGCTGTGGCCCACCAAAACACTTAGGCATATACTTATCTTGAAACAGTCACGTTGAACTATGCCTTCAAAGAAAAGGGTGTGCATACTTAAAAGCTTTGTTGATTCAGAACCTAAAGAACACAGCATCGTTCAAGAGGAAGCCCTCTGTGCCCCTGCTTCATATTCTGTCCTTTGTCATGTCCTCTTAGAGCACAAGTGCTTGAGGCAGCAATCATTTCTTATCCTCTCTGAGTGTGTGTATAACATTTAGTGATGGGGATTTTTATCTGAACTGAAGCCTTTAATTGTCTTCAATAGTTGTGACTACAGTTCTTTCAGGAGAAAAGAGAGGGACTCTGCATTTCTTCTTTTTAAAAATGCTCATTATTATTCTTGCCTCTTTCTCTTGCTTTCCTTTACTCCTGTTAAGCGTTCCATTTTTTTCAGGCTTTCATATTTTAGGCTGCAGCTCAGAAATTCCCATGTGATGTTACTATACATATTTCTATTTTTTAAATATTTTTAAAAAATCATTTTTAGTAAGGAAATGTTCCCAAGTGGAAAAAAAATAATTTTCCCCAAGCCACTGAACTTGACTACTAGGAACATGAGTAACAACAAAATCAGGAAAGCAAGAACCAATGGACCACATTATGCCCAGCCAGGTAAGAATTTTATCAGTGTCTGTGTGCTCTACAATGTGATAAAATTAGCCATGGGAGAGGGATTTCAAATAAAAATTCCAAGCCAGACACTTCCAAAATATGATCAAATTTTAATTTGGACCCAAACTAAACACCTCAAATAAGTGCTGTAATTTGGGGCAGCTATCGATTAGCAGTGCTCTCAGCACATTTTACATACACAATGAAGTAAAAAGGTGGTAATAAATACAGAGGTAACAACATCAAATCAGCAGGTTGTATTATGGAAAGGATTGGAATATGGGAGATTTTCTTTAAATGCAATTCAGAATAAGCTAGTTTCAAGGTTCTTGTAAGGACTGGCAAGATAGATACCTTGCAGATACACTGCCAGAGAACCAAAGACAGAGGCAACATGTGATTGCTTCCCAGCTTCCAGGAAGTCTGTCTAAGAAAGTTAGAGGCTTTCATAGTTTCCAGAAGTTTTGCCTTCTGAAGTATTTTCAAGTGTCATCTTATGTAGTATGTTTGCAGCTGTTGCTGATCAAGGGAAGTGGCATGGATCATTCACTTGTAATTACTGTCCATCATATCTTTTCCTCCTGGAAGTTCCTGATGAACCTGGTACAGTTTAAAAGCAAGACATACTTTTGTGAATATAGCAGCCTTGAAAATCATGTGCTGTTTCAGTCCTGCAAACCTTCAGACATTGTTTTGGAAGAGTCGCTCTTGTTGGATCTCTACCTATTTTGTTAACGATTTGAAAGTGATTGGAAAAACTGTTTAGTGTAGTCAGGATAAAGGAGATGTTTGTTCCCTCTTCGAGTCCTTGAAATAACCTGGTATTTTTACACTAAAGTACAGTATGTTACTTCCATCCAAATCTCCCTTCATTGGCTTCCATGCCACTGTTTAAATTTACAATGTGAGATATAACTTGTCCTTGTTCTACATTTTTGTAATATCTGCTTGTCTTTTAGGCACACACTCTATGTTTTGGAACCTTTATACATTCTCTTTTTCCATCTCATTTGTCCTTGGAATACCTTATTTTCCTCCTGGTTTTGCTGAGGCAACCTGCATACCTCAGGGTGCTAAAATTTTAGCTGAGGTTGGTAACAGGCAATGAAATCAAAGTTATGCAAACTTAGTTTTATGTTAGTGTTGTTATTTTTCAATCACTTGATTAGGATTTTTTGCCTCTCTTCTCATGACTTGAATTATTATTTTGCTGTAGAGACAATAGCTCCTTGGACAGGGTTTGCTTATGGTCACAGAATGTGACTGTCTAACCTTGAGTATAATGGGGTGGGACTACAGCTGTACCTTTTGTTTCTAACTATCACATAATATCATTTTATCTGTGTGTAGTCAACCTTGTTCTCCTTCCAACTTCCAGAGACCATCCATGACTTCCTGACATTTGGCCTACTTCTCACATCTTAACAATGCTTCTGGTATCCTCCCTTCTTTCAGCGTGAATTCTCCTCCCTCCCATCTCCATCACCTTCAAGACGTTCAGTGTTTATATTGATTATAGTCAGGCTGAGTTTGCATAAGACAGTGGTTATCTAGCCAATGTTCAACAGTTCTGTTAGTCTGAATTATCTCTTTTTTCCTTATCAGTCATATATAAATAGTTATTCTTTAGAGAAATTTAAGAAGCAAACATGTGTCTCATTTTTCTAAGGTCACTCACTTATTTTAGAGGTTATTGTAAAATGAGGAGCTAAAACTTAACATCCTGTTCCCAGAAGTAGTCACTGAGTCTCCTGCTTGTCGTTTCTTTCCTACTCTTTTTGCTTCATCTGTGTAGAGCAGATCAGCCTCTCCATGATGGCAGTGCCTTGTCGTTTATTTCCTGCATGTACACCAGCTCCTTACAGACACATTTACAGTGTGTTTGCCAAAATGCACTATGGCTACTCACTTAAGGCAAGAAAAATCAAAACAGTCTGCAGAAGAAACAAATCTCAGAGGCTAATGGTCACCCAGAGAACCTATTGTGGAGAGGTAACGTCTCTTGCTACTAAGCTAGAGGTGTGCGCTATGTCCCACAGTGAAAATGTATTTGGGATGGGTGTAATGGTCATACTGAGTAATAATACATCCATTTTGGTACATAGCTAATCTTCTGCTATAAACGGGCATCTTATTCTGTGAAAGTATTAGCTACAACAGGTGAGCATCTTTCACCTTTAAAGGCCATTAGATGTGAAACATTATAAGGTGGCTATGCTGTCTCTGTAATAATGCACAAGGGGATAATGAGGCTAGCTCACAACGAATAAAACCTTGCTCTCCACTATATTTAAATGAGCGGTTTTATATGTGATAAACGTATCAAATACTCACGCAAAGCTTGATGGATAATCGGCAAATCATGTCACCATTCAAAAGAAGGTCATCTCTTAAGCTCTTGTGTCTCAGCTATTTTAATTCCAGCTCTGCTGTCATTTAAATAGTTTGATACTCTCAGCATTGGCAGTTGAATTTGTCTTGTTTAATAGTCTTTCCCTTACAGCGCATCAATGAGATGCAATCCCATATGTGGCTCCTCATATGGTGACTTCTCCATGATGTTCAACTGAAGTAAAGAGCGACTGTAACAAGCATAATAATTCTTTTGTTTGGGGCAAATGTATCAGCTCAGCATCAAAAATGTTTGGAGTATTTCGGGGTTTATTTAAAATGACTGTAGGAATTATGTGAGTGTATCCTGAATCATCATATCTTTTTTTTGTCTTTAACACTAAATTCACCTTACATAAAAATACATGTGGACAAAAATTTCTCTCATATTAATTAGAAAGATTGCTGTAAGCCTTTACGGTCATTGGGGACTAATATCCCAGATATTAGAGAACAAATATTGCTAGCAGTCTAGTGTCTAGATATGTAAATGCCTGATTTTTTATTTTAAAAAAATCTAAAACGGAAGTTTGTTTTTTGGTTTTTTTTTTCATCAATACTGAGAGCAATGTTAGAGAAACTAGAATTAGAAATTTTCAAAATTAGTGAGAGTTGATTGCAAGCATTAGTTCTACAGCACAATTATTAAAAATAGGTCTGTAACTAACAGGGGGAAAGGTGTTTTGTTAGTTTAGATGTGTTTTCTTTAAAAGAAAAGAAATGGAGTATATAGTCCTAGCCTTGATTCTGGTGGAGGTTTTAAATTTATCTTTTGACCCTTTGATTGAAAAATAAAAGTATTAAAAAACTTTACTCCTAGTCAGGAGGTAATACTAAGTGCATAGAAAAGTGAATTAAGACATGTAGTTTGGAAGAGAGTCTCCCTTGGCACACTCCCTGTCCGTCATGTGTGTGTGTGTCCCCTGTTTTCAGGCTGGAGGACCAGATCTCTGATTTCGGGGTTGGGGGGGGAATTAATTTTCCAATAGTTAGGGGTTTTAATTAACCGATCACTTTAGGGATGGTATCGTTACAAAAATAGAATAGCAAAGGAAGTATCTATACTTTAGAAAGTAGTTCCACCTTTCCCCACCTGCTACATTTCTTCAGCTTCAATAGGCTTCATAACACACTTTAGTGTGTTATGTCTATAACACACGTTAGTTGCATGATGAAGCAATTGGAAAAGGAAACAGAAAGTCACAAGGTTTTAGCCAAAGGTAGAGGGATGTTTTTCATTGATGACTGAATGCCAGGCATTTCTGTGGAGAAGATTCCTTCCAACACTAAGTCCTGTATCTAGTGCATGTTTTTTTAGAACCAAGAGTAAATTCAAATGAGGGTGGGAACAGGATGGAAGGTAAAGGAATAAAGACACATAACATGTCGTGCAGCTCTGCAGACATATATTTAAACACTACATTCATCAAGAGTGTTGGATGCAAAAGATGTAGGTAGAATTTCATGATTATTTCAACCATAAATGCATGTTTTCTGTTCTTTTATCTCGAATCTTAGATTTTGCAAACTGAAATTTACTATCTCTTTCAATGGATGCTTTTTCCCCCACTCTGTAAATAATGTTTGCCTTATTCTTTAGTTTAAATTTAAAAAATCAGATGTTTCTGAATAAAAGAAGAAAATTATATAGTGTGGGTTTTTTTAAGACTCCCCCCCTTCCTTTTTCTATTGAACAGTTCTATTGCTGAAATTTAGAAAGGGGTAAGTCTCATTCCAGATAATTTTTATTTCATTTATTAGAGTTTTGAAGTCTTGAGAGTATACAGCAGACTGTCCTCCTAGCATTGGTGAAGACCCAGTTGTCTATGCTGTAAAGCTTCTTTAGTTCCTCTGAAGACAGTGGCCTTTAATGTGCACTTTGACAAAAACAGCTGGGGTTATGTATGTAATTAACTGTGGTGTCCTGCTCTGTGTGTAATGTAAGAAGGTAAGGATGTCAAAAAGAGTGAATCTTTGCTATCTCTTTGTGAACAGTGCTGCTTGTACAGACTGGTGGCTTCTTAGGACAAGGAAATGTTCCCAAATCAGACCATGAAAAGCTATTCAAGATATTTAAACTTATCTAATGCTGAAAGTCTTATTTACCTCTTCATTAAGATTAGGGTCATAGGGGAGGTAGATATTCACTTTGCTCAAGAGCAGAACATCGAACTCCTCAATTTCATTTATCTGCTGGATGACTCTGAACTATTTAGGGTCATTTATAAAATAATTTAGGAAAGTAGAGGTTGGTTTGAAAACATGTCCTGGGTTCTTTGTTTCCCATCAAGAGCATGAGCAAGAGGCAGAGCACTAGGACTCCTACATGACGTTTCTGTAAGTTCCAATGTTAAGAATTATCTGTTCTTAATACTCACTGTGGGAAAGAGATGCTGTGGTAGCTATTAGGCAGTCACATGCCATTAAATTTTGCTGAAGATGGGTGCATACTAAGGCAAAAGGGAACGGATTTTCTTGCCTGGCATGTTATCATATGTTTGTGGCAGAACTTTTTGAGAAAAAAATATTCTGATTTATATTTTTAGTCATAAAACTGTACCTATTTTCACAAAGCTTCATTGTGTGCTCTGACAAGGGCACTTAAATCCCTGATTCTATTATCAGTAAAATAAAATGTGAAATCTCATTATCTAGCATAATGGAGTGGTGCATGAAAATTACTTATAGTCTGTTTCTTTTTAAAATACACAGGTTTTACAGTAAATATTCTACAAGTTGGAATAACAGAAGATTGCTGGGGTAACTGGCATACCCAGCGTATCTTAAAAGCAGCGTATTGTGGAAACAGTATGGCCTTGTTTGCCCTGGATTGCATGTGACTTGATATGTCCTGTTGGACTGAAGACAGCTCCACACTGAACCATCTCTGATGACCCTGCACCCAGGGCACAGTTTACCTGCAAATGCATTAACCTGCCTGTGGATGACAGAAGTTGCCTTTAGGTCTGCAGTCACACAGAGCAGAAAGACCATGAGAAGGGAAAGGAAAATCCTGTCTTGTGAAAGATGTGAGACATGGCTCTATGACTCTGACCTGTTCTAGGAAGAGTATGCAAAAATAGAAAGTCTTGATAAGGAAACACGGATTTTCTTTGAGGCAAGACCTGCCAAAGCAGACAATAGTGACTGCTATCATTAGCTCTGAGCAATAATTTTCTGACCTCTGGTTTTCAATTGTAACTTTTCTTAAATTTTCACCTTATTGACTGAAACTTCATTCTTCAGCTCTGCCCAAACACAAGTACTTTGCTTCCAGTATTTTAGCAGAAAAATAGTCATTTCTTTGTAAGCTGGAGAAAACTGGGAAGGGAATACACTCTAATAAAAAGAGGATGCTGTAAATGAGAAAAATTACTGAATTTTGAAAGCTGACATTTCTTACCCTTACTGAAGCGAATAGGAAGGAGATTGTAGCGGTTATAAACTGATTTTTGAGAATGTGTAACAAGATTTCTCTCTCCCATTCTCTTGTGAAGTGCACAAACCAACAAGGCTGATTTATAAGTATGCATGAGTACCACAAGTTTTAGGTTTTCCACTTAACTACCCAAGTAGTGGGGCCACAGCTGAAACAGGGGTTCCTTTGTCCATAGAAAACTGGAATAAACTAGTTTGCTTTGAGAATTCATACTCAGCTAATAAGATGCTATTATTCCTCGTGGAGAAGAATGGGCAACTGTTCACATCTCTTGTATAATCTGTGAGATCTTTTAATTTCTTACAGACAGAAGTACATGTGATGCTTGACAGGGGATGCTATCCCAATACTTGCATCCAAGTGAATGGATAAAGTCTTGTTAGAAATGTAACTTAAGTCCTCTTTTTTGCATCTTACCATACAAATGCCCTCCTTAAGACAATGAGAAGAGGTTGTTACTGAGTGACCCATGAGCAGTTCCCTTGGATACAGATATGATTCCAATCTCACTCCTTGTCCAAGCTGTGTACAAGTGGAGAAAAAGCTTTGGGAGTCCCCTCTCCTCATTTGAATGTCCCACACTGTGGCCTTCATGTTTGATTACAGCCCATTTATTTTTATATCATTTCTGTTATTGTTTTGGAAGCATTTCAATTAGAGCTAAATTTTGAACTGTACTTCCAGTATGAGCTCAGTTTTCATCCTACTGTCAAGCACTAACCAAATCTGCCTGAATTTTAACCTTTTTTATTTGATAATTAAAGACTTGCTGCAATGTTCATTCTTCTACCATGGCACCTGAATAGTGGCTGTATGATTTTACCACTTGGGCTATGGTGAAGTAAACTCTTATCAGCTGTAAGAATTTTACTTTTGATCATCAGGTTGGACTATCATTAGTCTATTTTACAGACTTTCTGGAGACATTAGAGAGCCTTGTCCTAGTACAGCATCCATTCAGGTGGGGTATGGTGGGGAGGACATGGAGCTTACACCATGCTTTAATCATCCGTGAGAGAAATCTAGTGAAACTGGATTAATCTTGAACATGTACTGACACATGCTATGTATAACAGAACTTTTTTCAAAAATTTTTTACGCAGCATTACTAGACTTCTTGAAGAAATAAGGCTGTAATAGTACCTGCTTTTTTCTCGGAGATTCTCTGGATTCCTTTAAATTAGGAGATAATTTTACCTTCAGGCTTTGCAGTGCTAGTGGCCTATCAGTTAGCTATTGCTCAAATCAGATTTAATAGACCCTTCAAAACCCTGTAGAACAAAATAAGTCTAACTTGAAACCTGTTCTACTGAGATATTCCTATTGTACTTTTGCTTTGTCGCCTTTGTTGAAATAATCTTTGAGACAATTAGTGTCTTAGTCCAGCATGTGTTTTTCCTCCAACTCAAGAAAGAAGGGAGGATTTCTGAAGATAATAACAGAATGTAAAGTACGTGGTTAGAAAGATTGTTGTCCTGCTGTCTTGTTCCTACCTCTAATCAGTTTATTCCTGTAGATACTACTTAACACCTTGCAGCAGTTTGAGCAGAACATCTGCTGGTATGTGGCTGAGATTAAAATTTCCGTGATCTTTATCTTGAAGTTTTCCAGTATTTGCAGCTTTTATACCTGTTTAATCTGTTCAATTTTTAATGTTTTTGATCAAGCTGGTAAAAAATCAGACTTAAAATATATTTGGATACAATACAGATTTAGATAAAGTACCTAGATAACATTTTCAAAATTCAATTAAGTGACTCTTGACAAGACTTCTTCAGCGACAGCTGGAAATTACTTCTGAAAATTGTAGTCATGTAACCTTGACACTTCATGTTGGTTGATTCTTCAGTTTGCCAGTGTAAGAGGCACAAAAGCTTTACATTTGTAAGGGCACCAAGATGCACCAAGTGTACCTCCTCACAGGTGGGCGCAGGCAGTGTGGGTTAGCTGAGGGACAGCGAGGTGGGCTGAGAACTGGCTGAATGGTGGAGCTCAGAGGACTGTGACCAGCAGCACAGAGCCTGGCTGGAGGCCTGCAGCTCGCGGTGTTCCGCAGGGGTCACTGCTGGGTCCGGTCCTGTCCAACTGACTCATCAGTGACCTGGACGAAGGGGCAGAAGCGCCCTCAGCAAGTCGCTGACGATACAGAGCTGGGAGGAGCGGCTGATCCACCCGAAGGCTGCGCTGCCATTCAGCGAGGCCTGGGCAGGCCGGAGAGCTGGCGGAGAGGGACCTCATGGGGTTCAGCAAAGGCCAGCGCAGGGTCCTGCCCTGGGGAGGGACAGCCCCGCGCACCAGCACGGGCTGGGGCTGAGGGCTGGGAGGCAGCTCTGCAGGGAAGGACCTGGCAGTGCTGGTGGGCAGCCAGTTGCCCGTGGGCCAGCAGTGTGCCCTGGTGGCCAAGACGGCCCACGGGACCCTGGGGTGCGTGAGGAGGAGCGTGGCCAGCAGGTCGAGGGAGGTGATCCTGCCCCTCTGCTCGGCCCTGCTGAGGCCGCACCTGGAGTGCTGGGTCCAGTGCTGGGCTCCCCAGTTCAGGGGAGACTGGGAACTGCTGCAGAGGGGCCAGCGGAGGGCCATGGCGATGGTGAGGGGGCTGGAGCACCTCCCTGGTGAGGAAAGGCTGGGAGAGCTGGGCCCGTTTAGCCTGTCTATGTCTACAATATTTTGTCAATCTCTACAAATATTTTAAGGGTAAGTGTCAAGAGGCTGGGGCCAGGCTCCTTTCAGTGGTGCCCAGTGACAAGACAAGGGGCAGCAGGCACAAGCTGCAACACAGGAGGTTCCACATGAGGAAAAACTTATTTACTTTGAGAGTGACAGAGCAGTGGCACAGGCTGCTCAGAGAGGCTGTGGAGTCTTCTCTGGAGACATTCAAAACCTGCCTGGACACAACTCTGTGCAACCTGCTCTGGGAGCCTGCTTTAGCAGGGGGCTGGACCAGGTGATCTCCAGAGGTCCCTTCCAACCCTGACATTCCTGTGATCCTGTTTGAATCAGCTAGGTAACATACCACTAAGAAGAAAGAAATTGCACGTTTTACAGCATAGCTAGCTAAATGAGGAGTGAAAATGCCCCAATTAAAACACTGTTACTATTACCCACTTCATAACTTAGAATTGATCAGATGCCCAGTCATTTTTTATCAGCAAACTATCTGCAAAAAGATTATTTTTGCAGGCATTTCAGGGGCCACATTTCAGGTGAACCTCCCATGCCTGGTTCCAAGTTACTGATTTAGTTAGTGGATCAAGCCTGGAATATTTCACAGCCTGTCTCAGAAAAGCTTGACCATTTGCCTGTAGTCCAGAGCTTTCAGGCACAGGATCTACATCAGAGCATGCTTTGCAACACATGGTGTCTAATGAGATCTGAGTTTCCGTGGTTTTCTGTAGAGGAATGCAGGCAGTGGGTTGATTAGCACTGATAACATGCAGCTGTGGCCTTGCCGCAAAGGCAGTGGGTTGATTGACATGGATGATGTGCAGCTGTAGCTTGTTCCACTAAGTGGTTAAATAGCCCTGAGGATTGTGGGAGAGGGGGTGGATGATGTAGTAGTAGTAGTAGTAGTAGTAGTAGTAGTAGTAGTAGTAGTAGTAGTAGTAGTAGTAGTAGTAGTAGTGTGGTCTGACCTTTGGAGGAAGGAGAAACAGTATGGGCAGTAGAATCTGACCAACGATAAAAGCCTTGTTGCAGCCTGTTAGTTTGTTTGTGCTGCGGCTATTGATGTCCTGTGTGTGCTGAGTTGGGCTATGACTACAACTGGTGCCCAATGTAGCTGAAGCAAGCGAGAGAACCTGTGACCCGTAACAGACACTATGAGAGGTGAGCCGTTGACAACTAATCAGTATGGGTGTATTGCAGTATTTGTTGTCCACCTTAAGTCAAATTGCAGCTGTTTTCCAGAGAGGTCTACAAAAAGCCTTAAAAAGCAAAGGAAGTCTGCAGTCCCATTGCTTTTCCTTGCCCAGCAGTGTATCTGTGATGGCATGGTTTGGCATGTCTAGGGCAGTAAATATGTGTAATCTTCAATGTTTCGTCTTGATATTCTGACCCATCCTTCATACAAGATGGTATGACAAAACCTGATGCTTTATTGTGGTACCTCTCAGGGTGATATCTATACCTTTGCCCTTTTCTGAGATCTACCCACCCAGAGCTGACTTTGCACCACATTAGTCTACCGCTAGAAATGCCACATTTTGAGTGAGTTAGGTAACTGATAGCAGTACCACCTTTCCTGAAGGATATTAAACATCTTACAGCACTTATAGGGAAGACTATTTACTAGCCCTGCTGCTGAGGCCAAGGCTGCTGCTTAAAAAAAAAAAAAAAAAGTTAGTATTGAGAGCTCCGCATGCTCTGTCACTGTCCTGGGTGGGGCACATTTTCAGCAGGTGGATGGTGACAGGCAGGGGAGAGGGGGACTGGGAGCTGACTCAGGTGTCTGTGTGCATATATATGTGCATCTAGCTGAATTAAGAGATGAAAGCTTTCTCATTCCACTTTACAGTTTAAATGCACTGTCTTTATTTGTGTGTTGATTCAATCCCAACCTGTGTGGAGAGTGAAAGGCTGAGAGGTGTTTGCCATAATTTGTAATTACTGCATAGCTACACCGTTGCGGTTATCTAGTGCTTTTTCCAAAGTACGTCAAATGTTTTTGTATTGTGAAGTGAAATCTCAACATGGTTTTCAGCTTAGTCTCCAGTCTTTAACTCCATATTCTTTTGTCAACATTAAAACCCAGTAACACTGTGCTGGGTTTGGTTTTGAAGTGTTTTGTGTCTTTGTGTGTACAGCTGAGCCTGCCTTTTTACTGTGTAGTCACCACTATCATGTTCCCAAGGGAAGCCAGTGAAACGTGAAGTGATAGCGTGGTGTTTATTTTAGCTGATATTGTTGTGAAAGTATACTGTTAGTCACGTATTCCACTAAAATGTTGGTAAGGAAGGTAATAGAAAATGTACGAGGGAGTTGGAAGTTTGTCTTGAGTTTTTATGAGAATCCAGAAAAGGAGAGCATCTGCTGCCCTGGTCCAGGGACAGAGCAGAGATCCTCTGTCCAGCACAGTGCTCATGTGCTACCAAGAAGCTGGGTGGGGGCAGAAGTCCTTCATGTTCATAACCCACCTTGTCTTTTCCTCCATGATTAAAGTAATTAATGTGAGAAAATAAACCAAAAGAAACTAGGACACAACTACAACCATAGAAATTCTTCTCTGTACAAAGTCTACCATTAAGTTTAAGAAGTTACAGTGGATTTTAGCAAAGGAAAGGTGTCTGGGGAGAATGTATGTTTTGATGCAGATTTCCACAGGAAACTCTGGATAGGATTTTGCATTGATTTTAAAATGTAAATATCTGTAATAGATACGTATGATGGTTTTGGTGTACTTACAAAATACTTCTTACTTGGAACAAAAATGCATCTGAAACCTTGACACAAAACTGTTTCTCCAATAATGACAAAGCAGTTTCCTTGTTTCCAAGGGCTCTTGATCCAACCAGATTAGCAAGTTAATGTTGTAGCATCCTCAGAGTGACCTTTTCCTGAGGAATTAGCCCATTCTGATGAATCACCAGTGCCCACATTTCACAGATGTCAGTAACTGGCAAGAACTTCACCACTCCAACGATAGAAAACTGATCACCTAGTGAGTGCACTCACCAACCTCCAAAAGCAACAACCTTCTCTGAGGGATGTAATTTCTTCTGGCTGCCTAGCAGTTGTGATGATTTTCCTTTAAAAACAATATAAGGGGGGCAGAGGGAAGGGGGGAGAAGCCTCGGAATGGAAGTATGTCTTTTTATTATTAACTATTTCACCAATGAAGCAATTATTCATTGAGATGTAAATGCGGTGAGGGTATTGGTTTTATGTGATGCTGAATGTACTGTTAAGCGGAGATGGGTGGTTGAAAAGGGTGGTGTTGTCTCTTGAGCCTTCTGAGATACCGGTTGTCTGATCTGCCACTGATCCATAGCCCTACATCTTGCCACCATATGTGGCTCCTGCTATGGATACAGTACCTTTCTCTCCCTCTTCCCCCCTCATCCACCCCCTCTTCTATTTCAGCTTTTGCCTCTGTCAGTAAGAAGAGATCTAATCTAACAACAACATAGGGAACAGTGTGAACAACCACCATGAGAGTCACTTAAACAAATGGATTTGTAAAACTCAATTGTTCTAAGCCTGTCCAAGCCAGGACTACAATTTGAATTAAACATAAGGTAACTCCTTTCACTAAATCAATAAGTGCAAATGACATAGCTTGCAACCATGTTTTATTTCCCAGACAAAAATGGTTCTTAACAGCTTTCTGAAGGCTATGCTTCAGCCACCTGCTGCTAAAGTTGTTTGCTTTTTCCTAAAAAAATTTGATCTTCTACAGCATAAAAACAGACAAGTATGCAGTCAGCATGCTTGTGTATACTTCAGGCTAGATGTTTCGTGGATATTTGAGAGTCACATTTTTTAATGAACATTATAACTTTCTACAAACTTCCTTCTAGAAAGTATAAATGACAGGGATGGAGGGTGGAGAGATGGAACTGTGGGAATTTTTCTCTTCATGCAACTTTAGCTGGGTTTTGGAGACAAAGGTGATCCTCGCTGTTATTGAAAAATGTCAGTTTGCTGCTTTGCCGCAAACCTTTTTGCTTTTCTAAAACTACTTTTAAATGCAAGATCCTATTCTCTTGCTATTCTTCTCTAGTACATGTGCCCTGGTATTTGAGTTGCTGCAGGGACCTTAAAGTATGTATTTTGCAGTACTTGTTTCCATTTTGCAAATACACTGAGGCACACTGTAATGCCAGTTGATTTTTGCAGCTGGCATATGAATGTACTGTAGTCCCAACAGGAGAGTGATTGAAATGCAGACACTGAGAACAGCTGTTTACAGCAAAATCCTGTTTCCCGGTTGGTTTGCTCTGAGCACAGAGGAGTTCCCCTAGAAAAGCAGATAACCTCTGCTTTTACTTTTCTTTAGACTATTCTCCTACCTAGAGGTATAAATGCTCAAGAAATGTTCCACATTTACTACTTCCACAACATTCCTTGAGCAAAGCTGAATATTTCCTCTGCAAGGAGCTTTTCTGTTTTCTGCTATTGCTTTTATCCTCTCCAGGTCCCCATATAGTTTGTTACTTCATGCCTTCGCCTTGGTGTCCTACACCAGCAAAACTGATAGGCGCCAACCATGAGAAGTGATAACCTCCAGTATCAGATCATTAGAATTTTATGGGATATACTTTCTGTTCCAATACTCTCATATATTACAGATCACTACTGCTTTTCAGTCCATTTCTCTTCACACTTAATCTATACTTAAGTAACAGGTAAATGAGGGAAGAGCAGAATTTCAGCTCCTTCAGTTTGAAATGTTTTTTTCTGAATCTAACATTGCAGGATGAGAAATAGAAAATTTGTATGAATCGGCATAGTCTTTGGGCACTAGTTTACACCAGATAAGGATCTTGGGTGCTATATAGTTTCTGATTTTTAGGTTTGTGTCTTAAAGAACCTCTGCAGCTATGCATTAAAGCTGTTGTATGGACAGCAGGCAAACTGCATATATTAACATGTTGTTGCTGTGAAATCTAAACCTTTTTTTTCAGAACTGCTTAAGGGGAAAGAAAACATCCAAAATCTAGTCCAAATTGAGTCTTTATGACACAACAAAAATAAAAAGTAAAAGCCAGACAAACTGAACATGTTTTTTATTGTTATTAAGAAGAATATGGATCTGGACTGACAGCTTGTAAACTAAGATGCAACTTGATCTGATTTCAAATGGCCAAAATGTTGTGGTATCCTCAAAACAACCCATGGAAATCCTGGTGTTTTGTTAAGTGATTCAATACTCAGGGGGTTGATTTGTCTTCTTAGTAAAAGGAAATTGTCTCAGAAGAAAGTTTTGTATTTTCATGTGATTACCATTTGAATTAACTATTAAAAGCAAAAGAAAACAAACAAGGCTGTGTCTCACCAGCTGTGCAGACACATGCTCAGGTGATCTAACCATGTTTTGTCCCTCATCCTTGTCACTTGGAGTGACAGCCCAGTCACTCCAACCTTCCCCCACATTTGGTCTTCTACCCTATTTGCTCTTCTATCCCCATCTCACTTTCTCTACAACCTTTAATATGGTTAACTGGGGACTTACTTGGGTATTCTGGAGGAGGTGCAGTTTATCAGAGGTTCAACCGTTTTCCTTTTAAACAACAGCCTTTTCACAAACATCCCTTCCATCCTAGCTACTGGTGGTTTAATCGACAATAAGGGCAATAAAACTCCTCTCTTTATACTGGACTGATGCTTTCTTGAGTATAATGAGACAGACTTTGGCAGGCACAACTTTACAGATAATTTGTACAAGACCAATGGACGTTTATCACTCCCCTACCATTAATTATGCTTAGAATATATGTGTTAATAGAGGTGGATACATGTGATTTTAAAACTAAATGAACTAGAAATAAAACAAAACTGACATGATGCTTCAACAGGGAAAGAATAACCAAAGAAAAGAAGGCTGATTATTTATACATTAAAGCCCCACATCAATATGATATTTGGGTTGCCCTGGTAGTGAAGTGAGCCAGGAGCTCTTATTACTTCTCAGCAAATGATACCAGACATCTCTGCTAGTTCCCAAGCTTACAACTCTGTATACAGAGATTAGACAGGAGGTACTTAAGTAACAACTACCACCAAGTGAGTGAATAACTGTAGAGTATAACCAAGTGCTTAATTTTTGACAGAAAAGCAATGTCTCCTTAAACAGCATGTCTGTCATTCCACAGATATAAACACGTATCTCATAAATACTATACTTTTGCTTCCTAAATGGTGTTTTGCAAGTATTCTTTAGCAGCCCCTAAACCAAATTGTTTATAAATGTGGCAGTGGAAAAGCTGCATCCATTAACTTTATCTGAAAAATAAAAAGAACCCTGCTGTTAGTTATGGAAGTAAAAAATAGCTGACAGTCATTTCTTGGCTCTTGGTGGTTTTAGTGAGCTATTCACTGTGATAGAGGGGACTATGCAATGACAAAACTTCTGGAAATTGGAAAAACTCCATAAATAGGTAATATAAAACTACCGATGTTCAACCAAATGAACATGGATGCATTTAGCTACAGCTACAATGTAACATTGATTCACTGAGCGAACACCTGGGGGCAGAATTCACAATCCTGTGTGCAAAATTGTAGATGTTGGCTCAACAGCTGCCCAGTTTGTTACTTTGGTGCCTTTTCCCTCAAGAAATGTCAATGTCTTTTAGCTAGGTCCAGGTGTAATAGATGTCATAGACTTAAATGTAAAACTGTTGGGTGAAAGTTACAATTTTCAATGTGATGCTGGTCCAATTTTAATACTTGTGTGTAAATGAACTTATAGAAACCACAGTAATTTAATCTGTGATTTGTTTGTCACGGACCCTTTCCTTCTCTTTGTCCCACTAGTCTTTTAAGATTTTTTTATTTTTTTTATTTCAGCAGGGGCAGGCCCAGACCCAGCTTCTGCTGCATTTCCAACTGCTTTGCTTGGGGAATTTGCAATACAATTTCAACTTAGTTCTTAGGTTTCACCCCAAGGCTTCAGCTGACATTCTTCCCATTCACGTAAATGTACCACTCTTAGCTGGGGACAGGAAGGACAGAAGGACTGTAAAGTTTAAATGGCAAGAAAGTGCAAACTGTAGATACTACTGTAGAAAGTAAGGATGGAGTCAAAACCAATACCTAATATATGAGCACCCAGAACTGAAATTCAGACTGGGAGCCAAATGTGTTTGCTGTGTTTGGGTGGAGGGACTGAAGAGGAGGGAAGCACTATGCTGTGAAGCACATACTATATGATTTTATACTTATAAATCTATTAAAGATATAAAATAATAAATAACAATTTTCTATCCTTTAAGGAAGTTTGAAGCTGAACTTGAATACAGCATTTGGTAGATAATCATAATCTTCTTTACAGCACAGGTCATGTTAACCGAAAGTTAATTTTTCTGGTTTTTAACATTGTGCTGGCTTTGAAGCTATGAAGAATGGGTAATAGAGATAAGAGAGATGAAAATCTTTCTTTTATATCTAATTTAGAGTTAGAATTGGTTGATATTTTTTTATGTAAGACTTCATTATCGCTTCAAAATTTCCACAGATACCAAAGCAATCCTTCTAAAATAGAGTAGACATCCCAAAGTGGCACACGTTCGAGTCTGATTTTAAAATTGGTTCTGCTTTGCAATCCTAAATCGTGCTTTAAACAACAAAGCAAATGATGGGTGTTTTGAGCTGCCTTGTGTTGGTGACAGCAGTACAGATTTAACTTGCCTCATGGGGGAGAGGAGAGTATGTGTGAAACACTGTTCCTTTTTGGCATTCTGATGGCAAATGCCAAGGTAATGGGCTGTCTGATCTTTAACAATAACAGATAACCTGTTTTCAAGTTGTGTGATTGTGTGAATTCAGTGAGATGACTGTCCAGTGTTTGTGCTCAAAACTGTGTTCAGAGCTTGTTGTTCAAAGGAAGAGTTAAGACAAAACTATGACAAAAGGGACAGCTACTCACTGGAATATGTGGGCTACATGACCAAAGGACACTTTCTGGGAGGTACAAGACAGAAAACCAGATCTTCAGCATGAACAAGAGATTTTACTTTTCAGCTCCTGCATGTTGAAGTATTTCTAACGTAAAAAGTTCAGAGCAATTGAAGATCAGGAATATTGCTGCAGAGGCTGTTGCATTCCCAACCCCTTCCATCACCGAGACCATGATGAGCAGAAGGAGAAAGGGATTTAATGCAGAATGACCCAAACTGTGAACTGACTTTGTCTGGAAAAGGTAAAGGACTTGTCAGGAGTCCTCCCTTTGTCTTTTTTTTTTTTTTTTAGACATTGTTTCAGATAGTTTTGGACACGAGTGCCTGACTGGTTTTGCCCAAATAATAAATTAGAGGCGTGAACTATTTCCTTCCTGCCATCCATCAGGGAACCTCTTGTTAGTTGTGTCCGCTGACCTAAGTTAAACAGCTTCCAGACCTGTGCTGGCTCACACTTTGCCAGTTTGAAGCCCATATGGCACTTGTGTGTGACTCCTTGTGCTGTTCACGGTGGACATACCCTCCAATCTGAATGATGCTTCAAATGTCAAAAACATGAAGCAAATTGCTGCTCATCAGAGCATGTAGGAATAGTGAGTAGCACCATCCCAAAAGCATGTAAATCATGGAGAGGCACTTAATGCCATATGGCAGAACTCCAGACGGGTGGGATCCTCCTAAATAAGGGAGAAAGACAAGATTTCAAACAACCTGTGCCTGGAATTTGGTTTTCCTTGCTTTCTTGGCATGTGTCTTTTTTGCTCTCCTCAGCCCTCTCCTCCCAAAGAGAATAAAAGCCCCAGTGCAGTTTCACTGTTGTCTGTTGGCTTTCTCCTGTTTTCCAGGAGCCTGTCTTGTCTTCGGTTTGTAGACAATCTAGTCAAAGAGCAAAAACGCCACCACATGGTTTTAATGACTGACAGAGGCACTTCAGTAGTGAATCCCAAATGCTCGGGTACATTAGCTGATAAAAAAAACTGCCTGGCTGAAATGTGTTCTCACCAAGCATCTATAGGGCAATATCTGAATGGCAGATCAGTTCATATATATCACATCATCCTCCTGTGGGCTATCCACAGTCAAGAGAAGGGGCTAAATTCAGGGAATAGTCTGCAGTACTTCACTTGCTCTTCTGTAGAAGCTTTTCTTCTCCATCCATTTTTCTACTACTTTCTGCTCAGCACTTCTGGGCAGGCTGTTTTCCCAGAGGACTTTGTCAGTTGCCATAGGCTGCTGTTGAGGAATAAAGTTCAGTCACATTCTCTAGTGTAATGTAGAAAGGGAAAGCATTAATTAAAAAAAGAAGCAACCTAATACTTACAGCCCCGTGAACAGACCCTGGGCAGCACAGAGCTGATTATTCTAGTTCATTTCTCCATCATACTTGGGCATTTATGCTGAGTCAGATAAATGAAACTATGCCTACAGCAAGACTCTTTAACGGCTTTTTTTTTTTATGTTCTGAACACCTGTCCTCCACCTCTCCCATTGCATTTAAAACAGTACAAGTCTCATAACAGCATTTCTGTATCTTTTGCTGAAGAAATGGATTGAAATGTATTGATATTTAACAACAGCTTTTTTGTGAGAAACTATAATTGGTTAAATAGAGGTACCTCTAGGGTATTTGGTGGCTTTAAAGCACAAGATTTCAATCTGGTTATGCTTGCTCTTTTAATAACAGCTTTCAGGCATTAAACCAGTAGGACATGTTCTGACCCAGTATAGTGATCCTAATCATCCATATAACAAGAAAGTGCCCAGCAGTTTTTATTCCAAAAGGAAATGCAAGACCCAGAGTCATGGACAACTTAGGAACAACTTGTTCATCAGAAAATTGTCTCCTAACATTTGACATTTTAATGGTTCGTTTTGTCGTGCGGTATACATGCTTCTGTTTCCTCATTAGAGATAACGGTGTTGCAAAAAGGTCTCATTACCCATAGAATCATGTATAGATTAAAAAAAAGTCACAATCAGTTCTTTGCCTCATTGATCTATTTTCAGCAATGAGTTCTCTACCAAAGAGATCAAATTGCTGCATTGTTTTCAGTTTCTCTGTCAGGTTCTTTTGTCTAAGAAAAGAAAGTTTACCTGATTTCATTTCTGTAAGCCATTAGTCGTCACATATTACTTTGTTACCATTGCTCTTTTTAAATACGCCACCTTTGTTCTTGTCCTACACAAGTTTTTTTGAGCCTTTGGTACCCATGTCCCCATTTCTGAAGTACTTTTTCTCCAGAATTTTCTTGACGTAGCAGGTCACCACTCTGCACAGAACAGTGGGGTTTCTATTCATCATTTATTTTTCATGATGTCTGGATCATCTTCCAGAATCACCACCATTCACTTAGAAGTCAACAATCTACATAAGTAGGTCAAATGCTTTGTCACAATTTGTGTTATCTTGCATTTTGTGTTGTGCTCTCGGTTCACCCAGCTTTATTGCATCCCACTGGAGTGCCATACAGCCTCTCTAGTCTTAATTATCCTGTATAACTCTGCGGCATCTGCAGTTTTTTGCCACCTTGCAACTCATTTTTAGATCTCTCATAGATAATATGAACAAACCTACATCACTGTGGGGCTTTGGGGCAGCCACTGACAGCTATGACACATTTTAATTTGACCATTATTCCTCCCTTTAATTTTTTTCTGGCAGCCAGTTTCCATCCAATGATGGGACTTTAGCTCTGGTTTTGTGTTTCCCACTGTACCTGTAAGCCATAGAGAGGTATTAATTCCTTTAATGCCTCCCTGTCTAGCAGCTAATTTTCTTTTGTCGTATTGGCTATGGAAACCACCTCATCTGCATCTGTTCCTGACCCTTGCAAGGCAGTAGGCTTGGCCTCTTTCCCAAGGCAAAACTTTCCCCCAAATTCCTAGGTCTTTCTAGAAAGCTCATGAGCCTCAGAGAGTCATATAAAACAATAGCAATAAGCTGCCCTTCCTGGTAAGGGAAGAAGACTTCCCTCCAGAGCATCCCAAAATCCACTGAACAAAGCAATGTTGTCTGAGGCAGTCTCACCACTTAATAAGGGAGAGCAGTAACTGCAGTAACATCACCACACAAACAGAGATGCCTCACAGATCCAAACTCTCTCTAAATAAGAACCATTCATAATTCATTGCTGGCTGGTCTAACGGTAGTGGTCATTATGATGAAGCTGTTTGGGGAAAACTGGAATCATAGGAAGCTGTAGTGACTTGATAAATATTAAGAAGTTAGTATTACACAGGGCATAAATCTTACACAGTTCTATCAGCTGTAAAACACTGCCTCTGCCTGCCCTTGGATTTAGCAGCATGGGTGGCTGCACGGGTCTTGAAGTTTACTTCTAATTCGGGCTGGCAAGGGTGATGGAAAGCTCTCACCAGAGGGCAGAGTCTGGTTCTTGAACTGTAGTTATTACTTAGCATATACTTAATTAATATTTAGTGTTCCTTGAATGATAATGAGTTTTTAACACTTGCAAGCCCCCACTGCTCAGGAGCTCTCTGGATCAAGGTTGTGCTGTCTTACAGCCAGAGGATTCTTCTTCTCCGTAGAAATAATTTTTGACCAGTTTTGCTTTAACACTCCATCTCCAGCAGAGCACTAAGGCTGCAAAAAGAGCAGAAAACCAAGATCTCCAAGACTTTTAACAGGAAATACTGCTTCTCTTCCTTCACCTATCCCCACTAGGATTAGAAATATATTAAAAAAAAAATATATTTATTTCTACTCACATAAGTATTTGCAAATCCGTATATTTGTGAAACTTTAATTTTAGGTCTAAGTTGACCTGACATGTCTTTTTAAGGAGTTTGCCCACGGCCATGCAGTGGCTCTGTGTCAGCCAGGATTAGACCTCAGGAATGGTTGCCTCTCAGTCCATTAGACCAAGCTGCCTCTCATGCTGCCTTTGAAGGTGTCTGGGCCAGATCAGTTTGAGTGACTTCTGCATGGGGTTGATCTTTAAAAACATGCCTATCCTAACTGACTGAGAAAACAAAATAATACTTTTCTGTACCAATAGAGGGCATAACCTTTTTTTGTCTTTTTTCTTTTAATTTGGTTTTGTGTGTGTGATGGAATTAAATCATACATGTGTCATACACCTTACAAAAAAAAAAAAAAAAAAAAAAACAACAAAAAACTGAGGCACCTAAAGCTCCAGGGCTGCTGGACCACTGTGTGTACCCATCACTTCATCTTTCCATTTGGTCAGGATTGTTTTTTGCCATTTGGCCTATTCCAGAAGTTACACGGGTGGCATTCACAGTAGCAAGAAATACGCACAAACTCAGGATAAAAGATTGTGAAGTCAATTAAAGCTTTTACATTGTTTATTATCATTTTAGACATCCCTGGACCACAAAGCTTCTTATCCAGAGGGATTTGGGATGGCGATGGCATGGCAAACAGAAATATAGGAGGTTTTTTTCACAGTTGTTGTAGGAAAAAGAGTATTTGGAGTATGAGAAGAGGAGACTTACCAGAACAGAGGTTTCGAAGCCACTAGCTGAAAGTCTGACACTAAGGCAATTAACAAAGCAAGATAGACTACGTAGATTTCTCCTGATCTGCTGGGGAAACTGCTACTTATTGCAGTTTGTCAAGGCCCTTTAAAGTCCTCACTGTAAAGAGATGGCCTAAGTAGAAGACCATTGCAGCTCCTTTTATGATGTTGCAGGAACTTTTCCAGCCTTCAGATTTTCATGACACACACACAGCAGCTGTGGGAGAACTTCTTAATATCTCATAACAATTCTTGCACTGTTACAGTGCCTTTCATGCCTTTCATATGTGGATATCAAAAAGCTTTCTAAAAGCTAACTAGTTAATTGACACTGCTCCAGTGAGATATGTACTTCTAACTTGGTTGGTTTGGGTGGCTTTTATTAATCTAAGAGCTCTGAAAAGGTTGTCAGCCTCCTTGTGCTTTCAGGACAAAGATAAGGATAAACAAGAAGATGTGGTGGGTTTGGAGCCTGTGGATTAGGAGCGTTTAGGTAAGGAGGAATACTTAAGCTAGTGTCAATTTCATGTACTTTCACTGTATTCTTAAAAATCTTTCATTGGCCTAAAATCTGAGTAGCCATATAAAAGGAGATAAATATGCATCTAGGAATAGCTGAAAGCAATACTTTCTGTAGGGGAAGGTGTATTAAAAGTCTTGATGTTGATTCAAGGTAAACTAGTCCCACAGCAAGCACAAAAGTTTGATGGCCTATCAAAGTTCCAGCAGTGGTGTTCCAGCAAGCCCCTGAAAGTTGAGATTACATTTCAAGATTTTATTATCCTGCTAATACATTTATTTTTTATTAAAAAAAAAGGGGAGAAAAAATCCTTTCTGGCAGAAATGTTCTATTCTTAGGTGGGTTGATTATTTATATTTGTCTGTGAAACTTAGTGAAATTCCTTTGTCCTCTTTAAAGGGAATTACCATTTTTCCACATGGGGTATGAGTTTGGGTGCTGCTTGTACTCAGGAGGCTGAGTTGTATCCATCCTCTCTCATGGTTGAGGTGATGAACCCTCTCTTACTGCAATTCAGCCTTTGTTGAAAAGCTGACCTTTCCAGGAAAAGGAAGGAAAGCCATCACCTCCCAAGAGAGACAGGAAAGCTTGCAGAGCCCAGCCCAGGTAGCTCTAAAATCTGCAGTCTAAACAACCAGGAATGTAACAAGGGCTTAACTCCTGTGGCAAAGCTTTTTCCTTTGATGTCATCTGATGAATTCTTGAGGCAAAGCCCACAAGGCTCCACCATCAGGAGTGTGGTATTAACTTGCCAAGGCAGATATTTGGAATTCTTTGCCCTTGTTTTGCAATGAGCTCTACACAAGCAAGAGCTATTCTACCCAAATAAAACTATCCTTGGCTCTTAGGCCAAGTGAGATGAATCTCATAGTGGGATTGCAACCCTGCTTTGTCTCCTCTATGCAGCTGCCAACCACACTGCCATGGAGGTACTGCCTGGTTCTGTGCTGAACTTTGTACAGGCCAGCACCTTTACAAAGGCAGCCCAGAAGAGAAGGCCAGCCAGAGTAACCATCTATGCAAGTGTAACTATCTGTCAAACTCCTTTGCACTCTTTGGTCTGAGTTTTGTGGGTATTTTTAAGGAAGCACAAGGCCAATAGTGGGCGTGGTTTAGGATGCTCTCATATTATTGTGTTTAGGAGGTAGTGTAGGATCTAGACGCAAAGAACGGTGGACATGCAGAGAGCAGTGTTAAAATTCAGTCATGCTCAACAGTGAAATAATGTGATGTAAAACCAGCTCACCTTAATTTGAATTCCTGTATTTTTAAGTGTGCAAATAGCATTGACTTCAGTGGGGAAGTTTGAATCCTAAATGTTAAAGATGTGTTAGAATCCATGGAAGCAGGGAGACCTCACCTCACTTTCCCCATACTAACACTGCTTTAATGTTGAAAGGCGACAGTGGATGCTACCTAGCCACTATGTGTCCTAAAGGAGGAGTTACAAGTGCCATCTTACAAAAAAAAAAAAAAAAAAGTTAAAAATAATCCACTGTACATTTCTTGTGATAGCTTTACACAGTAACATCTTTAACACTGTAATAAACACCCAACACTGCCACTGAATAAACATACTTCTTAGCAGAAGCGAGTATACAATTACTTGTCCATTGTTTAATTGTTATGGTGGCCTAAGGACTCATACCATTTTAACGAAGACACAAGGGGTGCTCAAGGTAAATACAGGATAAAATGATTGTGTGCTGTGATTTTCTTCCACAAACTTTAAAATCAGTGTTAAATGTGTGTTCAATGAATAATACATCTATCTTTCCTTAAAATACTCTCCACAGAATTGGTATTTGTTTCTCACTGATCCTGCTGGGGCTGGAAACTCTCTTGTGCCCTCTGATAGTTGTTCACCTCACAATTGTAGATTTTAGCATTGACCCACAGACCTCACTTGAGCCCCCATGCTAAATGGGGACTCTCCAGCAAGAGAGGGCTTATGCAGAGTCCTAGCATTGTTTTCCAGGAGCAAGGAAAGGGCTTTAAGGAGCACTCTTACCCTCTTGCTGTGCTCAGTTGGAGTTGTGCCGAGCTGCCCACCATTATTTTGATAAGCAAAGAGTGGAGAGGGTGAGCAACAATCTCAGAAGAGCAAAGCCAGGCAGCCAGTCTCAGCAGCTGGTGCCAGCTTCAGAAGAGCTCTAGCTAAATTTCTCTTGAACTCTTCCTTTAGTCTCCTTTCCCTCGCTTTTTATTCTTGTTTTCCTTTTTTTTTTTATTAATTACAGTCCTCAATATCTTACTGATGATAGCAAGATTGGGGAAAGAAATGTTTTACATAAAGTCTGTTTGTTTATTGTTTGTGAATCCAGATACCTTTAACACACATACAGTGCACGTACAGTTCTTGCTATAACTGCAACATAGCTCACTTCTCATGAAAATTTATAGACTCTTTCAATCCTTGAAGACAATCCCAACAACAACTTTAAATATGCCAGAAACATCACACTCTTGAATGAGGAGAAAGAGAGTCACAACAGATTTCTTTAGTACTACATTGTGCTTCATCCCAAGTGTTGGCTGGCTTTTATTTTTGAATTTAGAAATGAAAGGAAATGTTTATCATTTGAGCATCGTCTGATGAGTTACTGTGCTATAGGGCAAGCCAGTCCTATTTCAACACTATAAAGAGGTACTGATGCTCTTGAAAAATTACAAATATTGGTGGTTTATGAATATTCAGTTTACACATTTTCTTTTCTGTGAATTTATTTTAGAAAAAAAGGGAAGCCATAATGAGAATAAATCATGTATTTTCCTGCACAGAACCCTTCTGTAGCTCTCTTGTTGCACTCTGGATGCACAAAGGAGTTGAGAAAGGATTTTGATTTTTGTCCAAGAACAAGCCTCAGGTATTGTAAGGCTCCTGAGCATCACCTGTCGCACAGCTTGTGTGACACACTGAGACCATTGCTGAGGCAAGCACTCGCAGGCAGGCAGTGCCTGCCCCATGCAGGGTACTGCTGTGGCAGGACTGGAGCAGCTGAGCACTGGCCCTGTTAGGAAATACCTCGTAGATGTAGGGGGGTAAGGATAAATGCTGACGAATCTTGGAGGATGGAGAACGCAGATGGATTGCTTTTTTTGCATGAGTGCATAAGCTGTGAGACTGGTAGGGGTGGGAGGATGTGGGCAAAGCAGTGGGGTCCTAAGACATGTATATGAGGCTTTCAGGTGTGTGTGCAGTGGGTCCCAGAGCTGCAGTAGCTGTTAGAGGTGGTTTGCAGGCTGTGTGGGTGGCTGTCAAGTTGTTGCTATTTGAGGGTGGGAGGTTTAAAAATGTACTTTTAGAGGCAGTAGATTTGAGGTTGAAAAATGATATGCCAGTGACCTTTCAGGGGATCTGCAAGTTTTCCACAGTGGTATCTGTTCTGAGCTATTCTCCCTATAGATATTTAAACAAAAAACAAAAAACCACACCTGCCATACATACAAGCACTGATTTTGCTTAATGAGAGCGCTATTTGCAGTAGAAACTCACTCTCAGGCACCCTTCTAAGTGCTGCCGTCATTTAGCGTAAATGGTTTCATAACAGCTCGAAGCAAAAATTATTTCAAGTCAGAAATGTGTCATTCAGAGCAAACCCAGAGAGAAGTCAAGTGACTATCATATGTGAATCACTTTTAATTTAGCTGACTACAGGATACAATTACCTCCATTTATTGTGTTTATGAATGCTTCCTTGTGTGAAAGGTGTTTTTGCAGTTTTTAAAATACTTTTGGTGGACATAGATTGAGATAAATTCCAACAGAGCAGAAGAAACACAACATATCTCCACAACTAATGCCATTAATCACATTAAGTAGCTTGGTACAATTATGCTTTGTATTCCTACAGTTTGTGTTTTAAAGCAAGTGCCAAACACAGGATGAAGGGACAATATTAAGACAGATAAATTACAGAGAATGCCTTTCTCTGAGTGGTTTCAGCCATCACATTTTCATCCTGTGTCATGTCTAACTGTTAAACAAGGAGCACAGTTTTAGATTAGTGACTGAGTAGCCTTCTCTAGCTAGAGGTTTACCTTAGGAAAGAGAGGAAAACGTGTCTTCTCACTGCCTCTTTGCTGGAAGCCCGTCTGCCTTCACATCCTTGATGCCTAAAGGCTCTATTTCCAGATGGAGGAAAACTTTGTGTTCCTCGCTTTTCAAAAGTGATGTTATTTCAAAGGTTAGAGGAAGGGAAAAGATCTGCATAAAACAACCCTTAAAGAAGAAATGTAGAAAAGTGACTCACTCCCTTCCTCCAGAGTCTCTCACTATATTTGAATGTGAGGAGAACTCACAATGCGTTTTTCTGGCAGTGCAGCACAACACTTTGAGGAGAGGGAAATACTCAGTCTGTTGCATGCAGAAGTTGAGACAATAAAGCATAGGAGCACATGGCTGTTTCATACAGTTGGTTTCAGGGAACTTTTTCTTTCATCAGTCGTAGCATCTGCAGCTATACAACCCAGGGGTTACCCATAGCACATTAAAAGTGGACAACATTTGCCCTTAGATACATGTCTGATGTTTGAAAACTAGAAATGTTTCCATTTTTCAAAAGGCTGATGTGCTGACTTGGTTTGGGATTGCTCCAGAGGCTCCACATCTACAAAAGAAGCTTTTCTTTTTGGGAATACAAAGACGAGCTGCCATGGGGTGTAGCAATTAAAGGTTTTTGTTCTTCTGATAGGAGGAGTCTCAGGTTAGGACATCATGTCAGATGCACCAAAGCTGTCTGAAAGTGTCTTCAGCTGTACTGTTCAGAAGCTATAAGTAAACCAACTCTTTCCAATGAACTTTGCTCTTCGTCAAGGGCAGCAGTTGTTGGACTCCATGCTTATTTAATCACACAGACAGTCATTAACATTTTAAACATATCTGTTAACCAGGAACAGGCAGGAAACCCTGAATTCCAGATTGCCTGTGGGTAGCAGAGAAGCAAGCATATTGGTGATTGCCATGTTTCTGGACACATTTCTCTTGCTTTATATCGGAGGAAACATGACCAGAAATCTCTTCTGCCAAAATGTGTCCTTACACCTGCCTCTATCCAGAATATGTCTCACTTCATGCACAGAGATTACAAATGAACCAACACTGTGAGGCTTGGTATTTCAGTAAATGAGGGTGAAGAGAAGCACTGGCATGCTGTGGTGTCCACAGGCTCTGATTTCTGAGTTCCCGTTTCTATCAGTCAGTGTGAAGGATATCATCCAGCTCCTGGGGTCCTCATTAATGCCTTCTGCACTGGGCAGCAGGAGGCAGTGAGGAAGTTAAAAAGTAAATGTTAGGGTTTACATTTTTGATACAGTTTCTTAGATGAGCACCAACCACTCAGAGATGAACGCAGACCAGCACACAAATACAGCCATCCTATTTTTCACTTTTTTTTTTTTTTTTAATACCATCCATCCCCCTGAAAAGCCCTTCCTTAGTGCACTGTGTCTACCTAGATGTATTCTGCAGACAAGCACAGTTTTTTGCAAGAAAACAAAACAGCACCAGCTTATTGCTGCCTTGAAGGTCTGGCTTCCCAGATTCATAGTAGAGAGAAGATATAGTGTTAAGGAGAAGGGAGGAGAGGGAATAAAGAGGACAACAGCCTCTGCCCCACCTGCATAAAAAGGTTTGACTGGGATGGCCTTGCCGTGACTCCCACAGGTTCAGCTGCTGTACCACTCTTACCCACGTGAGCCCTCCTCTTCAGTCAAATGTGGTCAGGATCAAGGCTGCGCAGGCATCTGCTTACTCCTGGCAGTTTTCTGGGTGTCTCCATGCTGTGTCTAGATGTCTAGCCATCATAAGACAAGAAGCATGGGCATTTGGACTGCCAGCTGGACTTCAAGCCCGTGTGCTCCATCCCAGCTGAAGGTTGCCCCTTGTCTGGTGGGGTCTGGTGTGGTGCCCCTGCTCCTTCTGAGTGGTCATCATCTCCTTGCCAGGTAGGGAAGACCCTGTGACAGAGCACACCAAAATTCCACACTGAACTGAGTTCACATCAAACTTGTACTTAAGATTTCTGCATTCCGTTAGTTCTCAAGAAGTTATGATTATCACATGGGCTTTTTCTGATAAATGGCATTAATTCCCAGGAATATGTTAATTAAACAATTTCCATTTTTCCTCATTTGGAGAAAGGGGCCTAAGCTGTGATTGTCATAGCCCAGACAGAGAAACCTTTTGCATGCTGGTTTCATAAAATACCTCCCACGGGAGATGGAATTGGGCCTCACAGGTCTGCTGCAGGGTGCAGGGGACTACCCTGCCCAGGAAAGCTCCAAACTTCTGTAAGAAAACATAAAGGTTAGCCTTTTTCTTCTCACTCGCATCTCCTCTATTGTCCATTTTGTTAAGTTTTTGCATTTATATTCCTAATTAAGAAGTGAATTGTGCCATTTAATTCAGCACACTGTATCTCTTTGTGGTGCACACTCTTCCATAATAAAGTGACATTATATAATGATTCTATTTTTCGAGATTTGAGTCTAGATCAAATAACATATGATATCTTTGAAGACATTTTTATTGCTGTTCTTAAAACATATGAATATGATAGTAGTTTTCGTCACACACTGGAAACCAACCCCACTTATTTGCTTTGCTTTGATTTAATTTGATGGGAAGTGTATACATATAATTATGTCTCTCCCTTTTGTCTGTCATTTTTCCTGGAGCCCAATTGGAGCATGCTTCTTCACAAAGCAGGCAATGAAAAGAATGGCACCTTTTGAAAGAGATTTTGCTTGTTGCTTAAAAGCAATGTCTCTTTCCATACAGAAATATTTTAAGGCAGATTGACTGCTCTGAATAGGTTGGAAACAGGCTTCCATAACCTCAATTATAATACCTTGATAACAAAGTTTGTGAGATTAGATATTGAATTAGCTAGGTTGAGATGTATTTGAAAATAAGCAGGAAACATACAATTCATTCTGGAACTGCGAACTCCAAAGTTGTTCTATTCATTAAAAAAGCCTACCTGTTGCTGCGTGATATATTATACGTTGTGTAAATAAATGACATTGACATGAGAGGAGAGAGGGAGGGCTGTGTGTAACATCTGAAGCCAACTCAAAGCTCTTACAAAAAGAGTCTTTCACAACTTCCATTGCATACCATGTAACATAATATGAAATATAGATGATTTGAAATCTCCTTGCTCAAGACACCCGAGGCTGTAGGGTTTTCTGTTAGAAAAGTAAAGAAGGAAGAGCAGTATATACAACTTTGCAAAGGATAGTAGCAGGCTCTTGTGCAGACTATACATGGAAGGTGTTGTTCAGGTTTTTTCTCCAGCCTGTATGATGGGATTAGGAGAGTTTTATTTCCATTATCCATGCTGTGCTTGGCACTTTACAAATGAAAGTTTGTTTCTACCACCAAAGGATTTACATCTAGGTCAAGACTGCTAGCCATTAAGTGAGCTTCTGTGAGTTAGAGCTGGATTTGCTGATGGTAGCTGCAGGTACAGCTAGGTTGTAACAAGGCTGCACTTGGAAATTTGTAAAAGCCGCAGAATTACAAAGCATCAGATGGGAACAGAATTTCTAACACCAGCATTTGACATCAGTTTCTGGTCCAAATTGGGACTGGATGGAAGAAAGCACAACTGCACCGATGTCAGTGGTTTTGACTATGTGCCCAGCTGCTTTGCTCTGTTGGAAAAGCCTACAGCAACTAGAACAAGCTTGTGAATCTGGCCCATTACTTTTAAGTGCTTTGCTTAACACTCTCACTTTGGGGTTTTGTTTGTTCTTTCTCCTTCCCTTTTTCCTTTTTTTTTTTTTTTTTTAAATGGTGAATAAATCCCATCTGGCTTGCCAGTTTTCATAACATGTTTCGGCTTTGTAATATTTGGCATAGACATGAGCAAGTGTGAACATTAAAGCGTCTCTCTTATCCAAACCTCTCTTCTCTTTTGGTTTTTAATGATAAATACTACATGGCAGAGCTAGTAATTTTTTGTGGCTCCATTCTGATCAACAGAATAACTGCATTTCTGAATGGGCTGTCCTTCAATTTGAAACACTGTTTTCTTATTGGTAATATTAGAAATTGACCTGCAATAAATGAAAAGTTACATTGGATCATTATTCTCATCAGACTTACCTCTAGTGTCTAAGCATCGATTTTACTGCAAAGAGTAAACCTCAGTGCCTTCAGCTGATTAATATCCTGTTCCCAATCTGCATGCATGGATAGCATCTACTCAAAGGTCAGAACAGAGGAGTGAGGTGAGCTATGTGAGTAGCTCTTCCTCAACCGCTGGTTTGGCAGCAGAGAGAAAGAGATGAAGAAAGAAATCATGTGAAGACTCATGCCCAGGAGAAGGGATCAAAAAGGTCATTTTCAGCTCCATGTCTATGTTTCTATTAATCAGTTATGATAACAATCAAATATATATAGGAGCAAAAATAAAAGCTTGTCTACTTCTGCTTATTCAGCATGTACCTAATTTAGCTATCTCAAAAGATTGTTTTTTAATTTGTGATAGAGCTTTCTGATACTGTTGCTTTCTGAGGCAGAGAAAGCATGCGTACAACAAGGGCAACCACAGGGAGTGACTGTCAGAAGGATGTTGTGATGTCAGTAGGAATGAGAAAGAAAGGTGGGCAAGAAGTGGAAAAACTGAGGTAAATTGACCTTAAGAGTTTGATATTTCCAGTCACTAATTAGTGATGGAGGTAATTGCATAGCTGAAACAATTTAATATAATTAAGTAAGTCTGTTTCTTGGAAATGATGCATGTAGAAATGGCCACCAGGTTTCCAAATGACTTTATAAGAATGAACCATGGAGCAATTTCTACAGTAACAATCTCCTCCTTGAAAAGAAAAGGGGGAAAAAAATCATTAAGAATATGTCCCATGGATGCTGCTTCTCCACTTCCAATGTGGAGGACAGCCATGTCCACAGTACAATGGTCTCTCTTGCTCTGCAAGGTTTCCCACACTGCCTGTCAGCTCATTTCTCAGTGATGCTATGACGATGCTTGGACACACTGGAGGAACATGAAGGCACATTGACCAGGCATCCTGCCTCTGCACCAGTTCCTTCAGACCACCTGAGAATGAGGCATCATGAGCGAGCAGAAACCTGCTTCCAGGTAGAAGCTTATAGCTGAATGCAATCAATGTATGCCTTGTATTGCTTGATTTTAGGAAGTGGTTTAGGCAATTTAAAACTTAGGTTTAAGTCCTGCAAGCACTTGCATGTGGTGGGAACCACATCAATTGGATCACAGGGTCAAGTTCACTGAGGTGTTTAAAATGCCTGAGCAGCATGTTTCCTTTCAGAGGAGTTGTACCTAAGGACTGTGGAGAAAAGAGGGTCTTATACAGTGTTTAAACTAATGGGAGGTCTGTCTGAAGGCTGAATATATTCCATCTTGTGGGTAATAGGGCATTAAGGCAGCTTGAGAGACCACTTCTCTGTGTCCTACAAAAAAAAAAAAACTGGATGGAAGATTGTGAAACTGTCATTTGTCCTCAAACGCCATTCAGGATTCTCCTGTCTTTCAAAACACTAACCCAGTCCATCTGTTGCTGGAAATGTTACGTATTTGGTCTGTGTTTCACACTGGGACCAGTCCAGGGCCCCAGTTAGCTCATGTTGCCCCTGCCTTGCTGCCCCCTGGGCAGGTGAGACTCAAAGGCAGCCAGGGACAGCAGCACTGGGGTTCCTGCGGCAGCAGGGAGGGCATTGAGGGGCAATGCAGGTGTGGGAGGAGAGCAACCCTCCCAAAATGTCAGCTGTTGTCTTCACATTGCTCCTCCGGCAGTGGCTGGCATGACAGATCCAGCTTTTTGGGTACCTTAACACCCCAGATGCAGCTTTTTACCCTCTTCTCTCCCTTCCATTAGCAGGGGAAGCCAGTTTTCAATCTGGTCCCATCTCCACTTCATTCTTTTGGCAGCAAAGCTGCATTTGCTTACATTTCTGAGGGGCTTTGAGCCAGCCCTGTCTTATATACGTGTGTTTTGCATATTTACAGTATCTTGTTACATTCCTTATGAGCAGTGACATCTCCAGGTATAATGTATCCAGGATCAATAAAAGCTATTAAAATCTTTATGCATGTTTTAGCTAAGACATTGGGAGTGTTTGAATAAGTCTCAAGTTAAGTGAGCATATAAAGTTGACAAGCACTTATTTTAAACTATGGTTGTGAAGGCCAGATCTCAAAAATGGTTTAGCTAGTTGTTCTTCTGAAACACCTGTACTTTTATTCTCTGATTTATTTTTCATTTATTAAAATAGAAAAGAGAAATTTATTGAAAACAAGACATATTGACTTTTTTTGCTTTAGGCTATAAAAAATTGATCCTTTTATGTTTGTTTAAAAATCTTGAGGGTGTCTTAGATCACTTTCAATATGTTTTAATCAGCATTTTTTAAAAAAATTAATCCCACTTTATTTGATTTTGTTTTCTATTTACCCTGAAATAAACTTCAGCTTTTGATAAATGGTGTCTCAATGACCATTTAGATAGTGTGAAATCAAAAGCTAATCTTAAGGACATTTTTTAAATGGAGGATTATGACAATATTTTAACCTGAAATTTCATTTTGGAATAAAAATAACTACTGCATCCAGAACGTTTCAAAATTGTGTGGGAGGAAATTGTGAAGGAGAATTTGAAATAATCACTGTCTGCATATAGCTCATATCCTTGATAACAAACATGGTAGGGAAGTTTCTAGCTTACCTTGGTCTGTTTTCCATTTACCTGTTTCAGATGTATTCTACCTCTCCCTTCAGCATGTGAAATTGTTACTTTTCAACCCAAAAACATTTTCATCTGCAGTACTGATATTTTTTCCACTGTAAAGGTCTCTACCACCATTCCTTCCAGACTTGGAAAATATCTTATATTGTGTGACTTTTTCCATGTGCATCCCTATCCCTCTGCATCCCCCCACTCTGCAAGGAATGACACAGGGTGTTTTGCAGTAAGTACCACTCCTTTTTCCACACAAGCAATCCTAGCATAGAAACTGGAGCATGTTGGTGCTCATTCCCAACCCAGCTACATCTCAGGATGTGAGACACTGTCTTGCTCTCCTCACAGATCGTCTACTGTCTGTGAGCATCTAGTGAAAGGAACTGGTAAGCTCTACCTTGTCCAGAGTCCCACATGATGTTGCACATGTTAGTACCTGATCATTCCCAAATGTAGGGGAAACAGTGAAAATATTTTGAGATACAGATTTCAGTAGAAATGCACATTAGTGAAGTCTCAAACATATGCCTCTCCACCTCAACCCTTGCCCTCCAGTTTGACATCCATACCACTTGCACACAGCCTCACATACCTCCAGTGCCTGTTGCAGGAAAAGAAGCTATTCCACTTTGTTAAAGACACAGCCCACAGTATGACTCATTAATTTATCATTATAGCAATACTTGAAGCCACATCGGCTTTACGGCCACCATAAAGTGTCCCACCTAACACAGACCAAGAGCACCTTGCAGTACCTACCTAATACTGACGTGATAATTGCACCATTGCACTGTTTTACGAGGCAGTAATCCAGTTCCTGAGCAGATAAACTACAAGGCTGAAAGCTGAGTACTTTATCTTCATGAGGGAACTATATTATTGCTGAGTAAAACAGCATGATGGTACTGTTGCCATTTGTCTGTGCTTGGGGTGGGGATTTTTTGTTTTATGGTGAGGTTTGTGGGGCTTTTAAGTCTTAGAATATGCTTTTATACAGCTACCAAAACTAAATTAAAACCTCGGTGGATTTGGGTTTAATCTCGTGTTTTAAAATAGTTCACAAGGAAAATATATTTGCAGTCAATACAAGCAATGGAAATGTGTTTGCTGTGCGTAGGTAGGCCGCATTAAAGAATATGGGTTGAGAAGCAATGCAGTGCTGGGCTGAACTCCTGGTTTAGTTTGCCTAATGGTGGGTTTATGCCATGTTCTCATCTTAATATTAAAAGGTGAAACAGTACCAGCTAAAGCTTGGCATGGGATCAGCCAGTGCCAACAGGCACGCAGTGACCAGAATGGTTACTCGCCACTCTCTGCACGGTGTGATGAATACCCGAGGCTGGCACGGCTCGGGGTGGGGGCTGCGTATCAACTGCAGGAGGCAACACTGACTGTGCTTATTTGGGGATGGGTATCCATAATTTCTGCCACTGCTGAGGCCTGGGCAAAGCCCCCACAGGCTGCCTAGCTGCCTGTCACATCACAGGGGTAAATTTCAGCTTCCCAAGGGTTTCTCGCCCCTTTCACAGAACTGTATGTGTGTGTACGAGGGTGTTTGTGTGCATATTCCTCTCAAAGGAACCTTGTGCATTTTTTTGTTTTTGTGGTTGTGTACCTAAGTGGTTCTTGATGACTTGGTCATCTTTCTTCAGCTGCTGTTTTTGTTATGTGAAGCTTCCATGCTGAGCTGTACAAAATCAATAAATAACAACGAGAGGGTATTTCATCTGCTTTTCCTGCAAGCTTCTATTCCTCTTGACATACACAGGGAATGTTGAAAGGCACAATTATTTCCAAATCAAATGATAAACAGTGCCCTTTGATAAGTTTTGGTTATATAGGAGATTCTGAAGAGAAACCAAAAACGTCTCTCTCTCTTCCTCATAACTTCTTTCCTCAGGCTTAATAGAAAAAGATAAAATGAGAACCATTACAATGGCGTTTGCCAATTTGCAGACAGAATATATTGCAGGTGAGTAGGCATTCACCTTCAAAGATAAAACTGAGTCAGAGAGAGAGTCCACATTGCCCTTAGAAGGAATGATCGTTCACGTCACAGTGAATGTTTTTTATGCCAGCCGTTTGTCAGTCAAACAGCAGACATCTTTTTGCTACACTCTGGTCCCACAGTTCAAACAAAATGATGCCATAATAGAAAAGGCTGTCCAAGTCACAAGAGTTATTAAATGTCTTTTCTTTGCACCTAAACCTTTCTTTTTTCCACACAAGATAAATGATATGGTCCCTGTAATGTTATTTTATATTATTTTTAAGTTACTATTGTGTATTGCTGTGGAAAAATAGGAAATCACAAGAAGAAGGGCTCAAAGCAAGGGTCACTCTGTGACGTGGTGTGCAAAGGGGTACAAGAGACCAAAATGCTAGACCTGCCTCTTATTTCTGTGTCACCTGCACAAATGCTGGGTGGCAGCCTGAGGGAGGATAGAAGCCTCCATCCCTGTGTCTCCTGCCCTTCCAGAGAGATGAACAAGGCTGGAGGTGGGTCTCTGTCTGCTTTATGGTCAGCTCTGGCAGCAGAGCAGGCGTATGCTGCCTCTCATTCAGGCATCGTTGTAAGGTCTGCAGTCAGGTCCATATTTTCCTGTGGTCCTAAAGTCTCAGAAGTGCCTGTTGCATCAGGATGCCCAGCTTGAGATAAGTTAGAGGGCTGGCTTTTCAGAAGGTTCTGAACTCATCTTTCCTTTTGCCCTCTTTCCCTGCCTCCCCCTGAACAGAGCCCTTTCAAGGCTCTGAAGTCGGGGACCTCCAATCGCTAATATGTTTTTAAAGACTGTGGTTGGTCTGTAGGTATTTCTGAAACACCATCCCTCTTATCTCTGGTCTGCAGCTGGAAATGTAATGCAGCCCATAATTGCACAAGTGTCTCAGTAATGGTGCAAATTCAAATTAAATCGTGGGATATTTCACACTGTGCATGTAACTCCTCATGTCTGTTTTACAGGCTGCACGATTTAGCAGCATGCTTTTTAAGATGTAGCACAGTAGACATTAAATACAAGAAAAATAAATGTATGGTCTTTGCCACAGTATGAGATATTTTTCCTTCCAGGGATGACACAAATGTAAACCAAAACAATCTATTTAATTCAATTTAATTCTTCCTGGATATATCATCTAAAAAAATAGTACAAGCCAGCTAAGTGGCCAGCTAAGTTAGATTCAGATTTTTAGAATAAGTATTTACTCTCTTGGACTCAAGAAGAGTATTCACCATTCCCTAAGCCCTCTGCCCCGCTGGGCTGCCAGAGCTCATATGCTTATTTTTCCTGTGGGTCACACTGGAAAGCACTTTCATCACAGGTCCACTAGTACCTCCTGTTTTAAGGTTGAAGACTGCCCCGCAGCCATTGAGCCTTTAAGGATGCGATGCTCTGCAGCGTCTGCAGCACGAATACCGTGCTGCCTGTGTTCTAGCCCTGTTGTTGTTGGGAACAATGACCCAAAACCAGATAATGACCAGCTGGCTCCTGGCATCTAACCACATAGCTCTGCTGTACTAGCCCCTCACAACTATGGATCATGCTACATTCATGTGGCCAAAGAAGTAATGATAACGAGCAAAACCTCTGATGTCTATCCTCCATTATCTTTTGCTTTCACTTTTCTCTAGCTATCCACACATGAAGGTGGGGAATAAAAGAAGGAAACTCTACTGCACCAACTTACTCTACAAAACTGCTTTGGCTCAGAGGTAGAATTGTTCTTGATTCAGCCCAAACTGATTTGGGCGATGACAGGTTTGTGTTTCAGAGCACAGGAATGTGTAGACATCAGCAGATGGGCTATTTGTTTAAGTTTATTTTTTCATATGACAAAATTGCCTTCCAAATAGTTCCTTCCATCATCTCTGATAATACCATTCCTATATGTGCTGTTCACAGTAGCACTTCCAGCACTAACTTTTCAATGTTAAGGAAGGCAAAAGGTAGGGGGTTCATTACAGAATCCCCCTTCAGGCTTTTGGCAAGATGTAGTGAGATGCCAGTTGTTCCTGGTCATTGTCTGTGAAAGAGGATACACTGGAGCATTCAACCAAGTAGAGTATATGCAACATTATTTCCTTATGGTACATACACCATATTCTGTCACAAGTGCAACTAAAGAGTTCCATTATTCGTGCGATCTCTTATGAGTTTCTCTTCTAGCATCTTCAAAATCAGTAGTTATTCAAAATGCAAGAAACTTTTGAAGGCTGCCTGCTGCATATGGGACTCTTGCTTTCTTTCCCCCACCTCCCCATTAACAAATAGAATAAGAACAAAACATGAAAGGCATTCAAACCTGTGTTACCCATCAGAAAATGCAGGTGATATGAAACTTTTTTTCTTTTCTAAATCTCCCAGCTATATTATTACTTCTAGCATTTCATCTACCAGTCTTGTTATATGTTGCGACGGTAATGTATTACTATTTTCCAGGCACTTCTTCAATGTCATCCAAGTATTTGGAGGGATGATAAAAAACTGGGTTTAAGCACTTATGTCTCAACTACTGCAGCCCTGTGTTACCTTAGTCATATTTGGTTTTATCATGAGAAACCTACACGGCTGTTTACACACAGTTTTCTTCCTGCATTCCCTGACCAGAGCTGGGCACTCAGTCAAAGGACGGTATAGTCTGCCATGACCTCCTGAGCTAATGAGTGGCACTAAGCCTTGCCTGTTGCTTCTTCAGAAAGGGACAGCAAGATCAGGAGAAGTTGGATAAAGGTGGGAAAAGTTGTATCCCCACACACTTGCTGTACCAAGACATCCTAGTTTTTCCTGTTGTCAACGCTGGCAGCCCCATTCTGCCTTCCTCTGCACTTCTAGCACTGCTAGGTTTTGACTTCTTCTGGGTGGGCTCAAACCTGCTTGCAGCCCATCACTGAGCCACAGCACTCATGAAAGGCAGTGATGGTCCATCTATACTGTAACTGAAGATATGAGGGCCTCATATTCCAGCACAGCTGAGAAAGATGTAGTCCAGCTGGCTCCAGCACAAGTAGAATAAAGCCAGGGCAATCCAACCCTGTCTTAAGCTGACCACTGGAGTATATATCATGGTTTTCACTGTTGCTCTCAATAGCCAGTGCTTGGGTCTCTGCTGCCTTAAGTGTGCTGTCACTGACACTCAAACCAAAGGAATTGACAGTAATTTCAACATGACTGCACATGCTGCAATATATGCTACCACACCTCTAACGACTTACACAAAGGAATGAGAGAGGCTAGTACTGCAGAGTCTAATTTTAGGCACCCAACTCAAGTAATAAAGATAATTTAGTCACCCAGTTGAGGCTAATTTCCCTGGGTCCCCTATGTAGCCCACAAAGAGAAGTTCCCCTTGAAGGGTGCTTCTGAGCAGGAAGATTGCACAGCCATCAGGCTGGTCTTGCAGCAGATGCACAGCATTCTCTCATACCAAGGCAGTATGAATACCTTCCAGAGGCAACAGGTTTCAGAAAAGGAAGGTATCTCCTTTTCCAGCAGCAGGAGCATTTTGGAGGCCAGCTGGGCACCCAGCACCACTGGCACATCAGAAATATGGTAGGTGATGATTGACCTCCAATGTCTTTACATAGTAGGTAGAAGCAAGAGTGCTTCCACTGCTCCCCTGTTTGTCATTACTGTTCCTGTCCTAAATAAGCCAGTTCGTTTTCCAACAGTTGTTTTTTTAGCCAAGGTATCTTTTTTCTGTTCCACACAAAGATGGTGCAGGTCAGTAAACACAGTGCTCAGAGGACAGGCCTAGTTTTGTGATTTCTGTTTTGTTTGTTTTTTTCTCTGGAAACTGCATCACTTGTTTTCTGCTGGTGGTAGTGCTTATTTTGTCATGCTCTGATGGACGTTGAGATTGCATCTTTTTATATATTAGTAAGTGAAGACGTTTCAGAGGGGTCATCTTGCCCACCTTCTTTCTGCCAACACCCCGTTTGTCTGGAACTGCATTAAAGGTTTTCCATTTTAGGGGCCCACAGGCATGTATGAAGTCTGAATCATGGCTGGGTGGTGATTTGAACTAGGTGAAAGAAGAAAATAATACCTGCAGCCTTTGTCCTGCTGCCTCTCCATTAGCGAGCACAAAATTCATGCTCTGGGTTCTGTAAACCTCATTTAAGTGTGTCAGCAAGAGCCAGAACTGGAAAAATAATTAAGAAGGTGAATGCCAATTACTTTTCATCTTCAAACTGCTGCTTACAGTTCATTCTCAACAAATACTTAAAGGTCATCAGCATTTTTTTATTTTTTTTTCTTATGAACAGGTTATTCAGATTTCGTCTTGGTGTTCTCAGCACGCCATGGTGTGGTACAGAAAAAGAGCTCAATATACTAAAAGCCAAACAGCTCATCTCTCATATTAAATGGAAAGCAGACCAGAACAGTCCATTTTTCTTTTTAATCACAGGCAGTATTCATAGCAATTCTTCTATTTTCTGTTTTCTTTCTTATTATCAAGGATAATGCAATGGAAATGTAATCATTTTTAATCAGGTTTAATTATATACTTTATTCTCATTCTTTATCTCTCCCATTTGCCAAAAAGGTGAGTTTCTGTTTCATTCTGCTTCCTTTGTTGGAGCACTATAAAGCCATCAAATAACACTATGTGGCTTCCAAGCTAATGTGCCTGCACCGACGCAAGCGCCTGCCCTGGAAGCCTGTCCTGCCTTTGGCGTCCTCCTTTGGACTTCTCTTGCCGTGAGGATTAATGTCAGGTGCGTCTTGAACCACAGCGAGTCGGTACATTCCCATGTGCCCGCATGCCCTTGGCGTGACACCACATAACAAATTCTGAAGCATCTCTCACACTGGTAATAGGTATGCCTTGTACCCACCGTATTCGTCTCAGGGGTCTGGTGCTTCAAAGAAGATTCCAGGCTAATACTCATAAATATTCCTTCAGTTTATTAATGCTGAAAGGTGTCCCTCTCATCTTTTGCAATTTAAAGTACTGTTCTGAGGAAAAAGAATTATAGCCTTTGGTCTAAAAAAATCACATTGTTAAAAATAAAATGTTCTTACTTATGTTATTATGAAAACCTTAAATTGCTCAGATAATTATAATAAACAAGGTAAATTAATTTATGGGTTTTCAGGTTACTTATTTTTCTTTGCTTTATGCTGGTCAATCAAGGTTGATGAATTTACTATGTATTATTCTCTATCATTCCTGCTCCAGGTTTCATATCCTGGCAGGGTTTGAATTTTAAGTGCTACAGGCAAGGGTGCAGCGTATTTGTTTGTTCACTTTAATCACCACTGAAAAAATAATAATAAAAAAAAAATCTGCACTGAGTTATTATTTTTCAACAAGTCTGGTATTTAAGTTACAAAAAAAATACCAAATAATTTGAAAAGGGAGGAGAGATTTGTTCTTTCTTTAAACTGTCCTACCTGGGCATTCCTCAGTCAAGGTTCAAGGATTTGCAGTGCAGGTACAGTCTCAGATAAATTCCTCATTCCCTTTTACATCCTTTTCTGGCTGCTGGTATGCAGTGCATCACACTGCTTCCCTCTTTGTGTAACCTATTGCCACTCTGTTGACCTTTCATTTTCTTCTCCAGCTTTCTCAGAAGTGAGCCACAGACCAAAAAAAACATGGGGGAGGATGAAAATGGAAACAGAACTGGCACTCACAGTATCACCCAGCACAATTTTTCTGTTCATAGGGAAAATCTTTATAACCTTGTCCAAAATGACGACATATTTTTAAACAAATGTTGACAGGGGTGGGCAAACTTCAGCAAGAGTGTTTACTCTAGAGCTCATTTCCTTACTCACTAAGACATCTACAGTTATGATATATGCTAAGAAGGCATTTTCTGGGTTGCAGTAAGATTTTAGACAGTCTGGTAACTTGGCCATCATTCTCCAGTCAAATCTGAGGGAAATGTGGGTTTGCTCCTAAGGTTGGTTTCTAATAACCCAGTAGAGACTAGCTGTGGGCAAGGTCATTTAACAGCTGAACGGCCATCACTGCTTTACGAGAGAGCAAAGTTATAATAGACAGGGTGGACTGAGTCATAGCTATCAAAGGCATAAAGTAAAATAAGAGCCTTCAGACAGCTGTAGTACCAAAGCAGGATAAAAACATACATCTTGAACTGCACAGATCTATGAGACCTGTTATTCACAGATACAAGGTCCCCAGCACGCTGTGCCAGGTTATTTTCATTAAGACTGGAGAAATCTAATGAATGCAGAGGAAGCAGAGCTTGTTTGTCAGTGACAGAGATGCTCTCTGTTCAAAGTAGGGGTTTCAACAATAAGCCAGTGGTGAAATCCTGGCTGTGTTCAAGATTGGAAGTATATGGGATTTTTGCCTTTGACTTCAACGAAGCCAGGATTTTATGTCAGAAATCTAGCGCATCTACTGTTGTAAAATATATCAGTCACATAGCCAAAGAATAGATTTAGCTGACGCAGAATTTGTCATATAGCAATGCTGCAGCATCTGTCACAGTGCCTGAAGATGAGAAAGTACTAGCAACAACAACAGAAATTGAATCTGTGTCCCTTTCATGACAAATGTCACCTGAGTTAGCTATATGTGTGATTTTGACTGAAAATCTGAAACTGGAAATGGATAATGGAGTTGTTTATTCTTTGGCACTTGGTGAAAAGTGCAGAGGTAACTGCTGTACTTTAAATCAACTGTTGGTATTTTTTATATGATTAACAAGGATTTTAAGGTTCATGAGGAATGGTTGAGGCTGTTATCCCTGCGTGGCACTATAAAAAGGATTTTATTTTTAATCCTGTGAAGGGCACTCTGAATTGCTTTGGTGGCTTTGACAAAATAACAGCTGTGGTGACTGACGGTTCTCCATCTGTGTATGGTGGCGGGGGGGGGGCATCAACAGTTTTACTGGTTTACTTAAAAAGAAATACGGAGCGAACTTCCTACCTTTTCAACGAATGAGGTACCAAAAAGCCTCATCCAGGAAAGTACTAGCACTGGCAAATGTCATGGAAGTTGTTAAAGTGATTAACCTTGTTAGAGTGAGGAACAGAGCTTTCAACGGCTATCACTCTGCCTCTGACACAAAAGTTGCTGAGAACAGAGTTTGGGGATTGGATTCTTCCAGTTAAAGTGTGAAAGGATGTATTTTGAGAAATGGGAAATATTTTGTCCTGTGAGAATTAAATGTTAATTTTCATGATGAAGACTCCTGGAGTCAATAAACTACCGCCAGACTTTACCAGCACAAATTGTGCAGTATTGTTGGTTTGTGTGACTTGGCATTTGCTTGTAAAGTAATTCTTACCTCAGGTTTCTCTTTAATAGAAATATTAAAGTTATTAGAATATAACTTGGGCAGAAAAGATTGTCTTCTTCCAAGTTATCAGATGTGTTTCTGCTAGAACAACAGATGAAAAATGAATTATCCATAGAAATTATTAATGTAATTTGGTTTTTTGCTGCAGCTGGGGTACAATACTAGATGTCACATTTTTTAATATATCCACACTAATTGGTGCATATGAGTCTGAGACAGGAATACTGTAGACCTTACACAGACAAAATTTTTACTGGATTCAGCAATTCCTGCAGTCAAGTCCTCGAAGAGTAAAACATTGTGTGATAGGCAACAACTTACATGTTTCCACAATCTGGCTTACAGGATGAAGCCTGAGTAAGGAACCACTGTGGGATATGGAGTTGCACGTTCCAGCTTGGATATGGCTGAGATAAGGCAGCGCTTTTGCTGTGGGGATGGAGTAACAGCACAGAGAGTTGCATAATCAACCCCTTATCATTCACCCCTAAAAATTATTTACATCCTGAAGGTAGAAGGAAAATAATGGTAGCAAACCTGGTTAATGGGAACTACCTCCCAAATATTCCCCCAAAATTAGAGGAGGTTGCTTCAAAAAAACTGTTCACTTGCAAGAAAATCTGTAGGTAGAAGAACTTCCTGTGAATTTTAAACTCAATAAGTGAAGTAAAAAAGCAAAAATAGACTGATTTGTATCCTTTTCCTTCCTAGGTCCCAGGCAACAACTGTCAATGCAGATGTAGATAACAATAAAGCAGAAAATTACTGAAGTGATCTTGTCACTGGAGTCATTCTTACCTTGTTGGAAATAAATGCTTCTATATTTTATTTGTTGCATGTTTTTTCTGTTAGCAATTTGGAATGCTACCCATCCTTTTAAATTATTAATTATAATGAGCCATTGTGGGAAGCAATGGGGGAATGACACCAAGCCAATATTCTTTCATTGTTTATCCAATTTTATGTCAGTGGTCTTGATCTTTTGTCATCTTTTTGGTTATATTTTGTCATATTTTGGTTGCAGGCTATCGCAGTATTACAAAAAGATCATTTGGCTTTTCAGTATAGGTGATTTCTGTTCTAAAGGAATTCCCTCTACCTGAAGGAAATATTGGTATAAATAAGACTAGACAAGTGATTGTGCCTTTCTTGAGAATTACCGGTGCTATAAATTTTAGCTAATCTGGGACCCAAGGAATCAGCACTCTGAAGCTCCAGGACTTTAGAATAGCTCTATTGAAAGCAGTGGCACTTTGTCTGTGCTTAAAACCAAGTACCTGCGTAAGACTTCACAAGATCAGGATCTAAGGCAGAAATGTATCACCCTGGTAGCTCAAACACCTAATTTGTGATCTATAATGCTGATATTGTTTGTCCCTGTTGTCACACTTGGGTTGTGCTATCTGTTCACTGTAAGACCCCTGAGAAGCACAACACAATTTTCCTGTCCTGTCTCTTGTTGCTATGGAGGAGGGTATGTGCACCATGTTTAAGTCAACTCTTGGCTTCTGCACATAAAAGGAACACCATATTCCTCTCCTCCTTATTCCCAAAACAGCTAGATTTGTGCTTATCAATGCAAACCATACACTGAAGTGTTATAGTTGCTCCTCTAATTCAAGAAAGCTGGTACTTTGCCACAGCTCTCTGCTAGCGGCAGCTGTCTATAATCACAATCAAACCACTCACCTGCTTCTGTGCTGTGTTATCCCTGATGCAGATGGTAAGGAAGAATGACGGAGAGGTACTGCACACCTACCGTGAGTGTCAAGGAGTAGCAGTACTTATGAAGAATGCAGCAAAACTCAGTGGATGTGTTTGTGGTAGGTGTTTCAAATTACTTTGGCTTTTGCTTTCATAACTGACCATCTCTTTCTTACATGGGTATGTTTTCTGCTTAGTGGGATAGCACTCTGGAGGCTTTTTTTCATGAGTAATATGTCCTGTCTTTTAACTAAAAGTATGTGTGGAAGAAGTTTAAAGGAGGTAACAAGTAGGTGAAGAGGACTAAGACTACTGAAGTCTTCCAGTCTTGAATAAGAGATGAGAGGGCAGAAAGAACACTTTTCTCAGAATAGGGTGTATGTAACGCTAACTCTGCAGCTGTTTCATGGAAGGATACTGCATTTTAGGTTCTGTCTGGGTATGTGATGGGAGAGCCCTCAATACTGCTCTTTCAAAGAGATCGTAACATGTGCCTAAGTCTGGGATACTCTTTGTGTTAGTGATTCATCCACGAAACCCTCTGGTGTTTCCATATGAATGAGGGACAGGTAGAGGCATGTTTGTTACCTGCAGCATGTGGATATATTAGACTTGCTCCACATAATATCCTCTACGGTGCCTAGCAAAGCACTGAACGTAGAACAGTCTCCGTGAGCTACTACAGCCTGGCAGAGATAGCTGAAGCTGAAACTGATAACCTGTTCTGCTTGGTCTTTTGAGAGTATGAACTGGAGAAGCAGCTGGTTGTCTGTCAAGTGCCATGTGGAATCGCTCCCTGTTTCTCCCTGGTTCCACCCCCCCCCCCCCCCCCCCCCGTTTTTTTTATGACTCTGAATGCTTAATACCATAAAATTATGATTGATATAACCTAAAGAATGTGGTGCTGTAATATTTCTGCAGTTGGTGGTGTTACCTCTCTGTAAGTTACCAGGGCAATTCACAGATTATCTCCAAGACCTTGGCAGGAGTATCTGGATTTTTGCAATGAGCATGAGACTGGCATTCAGAGCGCTCTAATCCTTTCAAAATCCTCCCATTTAGGAGCAAGCAGAAAAAAGAAAAAAAAGAAAAAGAAATACAAACCAAACCAAACTGTTGGGAAATCTGGGTGCAGACTGCTATGTCTGAATGGATTTGATGGGTGAACTGTTTGGTGGATGAGGAATTGGCTGAATGGTTGCATCCAGAGTGTAGTGGTCAATTGCTCAATGTCCAGATGGAGATCAGTGATGAGTGTTGTCCCGCAGGAAGCCATACTGGGACCAGTACTGTTTAATATTTTCATCAATGACACAGACAGTGGGATTGAGTGCACCCTCAGCAAGTTTGCAGATGACACAAAGCTGAGTGGTGCAATTGACACATGTGAGGGATGACATGCCATCCAGAGGGACCTGGACAAGCTCAAGAAGTGGGCCCATGTGAACCTCATGAGGTTCAACAAGGCTAAGTGCAAGGTCTTGCGTCTGGGACAGGGCAGCCGCCAATACCAATACAGACTGGGGAATGAAGGGATTCAGAGCAGCCCCACTGAAAAGGACTTGGGGTACTGGTGGAGGAAAAGCTTGGCATGAGCCAGAAATGTGTGCTTGCAGCCCAGAAAGCAAATTGTACCTTGGGCTGCATAAAAAGAAGCATGTCCAGCAGGTTGAGGGAGGTGATTCTGCCCCTCTACTTGGCTTTGGTAAAACCCCACCTGGAGGACTGCATCCAGCTCTGGGGTCCTCAGTACCAGAAGGACATGGACCTGATGGAGCAGGTCGAGAGGAGGGCCACAAAAACAATCAAAGGAACGGAACACCTCTCCTGTGAGTAAACACTGAGAGAGCTGGGGTTGTTCTGGAGCCTGGAGAAGAGAAGGCTCCAGGAGACCTTATTGCATCCTTTCAATACTTAAAGGGGGCTTATAAGAAAGACTGGGACAGACTTTTTAGTAGGGCCTGTTGCGATAGGAGAAGGGGTAATAGTTTTAAACTAAAAAGGGGTAGATTTTGACTGGATATAAGGAAGAAATTTGTTACGATGAGTGTGGTGAAACACTGGAAGATGTTGTCTAGAGAGGTGGTAGATGCCCCATCCCTGGAAACATTCAGGGTTAGGTTGGATGGGGCTCTGAGCAGCCTGATCTAGTTGAAGACGTCCCTGCTTATTGCAGGGGTTGGACCAGATGACTTTTCAAGGTCCCTTCCAACCCAAACTATTCTATGATTGCGGGGGGAAAATCTTTCTGCAAAGATGAACACAGTCATTGTAGGACTGAGGAGGGGGTCAGGGTAGCAGGCAGGGGGCTTTTGGATAGCAGGGTTTCTTGGAAGCAGTGGCTTGGGATAGGGGGCCCTGAGGACAAGCTGTAATGGACAGTTCAAGAACCAGCTATGGCTTCAATCGATGCTTTGGCCTGACCAGACTGAGGAGTCTGGCACAGCCGTGTTGATTGCAGCATCTCAGCAGGAAAATTAAAAAATAACTAGTGACATTGGCTGCTTCAAGACACCTGCCTTGAGTGTCACAAGTGGGATGAATCTCCAAAAGCATTCAGTCTCTGAAAACTCGGATGAAATTTTTAGTGTATCAATTTGACTTACAGTTTGTGGGGTGGTTTTATTTCCCTTTTTTTTTAAAAAAAAAAAAAAAAAAAAAAAAGTGAAAGCTTTTGAAACATTACCTTTAATCTTAGTAACTTTTGAGCCATCTTCTATGTGAAGAGAGGAGATAAATTATTATGGACTCATTTGAGGATTTACAGTACTTTAACTGCTTCCTGGCTGACCCACAAAGTTTGCTTGGAAATAGAGGGGTTGGTGCAGAGCTTTCTCACAGAGCCAGTACTGCATTCCTGTCTGGGGTGAGCAAACAGTGTGTGCAGGGGGGGATATTCTTTGTCGGTGCATTAGAATATCTGGATTTATGACTGCTGATGCCTTTAATCATTTTGCATGTCCATTTTGTACAAACACTTGAATTTGTTTTACTAGTAGTGTTGTACATAAGAAGTGAATTGCAGAACTGTAAGTGCTTCTTTAGCATGCCTTAAATCGGTATATAACAAAACAATTTGTGGCCTTGCCTGTTAGATATTGGTTTTCCTTAATTTTCATCCTGGCCTTCCTTTGCTTCCCTCCGTCCAGTGCCACCCTGTGCTCACTCAGACTAAGAGGTCTATTCAAGTACTGTATTTTAATATTTCTCTCTTCTCTGGGAAAAAATCAATGATGGGGAAAAGCAGCAGGGAACTGACCTGGTTGTACTTCAAACCAGTGATGTCCATGATAAGAATCTGTTGAACAGTGGTTTAATCTAGCTTAAGAACATAACTGCAAAAATGATAGATTTGTTTAATTATAATGTGTCCCACTAGACTCAATCTTACCCAGAGTGCTTAGGCAGCATGAAAGCGCCTTATGAGGGATGCATGCTACAGTATCCAAGTGTGTAAATTTTCATATTAATCATTTCTGTAATGTGACGGCAACACCTACATGCAAATATTTGGTTAGAATTTAAAATTGTTACAGTAAAACTCAGTCCTGTGAGCAGAATTCCTAAAATCCTAAAGCCTAAACAGGGATGATGGACACAGACAAGTGCATGTGGCAGAATTTTAGTGTATGGGTTGTGCTAATAATTTGGGATTTATAAATTCATCTGTGGTCACAGTCCTGCAACTCAGATAGAGGTGGAACTGCTTAACTGCTGCACTTGTCTCTCTATAAATTTCTGTGCAAACAACGAGATACTGCTGGTAAAGTATGCAGTAGGTTTGTGGGATGATCAGCTTCAGCCCCTTGCTTGGAGTCAGGCAAGGGAATAAAGCTGGTTGTTTTACCTCTATAGCTTTGCTGTAAAAATCCATCTGCAGAGTGAGGAACCTTTCTGAGCCCATCATGGTCCCTTCAGTGGTATGTTCCTCCTTGTTGCAAGCCTGATCCAAAGGAACTGTCGTCTTCATCCCCCTCCCTCTTCAGAAAATCAGTATTTTTCTAATGATGGACGAATTCAGGTGCCATCAAGCACCTCTTTGGTGCTGAATCAAAAGCAGCAGCATTAAAATAGACACTGAAGGTAAACTCTAGCACAGTATGTCATACCTGGAATGGCTAAGACAGATATCAGTGACCTGAATTTCCTGCCATCATTTATCCGGAAACATAGAGATTGTCTTAATGCATAAGGTTGTTGAAAGATGTAAATTCATGTTATTTCGGGGGTTTCATAATTTCAGAGGCTATATAAGAAAACAAGTGTTTTCCTATGCAGATTTAGGACATTCAAACAAACCATTCTATACAATTCTCACAGCTACAATGGAGCTCAAGGGATATGGCACAACAGTCTGGTCTCCATGTCTCTAAGCAAAGCTGCCAAATCTCTAGAAATCCTAAATCTGATAGCTGTGCGGGCAGGCACCAAATTGATGGCTGGTCCATGCAGTCACAGTGAAGTTGCTGCCTTCAGAAATCCTGCGACCTTTGAGATGGAAACCTCCATGTTACACTCTGTGGAAGATATTTTGCTACCCCTTCTGGAAAGAAGCCATATAGTTTTTCACTGAATTGTTGATAGGCAAAACTAAACCTTGAAGCTGCAACTTGGCATCACTCTTTTGGCTGACAGATAGGAATGCTGCACTGTCAAGTTTATAGTTGTAAATGACACTTCAGTGTTGAGGAAGGCAAAATTTATATTTCACTTCCACAGTTATCTGCTGTTTCTTTGTGAATGACATAAACATGATCTTCTGAAGATGGAAAAACTGTTAACAGTTACTGCAATGAATTGGGGCTTGTCTGCTTTCTGTACACCCTGCATCACATCCCTGTGTTTCACTTTGTGTGGTAGGCTTTTCTTTTTATTTTTTTTTCCAGCATAAAACCTGGGTTAGGTCAATTTAAATTATTGGGATTCTAGTTCTGTGGATTCTATTCACATTCTGCATTAAGAACACAAAAAGAAAAAGAAAAAATCAATCTTCTTACAAAAGTACTGTTTGCTGGATGCTGTCTTTGCTTCACCCACTTTCTAGCTCTGTGAAAAGAATTAATGAGTCACAGATCACAAGCTGATGTTTGTAGTTGTTCAAGGGCTTCTTTTCTTTTGCTTAACTCAACTAAATAAGGACTGTTAAATCTCTGTTAATTTCTTAATATTAAAACTGCACTTAAAATTATTTTCTCATTAATCTGTGACAAACCATAAAATGTAATATTTTCACCATGACTATGGTGAAAATGGCCATGAAACTTGTCAGCTTTGTCTCAGGCATGTACAATGTTGTAATAATGGATATTATCCTCCTAAAATACTTCTGGTTTCTATTTAATTTGCATGCATGAACTATTACACCAGTTTTGGTTATCAGTAAATTAGTAGGTTTTTATGGGAGCAACGCACACTGGAGCTGAGGCCCTCTGTATCCCATGACCTAAGAGTCCCTCTGCCATGAGATGCTTAACCGTTTTCTAACTGCCTCATTTTTAAGTGCTAATGACCTTTATAAAAGGTGCTGGAATGACAGTGGTGAAGAATGGAGCCCTATTAATCTTTTGAGGCAGCTTTAACATAGGCAAGGTACAGCAAACTCGCGTAGCACTGCAATGGCAGAATGTGCAAATGTGTCACTGGCAGAATGTGCAAAAGGCAAATATCAGTTGGGCGGGAGGTTCAGCTGCAGGTTTAGCCAAAACTGATGTTCCATGTGAAGTCAAAACACATAAAACATTTTCAAGACTAGCAGCAGACAGACGTAACTGGGGGTGGAAGGTTTTGAGTGCTATTCCCAATGTAGTGATGCATCTGGTCCTTAAACCCTTTCTCTTTTTGAGCTCCTGAAATGGTCTTAATTCACTGGTTTCAGGATAGAAATTTAGATCTACCCACAGATGCCACATTAGCTTGAGTTTTTGGCAGGTGGAGTGTTGCATCTCCTTTTCAGGTCTTTCTGGCTCAGATACTGCCAACATGCCAGAAACATTGCTGTTCTAAGGGGCCAAGGCTAGCTGGTATCTCCAGTTTGAACTCTGTGTCTCTCAGGGAGAAAATATGTGGTGTAGGCATCACCAGGCCTGGGCTTTGAAGCGATCAGTGGGAAACTGAAAGTGCTAAAAGCAATTGCCCTTCATCATGAAGATCTCTGATCACTGGAAAACACAGATGTCAGCAAAGAAGTTCACGGTGCTGGGCACACTGTTCTCTCATCCTGTCTCTTCCAACTGTTTAAATGTTTTTTGCACTAAAGTTTGGTGTTTCATGCTATTATTTTTCTACCCCTTGAGTCAGCTCACTAGGCTTAGATGGGCTGTAGGAAGCTGCCTGTTTTCTACCTGAACAATGGAGGTTTGGGAGGATGAAGGTCAGCCTTGACAGGCAAAGGTTTCTATTTGATATCTGACATAGAGATATCGTGCAAAAAGGGTGGAGAGAATAAGTACTGAGATAAATCATAACTTTAAAAGGTTCTAGCAGTGTAGGATTATAAAGGACATGTTGACTGAACTGGAAATTTGAGAAGAAAATGTTTTTCTTCCTTCACCTAGTTCTTGCGTCTTCACAATGCAGGTAGAAACAAAGTAATTTGGTGATAATGCTTTTAGTTCAAAACCTCTGGCCAATGAAGTTGTATGGATTTAGAGTAACCGTAGGGCTCACTAGGGAAAGTGGTCTGTTCCTGCTGCCACGGACTTGCACCCAGGCAGGTTTAGCCAGGGCTGACACTACGTAGGACCTGGGTGCCTTTGAAGCACTCTCTTCCAGGAGTTCCTCACTGCTGGCACTTTATACACAGAAATACGCTTATTGTTATACAGATATCTATTTAGATCAGCTTCTATACAACATTGAGAAGATCATGTGTAGTCTTTTGTACCTACATCCTCCCCATTTTAAAATACAATTATAATACCATTGCAATGTTATTTATCTAGTGCTTTTTTCATTCCACAAAAGGAGTTTTGTTACGTAGGGTACGCTTTGTCTGCTTCCAACTGTTTTTCTGCTGAATACTAGCATTGACACACCTCTGCTTCATGGGTTAACAGACCCGCTTTCATTCCTGAAAAGGCTATGTGTTCTGGTTTCATATGTGTGTGTGTGTAGGTGGATATGCAATGGAGAACTCTGATGTATGGGGAAAGCCTGGACCATTTTGGTGAAAGAGCTGTAAGAGGAGCTCTCATGTTTAGCCTTGTTGTGCTTCCTCCTGTGTTCATTTGCTTGTTTAAATATTTTATTCCACTTCTAGTTGAAACAGCAGGATAGGAAGTACCTTGAGGGAGAAGAAAAGGTATTACTTTGTTTTATGTTTCATTGTTCTGCAGGGAACTTGGAAATACAAAGTAGTACACAACCCATGAACTGAAAGACTGTGTTAGAGTTTTTGTTGCTTGTTTTCGTCTAGAAAGGGAGGCTGAAAATGATTCATTAAACAGAAAACAGAAAAGGACTATGACAAATGTATGATGTCTCAAGTACAGATCAGAAATAGGTTTGGCATTCTCTGCTGAAAAAGATATTATGTGATTGGACAAGACTAATAAATTTGTCTTAAGATTTTTTGACAGTCTTCAGCTCTCTGACAGTATACATGCAACGCTTAACCTGCAAAAGTCCTATCTACTAATGTTTTAGCTGTTCCTTAAACCCTAAAGGAAAAGAACTGGTGCAAGTCCAGACCAGAAGACATTTTGACATTTTGATGCATCATCTGTAGTAAGGTGCCCATCTCCTCAAAACAAAATAAAACATGCAAAAAAAAAAAAAAAAGTTTGGAAGGTTCTGGTGCTTTAAACAGATCTCTGGCTGACATGCTTCCCAAATGCTGTGCATTAAATGTAATGCAAGACTTCATTTATGATTAAATATTTCTCTATGATAGGTACTTTTACTATGGGTCTGACAGTTTTTCTTCATTTGCTCCATTGTCTTTTTTCTTTACCTAATCGAAGACAACCACTGCTCCATTTCTAATATATGTTGAAATGTGCTAAAAAACTATTCTTCCTTTTTTTTTTTTTGCATAATTCTGAGCAAAAATCCATCATTATAAAACTTCCACTAGAAAGCTAAATATCAGGTCTTCTAAATTTCCCAGAGGAAAATATATTTAACCTGAACAAATCCTTATTTTTCACATAGCTCTTGAATATATTACACAAATTGAAGATGTACACACAGACTCAAACTAGTCCATAAAAAAAAAGAAATCCTATAGGCCAATTATTTCTAAATTTTCTTTGGCTGTGAAGTAAAATGTCTGATGTGTTTCCTTGGTTGCAGTGAGATTAAACAACAAATGTTGAACTGAGCTGTAGACTAGCGCTGGAAGCAGTGTCACTGTCCTGGGAAACCTTTCCACAATTTTCAAAAATGTTTCCTTAAATTCCTGAGAGGAGAGGAGGAATGTTGTTTGCATCTTCTCATCCTGAGCCTTGCCCCCAGCTGTACCAATAGCAGGGTAATCAAAGCATCTACCTGGAGTGCGGGGAACAAGAAGCCATTTAAACAAAGCAGATCTTCTTGGTTTAATCAAGCCCCCTGCTGCCAGTCTCGCCCCACCCCTTCCTTTTGCCATATCTCTCTCCCTGATAGCTCTGTTATTCAAGATAGAAAACTTTGCTGTTTTGTCTTAGCAAAAAAACCATAGAACAACTCAGGTTGGAAGGGACCCATAACGATCGTTGACTCCAACTCCCTGCTCCCCACAGGACTGCCTAAACCTAAACCAAACGACTAAAATCATTGTCCAGATGCTCCTTGCACTCGGACAGGATTGGTGCTGTGACCACTTCCCTGGGGAGCCTGTTCCAGTGACCCACCACCTTCTCAGTGAAGAACCTTCTCCTAATGTCCCATAGGAACTTCCCCTGACACAGCTTCATTCCATTTCCTGGTGTCCTGTCACTGGTGGGCCAGAGAGAGCAGATCAGCACCTCCCCCTCCACAGCCCCCTGCCCTGAGGAAGTTGTAGGCTGCCATGAGGTCACCCCTCAGCCTTCTCTTCTCCCAGCTGAACCAGCCAAGTGACCTCAGCTGCTTCTCGTAAGTCTTGTCCTTGAGGCCTTTCACCATCTTGGTTGCCTTCCTCTTCACACACTCTCATAATCTCATGTCCTTCATACATTGAGGTGCCCAAAACTGCACACAGCGCTCAGCATGGAGCCCCACCAGTGCAGTGCAGAGTGGGACATCACCTCCCTCGACTGGCTAGCTGTGCTGTGGCTTATGCACCCCAGGGCACAGTTGGACCTTTTGGCTGCCAAGGCATGCTGTTGACTCACACGCACCTTGCCATCAACCCAGACCCCCAGATCTCATTCTGCAGGGCTGCTTTCCAGCCTCTCATCCCCCTGTTTGTACATATAACCTGATTTACCCCATCTCAGGTGGAGAATCCAGCACTTGCTCTTGTTAAATTTCAAATGGCTGGTGATTGCCCAGCTTTCTAGTCTATCCAGATCTCTCTGCCTTTGAGGGAATCCACAGCTCCTCCTAATATAGTATCATTGGCAAACTTATTTAATGTACATTTGATTTCTGTGTCCAGATCATTTATAAAAACACTAAAGAGCACTGGCCTTAGAATTGAGCCCTTGGGAGCCCCACTGATGGCTGGCTACCAGCCTGACGTAACTCCATTTACTATAATTCTTTGAGTGCAATCTGTCAACCAGTTGCTCACCCAGCATATTACGGACTTGTCTGGCTGTATGCTGGACATTTTGTCCAGAAACATACTGTGAGAAATAGTATCAAAAGCTTTACTCATATCAAAACCCACCTACGTCTACTGGCTTCCCTTGGTCAACTAGATGGGTGACCTTGTCATAAAAGGAAATTAAGTTAGTTAAGGAAGACTTGCCCTTTGTGAACCTGTGCTGGCTATGACCAACAAAGTTCCTTTTTTTTTTGTATAAAGAGAACCCAGTGTTTCACTGAATAGGTTCTGCCTGAAGGTTTTAGCCCTGGTGCTTGTGCTTAGTTTTGCAGGACAGAGGTAAGGTCACATAAAATGTTCCTTCAGGGGCATGGAGAAAGGTGCTTATCACAGATGTTTATCTTTGAAGCCCCTTTGTTTCCTTTTCTTTCCTATTCAATTGATTAGGCATTCGATAAAGAGTTTGGAAGAAATATTTCATCCTGATTTGCAGGTGGGTGCAAGGAGTTAGTATCTGGCATGGATGTTCAGCACTTCTGTGGGATTTCAAAATCAAAAGCTGAATATTTTTTTGTTTAGTTGGGTAATGTAGTCACTATTGTGCAGTAATCAAGAAAAACCTTTTCTGTCAACAAAGTGCTTATATAAGGGGGGTTAGTCTGTTTCTTTATAACATTCCTTAGTCAATGGAAGACTTAGATAACTTAATTTTTCACTTTCATTCACATAATATATATGTACGTCTCTCTTCATCTTCTATAAAGTATCTCACACTAGAAAAAAAAAATTCCAAGTAGTGTTTATTATTAGATAACAGATCTGTGCTCAGTAGGCACACCCAAGAGCATCATAACCTCAGCTGAGGTTTTGTGGCTCATGACAACCTGAGGCATGATGTTTCATTATGGCCAAACCTCAAAGTTATGGTTTACTTTAAGACCTTTGTTACTGAGGTCAGTGACTGAATTTGTTCAAAATTAGTCTTTATCACAGTATTTTCCCCGAAACTATTTAGCCATTTGAACTGGTACCTACATTGAAGGTATAACAATTGCTATCACTTTTGCAAAGTGTCCCATAAAGGCATGTCAGACTGTTTCTGTGGCCTGGTTTTAGGGACTTACTCTGCATGTGTGTGCATTGAAATAAAACAGACTAAAGCAAAAAATATGTTTTGTTTTGTTTTGTTTTTTTGACAGTGCCTTGGTTGAAGTAGGCAAGAAATTGGAAGTTTTCCAGACAGTCATCAATCAATGACCTAGTAAAATTGATTTAAGGGTAGAGAGGCTAGAAGAATGTTATTACTATACTATGTTGTAACGACATGAAGATCTCCCACTTGGATACCTGACTTCTCAAGCTTTTTTTTTGCAGAGGAGTCCTAGACAAATAATCTGTTTTATTTTGCATTGAGTAAGTCTGTGGGATCCTCCTAACGTATCCGCCAATCCCTAGTTCCAGTCTCATATTGGACATTAAGTTTTCTTACCGTCTACATTTCACATTCATTTGGGGGGAAGAAAACCCACCCGCACACACAAAACAACAACAAAATAAAACACAAATCAACTTTCTATCAAGGTCACCTAATAAGCCTCCTTAGGCTATTATTTCAATGACGTAAGGACTACCTTTTCGTTCTGCAGTTCTTCAGCAAGGCCTGAGACTTGCCTGAGCATCTGTAACATGAAGTTCAGACAATACAGGTTTTCTACTCCACAACAGTTTTCTTTCTTTCTAATGAGAAAACACACACCGCTTTTCTTTTTTACCTTCAAACTAAGCATTCCTGTGCCACTGCTTTCCCTGTGCTCTATTACTGAAGAGTTGCTCTGATTCATACTTGCAGAGTGCCTGGGTAAATGGAGAGTTTTAGGTTGCAAGCTTTTTTAAGGGCTATACTACTTGCAAGTTAATTTACAAGTTGCAAAGATAATGCAATATCCAGAAGTATTAGATTTTCTAATATAGAAACTCCAAAAAAATAGAGCATGTCCATTAAGTCTTTGATGTTTATGCTGCAAAGCCAGTTTTTAAGTATAACAAAATAAATGTAACTTAGTCATGCTTTTAATCCAGGCACCCTTCATCCTGTTGAGTGAGAAAGGCTTTAGCAGAAAAAGAGCTGATACGTTCAGTCCTCAGTTGAGTCATTTAATGCATGTTCTCAAAAGTTTGTCAGTATTGATTTACTTGCACTAAAAGCCCCATACAAAAACAATCAGATACAAAATATTAGATGGATGGCCAAAAAAAAAAAAAAAGGCAGTATGCAGCTTGCAGTTTATTTTTTGCTACAAGAGTTGTCTGGGAAAGATCTGGAACATCAGTCAGGTACAATAGCTGCTCTAGGTGGTATGTAAAAGGACAAATCAGACAGCTTTATTGTTTAAATACCTTTTACCCCAGGCATAACAGACTCAATTATAAAATCTTCTGTCCTAAACAGTCACCATTTTGAAATGAACTGGACTGGGGAGAGGCTGCAAGCAGCCACATGTTTTAAGCAACTCTTGACAGCATATGCAAAATATGTAGATTTGTGGACATCCTGTCATACAAAAGCATACTTTCCTCACTCCTCACCCCACAATTTGTCCTGTCCCATCTCCTTGCAGTTTTCTTCTGCAAAACACAGGAGTCAGAAATCTCTGCCCATACTCTTTCTGTGCCCTTAAGGGAGGAGCCCGTTTCGTTCAGTTATCAGTCACTTTTCAAGATACAGCAGCATTAACTCAGAGAAAATCGAAGTTACAGAAGGTGACTTTCACAGGAAGATGGGCAAAAGGTGTTCTTTGGTTACAGAGCTTGCACTCGGGGCTCATGCCAAGTGATAGCAGGAGGCATGTTGTTCACCAGACTCAGACATATGTGCACACTAACTTAGGAGGAAACATAATTAAAGAAGTCATCTCAGTGGTACAGCAGAAGTTAAAATATCCACTACCCTGCATATTTAACTTCAGGCTGTCACTTTACAGATGAACAAAGCTGGTTCTGCTGGTAAGGCATCTGACAACTCTAGGATGGACGCAAACCTCTTGGTGACCAATAAATCTTAAACTCATCGTGAGCAATTATGCATCTGCTATTGCAAAGAAAGTGATGCTGTTTTCAATTTCTCTTATGAATTCCTACAAATAGCAGTGTTTTTCATGTTTTTACAAATGAACAGATTCTTGTTTGATGTACTGTATGTTCTGGTCTGTGTAAGCACATGTGAAAATTGGTGAGCTTGGATTATCAGGTGAGTTACACTGGTTTTCCTTATATAGAATTACAACTTAGTGAATCTTTTACTTCCTCAAGAGAAACTAAAAATAGGTCATCTGAATTCTCCAATACTATACTGTATGTGCCCCTTGGATATTGGAAAAATTGAAACATGTCACTTAAATACAGCAGACAAAATAATATGCACATCAATCAGTGACTGGAAAAAGTGTCCAAAATGTTATTTATTGCAAGTTTTCATCAAATATGCATTATTCTAATGATTGACACATTACAAAAGTAGACACTTGGGAGAAAAATTATATGGAAGAAGACTAAAAAAGATTTCAGTCTACTTGGTTTGGAAATGTGGTTTAATTTAAAAATCATATAATTGTTATGTAAAGAGCCATATAAATCAAATGTGTCAATGTTGACAAGAATTTTATCAGGCATTCTAGTGCTATATAGTCTCCCACTTATCAACCTATGGGTACGTATAATAAAGTAAATTTCCAAGCTGTTGCAATAAGAATAAGTTTTCCTTTCTCTTTCATTATTGGGGAAGTTTTGCCCTATTTATTTCAACGGCATTGGTATGACTAGGAAAAAGTGCATAAACAGAAAGGAACCATCCACTGTGCCTATAAAGTTACATACAGTACGTTGCCCCTGGCATAGCCACAGTTCTTACAAAATTGATACAAAAATTCAGTGCAGGTTCTTTTCCTCCCTAGTTCAATGACTCACTGAGCGGAAGAGTCCCTGATATTTTTTTATTTTATTTTATTTTTTCTGATACTGGCATGAACAGGTGAAAAACAGTTTTCATGGAAAATGGCCACAGGTAATGAATGGAGCAAGAAAACCCTCTCAGCATGCTTTCCCACCTCACCTCCCCATCTCTCACAGGCAGGCGAACACACATATGCACACACTACCCATTGATTCTGGTTTTCTCCCTTATTTTTCAGTAAGTTCTATGTCTTAATTAGGAATTGTGCATGTGGCTAGCTCTTGGTCAATTTTTCATAAATGAAGCTGTATGTACACTGCAGTTCCTTTTAAACCATCACAAATCAATGAGGTTGTAGAAGGAGGAGGCTGTATTTTAAGACTGAGTGTCTCTGTGGGCCAGTTAAGGGTCAGTGTCAGTAAGTTTTGAAAGAGAAGGCAGCAACTTAAGGAAGATTCAAGTACTGCCTAAAGACTTAGCTGAAGAGGAAGGAAACCTGAGGACTTCATTATCAGCAGCTGCTGATAACAGGGTGACTTAATTTTACAGAGCAACTTGACAATAAAATGGGGGTGTGTGTGTGAGTGTTTTGTCTTGGTTTTTTTTTACCAGGAATTGTGTTCTAGTGGCCTAAAGACTACCTTGTAGACAGCTTTTTCCAATAACTGTCACAAAACAAAGCAGAGCTATTGGGGGGGAAGGTGAAGAAGAAGAGAAACTTGTGGCAAATAGGGCTTGCATCAGTGCAACAACCAACTCTTCTTGGAGTTTAACTTTTAAATAAAAGGCTTGTGTGCCAGTTCCCTAAAATTAAAAATGGATCCAGAGGAAATGACTTCCCAGAGAACAAGCTGGCCACTTTGGGCAGACTGGACACAAGCCATCCACACAGCTGCCTGTGGCTCCAGCCAGTTGCTGGTCTGCATGCTGCTGGGGGAGTTCTGTGCCTTCCGTAGAGCAGCGAGCATATGGGCCATTCCACAGCCGATTCAAACAAAGGAGGGAAAAGTGTCAGCAAAACACTGGGGTTTGCTTTGTTTAATTATGGTGGACAAGAGCTTTAAATGCCAAGTAAATATGTTGAAGATGAGTATATAAAAAAAAAAAAAAAGCATGAAGAGATTTCCTCAGGAAGGTGGAGGATCCTTCTTAGCCCTGTAGCATGGAAACATATTTTGCACAAGCCTGGCTGATTGAATGAGCATTTCAGAATGGCTTCTATTTCTGTCCTCTGAGTAAACTCTAAGCCACATAAGCAAGCTGCAGCAACATGTGCAGGGCCAGCAGGAAAAGGTAGCATTCAGTTTAGTTCTACTCTTACCTTTCCTGAAGCCGTTCAGAACTGGGAAAACAAAAGCCCACTGGTATTTTCATTGCTGGTCAAAAATAAAGTTTGCTGTCATGAACAAAGAAGGAAGAGGAGCCTTACAAGCCTGGCATGGAGACTATAATGTGCAGCTGTTTCTGGCACAAGTTATAAATAGAACTGCTCACCATAAATCGGTCTAATATTGGTTGAAATTAGTGTGAGATTTTTCCTTTCTCTCCTGTGGTCTGGAGAGAAAGACTATCGTAAGATCTAGTCCAGAAAGCTATGCTTTGTACTGCTATACATGCAGAAAGAGGAGGAACTACACAAAGGGCAAGAGTATTTGTGTCACCTGCCATTCTTCCAAAGGAAACCGTTTGAATAGATGACATAACTGCAAAATGCTGCATTATGGGTGTATTTTGAGACATCCATTGCAGCCTGATTAAAACTACGTTGGCAATATTTACCCTTCAAAGAGGAAAAAAAAAAAAAAAAAGTAAATGTGGATGTGTCTTATTATAATGAAAACTAGTTCCAGATGGGGCTAAGACCCATTTTTCAAATTCTTTTATTACTGTTTCATTTTAATACTAAGATTTCTTTGAAAATATGCAGTCATCTCTATTGAACACTAAAACATAAGAGAACGTGTTCCCTATTTTTCTCACAGTAATGCCAAACAACAAAGGTGACTTGCACAGTAGTGTTTAAATATAGGTTCTTCCAGAGCAGAAGAGACACTAACTGAATTTTCAGCTGTTTATATTATACCTAGTTCAGGTAGAAACTTGAACATTCAGGCCAACCCTTTTTTGTTTCGAATGATGCCATGAACCCCCACCATCTACTTATATTATATATAATTTGGGGGGGGGTATGTTTGGGGTTTTTTTTCCTATACTTGTTCTTTTTCTTTCTTGTTTTATAAATTGCATTTGTATGGAAAGAATGCAAATACTGGAGGATTTTTTGTCTTTTTTTTGTCAACAAACTGTTTTCAAACTGTTCTCATAAAGCCCACGTCTTAAGCAAGTATAAAGCCTACTCCGCATTTCTAGAGATGCAAGCACAGAAGAGTTAAGAAGTTAGTAGAGGTACAATAAGCAAAAGTTAGATCCATAAATATGATCACAACATTGCAGTCTTGCTATAAATTTATTTTTGTAATATGGAAGCTCTGCATTGGCGTATGGCATCTACATATTTCTTTAAAATGCCTTATTTCTGCCTCCAAAGCACAGAAATTGGGAAACAGTTCTTCATAATAGTCTGGAGTTGGATTATGATATTTTTGTTCAAGTGAGCTTTTCATCTTAAAGTGGAATTAAGGTATGATCCACTTACAGGATTTTACTCAATGTAAAGGAATTGTAACACATGTGATTCCTTAGGTATATGACTAATGAGTTAGGTTTTGCAATCTAGAAATGAGGTTTGATGCAAGAATCAGTTCTCACTTCACACTTTTTTTGCCTGTCTCTGCACAGTAATTCCAAATTTCTGACACCAGCCTCCTTTCTAGCTCTCTTCATGTGGTTGTTTACAAATAGCAAGCCACTGTGCCAGCCAGTATTTTCCATCAGTGGCATGGACTGTTGACTCCAATAAGTATGGCATTAGCTATATTTCTCCCTGGACAGGGCACACAACAAAAGATAGGGTGGAAAATGGCTTTGGGGCCATCTTGGCATGCACATAGAGGACAGGAGCTTGCAAGGCTGATGAACTCCATGTTTCCAGCCTGGCACATGGAGTTGGAGTAAGACTGTTGAGTGGGGGTTTTTAGGAGCAGCTGCAAGGTAGCAAAGTGGAATAGAGCCAAAGGCTTGAATTTTACATCTACAAGAGCTACTAGAGCTGAGGGCAAAGTCAGACTGAGGCTTTGTCTTCAGTGCCAGAAAAAAGAGGGGAAGAAATGGTGTGTACTTTTCCCAAAATAACAAGTTTGCATTAGCTCTCCGGCTGTAAAATCCTACACAAACAAGGCCTTCATATTTTCTACCACAGTTTCAACACAAAATTATATACCTTTCCATTCTAGGTTCATCTTTCTTAGATTACGTCACGGGGAAAAAACTCCTGCCATTATGTTATTTTGACTGGGACTTCTATTGCCAGAAACGCCTTATATACATCAACTGTATTTCTGGTTAAAAAAACAAACAAACAAACAAACAACAACAACAACGCCAAAAAAAATCCCCAGGTTTTTTTTTGGTCAGGTGTTTTCTCCTTGAAGGAGGGACACAGTTTCACTACCCCTGAAAGAAGCACCACAGGTAGTTTCCATCTCTTTTTAGGCTGCCAGTGTAATGACAATATCAATTAAGGAGGCATCTGTATCCTGCTTCACTTCTGTTTTTCTGCTTTCTACTGTTTTTCCTACCCATAGCTGCTAGCAAAATCTTCCTGAATTCCTTTCAACTGGATGAGTGATTAAATGTTTTCATTACTCCTTGCAGGCCTAATTTTCAGTCCTCCCTTTACTTCAAAAAATCTGTGAATAGTGGCCTGTTCAACAAGAAGTCTCTGTCTTCTTTTTGGGGAAAAATATGTGAGATGCACTGTTGCTTAGTCTAGTGGTAAAACAAACATTCACATACAGACATTATAGCTGTAGACAAAAAAGGCCTTAAGATTGTATGTATACACTGCAACTCTCAGTACAATGGAAGATGGCCTTTGTAGGGCCTTTTCTAAAACTTTACTTATTCTAAATTTTTACTTTCTCAAGCCATGGAATTTCCACCCTTTCCTCTGGGAAATAACTCCTTTCTTAAGGGATCCTGCTCCTTTTCCTACTTAAATGTAGCTTTTTTGAATGCATCTCAGTACTATTAATTTATTTCCTCTTCCCATTTTAATCGTTTCTGTTCACTTCCTATTATTGCAATCCTGGAAACACGGAGGTTAAGGAGCTATGAGATCATTGCAGCATCTTAGTTAATTTAAATTATGCCCAGTTTTTAAATCTTATCTTCTAATTACTGGTGGTTGACTTGAGAAACAGAAGCTCTGATTTTCTGGAGTAGATGGCACAGGATGGGATAGGTCTGGGAAGGCTAAAACTTTTGAAAAAATCCTGCTGTAAGCTTCAGTGAAGTGCCCTAAATCCAAACCCACATTAGCAAATTTGGGTCAAAACTACTCTAAGCATAGTTTATTCATGCTGAGAAATAGATATTAAAATCCTCTGCATTATCCTAGCTGCTTTCTACAAAGGCCTTGAATTCAAAACGCTATTACAGGAGCATGTACCAATTCTGTCCTTAATTAACACATTAAGCCTCATCCTGCCATCAATGGATTATATAAATATAACCAAGAGCAAACCTAGCCTGCTGACAAGAGAAGTCTTGCTACTATTACTCCACTCCTGTTCTGGTTTGGCGTTTCCACAGCCATTGTTCTCCTCTGGAAGACGGTGAGCACTTCCTATGTTTGAGCTGGATCCTAAAGTAGTTTAAATTGTCATGAAGTCTGCTGATTCCAGTTGAATTACAGCCTTGATTTATAGGCAACCCTGATTTGTAGGCTATTGACCTTTTAGACTGGGAAATTTGGTCCCAAGTGTATGAGTTGAGAAACAGTATTAACAGTTCAGTGAAATCAAGACCTGAAATAAAACTCTATCTTCCCAATCTTTTACAGAGAGCAGCATAATTCCAATTAAATGCCTCTGAAGAACTAAGAAAAACCATTTAAGGTTGCAAATGTCTTTTAATTGTGCTTTCTGTTCCTCTGGGAGAATTCCAGCTGAACAAGAGCCTTGTGAGAAAGCTCAAGTAACTGATCACTTTAACCACATTATAACTAAATTGAGCATCTGAAGATCTCATTTTGTTACGTTGCTCCCCTTGCAAATGCTTGTGTTTAAGATGTCAAAGCTGCATCTAGACTATAAAAGGAGAAAGTTCCGAGATAAAACAAGTGTTTTGGGAAAGCAAAACAAAGGAGTCATTTATCTCTCAGATTGGGATCATTTGCCATGCTCCTGCTGCTACGAGAAACATTCTTCACACCAGGTCTTCTCAGGAGATTATCCACAGGGAGAGGAAAGTGGTTCCCACGGTGCAAAAAGTCAAAACATCCATCAAGCATCAAAACAACCCTCTCTGAGGCCGGTTTGGATGCATTTCTTGGGAATCCCATGATGTTAAGAATGATGTTTAGTTGGGAGGAGAAGGAGAATTAGAAAAGAAATTCCTTTTTTTTTTTTTTTTTTAACAGAAAATGCCCTTTCTTGGGAGTATACATATAGGATGCATAATGGCACTCATGCTAATGCTTACCTTTTTAATCACAAAAGAAGCCTGCTGCTTGAAGCCAGGAATTTTCAAAAATAAACACTATAGGCAAGCTGCTGAAGCAGCACTGTGTGAACAGCTTGCTGCCAGGGCTGCTGCTGGAACTGTTGCTCAGAGAGCTCTTGAGTGTGTGGCACCATCTTTCTGTGCTGCCCAGTGTGCCCATTCTGCTTTGTGACAGCCAGCTAACTCGAACATCAGAAACCTGCTTGTGGGTGCATCACCTCAGTCATAGCTTTGACTGCTATTTCATGTTGCCTCAGAAATGTTTAACTTCTGAAAATGTTATAGGCATGTTTCAGCAGGCAAGGTGGATTCCAGTACCTTGGGATACATTTGACCTACCTCACCAATTTTCCATTTGCGCTGCTCTTGTAAAGAGGTTGTTGGTAGGATTGCATTTACTATTCAGGTACCCTCAATTGTACTGAGATTTTTACAGTAGTGCAAATGAATGAAGATTGAAATTCTTTTTCTTGGTCATCCCCTCTGTGAGCTCACAAGAGCAGAGATATCTTACTTGTTTGCCATAACTCAAAAGTCATGGAGCTAAGCTCATAGTCTGTATAAATAAGATGTACTGTACAGAAAGGGCTAATAAGGCCTAAGGGCTTGCTGCTCAGCATGGAGTTCAGCCATCTGGGAAGGTTTGCAACACTGAGATTAAGATACAAGCTCTATATCCTGTACTGCAGTGTGCTTGAATATCTCTTTCATTTTCTTGTGAACTGCTTCTTGTTGCAAACATGCTCTGATAGCTGGGAGCATTTAACCTTTATTTACTCAGTAACCGACATCACTACTTTGATTTGCATGTATGAATCATTATAGGATGACCATTGCTCTGCTTCCCACAAAGATTACTTAAACCAGACCTCCAGCTGTAGCTAGTGCCAGCTGACTTAACTCCAGCATGAAGATTACCTGAATCCCATTCACTGGGGAGCTGGCCCCACCTGCTTTCTGCCAGAGGAGGTTATGGTTATGACCGTGACATCTTGATGAGTGGGAATAGCTGCAACTCTTTCCTATTTCTAAATCATGCTTCCATGTTGTAAAAAAAGACATATGTCCAAGAGCACATTTTTGTTCAGGGATGTTCCACAGAACAGTTATCATCTGTACATTAAGGGAAAAAAGTGATTTCTGCAAACAGTGCTGGGATAACTGTTATCTCTGTGTGGTTAGAGAAAGCATTACTAGTGACAGGATGCACCAATGACCTGTCTTAAATGTGTGTCTATGAACAGGAGGTTCCTTTGCTTTGTGTAACTCATTCAAGAAACAGAAATGGGATTATCCAAATGGGACTTGCTGTGGCAATGGCTCTATAAAAGCCCTCCTCTCACCTTGTAGCTTCCTGGAAACGATATGCCAAAGATTTTTACAATCTGAGTGCTCCACTACAATTTCCTTTGAAGCACTGCACATTTCAACCCTGCCCTATAATTGAGATCTTATTGCACTTACCACTGTATATTTGCATTGTCTTCTTGCAGCAATGCTGTGTTCGACCCTGGGAATCTCGCCTGAGCCCTGAGTGAGCTGAGTGGACTTTGTAATATGACTGTGAATGTCAATAGTGTTAGTATTCATGCAGATGCTGGCTTGGTCTCAGGCAATGCAGGGACGTGCCCACCACCTGCTTTGTGGAATAATGTTTGCTTGTTGATGCCGATTCTCGTCTGTGAGACTGCTGTTTTGTGGTGCCAGCTATAAAGCTGATGCTAATACTGTTCTTCTGTTTAAAGAAATGATCATTAACAATACTTAAGATTCATAGTGCTCTATTGTAAACGTTGATAGGTCTAGAGGTAATTTTCACTTCCTATTAATGTCAGGCATAAACCTGATGAGTTCATCAATTGTATTTGTGCAGTTTGCTGCTGCTGACAACAAAAATATAAAAGCTTTAGTTAACACCTTTCTTCATGGGTACAGAACAGGCTGAGCTTTTGATCTGCTTATTTGAACTTCCAAGTCACCACACATACATAAAGTTTGCCTGTGTGTGGATTACATGCTTTTAATGAATATTAACAATGTCATTCTCTGTATATTTGGATTGACTTTGACTATGAAAGGCAACGAAGGCCTCGTTCCGAGTTTTGGCACTAGATGCCAGAAGAATCATGAGAAGCTTCAGGTCCCAGTGCTGGTACTTCAAGATATTCAAAAGAACCAAAAGCCAAGTGCTGCACAGAGGGCAGAAGGGTCTTCAGCAATGCAGGCTGGGTACAGCCTGGTAATGAGCGGCTTTGCACTTTGAGAGCCCAGGCCTACAGAGCACCCTGGCAACTAATGGCATCCTGGGCAGCCCCTGCAAGCACGCAACCGGCAGGTCCAGCAAGGGGTCATTCCCCTTTACTAGGCACTTGTGAGGCCACAACTGGAGCACTGAGCCCAGTTTTGGGCCCCTTGATGGAATGTGCTACCCTTAAACAGAAAACCACTGAGGAATTTCATTTCAATCTTCTACTACCAGAAGGGACATCACAGAGAAGGCCAAGCCATACTTTCCTCTGAGGGACACAGCGAAAGGACAAGAAGCAATGCTCAAAAGCTACAGCATTAGAAACTCCAACTAGATAAAGCTGGTGGGGGAGGTGGAGGGGAATCCTGTTGAAGCTGGTTAAGCATTAAATCAGGTGTCCAGAGAAGTCGTGGGATGTCCATCCTTGGAGATCTTTATAAGTCAGCTGCCAAAGGCCAGGGGAAACCTGTTTTAGAGTTTTGAAATTAACCTTACTTTGAGTAGAGGATTGACTAGAGACTTCCAGGTGTCCCCTCCAATCCCAATTTTTTTATGACTTCGTAAGTGTCCAATTTTTAAACAAGTTCTTGGCATTTTTAAGTTTCCCTTTTCTGTACCTGTACAGAGTAATGTACATGGCACTAGGATAAGACCCCTGGATGATGTTACAATTTCATCTTTCACTAGCAGCTGTAGTGTTGCACCAGCAACACTAAACTGAAGAAAGATCATAGGAACAATCTCAGCCCATGGTAGTCAAGGATTTCTAATAAAGGGTCTTGCCTTTCAACTACAGGTTTTCTTCTTCTTGCAATGCTGTATTATCTGGGCCTGACTTTGAACTTGCAATTCCCAAGGCAACCGACCAGCCTTTTGAGTTGTCCTCGTTGTGTATGCCCAGTGTGGAAAGATAAAGGACAATTGCTTGAAATTAAATTTACTGATTTATATTAGCTTGAGGCCTTTTTCTCTGCAAACCTAATGCTGTTAGTAGGGCAAGGAACAACAAGCAGTTGAAACTAAAGACCATTTTATGTGGCCTAATCAGAGGATTATATTAGGAGAATGTGTACTTGGCATGAAAATAAAACCACAACTGAAGAATTTTGTCCCTGGAAAATTCCAAGCCTTCCATCTCTACCAATGCATTTTTGCATATGTGATTTTCAGTATTGGAAGAGGCTGTCGAGTCTCCTTCTCTGGAAACATTCAAAACCCACTTGGACATGACTCTGTACAACTTGCTCTGGGTGAACCTGCCTTTAGCAGAAGGCTGAACTAGATGATTTTCAGAAGTCTCTTCCAACCCTGTCAGCTCTGTGATTCTGTGGTCACAAACATCTGGCAAACTGAGATTTGCTTAGAGTTCATCTGTATGGAAAATCCAAATACTATTGCTGGTTTATTGAAAAAGAAAAATCAATTAAAAAATTCTAGAGTGAACTTTCATCTGAAGGACTTAGCTGGGAGAAAATGCTCAGTAAATTTTTTCTAACCCATTATGGAAAAGGAAAGGTTTGGGTATTTTTTTAACTTAAAAATGTATTTTTCACTAAAAAATTGCTAACATTGATAGTTTTTCCCAAAATTATTTGGTTTTTAAAATATTTGCTAAAATAAATTTTCAATCACATACTATCTGCAAGCTCTCTCAAGATTACAAATCTTGTGCCATTTAATAAAGTACTAATACAGCAATTTATTTAAATAAAATGTTTATTTACCTATAGCATCTGACAACAGAATTCACTTGGGTAAAATTTCAGTGCAATTTATCCCCTGAGCTTCAATAAATATTGCTGCAACTGCCTGCTTTAGGCCACTGAACAGAAAAGAAGAGAAAGACATTAATTGTATCTTTCAACGTGGCCAAGACACGCATTTACTAGATTACAGTAATCAAATAGCATACATTTCTTTTTTTAAGTCTGTCTACCAAAAATGCTTGTATAGGACATTGTGCACCAGATATTTTTCTTCTCAAAGACCTTGTCATCCTTTATACAAGGTGTCACACCGTCAGTTCTAAGATTTGATTAACGTGCAAGAAAACAGAGGGAAAATAAGTAGTAGAAAGAAATTTTGCACCCAGGTAATGGCTTTCAGGGGCTTTTTTGGCCACAGATATAGTGAGTGAGGATTTCAGAAAGGGATGAATACTAATATGACTATGCATGCTTGTTTACATCCAGAATGTGTAGTTAAAGCAAGACTGATCAGACCTATTTTTCAGGAGCTAGATGACGCAAAATAGTGGATTCAATATAGCTGTGGCCATTTAATCTGAGAACATGATATCTCAAAACCTTTTACCTCTCTGAGCTCTGCTTTGCTTCTAGTCATTTTTTTTTTTTTTTTTTTGCCTTTAGTCACTTATGACAGTAGTGGCTGGAAGTCAGAGGAACAGATTAAATCACTTGACACATTGATCAGTGTTCGGCATCTTTAAATGCACAAGCATTGTCTGTTCTAATAGACCTGGATTTGCCATAGTGCAGTCCTAGTTTTTATCATTTGCTAGGCCTTTCCCCTGATTTTGTTTAAACGTCACTTACCAAGCAATGCAAAAGTTTAAATAAGAGGTCTGACTAATTATCTTTGCTTCTTGACTGGCAACTGATGGTTAAATCTTCACCAGGGAAGGAATCGTTTGGCTGATGGGACTGTACGTATGCATCATGCAGTCCTATCTGCTGGAGGGATAGAGTTAGGGAGATCAAACACTTTTCACAGCATGCTTTCTAGAAATGTTTATAGCGTCGGGACTTGTGTGCATGTTCTTGCAAAGTTATAAAATATAAACTTTATAAGCTTGATTCTTCTGTCATTGAAGGCACTGCACCGCTGCTGACATCTTGGGGAAAAAAACAGATGCATGCTGGCATGAATAAGAATAGAATCAGTTCCCATGTGTGTTCCCAAAGCTCTTCCATTGTATATCTTAATACTTTCTCAATGAATTAAGCCTCATGTTGTCTATTTGTATATGCCTTGTGCACTTAAAGCTCAAATTGTCAAGAACTCTCGCTTTGTAATGCAGTGAGGCGTTCACCTGGGCTGGAAACTGCACACGAAAGATGGTATTCCGCTCTCCTAACTTTTGCCATCTAAAAGCTAGATGACAAGCCATTGAGGTTTTCTCTGTGAGGAAGAAGTTTAAACTAGATCTGAAGGAGGAAAGGAATAAAACCACGCTCACTGGAGATAAGCATGGGGGCAGCACACCAATGTTTGAGGGACAGTATGCTAGACAGGTCATTTGGTCTGCCATCCCAGTGGAGACAGGGGATGGAGGTCCATGCAGCAGGAAAGACACAAAGGTTATTGATGTGTTAGAAACCACAGCAGTGCCTGAGAATAGTCACGTAGGAATTAAAGACTTCTCCCCACAGAAAGCTGGCAGGATCAATAGCCCAACTGAAGTGCATTTACACCAATGCACCCAGCATGGGCAACAAACAAGAGGAGCTGGAAGTCAGCGCAGCTGGAAAACTATGATATGGTTGCCATCACAGAAACATGGTGGGGTGACTCATGCAACTGGAGTGCTGCAATGGATGGCTATATATTCTTCAGAAGGGATAGGTAAGGAAGGAGAGGCGGTGGGGTAGCTCTGTATGTCAGGGAGTATTTTGACTGTCTGAAGCTTGATGATGGTGACAGTAGGTGAGGTAAGAATCAGGGGGAAGGCCAACAAGGCAGATATCATGGTGGGAGTCTGTTACAGACCACCCAACCAGGATAAAGAGGCAGATGAGAAATTTTATAAGCAGCTTGGAGAAGTCTCGCTATTGCTAGCCCTTGTTGTCATGGGGGACTTACTAGGTGGCTGCAGGAAATAGTAAACAGCAGAAAGGAAACAGCCTAGATAGTTTCTGGAGTGTGTGGAAAATTAACTTACTGACACAGCTGGTGAATGAACCAACTCAGGAAGGTACCCCGCTGGACCTGTTATTTGCAAACAGAGGACTTGTGGGTGATGTGACTGTTGGAGGCCATCTTGGCCATAGCAATCACAAAACAATAGCGTTCTATTCTTGGAGAAGTAAGGAGAGTAGTCAGTAGAACTGCTACCTTGGATTTCCAGAGGGCAGGCTTTGGTCTGTTTAGGAACCTAGTTGGCAGAGTCCCTTGGGCAACAGTCCTGAAGGGCAAAGGAGTCCAGGAACACTGGACATTCTTCAAGAAGGAAATCTTAAAGGCACAGGAGCAGGCCATCCCCATATGCCAAAAGACAAGCCAGCAGGGAAGAAGCCCAGCCTGGCTGAACAGAGAGCTTTGGCTGGAACTCAGTTAAAAAAAAAAAAAAAAAAAAAAAAAAAAAGAGTTTATGACCTCTGGAAGAAGGGCCAGGCAAGTCAGGAGGACTACAAGGTTGTCATGAGGTTATGCAAGGAGAAAATTGGAAGGGCTAAAGTCATACTAGAACTTAATCTGGTTACTGCCATAAAAGACAATGAAATTTGCTTCTATAAATACATTAGCGACAACAGGAGGACTAAGGAAAATCTCCATCCTTTGTTGGATGTGGGAGCAAACACATTGACAAGGGATGTGGGAAAGTTTGAGTTATTTAATGCCTGCTTTGCCTCAGTCTTTAAGAGTAAGACCAGTTCTCCAGTTGCCCAGCCCCCTGAGCTGGAAACAGGGACTGGGAAGTGGAATGAAGCCCACATAATCCAAGTGGAAATGGTTAGCAACCTGCTACACACTTAGACAAACACAAGTCTATGTGGCAGGATGGGATGCACCCAGCAGTACTGAGGGAGCTGGCAGAACTGCTCACCAAGCCACTTTCAACCATCTATTAGCAGTCCTGCTAACAGGGGAGGTCCCAATTGACTGGAGGTTAGCAAACATGACACTGATCTACAAGAACGTCCAGAAGGAGAATCCAGGGAACTACAGGCCTGTCAGTCTGACCTCAGTGCCATGGAAGGTTATGGAGCAGATCATCTTGTGTGCCACCAAGCAGCATGTACAGGACAACCGGGTGATCAGGCTCAGTCAGCATGTGTTTATGCAAGGCAGGTCCTGCTTTACTAACCCAATCTCCTTCTGTGACAAGAGGACCTGCCTAATGGATGAGGGAAAGGTTGTCAAAGTTGTATACCTAGACTTTAGTAAAGTCTTTGACACCATTTCCTGCAGCATTGTCCTGGAGAAACTGGCTGCTCATGGCTTGGACACGTGTACTCTTCACTGGGTAAAAAAACCCAGCTGGATGCCTGAGCCCAAAGAGTGGTGATGAAAGCAGCTAAATCCAATTGGTGGCTGGTCACAAGTGGTGTCACCCAGGGCTCAGTACTGGGGCCAGTCCTGTTTAATGTCTTTATCAAAGATCTGGATGAGGGGATCGAGTGCACCCTCAGTAAGTTTGCAGATGACACCTGGTTAGGTGGGAGTGTTGAGCTGCTTGAGGGTAGGAAGGTTTTACAGAGGGATTTGGAGAGGCTAGATTGATAGGCTGAGGCCAATTATATGAGTTTCAACAAGGTTAAGTGCTTGTTCCTGCACCTGGGTCACAACAACCCCATGCATCACTATAGGCTTGGGGAAGAGTGGCTGGAAAGCTGCCTGGTGGGAAAGGACCTGAGGGGTGTTGGTTGACAGCCAACAGAATCACAGAATGGTCAGGGTTGGAAGGGACTTCTGGAGATTATCTAGTCCAACCCCCTGCTAAAGCAGGTTCACCTAAAGCAGGTTGCACAGAGTCATGTCCAGATGGATTTTAAATGTCTTCAGAAAAGGAGACTCCACAGCCTCTCTGGGCAACCTGTTCCACTGCTCTGTCACCTTCAGGGTAAAGAAGGTTTTTTTCATATTCAGAAGGAACTTCTTGTGTTGTAGTTTGTGCCTGTTGCCCCTTGTCCTGTAGCTGGGCACCACTGAAAAGTGCTTGGCCCCAGCATCTTGACATTTACCCTTAAAATATTTGTAGACATTGATAAGATCCCCTCACCACCTTCTCTTCTCCAGGCTAAACGGGCCCAGCTCTCCCAGCCTTTCCTCACCAGGGAGGTGCTCCAGGCCCCTCACCATCGCCATGGCCCTCCGCTGGCCCCTCTCCAGCAGTTCCCAGTCTCCCCTGAACTGGGGAGCCCAGCACTGGACCCAGCACTCCAGGTGCAGCCTCAGCAGGGCCGAGCAGAGGGGCAGGATCACCTCCCTCAACCTGCTGGCCACGCTCCTCCTCACGCACCCCAGGGTCCCGTGGGCCTTCTTGGCCACCAGGGCACACTGCTGGCCCACGGGCAACTTGCAGTCCCACCAGCACTGCCAGGTCCTTCTCTGCAGAGCTGCCTTCCAACAGGCCAACCCCTAGCCTGTACTGGTGCACTGCGTTGCTCCTCCCCACATGTGGGACCTTAGATTTGCCTTTGTTGAGCTTGATCAGGATCCTTTTCACCCAGCTTTCTAGCCTGTCCAGGTCATATGGGCCAGCAGTGTACCCAGGTGGCCAAGAAGGCCAATAGCACCCTGGTTTATATCAGGAATAGTGTGGCCAGAAAGGCAAGAGATGTTATCCCTTTGTGCTTGGCACTGGTGAGGCTGCACCTCGAATACTGTGTCCAGTTTTGGGCCCCTCACTAGAAGACATTAAAGTGCTGGAGCATGTCCAAAGATGGGCAACAGAGCTGCTGAAGGGTCTAGAGCACAAGTCCTATGAGGAGCAACTGAGGTTCTTTAGCTCAGAGAAAAGGAGACTCAGGGGAGACCTTTTCCCTTTCTATCAACTACCTGAAAGGACATGGTAGCAAGGTGGGTGTTGGTCTCTTCTCCCACGTAAAAAGCAATAGGACAAGAGGAAATGGCCTCAAGTCGTGCCAGGGAGATTTACATTGGATATTAGGAAACATTTTGTCACTGAAAGGGTGTTCAAACATTGGAACAGGCTGCGCAGGGAAGTGGTGGAGTCACCATCCCTGAAGGTATTTGAAAAACATGTAGACGTGGTGCTTAGGGACATAGTTCAGTGGTGGACTTGGCCGTCTTGGGTTAACAGTTGGACTCAATGATCTTAAACAATTCTATGGTTCCATGAAGAGCATCGAGTGACTTCCATATGAGGAACTTGGTAGCTTAGGATTCTTCATCCTGGAAAATAGGACAGCTGTTTCAGCCTGAGACAGCTGTTAGATGTGACAATAAATGTCTATACAGTCACAGAGTGGGTGAGTATGGTTGAGTCTCAGTATCTTCCAACATATGAGCTAGGGGGCATCAAATGAAAACACTAAGTAGCTGGTTCAAAACAAGCAGAAGGTGGTTTTTCTCAGCATGTGAGGTTAGTTGGGAAATTCTTTGCCACAGCAGTCCTAGCTAAAAGTCAGCATGGGTGCAAGAAGAGGATAATTTTATGGAAAAAGAATTTTTACATATGTATAAAACTACATTTTTCTCAGGTTATTTGGAGCTGCAAGTTGCTGAAGTCTGAAACAATATTTCAGAAAGTAGTATGTATAGGTTCCTTATTTTTATAGTCCGAGGTTGGTTTTTTTGCCAGTGTGGCAAATACAGTGACTGGGTGGACCATTGGTCTGATGTTGCATGCCTGTGCTTATGTTCTTGGCAGGATTGTGGCCCATTGTATGTATTACCAGTCAGATGGGTATGTTATAGTAGTCTTGTTACAAGGACACTGAGTCAGGTCTATCATACTCTTTTTCTCCTCAGATAAAGTAGATGGCATGTGAGCAAATATGCAATTGAATTTTTCTCTCCAGTCCTACTGTGATTTAACCTATTTACTTATTAAAAAGATTTATTCATCCTTTATATACATGCCTATATGTTATAGTAAAGAACAAAAATATATTTCCTAAGGACTTGATGAGATCTGATGACAGGAAGTTGATATAAGTGAAATTTGGATCATAAAAGAGGAATAGACTTTATTGTGGGGAGTAACTAAACTATGAAATGACTGATTTATCAACATATTGGATCCTCTCTTCAATAAATTTTAAAATCAAGACTGGACAATTTTTTAAGACATGCAATTCTACTCAACTGGAAGTTAAGTATTTGATGTAGGGTTTTTTAATGCAGACTTCCTTGTGTGACAGCAAAGACATTCTTTGACTTCTTTCAGACCTTTTTTGGCTTTAAAAATCAATGAAACATGTACTAAGAGGTAAAATTAGTTCCAGTTCTCAGGAAGGAAATGGAGGTACAAGAAGATCAAGTGATACATCCAAGTTGGCATTGGGATGGAGACCAGCTTTTCTGACAGTCAACTTAGTGCTTTGATGGCTAGACTAGGTATCCTTTTGTGAAGAGCTTTGTATTTTTATAAGTACCTCTACAATGAAGACTTGACTAAAAAAAATTATACTCAGCTTCTCAGAGAGTGCAAGTGTAACATCGTCAGTGCAGATGCACAGATTTATACCAGCCAAAGAGTCAGTTTACAAAATCTGTCAAAGACAGTGTGGAAGAAAGAAGGCATACTTCTAAATCTTGTAATTGTTTCCTTTGTTAATTTGTAAGAAGGGGATGCACACAAGTTATCTAGCACCAAGCTGAGACAGCATTATCTCAGATTTTGTTAGCTAATCTCTCATCTGTAAAACATGCTTTGTTTGGATCATCTACAGGGTGCATATTTCTGAGTGATTTGTTTTCTTTGGGTAATGGGAATATATTTAAGGAAATTAATTTGCAAACAGCTACAGATGCTGCCAAAAGAATGGATTCTCTCTTTGCACTTGAGTTGTAGCACTGTTGGTATCTGGACTGCTAGCATGCACAGGAGTCTTTGAATTGCTTGCCAGAAATCTTCCTATAATGTTGTCAGCAAATGTATGTGACAACTTTGCAGTCTGGAGAGTAGACAGGAAACTTCTGCTGCCACCTCAAAGCTTAACTACTTTGCATTAGAGGAGGGAGGGAGAAAAATCACACAATAGCATGTTTCTTTTAATGCAACTGCAGACAGTAACATATATGTGACTGCCAGCAATGATTTGTCCCCATCATGCTTTTCCCATTTCATGTCTTTGATGGTTCTGCTGTGGAAATGCACAGTAGACCTGGTTATGACCCAAGTGGTTTTATTTGACAGCATTGTATGCAGTAGGTTTTTGGTTCATTTTTATACTCTAGGCAAACTGGAGACTATGCATCCCTCACAGTCTGGGGCTGAACACAAATAGTTGCCAGATATTTTATTGCCTGAAGGAAGGAGTAAAAAGCCACCTCAGGATCCCAGAGATTCACAAAGCTGTGACTTGTCTACAACAACAAAATACAAATCAGAAGTGAAATGGAAAAGAGGGAAAAGGGACAGTCCATTAAAATTGTAGCAAGTAGGGAAGTAATACAAAGAATCAGGTTAAAAAAATCTCAGAAAAATGAAGGGTCGGATACATTTATTAGCAGAAAATTAACTCTTTAAAATGGCTTCCTGAAGATCCTATGTCTTTTTTTTCAAGCTCTAGCTGTTCTTTTTACTGACCTGTCTTCGGTTGTAATCTTTTTGGACCTATTTATGATAGAGAGGAAGAGACTGGGAAGCAGTATTCCTGATCCAAAATGAACAGCATCAAGGAACTGGCTTCTGTCAGAAGGCTCTTGTTCTTATTTAAGGCTCAGATTTTAATGGATGTAGGACTGAGAAAAGTTTGTTTCGGAGTAAGGGCCTGGCAGCAGACTTGAGGGCAGGATTCTTCTTGCCAAGCTAAGGTGCCTTAAAAAGTGCATCTAGTATAAACCCATTATCCAAGCTCCCTCTGTGGTTGCTTCAGAGAGAAAGGCATCTTGAAAAGGCATTTCTTCCCACCTTAAGATAAATGTTTCGGTTAGCAAGATGACTAATTTCCAGAAAGTGCCTATATCTGTCCTCTGGCAAAAACAGGAAGCCTGACAACTAGTTTAAGCTAAATGTCTAGTTACTAGATGGCTAAGGTTAGGTGAGACGAATCCCTTCGTTAGCCAGAAGCATAGAGCATAACTTGATTTATAGCTCCCTGGATTATTTTTTTTTTATTTTCTGTTGGGTTGACAGTGGCAAAAATGTTCTTAGGAAAGAGTGAAGACTTCTAAAATAGACTTTTTTTGTTCCTGTATTTTTTGTACAAGCGAAAAATAAAGATCTTGGAGTCCTCTTCTCAGCTGGGTCAGATGCTGAGGTGGTGCATGCCATGGAGAAGGCCTGGGTGGTGTTTGTGTTGAGGTTCAGAAGCACCAGGAAGAACTGTCAGGTAAGACAGATTCCACTATGCTAGAGAGTGGAAGCCTGAGGTGAAAAGACCAGCTGGAGATACTATGGGAATCTGAAATAAAACCCATATTAAAACAGATTCCTTAGAGTCCAAAGACAACAAATCCTCTCTACTAGGAACTAACAGAGCTAAGATATAGCCTAAGTCAAATATTTTGGGTTTGTGTATATATATATATACATATATAAACGTGTTTGTTTCTGTAGTTGTCTGAAGGTAAAGAACAAACATTAATCTTAAGAAAAATTATTTTACCAAAAAACATTTTATTCTGTTTGGTTGGATAAAATGACCTTACCATCTAGGCTGGGGTCAATTTTTCAGCTTGTATCAATTAACATACTTCTATGAAAATCATTCTTGTGCCTTTCCCCTTTATTCCTCACAATTCTTTAGTCTCATACCAGTACTGAAAAAAGATAGAACGACATCTCATGTCCTTGAGAGATTTAAGGCCTTACATTCAGCTATATCTAAAGAAAATATATTCCAGGGGACCCAATTACAATATCTTTATCCCTGCAATACAATTAAAGCATGACTCCATTTCTGCAGTGTGGAAGGACCTAAATTCTGCCTTCAACCATGCTAAAGCCTCTTTATTCAAGGTTATAGCATGGTTTAGGAATATGATTGAGGCATTTTACACAGTAGAAAGGATTGTCCTTTAACTATTCAGGTCGTGTTTGAAGCTGCCCACACAACAGTCTATGACCTTCAGGGGAGCACAGTGGTGGAGTAGAGATCCCCTTTGACAAAACTGTTTTGTAATGTCATGGTTAATTGCAAGGGTCACTTCGTTTGCCAATAAACTTGAAGGCCAATGGGCAGCCAGTCATGTTGTATTGTATGTGAGGTGACAATGAGTGTAGCTCCTTGAACTGAGCCTGTTATAAAGGTCTTGTAGTGTAATGTGCGTGAAGAGATTCAGGGACAAGGAAAAAGTTGGTAAATGTGTATCTAATTAACTAGCAGTTAAAACAAGAAAATGTTTGCACAGTCTGAGCCTCTCTACAGAGGAAATGGATGTGGATTAGACCGTCAGGAGAGAACTGAAGTCTTCTATCAAGTAAAAGGCAGACCGTGCAAGTATGTCCATACTAGAGTTTGAGGGCAAAACAAGACAGATTTTGTGATGTTAAAACCATTCATGAAGCTATACAAGTTGTTTGGTTTTTTTTTTAATTGTTCAATAGACTAAAGAATACTTTAAATCATGACAGAAAAGGAAGGAACACTGTTCTGACACTTTCTGAACAGTTTCATATTTTAAAAAGATTTTTCATATCTTCCTTCAGTTCCATTACAAAACTTCCAAGTGTGTTTTAAATGGTAATATACAAGACTGAGAGCAAAGTATGGCCTCAAAATGAAAACTTCCATTTCATCTGCATACTGTTGAGCTCTTCTGTTCACCCAAAAAAGAATTTAAATTGTAACATTCCCAACCACATGCCTAAGCAAATTTTTCAAATTAAAGAAACATTATTTCAACAAACCAAAAATGTATTTACTACAATTATTGCAGTAGCCAGTAGGTACAGCTTTTACTTGAAGCATTCCTAGCATCATGACTAATCTGTCAGATTGCATGTTTAATGCTATGGGAAGTTTCCCAGTTTCTGCTTCTGAAAAAGGTAAGCCCTGCAGAGGTAGAGTTACTTTCCTGTAACACCAGTGTCACAGAAAATCAATTGGTTTATTTGAAACTGTGACCTCTCTAGCTTGGTAGCAGATTTCTTAGGACTTTCCTAGCACAAGCAGCCAAAGATTCAGAGGATTCTCTGGGTCTTTCCACCATGATGCTGGCACATATATTCATGCACATTTGAGCATCATGGGTACACACACAAAAATATAATTTAATTGAACAGAGAAGAAAAGGCTAATGCTCTCAGCCCCTTCCACATGCAACTTACATCCTGCTGCAACTTTATTCTTAAGCAAAGAATAAACAAAACTAAATGTACAATGCTACATCACTAAGATCATCTTAATGATATCTGACAACCTGCCAAAAGGCAAGGAAGAGGGACAGGACAACAGACTGCAAAACTGCACAATAACTAGTGCTGATCTGCCAAAAAATATGTGCAGCCCTTCTGGGAAAAGGTTTGGATTAGCACAAAAGTGATGCTGTTTTGCTTTCCATGAGTTGTCTCCAGAGAGTTGGTGGGATTTGCATGTGACGAGAAATAGCCTCAGATTATCCTGCCAGAGAAGGAAAAAGGGATAGAAGGCTTGGATGAAGTATTGAAAATTAATAAGGCCCCTGCAAAAATTAATCAGTCCTGCCTCTTCATTCTGTCCCCTAACATGAGGAATAAAGCACATTTTACTGAACTGTAGTACTGCAAATAGAGGAAGGCAAACAGAGCTAAATAGTACTTAGCTGCATGTGTCAGTCACCAAATATCATGACCAGGAAAGCTTCTCATATTAAATAATAGGGAAGAGTTTTAGTGGAATAACTTCATGGATTTTACAGTAAATATTTATATTGCCAGTGCAAACAGAATTGTACGAAAGGTAACCCAGAGTGCCAAGCTGAGCAAAGGTCAGGACCACTGAACAAAGAAGCCCTCAGCCTGGTAGGTCTCACCCGTGTGTGTGCAGTCAGTAGCCCCTGGTTATGGTGGTCACACGAGCCCACTGCTCTGCCTTGGTTTTCCACATGCTCTGCACTCACTGCCAGCAGCCAAGAAAACCTGTAAAGCTGCCTTTGTGGTCTCAGAGATCTCTCCTTTCCCCAGCTCCCACCTTCCCATGCTGAAACATGAAGCAGATAAGAGACTTGTATAGTGGCAGAGCTTTCACCCCAACAGATGCGTATACTCCTGCTCCCAAGAAGGAGAACACCAAGCAGGTCACTCACTCCTGTCAGAAGTGAACATGCAACATTTCTAGAAAACATTTTTCCAGTATCACTCTCCCTCAAGAAACGTACAGTGAGTCTCACATGCTAAATGTTAAACTAGATCTTAAAAACAAACAAAAAAAATTCTACAAACCCAAAACCGCAACAGACACAAAAAACCATTAAAGTTATTTATTTCCTCCTTAGGATGAGACAGGAGGAGAGAGAGGGGGAAGGGATTAAGGGTTGGTGTGTTTATTCCCTTTTATTTTTTTTAAGTACTGGGAACAGCAAGGAACGGAGCTATTTACAATCTTAAATAAATGTGCAGCTGTGTATAGTAATAACTGGTAATAGACAAAAGACTATAAAGGGTGATGGGCTGGAGAAGGTGATAGTGCAAGAGAGACTGGAGTATTGTGAATGGAGATGTTTTGGGACTCCTGACAGAAACATTGGAATGAGGAAAAGGAATCATAGTGGAAAGAAGAGAGATGGAAAGTTAATGAGAATTCGGAAAGCAAGGAGGTCATTAAACTTACTCAGGGCAGCAAGAAGTAGAACAGAAAGTGAGAAGAGGAAATGAGAATGAAAAGCTCTCACTGATGCATGGCAGGGAGAGCACGCAAGAAACTGAAAGGATAAAAATGAGGAAAACAAGGGATTACATTTCTGATACAGCTGAATGGCAAATATAAATCATTTTTCTTATGCCTGTGTGTATGTGCGTGCATGTGTTAAGTAAAATAAGGCATTCCTTGTCTTTGAAATATTTCCTTAACGGTCAGAGTTCCACTTTTAGGACTATAGATTGTGATAAGGAAAACTATATGGAATAGACGCTTCATGTCTGACTCCATCCCTTTACCTTTCCCTGCTCTTCAACATCTTTCACTTCTGATGATAGTTTTGGCAGATTTGCATGACTATTTGAGCTTCTGGATTTTCCATGTACGTGCCAGTGAAAACCACTCCACATTATATAGGGATAACTGGCTGATAGCTTCCAGGGCAGGTTTCTTCTCTCTCCATATCCCCAGTATGTAAATTAGACCACTGCTAGATGTCTACAGATGATGTGCAATTGAGGTAGCTTAGTTATGGACAAATAGCTCCTGTTTGGAACTATCACCATCTTTGAGCCCCTTTATAGAAAACAGGGAGTTTGGAGAGAAAAAAATACTATCCAAATTCAGGTCACCTTTCATTTTGGCTCTACCAAGGGAAAAAAAAAAAAAAAAAAAAAAAAAAAAAAAACAGACAAGAAAATTGTACTGACAAAACCAGTGCTGGTTTGCTCAGTCTGTTTATTGGGTTCTGAAAATCAATGAAGCATTCAGAGCTCTCCCATGCACTAGCAGGAGACAAAGTTCACTCACATCAGATTTTTCCCTCCTCTTTCTCCCCTTTGGGCAGCATAATGTAAAAGTCATGTAAATAGAAATAATACTTTTAAAAGCCTTGGAAAATCCCCAGCGATATTTTTGCAAACTTCATATACCTCTAAAATCTTAAAAATTCTTTCTAAGCACTAAACTTCTGAGTGTTACAACCAACTTCCAATAGAAAAGCAACAACTATTACGTCCCAGTAAATGCTGTGACAAAGATTCAGAATCCTCATAGGAAGTCAGTGATATTTTGGTCTATATGATGAACTCTGCTTTTCAGAGTTCAAACGTGAAGTGCATGCTACCATTACATTAGAAATCTAGTTGAGATATCCCTTCTCCAGTAATCTTTGAATCATTAGCAATCTGCTCCACTGTGTGTTCAGACAATATCCCAGCTTGATAACCTGGTTTCCCCTACCTTACTTTAGTCTTATTCTTTTTTCTTTTTTTTTTTTTTTATATATAGCCTTATATATTTATATTTTATATACTTTACTGTGTTTAGAACCTTTGGCTTCATAGTTTATTCATAAGTAGTCACATATTCTTAACAGAAGAAATCTGCACTGGTATGCCAAATGCTTCTTACACAGTCACACTCCAATGCAAATTCTTTTACAGGCATAAAATTATGCTAAAGGAATGTTAGCGCTGCAGAGTCACTCAGAATTGAAAAGGCAACAAAAACTATGTTACCTTCAACTTTATTTAGTCTTGTGAATTAACTGCCATGTGTAGTGATATACTTTCACAACATTATTACCAGGTGGAGTTTCCATAAGACTTCTTTTATGTGTGTGTGTGTACCCTGCAAATGAATTGGAATTCCATAATGGAATTTCCTCTTTTCTCCCAGCATCCTTGCTCATTTGTTGTGGGAAATCAAAGGTATGAGCTGAATGAAATAGGGAGCTAAAGAAATATGAGATAGTTTTGTGATTTTTGTGATTAAGGAAGCTCAAGGGCATTTAGGGATTTTAATGTAGTCCCACTTCTACCCAGGGTCCCAGAATGATATTTGGCAAGTCACCAGAAATATTTGTCTCTCTTGGCATGCTTCTAATTTTTGGGGGATGGTGCTGTTTTAAATTTTGCTCCTGGAATCTTATCAGTAGAAGAGCTGCTATCTGGCTAAGTAGGAGTTAGCCTGCACAATACTGCATGCTTCTTACTTTGATCTCATTGAAACTCATTCTCCCACTTACGAAATACTACTTGTACTCACAGAGCTGTTGAGAATAATTATTTATGAAACACTAAAAAAAAAATATATATATACAGCAAAGCTGACATAAAAAAGGTCTAAAGAATTCATTGTTCAATTAAAATTTGCGTCTCGTTAAGTACAAGTTGCTCATTCATGATTTTCAAAGCAAAAGTGCAGTATCTGCAGAATCAGTGTTCTCTATGAGAAAATATCCATTACTTCAACATTTTCCAATTGTTTCTCAGGGAGAATCTAAAAAATACACCCCTTCAGCTTTAAACTGCATAATGTGGGATGCTGTCTTTAAGGAATTGTAATTTTGGGCTGCATATGGTCCTATGCTAATAAATTAAACAGCTGCCAGGAATGTACCCAGACACTAAAATGCTATTGTCTGTATCATAAAATTGTAAAAATGTTTTTTGGCATAACTTTGGCCTGAGCCAGTTAGCACTTTTCCCGAACAATTGCATGGGCCAGGGACCATCCCTAGCAGGCAGGCAGTGTGTGGCTATCCCGTCTTGAAGGACAAGAGAGTTTAACAGCACGCTTGTATGCCATTCTGTCTGCTGGTCTCAGAAACAGACAGTGTCCTTGCCCCAGTTAGTTTACAGGTATAAAGGCAGACATGAGAACCAGGGTGCCAGGCCAGATTACCTATTCAAAAATGTTCATTTTTCCTTCTACCTAAGCACATTATTGTGTTATGAGATTCAGTGGAACATGGATATATGGACTATACCATGGTAAATATCACTTATTCAAGGGGTGTAGGACTTGAATATGACTCTTATGATATAGCAAATCACTGCAAGCTAGTATGTTTTAATGTACGTAATTTTTTTCTGAGAAGTAAGAGAAAAAGGAGGCAGGACCAACTTCTGTAAACAAGTCCCACTGAAACATTTTGCTTCAAAGACACTGAAATGATTCATGAGCTGAAAATATTTGAAACTTCTGATTTACAAAGAATTATGACATTTAAATATTTAGTTATGATGTAGGATGGAGAATATTTTTGAAATATCAGCATTTCCTCTTTGTTCTTATTCTCCTGTAAGGGCAGATTTTCTGCACATAAGAATGAATGAATCAGGCCCTATCCAGTGTGATCTGGACTCCATAAAGACTTTCCACCTTGCTTTTGTTTCATTTTACAGTTGCAAGGTAAACATTACCCAGAAGAGAATAAGGGATGTGCAGCTACTTCTCTGCACACAACAAAGGGCAGTGATATTCAAGGGCATCGATATGTTCTTCTGCACATAGCCCTTGGATTAGTGTGTGTAAAATAAATTTTACTCGTGGAGGAAAGAGGTTAGGTTCGTAAAATCTAGCATGAGGGTTGCCCGTGAAACCACAGCTGAAACAGGAAGTTTTCTGTGTCATTTCTCTTAAGAGCAGCACAGCAGAGAAGCCTACTCACTAGTGCAAAGTAACGCCCCAGGCTATCAAGGGAAAAGCACAGGCAGTGCCCCTGGCTCCTACACAGAGATGTGGTCATTACTCCCACGAGCTGTGACATCCATACAAGGAATAATCTTTCATCTTCTTTCTTCCCATGAAGTCCAACAGACTTCATCTGATCACAAAGTGGGAGAAAACCACGTGTGCCTCTTAGGAAGGCCTGTTCAACAACTGTAGTCATTTGTTTGGAAATCTTGCCTTATCTTCAACATTTCTGAGTACCTAATTATTCTCACCCCTTGATGAGGGATGAGTCATTCTCATCCTTGCTTTTATCTTCTTTCTTGTGATGTCATGTTCTTCCTTAGTTTGTCCTCCAAGCGGAAACCTTCCCTTGAAGCAACCCTTCAAGTTAACTTCTCTTGTTTGTGTCTACCATAACAGCCATCCTCTTCCTCTCTTTAGTATTTCTCTCAGCATTGCTCCCAGCAGCTGTCCTTTCAAGACTGTCTTCCTTTCATATCTTCACTTTGCCAGAATCTTTTCACAGCTGCCACCCATTCCTCAGGCTCAAAGTCCCCTTCACCCATGCATTGTGCTGGTCCTCTCTGTTGTCATTTCTGGTGGCTATCCTTGGCAGCTGTCCTTCCTGTCTTCCTCAGCACTGACCCCTCAGAGTGCCCATTACACCTGTAGTTCCCCATGGTCCCCTCCTCCATTGTCAAGTTCATATTGCTCAGCAGACCTTTCCCTGCAAATTGATGCAGTTTTGGAACAGGCTTGTGCAAGCTCTCATCAAGTTCACTTGCCCTTTCTGGTATTTGATACCATAATGGCAAGATGATGCTGGGCTGCAGCTGGTACATGTAGCTACTATCAAAGCACTGTGGGGTCATCTGCCATGACAAAATATGTTGCGGGGAAAACTTGTTCCCCTCCAGACAGGCACCAGCAGCCTCTTCCCTGGTTCTGTTTTCTCACCTGGTGCAAGCAACAGATGGGACTTATTGAGTGAGGCAACCATTAGATGCCCTTTTCTGTCCTAATCTTTCAGAAGACATGGACAGAAACAAAAGAGATTATAAGGTATGACTCGGGCTTTGTTTACTCTATGCTGTCCAGCCCAGTCCTAGAAGTTTGCAAGTGCTGCAAAGCATAGTAAACTTTCCTTCTTTCTTTTGCTTTCACTATCCAGCTAAGGGAAAGGCTGTGGGCACTGAGACATTTGCTTGAGGCATTCATGAGTTATTTTTACTCTCAGTTATGTCTTCTATAGGAGATGTACCATGGACATATATAGAAATGACAACCTTCGCCAAAAGAATTTCATTCTTGAGAAAAAGATACATCTTCCCTCCTGTGTGAATAGGCTTATTAATACTTCAGTTGCTGTTTCTAAGTACAAGAAATTTAGAATATTTTTTAAATGCCTGTTATTTGAAATCGGAGTTTATCCTGCTGTTCTGACCAAAAACCCTGTAAATGTCACACACTTTTCTGAAACCTGCACAGCGCTCTGACATCTTATGCTCATTTCTCAGCTTAGGTTGGTACCTTGTGCATTGCAGTGCAGCATCAGAGCCTGCTCCCAGCTGTGCATCCCAGTGCACCCACTGTAATGGACCAGTCCAACTTCATCTGACCCATCATCCAGCTGTGCTTGGCATATGTGGCCACACAGCAGGAGGGAGACCTCAGCTGAGGAGGGGTGCCACTGAGGGAGGCCTTATGCTCAAAGGCTCCCTCACTGAAATCAAAGTCTCTGGCTGAAGTTGGCTGCTGTCCTGCCAGAGAACTGGATTTGCCAGGCACGTCCATGGCACACAATACTGTCTCGCAGGTGGAGTATGAAGAACTTCAGAGCTCTGAAGTTAATCATCTCCAGACTGGAGACTGTAAGGTGCTACTGTCTCAGGCCTGAACTACAAAACAGACTTCTCCATTAGCATCAAAAAAACACTCCGCTCAGCAGTGTCCCACTGTGACCACAGGCCACCAGCAGCCAAGTGGCATGAGCTGAAATCACAGTTGGCAAGTCTCCATTAGTAATTCACCATAAAACATTACTGTTTATTAAAATGATCCCTTTTGTCCCCAGAGAAATAAAAGATACATTCTCCCCTGGAGTTCCTTGGGGGAAATGTATCCCTGTGTTAACTAATGTAAGGGAATTCATGTCTTTGCCAAGGCTAGCCTGAGGTTTTCTCAAGACACTGAGCCACAGTTGAAAATTGCCTGGTCTACATGGTGCAAAGTCCTTGGTTTTGGGACAAAGGACAGTCCTGCACATTAGCAGAAGATCTGATAAGAGTGTCTGGTATTTATTTATGATAAAGAAAAGGAACAGTCTTATGAATGTGTGTAGGATTATAGGTATCAGCAACTTACGTTTGTTTATGAATATTGAAATATTAATAGTTGTGCTGCTTTTTTCTAGTCTATATCCTGGGGTTTTCATGAGTAAGGCTGGGGAAAGGAAAGACACCTTGTGATCCTAACTGGTATGCTTTGACAGGTTCTCAGGTATCAAAGCCTTCTTGTGTTACTCTCTCTTCACCTTCAGGTAACAAAGTACATGAGAAGACAGCTGCTGTGTTAAGCCACCAGCCACCATCAAAACTGAGGTTGCTCGGCCATACACTCAAATGAAGAAGTTTCACAACGAAGTAAAATATGCCTGTGCCCCCTTACTTCAGCTCAGCTGTGAGCAGGGACTTTGAGATGATCTTTCATCACAGGATCATCTGCTGTTCTTACTGCAGAACGCTGCTCATCCAAATCAGACAAGGAAAATCCTCCCCCTGCCCCAGATTCAGCAGCTGGTGATCTTATTTCTGGCATACTAAATCTGTTTTTAGCATTTCACTTTTCCATTTTGCATTATTTAATGTAATGCTCTTGCACGTTAGGAAGATCCCTCACTTCTTACATGGCACCATCACTCCAAGTTTGAGGAACAGCAAGGCCCCCACCCCTGAAAGCTCTTTAAAATGTAACCTTAAGTCTAATGTGCTGTTTCTGTCCAAGATCCTGGAAAACTGCACTTTGGCTGCAGTCACACCTCAGTGGGAATGCCAGTTTCATTCCATTTCAGAGAGGCCTTTGGAAACCTTTCCCCGCCCCAAAACTGCTTCGCCAGCTGTTTCCTCCCTGCTGGAAAGCCAGGACCATCTCTCACTTGTAATTCTCTTGGACTCCTCCGCTGCTCTTGACATGGGGGTTGGGCAACTTTGCTCTGATCATTTGGTGACTAGCAGTTCTGGTGCTGATCTTTGCGTATCTGTTGCTGCTCATGAAGGGGTTTGAATGTCAGCCTTCTCAGTCATGTTTTTGTCTAAGGGTTTGTGCATTTTGGAGCATTGTCGCTGTAGTTATCTAAACTCTTTGGGGTGAGCATCCATTCTTTGGCCCTATGCTGTTTAATAGCTTTAAATATGCTGCTTTGGGGTGGTGTTTTCAATTGCTGCACTTTCTTGTGTCAGTGCTATGTAGCTGCAGCTCAGTTATTCTGCCTCTTACTGACAATGCAACCTCAGTGAGAGACTGGCCTTGGATCTCTCTCAGTGAAGACCTTGCAGAGGTCACACATGAATTACAGCTGAGCATCAACAAAACCCAGGTTGCCATTCTGAGTCCCTGTAAATACTCATTGTGATCATATATTATCACCCACTCTATCCTTTCAAAGGACGTGAATGTATTTTCAAGCATTTATCAATTAAGCTTCAAAATATCTCATTGAGGTACTGAAAATTAGGTGATAAAGGGATCAATTTACCTAACACTGATACGCACCTACTTCAGAAATTAAACAGCACATCACAGCTATTCAACAATGCTCATTTAAATCCCTGAATGATGGACTAGAGCCACAAATGAGGAAATAAACTCCTGCACTGCAGCACTGTCTGGTTCATTTAGCAACAGCTTCAGCGAAGAGTTTTTGTAAGTAAACTCTTGGGGGGAGAAACGGCCCACTGAATACAGGACCCCCCTGTGCAGGTATGTGAAATGGGTGAGAGACAAAGCAGGGATGTGAAATATATGGGAGAAATAGCTTTAGCTCTGCCAGTCTTACCTTTGGTGTATGACTAGACCCCAGATCTACCCATAAAGTTGTTACCTAGTCTCCTTTCTGAAAATTGCCACCTTCTTTCAATATTAAGACTGCAGTGATGGAAAAATTGTGCTACCTTAGATTGATTGCATTGTTCTGTCTTTGATTACTTGCTCTAAATCCAGCAGAAATGTAAATTTTAACTGGAAACTTACAAATAGAAGTATATACAAGATACTGGGAGGTATGTGTATATAGTGTATGGAGATATGCACACATATACGTAATACAAATATAGCCATATATATGTGTAAATATTCATTTTATATATATATATGTATGAATTATTTGGTATTTATTTTACTCCACAAGGGGGGTACATTTGCATACTGTACAAGGGGTGCAGTACTCAAATGTTTGAATCTGTCATTGTTGATCCATTTTCTTGAGGTTGCCAGAAATCAAAGGAAAGTGTGGCAAGGAGGGGGAAATGGTTTTGTTTATGGAGCAAGAAGTAAAACTTTCTGTCTTTAAACTTTAAACTGTCATCAGAAAGGGGAGCAGAAAGTACTCTTCCTTCAGAAAATATCAAAATTTAAGAGTCTGGGAGTCAGAGCTACTAGGATCTTTTCTTTGGCTGCAGTAAACAAGGTATTCTAGGGTTCCAGTTTCCCATTGTTTCAAGAAAAAATGTGTACCAACACACCTACAGAAGCTGTGAGCTTCAAGAGAAGCTAGACATAGACTTATCAGAACTTTCAAGCTCTGTGCAGAAAGAACAACGGCCATACATTTATGATGCTGCACAGAAAGGTCATCCTACATTTGTAAACCCAAGAAACCGAGGCCTCCCAGCAACTGTGTAGATGAACTGGCAAAAAGTCAGGCAAATTTCTGACAGAAATCCTTTTTGTGGCTCATTGGCATCTCATTAAATGGTATTTCTGAGAGATATTTCTGTTTCAAAGAATTGGCAACTTCTGACTCAAGCACATCTCATTGGAAAATTCCCAACTGCTTTCCCATTTTCTTCTTGACAGTTATGATAACGTGACAGTTTCCTTTTTTAGAGCCATGATCATCTTTGCAGCAGGGTAAATCTGAAGTAATATTATTGAAGTAACTAGTTTTACATTGGCAGGAAATTCTTATAGACGGAAGCTGGGGCTCTACTCTCACTTTAGACTCCTGGGTGAATGTCTAGAGGGTATTCTTTCTATCATTTAGAAACATTGGTAAATATGGTCTTTAAAAAAAGGATAATTTAGAGATTAGATTTCATATTCTGTGGACCTTGGAGTCTGATTACAACAATTCTTCCTTGATTCACTGCTAATTGATCAGCAGGTTCTTGTTTATGCACAGTACGACGGCTACCATAGACTTTTGGCTAGCTCTTGGCCAGCATACTGCTTTATAAATGCATCTTGGTGACACTGCTGCTTCAAAAGTCATTTCAATTGCATGTGTTGCTAGCCACCTTCCTAAGCATCTTCGCACTTCACTGCATTTATCCTAATAGCCTGAATACACGGAAAAGAAGTTCTATTATTTCTATTTCTCAGATGGGAGAAGAAAAATATACTCTTTCTTAGGTGATCCATCACTCACTGCTGTTGCTAGCAATCAGGCTATTGGCCTCTGAGCAGTGAAGAGCTCTTGCTTGTCACTGTCAAGGCTCCTTTGTTTTGTTATTACTGAAATGCTCAGTGAAGCAGAGACTCAGCCCAGTGCTTATGCTGCGCACGTGGGGTGTGGAAAGCCAAGGTGTTAGGCTTCTGTGCAGTAGAATGTGGGGTAGCTCTCCCATCAGAAGTTCAGATGCAGGCATCTGGCACAGAGGACCAGAGCATCATAATCCAGTGACTTGGGCGTTCATCTTTGAGGTCAGTGACTTCAGATCACACCTCTGGCCTGAATCAGAAAGAATAATGATTTGTTCTGGCTTATGGGCTGGGTTTTTTGGGGAAAAATAATTAAGTTCTACGTTCAGTCTGGAAAATCAGTCCTCTCAACACTTAAAAAAATCAATAACTTTTTTTATAAGGATTTTAAAAACTATAACATTTAAAAAGAATACATTTGCAGCTTTTTTTCCTTTTAATCAGAAATTTCCCACTGGTTCTGCTGCACTTAAACTACACACATCCAGAAGGAGTAAGGTCTCAACAATCCCCTCCCAAAACCAAAGGTAGAATTGCAGAATCATAGAACTGTTTAGGTTGGGAAAGGACTTTATGATCATCAAGTGCATTTCTCAGGCTTTGTTCTGTTTTCTTCTGGAGTAGAAGTTTTTTAATTTCTTTCAGCTGTGGGTTAATTTTTTTACACCAAACACCAATCTTAAATGTATAGGCCTATAACTTTGTGACCACTGTGCAGAACATCCTGGTGGAAAAACTGATGCAGTAAATCCTCCCAGAGATTTTGAAACAAATTGATTTGAAAGCCCCCTAGTTCTCTTGCAGGGTTTAGGTCCAATATACTGCATTATGGAAGAGCATGGTAAAAGAAATACATTGCTTTGGTCCTGTGTAAAAAGTCTACGCAGAATGGGTATGTGTAATAAGGCTGTTAACAATATCTTCAACATTAGGTTTTTGTGTTCCAACTTCAGATTTCTTATTGACTGATGCCAAATCCTGGAGATAAGATTTCCTCTTTCCTTTCATTTTCACTGTGAATAGCTGATAATCTGGTGCTTTACAGAAACCTCTCTGGGTCCCTAACCTTGGACAGCTTTTGTGCTCCACTGTCAATTCCTCTGAGTGTTATACCTGCTATGCATGAATGCTGTAATTTTACAGCATGACCTGCAGACAGGAACAGAGGCAACTGGAACCTATTAGACCATGAACTTCATTTTCTGAGGACCTGCAGCTCCCATTGAAGTTGTGCGTGTTGGCAATTTCTCAAAATGAGACCCCCTCCCCTACCTTTTTATAAGAAATGTTGACAAAAGCCTCTGGGGCTGAAGTATTGTTGCAGGAAGGCTGATAGTTAATAAACCTTGTCAACCCTGCCTCATTCTTCTAATCAGATCTTACAGTGTGTTTTAGTTTAGTATTTAATCTCATCTGTTCTCTCCTCTTTCACTTTGCCTGTATTTTTAGCTTTATGACTGAAAGCCATTGATGGGAAATGCATACACATGCATCACTTGCAGAAAGGTGAAACGTGCTTCTACCACTATTTCTTTAATTTACAGTATGTACTAATTTCTTTTTTGTTGTTGTTCCTAAAGAAAGCTTTACTGTAAAGTGCTGCCCTGTCTTCACAAGTAGAAACCAAAACTTATTTGTCATAGATACATAAATGCTTCCGCAAGCAGATTGTTTCTTTTGATAAGGAACAGATACACACGGTTTCGCCTGACTGCTGTTCAGGAGGCAGCCAGCACGAGTCCCAACAAGTTGGAGGATCACATTTTGTGGTTTAGAAAGTCCACTAGCAGAAATCAATATAGCTGCAATCAATCCAGCGATGTTAATTATCACTAGATGTAAATCAGAGGTCCATGTTCTCAGTCCCCTTCTTTAAATGCTGGGAAATCTTCCTTATATTAATCAAAGTTAATGAGAAAGTAATCTGTGTCCCTTTATATACACAGTTAGTTGATATAAGTTTCACCTGGGTTTTTTGTGGGTTTTTTTTTAGTAAGTAGCACAAATACAACACTTGCAAATAACAGGGCTGCACTTACAAGCAGCATTGCACATGCTACTGTAATAGATTCTGTAGTTTGAAAATATGATAAAGAAATACCTGTAAACAATTGATTTAACACAAAGTAGTAAGATCTACAAAAGCTTGATGATTTCTTGATTGTGCAATGCATTTATGAGTGCATCACATCACTGTCAGTGCTTGAGCTCCAGGAGAGCTCAGTGGAGTTCTTTGCAATACCTACAAGAAAGATGTATTTCTCTGCCTTCAGATGCAGCAGATTTTGTTTTCCCCTTTGGCCAGCCTGTGGCAAGCCAGCCAAAACAACAGCTACTGCAAATGTCTGCATCATTGACGTTGTCTTTGGACATCTATAATCAAACCCATGACTTTAGACAGCATAGCAAATGAGTTCAGCAGTTTAATATAGATGCTGCAGATCTGTACCCTGCCAGGCTGTTTGGTCCTGCTTGAGTGCCCCGAGTCCAGCGACTGCTCACAGTCACCATGCCATGTGACAAAACAAGCTTTGCTTGCTGCCTTCGTTCAAGAGCCACCATGCAGTTGGAATAAGAAGGTGACACGAAAGTGAAAGGGTCAGGCTAAATGCACGTGTAAATTACCCATTCCCTGAACAACAGGCTCAAGCCAATACAAAGTTTCCCTAGATGTGTGGGGTTTGGTGCCACTCAAAATCAAGCTATTAATCCATCTCTGAAAAAAAACAGCTGTTGATCTTCTACTCAGTTGAACAACTAGTTCATACAGATGTCGGGATGTAAAAGACAAAACTCCAAGCAGCAAAGTCAGCACAACTTGGGTGCAAAATATAGGGACAACCAAAGGCAACTGTGGAAAAGTTGCAGAGCAGTTTTCTAGAGCATAAAGCAAAAAAATGGTTCATCTTTTTGTATTCACTGTTGAACGTACACAGAGACATTAAAAGATCTGATGGCTGCAATCTGCTCTAACCCTTTATCTCTGAGGAGTGATCTAATAACTCACTCTTGGCTGTACCAGTTATGAGTTACCGCTTTGCTCACTTGTGAAGATGAATGTAAACATCTTTACAGCTCTTAGCCATCATGCATTCTATAATTCTGTCTGCGTGTGAATAAATAAGCTATGTTATTAAATTAATAATAAAGTTTGGCTTCACTTAAGTTACAGCAGGGGATATATTTTTCTTTTTCTCTCTTTTTATTAGTAAATGAGAATTTGTAGCTGCATGAGTGTTAATCATGAGCTACTAAGTGCCTACCCACAACCTGTCTGTATGCTGATGCAAATGCGCTGATAGGAAATTATATATTGTAGATTATAACTTTTTTGAGAAAAGTAAAAGCTTATATTTCATACAGGAAAGAAAACTAAATCTTGATTGCTCCTCTGCAGCAAATAGACAGCAGAAGCTTTTTCCTGTAAAAAGTAAAACTATTAAAACATTATATATGGGGTTTAGTATGGTACCAGTGAACTCCACAAAAGTGGTCATTACAGCATTTAATGACTGATTTGGTGTAACCTTAGCACATTAACACACTCAGAGTTTGCTTGGGATCATTAAATAAGTGTGATATTAGCTATTGATAATAACAAGTTTTACATGTGTTATTTGATAACGTATATAGCTTATATATATCTCATATGCAGCTAAGTGTAAAGACAAAACTCGGAAAACAGATCACCTAATTTTATCAATTTTTCACATTTTTTAAATCGAATTTTAACACTGTAGTGATTCTGTTGCATACCATAATTAAGGAAGGCAATCAGTCTTTCTATATTTAAAACTCATCTCTGTTGCTGGAGTTTGAAATGAAATAATATATTCCAAATGTATTACAGGTGAAGAAATAGTCCTTTCCCCCACACTGGCATGCTCTACTGTTGCCTTTGCCCCAAAATGCTTGACTGAAGAAGTAAAAAAGTAACTGTTATGAGTTTTAGCCAGAAAGTCCTCTCAGAGAAAACTCACTTTTCTGCATCAAGCACGTTCTTCTTACAAAGACATTAATTTGTCTCCAAGTCCAGCTCTCAGTCACAGAGGTAATACGAGGTAACACATCGGAGCACCTCTACGCAGTGCCAGATCAGGGAGGGCGAGGGAGGCTGCGGGGAGGGCTGGGGGCAGCCAGAGGCTGGCTGAAGCGCTGGGAAGCTCCCTGAGCCTGCGGGTGGCCTCTGTAGCTGCTCCTCACAGCTGGACTCCAGCCAGCACCTCTGCCCAGCTTCATCCCCCTGCTGCTCATGCTCAGCAGGGGAAAACCCCTCTTGCCATAAGGGAAGGCTCCTCTGTGCTGTCCTGGTGTAATCTCAGCTGGCAAGCAATACACAGCCGCTCACTCGCTTCTTCCCAGCAGGTTGGGGGGAAGAGAACTGGAAGAGTAAAAATAAGAAAATTCATGGGTTGAGATAAGAACAGTTTAATAATTAAAATGCAATAATAGTGATAATAATGTGGTGAAAAGGGAAATAACAAAGAGAGATAAATGAAACCCAAGAAAGACAAATGATGCAAATGAAAACAATTGCTCACCACCAACAGACCGATGCCCAGCCGGTCCCTGAGCAGCGGCCTCCTGGTCAGCCTCCCCCAGTTTGATGGCTGAGCATGACATCATTTGTCATATGACCTTTGGTCAGCTGGGGTCAGCTATCCCAGCTGCATCCCCTCCCAATTTCTTGTGCACCCCCAGCCTACTCACTGATGGGGTGGGATGAGATGCAGAAAAGGCCTTGGCTCCGTGAAAGCACAGCTCAGCAATAGCTAAAACATCCCTGTGTTACCAACACTGTTTCCAGCACAAATCCAAGTCATAGCCCCATACCAGCTACTATGAAGAAAATCAACTCTATCCCAGCCAAAACCAGCACATGTGCACACCTGGGGACGTTATTCCTGCCTTTTTGAGGAAGAGGCTCCTGTTTCGCAAACTGCTTATACTGCATGAAGCCTGGCAGGTTCATCTCTGCAGTTTTTCCCCCAAGGCCACATTTCTGCATAGTTCTCCCTCGAGGTTTACTTGCACAGCCTGTTCCAGTTTCAGAGAGATGACTGATTCTGCTGAAAGTACTGGTGCATAAAATTGGAGTACCAGGAGGACCAGTAACATCTCTAGGATGAGAATGGACTTCTTAAGTGCAATCAGAATCATCCCTTCACTTAACATAGAACTTTCTGCAATACTTCTGCTCACATTTTGCACAGAGATCAGGCCATGAAGCTTGAAACAGTCTAGCAGCAAAGACAAATAATAGTAGTTTCAGCTGCTGAAGCCTTAATATTACAACAGGTATAAGAAATAAACTTAAATATCCACAGAATTTATGTATTTATAGTCTGAAGTTGCAAAGCATAATCTGTCTTAAATGTTTTTAAACTGTCCCTACTCAACGCAGTGGCAAAACATTCTCTGTTGTCAGTGCTATAGGATCAGGTCCCCTGTTTTAATACCACTGCAGCAGCTAACATGACTTTAGCGTTGTTAAAAATGGCATGTAAGGGTTTTAGTGTCAAGAGAAGAGACAGCTCCTGGCGTTCCCAGTGTGCTGTATTCCTCCCATCAAAACTGGGTTGTCTCTGTTGCACTGCATCCCGAGCTGGCTCAAGGTTTTTCAGAGGTGGGGGGAAGATCAGTTTTGCTGCTGAGAGGTGAGGGGGGAGCTGGGGAGGACATTGGGGTTAAGCTGCTGCTTCTGTGAGAAGTGAGGGTGGGGGAACGACAGCACTTTGGGGAGCTGGGTAGGAGTGAGACCTTCTGCTCTCACCATGGACGAGGGGACCACGGGTTTCTGTGAGGAGTTGCCCCATGCCCACCGACACCCTTGACTGTCACAGCAGGACAAGCCTATTTTCCAATGCAGTTATGACTACTCTCACCAAGAGTATTTTACCATTCTGTGCAATTGCCTGCTCACTCCACAATCTGACCCTGTATCATATCTGCATGGTTTCTGCCGACTCTGCCTTCTTTCCTTTGCAGCTGTCTCCCCACAGCCAAATGTATCTAGAGCTCTAGGTATTTGGTTTTCACTTTTCTTCCAAAAGCTCTTTGCTGCACAGCTGTAGTTACACAGCTCCATGTGTCAGATTTCTGAACATGCAGGGAGAGGTTAAACAAAGAGCAATCCCATGAAAGAAATGTGCCCCTTAATAAGAAACTCAGTGAACAAAGTGCTTGCTTTCCTATGGTGTCAGATCCCATGGACAGGTTCCTCAGTGTCTAATAAGGCATGGGTGCCACTTGAAGATGGCTCTTCAATGGAAGGAGCCATTTTTCAATGAAATGTTTCTGCCCTGTTGAATTCCAGTGTTGAATAAAAGGCCAAGTTATCTTGCAACTTTCCCCTCTGTGGGGATGCTGATAGGATCATTCTTCACCCAGTCACCTGGTTTCATGTATCGTGGGAGTTTAATATCTCTGAGAGTAGTTTCAACTTGATTTGACGGACCAGTGGTTTCAGAAAGTACTGGGGAGACAGAAGCAGAGCATACATTTAGGTGAATGCATAACCGCTGCTTCCATGGGGAACCAAGCAAAGCAGCACTCTTAGAATAACAAGACTATTATTTAACAAAACAAAAGTATAAGCTCGTATAAAGCAGAGTGAAACAAAAACACAGAACACCATGCTTTCTCCTCTTCTTACAGAACTGCTCAGGGTTGGCCTAGCACTGCACTTTTGCAAGACGAGGAAAGTTTTAGGGCTTGTGAAATAGTTTCCACCAGTGCCCTTCTGTTGTGTTTCTAACTTGTTTTTTTTTTATGAAATATCTGTTTTCTTCTTTTCTTTTCTTAAGGGAAAAGTGAAGACTGTGTCGACAAGTTAAACGGTTCAAATAGGTTCTGAGACTCCCCAAACACTCAGGGTTTTTTCAGCAGCCAAGAGCTGAAGGGGACAGAAATTTTCAATTTGAAGAATTTTTATAAAAAATATTCTTTTAATTAAAAAGCAGAAGATTTGAGAGAAAATGAGAACATTTTCACAAATATTTAAAATAACCCCTAGTCAATTCTAACTTTAATATTAATTCTAGTGTGAGCAGAGATTTTAAAATGGCCTTACATGCAATTTAGGGTTTTCTAGACAGGCTGTTACCAGCAACGCTGGTATGCAGAGTATAGTGAGATGATGTTCACAGACCAGGCGGTTGGAGGAGTGTAATGGGAGACATCCTGCGTGGGGGGCATGGGGGGCATGGGAGAGCCCAGTGTTGAGGTTTATGGTGCATCTTTCCCATTTGATAACACCAAGCAGCTTTTACACGCCTTGTTGTGGACTCAGTATGGGGTGCACAAGTCTTCATCAAAACATGACTGCAGTTGGTAGTGGGCCATGTTATTGTACTGTTGCTTCAAACATACAAATGACTATTGCCTGTCACACACTGTTCAACCAGACTGGAAGTTGCATAGTTAATGGACTAAATGCTTAGCTGTGCTCTCTTCTTTGACCAGTCACTGTATTTTATCTGTAGTGCACTGTGCTGTGTTAGCACTGCGTTTCTATTAAGTTAATTTGGGTGTGAGTGGTTTTCACTCATACTTGTACAGTCTGGCTAATATGTCCATGAGCTAGTCTTTGATTAATTTTGTCAAATATATCTTACGATCAGTGCATACCAAATTCTCATAAATTACTGACATATATTTGTCAGCAGATTCAAGTATTTTCTGTGCACATAGGCAAAATTTGGATCTCCTTGAGGTCATATTCAAATTTCATAACAGGAATGTAAAAAGAGCCTGTAAAGATGAAAACTGCAATTCCATACCACTTACAAGAAAGAAAAAAAAAAACAACACCTGAAATATATTATAACTTTCAGAATCTACACTGCAGATTAAGTAAATTTCCCAGCATATGAAAGAAATCGTCTCTACTAATAGGCTGGATACACTTCTCCAAAATGTAAACACCACTGCTGGCCTGCCGGGGCAGAGTATAAAACATAGGAGAAAAAGTAATTATGGGAATAGTTACCCTTGTTTATCAAAAATATCATACACTGAACTAGAACACAGTAGAAGCATTTTCTGGATGAGACTCATGCACAGTATCCATACACGTGAGTTCTCCCTCACAGAAAGAGCTGTACTGGCTGTGATGACGCCAGCAGTAGACCAGGTCAGCTGTTGCTTTGTCTAGGTAAGCCTTGCAGACCTCCAGGGGCAGAGATTGAGCAGCCTCTCCTGCTAGCCTGTTCCTCTCCTAGTGAAGGGTTTTTTTCCTTAAATTGTCCCAATCCATCCCACGCCCCCAGCCACTACCTGTGACTGCCACCTCTTGTTAGACCATCTGCTGACAATGAGAGAAGCTTAAGTCAGACATCTTTGTACCTTCCCTTCAGGTACACGTAGGTTCCTACCATATTGTTTCTTACCCTCTTCACCAGACTTTGTACCAGCTTCCTCCACTTCTCCTAGAAGAATACATGCCTGTGTCCCTGCCCATCACGGTAGCTCTCTGCAAGACCTTCTCCAGTTTCTCCACATCCCTTTCAAGTTGGGAAGCCCGGGACTGGACACAGCATGCCAGGGCAACCTCACCAATGCTGAGCAGAGTGGGATGAGAGCTTTCCTCAGCCTGCTGACCATCCTCCTCCTAAAGCAACCCAATGCCTGGTTTGCAGCAACAGTACTTCATTGGCTCATCCTCCACTTGACATCCACTGTAACCCCCAAGTCTTTGTCTTTTTCCCATCTCTCTGCTACTAACTTGTTGCTTGCTCCTTCTCAAGTCATTAATTCTATTTGCATGTGTCCCTCATCCCTGCTGCGTCAGGGTCTCTGTCAACTTGAAGTGAGAGCTCTGCGTAATCTCCAGGAGACTGTCTCGCACTATGTTTGCACAGCACTCAGTACAGTGGGGTCTCATAAGCTTGTTTATATTTATACTTACTTATAAAATGGAAAGGATTAACTTTCTATTGCTATATAATATACACATTAAATAATCTATAAGTCATCTCCTTATTTTTAGGACACCAACAGTAAGAACCATACTGTGAAGGATGAGCATGATAAGAGTGTGAGGAATATAACCGATTGTTGTCCTGTTTTGAATACACTTAAATCTGTGCAAATGTCCGAAGATTCAGTAATGGTGGAGTCTGCTTCATTGACCTGGAAGACAACTAATCACAATCTAAGTTTACATTAGTAAATATTGCCAAGGGATGTTTCTGAGCACTGGAAAGCAATTATCTGTACTCTTCAACTGTTAAGACATCACCTTATATGTTTTTGCCCCATATCCAGCCCTCCCAAACAATTCTCAGGAAGTTTTGGGTGTTGGAATTTACCAGAAGCTATTCATACCAAATAATTTGTGGTCACTACATCTTAAAGGCTAAGAGAATTTAGTAGCATAAATCTGTGACATGTCATATATAGCCTGGGCACATTCAGTGCCTAGGCAAAATCTTGGGCATGTTTAATTTACTAGTAGACACAGCCATACGTGCCTGCCCTGTGCAATTATGTGGAACCCAAGTTCTGTATTCATACAATAGCAGTATTTGAGAAATAAATAACTTTTCTTCCATGAGTGAAAAAGTTGAGTAAGGCCCATGTTACTTGGAATGAAGCACAAATCAAAAAAGTTATGCCAAACAAAATAAAACCCTGTTAAGATGTAGCAGAAATCATACCACTTGCCATAATGGGCTTTATTCCTATCTCTGTAATAGTAAAAAAGGACTCCTGTGATTTAGAAATAAGGGAAATGTGCTGCTCTTTGCAAAATGTATTTTTATGTCAGCTCATCTGTTTCATCAGCCTTCCTCTTAAAAAAAAAAAAAAAATAAGAAAAAGGACTTGTCTGGAAAGTTTCGAGCTATTTATGGCCTTTGAGCTCTGGGCAGCTCTCCATCTCACTCACTCCCTGACTCCCTTCGTCCTGCTTCCCCTGTCACCATACCTTGCCCATACCTCTGCTGTCCAGGGCAGACAGCCTCCAAGCTCTCCCTTCTCTTTCCTTCTCTGCACTGACTGTGACTCCCTCACTGCTCCCATAATGGCACATTTTGAGTGGCTGTGAAGGCAATTGCTCCATCCTCTCTGAAGTCTGATCATTTGAATTAGGAAGGGACCAACTGTGCATCAAGTGCCACTGCAGCAGTGCTGGAGTTGCACAGCTCAGCCTCCTGCTGCTGCAGTGACAACAATGAGCCTTTTAGGCTCCATTATAATTTACTGTGAGCATACAGACCCAGGTCCCAAACCACTTCACCTCACTGTATTTTCACCTTTCATTTCTTCTTCTGCTTTTTTTCTCCCTTTCTTTCTTTCAAAACATTCTCACAAAAATACATAATCACGTGGATGACATGTTGACATTTTTCAAGGGTTTATGACTCTGATAAAATATCCCCAGTCAATGTGTCTTCTCTTAAAAAAGCTATAAGCAATAGCTCGAATCCTGAGAGGTGTAGAAGCACCGTGTTAACATCCAAGAAGGAACCACATGTACATGGAAGGATGCGTGCTAGTGGGCAGAGGGGAATTGAATACGGAAAGCAGGAGAAAGGAAGCGGAAGAGCAGCAGTAAGACACCATCACAGAGGCAGGGTGCACAAAGAGAGGAAAACACCACCCTGAACGCAGTTTAGTGACAGAAATCCAAGAAAAAAAAAATACAGAATTTATTTTAGCTGTAGTGTGACCTGAGAGCAGCTCAGAAGCATGAACTGTCTCTCACAGGGTGATTTGTGTGATTTGTCCCATCACACTAGTAGTGAACAGGGCTCTGAACAGTTTTTGTGAATCAGAGATTGAATAACAGGTACACGATTCTACCATACGCTTAAGCCAAATTAATACATTCAGTGGAAACTCGGTTAATCTCTGCACTGAATAGCTACAGTTCCCTCTGCTCTGTTCCATTTCCCCACTATAATGAGTCAGTGTAACCCCTGACTAAAATGTAGCACAGGAGATGTAGTTAAGCCAGAGAGACCAACACATCCAAGTGAATAGGACCGCATGATTTAGAATTTCAATTTGCACAAACCTGTGCGACAACTCAGAGGAGCAGAGTTAAGTTATCACTTCATGCAAAAGCTGAGTTCCTTGACATATTTAAATGAAAGAAAACTTGCCGAGTTCCTTGCTTCCACTTTTAGTCCCTATTTTGACTTTTCATTGTAATTCAGGATGGGAATGGTACCCAAGCATGGGAACAGCCTGCAGGAAGGGCTCATATTCCAGCCTCCCTACTGCCTGGTGTTACCCTACATGGTGCTAGAGCAGCTACCGCTTGAGCAATGGGTAGTCCAGTGCTAATAACTAAGTCCTTTCCCACTTAAGCAAATGTCTAAACATGGTAATTTGGTTAAATCCTTAATGTTACTTTATATTTGCTCTCAAAAAGACTTTAAAAGAAGATTAATGATGAATTCTGCATATGCGTTATCTTTAGTAAAGACATGTGGCATGTGTTAGTAGTACCACTGAGGACTGTTGTCACGTTCCAGCCTGCCTCAGCAGGTGTTGTCAGAGCTGTGTGAATGTTAGCAGACAAGTTGTTGAGCCAAGAATTTACTTCTAGACCTTATTATTTTTCTTCTCATTTGTGGCTTATCATTTTTGAAAGAGCAGTATTTGCTTATTCCATCAAAGTTCTCTTTTTTTTTTTCTTTTTTTCTTTTTTTACTTTTTTCTTTTTGTTTTGGGAAGCTTTATTGGATTTTGATGAGATCAAACTTTCTTCAGAGCCCTTAAATTGGTTGTCAAGGTAGTGTCTTATTCAGTAATATGCAAATGCAGAAATTCAGTCTTGCTTTCACTGTGCATGTGTATAGTATCCTTTTTTTCAAGTACCTCTCTAATAATATAGAAAAAACGGCCAGCATAGTTTATCAGAAAAACTGATTAACCTATCTAGTACACTTCAAGTAGTATAAGCTAAGTCACACTCAATGAGAGACTCTTAAAGGAAGTTACTTAACCCATTTTAGAGCAAACAAAACTGATCCCATCTATGTCAAGGAATAAAATGTTTACTATTGTGTTTCAAAATAAAAATTAAAGGCTTTTTTTTGTGGTATGGTTTTTTTTCCCCAATAGAGCCATATAAATAGTGTTGTAGCTCACCAGCTCACAGTACAGGACCCAGAATAGTACTGATGAAGTTACTGGGTTTCCAAGAGACCCTCAGAGACTACCCTCCAGAGTTCACTAGGTGAATTACTAAAACCGTATGACTGCTGGCACTTTTGAGCTGAAAATGCAGTGTATTTAGATGCAGTGCAATAGTTTTAAATAGTACATTATCTATCAATACTGTACCAAAATGGAAACAGAAGAAAAAAACACACTAGTGATAATACCCCATAGGATACACTTACGTTTTGATCTGAGAGGCAAGTCTGGCTTTTTGAAAATGCTATAATGCCTTTATTTATGAAGGTTCTCTCCATTGGTAGTGGCTAATCTGCATCTGGGCATAGATGTGGCTGATAGTTCATAGTTTTAATGAAGTCATGGTGATGATTAGTCAACAAAGTTTGGCAGTGTTTTGTCCTCTGGGAACTATCGCTGGAAGTTGATGAGAAAAGGAAAGCCTTAAGTATAAAAAGGAAATATCAAAAAGATGGTGCAAGTGGTGTGATGCAGGAGACCAGAGACACAGAAAAAAAAGCACAGTAACAAATGCTGGCAAAGTTGCATCCAGTATTGTTAGCAGTTACAGGAACTGAAAGGCACAAATTAATTAGGTATTGAGTTCTTCCAATTTCCATTAAGAAAAAACATTGATTTTTTGCTCTGTTCCTTACTGACAGTAACTCTGTAAAGAAGATAATAAAGGGCTACCACATTTGCCTTCTTTCTGCTCCAGCTCTCACGAGCAGGTTTAGCCAAATAAATCTGGGATACATTTGGCTATCATCATAGCCAAGGCTGTGCTGCTTGAACACCTGGGGGTGAGGTGGGGTGGGAGCCTCATGCCCGGAGTCTGGGCCAGTAGAGAATGGAAGAGGTAGGTGGTGTAGCACAGCTGAGCATCAGTGACAGAGGTTGCTGGAAGGGAAAATTAAGCACTGGCGTGGGAGCAAGCTATAATTTTAATAGGCTGTTCTACCTAGTTTAACTCACTACCTTTAACACAGATCTGCACAGAGCTCGTTCTGCACTTTCTTTAGGATAGATGTGCAGTTTTGAATATTAAATATTAAAATCTTGCATTGCATCTTCAGTGAATAGGGGAAGCATGCTTTTACACTGAACTAGATTTCCCACATAAAATCCTACAAAGGACATTGCAAAAGAGTGGAGATATAAGTTCATATTTTATCACTGCTGTCTACATGGTATAAGGTTGAACCTATTTAGTGTTGGATTACTGCTTTGAGAATGGTGGGGGGATATCTTAACATTATAACCCTGGTAAAAGCTGGGGAAAATTACACAAAAAACAGGTGAAAAAATGTAGAAGAATTTATATAGTAGGTGTTGTTCTTGAGATTAAATTAGAACTGAACTTTCTGATATTTTCAAAAGCAAAGCTGACTCTAACTTTCTAAAAACATACACGTATGAAGTTGAAGCTAGATCTGTTGTAAAGATTTTATTTTCATCCCTCAAAATCTTCCATTCCACTCTTATACAGCATATTGAGTGACATCATTTTTTGTTTATTTTCGTTGAGATCTAAATTCTCCTACAGAAACTATCTTAACATCATATAGCATACATATCTCGTGCTGGGCTAGATTCTGATGCTTTGCTTCATGCCAGTAAGAGTTCATATGTACTTGGTTCACTGAGAAACAGAACAACACTCCTAACGTAAGAGATTAGAATCCAGCTCAAGGTGAGCCCCTCATCCCTCCTTGCATAAAAGCCACCAAGACTCGCAGCAAAACTCATATGAAACATTATTCTCAAGTCCAGTTTGTTAGCTAGATAATTAAGAGACTGAAAACATGGTTTCTATAGATCTGAGGACACTAGGGACAGCTCGGTTCCCAAGATTTTTCTCAACTGATTTCAATATGTGGGCTTTAATGACTGAATCAATGTGTTGCAGGAAGGACATCAATATTTTAAAATATTGCTGTATCATACTTAATTTGCAATGCTTTTCCTTTTCTGTCAGCACAGTTAAGATGACATCGCGCAGTGGTTTAGTCAAGAGCAAAATGTTTTCAGGCCTTTCTCCACAATCATTTTTTTTTTAATGTAAGGAATAATAAAAGTTTGGTCATAATTTTTTATATATAAATATAGCTACTTAATATTGCGTAGAAAAATCTGTAAAGGGCTCTGGTACTTGGACTTCTATTTTTACAAAAGAAAACATATCTATAATTAAGCTTACGCCACAAAGGATTTTGTTATTGAATTTTCCTTTTGACATGATCGATTTCTGTATTGACCCTAGGAAATGGAAACCAGTAAGTAGAATCTGACATAAAAGAAATATTTGGGCTCTACAGTAATGTCATTTACTACATTAAGAGCTAAACTAGAATACAAATTGCCACCAGCTTCTGCATATGCAAATGCACCTTTTTTCCTCAGGGTCACAGCTGTATCCTGTGTGAGGAGGGCAAATAAACACAACCAGTGAATCACCTGTCATTGCAATGGGACGGATGGGAGGGAATTTGTATATAATCAGGATACCTGGTGCAGAATTCTGGCCTGGAAAACATTAGCGTATAATGTGTCAGAAAAGCTAAAGCCTCCCTCTGCTCTTTCACATGGAATAAACATGAGAATAACCTGCAGGTGAGTGGATTTCTGTGCCAGCCTGAAATAAGCGTTGGCTCTGCTCCTGTCACAGTTATTCACTGCTCCAGATGACCAGTGATACTGATGTTGTTGTTCATCTGTGTTGAGCAGCAGTACTACCGTGTCAGATGCGCTATAGGTCATAAAATTGCAAAGCGATGGTGGTGATGTTCCAAGTGAATTTTTACCTACTGTATAATTTCATAAAACAATAAACACAAATCTCCTGCATTCATCCTGTAGCATAGTTAATTTGCAGAGCATCAGGTGAAAAATCACTGCAAGTTGCTCACCTAATAATAATAACGGTCAGCCAGAATTGCTAATAAATCAGACTTAGACACTCTAAGACATTCTATCTAGATTATTTATTTTTTCATTACAGGGCTTGATTTTGCAATTTATTATACCTTCTATTATTTACATTCTACTGATACCCATGTTTTGCTCTGTTCAGCCCAAACTCAGCAGAAGAGGCACATCCCTGCTCTAGGGATCCCACACCAGCTGTCACGACCCAGTCCATGCTTTGTTCAGTGGCAAATCCTACGTAGGAATGGCAGCTCAAGGCATCTTTCCCCAGCCTGTTCCCACAAGCGCCTGGCATGGGCACCACACACAGGTGCAGAGCTCTGGAGGAGCGGGTCCAAACACTGTGCTGCATTTGGGGGCAGCAAGGCTGCCACTGGTGGGGCAGGAGTTTGATTCCAGAGGATGCTTCTCCAGTAGATGTCTCCTGGCAGAGTGGCAGTGGCTGGGTTCAAATAAGCATTTTTCAGCTGAGAAAATCACAGCAAGATGTGGAGCAAAATGCCAGTCATTTCTGTATCTCTGAATTCATAATGTGCAGAATAAAACGTTAACATGTAACATTTGACTGTTGGAAAAGATGAAAAGAGGCTATTTTCAAATTCCCCAAATGACATGAGTTCTGCAATTAGAAGTAAAGGAACTTCAAAGTCTCCCAAAAATGCTACAATAAGTGTCGTAATGCCTCTGGGGGAGAAAAGCAATAAAGCTGTCATGAGACACGAATCTTGCTTTGCCTTCCATTTTGTTTCTGGACTGAGCAGTCGTTCTTACAGCAAATAAGTGCATCCACAGTTATGGCTTGCCTCAGTCTTGGATATTGCAGAGACCTTCCCTCCCTCTCCCACTGCCTACCGCTATTGGAAATAAAATCGGCAGAGCTGCTTTAACTAACAGCCCGAGATTTAGAGAGAAAGCTGGGACAGACTGTGGAGGGCATAATCTACAAAACGTCTTTAGAGATTCGCTCCCCCAACCCTGATCTGACAGTACTCAAAATCGCTGATTTTCCAAATGTGCTTAAGCTCATATATTTTTCTGGGCTTTCTGTGCAGATGGAGTGAATGGAAATAATTGAGTTGTGAGGAAAGCCTTTCGTCTTGGTGCACCAAGAGGCTTGTAATAAGAACATTAGCACACTTATTAAAATGTCTTGTTTGTTCATGCCCCGAGTTTTAGACAAGGGTATTGCATTTTCATTTTTTTAAAAAGAAATCTAAATAAAAAGCTAATAGCCAATTTCTGAGCATGGCTGACTAAATGGGAATTTGCTAACATTAATATATTCTCATTAGAGAAATTTTATCGTGCTCCGGTCAACAGAGAAGACATTTGGCCACCGATAACAGTCAGTTTAAAAGCAGGATCAGCTCCAGCGGCCAAGGTTGCCATTTCCCACTACACTGCCAGCCGTTTCTGCTGAGAAACCTGCCTTTGCCAATCCTGGGCAAATCACTGGAGCCAAGAGGCGGCATATGAGCCACCGTGTCATACCCACTTTCCTGCCGGTGTTGGGGATGTGACCAGCAGTCCCCCAGCCCTGCTGGCTGGTGGCTGTCATTTAGGTACAGCGAGGTTGTTGTGGCCTTCACCAAACCCATCTGGAGCCTGCCCCGGTCTTGTTCCCAGGGAAAGGGAAGACTGAAGGACCCTTTATCATGGTTTTCTTCTCATTCTCGTTTCACACCACTGTGCGCAGTGGGGTCCTGCCTTAAGATGCCACACATGTGCAGACCTACCAGTGAACAACAGATTGCAGTGTTCTTATTTGGAGCTTGCAGCCCAACTGCTTTCTACAGCCTTTCTCTATGTAGATTAATTGTGTGACTGGAATGTCTCCACAGCCACTGCATGAGAAAAACCGAGTTAAAACTCAGCGCCAGCCTGGCTCGTAGCTAAGCAGAGGGCCCTACTGCTTATTAATGGGTTTCCACAAGGACTCGACAGGTAATGCTGAGCTCCAAAGGACCATGGCACTGTGACCCAGATGATACATTGCAGCCTTGCAACAAGCGAGAACTAATAATTGGGTACAACCCTCCCCGTGAGGGAGACAGCTGCAAAGATCCAAACCTTGAAGTCATAGCAGCTTTTCCACGGTTAGCAGAGATTATGTAAACCCTGAGCCAAATCCCCCAACATCTATTTTATTTTGAACAGAAGGCTGTTCAAATCCGAATGGTGAAACATTCCAGAGTCAGCAACCATAAATACAGGGATGACATGAACAGTAAAATTAACAGCAGGACCTCATACGAGCGCTGCTATCTTGTAAAATAACAACAACCGAAAAAAACTCCTCCATAATTAAAACTCCTCCTCTAATTAAACCACGTAGGAAAGAAAGAAGAAATGCAGCCAGGGTTGCCTGAGCCATAGAAAGACATTTTCACGCTTGAACTTCCTCCTTCTAGCTGGGCTGCTGCCAGGGGCTTGGAGATGCTCTCCTTGGTGGGAGGAAGAGGGCAGCCGCCCTCTATGCTGGGGGCACGTGTGCCCCCTTTGGGGTCCCCCTTCCCTAACGCTCCTGCGGAGCGGTCCATGCAGTGATCTCTCTACCCACCTCCGTGGTGACCTGGCTTAAGGGGAAGGGCCCCGCCACCTTCTTAGCACATTAGTTAAGTATCTGTTCAAAGTTAAGTTTGCAAGTAATTTCTACAGGGACTGGAAACTGACCATTTTGCATACAAGTAATTACAAGAATACAAGAATAGCTTTATGCTTTTCATGGCCTCTAAGCACTTCCATAACTAAAATAAATACAAAGCTATTTTTACTGTAAATGTTGAAAATCTGCAAAGTAAAAATGTAGTAACAGCAAACCTGCTCCACTACATAAATTTCAAAATATAACCCTTCATGTCAAAGTACAAAAAAAAGCATCTATGCAAAGTGCAAAAAGTATTGAAAATTCTGAGCAATGATGTTCAGATATAAGGGAAAGCAGTTTAAATTATATTATTTACAGGAGGGTTTTGCCCTAGCATCAAGAAAAGAAATGTAAACCCATCAAGGAAACCATAAATATTTTGGGTTTGCATCTAGTAAATCATGACAGAACTGAATCATTATAACAGTTTCTCATGTCAGATGATTTACTTTGTTGGGGACAAAATAATATTTCTGGAGTTGTTTATGTTAGGCAGCTGTTTTGGAAAGTCATAGAGAGAGCAAAGGTTATGTTACTTTTCACTTGCTTTACAGTTTGATGAGGAATTTGTTGAAAATGGCCCTCCTTCTGTCTAGTGGCTACATTCAGTATTGGAGTATAAAACCAAAAAAGAAACAGGGAAAACTTAGAGAAGTTCTGCAAAGTGTAGGGTGAAGAATTTCCCCAAGATAATCACAGGTATCTGCAGAAAACCCTTTCAGATGTTTATTACCCTTTTGTACAGGGACTGCAATGCTTGTGTGCACTGTGCATTTCTGTGTAACATTTCATTTGATATGTCTTAAGTGCCTCAGCTGCCATTATTCACCAGGCTTCATTTACCTCAGCAGACCTAAGCCAGTTTACATCAAACAAGGATCTGGCACACAATTCTCAGAGATGTTTAAGAAATGCATAGCCCTTTTCTGTGGGGTTAGCAGAAGCAGAAAACTTCCCTAAGGATGTAACATTATGTACTTCTGTTGGCAAACCACCATATGAGTATTTAAGTAACTGTTGGCACAAAACACTAATTAAACAAAAACAAAAGAAAAAAAATAAACAAAACAAAAACCCAAACAGATATACAGGCACAGACATACACACAGATATAAAAACCAGAAATCTAACATATATAAAACCTGGGCATACAGAAACGTGGGTGAAACACCGCACCTCCAAACTGACAGGTAAGAGTGACTTTATCCTATGATACTAGGAGTATGATGAACATTGGGCTGTAAACAGAAAATGTTCCTGGTGTAGGGAATCTGTGCTCTTCCCTCTCCCAGCTTTTGCTAACAGGTAACTAGCCTCTGTGGTATGATACATGAAGTTTTATAGCAGCTCTGGTTTTTTCTTTCTATTGCTAGGTTGTGAAAGATAGCAAGTAAAAAAAAAAAAAAAAAAAGTGCTGATGTTAGTAATAATAACTTATTAAAAAAAAAAAAAGCAGCAGCATATTAACATTTCAAACACATTAAACGAAGGGAAAACAAAGCCACAAAGATCTCTGGGTAAATCTGCAGCTGGTGTTAAGCAGCGGTGTCACTGAGATGCATGACATCTTCTTCCAGTTCAAAGAGAAATTAATTCAGTGAGGCTCTGTAGTTTTATGTCGTGTAGGTCAGACTGGATGAGCACTGTGATACCCTGTGGTTTTATATATAGACTGTAGAGGATGGCCAAGCTTATGTCCTTTCTTTAAGCAGCATCGTGTATCCCTGCTGCTGAAACAGAATCCTGGGCTAAATGGACCATTGATCTGACCCAGTAAGATATTCCTTATGTTTTTATAATCTCATCTATAAACCTCCACCAGCTGATAGCAGAAGTTCCAGCCTATGCTTACATTATGAAATATTTATCAGTCTGTCTACCTATACTGTATCTTTCCTCTTGTATTCCTCTTCTTCCTTTGCCTATATTTATTTGTTCTGTTCTTCAGTTATAAGTTCCCCAAGGAAGGGCATATCTTCTACGTGCTTCTTGCAGTATATCTAATATACTGTTAAGCAATACAAAAAAGAGAGTAATAAAGATTCTCCAGGGCCACCTATTTTACTTCCTATATTGCAGAATTCCTTAATTCCGAGTCAAGAAAAGCACTGGTAAAATATACATGTCAGAAGTAACCACAGACTGCATGACCATCATGGTTGCGCTAGGAGATGGTTTGGCAGATTGATGCCCATAGCTCCAACAGGTTGGAGCCTCAAAATTTGCTTTCCTCTCTAGGAGGCAAATTCAGAAGGTGCCTGCCTCTGGTTGATGGAAAACATAATAATCAACAGGTTTTGTCTGTATTAGTCACTATAGCTTTCAAGTGATCCAAGCCTACTTGGCAGACAGTTTATATGCGGTAGCCAGCTGGGGAAAACTCCAGCCTAGACCACTGACAGAAAACACCCAAAACACTGCAAGAGGTTCTCTATCAATGGCATTACCAGTACTCATATGCCATGAACAGAGGCTAAAAATGTGTAAAATAGAGAAGGAATGGAGCAGTTAATTGACAAGACGGAAGTTATATTTAGTGACCTGTATAAGCCCTAGATTTCCTGAATTAAAAAAAAAAAAAAAAAAAATTATTAAAAAACTGGAACACTCTTAAAGCTTTTCCTGCAAATACCTAAAAACCTGTCTTGCTTATGTAGGCAGTGCTCTGCCAGCAGCGCATTGCTGTTGTGTCTTGCAGTGCAGGAGCACCGCTGAGCTGGTGCTGCCTCTGAGAACCAGCCCAGCAGGGCACTGGGCAGTCACAGAGCAGCATGGAGCAGGCACCCACATGTGCAGGACACACAAGTGTGCCAGGCAATGCTGGGCCCAAGAGCTGCTCTTTAAAAACCCAGCTGGTAGAGAGAGCACTGGCTTTTGGGTTAGCAGGAGATGACATTTCACTGCTGTTCTTATTCAGCCTTGCTATACCTGGGGCATATCACATGCATAAGCACAGTCATTCCCTGTACGTTTGTGTCATCCAAGCAATCCAATAGCCAGTTTGCCAGTCTTTTTCTTAGACATGACTTGCAAGCGCTAATGATTATCTCTAATTATGGGGTTTGTGTTGGGATCTTGCCTGTTAAGCATGTTGAGTTATGGAAGCTGGAGAGTTCCTAGAGGCAAGCTCCAGGTGGGTAGTGTGAGATGTTCCCCTCCCATTTCCCACCCTCCTCCCACAACGCATTACAAGCCCAGTAGAGGAAATGAGCAGAAGGTTTCACATCACAGTCTAGCATAACAGCCCAGAAGACCAAGGCTTTGTTCATGAGATTTGTCTGAGAAAGCAGTTAGTGAAGAGGTGCATCTGGCACGCTGGTACGCATCTGATGCAGCAGGAGAGCAGCAGACTCTAGCAGAGAGAGTCTGGGTAATAACCCTGCAAACCACTCCAGCTCAGTTTGCCAGAGTTCACCTGTCAGAATCCCAAACACATTTGCTTTCTGCCGTGCCTAATATTTGCTGAACCAAATCAGCTATTTGCCGTAGAGTTCTGTGAGCCAGAATTTCCCCTGAGGTTTTAAAAACTGATAATCCAATATTAGATAGGATAACATTAAATTAGGGAAATACAATCTCATGCTTCGGGGCATTGTGCCAACTTAAAGCCAAAAGGTAGGAAGCAAGTTGAGCTGTGAGCATGTTAAGCCATAAATATCACATATTTTCCCCTGAAACACCTAGTACTGTGTATGGTCTGGCACAGGAGGCTGGACAAGAGAGATTGTCTGGTCTGATAGCTATTTTTCTCATTGTTCTTAGACTAGTCTTATGAAATTAGACTAGATCTCTTTGCTGTTTCTTGGCTTTTTATTGGTTATGCAGAATCATGTAAACAATTGCACTATATGCCGATAAAAATGCAAGATAAGAAATAATCATGTAAGCAGTTCCAACAAAGAGCCATGTAGCCATGTGCTGACAAACTACTGAGCATTTGAGTGCTCCCACAGTAAATATAATATTTGGCACTTACAGCTATTGCAATGTTAATTCATGTTTCTAGGTAATTAGAATATGCCCAAAAAGGTGCTGTACAAAATAATTTTGATCTTCATTCACCATGACTGCCCAGATAGATTTGTGCATGAAAAGACCTTGAAGAAAGATGAACAAGGGACTTCTAAAAAGGTACAATGAGGATCTTTTCATGTCCAGTTCCCTAGTCATTTGGAAGGGCCTTACCATACAATACAGCACTGGATTTCTCCTGCAGCTTCTGCTGTAATAATACATATGAGCTGTGTACATCTACATATGTATATCATTCAGACAATATTCCTTGAATATAATGTGGGTTTTGCCCCTTGTTGATACAACACACAAGAAAGAGCTCCACAATTCAAAAACAGCTAAAAGGCTATTTAGCACAAATTATCTGTCTTGATTTCCACGGAACACTCATTTCAGACAAAATCAGGGGAATCAATTTCTTTTTCCCTGGAGTAGCTTCTAAAATTACAGGATCTTTTCACAATCTGTACTTTCTTTCTGCACCTCTATTTCTGTTCACCTGTTGAGGTGAACTGATAAGTAAAAATTAAAACAGATCTGGGATATACTGGTTTTCTACAAACATGACATAAAGTAACTAGTCACCTGAACAAGTGTCCAAAACCTGTGACATTATCCATGTACTGCAGAAACAGATGTCTTCAAAAGCATAAAAGGACCTACATCATATTTTCACAGAAACCTCAGAGCTGGAAGAAATACCCAGCTCTACTCCAAGCCAGTTCAGGACTAATATAACTATGTTAAGAAGACACTGGACCTAAATTTGGTCACTAGGGTTGCACTCAACACCATGCTTAGATAGATATGTGACTTCCAGATGGAAATTGTTCACTTCTGCTGTGCCTACAGCAAAGACACAGTTAGTGTGCACCTGTGTAAATTTACCCTCTGTCTGAACATTGGTGAAATTAATGCTCTAATATTACTTGTGATGATAGGAGTACAGATGTTAATTTTACCTTGCAAGTTCTACTAGTCACTGATTTGGAAAGAAAGAAGAAGAAAAAAAGTAATAACATCATAATTCCCAACCATCCCCTGCAGGAAATTGTTGCCCACTTGGAGCATCTCCATGCACCAACAGCTGATCTGACATTTGCCACATAAGGAGGTGGAGATCTCCTCTGGTAGAAACTGCAGTGGGTGCAAAAGGGCAGCTGGAAGTGTCACCAGTGGAGGGAGGGATGGAAGGAACTGCCGATAGTCAAGCTGTAACAAAGAACTGTGTGCTTTAGGAAGGTCCCGCCACCTCCCTTCTTCTTACCTCTTTCATCTCACTTCTTCTGTTGTGCTAAACATCTAATTGTTTATGCAGTCACTCTGAAGGACAGAGTAAGATGCACAGGGACTCAGAAAGAACACCAAGGCTTTAATAAAAAGCTGTGATAAACCAGTTACCAAGTCTTAAATTCAAGTTAATTTTGTACTGAGTACAATTATTGTACTGAGAATAATGTACTGAGAATTAAAAAAGTCAAGTGCTTTTTTTCCAAAGTGTTACCCAACTAAGGGAAAAAGAAAAAAAGACAAAAGAGGAAAAAAAAAAAAAAAAAGAGAAAAAAAGGCAGGTCCAAAATAAGTTCTCCAGACTCCGTTTTTCCCATATAAGAGGAATATAAGCCTATCCAAGTCAACCCAATTTCTGCTGAATTTCATAACTAAAATAAGCAATCTTCTTTTAAAATCAATACAGAACCAATGTAGCAATATCAGAGGTTTAGTATTACAATATAATACAATAGCTGAAATACTACCATCTGCCATCTTCCTTGACATCAAAGATCATATTTATGAAAGATTTTACTCCTACTATTCTTTTACTTGATCCACACTTCCCAATTCTGCTTTGAGTTGGAGAAAATGTATTACAAGGAACACCTAAGATCTAGGTTCAGATTAGATGAGGTTTGCCTCCAGACGAAAGGTGTTAGCTAGTAAAATCTGTTCTCACACCCCTCAAGAACCGTGCTCATTTAGAAAAGAAAAAATATTGTATGATTTCATGTCCACATGAACTAGAAACCCACTTTGTCCAGTGGCAGAATGGTTGTATCCTGAAGATTGAACTTAGTGAAAGAAGTTCTTCTGTGTTGAGTCTATGTCTCTTGAATGTCTACAAAATGTCAAAAAGTGTCAACATCCATAACTAAAAAGTCCAACAAAATTTTCAAATTATAATAAAATTATTTGGTTTAATGTTGTGAAATGTTAAGGTTGGATGTGACCTTTTTGTGGTACTTTCTATGTTTGGCTGCCCTTTAGCATAAATGAATTTAAATTTAAAATTGAGAATATTTTGAACTAAAAGGTAGAATGCATCATTAAGACAATGTTGAAACAGATATTACATTAAATGGCCAATTCAGTCATTCATTCACTTACTTGCTTTGGCTCTGAAAAATTGGAAGTGAGTCAACAAACTTCTTCATCAAAAAGCCCCTGTATTGAAAGTCTCTAGATGAAGTAGCTAATGTATAAATGAGTTTGAAGTTCCAATTCAAATACTGATTGACCTGTCCATAGATGTTGAGGAACTCTGAAATGCAAAACTCAAGTTTCACATGCCTGGATACATAAAAATCCTAATGATGGGACATCACCCCTGTAGTGAAGAAAAGAAATCCAATACATAGAAGTTTTCTAATTCTTCTGTCTTATGTCTCTCACTATGAATCTGTTGTTTTGATCCAATCACATAAAAAAAAATTAAAAAGTTGTAGACATTTACTTTATTCATTTCACTAAAACCTGTTGAAATTTAAGTCTTCACATTGCTATTACTGTCATATTCTTCTATGTTTCCCATAATCAAAGAGACTCTAAGATCTCTTCAAATACTATCTTATGCTTATTTAGACATCAGTCTCTTGGCCAGTGGGTCTATTCATATAGCAGATACTTCCCCAGTACTTTATAAATCCTTTGCAGGATCAAGGTCTCAGCCTATAAATAAGTAGCAGCTCTGTAGTATAAGTAGTGTCCTAGGTTGTACAGTACTCAGTAAAATGAAGTTGTCCTTTGGGAAGCATCTGACACTTCTACATAGTGATTCATAAAATAAAAAGAACACTAAGAAAGTGACCTCAAAGAGCACGAAGTAAATTCCAGTACTTTAGAAAGGCAGGATTATTTTCTTTGGTGAAACTAACTTACTATGTGAGTCTTATTCAAATACCCAAAATAGAGCTTACCTAATTTCACCCTGAGTTTGTTTCTATCAAAGTCCATACTCCTTCTGATGGACAGTCCAGGAATACTTAAGAACACTGTTTATTTCTATATGTATGATATTTTTAGCAGTCTTCAGGTTATATGATCTTATTCTTACAGCAATCTTCTTCCCATTTAACCACCCAACATTTCCTTTGTTTCTTTGGCTCCTTTCACAACTTTAAAATAGAGTTTAGGGCCTGGCTCACAAAAAGCATTTTGGTAGCTGGTTCCCATCAGAGTAATATTTAGCCTGTTGATATCAGCTGAGGAATCCGGCCTTTATTGCCACAAGTAGGGAAGATAATTAATTACATGCATTAGCATTTTTTAGAGTTTGAACTGGCTACTGTTCAGGACAGAAAGGTGGGGGGGGGTTTGGTTCTCCAACATACTAGGGCATTTCTGAACACTTTGAAACATGATTCCTTGTACTTCCAATAGCCAACAATTTGAAGCGTATGTGTGTAATTAATAGTGTCAGAAACAGAGAAAGACATATGGTTGATTTTTTCTTCCTATGGAAATCAAAGCTTTAATATTTCATTTCAGAAAGAAGATGCCAGACCAAAGGAATGCCCTCTGCTCATTGCCTTGATAGTCAGGAGACATGAATAATATTATTGATGTGCAAACACAAAGAGCTGGAGTCTTATAACTCTGTTTCTGTGTGATTAAAGACCTGCAGGAGGTACTTGGTGCCAACAGGCACAGGATGCTTATGATATAAGGGAGTAGAAATGACAACTAACCTTTCCTGGAGTCATAAATGAGCCTGCAACAACTTTTGGGCTCAATTTCTCTACAAGTGCCTCTTTCATCTTTCCATCCCACGTGGTTCCATCCTTTTGGATCCATTGCTTCAAATTACTCTGCCACAGTCAGAGTGTACATTTTAATCACTGAAATTTTTAGCCTCACATGAGAAACCTTACCTTTTCCTTCTACCAACAATCTTTCTGATTAAGAGGATGTTCTTCCTCTACTCCTGCCTTTCCTTTCCCTCAGATATCAGTGCTACGCAAGTGAGCAAGCTTAGGGCAGGTTTAGTCCTACCATCCCTCCCACTGCTCATAGAGTGTTCATGAACTTCAAAACAGTCTGGAAATTACAAACTTGGAAGCCTTGGATATTTGCATTTTGCTTACGTGGGTTTTTCCTTCACTCTTCAGCACAACCACTGAAGTAGCCCTGCTGGTATCTAGCAGAGCACTACGTGTGGATCACTCAGATGGCTCCTTAGCTGGTAGCAACAGCCTGCTGTAGCCTGGGAGCATCCCAGATACCACTCGGTCTTCAATCACAAATAAACACTAAAAGGTGCTGCCACAAGGCCAGAATGAAAGAAACCCCAAATGAATTATTTGGCTGCAATTTACAATATATAAATATACCTGTCCATTTTCTGAGCTTAAGGAAAGTAGACGAGCACTCGTGTTCTCTGAGAAAATAATCAATAAGTAATAATTTGATTAGATAGAGGTGCTATGATAAAGGCAAGGATAGGACACAAAACCAGTCTCTATTTTTCCTTTTGACACTGATTTTCATTTGTCCTTGCTCCTTTTGGTCTTCATAAATTGCACAAAATGGTGATAGTAATGCTCATTGGTAAAGTATTTCAAGGTTTAACGGTGCTGAGAATTGCCTTCATTTAATCAGGGGACAGGCCAGGATGTGTCAGCTATGACACAGCGCAGTAATTGTGCCACAGACACCTTTAAACTCCCCTGGCTTTAGTCTGCATTATGCTCCTAACCTCAGAAATGTAGTGCAATGACTCTGGAGTCATCCAATCTCTATTTCATATAATTCCATTGCTCAATGCATAAACAACTGTATCAAATCAGAAATACTGGTATAGTTGCCCTACTGGAGTCATTTAACCCTTCTCTTACACAAATATATTAAAATGACAGTAAAATTAAAAGTACCCTCGTTCCTATGCCCTTAACCATCTCTCTTTTTTTCCTCTTTTTATTTTTTTGCTGTAGTAAGGTTCACATCAAAAACCTTCCACTTATGAAGCCCAATCTGAAGTGCTCCATAGGTTATCTTGATAAAGCTGCTGGGTCACTGTTTTGGTCATTTCACTTGTTCCAGGAAGCGAAAGCCTCATAAATCTTTTGTGACATAATCACCATCTTGCAGCATGTGATGGCCATGAGTTGGACCCCACTTAATTGCCTTTTCACTTCACCATTGGTCATTGTAAAAGAAGATAATGGATTGATTTTAAAAAATAGAGTACAAATTCCCATATTAAAACTTTACATTCCGTTCCAGCTAGACTGCACAGGCAGCAACATTCCCTGAGATGAATAGCAGAAGACAGTGTAACAAATTAATACAAATGAAGTCATTCCTGAGTGACTCCATCTGCTTTGGAAATGAGGCTCGGACTTTCCAGAATGTGGCCATGATCCAGATAATTAGGCGTGACTCCAAATGAAGCCACACAGGTAACTTATAGCTTCATTAACTCTCCTCGGGAAGGCAGGCATCCAAAAACTAACCTTAATAGAGCAGCATATGATCCATTGACAATCTGTTTGATATTAAAAAATGAACTTTGTTTTTACTATGTTACATGAGTATTAGGCCAATAACATATGCAGAGCAAAATGTTAGGGATTAGATGTGTTCTTGTATCTTGCATTACATGCCAGTCACTATATCCAGAGAACTGGGATCATAATTTTTGTTTACAAAGTTTAATCAAAATACATTAATAATCTACAAAACCTAAGCAAAGCACATAAGGTGTCTGCAAGTGTCTTTCCTCTGTAATCAACAGGAGGATTATTAGGTAATAACAAATGTTATTCATCTTCATAATGGCTAAATGACAGCCTGCTTAAAAATAACAAATGACTACTCTTCATCGACTGTTACAGGGTGAATATGACCTTCACATACTTTAAGCAAACAAGTCCTCTTTTCAAAGACTTCCCTAGTTCTTTAATTGATAATGATGAGATGCTTTATCTTGGCTGAGAAATAAAAAGCTCTAGTTACACCATTTATTTTAGGCTTGAAGGCATTTTATATAGCCCTCTGTCAGGAAAGATGCTGAGATATAATACTGATTTTTTCATCAATAATAAATTAATGCATAATTAAAGTGGTTAGTGAGGTGCATAATGAACTCCTGTGAGATGTTTTCTCTTAATGTTTATCAGTGTTTTGTGTGATTTTTTTTCTGTTGACGTGATGTTGCTTTAATGCAACAGAACTGGAGAAAACTGGGCTGAAAGAAACCTCAGGTTCTCCCATACATTTGTCCGTATCAAGGCAAGAAGAGCAATGCCTCAGCCATCCCTGGCAGAAGTCTCTCTGCTTCTTAAAAACCTCCAGTGTTGACAATTCCTCCCCCAGGAAAATCATTTCCAATCCTTGCTGCTAGAAATATTTTCATAACATCTAACTTGAATTTGCCTTCTTGCCATTTAAGCCCAAGTGTCTTGCAGAGTAGGCCCTGGAGTTTCCAGACTGAATCTCTTCTGTAGATTTAGTATTACCTTCTAACCAAGTTTCTTTGAGGCTGAAAAGAGTAAAGCATGTGCAACAGCTTACATACATCAGTGCTCAGACTGATGAGGATGGAAGCCCAAACAAGTGCTGCCTTATACAGTAAAAACAATTATTCTTCCCAGCAGAATTTTCATACAAATACTTTTTTTGGCCTTTAAGTAGTTTTGTCGATTTAGGCTGCTGTAATCCCTGCAAATGATGGTTTACAGAAGTTCTGGCCTTTTACAAATAATGACAGCCAGAAAGGTATCTATGCTTTCTGCTAAAGTAATGCACAGTAGTTATAATTTCTAATAAGGTATATTAGAGTATTCTTTTGGGAACACCATCTATATATAAAGCAAAAAAACAGAGTAACTTCCATGCTTGCTTCTGCAATTTGAAAGAAGTCACTACGTTTGCCAAGTCACAGCCGTATTTGACTCATTTGCCATACAATTTACACCCACAGGATTTGAGATGAGGTGGAATTAAAGCTTTCTCCTACCTCTTATTTCTCTCACAGTACGATGGGTATTGCAAACAAAATGTCATTTACCAGATATACTCAAAGCAGAGAAAAAGTGATACTAACATTGGTGGAGATAATTTTACTGATCTTAGACAATCATTTGGAGTGAAGAGTGCTGTGCATTAGAAGGAACCTTTTAATTATCGTCTGTAAAAAGCAATCCAATATTGAAACAAGTGCAATATTGGATTTGCCTAGTCTCTTATTAATTATAGCAGAGTGAAATGCTCTGTGTTAAAATTTCTGTTGTTCATTTTAAGGGAAAACAGTGATCTGGATCATTCCAACTTGGTTGGGTTTGCTGTAGTATCTGGCTTTTCCTGCAAATCAGTGTGTAATTATTTGTCACTGACTTCTTTATTCAGGCACAAAATGCAGTCTTTTTCTTTCTTTCTTTTTTTTTTACCATGCTTATTGAATTATCTCCCATAAATCAGCTAATAATTGAATAAATGCTGTCACAAACAAAACTGAATTGTATCTTTTTCATTTTCCTGGGCTACAAGTATGCCAAAATGCCAATCTGTGTTAGAGAAATGCACAGACACACACATGCACACAGACACTACGTACACATGGTTAGAATGTTTCTTATAAATATATACATTATAAATTTATTCTGAACATCTTCCCTTTTGACAGATAGGACAAAAACTAACTGAAAACCATTCATTAGATGTTATTAGTAACTTTCTAATTATATGGTTCCAGCTAACTAGGCATAGCAAAGGCAAGCAGATGGTTTGATATCCTCAGACAACACATGGTCAAAAGCTAACCACTATTTGCTGCAAAAGGAATATACCAGTTGTGTCTTCAGCCTTAAAGAGATGATTTATTAGTTATCAGTATCACCTCCAATAATAACAGCACTTATCTGTTTGTGCCAAATTTGAGAAAATCATGAGACTGAGGAAGAGCAAGGTGAAAGGGAGTATTATCTGAAAAGCATTTTCTCTTCTAGGCTTTCTTCTTCCAAACTACTTGTATTTTCTGTGTTTCTTGCTTGTGTCATGATTTTGTGCCCATTTTTCTTCTATGTGAAATTACAGAATTATCAGTGTGTTTTTAATGTGAATGCTCTGCCTTTCTTGTTAGAATGGTGAATTACAGAGTGGCAGGTAATATTGAACAGGAGCCTGTTTTCTTAACCTTTCTCCAAGGTAGAATTTCAGTCATTTGTTAAATAAACTGGTAACAGCATAAACTTAATGCTAATCACCTCTCCACATATTATTTATTGGATGCAAGACTACAGGACAAAAGCTGCAGCAATGTTGGTAACTACAGGCTCGCAATCTGAGAACTAGCACACCAGGCTTCATTTACTGGTTTGTGCAGAGGGTACCATATCTTGAAGAGCTGTAACAGAGCCAAGGGCTTGTGCATTCCTGTGCTCAGTCAGGGTCTGGAGTGTGTTCCCCTGTATTTGCTTCTTCTAAGCCCAGCAAAAATGGGCTCTGTCTCAGGTGAGACATTATTCAGTGAAAGTTACTGGCAGAGTAACCTAATATAGTGTTGATTAGCAACAGGAAACTAGTATTAAGGTTAGAAAAGACAAATAACAGACTGCAACGCCATGGATGGCCAAAACGTGGAGAGTTCCTGCTCTGTGTATGTGGGCACGGGTGAGGAAGTTTCCCTGGGGCTCTTTCCAGCACGGTGCAGACAGGTGCGGGATGCCCGCATGGCCTTGCCGCAGCTGCAGGCTGAGCAGTGATGCATCCGATGCACCTGGGCAGGGAGATGAAGGGGCAAGACAGCTTCAGAAAGCCAGAGTCTCGTCTTCATCTGTCAGGTCCCCAGGGAGGAGATGCACAGCGCTGGGAGAGAAGTGAGCACCGCACATTGATACCAAAACACAGCAGGTGGGAGTCAGGAAAAACGAATGCTGTGACTGTCTCTCTGTGACTAGTTTACTCCAGGTTTTTTCTGTTTTGCACAGGGCTGGTGACAGTCACACCTGAGGTCTCAACAGACAAATTATTCTCCTCACCAATATTCCCCTCCTGTTTCCTGCCCCAGCATTTCTTTTCTGGTGCTCTGCAGCCAGCTAAGGAGGGACAGGACCAGTTCTCTCTCATAAAGGGCTGCATTTTTGGTAAAGGATGCACTGTGTGTTGTAATTTGAAATCAATTATGCACTAGGATGTGAGGAAATGGCACTACATAAATCATTCAGCTATCAATATTATGCTTGTTGCTTAATAGCATAATTTTAATAGAAAGTTATCTGCAGACATTTACCTTTAGTGTCTAGGTAATTGTTTAAAACAGGTTGTAAGAGGTCTTGAGCGTTTCCAAGTTCAGCTGAGTACTCTTCAGCATTTTTTGTAATGGTTATAAAGGTAGGCAGGGAAGTATTTGTTCCTTTATTTTAGGAGCTGGGATCCATCCAAGATTTCATATTAGAGAACTGTGTCTTTGATATTGTGAGGCAGAAGGGTTCAAGTGATGTCTGTGGGTAGATGGCAATTGTATTTGGACCTAATGAGAAAGAAATCATAGGTCCGTGTACAACCAAGTCTAAGTATTTGAGCAAAGTTTGATGAGTAGCTTCTATATGAAAAGCCATATGTATACTGTTATAATGCAAATACCATCATGAACTGCAGTTTTTAACAGAAGTACTTTAATGAGCATAGAAAACTAATGAAAAGATTCCCAGTCTCATTGAACCAAATCTTGTTGATTAAAGGTATTTTTGATTCAGTCCTTTGGGAGAATTTCTAAAATGAGCCCTACAGAAACATATCTGTATATTGCTTATCTTCAGTCAAAATCTAAAAAAGCCATAGATTTTATCCCCAGAGATACCTAGCATTTTAAAAAAGGAAGAATGCACAAATCCTCACCAATACCAGTGTACGTGATATAAATGGCAAGAGTCAGGAATTTGTATATTAGCAGCCTTCCTGGAGCTAATCAGCCCAAGAGAACTATATTACATAGAACCCATTTAAAGACAGATCTATTGAAAAATATTCTTTAAATGAGTGAAAAAGTATTACAATGAATTTCCAATGTACCTTCTTTACTACTGCACCCTTTGAAGCAGGTTTTTAAATGGGCTTCTATTATGCAGGCACAGTAAGGTGCAGGACTAAAAGTCTGATTTAAATGTCTGATTTGTCAACACAGTTCTTGTTTACATCTACAAATCAGATAGATACCTATTATTCTTATTTATGCCTACCATTTAAGGGAAATTCAGAAAATGAGGCCCATTTGCAAGTTTTCTCTACATTTACATGCCTTACAGTCTTTCCTATGTCTTTCCATAGACATAGGGGTAGTGCAAGGAGCTAGAATCTAATGATCTATAATAAAATCAGGCTTAGGAGGTGAAAGGAAAGGTAGAGATTATTGTTACATTAGCCCATGCTGACTAGCAGTACAAAATGTCCTGCAGATCTTTTGAAAGTTTCCAGACAGGTGGATTTGGGGACATTGCCTAAAGACTGGGGGGAAAAAAAAAAAAAAAAAAAGAGAGAGTCATTTGGTCTATGAATTGTCTAAGGAGGGGTTATGCACATTGCAGATAGTCTATGCTTTCAAGCTTTATGGTTCCTAGTAGTTTCCACCCAGCAGGCTAGGTCTGGAAGGAGTATTAGACAGACTCGGTGGACTAACCTGCTTAAGTCATTGCTAACTGAAGATCACTATCTTTTCTTGTTTCTGCTTTAACTTCACTGCATACCTCTGAAACCTCACATGCACTAAAATTGTCAGGGGTTTTGCTTTATCCAATTTAATACACTTCCATTTTCCCTTCCTCATGAGCCTGGATAGTGAAGAGTTACCTCAGATAACTTTAGATGCCACAGAAAAAAACACCAAATGCTGGACATTATATGGGCATATCAAAGAACGTTTCCTCCAGGGCAAAGATGAAACACTCCATTGTAACATCTGTATGACAAAACTTGCCCTTTTATTCCGGAGAAAAACCCACCATGGTATTGAAATAATAGTTACCATGTTTTTTTTTACTTCGATCTCACAGCAGAACAGTAACTTTTTGAGTCCGTACTCAAAACCAAGTAGTACACCAAAGCAACATCTCCTCAATTCACTTTGTGGTTCACTTCCAAGGGAACAGCACCATCGATGTCCTTCTCCCCTCCTTCCTCCCACCACTGCAAATATTATTTTCTGATTTTTTAACCAGAATGTGGCAGTCCTTTATGATCTTCCTTCATCAACTCTGGGATCTCTGCCCAATGTGTGCACTGGAAATGCTGTATCAGTCCTGGCCATATCCAGCCTGTTCAGCTATGTGCACAGAAAAGTAACTATGGAAGAGCACTCAGAGCTTTCTCCGGGCTACTGCCAAGAACTGAGAGGATGAGTCTTTCTATGTGTATATCACACATCTAGGCCATCCCTCACCTTCCAAAATGGGGCTTGGGCAAATGCCTTCATCCGATTTTTTCCTCTTAAACAGCTTCGATTAACAGAGCTATGCATGGTTTAGAACTAGACCTGTTTAACCTGCCTTTAATTTTTATTTTTTTTTATTTTTTTTTTTTGTCCCCAGAAGACCCTAATTAAGATGCTCTACCCAGATGCAGTTAGTGGAAGCTCTCCTCAGCTCAAGTAAGGCAATGACTTTTGATTCTTGGAGCCAAAGATCAGTTTTTGCTGACGGGTGTGTAGCCCTTTCTGTCCAGGGATGAGAAGACTCCTGGTAGGATAGGACAGGTGGCCAAAGAGGATGTAAGGAGGAAGGTTATGACTGTATAAATTTCCACGGAAGACAACAAGGCAGCAAGCAGAGGCAACATGCATGCAACAATTTGTTCACCCCTACTAATGCAAGCCTGTACAGAGCTCCACAGTGGACCCAAGAGGCAGTTAATATTGTTTTCTGGTATCTTTTACAAGTTACATTGTAAGGAGAAAAACTATGAGCAGTAGCTGGTCTATTAAATCAGGTTTTGCAGCCTGTCTAGTCAGTGGTCTTATCACAGGAGGTCAAGCCAAAACTTAACCAACCATTTGCATAAGAAAAAGCCGTCCCAGGGAACCCTGCATGAGATACTGGAACTGAGGCTGTGGTATTTCTCACCAAAAAAATAAGAAGTTGGGCACTCAGGTACTTTTAAAAATTACTTTCAAATACAGCATTCTGAAAGCCAGTAATAGGCTGGGGGGAAAGGCAAAGCTAACTAAATTAAATTGCAGCACTTTTTGCTTCTTAAAGTACTTGTTTAATATTAAATGAGCTATTTAAAAATAACTATGGACAACAAATGGATAAAAAAAGATAGATCAGGTGGACTGAAAATTAAAAGTGAAACTTAAATATTCATAGAGTTTTTCCTCTCAGTGCTAGATTTGATCAGAAACTTTTTACTGCAACATTTCCTGACAGAAAATGGTATTTCATCAGAACAAAACAATCTCTGTGGGAATAAGTCAATTATGACAAAATGGGGTGGGGTGGGGTGGGGGTGGTGGTGTTGGGGGGGCCCAGTAAATGAATCCTATTACTAGCATCAAAACTTTCTATTCTGAAGTGTTTCTGAACATTACCAGCATGATGTTTCTTTTAATGATAATAATTTTATAGTGTGGTTTAAAAGTGAAGATTGGAATAAAACATTCAAACATTATAAAATCAGTCTTTCCAGCCTTTCCAAAAGAATTTTCAAAATTTTATTTTATTTCACTTCCTTTGTTTTCAAAATTGTATTTTTGAAAATTATTTATAACTTAGGTCAAAAATGTCTCATGTCATAATTCGTGAAGTTTAAAATTTCACAGGGCTTTACTTAATATCTGTTCATATCTTTTGCCCCATTATCTACTTTACAGGAGTTCACACTTGTCTCAGGAGATGACATAAAGGACACCAAGATGTTATGTATTTCTTTCTTATTTCATTAATTTCATGAGATTCATGTCTCAGATGGAAACTTATTCATTTAAGAGATTTCCTCTCCTCTTTTTCTCACTGATTCCCCATTCCTGTACCATGTCCACCCCACCTGCCCCTTATAATCTAAAACAGAGGACAAAAATAATTTGGGGGTTTAACCAGAACACAAGTTTTTTGGGTTTGGTTTGTTTATTTGCTTTAATCTATTTCTTTGAAGTTGTGTTTTTAAATGCAGATCATTTTGATGACTATTCTTGCAATGTAACCATAAAAAAGGTGTCAATGCAAGCTGCCAGTCCCTGCAGGAGAGGCAGAGACCAGTGGTGGTGGGTAGGCAGGAGCAAAATCAGTGAGGAAGAAGGGAAACAGACAACTCTTCTGCTACCCTCAGTGCTACAGAAAACATGTTGTAGACTTCTGCAAAGGTTTAGACCCATCCACAAGGATGAGCCATGGAAGGACCTGGTCTTCACGTATTTTGACCAACTTTTTAAAAACGATAATCCCATTCAGTACAGACAGGCATTAACAGAATCATTTCATCTGCTGTAGTGATTCATCTTTGCACTGAACGTAACAGCGGAGTTGCTTAAACTTCAAATGCTCCTGACTTTAGTCTAAGCTTTCAGTCATTTCCAAGACATCTATATACACTGTTTACACATAAAATATACCCCTATACTACACATGACATCAATATCATGGTTAAAAATAGTCAAGCCGTCTCACTTCACAGATGATTGAATAGACACCTAAATGGGTTGGGATTTGGTATAAGGACTCTCATCTCAGAGGTCAAGGGTTCAAATGTATTCCAAATCAATACTAACTGAGAGTTATTACTTTTGGGTGGCCTATGTAAAATGGATGGTGGTTCTAGCCTAATTTCTAGTTGACAGATGTCTGTGCCATCAAAAAAATCCCATCATTACATTTGGCATTCTTCACATAAGCCTCAGTGTAGAAGCCAAAGATAGACTGGGCAGAGAGGTGGAATTAATCTCTTATGAAAAGACTATAGTCCGTCCTTCCAAAATAGAGATAAAACAGATTATTCAGGAAGTTTAAGGAATGTTAAGTGTTAGCGCTCGCAGTTTGCTCCCTCCTGTGAATAAAGGGAGGGCAGAATTTTCATATGTATTTGATCCAGCATTTTTTTGCAAGCCCCAAATTCAGGGTTTTTTTTGGGGGGAAGGTATAAGAGGCTTATTTGTACTACCAAGTTAAGACTGCGTCAGCATCTCCCTTATAAACCTCACCAAGCCATAAAAATTTAATCTGGGCTAAAAGTTGGCAGACACATTCTCAGCCCTGAAGTATGTTTTAAACCACATTAAAAAATATGTGTTAGGCTACTTATAAGTTAAAATACTCAAGGCTAAATAACAATAATAAAAAACTCCTTTCATCCAAGTGTGGTATGCAAAGAGGAAATCGACTGTCAAATATTATATAGTTTAAAAAACATTCCTGTGTCTGTGCACCAAATGAGGAAGCTTTGACAAGTCTTTCTGATTAAGTCTGAGGATACTTGAGAGGTTCTTCTTGCTTGAACTGTTGGCAATATGCTATCAGCAGGTCCTGGAGACAGACCACAGAGAGCTTTAAAAAATGTGAGTGATAACATTTTGAAATCACTGCAGAACTTTACTGCCACGAAGGAAAAATATGTAGATTTGGCTTACTCCCAATGGGAAGATGAGCTGCATAGTTTTGTGCAGCTTGAAGGCGTTAAATTTGCCTAGTGGGAAGACCAGTTAAAAGAGAATTACAGCAGTTTAAGCATGAAAAATAAGAGTATGCTGCACATCAGCACTCTTAGTTCTCAAGCAGATATTGTGAACCTTAATTCTTGCTGTATTTCTCAACTGAAAAAGATAACATGATTTTAAGAGAAAAAAAAAAAAACAAACAAAAAGTCTTATTCTTTGTGCTTAATAAAAACACGATATTTTTCCACATTCAGGTGCCCCCTCCATCCTTCATGATATCACAAATCTGAAAAAGGGGTAGATCTTGGCACCAAAAAGTTTATCAGATAAATGTTTTTAAATGGGATGTAAAGGGCTGGATCCTAAGTCCACCAGGGTTAACTGTAAGCTCCAGACCCTGTGATGCTTCTCATTTGCTGCAGTACTTTGCTGCTGTGCCTTGATGCCAGAAGAATGGGGCCTGACATGAACCGTGCTGGGAAGGAAACCCAGGTGTGCAGAGAGCTGCTGTCTTCTCTAAACTGGTCCCAGCACAGGCACCTAGGAATGCAGGAACCCAGAGATGGATGTGGACAGCATCTTGCCTGTAATTTGAGTTTTGCCCAGATCAAATGGACATCAGGCATAAAACAGTTTTGAGCTATGTCACCCAGGAAAAAAAAAAATATCTCACCGAAACCATGAAATAGTTCAAAAACTCCTTAATTGTCCCCATCAAAGATGCTTTTTTGTGTGTGTTTAAAGAGAAAAAAAGCCTATACAAGGCACTTCAGGGAGTAATGGTACATTTATAGGAAATGTACTGGATTAGCTAGTGTATTTTTTCTATCTCTAAATTTCATGGATCTAAACTGGAGTTAAAAATAACAATCCGGGTATACAGGGTGTTGATAGGAGAGTTAGTACAGAAATACCAATATTCCACTCACAGTTTCCAGAGATCGTATGGTCTTAAATTTAACAACTGATATCCCAAAATAAAAGACTTAAGTGAATTTCTGTAGTGGATCAAGTATGCCTTAGACGAGCTACCTAAACAGTCACAAAAAGAAGGGTGCTTCACCCTGATTTAGCTCCCAGCTCCAGCATTCCTTGAAGAGGCCTCTGTCCTGGGGGCTGTGCAGCACCAGCACATGGCGGGGTTGGTGCCGGGCCACGGGAGCGGGGCTCTGGCCGGTCGCCTGAGGAAGAGCTGGTGTGGAAGCAAATACCAATGTCTCAGCTCTTTAAGCAAATAAAGGGTTTGCAGAGATGAACAGCTCTTTTGTATCACACAGTTAAGCCGTATGTATGCATTTACGTGTGTATTTATATCACATACGTGTATAACATACATGTACACTGCATATATATATATTATATGGAGGGGAAACATTTGGAAATCTGTGTGCTGGGTGCCGGTGCCCAAGTGCTGACAGGAGTGGGGGGGCTGCGGCAGCAGCCCCCATGAGGTGGTGGTGGGGCTGCCCGGTGCCGGGCACAGCCGGTTCCAGCCGGTTCCAGGCGGCTCCACCGGCCCCAGCGCAGGGCACAGCTGAGCCCCACAGCCACGGGCGGGCGCCTCGGGGAAAGCCGGGCTGAGAAAGGGCAAAACGGTGCCCGGCAGCCAGGGCTGAGGGCAACGGGGTGAGAAACAGCCCGGCCAGCCCCGAGGGGGGAGCGGGAGGGGGGCAGGTGCCCCGGCAGCAGACCCTGGCGGGGCAGGCGGCCGTGCCTGAGGGAAGCTGCAGCCCGCGCTGGGCCGGCGGCACCGCCTGAGGTGGCAGCGGCCAGAGGAGTGGGCACGGCCGCAGCCCCCGTGCCCGTCCCCTGCGCTACTGTGGGGTGTGGGAGGTGGGGGTGAAGGAGTGAAGTTCAGCCTGGGAAAAGGGGGAGGGTGCTTTGGATTTTGTCTTTGTTCCTCAACCCAACATTATTTTTATTGGCAACAAATGAAATTTTCTCAAAAATTTTTGAGTTTGTTTTGCCCATGACGATGGTAATTGGGAAGGCAACACCCTGTCTTTAGCTCAGCCTACAAGCTTTTCCACCTTATTTTCTCCCCTGGTCCTGCTGGGGGGGGGAGGGTAAGAGAGCAGCTGGGTGGGAGTCTGGCAGCCAGCCAGGGTCAACCCACCACAATCTCACAGCAGCAAATGAATTGCCAGGGCCCCAGTGTGTACCATGTTGATTGTAGTATTTACCACAGAAGAAAAAGCTGCTTATTGTCTCAAATTACCTATGAGAATTTGATTATGGTACAACATTCAGCATTTATGAGCCGAAGAGGCATCAGCTGCAAAACATCAACATCTCCCTGAAAAGGGAACTCTTCTGAAACCTGCCAGATAACATGGGAGAGAACTGGAAGGCTCTTGCCTGAAACTAACAGAGACACTGCTCTGAGGAGGCAGTTTTCGCAACACAGAGTGAGACACATCCAGTCAAGACTTGCTCTTGCTTCTGTGTGAGTGTCCACAAGAAGACAGCTACAAAAAAGCGGTGCTTCTTGCCTGGTGGCTGCAGAGTCCAGTGCACATCCGTCAAGCAAGAAGAGTATGCTTCTCTGAAAAGGTGGGAACTCTACCAAGAAGTACTTGTTAGGTTTGTTACTTTAATTTTAGAAAATACAAGGATTTACCAGCATTCAGTGTTCTGGCTTTGCAGTGTCCTGATGCTCACACAGCACTAGCAGGATGTCATTCTCTTGTCTCCAGTTGTTCTTCTCTGTTGAGAAGGTGCAAGGAGGTTCCATGTGACAGATTCCTGCTCTCTTAAGACATTAGGAATAAAAGCAGCATTACAGTGTAATTGAGTCTCGGTCCTCTCTGCTACAGGGAATGCATAGCTCTTTGAATTTATCTCCACCCAAGGAAAACATCAAACATCCTCCCCCCCACTCCCCCCTCCCCCAAAAAAACCCACACACACACACACAAAAAAAAAACCCAACAAAAAAAAGAAACCACACCCCACACCTAGGTCTGGTATGCTGCCTAGTCTAACTGAAGCGTGATTCATTGGGAAAGATGCTCCTGCAAAAGTGAAAAAAACATCTCTTACCCACCAACCCTCAGTAACACGATTGCCTAATGAAGTTGTTGTTTGTTTTTTTTTTTAATAGAGGGTTGAGGTAGCAAGGCATTTAACTGTGTCCAGTCAGTGTTAACTGGTCTCCAGTTACATTTGTTCAATTGAAGTTCTAAAGAGAAAAAACACACCCCAAGATGTGGATTGCTCACCAGTCCAGCTCCATCTTACTTCTCTACACCTCCAGGAGAAACCTTATGGCATTACGCTAAATATCACCTCCTGCAGCTAATGAAAGGAGGAGAATGAGGCACAGGCAATTCCAGACAACAGCTCCTATCCTACTCTCCTTCCCCATTAGCTATAAGAAGTGTGAAGAGACAGTTCCTCCTGCAGGTGTTTCAGCTAAGCAGGATGAATCCAGTAAGCCTAATAATGAGTAACTTAAATAGTAAAGGATGGAGCCAATCATCCTGAAGCAGTTTGAGCACTAAGTGGGTTCTGAGAGGTTCATGGTTCCAGAAGTAAAAGGCAATCAAAATATATGTTATGCTAGTGGACGAAGAGGAAGAAGCGAAAACAAGAATCCTGATATTGCCTGGAACTGTGAAAAACAAGAAGAAAGTGAGATGGCTTTTGACTGTATCTGCAAACAGCATGCACAGGTGCATTAAGAAGGGAGACAATCAGAAGGTAACTGGTTTTGACAGTGGCTAGTCTGTAGGCATAACATTTTGTTCTGCTGAAAACAAGAATGCCTAGGCTGTTAAGAACAGATGCCAGAGTCTCTGGGGAATTACATATATGCAAAGTGACAGTTAAGGCAAAACAACCCCCTGACTGATGTGAGCTGGGGGCCCCAGGGCCACTGCTACTTTGCAAAAAGAAACTGTTACCTACCCGTGTCAGTAAATGCTGGCTGTGAATTGCCATGGTATCACCAGAGGTAGTGGTTATGTGCAGTTGCCTGAAATTGTCAGCACAGGCAGGAGTGTCACCTTCTCAGCATGGAGAGGCTGGGGCCGCCTGAGGTCAGCCAGCTCCCGCTGAGGGGTCCTCAGCCAAGTGGTGAGCCTGGCAGGCTGAGGCAGAGGGGATTTCCAGCACGGAGATGTCAGAGTCATGTTGCCTCCCTAGGCAAGCAACATGGAGGTTGGAGGGAAGTCTGCGAGCTTGAGCAACAGCACACTATCTGAGCCCCTGGTGTAGGTGTTAGTTTGGCTGCAATTGTGTAAAGCTGGGTTTTAAAAGTATTATAGCTGGACATTTTAACGGTAAGCCCTTTTGTTGTAAGGGAAGAAAAGCTGGGGAGTGTGCTTAGCTCCCAAGACAGAGCTTGTGCAAAGTACTGCAGACCTGATGAAGTTATGTAGAGCTGTTTGGTTCTGGCCACAAACCCCGGAGGTAGTTCTCTTGGAAATCATAATCCCTGAACGCCTAATAAACATCACACCCTGCTAACAGGCACCAGACCAGAGTGCCCCCTCCACTTCTGCAAAGCAGGGAGCAAGCATGCTAGACAGCACTCAGATGTTGGGGGCCCTGATGAGTTCAAGGATGCAGAGTAGAAGGGAAGAACAGCATATAAACACATACATAATGAGATTCTGGACTGCTGTTTGGGGACTAAAATGAAGAGTGAAAATATACCTGACCATTAGATTTTAAAGATAATGAAAATGAATCGGGAGGCAAAGGTAGGTTACCTCAACTGAGAAGATACAAAGGCATTTGCAGATGGCACAGGCCAAGGAACAGGACTTCAGTAAAGGAGGTGCTATGTAACAAGGCATATCATTTTAGACACTGTCTCACCTTTTTTCTTCAAACTTGTCCTTAAGTCACTTGATGGTACAGAAAAAAGCTGAGAAATCTGTCCTGGGTTCTCAAAGGTAACTACCAGCTGCTTTGCCTGTTTGTTTCAGTTTTGTTTTGTTTTATTTAACATAACTCACCAGCTTTTTTTTTTTACAAATAAAGTAGCAATCCTGAAGTTCGTGATGAAAAGGTCAAGATTAAGACCGCCATATCTGTGAAGTGAGTTGATAATGGGAAAGAGATGTGACAAAGTTGCAAATTCAGTGAAACAGATTGAGAATATGACATTTTCAGTGAGTAGAAAATCAACTTAACATTGTGAGATTCAGACAAGAAGGGAATAATTGAAAGTTTTGCCATTTAGATTGAAAAGTAAGGGTCTGAGCCACCAGCAACACTGGCAGCATAGTGGTCTGTTAGAAACCTCTCTTCTTCAGTATACCCAGGTAACTGCAATTACTACAGCTGCATTCTTTTCAGTGCAAAGTACTGGTCAGATGTTGTTCTCAGCCAAATTGGTACAGACCTGAATTAACTATAGGGGATGCAAGTGCTGATCTGGGGTTAGCTGCAACACAGCTCAGAGCAGCGTTACGCTTGGTTGTATTTCACCTGTTGGCAGGAATGGCAGGAGAATCTGCAACGGGTAGCCTTCTGGCTGTGCAAGGTCCCAAATATGGATGCTGAGATCATCAGTTCTAGTTTGCTTTCTGCTTAGTAGTGGCTTTAGATAGAGGAATAAGGTTCTAATGTCATTAGCACTGCTGGAGGGGAGAATGCTCTGATTCTGGTGTTGTGGGAGATACTACACAGGTTTCCTCTCCCTCCTATCCTTGTCAAGACTACATTCAACCTCACAATATCTCACTTCTGGAATATGATTGTGTCCAGCAGTGGTTTATATGATGCAGCCATTAACTGGTGGGTTTTTTTATAGCTTTCTTTCTGTCACTGGAAAGTGAGAAAACCTGTATTAGGCTTTTTATTTTGTCTCTATTTGGCTATGTCTTTATATTGCATGGGTTAAAGAAATCTGCCTCTTTAGGAAGAACCTGGGGTGCAGCTTGGTGTGCTTACATGACCTGCTAGACACAGTTTAGAAGTTGCAGGGATTTATTGCTTGGTTTATGATCCAAAGGCTGCTGAAGTCAATATAAAGAGCCCCACTGTCTCTGAATCAGGCCCTGATGTTGCCCTATATGCTCATTCAACAACAGAGCCCTTCAGGATAACTGGACATGAGAATCTAGAAGGGAAGGCTCTTTGTAGAGGACTTAATACAAATTGGAATAAACTAATCCAAGTCAGAGATAAACATTTGGTTAATAAAGTGTTGTCTGAGGAAAACAGGTGGAAAGGATGTAATTTATACAACACAGCCTCTGCTGGACTTTAGATAGATGAATCCTAAAACCCCTATGTGTCATAGTGACCAGCTCAGTGAAAACATCTGCTGAGTGAAGAGTCAAAAACCTTAGCCAAAAAAGTAAGTGCATGAGATAAAAAAGGAAAGGAGAGGGGGTAATAATAATAATAATGATAAAAAAAAGCTACATAAACCCACAACTGAATGCATTAAGAAATGTCGGGAGAATAACCCTGAAAATACTTTACTGATGCTGTAGATATTGGTAGCGTGCCTTCACCCTCAGTATTGTCTCTGGTTCTGGTGGTCTCCACCTCAGAAATGATCTGACCAAGTAAGTCAATTCCAATGTTGCTATAATAGTGACATGTTTTATTACACCTATTAAAGTTTATTTATATCAGAGTCTCCAGAAGCCTCAGTTATCCTCTGCTGATGAGGTTTTACACCAGTCAACAGCAAGGTTCTGGCAACAGAAATAGATGGAAATGGGAAATTCTCCCTGATTTTTACAATGTCTGCCCCATGCACTCAGCTTTAAATCTCATCTTCACTCATAATATTGTTTGAACAACTGTTTGAGCTCCAGGGAATGACTAAGAGCATTTTTATTTTCTCCTCTCTTTGTGCTACATTTTTAAAAAGTTTTATTTCCTCCAACCTATTAGCCCAATTCCAAATGTCTCACAAGCTGGAATATTTCAGGTAGTTCTCACCTATTCAGAAATCTACATTAGTGTATTGCATTTAGACAGGGGCTCACAGATAGTCCACACTATCTGACCACATCCTCTGTCCTTCTAGAAGGTGCACACCTGGATGCCAGAGCTGAGTGTGGACACAGCCACTTGAGACTTTTACTAAAATACACATGGGACCCTGTCAATTTTTTTCCACGCTAGAATTAATGAGCTGAGGCTTCATAGCGTGAATTCTCTGAAGTTAAGATTTCTTCTGATTCTGTATGTGGAAAACCGATGGGTCTCTAAGGTTTTCTAAGGTAAAAACAAAAGAGTTTTAGTCAGATAAGGAATGAGGTTTTTAAGCAAATTTCTCGGTTGTCACCCTTACTCTGCTCTGTTTCATACTTGTGTTGAAAACGTGCTAACTTCTGGAAGATACACTCTGGGTACACACTGAAAATCTCCAAACACTAACATGCATCCAGTTCACAGGATCAAACTAGACCTAGTTCAAAGCAAACCCTTCCAAAATGTGTACTATTCATGTCATATCCTCTGTATCAGCTGTTTCACTCTACAGATCCCCTCCTATTGTGCAGCACCATTTGCTAATGTAGACCTAGCCTAAGAGGATATTAATGCAAAGCTATTCCAGGTCACATTAAACTGTCTCAGACAAGTGGTATGTATTTGGCAATTGAAGGGCATAATAATGTGGCATGATAAATGCTCTAGAGTTATGTAAATTCTGGCATTTAATTTTCTGCTACTTTATTTCAAAACAATCCAGATGTAGACAGTATCAACATAGTTGTAGCGATGTTTGTGAATACTACTAATAATATGAAAACTGTTAAAGAATCTTCTCCACCCTAGGTATGCTGTAGCAGAGTCTCAGGCTTTCAGTCCAATAAGGTAATTTGAGTCATACAGCAGTAGAAACAGCTCGCACTGGATGCCTCTGCATATGGACTCTGAACAAAGAAATTCCTGGGCAATTACACTTTTACAATCTGAGTTTCCCAACCTTCACATGACAGTTCAGACCATAATAATATGAGAGTCTGGGGTCTTCTTGCTCTTCATCAGGTCTCTGTTGGCTCTGGGTGGCCCATTTTTTTCCTCTTACCTCTGAGATTGCAGCTTCTGCTGATGACCGTAGCAGCCTTCCCTATCTTCCTGCTTGATCCAGCTCCTGAGGCCCTCTTTCAAAGAATTAGGTAAAAGTTTGATATGTCTGGGTGGAAGTTCACAGTTTGCAGGCCAAGGCTTCAGCAAATTTGGCTATTAATGCTAATCAGTTAAATCCAGACAGTTTCAGTCCAATATTCCTCAACAAAACTGCCTCTTGAAACACAGTACTCTGATTTAGATTCTTCTGGGTCATGTTTTTGTATAATCTTTAAAGGAGTTCCCCCCAAAAAAACATTATCATGAAGCATCTTTCAGGGGGATTTATCCTAGCCTCAGAAGTGCACATTGAGACATCTCTGTGGCACCCCATGTGAGCTCATGGTCTCCACGACAGCAGAGATGTCCCCCACCTACCGCTTACTGCAGGAATAGACAGGGCTTCACTCCTCAGAAACAGGCAGCTAAATCTCAACAACTCAGAATCAACTGTAACATCTGCTGGTGTCTCAGCTCGGTTCTTCCAACTTTCAGTCTTCTCAGTATCCAAATTCATGGTGGAGTTTCCACAGAAGGAAGTATGGTGTTCTTCTGCAGGTCCCTGGGGAACACCCTGCCAGTGAAGTGACTGTCTTTCATGCACCCATACTATCTACTGAACCACATTCAGACCCCACAGACCTTGGTGTTCACTAAACTCTGTACTAGGAATGGAAGTTCTTTGTTCTTTGTTTTGCACTAGCCTGGTAAGGGTAACTGATCAAAGTAGAGAAGTCTTCCTTTCAGTTGGTAGGCTTTTGAGTCTTTGATGTTTGGGATGAAATATATTAAAACTGTCATAGACAGGAAAGCTGGCGAGCGACAATAAAAGGCTCATGCTGTGGAAGTGATTCATAACAAGCAGAAGAGAGGGGGGGAAACACAGTAAAACCATGGAGATGGGCACTGCATCTTAAGTCACATTTGTTCATCGATGGGCAACTGTTAGATCCATAGGACCTTCAAAACTGGAAGCTACATTTATAGCTGACTTCCTTTCTCCTAGTCCTGTGATCTTCAGGATGCTAGGTATAAATGTGATGTAGAGGACAGCGATGTCTCTGCTCCTAAGTCTTGTCGGGCAGTTGAAAGAACATGCAGAAAGTCAGTTTCTCAGCTTCTTTACCCAGAACTTGGAGTAGAAAATTTAGGAATGGAGAAATTCTTTGCTTATTCAGAGATAAGAGAACTCAATAGAGAAAGTGTCTCCTCTATATCAATCTCCTTCTGAGTTTCCACTGACGATATTGTGGCAGCCATCATAGCTACAAACAAAAGCCGAATTGGCTGGGGAATCAAACTAAACTGAGAGCGAGAGAAAGACATTTGTTATCCAATATTCCTGGCAGGGCGACTGTTTCCCATCAAAAGACTGAACACTGTTCAGTGTAAGATGACCAAGGACAACTCTTCAGTCAAGGATGATTTAAATTGTCCTCTTAGTGAGACACATTGCACACTGCAGAGAATAAGAGCAGACTTTAGTGAATTCTTATAATGCTCCTCCTGCCTATCCTTGCGACAAAACAGAAATCATCAGTGATGGGTTAATTGCAGCAAACCTCAAAGCAAAACTAGATAATATTTCCCAAGGGAGAAGGGTGCCACCAAACCATGAATAATGTTTACTGCATGGGGATTGGGAATCAATAAATTGTCCTTGCCTTTTGCATGTTCACACCACCACATAAAAAAAAGGTAACGGACTACAGGTAAAGTTACTCTGGGAGTGAGATTCACTGATCATTAAGGAAGGTATAATAATACCCAATTTTTCTTTTGCATGTCTCTTTCTCCTTATGGTTTCCTTGGTCTTGCAAGTCCATTTTTTATTTGCAAACGGGGAAATATTTCCTGGTAAGGGCACCTGGGAAACATTGAGTGGTGCCTGTTAGATTTAAGGAGGAAGGGGAAAAAAAAAAACCTACCACCAACCAACCCCAATACCAAATAAAACTATTTTGATAAGCTTTTGAAAACTGTATTTTTCTTAGCTGAGCAAAAGGGAAAAGGATATTTTGCAATGCTTGTTGAGGATCAGCTCCTACAAATTGGCATCTACCTGCAAATTGATCTCTACAAAAGAACACTACAGTCCACTACTTAATCTTTTAAAGGAAACTGATATAAGACTTCCTAGAAGCTCTAAATTGCAAAAATTTCTGCAAGTGCAGAAGGAAAATGGGTGATGTATATACCAGGGTGATTTATTTTTTTTTTGTCATGAGGAAGGGAAAGAAACTTTTCCAATTCCAAAGTCAAAGAAGCTTCTCATGAGTGTGTGTCTGTCTAGTAGATCAGGTGAAGAGGAAATTCCATGTTGCAGGTATGAAATAAGTTGTATGTTTCAGTTAAGTTATTATGGAAGGCAAGATCATAGATGGTACAAGCCACTTGGCCTAGCTGGCTGCTTAGTAAGACAGGCAGGAAAGCAGGATACCAGGCAGGGAAGAAGGAAGGCAGGCAGGCAGGAATGAAGACAGGCAGGCAGGAAGGCAGGCAAGCAGGACAGAATGTACAGAAAGGAGAGGAAGCTGAGAGGGAGGTGGTGATCTCGCCTCCCTTGTATCCGGTGAGAGGTTGCATGGGAATGGTTCAAAGCTGCACCCAACGAGGTTTAGACTGGATATTAGTAAGCACTTCTTTACAGAGGATGGTCAAACACTGGAACCGGCTTCTTAGAGACGTGGTTGAAACCCCAAACCTGTCAGCGTTTAGGAGGCATTTGGACAATGCCCTTAATAACATGCTTTACTTTTAGTCAGCCCTGAATTGGTCAGGCAGTTGGACTAGATAATCATTGTAGGTCCCTTCCAACTGAAATAGTCTATTCTAAAGGAAGGAAGGGGGGAAAGGAAAAAAGGAAGGAAGGAAGGCAGAAACTCGAAATCTTACATTCACTTTGCTAAATCAAGTCAATTATTTAAATTTTCTTAACGTTCATGTATAATGTTTACCTGCCTAGCTGGATTTCGTTTGTGTGTTTTGGTATCCTTAATAAGCTTTATTATTGCAACAAAACCAACTGCCAATGTCATGGACTCCTGATGGCCATGAATTGACATCTCAGTTCAATGAAGTGTTCTTGGTCAGGAAGTCAGTTAAACCTATAGTTAGGTTCTGTTAAGTCCTGAGTAACTTGAGGCATGAAATAACATGAGTGAACAAGCACCCTTATTCCTACAAAGCATTTCTCATGCATTTGAACTGAAACATGGTTTTGGTGTCTGTATCAGATCTGTTTGCAACTGCAGAAGTGTAAATGTATGAAGGACATTTTTATCTAGTGCACTCAGTCTGACACCTTTTGTCAAAACAGAACTCAAACACTCATGTCAGCCAGAACAGGTGTTTAGCTGTTAATGGAGCTGAAGTGAAAGACTGAACATTTTTTGTAGGACGAAAGATGAGCTTGAGGAAAGCCTAAAGAATACATTTAAGGGCATAAATATTCCAGGCCCATGTAAGTCTTTCAGTGTTGCCTAATTCAATACAAAGGCAAAGCCAAGATTCTGGCAGCCTCCACCCCCATGTCTTCCTCTCTGCTTATCTCCAGTAGGGCTAAATGTAGGCAAATAGAGAAGGGCAATAAGCTGAAGAGAGTAGGCACATCCATTACTAGGCAGTATGCTGTCATGTCATGGCTGGAGCTCAGGCAAAAATCTGTGGTACAATTTGCTGAATTTCCTTTTTTGCTTCTGAGGACTGCCTGTCCATAGTCTCCCTCCTTTCCCTTCCCCATCAGTAACGCCTGTTCTGCAGGCTGGCAGGCAAATGTGGTGCCAGGAAAGAAACACTGAAGTCCCTGGCAGTTGTCTAGCACCCAGCCCTTTCTTTAGAAATAGCTTTATTTTCTACAAGTTTCAGTTAAATGGTCTGGCAGAAAACAAGTGAAAACAGAATAATTTATTCTGAGTTGACAAAAAGCAAAGTATTTCTCGGATTAATTTAAAATAAAAATTGGTGGTCTACTTATGTCATATAACGGCCTCAGTGTTCTGAATAAATGATAACATATCAGCTACTGCATTCATTTTACAGTCTGAAGTCCTTAATATTCAGTCCTTATGGTTCTCTGACTCACCCTTCTCTGATTCTTAATACCTCCTCCTGAGTCCTAGTACCAGGAATTGTCTGTAGTAATTCTGTTTCAGTTACAGCTAATTGTCCATATTCTGAGTTTTTTAGATACTTCATATAAAATTATTGACAAAGCGGTACCTTAAGTCTGTGTTTGTGTACCTTTCCTTTTAAAAAACAAACAAACAAACAAACAAAAAAATCAGAAAGACTTGCAAATTCATAAATTATACGAGTTTGTCTGTGATTGCTAAGGCAAATAAAAGAAAAAACAGCATAATGTATATCACCAGTCTGTGAAGGATGCTGCTGAATTTGTCAAAATGGGATAAAACCCTGGGGTGCTATCTGAATTGTCACCTAAACTTGGGTGATCAGCTGGTGCCAGTGATCAGGGAACAAAACACCCCCGGCCACACACCCCCACACACACACTTCAAATTTTGAGGAAGAGCTGATCCTCTCTCCCAAGCATGTCTGTGGTTCCTTTGATCCAGATGAGGTATTCATCAGCTCCTGAATGGGTTAACAAAATTCCCTGTACCTGAAACAGTGTACCCGCTCCAGCAGCCACAAAACCCATCTTCCTGCTGCCTCCAGAGCCTGATGACTGTCTAGAAATATCTCTTTGCAAAGTGAAGTTTTTCTGTTATAATGAATGGTAAAGGTTGTATGACATCAACTGGAACCTTCATTATTGCAGGTTAATTTACAGGAACTGTATTGAAAGAGCCCCAGTTATCTAAGCAGCAGTCCAAAACCCTAAAACCAATAGTGGTTTTGGTTATTTGTATGTATAAATAGACACACGCACACAAAGTATGGCTTACTCTAGTCTAAAGGCTAGAGTAAGAATACATGGATCTGCGAAGAGGTTTGGCTCTTCCAAACATGGAGTTATCAGCGTACCATAGTGTCCAGTTCTGTCTCCCTTTCTCCTGTTAAAAAGTGCCTTAAGACATGAATGAGCTCACATCCCTTGTTACTTAAGGAAAACTGTTGCATCCACATAGCCATGGCTTGGAAATAGCATCAATGGGAAAAACTGTTTTCAAGAGACTTCAGAACAAGATACGTGATCAGGCTATGATCAGACAGCATAAAATGATACCAACACCTTGCTAAATACTTCTGACCTGCAGCAGACATTCAATCCCCGGTTATATTAGCCAGGCGTGTGCCTTGCTTTCTGTGGGAGACTGTTGCGTTTGTAGCAGGGAAGGCAGGGAGCAAAACATGCACAGTGCCTCAGCCATCACAGGTCACACTCCTGCATTATTAGCAGAAATCAAAGGGGAAAGCAAATTTGTATTAGCATGCCAGAGTGTGACATGGGGCGGCTGAGATATGGGCACATTTTTGCTGCCCTCTGCAGTCTTCTGTCCTAGGCAGCTGCCTGCACTGTCTCTTTAGTAGCAATAGCTCTGACAATAAGTGCAGAAAAAAAGACTTGAAACTAAAAATTCTGAACTATAAGTCTAGCTTGTTTGTTTGTTTGTTTTTGTGGCGGTGTTGTTGGGTTGGGTTTTTTGGGTTTTTTTGTGAAGGAGGCAAGATTAGGGACTGTATCCTCTGTTGAAAGAATTTATAAATAGTATTACTCCTTAGAAATACATATGACATAGAATGAAAGGAATTACACTTCACAGTGCAGTGTTTTGTATACATATGCCTATTCTCTCTGCTGCCTTTTTTACTGGTTGTTTTCTACACCATGGCTATTACTGATAGCATATAGCCTTGCCATTTTGGTAGTACGTCCAAAGCAACTCTATTTCTGTATGTATGATATGGAACCTCTCTAGGTATGTATAGGAAGGCTAACCAATCTGGGCAACTGCAGAGCTGTTGCACAGTTGAAGATCAATATTGCACCACTGGAGCAACACAGCTCTCCCTCAGCTCCCCCACCGTGCTCCTGTTTTTGGAGCAACACACACCAACAGGGACATATGAATATAGATACTGTGAAAGCAAAAATGAAGGGGCTGTGAGACCTGTGCTGTCTGAACAAACGTGAGAGCCCCCAAGTTTCAAATGAAATGGAGTGACACAGTCTTGTAAAAAACTACCGTCAGAGAGAGGGAGAAATATATTAGGATGCTTGTAGGTCATTCTTAATTAAAAAAGCATCTGATTAACATAAATTGTCACTGAAGGAAATGGGTCCCTCATTGCAGGAGACAAACTGGCTGCGTTAGCTTAAATTTTCTGGAGTACATGTACCATGTGATGGAACCAGTGAGGAAGTTGAAAGCAAATTATAAATTTGCATGTAGGTAACTATTTCAGAAAACTGTTAGGCTGATGTTGAATTTCAGTGTTTTGTTGAATAGCCATAGAGCCAGTATAGGTAAGGGTTGAGCTAAAGCTGTAGGAGCAGCAAATTTACTATAGCTGAAAACAACATCCCTACATTTCCAAAAGCTAACAAATGAAAAAGAACAATGTAAAAAGTCAGAAACTCTTAATATTCAAAAGTATACATCAAGAAAATAAAATCCTACCACCTAGATTAACTTGTATCTCTCTACTTGCCAGAGAATTCTGTGCCAAACACTTTGATAGTTTGATTCAGTAATTCTTTCCTACAGATAATTCCATCTAGTTAGAATTTGAATTGCAGGTATTTGGTCTTCCTCTTGATCCAGAACTCATTCTGCTTTGCTCTTGGATTGCCAGTGGCTATACCAATAGCCCTGTGACTGACACAGCCTCTAAAGCACTTGGAAAATTATATCTGTTTGAAACTCCACATTTTAAAGAACTTTAGAAGTAAAAATGTCTTTTGTTTTGTTTCCTTACTGTGTGGAAGAAACTTGAAAAATCATCTGAGACAATGAAAAATACTAAATTAACTAAGAAAAGCTGTAAATGCTACTCAAATCCTTATTTAGTTTCTGTAATACACTCAATGTTTACAGTACTGTAAAATTGGAGGAGATCTGTCTTTATATGAACCTTGTCATAATTTTAGGTCTTATTACGTCTACAGGCAGTTTGGCAGGTGGAATTTTGGAGTTACTTAAAAGTTACCTTATTAAGTAACATTATTGAGTACTGTGAGTTTTCTTACAGTTTTATGTAGTGTGAGTGTTGCTGCATAACTTAGCAACTAGTAGACTGGTGACATTTGCCATCAGAGTACATAGCATTAGAGGGTAGCACTGCAGAAACTGTAGTTTACGAGTACTTTCAAGCAATGTAATTCAGTGATTCCACAAAGTCAGTTTGTGTCATCAGAAAACAAAAAGAGCTACTAAGACATATATACACACAGATATATAAGCACCAAGATAAAAACCTGCAATATCATTTACAGGTAGTAAACTTGTGGAAATAAACATCATTCTCTTCACTTTGTTAGAACTAAAATGATTTACACACATTTTTTCCAACTCACATAAATGTGTTTTTCAGGGTACCGTATCCCTTTTCTAAAGCAGTTCATCTGGAGATCAGTTCCTGTGGAAAGTGCTGTATCATTAAACATTAATTAAACCATTTGCATTATGATAAATTAATAGCTGGTAGAGTTTAGAAAAGAGTGATGTCTCTTCTACAGATATTTTAAAAATAAATGTCTTATTTAATCTATAAGTTGTTTGTCATTTTTTAATCTTTTATCTTTTAATTTTCTTTCTTAATAATCTTTCATTTTCAAACACAGATCTTACCTTCAAATGTGCAGTGTTGTTTTGGACCGGGGACTATTTCAGCATTTCTGAAACCATTTGAAAATATCCAGACCTGTCTCCTCTTTATTATGCTGAAAATGTCTGCTGAATTTGAAAGCAGGTTGAGCTTTCTACAAACTCTCCTATGATTTTTCAGCTAGGCTCTGACTATGACAACCAGTAAGGTACTTCCTGAAAATGTTCTCTTTGATCCTTTTAGATTTATCTTTAGCAAGTACCTTTCCTCCGTGGAAGGTGACAGGGGTCTTTCTCTCCAGCTCTTGGACCTAAAGGTGCTATTGAGGGTGAAAACCCCTGTGCCATTGACAATTTATCATGGTTTGTTTACCCTAAAGCTCTAAACTTGGTGTCCATGGCAGGGAGGCAGCCAGACCTGGAACTGAAAGTCTGAGCAAACCGTCCAAGGCTGGAATTACGGCCTAAGGACATACTGTCTGACAGAATGGGCCCTGGTCTGGGCAGGGTCTTAAAAAAAGCACCCAAGATGCAGGTTTGTTGGCTAACTGTTACTATTTTGAACCCTTTGGACAATTAGGTGCATTCATCTTCTATTGAAATTATTGCTTCATAAGAAAAAACAGTGGTTAATACTCCTGTACCTGACCATCATGGACTGTCTTTAAAGGAAGTTGCTCTTCAAACACTTCTCTGTGCTCAACTAAAAAACTCAGACCCTTTCAAGGTATCCTAAAATTATAAAAGTAGTCCCTATCTGGATTTAAAGGAACGCATTTTTTTATTTTTCATTCCCCAGTGCCGTGATCCCTCAGTTAAAGAAGAAAACCTATTTTGATTTTGTTGCAGATAATCAACAATAATAAAATACAAATGTATAAAAAAGGCTCAATTGTGTACAAATTCTTTGAGGAAAATGTTTGTTGACATCAACAAGATTTTTTGGTTGAGTAAGGTCCACAGGATTTGGTCTGATATATGTGTTGAGGTTTTCTGCCGGAATTGTGCTGTGGTGCTGTGGTGACAGCTACAGTGACAGTAGCGGTGGATCAGACTTTTTTTTTTTTTTTTTTTTTTTTAAGCCGGTAAACCCAGCTGACACATGGGCATACTGGAAAACCCACTTCTTAGGCTGGGCAGGTACATTTACATATGCAAAACAAAGTTTCAGTTGCTCTTAAGCATGCTAATTAGCCTCTTATGTGTCTGCTTGTGAACACATGCCTCAGAATTACCTAACGTGCCCTGAACACAGATTTTTACTATATTCCAAAGAAAGTAATATCTTCAAAGGAAAGTAAAGAAGAGACTTTTTGTTGACTTTGCTCTTATTCTAGCTATACTAGGAAAACTGAGGACATATTTCTTTTATGAAAAGCTACTTCAACCAGCTTAGCAATCAAGTTAGAGGCACCTCAACAGTAACATACTGCCTTTGTCATTTTTCATAGATTTCTATATTTTATGTACTCCAGTGATATGGAACTTCTCTTGGAGAGTTTTCTTTCAGATCACTAAATAGTTGAACAGACTGTCACTAGAAAATGCTTTGGAACTTTTATGAGGATACATTTATTGTAAATATTCATTTACAGTGGAGCTATTTCAGTATCAGAGCTTAAGAAACAGTGCCATGAAGATTCTTAGCTACAATAATCTATAATTTGTGGGGTTTATTTAGTAAAATGCTCAGTCACAGGTGGCAAATTTTAGTCAGAATTAATAAACATATAAGTATGTTGATTTGCAGTATTATTTTAGCTTGTTTGCCTCTTCCGCATATCCATAAAATCTTTGAAAACCTTAGGCTTTATTACCGTCTTTTAGAAAAAACATAATTACAGTACAAAATTAGTTTTCTCTCACCCTATTGGGATCTCAGTGCATTTTCAGCTAATATGCAAATAACTTTTTTCCTACTTAACTTGTCCCCTTCCTTCAAGACAGGCAGAGCATGCCAGAAGACTGTAAATGTTACTGTGGTTAAGTATGTTGCCCCAGACGTGCATGCACAGCCCTGGTCTGTCTTTGGGCTCTATGTATGCCAATGAAGACTGTGCTCTGGCTTTGTGTTTCAAACCATTGCCTAAATCTTGCTTTAGGGGGACATATGGCTCTGTTCCTGGGGGTGGCCCAACCCTGCAGCCCTGCTCACTGCAATGGGTCTCAACAGCTCAGCCTCCCTCTGCGCCATGCCTGTCTCTGAGCTAGCGGGGATGAATGAGCCTGTCCACCTCCCCATTCAGAGCAGTGAGCTCAAAGCCCAAGGCAATAGCTGGGGCCTTTGGCTTTATTCACTGCAAGCTTCCCCTTTTCATTAGGCTTGAGATGGTAACTGAAATTTATTAGCCTAAACTGGGCTGGGACTGATGAGATTTACAGTGATATATAGAAGAAACGTCGAGTTGGAGAAAAGGGATGAAAAATTGAAATGATAAAGTTGTATTGGTAGCTTGTTGAGGTAATTGAAATGCCTTGTTATGTTGTATCATGATGGGTTCAAATAAAATATATGTGCAATTTGTCTAGATCATGCTTGTAGCACACTACAAAATAGATTCCTCTCTTCCAGTGTTAAGGACATGTTCAATTTTTGCCTGTCAGTGGGGATTGTGAAGGGGTGAGATGAGACTAAAACTTCTCCTTATTGATGTAGTTGACAGTTTGGCATTGTTCACACTACACTGCTTATGGCAGGCCAGTGAGCATTCTTCAAATCCCCCAGGGGCATTCCTGCAGAGAAGTCCAACGCACCCATTTTTTTTGTCCCCCAGCGATCTCCCGTGCGCTGGTCCCTGCTCAGAGAAAAGTGACCAGCGCTGGTGCAGAGCTTTGCCCTCAGAACCCCTGCCGAGGCTCCAGGGGCACTGAGGGATGTCTGCACTCTTCACCAGCGTGTTTCCACACTGTGAGACCATTTGCCCTCAGCTGGACGAGACTAGCAGGGGACTCTGTTCAGGAGATCCCTGAGCTCTTTGCCTCTGGTCATCAGCAGAACCAAAGTCTGGAAGAAACAGAAGTGAAAAACAGGGAAGGGGCACAGTTAATGAGATCCCTCTAAACTGTAACAGAATTACTCAAAGGTTATTATGTACATTTCAAGAGGAAAAAGATGCTACATTTCTCAGAAAATGAGGTGGATTTCTGGAGCTCAAGCCAAGGTCCCATTGAAAATCCTAAGCCTTACCTGAGTCAGGACAAGAGACTGAGGACCCTGTCTGGCTTCTCTCTTATTTATTCCCCATTTAGTCCTAAAGTCCTCTCAGAAAACACATACTTCAAGCCATTCCCTGCAACAGCAATGATCTCAGGGAAGAGGCAAATAATAAAGCTGGCAGATGACCTGCTAACTCTTCTTGTTACCTGTGGAAGTAAAGACACAGGAGTGACAGAGTATACCTCCCGCACATCCAAGGGATGTGACTGCTTCCTAGCAGACTACTTCTAGCACAGCCTAATACCCTGTGGCTGAAAATTGCTTTCCATAAACTTCCTCAACACTTGTAGGCTGCAATTTGATTACTTCAGGTGGTCAGGAGAAGATTTTGTTTAAATGTATTCCCAATACAGTAGTGGAAACATGTCAGACACTATTAATAATGCAGAGGAGTAACCAGGTTCCGAGACAGGTATTTTATAATTACATAAGTAGCAGCGTTGTAATAGTCACGGTGATCTAAGACTGTAACAGAAGCTAAGTTTGCAAGGAGAAGTAACATCCTTTATGAAGCTAGCTTGAGTACCTAGGGAGAAAAACAGACCACATTTTGCTCTGGGAAGGGCTTGTGTGCCTGATCTGTCTTTCCATTCTAATCAGTTAGTCTAACAAAAAATATTACCTGTGTCTACAAACCTTGCCTTGCAAATATATGTGACTTGAATCAATAAATAGATCTTCTTTGCACAATAGATAATCATACAATCATTCACTGCCAGAGAGTTTATGTCAGTACTGACACATAAGCTGCACACGAGCTCTTTTTAGATATAACCATATTGCATGTATGTTGAAAAATACTTTGTGTTTGAAAAAAAAAAGCAATTTTATTCCTGTGAATGAAAACTGTAATGTGCTTGTGCATTGGAATCATCTTTCTGTGTCACTGTAGTATCTTTCTCTCTTTCTCCATAATGTCCTTCATTCTCTGCTAAGGATATGTATTGACTTTGCAGAATCACTGTAGCAAGCTGCAAATGATGTATTCAAAGAAAAATCACTGCCCAGTTCCCATAGAGAGAACATGAACAGTGCTGGGCAATCAGAATTATGCTGCATTTTTTATTGTGACATTCAGTGCAATCAGGAAAAGCAGTCCAAGCACAGACGTCACTGACTTAAGTTCTGACAATAGAAGCCTGTTCTTTTTAATATTCATATAGAGAGATGTGAGGTGGTTTTCCTTCTTCACTTTATTCCTTTCCCATTAGCCCCTGTCATCATGCATGAGGTGAAGACAAACCTTCATTACCCGCAGTTCTCTCACTGCAGACAAGGGTGTAGCTAGCAATTTGACAATTGCTTGTATACCAGCTGGCATCCTACCTGTGGTTTGTCCACAGTACACACATCATATCCTGCGGTAGGGAAACCACAGCAAACAATTCACTTCTTTTGCCTAACTGCTGCAATTAGAGATATTCAAAATTGTTTTACTAAATGGCTGGAAGAGCAGAAAATCTGCTCATCAGCATTCCATAAGAAATGTTGGAAAAAATTGTTGAAAGTAAGTAAAATTGTAGTAAACAACTGCGTGTATTTTTCATTTGAAAATTTCCCATGCCATATGATAAAAGTAAGCAAATTGAAATGGTACAGTCAGGGAAAGGCCAGGACAAGGCCAAGGTGCTGTGGCAATTCCTTGGCAGGTCCCTCTGAGACTCCCAGCCATGTAAGCCTCATGATGCCCTCTGTCTGGGGTGAAGTTTTCAGATGGGGATCGGACTTTGTGAACATTGTTGCTGCTGTCTTGAAACCAAATCAAGGTTTCAAACTAAACTAATGAAGCCCAGACCTTTAAAGTTTACTCCTACCCTTAGGATTCCCTGGCACTGCTGTGGAGTTTAAAAGCCTCAGTGTGAAGGAAAAGCTAATGCAACTGTCAGCAGGAGAAAAGGCAGTGTTTTCATCAGTGGCTCCAGACCACAAATTACTCTGCTGAGTTTACTAATGGAGTAGACCATGGTGATGGTCTTTTTGGCAGAAATAGAAGTCTGTGTTCAGTTTGGTGTCTTCCCTAAGTACAACAGTTGAGAAAGAAGATGCTAAATCCTACATCCCTTCAAAGAAACAATACACTAAACCAAGACTAAAATGATAAACTGAGAAATTTTTTTAAGAAGCAGAAGAGGCAAACAAATTAAAGTGCAGGAGATAGTCCAAAACAAGGCTGTGCTGTCAAATGGCCAGTAGTTTTGAATATATGTTTGAATAAGGTTTTCTTTAACCAAGATAGAGGAAAAGGTGACTAAGAAGAAAGCCTTGTCAGATTGGCCTTCCCCTGCCCTACATCAGCAACACAGAAGATAAGTCACTGTATTAAGTGACTGAGTAAGGCAAAAGGAGGAAAGAAGCAGAGCAAAGGCAGACAGTTCTGAGGGAGGACACCTTTACAAGGTTTGCCTGACCATGGTAAGCTCTGGTAACTCTCTGAAAAGGATGAAAACTCAGGCCCTAGTCCTGAGCTAGGCCTGGGGACTCATCAGTGGTCACCTGGGAGGCAGGAAGAGTGGAGGCAAAAAGAAAGGCATGTGTCTGAGAAGGTAGTGGCTTGGTGCCTGTGGAATGACAGGTTCTGAGGTACATCCATATACATGTGGCAGGACAGGTACACCCATATACATGTCTTCACTTTGGCTGTGCTGTTGTCGTTTTAAGTTCACCACTGGATTTTGTGTGCACGCACAGTTTCTAAACAGACTGCGTAGCATTCAGGAATTTCACCATTGCAGCATGTGACATTTTGGGCTTTCTTGGATACAATTAGAGCTGGTATTCTTGCCTGTGGACATGACAACTTGAAAGCTACTCCTATTACTGGTTTAGTAATATTTTACAAAGGTGGATGTGATTTTATGACTGTACATATTCCTTTCTCCATTCTTGTTATATATGCATTGTCTTTATACGTCACTTCTTCAGCAATGTGCAGTTTTGTTTTATTGCTTTGGAAACTTACTGCTTTTGGGTGATGACCTCATTTTATCGTTCAGGATAGGGAATTATTTTTATTTAATATTCACCTTTTCCCTTTCTCAAATAGATTTGTAGTGCCCTTAGAAAATGTAGCATTTTGAAAAGCCATTGTTTATTGCATAATAAAAAGCAATACAGTTTGGGTTATGATTAACTGCAAAAGCAAAACAATGGTTAAATGAGCACCCAATATATGAAAAAGCCATGAAGGTGCTACAAAATCTATATTGTATCAATTCTTCCAACACTTCCTGGTGCAAATATCTGGTTCTAGTATTTGTAAAGAATGAGCATTTCATATTAGCCATCTGTAAAGTGATATCACAACACAGCCCATATCTGCAAAATCCAAAACCTTTTTTTTTTTTTTTTTGGTAGGAAGAATCATGAACAGAGCTGGATAAAGTGAGGCACAGGTATAAGACAGAAACATAAAAGCTGCTGTATGACATGAAATGCAACACAAAAGTGGAAAATAGTTGTTTTACAGCTTTCTCCTCTCTTGTTCCTTCACCTCTGGCATTTAGGTAACTTGTAACTCATACCTCATTTCAGTCCTGCAAGACAGAAAACTATATGAACACATAAGCAATATCCATATAAAATGCTGCTTCTTCCAAGTCCTCCTTGTAGGAGAACAGTGCAAATAGCTTGCAGCATACAAAATTCTCCTGTTCAAACAGTGATAGCAAAATGTTTCTTTCATCTCTTGGAAAGCCTCTAAATTTTAAAACTTCTCAGCATGCTGCATTCCTTGGTGTTTTTTACTCTATTTTGCATGGATTTACTATTATGTATAGTATGGAGGCATCAAGTATTGGAGAGAAAAGATTCAGTCCTTTCATGTAAGGACATTTAACCACAACTGTGCTTAATAAAATGCTTTCTATTCCAGAATTGATTTTTATGCTACATGTAAGGTTGGAACGTTAAGGTCAGTTTCTTTAATTTAAAATTGTAATTTTATTTGTTATTTTTGAGGAAGGAGGTGAGATACATTTTCACCCATGTGTTCTGCACATGATATGTGCCTGTGCATGTTTGAAATCTCTCATTTTTCCTGAAAAAACTTGGTGGTTGAAACCATATAATGTTGAGACAGGTGTGTTTGTGTTGAGACATTCTTTGCAAAATGCACTCTCAAATCTGATTTCTAAGGCATAGGAGAGCACTCTTCAGATTGCATGATTTAGCCCTCAGCTAAGGGGGGAGCACTAGGCACTCAATGAAACTGTAAGTTCCTCCTATTTTACTGTATATCACAAACAGCTCTTAGAAAAGATGAGCCACAGGCACATTACTGACACGTGTCCCTGTAAAGGAAGACAACACATGAGGCAGACATCAGAGTACGCAGCCACATCTGCTGTAATAAACACAATGTTCGGACAATCCATTAGCTCTATATGTGAAACTGAGGCTCTCATATATTAAATGTGTAGATTTTTTCCAGTGCTCACTCTGTATGTTGTAGAATTCTTTGGGGTTTTGTGTGTCACATACGAGTGCTGCATTATGTGCTATATATTAAACCTAAATCGTAACCTTAAACAATAGACAGTATCTGCATTTTAGTTTCATGGTGCTGTGGTATATCCCATAATTAAAGTGTCCACTGCAGTCACCATTCTGTTAAAGCTGTCATATGTATTTTGTTCTATTTTTTTTCCCCCCTTACTGCGGTCTAACTGGAGGGAAAAAACCCAAACTCACAGACTACCCTCAAACTGAGATGCAAACTCTTCAAGTGGCATCTGTTTAGCCTTTTAAATTATAATGATATGTATTCTGAGTATACTATATTGAAGCAGAAAAATAGAGACCACAAGAAAGAAGTATTGGGAATAAAATTCCGGTCTAGAAAAAAATACACACAGATTCAGTAACCAGCTCATTCATTTCTAGTAAGAGGTCATTGCTTTTGTAATCAGACTCCCAGCAGTAATGCTGTACTGATAACTTTCCAGGATGTTATTACAAGTATTCTGTCCTAATATTGTGGAAAAGTGGTACTGAGGTGTGTGTTTTGCCTTATCATTACCAGAAATGCGCTGAGTCTCTGACGCTGACCAGCAATGCTGATGAGAGCCATTTCTGCCTCCTTGGACTGTTATGCTTAAAAATGTTCAATCAGCCTGAGAAGCCCAAAGACAAACATGCAATAGAGGAAACTGGGAGACCATCATATTGCTTCCCAACACATCAAAGTATTCATTTATCATAGCTGCAATTCATCATTTGATTTGGGCACTTTGCCAGCATACAAACCTCCAACATCTTCTCTCCAGAGATTTGACTGCTCTTTTTCTTTTGTAATGCTGAAATGACTGCGTTACGATCAATATGAAAAATGTGGGCCCAGAAAACTAGCCAGTGTGACCTTAGTTCTGCAAATAATCATTAGTGCAAATCTGGAGAGAAAAAGACCCAAGTCTTGACTGTATAATCTGAATCTTCATCTCAAGATCTAATTGTTGAGGGACTGGCAGTGTCCCAAGGAATTGATAATGAGATTTAGAGTCTCCTACTGCCAGTAGGCTTGGCCACAGACTGCTGGGGCACAGCTCTGCTCTGAGTTTAGTGGAGCTGCTTGAGATTTACCAATTTAACTGAGACGGGGAATGGGCTCTGCGCTGGCACCGAAAAGAAGTTATTACTACAGGGAGCTATTACAGAGGTAATAACCTTCTCACACCCCAGTGGACAAGTTTCCCTATGTCTTTCACATGTACATGCCATCAAAGTTGGTACAAGTTTGCTACCTTGCCACACTGTGCAGAAAGATGAAGGCTGGCACAGGGGCGGTGTAAGAAATATCTGCCCTCCTCGTTACTTCATGTCAAGATTGAGGCAAATTGGTAGGCAGACGGGGTGCCTTGTCCTGCTGCTGTCTTTGCTGCTGTTCTGTGGGTAGGGAGTATTTCAGCAAGTCTGGCAGCTTTTATGAACACTAAAATGATCTTTAACTGTGGACGTAAAACCCCTTTATTATTTGGTTGTTTTTCCAAAGTCTTACACAAACCCTCCAGGAAACTGCACTGTTCACCCTCGTAAAAGTGGCTCTGACATGAGTTTCAGGATGTTTATTAACTAAAATTGAGCCCTCTAAAGAAATTCAGCTTTCATCTCCGCACCCTTTTTGTTAAACAAACCAACGCTTCGTCTCTCCGGTATTGCTTCTGGTCCGCCTCGGCAGCCCATTTTCCCGCAGCCCGTGCGGTGCGTGTTGCAATCCTCCCGAGATGTGACAAGCCCTGTGGCAAGGAGGGAGGGACACGGGGCTGCTTCCCCCACCGCCGCGGAGCTGCGCGGGGCCCGGGGGCAGCAGCTGGGGGGGTTCCCCGGGAAGGAGGGCGGAAGGGGGGCGCGGGGGGGCGGCGGAGGAGGGCGCAGCTCCCCGGCACCAATCGCCTCCCGCAGGTCCCCGCGGTACCGTTAGACCCGCCGCGATATTCGCGGAGCCAGGGGCAGCGGCGGCCGCTTCCAGCGGGGGCAGCTCCGGGCAGCGGGGCGGCCGTGAGCCTCCCTCCTCCTTCTCCTCCTCCTCCTCCTCCTCCTCCTCCTTCGCCCGCCGCGAGCCCCGCGCGCAGCCCGCCGCGCAGCGCCGCGCAGCCCCCGCGCCCAGCCGCCCTCCGCACCCGAGCCAGGAGCGGGCGCAGCGCTGCGCGCAGGCGGCCGGCGCGACCCTGCGGGAGGCGCGGCGGGGCGCGGCGGTGTGAGGGGCGCAGCCGGCGGCGGAGGGAAGTCCCAGCGCCCGGGAGGCAGCCGGGAGCTCCTGCACACGGCAAGGTAACGCGTCCTGCCCTTCGGGGACTTCGGCTGCTGCTTTTTCCCTTTCCCCCCTCTTTTTTACCCCCTTTTTCTTTTCTCCTGTCTTTTTGGTTTCGCTTCTTTTATTTCTTTCTTCTTTTTCCCCTTCTCTTTTTTCTTAGGCTTTTTTCCTTCTTCTTTTTCTTCTTTTTTTTTTTTTTTTCTTAGGGTTTGTTGTGGGTTTTTTTTGGTCTTTTTTTCCCGATTTGTTCCTTTCCCCCAACCCAGCCCCCGCCCGCTCCCTTGCTTCTTTCCCCGGCTCCCTAGCTGCCCAGCCGCAATCAGAGGGTGAGGAGGAGGCGGAGAGGGTCGGAGCAATCCCACACCGGGTCGCTCTGGAGTTTGCCTGGGACAGTCCTGCCCCGCTGCAGGTGCACTCCCGCGGCGGGCCGAGCCGAGCCGAGCCAGGCCGGGCGGGGGGTGTCCCCACCGGGACCCCGGGAGCAGGGCGGAGCGGGGGCGGCGGGAGCTGCCCGGCGCACGGAGCGGCTCCCTCCAACTTTCCCGGGGCGGAGGCGGCGGGGAGCCGGTAGCCGCCGCGGGGGCTCTCGGCAGAAAGCGGAACACCTACAGAGAAAGGTGTGCGGGGGGCGGGGGGTGCTGCACAGCGGAGCTGGAAACTGCCCCCCTCGCCCCGCCGGGGCTCCCGAGGCGGAACACACACCCCCTGCCCCGGCGCCGGGGGCGTCCGGGGACTGCGGGGCTCGGCGGGCGCTGCGGGAGCGGCGCGGAGGGGGTGCGAGGGGAACACAAATGGTAAAAGATACGGAAGGAAGAGACCCAGTGGCTGGGACATAAATCAGGCAGAATATATGGGGAGTTGATGAGAATAGGTCTTTTCACCCTTAAAAAAAAAATAGCCACTTTGGAAGAGAAAAAGGAGACTGATTATTGGCATCCAGCTCTGAAACCCAGGCAGCTGATGCTGAGGGGTGCCAAAGGGAGCAGTTCTTCTTGGTTTAAAAACAGCAAGACAGTCTCTGCCAAAGATTGCTGTAAACACTGAATAAAGATTTCATTGTGGCTTGGTGTGACTGGAATAATTAGACAGTTAATTGTTCATTCTGATCTTAAAGTGCAGTAATCAGTAGTGCACGGTAGAAAAAATACGGGGAAAAGGAAAGAAAAATAGCCATAGGAAAATGATAGGGAAATGTATCACTTTTTCCTCTTCTGCAGGTTTTCTTTTTTTTTTTTTTTTTTTTTCCTTGTGAGAATGAGAGCACGTGGGTCCCGGTCTATTTAGCTAGAGAACACCTTTGTAAAGCTAGGGTGTAATTGTGCTTTTGCTGCCACTGTGTCAACATCATTTCGGGCTGGACAAAATCAAATTATGAGACTTAAAGAAATCCTATTTTATGGAAATGAAATCTGAAGATGGCTGGAGAATGAACATCTTAACTAGATTGACTAATACCAATTAATGCATTTTACTTATGTGTGCACTTTATTGCCAACTCAGCAGGGATGAAAGCTAATGGTGCCAGCTTTTGTGCTGCTCTAAGACATTTTTCAGGCAGGCACACAAGGTTTTAATGGTAAACTGTGGAGTTTGTAACACTGTGATTGTGTCCCCGTTCAACTCGAGTTCCTTGCAGCGGTGACTCTTTCATGGCAATCTAATGAAATGATCTCTTGTTACACTGTGTTAGCTATTCCCTGTGACACAGCAGGAAAATACAACCTGCGTGTGTCTGTACCGGAGGTGGTTATAAGTTGTCAAGCAAGACGCACTTAGAAGCAACAGAATATGACTTACTGATACTAACTGAAAGATGGCACCATAGGCAAAAAATGTTTTTCTTTCCTGTGTAGCGTGTTATTTCCATATATATACATTTGTGATAAGGAAGCATAAGAGTGGATTAATTATCAGACAGGGCGGAAGGATGTTATGTTTAAAACAAAGAAAACTTAACAGAACAGTCCCTCGTCATTTGAGCAAAGTAAAAGAATTACTTGAAGTCTAATTGTAAAAGAAACAGACTCATCCTTCATATAACTTATTTGACTTTAGAGTAGTTATATGAAAGATGCATTTGGCATGGAGACATCCACACAGCCTGCCCACCTATCATAAATAAATAAATAAATGTGTTGGAATTGGGCAAGGTTTAAAAAGTAATTTAGTTAAGTATAATTTTCTGTCCCTGCACATGCAGAAAGCCAGGAGTTAGCCATTATAGAAAAAAAAACCACCCAAAAAGAGAGCTCTGAAAAGTTAAGTGATTTGTTGTATTTTGCTGAAGCTGTGTTTGTTGAGGGTTTTGACCTGCACTTTGTGAGATTTTTGTGGAAAGTCACGTGGAAAACGTGAGGCGTATTGTCTAACAGTATAAAACCAATATAAAACACTGCAGTCTTCACCCAGGTCACAGTGATTAGAAGAGTAAGGACAGAATGGTTACTCCAGAATTTTGTCCAAAGTGGTGGTAAAAAAAGCTCACACCAACTGGGTCTGTAAGGGCCGATGTTCAGATCTGCTTTACGAGCATTTTTATTAAGCTGTTGAATGTTCTCTGGCCTACCACAGTGGTACTCAGTATTCTGTCTATGAAGAGTAGTCCTGATTCAGTTGCAAGCTGTATTGAAAGGACGTCTTCAAGGCATTTTACTTACTAGCACAGTCTAGAGGAAGATGCTGCTAACTTTATTTGCACCTATCTAGTCCAAGAAACCTGAAGATGTTCTACTCTTCTTACAGAAATCCAAAAAGTGTGATCAAGTGATCGGATAAGAGACACTGCTCAAGTTGCTGCTTGCGATGTTCTGACAGAGGATGTTTCTAAAAATCTGTATAGTGTATCCCCTACGCAAATACCATGTTAAACTCTAGAATAATCTGAAGACCAGTAACAAGATTTTGAGAGGTCTGAAGGTTTTTTTCCTCCATTTTCAAATACAAAATTTACCAAGTGTCTCCTCGTTTCTCTAAAATGAATCAAAAACATGCTTTGGCCATCACAATAAGTTTGGGAAGAGGTTTTTCTTGCATTGTTATACTTGTTTAGCAAAGTACGCAGAGGATTACACACTTATATTCAAGGAAAACATTTGCAAGCAAATTGTAGTTAAATCCTGAATATTATTTTATACCTAAAAGTTGTTTGGAATGCACAGTACGTCTTCATAATAAAATTGCATTGTCACAGATATAATTGTTATTCATAACAAGTAGTCTCACAAACAGATTCCATCCCTTTAAGTACTGAGTCTCAGTCAGGCCAATTATGACTAAATTACTGCATGTTCCTGCTGTATCAACTAATTAAAGGGTAATTAATAAAATGATAATTTCATTCCATGGCAATGTCTACATCTGGTTGTCATAGTGGAGATTGTTTGACATATGGTTAAATGGTCAGATACTACATTGTGTGAATGCAACATTTGCACAGAACACCTGTCAAGACAGAGGAATTTTAACCCTTAAGATGTAAATTTCAAGATTCTCTGTCAATGTGCTCTCAGACTGGTTTGCTCATTCCCTCCACCTAGTCTTCTTACATGTTTAAGAAAATGTAATTCTCCAAGTTAATTCAAGTAACCCTTGGCGTGAGGGAAGAGCTGGAATAGGACTTGGGATATTAGATTGGAAATGAAAAGTAAAATAGTAGTGACATGTCATTGTGGGAAATAAAACAGGTGGGTCTAAATTAAATTCTGAGAGGAGACTCCATTGGATCTTGTATTACTGAGAGCTTCCCCTTTAAGGAGTATCAGGCTGGAATTAGCATGGAGACAAAATTATCTTTTTTCCTGGATACAATTGTATGCCAGGATTAAGACTGAGGTTGTGGTCACAACAGCGTGGAAAAATCTGCATTGCAGCCTTCCCACATTGTACCTGTCATGTAGATAAAACAAAACTTAGCTCCTCAAGGGCAGTGACCATAAAATTCACACATACTAAAGAAATGAAACAACCTTTTATCGAGTCAACACATTATATGAATAAACAATCCTACATTGGGTACCTGATGTGTAAGACAATCTATGCACATACTCTGAAATATCAGTGGTTGAAATTTTCAAGGCAGCCCATATATATGGTTTTATACATAGCTTAAGGGAATATATCTTAAGTTTCAACACTGCCTTGAAAAATTTCAACCACTGCTGTTTCCAAGTATGCAGAAGACTGTATTTCTGTCCTTTAAAAGCATAAACTGTAAGTAGTGATACTTTAATGTGGGTTAAATGACACTTTCTTATCTGTACTGGGTCAAGCTGAATCCCTCATAAAACTAAGAAGAAGAAATGAAGAAACAGGAACAATGTTTTCCTTTTCTTCAGGAGAAAAAAAAAAAAAGAAAAGAAAGAAAAACCTTAAAAAGGGGAAAATAGCTAGTGCTTTCTCAGAAATCAAGCAAAATAAAAAGGATGCAGTAAACTGCAGGAAGACATGAAAATCTGTCTTTTCCCATGCAAACGATCCTCAATGAACAGTTCCCTCAGTGAATAGTCAGGGTTGCTCATCACCTCACGCGGTCAGGTGCAGAGCGTGGCCAGTGATGCTTATAAAGCGCTGTTTGTGTGTCTCTCTGAGAGCCTGGGTCCTGCTTCTTGAGAATTTCCAAGCACACGGATCCATCTCATTTTCATTCTGCTCGTGTAACTCATTAACACCTGGAAAATCTTTTATAGCATTTAACTGCATCAGATGCACTGTCCGGCACATGTTTTCTTAATAGGGCTTTCACTGTGGTATTGTCAAAGAGCCCTTATGTCACAGCTGGGAACATGAATCTGTCATGTCAGTACTGTACCTTGGTTTAGACAGTAATAGTGTATGAGTGTGTTTTATGGAGGAGCTGAACATGCCCATATACTGCATTAGCAGGGAAGAATGTGAAGCTTGTTCTCCTAAATAAAGATTCAGGCTGGTGCTAGTAGAGTACTTTGTACCATTTAAACACTGCTGCCTCTAAGGCATTGCACTTAAGGAAAGGGAAGTTTGAGGCAAGCAAGACAGTCTTAGTATTTTAGTGGTGTAATGCTGCTAGTTAATGATATGTCATCATTTACATTTCAGTGGGAAAAAAACTGCCAGAGGTTTCTAATTCAGCAGAAACAACTTAACTAGAAGTTGATATGAAAGTCTTTACCCTGGGAATATTTGTTTTTAAAACAAGTTTGATTTAAATATATTTGGCAACATAAAAAGAAGGGGAAGCGAAGTAAATGTTTCCTAATTCCATATGCTTTTTGTGCCCATTAGATCACTGTAAACCCCAGTTTAAAATAGTTTACTTTGTAGCTCTGTAATCAGAATGCCTTGGGTAATTAAAAAAAGGAAAGAACTGTGAAAACTGACTGCGACGCATAGATAAGACCTACTTTTTTCACAGGAATTTTTAACATAGTTACATACATTTCCTCTGAAGGTTAAACACTTAAAATTCTCCAGCTACAACACTACCAAGCATGTCATGATGGTATTCCAAAAGATAAAGCCCACCTCTGGAAAATGTTTGCAGACTTGGGAAATGGTAACTGTTGTGAAGGAGTTGACTCAGGTCCTCATTTAAAGAATGAATGGAGGAAAGGTGTGTGTATTTCATGTGGTCACAGGAGGTTCCAATTTGTAAACTACTTGTTTTGCTTTGAAAAGCTTAAGTATAGTTAATATGTAAAGAAATAAATTATAGGGGTTTCTGATACTCAGGGTGAAGGTATGCCATCAAATGCATTCTGTGTGTTTAAATTGTTTGCCTCTGTTGTTTTTGTGATAGCTTTTTAAAAGCTGGAGCATGCAGGGCTTGATACCCTAAACAGTAAACAATCCAAGTTTAAGCTGGAATCAGTGAAACACTGAAATGTTCAGATCACAGGACTGCTTTCTGAATTTCTCTCTTGATTTTCTCCTTTTTGCCATTTGTCTCGTTTCTGGTTTTTCTAACAGTGACAGCACTGAGGTGCTTTCGTGGGCCCATGCCGTTAGTTCACGTCCGTATTTTCACCAAAGAGGGAAGGAGTAAGGCTGGTTAGGGCTTCTGGGGGGGGGGGGGGGGGGGGGGCTGCGAAGAACGTGTGGATTTGTTTCTCAGTAGGGACTTTCTGTAAATTATTTCACTTTTTTTTCTGTGTAGATACTAATGGAGCAAGCACTCACCAAACTGTGTAGGGTTTGCCCTGCTGAACCAAGTAGCACTCGACAACATAGCCAAAGAGGTGCTAATAGTTTCCAAGTTGAGAGCACACCAGGGTTGAATTCTTCTACACAATTCGTTTTAGCCTACTACAGAAGCAAATCAAAGGTCAAAAATTAGTTTATGTAATTGTGGTGGGTTGACTGGCTGGATGCCAGGTGCCCACCAAAGCCACTCTATCACCTCCCTCCTCAGCTGGAGAGGGGAGAGAAAATATAATGAAAGGCTTGTGCATCAAGGAAAGGGAGAGATGACCCAACAATTAGTGTCATGGGCAAAACAGACTTGACTTGGGAAAATTAGTTTATTACCAATGAAAATCAGAGAAGGGTAATGAGAAAATAAAAACTAAATCTTAAAATACCTTCCCCCCACCCCTCCCTTCTTCCCAGGCTCAGCTTCACTCCCAATGTTCTCTACCACCTCCCCTCCAGCAGCGCAGGGGGACAGGGAATGGGGCTGTGGTCAGTCAGTCACATGCTGTCTCTGGCACTCGTTTCTCCTTAGGGGGAGGCTCCTCACACTTTTTCCCTGCTCAAGCGTGGGGTCCCTCCCATGGGAGACAGTCATCCATGAACTACTCCCATGTGGGTCCTTCCCACAGGCTGCAGTTGTTCACAAACTGCTCTGGAGTGGGTCCTGTCCACAGGGTGCAGTCCTTCAGGAACAGGCTGCTCCAGGGTGGGTCCCCCAGGGGGTCACGAGTCCTGCCAGCAAACTGGCTCCAGCCTGGCTCCTCTCTCCATGGGCTACAGGTCCTGCCAGGAGCCTGCTGCAGCATGGGCTGCCCATGAGGTGACAGCCTCCTTCAGGCATCCACCTGCTCTGGTGTGGGGTCCTCCATGGGCTGCAGCTGGATATCTGTTCCACCATGGATCTCCACGAGCTTCAGGGGTACAGCCTGCCTCACCATGGTCTTCACCATGGTGAATCTCTGCTCTGGTACCTGGAGAACCTCCTCCCCTTCTTTCCTCGCTCACCTTGGTGTCTGCAGAATAGTTGCCCTCACATAGTCTCACTCCTCTCTGGCTGCAGTTTCTATTGTGCAGGTGGGTTTTTTTTCCCTCCTCTTAAATATGTTATCACAAGGTGCTACCACCATCACTGATGGGCTCGGCCTTGGCCAGCAGTGGGTCCATCTTGGAGCCATCTGGCATTGGCTCAACTGGACATGGGGGAAGCTTCTGGCATCTTCTCACAGAAGCCATCCCTGTAGCCGCCACCACTACCAGAACCTTGCCATGCAAACCCAATACAGTAATTAACCTTTCTACATGCCCGGGTATTGTGAGACACAGTTAAGAACCCTTGCAATATGTAACTTAGTTACAGCAAAGCAAGTTAAGGATTGAGTGAAAGGCTTAACTTTTCCCTGCTTGTGTGAGTTTATTTTAGAATTGCGATCATGATGTAACATAAATTAACATAGCAGTAGTAGATCACTAGTTGGCAAATCTCTTAAGAATAATATAGGTGCTTCACTAGGTTATTATATATGGAGTGCCTTCTGTGTGCTTAGCCTATGGATGAAATTAGTCTATTTTTTAATGTTAAGATACTTTTGAAGAGAAGTGCTTTAATAGGTGAAGTTCTGCTGACCCTCAGTGCAAATTAGGAGACTGACTTCTGGAAAGGGGAGGTTCCTAAGTGAAAAGAAGCACTTGCCTGCAAAAAAATTTTGAAGTTTTGCTGCAAGTGTCCTCCAATCCATGCATAATCTGGAGGGCATTAACCATTCAAGTACGTATTATGTATTGCTTGACCTGTGGGTATAATATATTAAGGCTTCAGAGAAAAAGTATGTTTTTAAGGAGCGGAGTGAAGAAATAAGAATGAAATCAGTACACCTCATGAAGGGCATGTGAAGGGCAGACAAATGCCTCCCCAGAAAGGGAAGTCTGGGAAGAGTGTGTATCAGTGATGCATGTCTGTTTTAGTTGGACACTCAGTTTCTTTCACTGTCAGAGGAGGGCTGCCTGCGTCCACTGTCTCCTGAAAGGAACCACTGCACTTGCCTGTTTGGTTTGTGTTTCCCATATGGATTTGCTGTAGTCTTGTGTCTCCTTCAGAAAGTGATACAGAGGTGGACAGGTACCATGCAAACAATTAGGGGTGCCTGCTCCTCATGAACATCTCTCTCTAAGGCAAGGGGGAGTGAGTGCAGGCTCGTAAATTTATTCTGATAGCAAGCCTAGACATCCTTTTTTCTGGGCACCCCATGGACACCCAGGGGAGATCCTGTCAAATGACTGGTACACATCCTTTGTAATGATAAGGGGAAGGTCTGGCAGGCCTATCGGAAAGGTAGAAGTCAACTGCTGACATTGTCAGACTAGCACCTGTGTCCCAGAGCCCTGCACACCTTACATCCCTGTGACCCTCCTCGGGAGGAAGGGCCACAAGGAGCAGACGTTGCCCTGGTAGAACAAGCTCCACACTAAGCACTTGTAGCGGAGGAGGCACACAGGCACAGTGCTGTAAGGAAGAGCTGAAATCAGCCTTCAAGCAGATGACAAGAGAGGATCTGTCAAACCAGCCATCAAGAGGACAGGGAGCATGCTGAGAGAAAACGATGATAATAGCGACAAAGCCTTGCAGAGTCTGAACAGAGGAAGAAGCTGCAGGAGGGCAAGAAAACAGAGGATTTGTATAGTCAGGCAGAGAGAAAGAAATGACAAATGTCTTCATAAAATAACAGACAAAAAAGGACAGATCTGATCAGTGGCAGGTATAGAATTTGGCTCTGGCTTAGAGAGGGACTAATACAAAAAGAAGACAAATAACTGTTTCACACAGGCTTGTGAATGAGCGTGGCAGAAAGCAGAGCAGTTTGTGGTAACAGAGATTGGAATAACAGCATCTGGATCCCACAAGAGGTCTCCAGGGTGAGTACAGGGTATTGGAGGGGTTTTATAGAAAAATCAGGTTCCCAGATTTGCGTGTGGAGTTTCGGGTTGTAGCTCGTCAATATGCCAACAGAAAGGCATCTTGTCAGCAATGTGCCAGAGATATTAGGGTTACAGATGTAATGGAACCATTATATAGCAATGCTGGACTCAATCATGGCTAAACCTTTCTTGTGTAGTATAGGCTTTGGAAAGGTTAGTCCTCATTAAGGTGAGTTCAGGGGCATTGCTAAGGGTGCTGTGTTTATTTAACATGATTGTAGTTGAGGATCCGCTACTTTAGGTGGGCTAGTTGTGCTGACTTGTGCACATGGTACATCTCCATGAAGTCGAGGACCAAGGAACTGGATGTTAGATTCAAATGTATAGAAGAGATAATGGTAAAAAGAAAATTAAAAAAACAAAAAAAGAGCAGCTCAACAATGAGTTATCAGTCTGCCTGTTTTCCTTGCCTTTCCTTGGCCCATATAGTTCTCAAATGCCCTCTTGCTTGCTGTAGTGCTGCTCTGGGGCAATGGAAGGAGCTCCCATTAAGACTCGTTTGTGTTGTGATGACTGCTAAATATGTGTCTATTAGTGAGGCAATGAATGAACCATGGCTAACAGTAGAGATACCCAGTATAGCTATTAACTGCTCCATAGGATTTGCCATCTCCATTCCATTTCATTAATTTTTGTCTTTGAGAGAAGGCTCTCTATTGCATTACCTCTGTAATCCCTTACTGGGTTGTATAGGTGTTTATGCAGAATAAACATATGTAATGATGTGTGGCAGGTAGGTGTTTATTTTTTATTACAAATTCCTAGCCTTGAAAAATGCATTTTGATTAAAATCTTTTGCCACTCTAATCCTGTTTCTGATCAACTGTTCGACTACAAGGTCCTTGTTTTGTTGAAACATCAATAACTATAGTATTGAAAATAAGTTATAGTGCTCTATTTGTTTTCTTCTTCATGTGTAAATTTAGTAAAAGATCAGTAAAACACTCATAGATAACCATTTGAAATAGGTTTTTATGCTTTTTGTTCTCTTTCTTTTCCAAGATGTGAGTGCTTCAGTGTTAATACCCTTGCAGTGGGCAAAAAGTGATTGTCCCAGGAGTGCATGGCTAAGGTTTTTGAAGCTACTGTAGGATCTGGACACTGAAGTTCCCATTATTTTTAATGATCGCTGAGTATCCAGATTCCTCATGTAGTTAGTTACCTACCAAATTGTCCTCAAAGTGTTGATGGACAAAAACTGTTTTTATTCTGAGATAAATTACCTTCTTTTCTCCAGGGACTTATCAAGTTATTTATTGAAGAAGCAATTACTAAATGTCATAACATACTTGACTTACTAGCTGTGAATATCCAACCTATCAACCATTATATGCATTTAAAACTGTTTTTAAGTCCGTTGGTCTTTCTTTACCCTCTATAGGAACTCTCAAGAGGGAACTGAACCACCTAACTTCTGATTTAAAATATCATCCTATTCAGGATGATGGTTTTATTGGAAGACTCCCTGCATTGCAGGGCTCCGGGAGACCTAGAGGAAAGTCTGGTTCTTATATTAATGATTGGTGTCATCTCTGGCTAAACAGAGATCTTTGGTTCCGTATGCTCATGGCCTATTCAGACACATGTCTGAAATCATTGCTTTGATGAACTTCTATGATAATTTACTCATCAGGGTACCATTTCACAACATCAATCTGTTACTTGAAGAAAATTTACATGATGTTGTGAAGTAGAATACAAATTAGAACAATCTTTTATGCAGAGATTATTTTTTTTCTGATGTGCTTTACTGCACAGATAGAGACCACTCAAAAAGCATCCCCCTGCTGCATAACCCTACTGCCAGTAGTAACTTTGGTAATAATTATATAGTTCTCCTTTAATGCTAGCAGCCTCTGTAAGAGTAAGAAATACAGGATAATGTAATGCTGCATAATCTGAATGTTCAGCATTAGAAAAATCTCTCATCAATGAAAAAAGGTAGAAAGTGGGTTTTTCTGAAAGCTCAATACTAGATGAAAGTATTTAGAAAAGAGACAATATCAGCAAACTGCAAAGGAGGATACGTTTGAAAGTTCTGGCCATATTGACCAATAAACAATTTATGGAGAGAACACAAACAAACCATTAAAATATTTTAAGACTGTAGCTTCTGACAAGTATACTTTATTTATGACTTTGCAGTACAATCTTCTCCAGTAATGTTTACAGGAAATCAAAAAAGAGAGAAAGGGGGGAAGAGGCAGCATTCCCAATGTTTTATCCTCTTGTCCTCTGCCGGGTGTGGGGTATTCTCAACATCAGTAAGAAAACCTCAATATTCCTGTCTCAGAAAAACCTGCAACTAAAAGAATCACAGGTGTGACACATTCAATATTTAAGGAAAAGCACAGGAAAGAAGGGTGCTGCTTTATCTGAAACTTGTACAATACTGTTGCTGCAGGCACAGCCAAGTGAGGCTGATGAAAAAGGAGGCAGGGATGGGGTGGGAGAAGCATCCAGCCTTAGCACAACTTCTACCACTGTCAGGCACCCTACTGGCAAAGCCGAAGTTTCACAGTCTGATGGAACTATGTGTCTAGATAAGGGCAGTCTTTGAGTTTGGCTCTGGATCTCCTGATACAACAAGAATTTTGTTGCTTTTGTCCACACAGTGGATCTGGGTGCTTAAGGAAATACATAGTGTTTAGGTTTTTGAGACCGAAACACCAGGCAAAAATAAAACTTCTATAATAAGTTATAATTCGTGTTGTAGAGGTGCCTGCAGGTGCTAGGTATGTACAGCAAACCCCTGTGCTGTACAAACACATAGGACATAGCACTGCATCAAAGTGCTTGCAATCCAAATACCAGAGCCGAGAGATCACAGTTCTGTTTTGCCAGAGCCTAGATTTCAAAAGCATGTTTTAGAAGAAAACCAAAGCCTTTAGAAAATGCTCAGACAAAATTGCTGTAAGAGCATTCACATTTAAGAAGGAAAAGATCAAGATTTTGATTTGTGTCTCTCAGAAAGCCACAAGAGCGAGCCCTGATTTGAGAAGTCTTTCCCTAGCAAATGGTGAAGTCCATATGTTTCTGGTAAAAAACCCAGACTTGCTTTTTTTACTTGAGGGAGAACATATCTAGAAAATCAAAATGTTGCTGAACAAGTTCTGGCCAGTGGACTAAAAACAAAAGGCAGAATGAAGTTAGGACAAGCCCAGAGACCAGCGTGGGCCATCAAGGAGCAAGGTGAGGGAGAAGCCAAACACTAAGAGTCAGTCCCCTACTTCCCAGTCCAGTACCAACAATTTGCCATCCCAAGACACCAGATCCTTTCCTCTTTCCAACCTGGGACAGAGTTTCTGAGCCATGAGTTGCAAGCCCTGGGGTTCAGAGGACAGCAACGCTCTTTGCTTTTGACACCCACCAGTAACACCGAAGCACTAAGGCGTGCTGGCGTAAACCCTGCTGTAACAGGCATCCCTTTTGACATCTTCACATCTTGGGATGAGGCTGTCGCACCACCCCATAGCCAAGGAGGGCTCCCTGTCTGGGCACCACTTCCTAGATCAGCACTACTTCTAGCCCACTGCTGCAGAAACACTAGTGTGGAAGACCTGGAGTAGAAATTAACACCTCAGGAGAGCCTTAGCAATATCTTTCTGCTTTAAAAGATACTCTGACAGTGTTGGTTAGCTAGACGAGTGTGCCTCTAACAAGCCTATTGCACTTGATAAATGCTTCTGTATTATTATCCTAATTTTGCTGGATCTGATGAGCAGCTTTTGGAGTTCAGAGGCAGAAAAAGACAGCTTGAAAGATGGCTCTTATAAGAAGCTAATTGCATGCAGGGTTTTCAGAAATATTAGGTCATTTCCTGTTCAAAAGTTGGGTGTCTGTTCCTCTTTAGTGGCAACAAAATTAATTCTTCTGGGCCCGGGAAAAAAAAGGAGTACTTTGATTTTTAGCAGTTAATGTACTGTCGAGTCTTACTTCAAATAACATTTTTAAGTTTTAAAACATTCCACAAAGGAAGGGATATCATTTCAAGGATGAAGGCTGGTGTAAAATAATTCCAACAAAATTGATTATGTTATAGGCACTATGTTCATATGACTTTTGTAAAATACTGCTTTTTTAATGCTAATATTTCAGCAGTAGAAAAGAAATATTGCAGTTGAGTTCTTTTCTGGACACATACATAAAAATACCATTTACACCAGTAAAGCAATGAAAACAATGTGATTTAAGTGGGGAGAGATCTTTTCCCACAGGCCATATTCTAGTTTTAATTACATCCTATCTATCTTAAAGGTCCAGGATTTACTATCTCAGGACAAACTGGTATCTGGGAAAATGACCCATGTCAGTATTTCAAAGAAAGATGTAAAAAATCTTTACACCCTGGCATGTCTCTATGTTATTCTGCTCTTCAATACATTAATGCGAGCTCCCTGGTTTCCATGGGGTTGTGCTGGTGAAATTAGAATGAGGTATCACTAATAGAAGGTCTGAGCTTTGTTCATGATAAGCAACTGATTTTTAACTGCTTGCTGGTCTCTGGATTTTTTAATTAATTTGTTGTTATTGTTGCATTAGTGATGACCCCTTCTTTGGCTTGGTGATTCTGTCCATCATGATAGATCATGTACAGATTCCTGATGAGGTCTTACTTATTAAGAGTTTCATAAATAAGTGTTTATTTCCAGTGTGCTTCCTGATTCCCAGGTGTAAAACAATTTTTAAAACCAACATTACTATGAAAAGAAAGATGAAAAAGGTTGCTTATAAATAATACTTTTAAAACTTGTGGTTGCAAAGAAAAATTAACCTAAAATGCTTTTCAAAGCACTTTATCTACAAATCACACTGAGACTCTAACTTGATACCAGTGTTCTTACCTGGCATTCTGCCTTGATAGTCCCACTCAAAGGACAAAATGCAAACTGTAGTAAAACAGCTAGGCTTGATCACAGAAGTGTCCAATTAAGTATTTTCATGTTGTTCATTAAATTTGAAAATATTCATAGGGAAAACGGACCTTTTGGCAAAATGCTCCACAGAGGAAAAATCTGGCTGACATAGATATTTTCTGTTTGGGATGAGATTTTGCAGTGGTGTGAAGCACCTGGAGAATAGCAGCACCATAAGACTCATGCCTGGTGGGGCTCTAAGCCTGGCAGGGCAGAAGGATCCAGGGGGCAGATAGAGACAAGTAGGTCAAGAACATCAGCTCCCAGTTGTGGCTATTTAGGTGGAGTCAAGGTGTAATGTCACCACATCCCTCCTACCCTCCAACACTAAACATTTTGTTTCTGAAACTTCAGGATGACCCATTTCATAACATAGAAGTTAACATATTTGCCTTCTTAAACTGATTTTAAAAACTTTATGGAGAAAGAAACTGTATTATTTTGGCTTTTTAACCTGACTCGGGAGAAATGCCAAATACTATAACTTCTTGCAAGATGAGAATTTTGTTTTTCAATCTGATATAAAATTGTATGATCATAGTAAATATTCTATCTTAAATCTCTTGTAAAAAAGGAAAAATAATAGGTACTGCTACATTTCTCTTCAAATGTTCCTTAGCTAATCTAGACTTTATAGTTGGAGTGGGGTTGCAGTCATCACTCTGTGTGTGTGGAGAAAGCCTGGTCACCTGAACCTGTGCTCCAAAGTTTCCTTCGTGCAGAAGAATATCTTCAACATTAAATTCTTCCAACATCAGCATCTCATAAAAGTGAACTCTGGGAAACATGTCAGAAATGTAATGGAAGAGAGAATAAGTAACCCCCAAAAGACTCATCCTTCATGAATACAGAAAGTTTTGAGGGTTTGGGAATCAACCCTTCCTAGTGAGCCCTTCCAGTGGGATGAAGAGCAGGAAATTCCAAAAATTCCTTGGCTTTAAGAAAGTGAATGTGACAGTCTCTTAATGCAGAGTGAGAGGTCCTGCCCTGCCATTTTTATCCACTGAAGAATCATCCAGCTAATGTGTTAGTGCTATTTTTTCTGCTGATGATATCAATTAGATCCTTTCACTGCAGTTCTGTCATATACCCATCTTTTTTCCATAGACTTCTGTTTCCCTGTGGTACTTGATAATGACCCTAAAGTGGGCTCGCTATTACATGTGGTTTTAGCCTGAGCTTGTCCATAGGATTCAACTGTAGAGGTACTGGTTTGTGCAGCCTGTAGAAAGGCAAAGACACAAGGCTAAAAAGTGGCATCTGCCTTCCTTTTGTATACTTCTTTCCTGATCTATACCGAAGGCACACAATATGCTTTAAATGTTTCCTGAGCATCCTGGCATCTCTAACAGTGCATTTGCCCACTTAACATGTTTCAAAACTTACACTGATATTGTTTTTTTCTGTTTCCCTAGTGGCTGTTTGGAGAAAACCTCTAGATGACATGATATTAATCAGAAAAGAAAAAAGCCAATGATCAATAGTGTAGGTTTACTATGTACTGTCCCAGCATGTAATATACCAAAGCAACTGACTGTTTCACAGTGTTGTCACAGGCAGGCATGTGCTCAGTGCTGGGCTTGGACCACTTTCACAAGTGAAGGGGGTGCGAATCTAGTGCATTAGCATCTCCAGCTCCCTGTGACAGTCTGTGAAGTTTGCACCTTTCTAGTAGCCGGTGGGAAGCTGCACCTTCTGGGAAGCCAGGCTGAGACCTTGGCACTAGCTCCCTCAGAAACAAATGACCATTGCGAACCCCACCTTTCTCCTTCACAAGCGAGGTGCTTCTTTCTTTTTTTTCCTAACATATGGCAGTGTATAGATTTAAAACAACAAAAAGTCTTGCCAAAACAAAACACTACACTGCATACCCAGTTTTCCCTTGAGAGTAGGATGAGAGGGAGAATAAACCACACATGGCAGATGTTGGTTGTTTAATGCTCTACAGGAAGGCACTCAGATGCTACAGTGACGTACGACCCCATGGGGAGCAGAGCAAAACAACTTCCATGCCCCCTTCCTCAGCAGCGTGAGAAGCAGGGCCGACGTACAGGTGGAAGCAGTCAACCTAAAAAGATGACCAGTAACAAGTGCCAACACTAAGCAGCCTTAGTGTTTCCACTAGGTAAAATCCTTCCTTTGGGTGATTGAAGTAGGACAGATCCCCATGCTGGGTTTCTTTTTGGGCGTGGGTGCCATTCCTGTGTGCACATGCATGCGTGCGAGCATCACCCACTCTAACCCAGGCAGTGCACACTGCAAAAAGTTCAAAGCTTTTGGCTTCCTCTTCATTGCTTTTTTTCAGGGGCTGCCTCCTCTGATCTTTGCTTTTCATCCCTGGATTTACTTGGAAGGATTTCTCCCCCGTTTCCTCACGTGGCAGGTTGCATGCAGATTCGTTTTTCTGGTATTCAGTGACCATCCACATTGCTTTGTACCTAGTTTACATCTTCACAGGCTGTAATGAAACTGAGACTTGAAGGAGTAACTGGATAAGCAGGCCTCTCTCTCCAGCTGTCATGTCTAGTTGTGGCAGAAAACTGGTGTTTCATTGTAAAAGATGTTAATTTCAATCTGAGCTGTGGCTGTGTTGAGAGGAGCATAAAAGGAATTCTTGATTATCTATATCAGTACCGTTGTCCCCAGGGACAGGCTCTGAATCTTCAGATCACATATGGCAAGAGTGCTGTGATAAAATATGCATCAATAAAACTTTGCAATTTATGATAATAAAGGAGTGGAAACTTTTATACACTGTGATAATTATTCCTGACTGGTATTTTTTCCTTCCTTTCGTTCCTCTGTACGCCTTTATTTTTAAGCCTTTTCTGCCTGTTGCAGCAACGACTGCATCACTGAAACGGCGGGTTCACAAACTGTGGGGCTCACCTCGGTCCTAGGGCCCGTGACCTCCTGTAGGCATCAGTCTGTCCTCATGGGTTTTTTTGTTTGCCCTCTTTGGGAATATTTTTGTTGTTGTTGTTTGCTGTTTTTGGGAATTGGAAAAATCTGCCCGAATTTGCCCTCTTTGGGAAGGCTCCACAGTGCTATCACTCCTCACTGTCTTCCCCTTCTGTGCATGCACATACACTACATCCACCATAAATTTTGGAGCAGCTTCCAGAAAAGATCGAATTATATTCCTCTGATCTTTCTTTGTGTATCTCATTACTATAATCGATGAGAGATGCATACATTTGCATGAAGGTAGCATTTGTCCCATATTGCATGTCACCTGCATTGTTTTAAGTGTATTTCATCTAAATAGAGTTTTTATTCTTTTGAAGTAGGAAAAATAATGATACGTTTACACTCTCAAGAAGTAAACAGTGGACTGTTAAATACAACCAGTATATTATCTGTGACCTTATTTTTTTTCCTTAGCTCATTATATCTTTGGTGGCCATAGTATGAGAGACCCTGTCTTACGCTTCAGTACACTTGATAGCAATTAATCATATGGCTTGAAACGTATGGCCTGACAGTACAAACTGCTTGCATGCTTGGGTTCTGGCTGACTTCAAAGGGACTTCCACGTCGTGTTTACAGGCAGCTCTCCTTTACTGAACACCCGCACTGACATGTTTGCACAGCATCTAGCGCAGTGGGATCTCAGGCTTTACTGGGACACCTAAGCCCTGCTGTAACACAAATAGTCATTAGTACCGTCTGTCTTGTGTTTTCCTTTTTTTTTTTTTTTATTTCTCAGTATTATACTTCAGTTGGTCTAACAGAAATAAATCAGCCACTCATATCCTTTCCCAGGCTTATTTCTCTACAATTAAGAATGAGCTGGGGAACTACTTATGGGAAACAGTTTAGCCATGAGGCTACCTCAAGAATGTTTTCTTTACTGATGTTCACTTGACTAAATTGTGTGCTCCTGTGCAGTGGTAGCAAAGCACTCATCTTGAAGCACATGCTTATCTCCTATTGACTTCAATAGTACTTAATCACCTGCCTGAGGTTCAGCATGTGCTGAAGGGCTTTGCGCGTTCGTGTGCCAAGGCTCCCCTCAGGAAATCCATACCTGCTCAGTCCTGCGTGCTCAGCCTTGCCCCAGGTTTCTGCAGGTGCCTGGATTTCATCAGAGGCAATGACAGTTAGATCATTTGTGTAAGTGTTTAAGTGGACCTTGAGATCTTTAAAAATTCTGCTGAATCTGGGCATACCTGATTAAAAGAACCCAAATGTTTAGCAAAAGGAATGGATTGATTTGTAATAGGAAGGCTATTTGCAGGTACTTTCCTTTTTTTGTACAGCTGCAGTTGAAAAGTCGAAATGTAATACCACTAGTTCCACTTTAAGGAGTGAGGAGTGATTTAGGTTAAAAACTAAAAATTTCTAATTATACAAATGTAAGGAGGAGTGGGCAATAAGGCCAGCAGTGAAAACAAAAAGGATCTTGTGTGGATTTTTTCTACCTCTACATTTATGTGAATTAATAGGAAATTACAGACTGTTAGGAAGTTGATTGAATTTTGTTTCTTAACTTTGCTGTTTTTCATTAGGGTGATCCTAAAAGCAGGTGGCTTTCAATTAGTTTTGTTGACAGTGCTGGCTAATGTTGTAATGATCCTTGGGAGAGGGAAAGAAAAGAGATTTATTGCAGTAGGGATAAGCTAGGCCAGGCAAAAAGACAGAGTACATAACCACTAATTAACTCATGTAGTCATTTAAAAAAAAAAAAAAAAAAAAAGAAGAAGAAGAAGAGGAAGGAAAAACAACATGCAATGTGAAGAGGATTGTAAAGCATTTCTGCACTGCAGATCAGACCCTTGAGCTTTCATTACACTGTGCATATCATATTAGATGGTATATATGAGCCAATTGCATATAAATCACAGTCTCCCGATGTTGCAAATCCTTGTCACAGAGCATATTTAATTTAACATTGTAATATTTATTTTCTAAAGTTGTAAGTAGGCCAAAACATACCCAGTAAAATGAGCATTCTGCCACAGCACAGTGCCTGACCTACACTCCAGCAGAAAATTAACCCTAATTCATCTCCATAGTGACCCTATGCCAAATAGCTATTTCAGATGCTCCATTCCTGCCCTTCACTGACTTTGTAAAGTGAAGCTGTAGCAATTTTGTCTAATTCAGTTTGGATTTTTAATTACATCTATTCCATTCATTTGTTTCCACTTAAAACCATCGTGTTGCGCTTGGGTGACTTGTAAGCAAGCTTTGCTTGGTCTTAGTATCCTTTGGGGACAGGCTTAAGCCAGAAGGCATGTATGTCTGTTGAAACCATGTCAAATGAGACCTGCTATCTCAGATTTGAACTGGAAGGCTTTTGTTTTCTGACACAAAGGGTCAAAGTCTGCCTAGTTATTTCATGTGTCACTTCCCTCCCCTTCCCTCACTCGCATCAGGATTATTTTAAATTCACATTATGGGTGAGCGTTTGTGTGCATATGCACAATTCACCGGAAAACAGAGGCCCTTTATTGTTCAAAGCTCCTCTAGAAGTGATTTGTTTTGGGCATTCCTCTCACAACTGTTTGCACATCCATAAAACCAGCAAGATCTCAGTCAATCTGCTAACAAAGTCTGTTTTCAGACACTGTGTGGAGAAACCTGAGAAGCTTCAAGCATTTTTATTGTCTGGTTGGTTTTTTTTATTCTTGGTAAGAATTAGTAGCAATTCATTAAGAACATGGGTGCTTATTTTGCCTATTATTTGAGCGATTAATACTCTGTTTTGCAATACGTCACAATACAGCTGGTTCTTCTGCTCCTCCCAGGATTAAGAGAGATTGCATCTGATTTCTGTGATGTTTTCTACATTTGTAGAACTGGGCGTATTTGGACTGCAACAAGGATGCAAAGTGAAAAGGCTGCAGAAAGGACGCTGAGATAAGGCAGTCTGAGTCTTCTCACTGAACTCCTGCCAGGCACAGATGAAAATGTTTCGTGACAAAGTCTATCAAATTGCATTTATCTTGTGAATGCAAATTGTTCCTAAGAAGTTACAGTACGGGAGTAAAAGGTGAAATTTATTTAAATTAAAATTATTTTTTTAAAAAAAAACTGAATTTATCAAAGTCAAGTGACTTCTGGTTTTGACATTACAGGCACAAAAGTAAGGCTTAGCTGTCATTTTTTAGCTTTCGTAAAGCTCTGCTTATGAAGAAAAATTGGACCATATGGGAGCATATGGAAAAACCAGAAGGTTAATATTTGCGGGAAAGTACCTCCTACAGGTGGCATTATAATTAACCTTGTGGGTCCTGAGCACACACGTCAGTCAAGCCTGCGCGCGTGCCACGTCCCTGCGTGGGACAGGAGCACGGTTCTCATGCCAGGGCCACCAGGAGGCACCCAGGGCCTCAGGGCTGGCCCCGGGCAGGGAGTCAGGCTGCCATGATGCCGCCGGGCCACCCTTCCCGGCCTGGCAGCTGCTGGCGGTGGCTCTCCCCCATGTTCCCCATGCACCCTGCGGCTGAGGCGGAGGGTGGCCGCTCAGGGCAGGGCAGGGCCCCCCCAAAAGCTGGGGCCGTGCTGTCGGGCGGCCCCGGTGCTCTCCCACAGACCCTGTGAATCTTGCAGCCTGTGACTTCCCATTCTCCCTCGCCCTGGCACAATGCTGGTGCCCAGGGTCTCGCCAGCAGGGAGAGGAGGGGGAAGCTGTGCCACAGTCTGCTCAGCCTTGCTTCTCCTGGTTACCTGGGCTATTAATAAGGGCTTGATAGGACCCAGCTTATTACAGAAGGAGGGTCTGGGCAACCACCCTCCTTCCCATATTTGAGGCAGGAGTTGGGTGCCTCTGCATAAGATACAGCCCTGTGGGAACCTCACCTCCAGCCCCGGGGCAGCTGAAGCCATGCTGCCTGTGCCCGGGGTGTCTTAGCAAAGGGGTGACAAATAAAAATGAGGAGTAGCCATATACACAGGGTTACGTGCCTGGGACATTGGCATATCTGTTGGGGGAATAAATGGTGCAAATACATTTAGGGCCACCAGCTGAAGAGGGAAGATAGGGAAGGCAGGATCAAGCTTGGGCAAACAGCTGGACCCATTTTTTCCCTGCAGTATGCCCGTGCCAAACACATTTGTCCCAGAATTAATGGAGAGGGTGCAGAAATGTGAGTAACTAGATAAGTCCACCTTCAATAACAAGAACCAGCACAATCAAAATGTAGTCATCTTTGAAAAGACTTGAAGCTTTTGCATAGCTTTAATAAATGCAATTTGCAGAAACAGTGCAATGGTTTAAAATAAATGATGCTCACAGAGTCACAAGCTATGATTTATCTTTAAGCATTGTCACAGAGTGTGCTTTATTAAATTTCAACCTGGGCTCTCAACTGTTCAGTTAATGTAGATAATTAAATTGATTATCATTCAGTCAGGCTGTTTTGTGACTGAAACATCCTCATATTGTTTCTACAAATATTTTACTTAGCTTGTATGAAGAAATCATAAAATTCCCCCTTTTTTTTCCACTTGCTTGTTTGTTTTATTTAATTTTTGTCCTCACTATCTTTCTTTCTGGCAGTTAGTTGTTCTAAAATACATGGTGCGGATTACTAATGCCTGCCCTAGTGCTTTAATGCTTTTTTTTTCAGTATTCATTCTTAGCTATGCATATATCTTCTAGTCACATTAGGTGATCTTTTCTCCTTTCTGTTTGCTTCATGCAGAAGATAGAGGAGGAAAAGCATGGACATCCTGTGCATTACATTGCACTTAATGACTCTACATGTATTGCTTAAAAAAAATAAACCAGCAAAAACCAACCAGTACTAATTGTAAAAAGTTGTCTGGCTACAGTATAGAGAATTAAAGGTGTTATGCTTTAGTACATTAGATTGCATTACAATTCTTGGTTGCAGAATTATATACTAAGTACATCAGTTTAGAATTACAGCAGAATGTAATACCTAAATATAGTAGATGTTCTCACCCTATTTACTTCTTGTGACAAAGTTAAGTGGAGTTTGTTTTTGCTAGCATCCATTAGATGTACTCTGCTGTAAAACTTCCACTGACTTCCTGAGGGGGAGGTAATTTTAGGTGGTGCCATCTCATCAAGCACCGTAGGCAGCCTGCGTACTGTGCATTACAGAGGACACCAAGTCCAGCCTCTTACTGGAAGGTGCTTGCTGCACCTCTCACTAGCAAAGAGACCTTTGTAAGAAGAGGTAGTATCCGTTGATGGGCCAGGTGATAGAGCTGGGCAAGCTTTTGGACCCATAACTTTGGTTCAGCTATATCAGCCTGTGTAAGGAAGGCAATTAATTCTGCTCACAGGACTTGTTGGGTGACACGAGCACTACTCTCTCTTACTATACACTGCACTCTTCTGACGAGTTCCTGCAACAACACTGGAATACCTCTGGGGAGCCGATACTGATGTGGCAGGGTTAGAAGGCAGAGCAGAAAAAAAATTAAAATAGGGCTTTTTTAAGTGATGTGGTCCTTCTTCCCTTCCAAGAGCAATTTTTTTTCAGGATAGAAATTCCACCTTGAACTTCTAATAATAGCTTGGTATGGATTGTTGATTTCACTTATGAAAAGAGCTCTAAAACTGTGTTCAGTCTTGCTGCAAGCCTTCAGGAGCATTTCTTCCAGTTTATGGAGTGCATTGCAGTGGATGCTAGTAAAACCAATTCTTTCTCATGAAAGTGGCTGGTAGACTGCAAGGAAAAGAAAGTCCTTTCTCATCTGGCTAAATGCGAGTTAGATACCCTAACTTGTCCATTGTACCAGCACAGGTAATGTATTACAGTTCACACTGATGGGGAATGTTTGCTGCAGAAGGAGAACAGTGGGAGCCTGTAGCAGTTGTGTTTCTTCTTCTCAGTGCCCTTTGCCTCTCCCTTGCTCTGGACTGGGAATGTCTTGAAAAGGTTACGGGGAAAGACTCTGACAGTGGAAGTGCAGAGATGTATCTTCTGACAGCAAACTCAGCACTGCTGATGCCAGTCTTCAAATGTGAAATATTTGCTTATAAAGGTAGAATTTAAAATTATCAGATGTATCTTAAGCATCAGGTCTGAATCCAGCTCCACTGACCTTAGTGGGAATTGTAGCGCTGAATACCATTGAAATATTAGGTTCACAAATGCATGTAGGAAACAGTAGGCAGCATCAGTAGACCCTGGAAGAAAACACGCTGCCCTACATTCTACAGTAATATTCTTTATTTTTAAGGGCCGTGTCCCAAGGAGTGCTGGGTGTTGGGATGACACACTTCACAGAAATGTGTAGGAAGACTCAATCCCTGTAGCAGAGAGCATCAAACTCTAAAGCACCAGGTCTAGGTCTCTGTGGCAAGTGAGATATTTTTTTTCCTTTATATTTGACCTGGCCAACAAATAGTCACAGATCCTCTTGTCAGGTTCTGTATGTCATGCAATGGATGTGGTGCATTCTTTTTCCCCAAAGCTCTGTATCCCACACCTAGACAAAATGTAGTATTCTTTTTCTCCACATTTTCTTACACTATTGACAGTATATTTTATTTAAAGTGCCATTAAAGTATTGTGCATTGTATTAGTTTGCTTTTAATAAAGACGTAGGAACTGTTCTTAGTAAATATTACGGATCAACTTAACATTGGTTTTGAATTGCTGCAGAGGACACGATCTTACTCTTGTATCTTTGCTTTGTTTTCCATTGCAATGCTATATTACTGTTGTTATTAAATTCAGTAGCATTCAGATTGTTGTAGGTGCTGGAGGAACAAATGCAAAAAGCAAGGCTGATGTCCCTGTGACTTGAGAACCTAAGTAGATGCTATGTTTGGATAAGGTATAATGGAAAGAGAAGAGTTAAGGCAGCAATAGGTCATGGTAATGGTATTGTAATAATGGTAATGTAGTTCTTGATAACATAATGGCTTTTCTCTTGAAGGTAAGCACCTGAGAATAAATAATTACAGTTATTTGCCCATTAACCTCAGCGTTATTAGATTCCAATAAGCATTTGGAAGTGAGCCTTCAGGAGTTATCTGACTATAAACTAGAGGACATGTTAGGAAGGTATTTGTTGTACAGACCATGGAGACAGCTTTGAGGGACCAGAGCATGCACAGTCCCAGGCTAGCAGAAAAACAGGAGCAGTGCAGATGCAGAAAATGGCAAGTTGTATAGGAAAGTAGAACTGTTTAGGATCTTTAAAGCGAAGGGTGGCTCTTGATTCCAACGTACCTTGAGTGTCAGTAATTTTGCCTAGGGAAAATGTTGCTAACTGAGACCAAAATGTTTGATTTTAGGGCTAAACTGAACCTCCTATTTTACAGGCAGATTAAAAAAAAAAAAAAAAAAAAAAAGATTTTCTTGTCTTGTGGCTTTCTTGTGGCTACTTGTCCTGATCATTAATACACTCTGCTTGTTACTGCAGAATTAATGGGCATGCACTTATCTTGCTAGGCTACTTTGAACTATATTGAAAGACAGATGTTTTATTAATCTAATTCTGGTTAGACTACTTTGAACAAAGTTGTAAAGGAAATACTAAAATATTTTTGCTGAGATTATAATAATTTACCAACGTAACATTAGTAAAGCAATAGATAATGGTGACAAATTACCATGGAATATTTTAGTCAGTAGGGATCAGGCTTGCAGGAATACTGAATGAAGTCATGAGGGACTGCAAAGGTAAAATAAATTCCTGAGTCTTAGATGCTGAGGCCTATCCCATAGTGAGATGTGAGAGCTCGTTGGGGATTTGTTTCACATAACTTCCAAGTGAGAAGTAAGCAAAAAACCAGTTGGTATCATGGCATTTAATGAGTTGCTCTGGGAGCAGTGCAGCTAAAAAAGCCTGGAGTCCTATAGATTTGTTTTCTCTACCTACAGATGCCTCTCCCTCCTCTGGAGCTGCTGTATTGCCTCTGTTCTGGCTCCTGTAGTCTCAGCTACCCCAACATCTCAAGTTTGCTTCCCCGTGCCACATTAAGTGTCCGCACAAAATTTCAGACTCTTTCAAGGCCTCAGGGACCTGTTCCATGCCAAGGTCCAAGCCACCCATGTGCTAGTTGGCCAGCCACATCTGCAGGGTGCCCAGCACAGGCTAGGGCCAAAACCACAGTTAACTGGGTAGAACTTGCTATAGGTTTTATCTCCATGGGAAACCCATCTGGGTCCTCCTTCTCTTCATTGCAATTTTATATAATATGTGTAGGGCCCTAGTGATTTGTGGTGCTGTCAGCTCTGAATCAAGCCAGCTGAAACTGGCTGAAATAACTCAAACTGAAATAAGCGAACACGTTTCAAACTAATTGTGGTCAGCCTGGATGGACAGGCGTAGATAGAGAGCCCTGTCTTAAGGAGCAGGCTGTGAGTGCATGAGCTCCCAGAGCCCCAGCTTTGAAAGGGCCCTGGAGACCCATCAGTCGATGCTAGGATTGTGCTTGATAATAGAGATGATCCTGCATTATGCAGTACTGTACAGATGATCCAATGCCAGATCTCAGATGGGAAAACCTTTTAAGGGGACAGGTATTTTTTGTATTTTTGCAGCAACAAGATGCTCAGCACCCTGGGCTGCAGCACGTCCAGAAACTGACTGCTGTTTGCTTGCAGATAAGTCAGACGTGGGCTGTAAATCTGATGTACTGGCCTGCATCTGCAGGGAGGCTGTACCTCCCATGGGCAGCGTGCCTGCCCAGACCCTGCTCCACAGGCACTGACATGTCATTCTTCTCATGTAACACATATTTATCCAGAATTGCTGAGATCCCCAGTCCTCACTGTCCTTCACATTCATTATGGCGGCTCTGCCATAGACAGGGGGATGGCAAAATTATGTCATTTCTTTATGAGACTGTGCTGGAAATGGTGCAGTCACTGAAAGGGATTATATTCCCAGTAGGATGAGAGAGCAGAAAGACTTTGCAAGGCTGCAGATGAATATTCCTCTTTTTTCTCGTAAAATTGAGTGAATTTGGGACTGGCCATTTTAAAAATGAATGTGATGCAACTCTTTTGTATGCAGTAAAACTGCGACATACGCCTGACCCTGTTTTTCAGTAGCACCCCATCCTCTGGCACTGTCTGTTCGGGTAAGGACATGCTTAAGAAAAGATACACGTTTCTACCTTGGTGAATTTAACGGTGCTAAAGTCCATCCCACTGCAGGATGGCAGTTAAGTACCTGCTTAACTTTTAGAAAGTCCCTAAATACCTGCTGTAATCCCCTCCTGAAGCAGATGATCATCTCAAGTACAAGGACAATTGCCTAGGAATGAACATGCATTGAACTGTTCATTTCATTACAGGTATTTAGGAGGTTAAATTGTTATGCAGTTAACAGCACACACTATTATTTTAAAAAATTATTAATAGCTAGTGGATAACAATATAACTAATGCTTACCTGCGGTGTTGATTGCAGTTATGTTATACATTGGTGCTGTTGGAAGAGCTTTTGTAATTAAATGTGTGCATTGCCAAAACTTGAACAATCCTGTAGTCTGTTATCCCCCTTCCAAAAACCAGCAAAATAGTGAACAGAAAAGCAAAACCTCTCCAACGGGCTCATTCAATTATGAAATACTGTGGGGGAGGTGCAGGAGAAGGAAAAGATAAATTCTTTCTAACCCTTGCAGTAATTAGTTGTTTGGCCCAGAGATGAAACCCAAACACCCTGACTGGGATTTAATGCTTGTTTAAATAGTAATTGCTTTTGTGTCCTACAAATGACGCAACCCACATAATGCCCATAATCCCAAACCAACAATATGTTTTTCAGACGTCTCACCTTAGCCTGTCCTTTTTAGTGACCATCACTTTCTTTTTTTTTAGGAACTTGCCTTGCCCCTCAAATGAACAGCCAAATTCCCTGTCCAGAAAATACAGGGCCAAGTCACTAATGTCTTGGAGTCAATGACTGAATACACCCTTGCTTTGGTGGGGTGAGGCTCACAATGAGCTGGTGAGCAAAGCTTTTTCATTTATGCATTGAACTCAGAGAACAGGGCATTCAGCTCATCTAATTACCTGTCCAAACAGGGCAAACCAAGTAGAAAAAGAAGACCGCAGGTCAGATTTGGATCTGTTACACTGCTGAAAACTTCAGGGTAATCAGTAATGCTACTTTATATTTAAATTTGGCTCTGTGTCCATTTAGCACATTAGTCCCAGTCTCAGAATCTGTAATCAGCAACCTGCAATTAACTCGATGTGTTTGTACCTTCTGATTAATCGTAACACTCCATATTATTATTAATGCAAACAGTTACTGTAAAATATTTCTTAATTATTTCTGGCTGGTTGACTTTTTCATTTTTTTTCTTTTTCTTACTGGAAAAAATAATTAGCCAGGAATAAAACAATTAAGAATGTTTTAAATCAGTGCTATTAACCTGCTTTGTCCACTCAGTCGTGTGTTCCTCAGTCTCCTTTAAGATAACTCCTTTATCAGAGGAGTTTCTTCTGCGCCAGTGCTTCTTCAAGGACTGTAGTGTAAGCTGACTGGCCTCTCCTGGTGACTGTGCGACGTATGTATCGGTGTGGGCAGTGCCATGTAAGGCCCAGACCTTTAATTGGGATGAGTAAATTAGCTGGACAGTGCCTGCATTTGAATTGCAGCCAACACTATTAGGCAACCCCAACCTGAGCTACATCCTCCCCTCATAATGCTTCCATCTGGCATCGTCAGGCAATACCACCCTGCAAAATGCGGCGGTGCTACACACCCAGCACACAATGGGCAGGAGCAGCCAGTTGGAAGGACAAAGGATTGTCCTTCTCTTTCCCCTTCCTTATGGATAGGCTGTCAGGGCAGAGAGATGGATGTCGCTGGAGCTGGGTATAGTTCTGGTGCTGGGATGGGCACTAAGCCCTGAGCTAAGGGCTTTTCTAGAACAATGTTGCAAATACACACTAAGATGATAGCATGAAATCATTGTATTGCAGCACCTATAATTGCAGAGTGCAGACTCCATCCGTTAAACTTTATCTTGGTTAGTTTTGATTTAATTCCTTCCCTTCCCTCTCCCCTTCTCCATTTACCTTTTCCCCTTCCCTCCCCTCCCCTTTCTCTTACCTTTTCCTTCTTTTCCCCCTATAAGACAAAACCAAACCTTCAGGGCATCTATATGGGTAACTAAATTATTAGAGATTGCTAGAAAACATAAAGACTTTTACTTAGTGGCCAGGGATTCAAACGCAGACTACACAAAGGTCAGAAAATTGTGGTAGCCTCTGGGTGATATTTTGTCATTAGTTTTTTCATTAGTGAAAAGTTAACTGGTAAAATCTACTGGCCAAACTACTTTCTCAGTCACTGTGAGGATGAAGGGTGCTGACAGGACCACGTAGATGAGCACAACCATATTCTGTAGAGTCATGGAAAACATCAGTCTCTAGTATAGAACCCAAGATCCACTCTACAGCTTCTCAGTGATCCTGGCCACATCTGGCTCCTCATCAGTCCAGAAGGAAAAGGTGAAAAGGAAAGGCATGGATCATTCTCTGTGACTGAGAGTGACGTATGAGAGGACAAAAGCAGGAATGGGATTTGTGTGATGCCTCCTCATGCTGTCATTTGAAAGTTTTGCTCTAAAGGGCATTCAGTAATTCTTCAGGCCAATTCTGGGGCAGCAGGCATCGACTAGAAAGTATTCTCTTCTTCATATGTAGGCAAAGTCATTTTGTTGTTACTCTTCTGTACTCCTAGGATTTAAATAAGACATTGCCTTTGGATATTATTTGCATATGAACAAAACCAGCATTTGATTTCCAGGAATTGAAGTTCTGTTACTGCTGAAGTAGCCTCCTGTCTCTTACCTCTACAATTTCTAAGTAGGGCAAAATGCTAGCTCCGCTAATGTCTGGAAGAACCTAGGGAAGAGCTGTGTTCTGAGCCTAGGCAATACCTTCAAAGCTTAGGGACATGTTTTGTTCTCATTAAACTGAGCTAAAGCCAGGTTGCTTTACATTCATGATTGTTATTGGTTTATTTCCTTATACTTTGGTTCCTTCAGTCCTCTCATTAGTTAAGTCAGACCTCTCTTGCTGGGAAAATGGGGGGTGGGGGGATAAAAGTTCAGCCCCAGCTTTCCATCTCCCCGAAACAACATCTCAGTTTGATAGAAGGCATCAGAGGAGGTAGATTTAAGAATCAATTGTGTGACTGAAATCAAATCAGTTGAGGCTTTATTTCTGAGGAAAAATGCCTAAAAGTCCCCAGCACAGCAGCAGACAGAGACATTATTAATGCCAATGGCATATTAGGATGAGAAGTTTATAACTGGAGGCTTGCTGCAGCCAAACTAAAAATGAAGTTATTTAAGCAGTTGCCAGTGGAGAGAGAACCAGAGGTAAGCAGTAACGTTTTCAGTCAAGGCAAATTAGCCCTTGTGGTACCCAAACATGAGAATACCTGCTTTACCTCGGTGCTGTTGTGATCTAGTGCAGAGAGGCAAAGGCAGATGCAGCAGAGGTAAATCCTTGATTAGGGATAACACAGGAGATGGCCATAAACCACTGGGTGCAGTGAGACAACCAGCATTAACCCTTCGGCTGTCCTCTCAAAACACTTTTGCTTTTTATTTCCAGAAAGAGTTCTTAACACTGAAGTGTCCTGCTGGGCCTCATGGTAAACGTCATTGCAGAACACCAGCTAAGATGAACAGAGATTAGCCTGCCTCCATGTTCACTTGGATCTCTTTCATTATATTCTGTGCTTTACTGTTTCCTGCCTTCAGTTTTGTCTTCAGTAGCTTTAAGCTTAATCATTTCTGGCTTGAGGCTTGATCTTTTCCATCTCCTCCTCTTTGACGCTGGCTTTTTCTTTTCTCTTTGCTTCAGGCCTGACTAGTTTATTCTTTTAACTTTTTCTTTAACGCTTCACTCCTGATGGCAGGTTTTCTGCATACTCAGGGCTGCACTGCACGTTGGGGGGGGGGGGGGGGGTGATTTCACTGTGTTTGCCACTGTCTGCTTCCTATCCCCAAGTCCTCCATCACTGCTGCTCCCCGTTCTTCACCTCCCCAGACTGTGCTCAGTGACCTCCCATTTTCTATTGTCATGCTGTGGTGGTGCCAGCTTCCCAGGTGGAAGGGCTCATAGGCAGTCCTCCTGCCACCTGCCACAGGGAAGGAGACCAGCTTTTCTTTAGGAAGTCTTGGTACTGCACAAAGCTACTTGAAAGCAGCCTCTCCATTCCCACCATGCCCAGTTATCAGCAAAGGCAGAGCTTCCTCGTTTGGGGCAGGGAGGAGGAGGAAAGGATTATGAGACCCATTAAGTCCAATGCCTATGAAAAACCCCTTCTGCTCCTGTAATTCTTCACTTTATTTTGGTCTTTTCCATGGCAGTGTTAATGGTTTGGGTTTTTTTTCTTGCCACTCCTGCAGAGACGGTCCCCTCTCCCGTTTTATCTATGTGGATCTCTTCCTCCTTGCTGTCACAACTTTTTCATTTTCTCTTTAAGCCCAGTTTCTCCACAGAAGACACTTGTAAAAGGAGAGGTTAGTTTTTATTATTACTTTAACTTTCTTTGGCCTGCTTGTTTTTTTCTTGTTCCCTCTCTGATTTAGAACTTTTCTTATTGCAACCACTCTCTCAGCGTGTTTTTGCTTGTCAGCTCTTACACTTGCAGCAGCCAGGAAACAGTTTAGGGTGAGGTGCAAGTCCTCTTCTTCCAGGCATGAGATTTAGGTAGTTTGGGGACTGCCTCAGCTGTGCTACATACAGAAGACAGGAGCCTGGAGAAACAGTGCAGCTTTGCTAGTTGTAAGGGCTCTGTTGATAGTAACCTGAAAATGACACAGAAAAGAAACAGATTTCAGAGTAAGACTCTCTACTGCTCTGCACTTCTGTGTAATACATGATATCAGAAATAAAACCAGGTTTGAGAGCTTTCTCTTTAGAGTAACTCTGTAGTAATTTAAACAGCTGCCCAAAGCTGAGGGCACTGGAAAGGCAGGTGAGATCCCTTTTAGCATCTCTCTGGGGAGGTGCACCTGGTTACAGCTGTTCTCCTTACCCTCCTCACTTTCACAGATTTCTCCCCTGAACCTCCAGGCATCTCTGGTGGTCCATCTTTTCTAATATGTGTGAACTACACTGCCCGTGGTATTGGCCACATCCTTCCCTATATTGTCCTGTCAAGTGGTCGTAAATGGTCTCACTAAGTTCCATGCTGCAGTGAGCATCAGAAGGGAAAAATCTTCTGTTCTCCGTGCAAAAAGGGTTAGCTTCTTAATTGTGCCTCTCATTTATGGGGAAAAGCTGCCTATCTCTGCTTTTTTTCTGTCTTTCCCACTTTCTTCGCCCACCCCCTCCCTTCAGGAGTGCCCTTTGTTATGAGAGTGACTTGTATCAGCAATGTAATTCCTCCAGCACACTCACTCTGTTAATTTCCAGAGTCTGTTGGTGCTGTTTTATTCTTGTCATGTCAGATGCAGTAATCCAGTTTGCGTTCACGATTAGATTAGGAAAGACATGAAATACCTGCATTTGCAAAATTAGTGTGGATATTTACCAGTTGGCAGCTTGTTCTTTTACTTCCTCACCACCTCACTGCTGGAAGCCCTTAATCCACTACTCAGATGTGTAAGTTGATGCCTTGCTGTGAATCAAGAAAATGTCTTTCTGCATTGTTAATTTCTGTGGCATGATCTCACCTCATGTCGTCTTCATAGACACGTGCCATAGCGTAACTTGATGAGATGTAACCTGTACTCTAATAGGCAGCAGGGAGTCAGTATGCTGACGATGCCTCCCAGCAGCTTGTCTTCAGAGAGCCTTGCAAAAGGGAAGAAAAAGAGAAAAAAGGCAGGTTGCTCACTTAGCTCCTGTGGAAAGGTGCACAAAACCAACACTGCATGGTAAGATGTTTGTCATTAAGAGCCTGATGATTTCTACGGAAGATAATTGTCAGGGACCACTTTGTTTTGTTTCCCCCCTTTAGCATGTCACCAGGACCTGTGGGGCAGTGAACAGATAATTAGCACAGGGCAACGTCTGAGTGTACAGCTGCCTAGAACCTGTTTCCAGAAGAATGAGTGTAAGCTGGAGACAATGATTTGGAGGCTCAGAAAACCCCTAAAGCCAGCATTCTAATGCCACCTGGGTTTAATTTAATTCTTTTCTCTTTTTAACTAAACAGGGTTCCTTGAACCTTGTCCCCTGTGTGTTACCCCTCTGCTGAAATCGTAGATAGAAGTTCTTCCAAGTGCACAACTTAGGCATTTTTACTATTAAAATGCAGATACTTTTCAAATTCCCAGCACTTTTGTAGGAACATTCAAAACAGACACGAGCATGCCTAGCCATGAAATCCCACTTTATACTGGGAGCTAATTCCCACAGTTTAATTTGTTGCTCCCATTTCCCCCACACGTGATCTCTCCTTCCTCCAGCCCCTAAAACTCTTCTAGCTCAAAATCAGATCTCTTTCAGCATGCTCCTGCCTGGCCAGACAAGAATCCAAAAGCAAGAGCAAGAAATCAAGGCGTGCCTCACAACCAGACCTCAGTTGTGTTTGCAGTCGGCAAAGGATGAATAGATGGGCCACGCAGCGTTAGCCAAGGGCTGCTGGGGTGCTTGTGCTTCAGCACCGGCCAGGGACGTGTCTTTCTAAGGCTGTAAATCCCTTGTGAGAAAACACTGCTGGTAATTAATTCTTTTATGTTTAATCTGCTGGGATGCTAGTCTGAGCCCCGTGATGTATTATGACAATGTCACCACAGAGTTACAAACCTGTATGCTGTTCTGCTAAGGAAATGTTTTTTTCAAACATGCTGAAAGATGCCAACTTACTGTTTGTGCAGCTTAGTAAATTCTAGGTAATTTTCTTCTTAAAAAAGTGGAAATAGAGTAGGGGAGAATGATGAAGAAGGAAGATCTACAATTGCCCAGAAATTACCTAGAATCATCCCTTAGGAAGCACATCAGGGGATGCTCTTTCCTCTCCTGCCTGCAAAGCTGTTCAGGTGCCACCGCTGCCCGGTGGCAGTTTCACCCATTGCCCCAGCCTCCGCTGCCTCCCTCTCTGCTTACTCTTTCCCTTCATCCTTCAGTCGTGTCTCTCCCCGCATGCAGGCTGCACTTTCCCAGGGAGGGGGCTGCTCCTCAGTGACTGCCAGAAGCTGCCTTTCCTCTGCCTTGCCCCTGCTGCCGCCCCTGCATCAGCTGCCCGGAGATGTGCTTCCAGCCTGCCGCATCGCTTCAGGGGTGGCATTAGGAAAGGGGAGCAGCCTTTCCTGGGGGCAGGCTTTTCCCTGCCAAAGATTAATCCGGCCAGATCAGGGCAGTTGGCCGGTATTTCCCAGAGCAAAAGCCTCGGTGCCTTGAGCAGCCGGGAAGTTAGACACTAAAATGTCAGCAGCTGTGTCGCCTCCCTGGTGCACTCCGGCATGCGGGAGGAAAAGGCTGTTTTCCTCCCTGTGGTGGCCTTGCCAGGGGATGAGAGCTGGGTGGGAGCTGATATTAGGTGTGGAGATGTGGGCTGCAGTGCTCAGCCCCCCACGAGTCACCTTCCCAGCTTGGGTGAGGCAGGGTGCTGATGGGGCTGAGCACTCCGCGCCGTGCTCGAAGAGAGCAAAGCACCAAGCTCCAGCTGCCTTCATTACAGACAGTGCATATGTGTTCTCTCCCCAAAAGCCCCCTGCCACGAGTAACCGCTTGGCTCTGGGTTTCCAGAAGTGCTCTGGATCCCCGCCGTGAGGGCATCCTTATGCAAGGTACCACCCTGCTATTGCCAGGTCATCCAGAATGGAAACATTTGGAGGCAGAGGAGTCTGGCCTGAGCTTGTGGCTGAGCAGAGAGGGTGAGGGAGTGACAATTTTAAGCAAAACCAAAAAAAAAGCTTCTCTCAATTTTCATATAACTGTGTTGACATACGAAAGCTTAGCGACAGTTTATTTAAAGCGACTCTGTTACCTATTAAATTGCAAAAGACAAAATCCTTTGGTATTCATGAAGAAAGATTCATGAATTCCATAACAGTTAACTTTAAAAACGCAGCAATATGCTGAATGCTGATTACTGAGCTGTGCAAAAAAAAAAAAAAAAAAAGGGGGGGGGGGCAAATCAGAGCAGTACTTTATTCTGTTAGTTATTTTAATTCCAGGTTCATTTCATTACTTCAGTGGATGCAGTGCCAACAACTGTAACCCCATACTGCTCTCATGAACAGCATTTCTCTGGCTCCAAAGCCCCCATCTCTCTCTGCAGTTTGCCCACAAAAGAGCACAGTTAGTTGCCAAGAAAGGCTTGCAAGAGCCAAGAATAAGGAAAAAAACTACAAGGTGCGAGTGGGAGTGCCAGGCACAAAGTTAAGAGTTAAAGTGTGCGTTTGTAAGGTATCTGTGCTGTGCTGGATTATTCATGCTTTAGCTCCACAACTTGAAATTGAGGGTGGTAAAAGCAAGATGTTCAAAACCAATCTGGATGATTTCTCAGGGGGTGTTGTATAAATGTGATAACTATCACCAGTGAGAATAAAGCAAACGGTGGGGAAAAAAGTAAGCAGCCTGGTCTTTAGTGAATTCACTCTGAGTCTTATGTGTCAGGAACCATTGTACTTATCATCTGAAATCCAACTCCCAGCCTTATCCCGGCTCTCCATCAGCCCTTGGACTGCAGTGAGCAAACTTCTTCTGAAGGACTGTCGGTTTGTAGCCAGCACAGGCAACGCATCTCTGTCAGGAACGGTAATGCATGTCGACAAGTGCACATTAATTTTAGATTATTCATCCTGACAAGGCTGTTGATTTGGAGGTTTGCTGCAACTGTTGGTTTAAACAGGCACAGAAGGAAGCTGGAGGCATGAACACAGCCCAAAAGGGGACTTCTGGGAGGGGAGCTAATATCCTGATGAAAAGTCTTCCTAAATTTGTCTAGAGCTCAGCTTTGAGCTTGGAAAGCTGAAGTGAAATAGAGATGTATTTCAAGGTCTAGCAGCACAGGAGATGTAACCATGGCAATTTAACCTATTGAGGCTGAGATAGGAAGAAGCAGGACTGAGTTCCTTTGGTCCTTTTATATATAAAATGCTTCGTGTATGATAAAGGACGAAGGAAAGGTTGTCAGTGAATGAATAAAGCAAATAATTAAATAAAGTCTATGCAGCAGGAGGCTGTCGTGTGCTCCAGAGCTGCTGGGGAGGTGTCCAACTCAGCCAGTCCCTCACAGCTAGGGCTGACAAAAATGCTGCGTTAGAACAAGTTAAATGATAAACCCCCAATAAAGTTAATGATAAACCCCCCCGACTTGGAGGAAGAAAGGATTTCACTTTACATCACTGAGATGAGCTATGTGAAGGATTTCTCTTACAGAAGCGTATGGAAAGATACAGCTCACTGGCCTGTGGTTCAGAAGGAAACACTGGAGCGCACTGCAGGAGTCTTCTTCAGCCCCTGCAAAGCCTCCACATCTGCTGTCTGCTGTGCCAACAGGTGTAACGGGCTGCCTCCAGACTCCCTGCGCTCCGGCGCACCCAGGGCTGTGAAGCACTTCAGTGAGTAGCTGTCGTGTCAAGTGATGTAAATGCATTCATAAGACTTCATGGATCATCCGTTTTCATGGATCATGGGTCATTTAAACAAAAAAGACTAGCAAGCAGTTGATAAAATTATTGAACTCCTGTTCACACTCCTTAATATTTATCTCTCTGGGTTGTTACCCTGAAATCAATAAAACTGAGTAAACTCCAGTCAGTGTGTTCAAGGCACATGCAGCATGTCACTGAGTAAAACTGTCTGCCACCCTCACAATCAAGAGAAGAATCTATAGAAGAGAAGGATTGGGAGATACTACGTATTCAGGTTCCATTAATTGTTTTTTAAAAGATGTAGGGAAATATAAAAAATACAGGTGGATGTGAAAGTGTCAGTGTGCCTTGCTCTCACAGCGAGCGATTCCACAGCTGTGGGGCAGGAGGCTGATTCTGTGTCTCCTATCATCAAGCATCACTGTTAGCTTTTCTCTGGGGACTACATTTTTAACGCATTAAAATTTAACATTTTGCACAACTACAGGCAACACTTTAACATTATCTTTTGATAACCACAGCTTAATGGTCTTCAAATTCACGTAGTCAGACAATAGTTCTTGTCACGCATAAACTCTTCTATTATGAAAATAAAATTCGGGTGAAAAATAACTTCTTTGCGATTTCCACACAGAGAGTACAGAGAGCTAAACTTGCCATCCTCCTTGAAACTTCGACAGCAAGCAGGCTCCATTCCAGAGGTCTGACTTTTTGATGTTCTCTTTAAGGGACGACATAGCCCATGGACTGTTAGTATTTGCAGCCATGGTTATTTTGGTGAATATGGACCCGAGTGTTTCAGATGTGCAAGACTTTGGACCTGGACTTCATTCATTCTTACAGAAGTGCCACCTTCTTGTGCTGGGGGTGGCAGGGAGAGATGTAGATGTGGTATATGGGCTTTGCTACTGAGGTTAGCGAATCTCAGCACTGTGAAGTCTTGCAGAAATGACAGCCAGGTCTCAAGAGACCGAACCTTCTGTAATTTTGGTTGTGAGTACCAAAACTCACACTAATGACAGTTCAATGTTACTGGATAATGATTACAGGGTGTTTTCTCAGGGACTTTGTTGCTGCCTGTTTACCATACCCCTGACCTGGACCACCTGTGCTATATAAGCTCTGCTCTTCTGTGCAGCAGGAACAGTGCCCGGGAGTGATGTGGAGAAAGGGATGTTTTCACAGGTGAAATGGTTAAGCAATAATCATCTCCTTCAGGCTGTGGAATTAATACTGGAGGCTGAACGTAAACTGATTGGTGAACCTTGACACAGAGCCAGCTTGTTGGAAAGGTTGTGAAGGAAAGCTTAGACTTCAGGTGCATATAGGTTGCCACTGGGAAACATCGGCAGCTCACAGTCACATGCAGCTGAATGCCCTGCAAGGGCAAGGGGTGTCTCCAGCCACATGGACTTTCAAGAGCAAGGTGGGTGCAGCTTCCCCAACAGAAGCTGAGCAGCCCAAGTGAGTAATTGACTAAATAGCATGAAATCTGGCAATACTCAGTCATCTGAATTCAGATGAAAAATGTAGGCTGAGTTACTGAACCTGCTGCTCCCAGCAGCAGCACTAAGCTGGGAAGCTGTAAAGCTCTTTCCCTCATGCCAGGCTTACCAGCCACTTGCAGCTGGATGGGTCCAAGGCAGAGGGACCTAATTTAGCCTGACTTCTTAACCTAAGGAAATTGCTTATGGCAGCATGTGATTTTTTTTTTTTATTTTTTTTTGCCTGAGCACATTTGCCCTAGTGCAATTTTTTTTTTTTTTTTTTTTTACATGCAGAACTTTGTCCCTTACTGTTGGTTCCTTTGCCTTCCCCTCCTGCATGCCCCAGCGTGCATTCTGCAAGCACAGGTGTAGGCAAGGGATGACCAAGACCATGCTTTGACCTGTGGTTTATTCTCTGCTTAGAAAGGGGGATGGAAGGGGCAGGGAATTTCCCCTCAGACTGCAGCAGACTGTGGAGTGAGGTATGTGGCGTGTTTGATTATATAAAGAAAACCTTGTTTTGAGTCCCAATCAGTTAATGCTACCTTATTTCAAAAGATTATGGCTTGTGAGTGCAGTGCCATTACAGGGTGGAAGGATGAGGTTTGTGGGCTCTTCCTTCACTCCTGAGGAAAGATAAAGGGGAAAAAAACCAGACTAGAGCTACAGGTGGAAGAGGATTTTGTAGGATGGCCCTTGAAATCAGAAAAATACTGAGTAAAACCTGAGTAAGGAACTCTTCACCAGTCACCACTCTGTCTGTGTTCTCAAATGCCTTACTAACTCTTACATACCAATGCTTACAGGATTTTTCTTTTTCCTTCAGCAATAGCTGTTTCAGTAAGATTAAATAACAAACTCCAGGATTTTCTGGAGTGTGTTGTAATTTTAGTGGTCATCCTTAATCTTTTTTTCCTAGCACAGCTCTTTCTCGCATCAGCTTAATATTTAAACTGGATTCATTTTTAATGCCTTAATATGCAAACACATTTATGTCAAAATTGATTCAATATTTGAACTTGTTCAGTTTCAAACACATTTTATGCTTCAGCTACTTCAAGTTGTAGATTATTTCAAACGTGGAATTGATTCCAAAATTAAGCAGGTTTAAATGTTCGGTCAATTTATTTTAAACTCTGTGTGTGTTTTAGAGACCTGTATTGAGAAATATATATATATATTTTTAATGGAGCTTTTGCAGTTCAGTGTGTCAGCAGTTTGAAAGTACGTCTCTGTGCATACAGCTGTTCTTAACTTGCCTAAAACTTATCCAAGTCCACTATTTGACTTAGAAAATGGCAAGTGCTTACAGTGTGCTGAGTACGATACATAGAACATCTAACCTCAGAAACATATTTTTTTACTATCTTCAAAAATGTTTGTTCAAAATTAGGGTGAAAATCTGTCTGCCTGTCTATATATTCAAATATATAAGATAATGCCCTTCCAGAATATGCTGTATTTGTGGAACAGGTTAGACAGAAATAGGATGTGGTGGTGTGTTAGCTAAAAGGGAAGGGGGTCTGCAATTGCCACTAATGTCCATTGAAAGGATGCTGGCAATCTCAGTCAATTCTCTCCTCTGTGAGAGAAGCTGCATGCTCTGAACCCTGAAAAAGGGTACTGGTTATTTCAGGAAGCAGCATCTTTTCTCTGCAGCCTAGCACTGTTGCTCCACTGTGTAAAACAGACAAATATTATTTGGAATGGAAATTGAAAGCAAGTTTTCAGACTCTCAGGTGAGTATCCTAACCACAGAGCTATAAAGTTCCTCTCATTTCTCTTTTGTACTCACGGATGCTTAATTATTTATGCAAAGTGGCATAAAATAAACATGAGAGATTAAAGGAAACACATAACCAAATTTCTTACCACCCTCTGGCTTTGGAAGTCCAATCTGAAATCCCTTCTTGCCCTGTTTCAAAGCAGAGGTTTTAAGCCTATTTTCCTGCTTCTTCAAGTACATGTAGAATGCTCCGAAGTGTATTATTAGAGCTTCAATTTTTATTGATTGCTACACACACACACACCCCAAAAACAAAAGAAGCACAAGCAGTATTGAAATCTCTTTAGTGAAAGTAAAGAGAAGGGGAGGAGGAAGAGTGAAGTGGGATGTTTTGATTTATCTTTGCCCTTTTCAGTGACGAGGAGCAGAAAAATAAATGTGGCTTGAAGTAGTTCTCTGGCTGTTGAGGAAAAACCCTCTCAGGAAGACTTAATGTTTTGTAGCTGCTTTTTTATATCATAGTAGAAGAACAAAATCTCCAGTTTTTCAGCTAGCAAGCTGGCATGAGTTTCTCTGTAATCTTGTAAGAGAGAAAAAGTACTGAATGGCTGCAAAGACCTTTGCAATTTGATGCACAGGTGATGTGTTTTTATAGTAGATGGGGAAAGACGTTGCTGTTGTCTGGTTTGTATCAGAGGTGCTCTGATTCTGTTGTTGTTGATCCAGTATTTTTAATGAGTATTAAAAGAAAAAAGGTTATTTTCAGATGACAGCTTGCAACATTTTTGACGCTTTTTAGTAAGACCTCTCCTTGCCACAGTAATTTCCCCTCTTTCAGAGAGTGCTAATTTTGCACATGTTGTTAATACGTTGCAATCCAAAGCAAAAAAAAAAAAAGCTCAGGAAAATTGCTCCTCAGGTTGGTTATAACATGTGACTATAATGTGTGAAAGCAGAAATTAGTTAGTTTGGGCTATTTTTCAAGACTCCTATAACTTCAAAATAGTTTTGCTCTTCAAAATGAAGTGTTGTGTTGCATCAGTTAATGATGTGGATGAGCTCTTTTCTTTTGTCCTCTTCAAATTAAAATTTCTGAGTTGTGAACATCTGAATGTTGGCTAGAGCACACATATCAGCTGCTTTTATTTCAGAACCATTTAATACACACAGAAGTATTACCACCACAATGGCTTCATGTTAAGAACTGATAGGTTATATATACCTGCCAACGTCATCTGTAAAGAGAAGTAGGTTTCAGATTTGCATAACTTTCTAGATTTTCATAAACTCAGGCTTACGGTATCAGACACATTTTATTTAAAGTTATACTTTAACAAAACCATAAGCAGCAGAAAATGATTGCATGGGTTTATCAAGAGCTTAGGGGGTTTCAGAAGACACTGCACACAGACACACTTGCACACACATGCTCCTACTGAATAACTTACTATGTCATATTTGCATATTTCTATTAATTTGTAATTTATGGTCAGTTCAGCTACTGCTGAGTGTTTTTTTCCTATGAGGGACAGCAGCAGTAAGCCAATGAAAGTATTCAGGTGCCCAGCAGCAGCAGACTCAGATAGGAAAGTGAGACATGTAGCCAGTCAGCATCTGGGCGGATGATAAAAGCAACCTGAGACTGCATCAATCCTAGTTAATTAAACATACCCAGGACTGCTCTCTGGCACTGAGACCAGTAGGCATGAAACAGCCCATGGGACTGGGGACTCTTCTGACAATCTAGAAAGACAGACAAGCACCATCTACTGCCCAGGCATCGTTATTGAATTTATTAAGGTAAAGATAGCCTAACAGTTCACATCCAGAGCTAACTTTCTCAGGACACACCCAAAACTCCCATGGTAGCACATGATGTTATGCAGACTTACCTGCTTGTTTCCAGAAGCAATATAAAGACTCCTGGGCTAGTACTGCTGTTCCCGTGCAGCTCCCTTCCTAGTGGATGTGGCAATGCAGCCCTGGATGCAGCCAGACTGTGCCGCATCCCTGCACTGCAGTGCCCCAGACCCCAGCTTTCCTGGCCATTACACGCAAGAGCAGCTCGGCTCACCCAGGGTGCAGGCATGGCCCTATTTTTGAGTTTGTTCCCCATGTTGGAGGATGATGGGGATCCAGCTCTACACTATCAAAGACAGGCCATCCAGACGCAGCCAGGAAAGGGAACGGAGCATGGTCCACGAATGAGTGAGTGGGCTGGACTTCTAAAGACAGGACCTCTGTCCCTCTAGCAGAACAGGCAGCCATTGGAAGCGCTGCCTGGGACCTGGTGAGGAGGAGTAGCCTTAGCATCATTCCCAAAGTCTGCTTTGCTGGAGAGAAGGATGGTGATACTCAGTCCACTGGTGGGAAAATGTAATTAAGGTGCAATCTGAAGGGTTGGGAGAGTTATCTGGGTGTAAAAGCAGCACGAGAAATCAGGAGATAGAAAATTTGCTAACAAATCACTGATTTTATATAAAATACCATCTGTGCATCCTAGGACACCCTGGCATGAAGGGGAAAAACAACTAAATTATGTGTTGGTTTCAATGGGTTTACGGGTCTAGAGGCTCAGTGGTGGTAACATGACCTTGTCACAGCAGAACATTAGACAATTAAGTATGTTTATGGTTTTGACAGAGGAATCTCAGTCTGCTTAATACCACGGTAAACAACTAGCTTAAAAATCTATCATCCTTTATTAAAGATGCAGAATAAGGAAAGAAAAGATTAATGCATCTGATATATAAAGAGTGAAGTAACTTGTTTTTAGCAATATACCACATTTCCTTATACTTTAGCTGTAGAGAGACCATTTCACTGATACTAATTGTTCTTGTTAAAAAGAAGACAAAATGTAATTTGAGCTGGATTGGAGTTGTTTTGTCACAACTTGGTTCCCTGAAGATAAGAAAAAAAGGACAAAATCTGCAGCAAAGAAGGAGCAAAGAGGACCAATGACAGAAAAAAAAAGGCTTTGGTCTCCCTGACTGCCTCTTACGTGCAACAGTGCTTCTGGAGAATGGCAGGCACTGCACACACTCTTCTTGGCCCTTTCAAGAGCTGGTGTCTTTGGACTGGAGTTGGGCTGATTTGCTGGTAGCTCCTTTTCTGATGATATGCTCAATTTAGCAACAAAAAATACCATCTTAGCCAAGCACATCAGGCTCACACAAAAAGATGCAGGCACATCAAAAAGCACACGAAGGTATTTAAGAACATCCAAATCACACAAAAAGCAAAAACAAAACAATAAGACTATAGATAAAGAACAACTAGAGATGGAGATGGAAAAGAGCATAAAAAGAAGAGAGAGAACTAGGAATTCATTCATTACACAATGGATCTTTGCCAGAAGTTGTTGTGAGGCAAAAAAGTTGTTGACGTGCTCTAGATTTCTCTGCTTCCTTGGTTCAATCTCATAATTTTCCAGAATCAAGGAAAGCAAGGTGCTACAGTGTTAGGGTGCATCTTGTGATCAGAGGAGGTGTCCCCACCTCACACATTGCTATCAACTTACTTGTATTCTACTAATCACATATCCTTCCGATCAGCTTTCCAAATATACTTCTCCCAAAGGAAATGGTAGGTGGAATAGCATGTCCACTCTTTATTTTCTTAGCTTATTTCCCAGCACAGTGTTTTTATACCACTGATCTTTGGTCTCATTTTCTTGTGCCTGTTGCTCAGACTTCAGCAGAGTTCCCAGTTTTATCAGTTGGACACCTCATTGTTCTCCGTGACTTCTGTTGACTCTTATGGTCAGTTTTGTGCAAAAGGCTGAGCTGGACTCATGTTACTTTAGAAAAAGTAGTTTCTTACCCACAGCTGCTCATTTACCATATAAAAGACCATAAAGAGAAGGAAAACAGTCCTACCACACCTGAATATTCACAATTTGCAATCTAACAGGCACACAGTCATACTGGGTCTGTAGAGGTTTAGAAGGAGCAGCCAGTGATAACATGAATCCGTTCTAAACTGTAGTTAGATGCATGAGGTATCAAATAAATAAAGCATATACTTGTACTTCCAGTACTTAAAGGCTGGGAGCTCTGAGTCCATATGCTCTCTTTATGGGTTATCTGCATTGAAGTAATATCCAAGACAGATCAGCTGCAACACTATGTCTGTATTTCTCAAAGAAAGCTACCACAACCCAGAAGATCTCAAAGAATTAGATTGAGATGAGCACAGGAAACGTTAAAAGCTGTCTGTCCTAACTTGCAATATATATTTATGAAATGCACAATGCATTAGTTGCTATGGGCTGCTATTTCATTAACACATTTTGAAAAGAGATTTTTCTTTTGTCTTTTAAATAGCTCTTGTAAGAATAAATAATGCCTTTACATCAAAGGAAATATTCATATAACCCAAAAGATCTGACATAAGCCCTCAAATGCCAGGCAACCCATAGACGATATTTAGAATTCTGTGTCTACCTCTAGCCATAATGCAAATCAGTAAGAAGTTCCAACAAAATGTCATCTTTTATGCTATAATTCTGTGACAAAAGGACCTGAAGGCAGACAAAGTGAGTTTGCCCAGATGATCACTTTTCACAACGGTAACGTTGTCGTTGAAATATTTGTTAAATGCCAAGATTTGTTACCTCATAAGGCAGGGTTTGATACCTCTCAGAGATACAAACATGCACTAAGAAAGCTTGAGATTCACTTTCACCCTGAAGATGTCCTTGGGATGTTCTGTGCTGTGGCTACCTTCCTCACCCCCTTGACATTATCAAACCCTCCTGCCACTATTACTTCTGCTGATGGGGACAGTTTTGTATTTCTTACTTTGCCAGTCAGCTCCTCTAGCAAGGGTATAGAGGTGGCGTTGAGTCTGAGATGCGGTCGTGTCTTCTCAGCTTCTGTCTGGCTGTGTTAGGAGTCAAGACTGTACCTATGCTAGCAATTACCTTTGAGCAGCAGTGCAGTATTGAAGCAAATGTGCAAATTATTGCCATGCACCACATACTGGTTGAAAAATCTACACCGTTCTTAAAAACAGAGCAAGGGCAAGAAATACAAAGCTCCTATTCGTATATAGTGGACAAGCAGAACAGAGCATACAGTGCTTTGGATGCTGCTCCTTATTCCTTTATGTTTATTTAGATTAACTTTTAATTCTATGAGAGAAAAGCATAATCTTGAATTCAATTTTTTGCTGTTCTTTTTAGATGGAAGAACATGTACCACCTGCAATAGAAATTCTAATAAGCTAGTAATAAGTTATGAGTATTTTTTTCTAACCATCAGATTTTATGGGCTTGAGAGTTAAGTAATGAAGAAGGATCAATATGGACAAAGAAATCAATGTGTCTTGCATGCACTGTTTCCTAAGTTCAGAACAAAGTCTCAGAACTGTCTGTACTTTCTCCACTGTAGCCAAATATATTGAAAGCTGTGGAAAATCAGCCATGCAAAGAATGTTCTAAAAACAAACACAAACATTAAAATCTCCTCTCACAGCCAAAAAAAAAAAAAAAAAAAAAAAAAAGACAAAACACCTATACTTTTACTTCCCTTACTTCAGTCAGAAGAAAGAGATTTGCATATGCTGTCCAGATAGATGATTCGGGGACTAGTGATGGATGTTACTACAGACACAAAGAGACTTCCATATGAAGAGAGTGAAAATCTTGAAGCTGCTTAGTCTGGAGATTAAACAAGTAACACAGAACGTGATAGACATATACTGAGTAACAAATAATATAGAGGAGGCAGCTTGGGAACTCCTAATTACCTTTCCTTTATAAGATAGAACTGACGGCTAAGATGGGACATATTTTTACCCAAAAGCACAATTAGATGTGAAATTCATTGCCACTAGCTATCACTGAGGCCGATAGTCTAGTAAAAAATGTTAAAAGGTTGGAAACTTACATGAACATTGAGAATGTCTATTGTTACCCTGGGTCAGCTTAAAAATACAACATATCATAAAGCCATATTATTCCAAGAGGAAGCCTGTCCTGGTTTCAGCTGCGATAGAGTTAATTTTCTTCCTAGTAGCTGGTACAGTGCTGTGTTTTGGATTTACTATGAGAATAATGCTGATAACACACTGATGTTTTAGTTGTTAAGTAGTGATTACCCTAAGTCAAGGACTTTGCCAGTTTCCCATGCTCTGCCAGTGAGCAGGTGCACAAAAAGCTGGGAGGGGACACAGCCAGGGCAGCTGACCCAAACTGGCCAAAGGGATATTCCATACCATAGAATGTCATGGTCAGTAAGTTTATACTGGGAGGGAGAGGCTGATTGCTGCTTGAGGACTGGCTGGGCATCGGTCAGCAGGTGGTGAGCAATTGTATTGTGCATCACTTGTTTCTCTTGGGTTTTATTGCTCTCTCTCTTTTTGTTGTCTCACTTTTCATTACTACATCATTATCATTGTTATTAATATTATTATATTTACATATTTGCATATTTTTTTATCTCAACCCATGCGTTTTACCCATTCCTGATTCTCCTACCCATCCCACCAGGAAGGGTAAGGAGTGAGCAAGTGGCTGTGCGGTACTTAGTTGCCAGCTGGGGCTAAACTATGACAAAGCCAAGTGCTGCCGTGTTTTGGACATGTAGCACTGTGTTCCGCTATTCTGTGTTACAGAGTTTTTGCACATCCTCTGAAACCTCCATTACCAGCCACTGACAGAGGTGGGAGCCTGGGAGAGGGGTGTCAATGCCCTGCTATTTTTACATCTTTATAATGCAAATAAAGCAGAGCTGCAGGGTCAAAGAGGCCACCCCTGCCTGAACACAGGATCAATTATACCTCCAGTTTAGCCTGGTTTTAGGGGCGTTTGGGAATGGAGGTACAAAAGCCTCGTCATGCAACCTGCTGCAATGCTTGATAAGCCTTGTCCTTGCAAGGTCCCTCACGTCTGACCTGATCTTTCCTCACTGGCAGGCAGCTTTCCTGCTTTGGCTCTCCACCATGGGCACAGACCGTGGGTTGTGCCTTTCTTCTTCACAACACACTGTCATGTGTCTGATGACTGTTACGATGCTGGCTCCTTAGTTCTTTCTTCTTCAGGCTAATTAACTGCAAGCTTTCCTCTCAAGTCATGTTTTCCAAACCTAATCCACCACAGTGCTTGCCTCTGCCCTTTCTGCAGCTGAGCCACATGCTGGTTGAAGTGTAGTGCCCAAACCTGGATGCAATCCCACATGAAACCTTCTCAGTGCCGAGTGTAACGAGAAGAGCTTTTTCAGATGTCTTGCTTTTTCCCAGTTCATACATCGCACTACAGCATTCCTTTCCTAGTACCTGCAGGACATTTTTGAGTCTTGTTTGGTGTGTGATCCATTACAATCTCTAAGCTTTTTCCCTAGAACTGCAAGTTGCAAATTATTTCCACCAGGACATGTACAGCTGATTATCCCAGAGGAAGTATATATCTTACTTTTCTCCACTCAAATTACATCCAGTGTAAAATAAGACACGGGATACCCTTTTTGAATTACTGAATTTTGTAATATACCACGTGAGCAGGATAATATAAAGAGGATAATGGGTCACTTAAAGAGCTCTTGTTCATTCGTTTGCTAAGTGTAATTTAGTTTTCATTATTTATTACAATAGCAAATCATCTACTCGTAACATCCCATGCTGAAGTCTGTATGACTCAGAATCTCATTACAACATTTAGCAGTATTGAAAAATTTGGTTGTGAGCAGATTCGCACAACAGAAACCCTTCTGCAGTTTTCACAGAAGTCAGCAATAGTCTTATGGAAATATGTGATCTGACTAGTTAACTTCCCTCAGAAGTTGATGATTATTGATCTTCTAGGAAAAATGAACCACAGAAATGTATGAAATCATTAAGTGAGTGTTTTGACCCAAATATGAGCAAAGGTTTTGTCACTGATATTACAGTGATATAAAGAACAATAAATGGAAAGTCTCAGATATGTTAATCTCATGATAGATGCTGAGATTAAAAGAAAAATATTCAAAACATAATGAAAGGCCTATCACAAAAATAATTTGGTAGTTATTATTTTAATATCTTGAACTAAAATCTTCAGAAGTTACACCAGTCATTTATTTTTTTATAATTTCCAAATTTGATTCTTTTTGATAACACTATAGAGAAAAGTTTTCAAATATCTGTAAAGAAGCAATGCCTAAATTGCCCCTTTGCTTTGCAAATGACAAAATTGTGTAAGCCATGAAGAGCGTGAGACTTTCTTAGGTAGATACGCTGGGGAAATTTCTGATATAGCCACCACTGCATTCATATAAAACTGCCTAAGTAAGTAGCTCTTGTTTTTATTTTTGTGTGAAAGTTTTTATGACTGATGTGCCGGCAGAAGGACAGGGGGTTCATGCAGTCTTTTTTAGCCTGTGAGGATTAAAGCTGTCAAGCCCCAATGAAGACACAAGCCCAAAGATAACCCACGCGCTCACTGACTGTCAGTTGTGATCAGCCCGGTGACTAGCTCCCAGGATCCCTTCAAAACTCCCACCTGCACATCTTGCCTTGGTGCCCTAGCTTCTTGGTCAGCTCAGATCATTTTCTGGCTCCGCGTGGGAGGAAGAGTGGGAGCTCCTGCATGCCACCTCCTGCCATGGGTACAGGTGAAGCAGCTGGAGTTGGGCAGCTCTTCCCTGGCCAAGAAAAGACAGAAAACCAACCTCTCTTGGGTTGAATTAGTTTATTCTTCCCAGAAAAGTGGTGGAGAAGCAAAGAGGAGCCACGCTTCTTTCAGAGTCATTCACTTGTTCATTTGCTTTTACATCAGTACAGATGACATGCCTGTTCTTAGCGTAGGCAGATGGCTACATTTCTGTTTATGTTTTAGGTTTGGGGAAATTTTTAACCAAATTTGAGCCCATACTCGGCAGGGTATGTTGCTGCTGCCGTTCATAGCTATGGATTTTGCTCAGCAGTGGAGGAGAGGGAGTGTGACTAGACAGGTATGTTTTCTCTTTTTGCTTTATTCTCAGTTTCTGCTAACCTAGTGGCATTGATCTGCTGCTATTAATAAAAGCAATTGTTTACCTCACTCATCTGCAGGCTCCTAATATCCTTGCAAACAAACAGTGCTGTTTGTGTTATTTTCCATGAAAATGTTTTCCCTTTCTGTACTCCCACTCGCGCACAAAGGCTGTTGGCATACCACAGCTATCGGATCACAATCAGAGCCTTGCAACTTGATTTTACTTAATGGATCTTTAAGCACAGGGAAGTGTTATTATGTGTTCAAAGTGAGTCAAGCCTCTTGTTTTGAACATCAAGGTTCTTTCTAATTCTGCAATTCCTTTTTTGTTTGTTTAAAGTTCAAAAGAAGAAAAACAAAACAAAACTAACCTTTACTTTTCTTTGTGTTTAAAGCAATACAACTTGCAAAACAGAAGTCCCTGCAAAACCAGTCTTGTCAGACGTTAGGCCTCCACTTAAAGAAAATATCTATGATTCGCTGGTCTAGACAGGTCTTCAGAATTAATACCTCCTGGCTGTTAAGGAGCCAGATGCCTCTAGGCAGAAAAAGATTGGCATGTGCCAGCACCAAAACATCAGCTCTGGGTAACAGAGGTCTGTGGTCTCCACCTCTCTGGTCTCCTCTTATCCAAGCCGTTGACAAGCTTTGAGTGTATTTATCTTCACAGCCTCCTTAGGAATATGGATGATGTATTTATCCCTGTTTTCTGCCTTCATATTAGGGAAGTAGCAAATGTTAGCCATAAGCAACTTGAAGAGAAGGCATGTTACTTTCCAAATAGCCATATTTTGTTCTTATCTTCAGGCTGGGCATGATCCTCTGCATGCAGGGGAATGGAAGGGAACAGACACCAACTGCTCGCAAAGTGCTTTGCTTGGTTACTCCCAGAAGCTGTAATGGGAAGAGTTGGCCAATGCAATTTAATCCACAGTTCCTTTCAAATCCTTCCTGGCCTTATGTATGAGAACAGGGGTCATGAACACTTGGAGTGAAGATCCCAGAGTATCTTTCCAAGAGGCTGACAGTCCTCTGTCAGGGATTCCTCTTACACTGGGAGAAAAGCACATAAGGCATTCAGTAGCCCAAAGGCAGAGGAGGAGCGGGATTGTCTGCCATTTGTATGTAACTTTACTCTGAAAAATTGCCACATAAAATGAGTACCTTCTTGCTTAGAGGGTCTAACAACACACTGAGTCTTTCTGCTGCTTTTCTCTTTATTTTGCCCTGCAGATTTGATGCAGATATGCAGACAGAAGTTGAGGTTTCTATTCTATCACACGCATCACCCTCAGAAGTGTTTACAGAGAGGTAATTAGTTGCAACCTGCCTAATTGCAGTGAGGCCAATAGAACCGCACAAGGTTCAACAGTGGCATAGTTTGGCCAATTAGCTATTCATGCTTGGTAGCGCTGTAAAAGACATTGCCAGTCCAGAACTACATATGGTTTGCAAGGTCTGCAGCCAGGAAACACATATGCACTTCACTCTCAAGCTGAATGTACTTTATGCAGAAAATCAACAGGAAATAATAATTATAGACGCCCACAATGTGATTTTTATTGTAGCAGAAATTCCTAGGATGACACTGCATTTTAACGCTCCCAATTATGCTGTGGGACAGAGAGGTCTTGGAGGTCTTCACATGTAGATGCCTTTTTACTTTTTTTTTTTTCTGAATTTAATCATGGAATTATATCTATCCTATCATAGTATATGTAGGCTTAATGTTTAATTCATTAGGTCTCCAAGGAAATCTGCAGGTTCTACACAAAGCCGTGAAAATCTGCCTTTGCCGTGCAGACACCCTGTTGTCAGGCCCACCCCAACACCTCTCCACAGCTAACATCTTTTGATTAGAGGAAAACAATATTAGGCCTCAGCTGTGATGTGGCCATTGAGCTGTTTAAAGCTCCTCACTTCAGCAATTCAGAGTAATATTAAAATGTGCAATCCCTGGTAATTGAGACCAGAATTAAGGGCAGACCTGTAAAGCAAAGGCCACTTGGGAATGGCAATAAAAATTATGAATCCCCCTGCTTCCTCGAAACATGAACTAGTGAATCTCCAGCCGTGGCACAGGTGCTGCAGGATGCAAAAGAGAGAAGGAAAAGAGAACATTTGGGCAGAAGTGAATTAGATCCATTTAAATCAGAAAAAGCTGCCACTGAATGCCAAAGCTGAGGAGCAGAATAGTTCTTGGCATCCCTTGTCCTTGCGGCAGGATGCGTGCCAGAATGGTCCCTGGCACCTGCCTGCTTTACCCACACTTCAGGGCTCAGCTCAGCCCAGGGTGGACGTGGCTGTGCCTGCACCTTCACCCTCCTCTGGGCGTTCAGCTGGGTCCTGGGAGGGTCACAGAGCACCCCAGGTACAAGAAGGGCTCTATGCTGCTGACCTTGCACACCCAGGCCATGACAAACGCAGCACCCTGGGACCTTACCAGAGCGCTGGGGGAAAAGGGAGGCTGCTAAAAAGACCCAGGCCAACAGAGAGGCAATGTGGAGAAAGGGGAACCATGGAAAAAACTGACTGGGAGAAGAAATAAAGACAAAGGAACGGTCACTGGCTACTCCAGACCTGGGTGGGGGTTTTCTTTTTTGGTCATTTTGCCAGTGCCTCCTTGCATCTGCAGTCTTCTGAAATGCATTTGCCGCTCTGTCCTTTCCCAGATACACCATAGCTAAACCTCTTTAAGGCAGAACCACTCTGTAAGACTTCAGAAAAAAATTAACGAGTGAAGTGTTCCTCATCACTACTTTTCTTAAAAAAAACACCTCCAATGACTTCAGTCTTGTGACAATCATTCCTTCCTCAGCTGGCCTCTTTGAGTTCTTTTCTCACCCGCTTCTGTTCCCCTTTCTGCTTCTTTTACATGGTATTTTTGGTAGAGAGGCCATGAAAAGGAAAGGCAACAAATACAGTGTGTCCAACCATTGCCCAAAGCCGGAGTCACAGAGAGATCTAGGGTTTCCTGTGTAATCCTCAACATCTGAAAACTGAAACAGGTCATTGTGGAGCACAGATCACAAGATGCATTGCTACAGGCTGTGTGGGTTTTCTGTCCTGTCAGTCAAAAGAAATCTTTATTATCTCCTTATTAACTTAAAAAAACCCCAAACCAAACAGAATGTCATGTCTTAATAATCTAGTGTGCTATATTGGAAGCAAATGCATTTAGTTGTTCAGGACCAGTTTATGATAGTCTTAAGTAAGCTTTCTTGAACAGGTGTTGCTGCCGTAAATTGAATGCCTCAGTTTACTTGCTAAGGAATACAATTTAGCCAACACAAAGCTGGTTGTGACTCCTACATAATGAAATGAAAACAGTATCATCATCATTAAACAGCAAATAAAGCTACTGATTCTTTGCAATATGCTGTTAGGTTTATTTCAATTGCATCTTGTGTCCTTGCAGCCCCTAATGATGCACTTCATGCTGAATCCTCATTTTAACACAGAATGGAGTGATGCTTTACCTTCTTACCTTAGCAACTACAACACAAACTGAGCCCCAATGTATCTTTGATGAACTTCATTAAAGCCAAACGCTCACAGATCCTGATAAAGGCAGTTATTTCAGTCCTGGGACTGTTTGGGGGTGGCGAGACCATGGACCGGTTCTGTGCACAATGTCGGTGCTGTCAGGCTGTGGCTGGCTCTTTCTGCCCATCCACAGCTGAACAAACCAACAGCATCTTCCATTTAGCTTGCAAAGATAAACCAGGCTGCTAACAAATGGCTTATAGAGCTGGAGCAAAGGAGAGGAGGGCAGAAAAATGCTGCAGCAGTCAGAACGTGAAAGAAAAATCCTGAGAGACTTTGTGATCTGGTCAAAGGGGCAGCGGTGAGCAGGTCATGTAGGATGCAGAGGTGGGTGAAGGAGAGGGGCATCTCCTCCGAGTCCTTTGCATCAATAGCAGGTATGGAAAGCATTGAAAGGGAGTACACGGACACTGGGAGCCCACGGATACAGGACATGCTGTGCCCCAGGTGTACGACCAGTGTGGGTTGGGATGCTCGTTGCTTACAACAGCAGGGACGTATTGTACCACTTCTGGCGACCAGAGCAAGCTGAATAGCGGGAAGAGAGGGGGAGGTTTTGTTGATTTTTTTTAAACCACCAGCACACAGATCAGCTGAGTAGCATATTCACTGGATATTGTTCAAGCAGCCCTTTTCCCTGCTTGTGGCTAGTTCGCAATACATGTATTCAAGCTGAGGGCTACCTTACTCTGTGAGCTATTCATAAAGTATTTTTTTAATATGCGTCAATGGCAAATTTGGTCCTGGTTGAGTAGCTGTGTTAGGAACAGTCTAGACTGATGGGGTTTTTTTCCACTTCTGATTTTCTGATGAATATGGCCTATGACTTATAGACCGGTTCTGTTCTCTTGCCTCACATCTTCCAAAGTGATCTCCTCCAGCTTTCGCAGCACAGACTTCCCCAGGACTGGTCGTTGACTTCACTGCCACCCTCATTGCAAGCCAGGGGATCAGAGTGCGTGGCAGACAGCGAGCACTGATTATTTTAGAGGTCACGTGTCTGAGCGATGTTTCTCTTCTGCCCAGATTCACAGGGATTTCCAACACAACTATGGGAGGATGTGAGGCCCCTTCACAAGAACTGGTGAATCATTTTTCCTGCTCCTCCAGATGAGTGTATCATAAAAGGAGGAAATTAGAATAAAACCTCTGGCATAAATTCAAACAAACCATACCTGCCAACATCTTAATTAAAGACAGAAGGCATCAGGTGAAGTGGATTTGTGAAAATATTGACTGTGGGCAAAAAACATCAGGAAAGAACCTCATGGTGTTCATTTCTTTATGAGGTCTTGGGCTCTGTGCTTCTCCTGTTCTCTGCAACACCTGCTTAGACCTTGGAAAAAGTCTGCCTTTCCTCCTTCTACCGCACCTCTTTGTTTCTCACAAGAATGAGCCAATTGAAATATTAGGGAAGTTGATGTTGAAGTACTGTTGTCACTCGGGGTGTTTTTTTAACTAGGTATTTCAACTCTCAGGAAAGCTATGATCATCCAATTGCTACTTAGGTTTATTTTTTTGGTGCCCTACACTGCTTTATGTAAGGATCCTCAAAGCCGTGGAACCGTCTCCACCTGCAACAAAGGTTAGAGAATTGTCTGATAATGTGTAGCCACGAACAAACTGCAGAGAAAAACTAAGGTTCCTTGAGACTCCTTCAGTCTTCCGAGGATGCCACCTCTAAATCTCAAAAAACTGAGTTTCAGCCTCAGCTTCACAATGATCTGAAGTTACTTTTCCCTGAAAAGTTGAATGCTGGTATTTGTTATCAGTTGCCAGCACTGCTGTTTTAAACTTCACCAACAGGCTAAAAGAACGTGGTATAAAATGCTTTTAAATTGTATTTCATATCCTGTGCAGGTCTGTGTGGGCATTGTGAAGCCTGCTTCCATTCTCTAAACATATTTTCTTTTCTGTCTATCATGCTGAAAATGCAAAACAGAAAAGAAATACTGATTTGGGTCAGACTTTGAGTGGAGGAGGTTTAGATCTATGTAGGCTTAACTTTCCTGCAGGATGACAATAATGCAGAAGAATTTGATGGAATTAATACAAGTGGGTCCATCATCTCAGTGATTTCCTGCAGAAGCACACAGATATAATTAAGTTCATATTCCTCTCCTATATGGGCAGGATATTTCTTACTCTGTAGATATTTCCTTGAACATCTCTGAGAAAAAAAGAAAACAGCTGTAACAAAAAAAAAAAAAAAAAAAAAAAAAAACGCAAAACTGATGCTTTGAACTGCTTTATAGCTTGAAGGTCTCTCCTTTTACTTGTTACAGTCTCCTTTTCTCCACTTTTCATGTCCTCCCTCCTCCCTCATTTTGTTTTTCTGTTGCAGTGTGCTCTATGCTGAATTTGAAAAAAACCCAGTTATTTGCAAACTTGTAGATGCAGGTGATAAAGCCAGCAATACCAAATGAGAATTTCCCTAAGTAGGCTTGTTTGCAGCTTGTTTACTGCTGTTTGCAGCTGTTTCAGATGATCTTTCCCCATCATCTGTCTGGGAATGGTTGCAGTGGAGTGAGACATTTCTGTGAGAGGTGGAGCACCCCAAATTCCCTGCCCTATCTGAGGAGCTCTCAGCCATCAGGGCTGCAGAGCATTCTTGGCCGTTTGTGAGGCAGAGCCTCCAGGCAATAGCACTGAAAGCAGCAAATTGTTTTGGGGTTTTTTTCCCCATCTGATTGTCCAACTCAGTGAATCATTAATATGGTTTAGAATGGAAATGAAAATGCCACAAAAGAGCATCTCATTGCAGGATGTCTCTAAAAATATATAAAAGGATCTTTTCATGGGTAGTTATTCAAACCACTTCATATAACTGTCACCATTAAAAGGTCACTAACTTTTACCACACAGGGATTGCTGAAGATGCAGTGTTGGTGCCATCTTCTAAAACTAGGAGAAGTACTCTAGTGTCACTCATGGTCACCTGTGATACTGCCTGGTTTTATCTTCCCTTAACTCAACTGAACTCAACTCAACACATCTTTATCATGTTAGTAGAGAGGCTCAAGGTGACCGCCGTGACTGGCAGTGTACAACCTCATAACAAATAGCAGTTCTTTCCCTGAAGAATTTTCACTCACCAAATGATAGACAGACCATATCTCAGGCACGTCATCTTTTTACTGGTAATAATTGCAATTACAACCTACAATGTTCTTGCTATATTTCATTTCAGAGTTTAATTGCATACTATCATTCTCATTCCAAATTAAGATCCCAGTGCATATTTTAAACTGTCTGTAAATACACATTAAAAAGATGACATCCATTACACAACCATGCAAGCAGCATATATGTGGCACATTAAAGAAGGAGATATTCTTGAAGAGCTTGCTCTCAATCCAAATGCATGGATATACAAAATTCCTGTGAAAAATAGGTCCCTTGGGTATATCACACATAATCCTCTTCCTTATACACTATAACATCTTCTCTGTCAAATAGGGTTGAAATTGGCTAAATGGATTCCAATTTTATTCGATGAGGACTGACAGGCAGAAAGAAACTACTGTACACCCATTTCTTTGGGAAATCCAGCTAAAAATCCTTTATTCTCCAGGTTGATGATACAAGTGGTATTACTCCCAGCGATGTGATATGCGGCTGTATTTTGAGGCTGCAAAAAATGGCAGGCTGCACAGATGCTGTCTATCAGAGCTGCTGTCCTGCTGGCTGAGTAAGTCCTGGGCATCCCTGAACCCTTTGAACATCTGCAGAGCCTAGGGAGGTTGTATCTGGGTACAATGGATGCCAGCAAACATTACATGCCAGCCTTATAGTCAGACATCAGTGACACTGTAAGTCAAGTGAACTCATACTCACAAAAGGCAAAAGAAAGGAACATTTATGTCGGCACTGAAGAGGTGCTGAAGGTTTGGGAGTCCAGGGGAAGGTGCAAAAAAAGCTGCACAAAAAACTAATCTTGCTTGGAGTGAGAATTCAAGAAAGATGCAAGAGTCCACCTTAGTGAGATGGTAGGCAGGGTGGAAGCAGCCCCAGGGCTTCCTTCTTTCCTTGGTCAAAAAGAGAAATTTTCCATATAGCTCACTTTTCAGAGCAGCGCCTGTGCTTGCACAGACCAGAGTAGGCTGTGTCTAGTGTGTACAAGACAGTCTAAGAAACCTGCTATTCTTTAACCTTTCCTTATTCTTGGCCTCTGTTTATCCTGCCCACCTCTCCAATAGCCAACAGTAAAGGAAAAAAAAAAGACATAAAAAAACCCCAACCTTAAAGATTTCATTTATAATTGGAAGCCTAGAGGAAAGTGTTTCAACTGAAAATTAGTCCTGCAAATGGCTGTTATACTATGGGAAAATCATGTTTCCCAGTAACATCAGCTGGAGAGTAAAATGCCCTAAGATGCATGCTAACTTTTTTACAGCCAAGTTGTCTACTAGTGTACCATCCTAAACTGGTCACAGCCTGAATGTGGTCAGTGAATGTGTCTCTGGATGCTTCATCTGGGACCTGCAGGTGCTGAGGACCCTTAAATAAGTGCACAATTGTTAATCCAAATACCTAATTACAAACAGCTTTTGGTACTTTTTTCTAGTGCTTGTGCTCAAGTTTCAATAGCATTGGAGATGTTTTTTGTACTGTAGCCTATGTTTCAATAGATAACATAGAATTAGTGCAGTGCCATTATTAGTGATTATTCCTTTCTGGAAACGCTTGTTGAATGGGCCTTTCTCCTGCACCAGTAATAGGTGCCTGATTGGTGCTGATTTAATGATGTATAGCGTCTTATCTCCTGATGAGACTGGAGCTCACAAGAAGTGCCAGAGACGTGCCTTTTGAGAAGCTGACATGGGCTGCATATTTCATGTACTGCTGGAGAGTGCAGGCAGGCTGTGTAGTCATCAAACCCCAGAAGATGTACATATCTACAATTTTCCTGTGTAACAAAAATCCTGTCATCTGTTGACATAAAAGACATGAGATAACAGCTCTGTGACCCTGCATAGTTCTTCAGTCTGAACAGATGAGACAAATCTAAATAATTGAGCATGAACTCCTCTGATTTTCTTCATGTTAGTGCAGTGCCACATCCAAAACATAAAATGGCTTTGAACTTACCACACTCGTCTCCTGCTTGCAGTGATCACCGTGTTTTCCAGTCACTGTTAATGAAAAGGCCAGCAAGGTAAATGCTGGATTTACACAGGATACTACAGGTAAGGCTTCGCTGCTGCCAGCAGCAGCTTCCCGCTCTGCCTTTTCTGCCACGCGTGTTTGGGAAACGCCGTTTCCTCTTTGACGCAGGTTAGGGTGGCTGAAAATGTATATCCATGTACATCTAGGTGCAGAAGCATACACTTGCATATACACACACGCACATTTCCATCTAGCAACAGGATCGCATCCAGCACCCTCTCCCACCTCACTGCTCGCAGCGTGCAGTCCGTTGTTTCACTTCAACCTTGGGCTTTGTCAGGCTTGCCAGGAAAGAAAATTCCAGCACTAATACCCCTTTATTGAGTGGAAAGCTCCTAACTGCCTTCCATTTGAAATGGGGAACAGGCGGTCATTTAGTCTGTTGTGATTACCACTGCAGAAGATTCCTTTTTACAACTTAATCCTATTTCCTTTTAATAGTGTCTGTTGGTAGAACTAGACAAAACAACACAACAGCAGAATGTTCACCAACACATTCATAACAACCTAATGCCAGTGCCTTTTTATTGCTACCCCTATTTAAAGTGTCTGCAGTTTATATTGAATTTACTTGAGATTCACATCATCATTTCAACTTACTATCTGATTTTGAGTACTTTTTTTTTCTTTAAAGCTTTATTTCTTAATGCATTTTTTTATAATTATATGGTGATCACTCCTAAGTGCACAGTTTACATTGAACAGAGCCATTAAGTGTTACTGCTGGTAGCTGATTGTTTCACACAGTTGTGCAGAGATCTTTGTATTTAGACCCAAAACAGCTTTATAGGACAAAAATGTACTTAGCTGCAGGAATTTCCAGTCACTATTTTTGTTGACGTCAGTAGTTAATCAGGCTGGACAGCCTACAGGGTAATTGTGGAGCCAGTGTTCAGCAGTTCTGTGCTCAGTAGAGATCTCAGTATCCTTGCTGTGCATATGGTGATATGCTTTAGTGGCTGGCTTTGAACTGTGCTCTATCTGATGCAAAGGCTTCATGGTGCACTATAAGCTATCAACAATGCATATTTTTGAACTCTTTGTTGCTTCTTTCTCTAAACTCGTCCCTAGGTGAGGAAGGGATTTTATATTCACAAAATCTGATCTTGATCCTACCTCTTTGGTGAAATTCATTTGAATTCTGTGCCAAATTTATATGAAAAACTACAGCTCTTTAACATGTTTATGGCTCAGTAGGGTACACTGTAATTTGAGGAAAACATTAGTGTGTGTAATACTAGTCGTGATGAATAATTAACATACAGTTATAACACCTTTCATCTTTATGGATTTTATGTATTCAAGAATCATTTCATTGTTCCCCAGATCACATCTAGAATAAAACAGAACAACAGTGAAAGAGGATGTACACTCTCAGATAGTCCAGGGTGGGGAATGAAGATGACAGCTACACACAGATGAAACAACAGAGGGAACTCAGTCAGCCAGAAGATATTAGCAGGAATCAAGCATCTAGTGATGAAGCTTTGCACAGTGCATTACACATGTAATTAACTGAATTGGAATTTGGAAAGAACACAGAAGACTTCACCACTGCCCTTGTTGAAAGGACTACTGCATCTTTTAATAGCCTCACGTAAGCAAGAGCTTATTTTAATGTCCTGTTCAAAAGAAAGAACACGCCATCTGCAGAATTAGCAAGAAGTATCTGTGGCAAGTGGGTGTTCCTCAGGGATTTCCTACTCACAACATTTCCCAGCCCTTCCCTAGCTTTTAAAAGCCGTGGGAATCATAATGCAGAATGACATGAGTGCTTAAAAGCTACTGCAGGATGCATCTAGGAAGGGGTCTGTTTCTATCTGGGCACTGCAGGTTTGCTGAATGAGGAAAAAAACGTGATGAGTGTATGGAGTGAAAACCTGAGTTGGTGCAGTGGCCCTCGGAGAGCTCTGTGTTCAGAGCATGAGGCTAGCAGCCCCAAAGGCTGTCGGTACCAGCCAGGTGTCATTTCTGTCTCAGTACATCAAACAGCAAAACAGGCAGTCCTCAACAGGCGAGAGAGGGAATTAGGTTGTCCTATCAAGGGAAAACCAAGCCTCTTCGGCATGATGTTCAAAAATAATTAGAGTGCAGAGGGGAAGGAGGTTTTGGATTCATTTGCAACCAAGGCCAGCCCAACGTGCCGATAAATTAAGTAGTTGCATGGAGCAGATGACTGAGAGAAATAGCACAGTCGTGAGAGCAGGAGAGCTCCCACCCTTAGGCACCACCTGGTCTTGCACTGAAGGTTGGGGTTTACATCCAGTCAGGATCCCCTGCCCCAGTTCAGATGGAGGCCCCTTTACCTGTGCATTTGCCATTGCCTCCAGTTTTTGAAGGGAGATACTGTACAAGAAATGATCTGGGACATCAGTAACAAGGGGAAAGAGGAAACAGATGAGGGCCCCTTTGCCCCGATCTCCTCTGACATGGCTGGCAATGCTGCCTGGTGGCAGGGGCACCCTGCACCTCCTCCCAGGACTGTCAGGATGGAGGAAAGCCCCTCGCCAGGGAGACCTCCAGTGGGACTGCCTACCTCCAAACCTGCTTTTGGCTACTGCTGCACTCCCTATGAGTGCAGCAAAGCTTTTGAAGTCCTTAATGAAAGCCACAGCGAGGCAATAAAGGACTAACAGACATAAATTCTGATGTGACTGGTTTGGGAAAGCTTTGTTCTCTGTCCCAGCCACGTGGCCGGTGGGCAAAGCACCCTGCACCTCTTGAGCAGTTGGTTTTGTTGCTGTTTAAAGTACAGACCAGGCAGATTCCGTGCCACACTGAGCACAGACAGTTCTTTCTTGCCAAGGCTCTGAAGAGGGGTCACCAGGAGGCAAGCAGACGGGTGCTAATTCCTCCCGTGAATGTGGCCTCTTCTTTGCTGTGTGTTGGCAATTCCTTCAGGGGTCATCCATAACTTCACCCTGATGTGCGATTATTCTTCTGTCTTTATATTTTTGCAACAGTTAATTTTCTATTTTTGCATTTGTCTATTTATAAAAAGAAAGGACGGTTTTATTCTGTATCCAGAATTCTCCAGCATGGTGCTAATTAAGGCCGATGACAGCCTATCCCATTTTACAGACATGGAATCCCCTTTACTGACTCCTAAGTAAGGAAGGTTTCTAGACTATAAATAATGACTGAAATTGGTTGTATTTTTCTTTGCAGGAATGTAGGTTTTATTAAGTTCGCCGTGTTTTCAAGTCAGAAACAGAGAAGCTGAGTTCTGTCTGGGTTCTCAAAACACCCTTTTGAATGTGAGCATTTGTCCATTGGATGGTAACGAGCCCAAATCTGACCCAACCAAAAAGAATAGCTAGTAATGAGAATGTATGGGACTAAAATACTGCATCTCTGAAGTGCATGCTTCTGAAAAACTTGAATTCGCAGGCTTATGACTATAAAAAAGTCAATTCAAAATGGATTTGCCATTCCAGTTTTGCTGACTGTTCACAAGTTTTAGAACCGAAGATCACACTGTAAAACTTGCACTTCACTAATTTTTTTTCTTGAGTACCTAATGGAAAATGAGCCTGTTATGAATTTTGCATAGCTTCCTCCAGAGACATTTAAAAATGATCTAAAATTATACCATCTCTTTAGGTAATTATTTTAGTTATGGGCTGTTTAAGAAACGCAATTGCTTATTTAAGATTCATATGTTACAGAAGTTATTAAGGTCAAAGGGGCACCCTCAGGATTGATATGACAAATAGAAGATGTGACTTTGCATTTTACTTTTGTCAATCCGTCTGGTTTTTTCCGTGATGTTTTCACCTTTTACTATGTTTTTGCTTTTTGTGTGTGATGTGAAATGAACTCATCTTGTATAAAAGTCAAAAGCAAGGTCCTAGTACTTTATTGTGGTAGGCAAACATTTGTCCCAAGTTCTACACCAATCATTCTACAACTCGACATCGGTGTGGCCTCACCTTCAGGGCAGTGTGCAGTTTGGGGCTGCACAATATAAGGATGTAGAAATATTAGAATGTGTCCAAAGGAGAGCAACAAAGGTGGTTTAAGGACTAGAAGGCATGACCTACAAGGAGTGGCTGAGCATACTAGGTTTGTTCAGCTTAAAGAAGACTGGGGGGTGACCTCATTGCTGTCTATAACTTCCTCATGAGGGGGAGCAGAGAGGGAGCTTGGTGATCTCTCTGGTATCTGTGATAGGATGTGAGGGTGACCTTAACAATAGATGTTGCATCCAGTTCCAGTAACCTGAAGTTACGTGCTGTGGTCTTCACTAATGGCTGTATCACAAATTCCTGCTTGGTTTTCTGGCATGGAGCAGGAGCATAAGAGCTTAAGAGAAAAAAAAGAAGGAAAGCTGACAGCACTAAGTACTGCTGGACTGTTTTTCGCTATTAGTTTCTCACTGACTGTGGGGCTGGAATATCCTGACTGAGGCAGAGTGGTAGTTGAGAAGATAGTTTACAGTGAATGATGGATTTTTAAAGCTTAACTGACAACAGTATGTTGAAAGGTGTTTGATATATTCTTGTGGTAGCAGTAATCATATTGGTCAAGAGAAGATCCTAATATTTCTCATTGGCATTCAGCAGCCCCAAGAATTAAGGGTCCCTTTCAAATCTGGTGGTTCACATTTCTGTCTGTCAGACACTGTCAAAGAATTCATTTCCTTTGCATGGTTTTGAGTCTGTCTTTGCCTGGAGAAAGCACTTTGAACTTATTTTATCTCATCTGCAAAGGAAGATGACAGCTCTTTGCTATAGAAAATATGTGTCTGATAACTGTATTATCTCTTAATACACTCTTTTCAGCCCCAGACTTCCAAATATGCACTGCAGAGACAGGGCAGATCTCTCCCCATTGCTCTGTCCAGTGTTAAGACTGTGCTTCGTGATACTTGCCTGTAGACTAAGGCACAAGGTGTACATGGTGGGGGAAAAGGAGGGGGAAGATGCTGTATATGTGTGGGATATCTCAAATTCATCATACTCTTCATTTCAGTTTCTCAAAATATGCCATGTCTGTCCTTTTTACACATTGCAGTCCACTCTGCTTTTCTGGGCTGCCCAGTCCACTCCAGTGTGATCAGAAATCCTCCTTTATTCACCCCTGCCTGGTGCTAGATGGACTGCTCTTTACCTCCCAACTCATTTTTTATTCTTTGTCAGATCAGAAGGACCAGCCGAGTCCATGTAGCACAACATCACCTCGCTCCTCAAAGCCGTGTCCTGCCACTGCCGTCTACAACATGACTTCACACGAGCTGTATCCAATCTATTTCTACGCTGCATTGTCACCAGTTAAAATTGGTCTTGTTCCTCCATTTTCAAGCTAAAAAGAGAGAGGAACAGATAAGCCCTACTTTAATTTGTTCTGGCAATTATTGGAAATCTCCCACAGAGAGAGAGGAGCCCTTGCCTATCCGCGTGGAATGACATACAGCCGTACGGGCCCAGACAAAAGGAGACCCCCACTTTTCTGCAAGTCTATTCAGGCATGTATGGACATATTGGCTGAGGTACCAGCCCATTCGCATCTTAATGGGGAAAAAAAGAGAGATGAGGACCTAAAAAAGAAATAAGAAAAGAATAAAAAACTATCAAGTGAGAACTGGCATCGAAGGCTTGAAAACAAACTGTGCCCTGGTGAAGAGGGGGGGAGGACACTCTTTTGACTATCTAGTCAAGCAGATAACCACACTGCTGCTGTATGTGTTTTAGAAGTATGGGAATAATTCTGTTATTACAGATAAAGGTTACTGTAAGATTGATTTGGAAATAGGAATTGAAGATAAGTGTGTTTTTGAGCTGGGATACAAGCTAAGCTTCTCTTTTTTTTCCTCTTACTCTCCCTGTATTTCTGCAAATCAGGATTCAACATTAATTCAACCCAAACGAAACTGTTAGGATAAAACACCTCTGAGAAGCATTTAAAAATATAATTTCCTGCAAAATGAGTGTGTAAGTTTATTAAAAAAACCAAAGTGCTAGTCAAAAGGTGAAAGAAATATATTACATGATTATGGAGAAAGAAAGAGGTTATTTAAGAAACAGCTGAAATAGCAGTTCTTTTTAAATTGTCATGTGGATGCTTTTAAAATGCAATGACAATGGCAGCTATTCTTTAAGGCTTTTTCCTTATACTCTGGTCCTGAGCTGAAGGAAAAAGTGTTTGTGGAGCAAATCACTTTTAAATTCCAGGTAGATTTTTTTCCCCTGCCTCTGGATTAATTTTCTCAATTTATCCCTTTAACAATAGTTAATAATAATTCTGATGGCCAACTAACTTGTCTACGCTGAAAACAGCTGACAGGAATAAATGTCAAACTTTGGTCATTGACTTCCCAGAAATGATTTCTCATTACGTTAATAACATGTTACAGAAGAAGATCCATAATGTAAGCTTAGAAAACAACAGACCCCCGCCTTGTTTTTAAAGAAACTGTCGGGACTGATCCAAAGCTCACTGCATTGATTGAAAATGCTTTTGCTAGCTTTGCTGGATTTGGAGCTGATGCATTGTTTATAGGGATTATAACCTCTGCTGTTGTTGTCTGCAACACAAATTTAATAATGTACAAAGCTAACAAAAATCAGCTTTCTTTTTGTTAATGGTAATTTCTGCATGGGATGATTAGAGAATAGTTTTTCTGACTGACCAATGCTCTAGTTAAAAAACAAAGTTTAAAGACAAAACTATGCCACCGGATAGTTAGAAAATGCATGTGTAATTCCAGGGAAATTAGTCCTTATTGCAATTAGTGGCCATTGTGCTTGAGCATTAATAGCTTGGGGCAAACATAATAAACTAGTTCTTAACTGTTGGTAATGACACATTTCACAGGGATTATTACTTAATTAACAATAATTTGAATGGGTGGTTCAGCTGAGATGAAGCGTTCATTTATATGGCATATCTAAACAATACCAGATCAAAAGAACATGTAGCCTGCTGACATTTCTCTTGGTCCTTTGGTTTCATTTGTGAATGTCTGCCTGCCTGCTTGCCTACATAAAATACTATTTTTGCATCTGAGCTCTTTTTTTTGTGGGTCCGTATAACAGTAACCAGTTCTTGCTTGGATACTGGCAAATTGTTTTCCCATCATATGGTATCGTCTGAGTCTACGGAGACAATGATTTTAATTAGAAATGCTAACTTGATCAGGATAACTCCCACACCCACTCTTTCTGCCCCCTCCACACCAGAATGGGACAACTGTTTCCCCAACACATGCATTATTAATTCCCAGCCACCTCAACATGAAATGATTGCTATTGTTCCCACCATCCACTCATGTAGCTTATGTTCTCCCAGCATCCTTTCCAGTGAATGGCATCTGTATACCTCACCTCGTGGATTACTGGTCCCATTCACGTAGCGGTGCATCAGTTGAGAGAGAAACTAGATCGTCAGACAGAGTGTTCTGATTGGTTTGGGATGATGTCTTCTTTTTCGTGAAAGTTGCCACATACTATAATACAAATGCCACTTTTTCTTTAGAGTGGGTTGTGTTAAAAACAGGACAGAGCTGCTGAAGCGCCTGTTGCACGTACTGCCCAGAAGCGCACAAGAGAAAGGCAATATGTAAAGTGAGCTGCTGTAGCAAATGACAGGAGAACAGAGAAGTGCAAACGTAGTGAAAGGTATGTTGTAATGCTATTTATTTTTCTTGGTGGCATAAAGTATATTTTTCTTATTGCTTCTCACTGAATATAGAGGCTTGCAAAAAAGAGGAAAGATTTAGAAAGCATTGTATTTTTGTGTTGGTAAGAAATGAATAGGCTGTGTTCTCTAAGATGTGGACAAGCTGTCTGAAATAGTGCTTCAGAAATATTAGATACCTGTCTGTTGCAGTTATTGGTATCCATATAAAAGGCTCGGGAATAATTCTATTATTTGCTCCTCAAAGTTGTTCAAGGAGGCTGTAAATTTAAGCCCATGCATTACTTGAAAGTGACGGTGACGTGGAAGTGTTATTCTTAAACAAGCTGTAAAACTCTTCTAATCGAAAAGTTGATTTGTAAAATAGGCATTAGGCACATACTTTTCTATTTGTGCTTTCAGAAAATTCCTGTTCAAAGAGCTAATCTGCGTGTCTTGACTGTCTAGTTGGAAGCTTATATTTGGAAGTAGATTAGAATGACACTTGTGCAGAGCCCAGACTTCTACAATGGATCAAGATTGATTACAGTGACACAGAATTTCACTTTTATTCCAGTAGAATTTTTAAATTTCTTTAGTTCACAGAACATCAAAGGTGTCCTTCTAAATAAATATCTGTGCAATGCTCTGTCTTAGGGCATATCTTATTATGTACAATATAATCAGATTGATATGGTATTGCATCAGAAACAGCACATGTTGTTTTGAAATGTGCCTTGTGGGAAAAGAAAATGGGGATATATAACAACATATATGTTTCTTTGAAGAGAAAGAAGAGTTACAGTGAATGAAGCTTGTGCTAATTAATAATGTTGGACAGACACTATAGCTTTTATTGAAATCCTGAATGAATGTTAAACAATAAATCAAAAGAGTTATTGTTCATGACATATTTTTTTCTGATTCTCTGTTCACATTTTTCTAGTTTACTCAGTTTTTCTTCATAGCAAAATGAACAGGAACTACCACTATGGAGTCTACCCTCTGAAATTAATGGAGGGGGGGGGTATCATTAAAGGAAAAACTCCTGCATTTTTTAACAAAAGCTGCAGAGACAGGTGAGTGCCTGTTTAAACCCTCCGCAAGTGAAGCAGTCTGGCTCCTGTGCACAGGGCAGTTCCCTCTTTCCTCCTGCCCCTGACACAGCGCGAGCAGCAGTGATTATTTTGCCGTTCCATCAGGGCTATCCTTCCAGCTTCCCAGCCAGCTACGTTGCCCACAAAGTGGGGTGGCATTTTTGCAGGGGGGCTGTGAGACCTCCCCAGGCCAGAGCACGTAGGGACCCACAGCCCTCAGGGCAGCTCCTGGAGAGGACTGCTTTCCTCTGCCCGAATTTTAAGTGTATAGACTCCTCAGGCTGGCCAGCTTCTGCCAAGAGCAGCCGCAAGAGGGTCTTTCATCTCTGTTTCAAAGTGGCTAGTGAAGGGTGCAACCCAGGCACCCACTGATTGCCCACGGCCACTTGCAGGTGCCTCCCAGAGCTGGGGTCCCAGAGCTGGGGTCCTGGGTACCATCTCTGCCAGCTGGGCAGGTGGGAGATGTGAGCAGGCAGAGTGGGTGTAGTGGGCAAACCGCAGGGCAAGAGGAAGACCTTGTTCCAGCCCTGGCCAGCAGTGCTTGAGGCTGCTTCTGTGCAGAACTGGGACAGCCCAGCCCTCCGCATCGCCGTGTTACCCCGGCAGCCTGCAATGCTTTCCCTACATGAGTTTTGCAAGATACCACTTCCCTGTTTAAATCCTCTTGGAAATGTAACTGTTTGCTGGGCCTTCCTCGGTCAGTCATGTCCACTGGTTTATTCCTCTACCTTCAATACTGAACTAGAAATTAGCAGCAACTGACTGACTTAATCAAATCTGCTCATTTCTTCAGTGCATCTCAAGCTGTGGACTTGAGGTTGGCTCATACCCTCCCTGCCTTAGAGCTGTCCCAGTAGTTATGGATGTCAGCCGCATGTGTGCTGCATTTGGCCTTCCTGGTATTATCAAATGATTCATATTAATGAGCATGTCATCTCTTCTAGGGAAAATGAACGCCGTGCTTTCCAAATGTGTCATATTATGTTGCATTATACTGTATCACTTTATAGTATATCGTATTACATTACATTATTCTATTTTATTTTATGTGAGTGAAATATTAGGAAACCCAGTCAACTTATATTATGCAAGTGGAGATCATTCTGATGTTAAAAAGTAGAAAATTTCATTTAGGCTGCATTTTGCTTATTATCATGTGATTGGCAGGGAAAATATTTCTTGAAGTAAAGATATTCTAGTGGCGGGAGAAGAGGTGATAGATTTTTGACAGGTAATACTATGAATTTATATTGCACTTCCATCCCAAGGAATGTCACAGTAATACAAATCGTATCTGAATAAAATTTTAGTTTCTTCAGACATATTTTGTGCCTGCAGTTATTCATTGTTGCTAATGAGACAGTTAATAGGCTAATGAGCACAGATTATATAATATAGGCATTTAACTTTGCCATCTGAAGGCCAAAGCTGCATTTATACCTACAAAGCATATAGTGAGGTGTTGTAACTCTTTTATGTCATTTATGTGCCTCTGCAGAACTGCAGGTCACATCTTCATGGGTCTGTTCACCTGAATATTCTTACTGAAGTTGACTGGAAGGTGCGAATTAGCAAAGCAAGTAAGATTTGCCCTGTGCCAAATCTGTACAAATCTAGAGACTAGGCCAAAAGCTTTTTTGGAAAAATTTGGTTTTAAGCAGATCAAAACACTTCGCTTCACATTGAAACATGGTAAATCCAAGATCAAATGCAATAATGTAAAGCATTGCTGTAAGACTGCATAGGCCAAAAGTGAGGCAATCAATGCCAGCTTTAAGAGGATTTAGATAAACAGAAAACTGAGTTTATAGGACATGAAAAACAACACTCCTACTCTTACAGTAAGTGTTGATCAATTTTTAAAAGGCAGAAATAGCTAGGGTCTCTTTTATATCTTAACTGACTAATGCAAAGAGGAGTGTCTTAACTGTGCCCTGTGACGTACAACAAGCTAGGATGGACTCACTGGGGTTCACACTTTGTTTTGTTGAAAATATGCTGTACTTAAGAGGAAGGGTCAGTTAATTAGTTTTGCTTGGATGCATAGACTGTGAACCTGTACTCTGAGGCGGTAATCAATAAGAAAAGTGGGTAGGTAGTATTTTATTTTCTCATATAGGGATGTGAAAGGTAATGGGGAATAATGGTCTTTTACAAAGCTGCAGGGAGTTTAGCCTAGTTAACACTTTTGTATGCTAACTTAGATTTTAATAAACTATCAATTAGCACATGCAGAAACAGAAGCCTCTTCTGAATCAATAGAACATTGTTTGATGGTTATTTTATGAAGTAAGGTGACAGTTCAATGTGGTTAGGGAAATTACAGAGTAGTTTGCACTGCAGAAATCTTATGCTGTATTCAAGGGTACAAGCTCCTGCTTGAAAGGATGATCCAAAAGAACTCCATTTAAGTATCCAAGGCTCTGGATCAGATTTACCAGTCCTGAAATTATTGCTGTTATAGAAGTGGGGACCCACGAGGGGTAAGTGCAGCTGGAGTGAATGCTTTATTTCCAGATAGCCCTACAGTATGGCTATCACAGTCAAGCAACTTCTGATCATCTCTTTCCTGGGAAGACCAATTTCTTATGATGATCAAGAAAAGCATGAGGTTTTTTCTTTATGTTTCTTCTTGATTATCATGAGAAGCACTGATATTTCTAGGGTTCATCTGGCATGTTCACATAAGCTTAAAAATACTATCCATGCATGATAAGGTTTCTCTCTACCACTTACTAAAACTGATTGGTTTATTTGAGTACTTGCACAGTAGAGGCAATTCCCAGCACGTGTGGATTCAGCCTAACAGAGGAGGAGGGGAAGAGGTCAAAAGACACAAAGAAATGACAGGAAAACTAGACATAATCAGCACTCAAACTTTTTGGTTTACATTTTAAGATGTGATTTTATATGCATTTCAGGGTTATAGAAATGTAGGAGTTTTCTAAATTCCTTCTGTCTTTTGCTTCTGGTACAAGATCAGAGGTCACCTAAACAACTTCTAATAGATTACTTTCTAGCCTTTTCTCAAAAGCTAAAAATAAAAAAAAAAATGAGAGAGTTGATAGTTTCTATCAGTCTTCTGTTCCAGTATTTCACCCATCATATCCTTGGAGGTTCGATTTGCATGTAACCTGAATTTCTCTTGCTTCAAATTAGGTTTATTGCACCTTCACTTGTACCTGGAAACTAAGTACATCACCACTGTTCCTATTATACCTGTTAGTACATATTACACTTTTTTGAAGCCTGCTTTTATGCCCTTCCGCAAATCTAGTTTTTCCAGATTCAGCAAATACAATTTTTTTAACCTTTTCACAAATTCTGTTTTTTCAGAGCTCTGCTCATATTTCTTGCTGTCTTCCTGGCAGCAGGTTGGGAGTCTGTCCATATCTCCTGTAAGCTGTGAAGCACTGCCTTTTTGTGTCAGCACAAGAATGCCAGTAAAAGTGCTTCACGTGTGCAACATGAGCAACTTGCCCAACATCTTGTTGACACAGCACACAGTGGCATTTTCTCCCTTTGCAACAACCCATGCATCGAAATGTTGCCTCCTATCAGTTTGTGGTTAGTGCCTTTTGTACGATGCTGACTCCTAGGCCATTATTCACCTCTATGCCTGGGCATTTGATTTTGCCATTCCAAGGCTTGTGCTTTCCACTTGTTCTTACTGAATTTTCTAGTACTGATTTCCTACCATTTCTCCAATTTATTGAGACAGTTTTTAAATTTAACCCCACCTACCCAAATGCTTACAATGTCTCCCAACCTGATGTCATCCTCATATTTTGTAACTGTACTGCATCATCCAAACTGTTAGCATAAGCATTGAATAGTACTGGTCACAAAGCAAAGTCCTGCAGGACCATTTGATGCTGACTCCCATGATGCTGGGCTAGTGACAATACTTTCTGAGTTGTTTTCCAGTCTGACTTACTCTCATTTCACCTGGTCCATATTGCCCTATGTTCTGTTTGACAATGACTTGTGGAGCTGTGTGAAACATTTTATGAAGGTCAAGAAGTACAGCATTTTTTTCATCTCACACCTGCTAGGTCACCAACAAAAGGAAAATACAGCTTTTATGTTGTTAGCTTGTTCTTCACAAATCCATGTTGGCTATTCCTTAGCCCCACCCTAGATGCTAAAAAATTGGTTGTTTGTTGCAGTAACTTTCCACATATTGAAGCTGGCATGAAGGGTCTATAATTCACTCTTCCCCACTGCCCCCTCTTGCTTTAAGTATAGGTGCAATGGTTTTCCTCTGCCAGTCCTCTAGGAACTCACTCATCTTCTATAATCAAATGAAGATAATCACTAATGTTTTGGCTATTGCTTTCTGAAGTAGCTGAGGTTAAATTCTGTGCAAACTGATTAATTTGGCAAGATACTTTAAAAGTGTAGGTTATATGGCTTGAGAGAAGACAGAACATAATATCAAAATGTCCCATCAATTTTCACCAGGCACTAGATCAGGATTTTGGCTGAGATCAAGATAAGTTGATGAAGTAAAAATGGATCCATCCTATTTCTTCATGCTCCCCCCAAATTTAAAAAGAGAATTTTAAAATGCTGAAAATCTGGGGGAAATTGAAGGTGATATTTATACTGCTACAATTTTCAAAGAGACAAAATGATTCTTCAGTCAAAAGGAAGTAATCAAAACTCATGCTTCGATGCATAAATTGATCACAAGGGCCAGCAATGAATTCTTCTCACCATTTCCAGCATCTCACAACAGTACAGTCTTAATTTTTGTGATTAACTAAAGATTATATATCAAGCAGTACCACCTTATAGACTTCAGCATTGGGCACTGGTGCTTATTCCCATTGTTCTTTATTTTCCACTTCTCCTTCCCCTCTCTGAAACTTCAAATACAAAATATTTAATTAATCAGATTCCCCCACAAAGTGAAAGAAACAAAATTACATCAAGACTTCACTGGGAAGCAAAGTTTCCTTGAGCAACTGTCTTCAGGCAATTTAAGTCTGCATGCACATCTCATACATTTTCCCAGCAACCCATAGCTCAATATCTCAGAAAGAAAACGCTTTTTCCCCTTTTCTTACACCTTCTCTGGTTAGGATTTCATTTGTGCCAGGCTAGAAGCCCACTCCATTCCCACTTGGCAAGTACTGTCTTTCCAGCTTCTTGGTATAATCCTCTTTGCTGCTATTAATCACAGCTATTCTGCTGTCAAGTTCCTTTTGTCAGAATTTCCTTCATTCCTGAACTACCACCTCCAAAGCATACTGAGAGGGACTTTAACCACAGATGGGCTAACAGCAAAGCTGCAATCTCATTTGAGAAGTTCTTCTGCAATGTACTTTTAATTAATTTTCCTTCAAGCCCTCCTGCATTTTCTGCATTTCCTTGCTGTCTTTGGATTGCATATTTGCAATTCTCTGTCTGAATTCTTGAGAACTAAGAAAGGATCTTCAAACCATTTGAGGGACTACAGGAAGCAACTACTGACAGTGGGAGAAACGGGCCTTGATGTCCCACGGTGGTTGCTGTCTGTAGGATCTTCCTGTGTTTATGTGCTGTGGTCAGGGTCATTAATTCTTGTATGCTGGCTGGTCTCCCTACCTAAAGAGAAGGTATGCTTACATATTAAAGAGGCCCCAAATGACTTCCTGGTTACCACCAGTGAAGATCAGAGAATGGAAGCCATACCTTACTGTGTGTGCCACTGGATCACTAAAGAAGGCTTTCAGTAGTGGAGTGGTCCCTTGAACTTATATATGGATAAAATTTTCTTATAAGGCTACTAACAAACAAGTGTAGAAGAGCAGAACTACAAAGCCTGGTCTATTATGATTATGTCTTTTTCCCATAACTCTTCCTTCATGCACACAATAATTCCAGCTCCTTCCAGTGCCCTTGCCATACCAGCCAAAACACGTCAGTTACTACTCTGAAACTGCATGCAAGGTGATCACTTGGTCAAAGAGACTGTATAACTGCCCATCCTTTCCACGGTGGGGACATTAATCTGGGTCTCCCTTTCCTACTGTACCTGCTAACTGCCAGGAAGCAGATAGAAATACAGTAATCCTTGGGATCAGTATCTGCCTTTTACAATATTAATGGAATATCAATGCAATTATATTACTGCATAAATTCATTTTCTTGGGAAATCACTCAAACCAGCTGTAGAAGATCCTCCCTTGTGAGGAAGGACAGCAACCATATGGCTTACAGCAGATAATGGAAGGATGGGCATTTTGGCCAAGAATACCTCAGCTCTCACAAAAGCTGCTATCACATCACCATTGCAAATTGAATACTAAAACAGATGGAGCACAGGGTTTTGGAGTCTCCTCTGAAAGATTCACCTGTAACAAACTGCCAAGCCAAGCCAAGAGTCTGCCAGCTAGACAAAGCCTAAGAAATCTTTTATATTCTGGGAAATACTAGTTCTTCTAAGCTATTAAGAAATCCAGGCAGAGGAACTGCTTCATCTAGGATATTCAGCCTCTGAAATGGGAGGGACTGGGAAAGCTGGGAAAATGTCCCAGCAGGGGATATGAAGAAGATGGAAAATAGAGTCCTCTTCCTAAGGGGTGTTGTTAGTGCATGTCACATTTATAGAGGACAGTTAGGTAATACCTCACATGTACTCCCTGGGGAGGCTGAAACAATTGAGTTTGAAGACCAAAATCTAAAGGCTGGCATGCAAAGCGTCTGAGGTTGTTTTTCAGGCTTTACAAACCTTATTCTTGCTGCATTAGAACAGTTCTGGGACAAATGAAGTCAATACATCTTTATTCCTTCTTACTGTATTCTTTCATCTTGAAAGTATCCTGTGAAGGCTAGGCACTCGTGTTCTGTATTTCCAGAAGCACTTTGAAGCTGGGTGATAAGAACAAGGGAGACTTTAACAGTTCAGATAGAGAAAGAGACTGCAAGATTTCTGTTTCTTTTGCTGGTTTGATTTCATAGACAGAAGCTTGAAGTTGGCTTGAAAATGTTTATGCTGTTGGTTAGTAGAACATCTTCATGCTCAGGCAGGGCAATCAGTGAGGTCAAGACAAGGTACAGATGCCAGTGTTGTACAGCTGAAGCAATGTCAGACTCAAGAAATATGAATTAGAGGAAAGATTTTCACCTCTTAGAGTACCTACACCTATTGAGTAGGTTAAAGACAATCCTCTCTCTGTGAATACAGGCACAATTTTAACAACAACAACAAAAAAATCAAAACCACCAAAACAAAAAATCCCACTATGTGCCAGTGGGTGCATACAATTATTATAAGAGATGGCCAAATATTATTTTCTGGTTGAAAAAAGAAATTACCCATTCATTTCTTTGTCTTCAACAGCTGCTTTTGGAAGTGGTTTGTTTTGGGTCCATTTCTAATATGTCAAAAAGCTGTATGAAGTGCCAAGTTAACCAGAAACACAGTCATAGTGACATTAGGAAGTTGTCTTCACCAGTGACAGCACATAGGCCCTTACTTACCATTATTTTTGATCTTCATACATGGGAAGAAATATTACCTCTATGTGCTCCAGGGAGAGAGCTTTCTCATATCTGTCTCCAGATAGAGATAACACTTTTTCCATCTTTAGCATTTAGGAGGTATCAAAGACTCTAATCATCTATCCAGCAGCTGTGGGATAAGGAAGAGTCCAGTTTTCACTGCTGTGTGGAAATGTGTCATGTTTCAGGACTAGCATACCCAAAATGCAAAGATCTGTAGCTAAAGAATATGATTTGCCACCACAGCCACCATGCAGCACAGACAGGGGCACCGCAGGTTCCAGGTGCATTCCCGATACGCAACAGGAACGAGTTCTATCGCATTGCAGGGGGGCAGCCGATCAGGCAAGGCATCTGCTCGGGATCTGTAAGAGGGGAAGGACAAGGGCAGAAGGAACTAAATGAAAAATAAGAGGGAAGGCATTAGTTCACTTTTCTTGAAGAGGATTGTGACAGTTGTGAGCAGGACCTGTTCAGGGCGTAAGTATTCCACTGCCTAGAGCAGAAGGCTGTGTCCCTGAGCTGTATCCCTCCCAGTCTGCAGAGCTCAGGTGGTCACAGCAGTATTCACCATCACATCTTCTCATTGCCTTCACGGAAACCCTGGCTTTCTGACAGGCACCAGCTCTTCATCCTACACCCGACCAGTCCTCCTCCTTCCTTTCTTACAGCATGGAGAATTCCGCTCTTCCCACCTAGCCCTCTCATTCTTGGCAAGATATAGATTTTGCCTGTCGTGCTTGGGAGCCTTGAGACAGGTCTGAGCAAAGGCCCCTGGTACCACTGCAAAGGAAGTGAGAAAGGTCATGCTTTGGGGGAGACAAAAAAACATATGTGCTTTTAAAAAAAAGATATGTGCTTGAGAGTGTTATCACAGATTACATCAACATCAAGTCACAATTTACAGTCACTTGTACAGGGTTCTTCTTGACTGCGTGGCAAAAATAGTGAGAAGACTGTGAGAACTAAAATTAATTTTTTACTTAATAATGAAAGCTTAATTAGTATATGTTTTTGCACATCCTTAATTGAAAAGGGGTTATTTTATCTGGAATTTATTTAATTTTCCAATGTGCTTGCAGTTTCTCTTGGAACTTAAGTTCCCACTGAGGCTGACACCAGCAGAGTTAGTTAGACCAGCACAGAGCTTTTGAAACCCTCTTGTAATTCTGTCCTGATCTTTTATGGTAGTATTTACAGTACCTCAGCCTGAGTAAAAGCTAAGGATCAGATCCTCCCCTGATCTAACTTATCAGCATAATTTTATTTGGAAATGTTTACTTTGTGATCATGTGTGTGTGTTTCATTCTTTTTGATCTTTTTATGCGTCTATAACCATAGAACTGGGATTTATATGATGGGACTCCCTCTGTCATTCTGTGGGATTTTTCGCTCTGCAGGCACTCTGTAGCTTTGAAGGACTTCAGATCTTGAGCAAAATGAGTTCACTGATGTGTCCCAGGAGAGATTGTTGACTGGTCTGTAGATGTAATTTTATGACAATGGATTGTATCCTGAATTAATGTTTATGCACCATATGGTATGTTGTCAAGATTCATTGTGTTTATGAAAATCTCAGAAAAATGAAGTGAAAATAAAAATACATGTTCAGGCCCAGCCTATTTTCAAGAAAAAATATCAAATGCCTCTAGATTTTTCCTTTTAATTTAAACTTGCCTAGTAAGTATAGCAATAGGTAATAGTAACAGTAGGACGGGCCTGGTCCAGAGATAAAACATATAAAGTTCTGGAAGCAGTACAAAAACGTTTAGGACTGTAATCAGACAAGCTGTTTAGAAGTACTAACTTAGGTACTGCAAACATAAGCATTAGGAGACAAGTATCGCATAAATTGCTTAAGAGATTTTAGATCCTGGCTCGGTGGAGACTCCATCCCTGGAGGCTGGTGTTAGGCACCTGTTGCGGGTAGCCTGCCTTGTACAGAATACAGCCTACTGGGTTTTGGGTTTGGGTTTGTTTTGTTTTGTTTTTTTCAAAGGCATTTCATGACAAAGCTGTGAGCAATGAAGGGTATGGGAAACCTAAGAAGTAATCTGTAAAAACATAAAGGAATAATCCATTTAATGGGTGGTAAAAAACTGTGCAACACTCACACCCCCACCTTGGGTTTAAAGTATCACAAGACATTCAAGGAACAAGGTAAATAGCTCACTTGGAGAATTGCTTTTCACCCAAATTTAATTTCTTCCTACTGTGGTCATTACTGAGTGGTTTCTTTTGGCAAAATAGGAGGGGAAAGCTCCCTAAATGTGTCATTAAACACGAAATAATTTTCCATTAACATATCCCTAATACAATGATGTGCTGCTAAGAAACATTTACATATATATATTAGAAATATCACATGTATTTCTGTATTTATGTACAGAGAAAGTGGAGGAAGGAATTTAAAAGTGATTGCCTCTTGCTTCCCCACTTTCTCCATGTAATATGTCTCCTGCAGATGAATTGCCTCTGCTCAGGCCATGTGCCTTCACATGTTCCACTAAAGTCTGTAGCATTCTACATGAGTGCTGGGTCTGCACAGCAAAATCCATTGGAAGAATCAGGTGTAAAAGATATAAGCATGTAATTAATTTTATGAACGCAAATAGTCCACCAGCTTTCTGGGATACCACTTGCTCAACATGTGTATAAACCTTCTCAAGTCTGAACTTTTTGACTATAAAATCCTTGGCATTTATGCAAATATGTATTGAGAACAATACTTTGCAATCCCAGTGGCACTTTTTGGATGCCCATATGGTCATCCAAGCTATTAATATTTTTATCCTTCTTTTGGAAATGCTGTTCTCTTCAGAATTAACAAAATAAATAGGTCACTTTGCAAGAAATGCTACAAGTTGGTTCTGGCAGATTTTTTTTTCCTTTTCATCTTTGCCCAGAATTAGATATTCAATAAAGAATAGTTTAATTACAGTACAAGAGTGTGTGTTGCGGGGGGTGGGGGGGGTGGGAATATCTTTAAAATTGGAGCATAAAGAGCAGCTCATGCTTGGAATACACCTACTTTAATTCATAGTACGAGCTAAAAGATAAATTGTATTTGCATTGGTGGAAAGTGCATTATTGTGACTCTCTTGAGTAGAACAATTAGCTAGTTCCTTTGTACGATGTATAGGCCACCAGTTGCACAGAGTTCAAGCAGATCTTCACAGGTCTTTATGAAGCCAAAAGCCATATTTGTAACTTTTGAGTGACAAGAAAAGGGATTTTCAGCAATGTTGGCAAGGCAAGAGCAGAGAAAGTAACCTAAACAGCTGAGCTGGTAATCAAATATCCATCACGAAAACAGGGGCAAGAAAGACGTTCACTCAGGGTCAGAGATCTAAAGCGTACAGATGCAGTTAAGGCTATTACAATGGACTGCTCAGCTGTGGGTAATGAACTGGGCTCTGAAAGACCTAAATTGTTCCTGAAAAATAAAACACCCCAAAGATTTTGGTCATGTAGTCTTCCTGGGCTGAATAATTTTTTTGTGTGAGCAAGGAAAACAAGATTTCGCTCCCTTTACTGCCTTCAAATCCTTTACACATCCCCAAGCTGAGCCATGAAACATGTTTCTATAAGGTATTTCATATGACAAACAGAGGCTCATCAATTCCATCTTTGCAGATGTCCTTACGAACCCATTCTGAAGGGCTCCGAGAAACAACTTGCATTAAGAGAACATTAAAAGATCAGTTCTGCCTCACTCAGTCACGCCAAGCAGTGCCTTCCTGGATGACTGGTCCCCCTGATGTCCCTGCAAGAAAATACCTGGCCTGAGGCAGAAGAACAGACTCTGCCTCAAAGCCTGCATCATCTGTCTGCATCGAAAACTACTAAGATCCACTTAAGGCTGGGGATCCCACCAAGCTAGCACGCTCAAAGCATATGGCTATCATCCTAGCCAACTGTCATGTCTGCAGTCCGAGTGACCCCACACTCATCCGTCACACTCAGCTGGTGGAGAAGCGGTCTGCATGAAAGACTCAGTCTTCATGCATGACCTTAACTGTAGCTCAGCTGTCACTTGTGCTACCACACAATTCAACCCCTAGATGTACCTGAGTGCCTTTTACACCGCTGAGAAATACTTTACTTGATCAGTATGTCTTGCAGATCCAGGGGCCAACCGCACACACCTGGGGTTGGTGAAGCTGTGGGGAAAGAGGCCCAGAGAGATCAGCAGCACCTCAGGCCAGAAGTTAACAAAGGTCTTTTTTCATTTTTTTAATGCCAGCTGAGGACCTGAGGCAGAAAAAACAATCTCATTCTCCTTCAGCCGTAGAGATAGAGGAACCATTCTTGATTAAACACTGTTATTAATAGCAGTAATTTGCCTTTAGACGAGAAGCAAAGTGTGATGAGTTTGAGCCCGCTTGCTCACAGTTTTGAAAAGGCATGAGACATCAGAAACTGATATTAACAAAAAAAAAAAATTCTGTGCCACCTCAGCACTAAGGCTTTCTTCCATTCCTACAAAAATATATGACCATGTCACCATGGGCTGGCACAAATGGAGAAATTACTGGTACTCAGGGAAGGAACATCCTTTTACAAGACTTCACATTACTTAGTGGTGAGTTTCCTGATAGCTGCTGATACCCCAGAAAGAGATTGCGTTGGGAAAAGGAAATGCTCTTAGGGACGTTACTTCTGAGGGCCGCTGAGTTGCACACTGTTTTCAAGAAAGGTTCCTCATGGAATGCACTGTGATGCTGAGTGACATTCAGATGATAAAAGCTGTTATCACAGAAAGCCTGAAGCATTTATGTCCCTACTTTTGACCTTTATTTCACTGCTTCTACTTACTTTTCTTTCTGCTGATATGTGCAGAAAAAACATCCTGATTATCAGATTTCTTTTGCCATTGCATCATTACAGGTATACTGGTAACTGCAAGTTCATTTAAACATGTCTTGCCTGAGCATTGTCAATCTTTGTTGGCTGAGCTGAATTGCGGGAGACATCTGGCACCATTAGTTTTCAACTGGTGGTTTGGGAGTTCACCTGCAAACACAATTCTCGTTGCCACAGGAATTGGTCCATCATGTTGTATCACCTCTTTTGTCACATGAACAAAAATGTAACTGACTTGTACAGTAGGCGGAATTTCTTAAAAGTAAGAACTTCAGGCAGGACCTGAGCTGTGGATCATAGCTTGCCCCTACTCTCCCTTCCTGTTGTATGCCCGAGGTAATGTTGCGTTCCCTCAAATCATGTTGATGGGTGGTGGGAGGCCCTTCCCCACATTTACTTGCCAGCAAAACATGGGTTGTCAATAATGTCCCCCTGACTTTGCTAAGAAAATCTTACTGTTGGCAACACACTAAGAGCAAGGTGGACATGTCTATTATATGAAGAGGACTTCAGCCTCCTTGCCCAGTGCAAAGGTATATTATTGGCTATTGGGAGCTAAGGATGCACAGGACAGAGGCAAGCATGGCACACACAGCTCTTGGACCCCTTTGGCTGTGGGTATCCAGCAAGCTGAGCCTCGTCCCCGCCTCTCACAGCTGCCAGCTTCTTCATGAAGTGACAGACACGCAGAGATTACCATGGTCCTTCTGGGCTTGTACTGCTTAGATAAATCCCCATTCTTTGGCTTTGCAGACAATAAGCCGTAGCACACTATGCAGCCAATGTCTAAAGAACCAGCAGTTCTGTACATTGCTCTGCTTAGAAGAGATTTACCATGTTCTGTGTTTAAAGTTTGTCCATTCTTTGTTGTATCTATTGAGCCTTAGGTTGTAAACTTTTCCAGGTAAAGGACCTGTTAGTTGTTTGCTACACTTCACATCTGTATAGACTAGCAGCACTGTGCAGTCATATTCCTTGGGGGCTTTATACTTGGAAACATTATTTTGTATAGAAATTATGCTAAGATAGTTCTTTTGTCTTTACTTCCCCTGTGGGCATCTATTTCAAACTTAAGCTGCCTTTTCAGATTTCAGCCAACTTTTGGATTAAATTCTGAATTTCTCTTTCAGTAGATTTCTAAGTGTACCCAACCCTCCAGTCGCACCAGCTTGGATGCTGAGAAAATTTCAAACACTTTCTTTTTTGTTGAAAACATTGCATTGTCTCTGTCTTCACTTCAAAATATTATCATGCAACTCTTTAAAATATTTTTTATGATTTTGAGATCTTTTGAGGATTTCAATTAGAAATATTTGACAGACACCTCCTGCTACATTTTATTTCCACAGGATAAAAGAATTAATTAAGCTTAAAGACTTACGTACAGAACAGCAATAAAATGAAGCATGAACTACTTGCTTAAGCCGCAGAGTCCCATACGCCTTTCCTAATGAGTCTGTCCTGAAAAGGGGAAGAAGAGTTCTTAAAAAGAACAGCAAAAATACTAGGCCCACAGAGAATGTATGGAGTGTTTCAACAGAGTAATTTGAGTGCAGCACCACATCATTAAACTCATAAAAATGGTGAAGGAAAGGTTTGCTGCAATCTGTAGCCTGGAGTGAAGCCACCAGCTACACTGACTTCATGACAACAAAAGATCCTAGACTGATGAGAAAGTGTCCTCTGGTAGAGGTCAGCATTCCTCTGCTTAAATGGGTCTTTCAGGCTTATGGAGGAAAAAATGTGTTAGCTTGACTTGCTTGGACATATCACACAATAGCATGTGACCATCAGCACTGTGAAACCTTTTGTGGGTTATAAAATGATTAACTGACCATTCAGATTCTAGAAATGTTGCATTTGTAGCAGCAGTCAGCTCCTCAGAGGAAGGCAGCTGAGTGTGAAACCTCAATTCAAGCAAGGGGCAGGGGGGGGTGTGTGTGTTGAAAGAATAATTAATATTAGAAATAACTTGGAGTTGCAAGAATTTATATTCAAGGTTTGCAATACAGCAATAATATTTGTGTTTAAGCAGACTGTGTGCGTACACGTGTGTGTAATGACAATGACAGTTTCCAAACGGAAGGAGAAAGACAGTTGCCAAAAAGTGTTCACCAGCTATTACAACTTTCCAGAGTGAACTGTTTTTAAATATTCTCTAAGGACTTCTGGTCATAAATATTTCTAAAGCATATGCACTTAACTCATGCCAATCAATACCATAAAGCAACACTACAGCTAAGTTAGCAAAGTAGAGAACTCTTACTTATTGACTAAACCCTGATGATTCTTGTACCTAAGGCTCCAGTTCTGCAGCTTGTATGGTAATAGTATTCCTAGTTTCAGAAGGTGTGCATCCTGATACTATATTTTTATATAGAAGATTAAATATTTTATAGGACATTTGCCTTTTGAGGAAACTCTTTTACCTTGGGGAAAAAAATATCCTCCTATGAATTTCCTTTAACTTTACAGGAGACTACCTTCTCAGAACCAGGATCTCTCTTGGACATTTCAAAGAACTACACACAGGACCTACTTTCTTCTTGAGGGACCTAAGATACTGTGTTTTGACTTTTAAGCCACCCCTAGTATACGGATGTGGACTTCAGGTAGAATGAGCAATGCAAAGAACTTGCTTGGACTTGGCATCTCCTTGTATTTTTGGGGACTGCTGGACCTTACTACAACTGTGCTGTCAGGAAGTGCCAGGCCCCTCACTGAAGGGCAAGAAGACAACCTGTCAGACAAGCTGCATCAGCGTATGAAGCGGAGCTGGGTGTGGAACCAGTTCTTCGTTCTGGAGGAGTACACAGGAACTGACCCTCTCTACGTGGGGAAGGTAAGACCTGCACCAGGAGGATACCTAGCGGAGTGTTTAGAGCTGTGTATCTGTTGACCATGGTGAAACATGGGAAATTTCTCTAAGTTACCTTCTTTCTGGCAGTGACTTTATCCACATTAATTTCACTTCTGCTCCCAAGAACTTTTGTCCAGTGTCACCTTCATTTGGGAAGAATCTCTGTTTCAAGGGGCTTTCAGTATATTTGCCTATTTCAAAGAGATCTGCTGCATCAATCATCATCTGTAATTGAGGTGGCGTTAGAAAATCTGCAATGATCTTTCCAGGGACACCTACAATGTCAAGGCAAAGTGAGGTTATATTGGCATGTGAGGATCAGGAAAGAAAGGAGGAGTTTGTGATCGTGTTTCTGTCTGTGATCAAGTCTGCTGGATACTGAAACTCACAGTCAAATTAAATAGCCAGTTTCTCTTGAAAACTGACATTTCAGTTTTTATTTTCTGCAAATCTGTATGGCCAGAGTCTCTTCTTGCTTGCCACAGGTTGACCACAGGCTAATTCTGTGGACTACTGAGAAGCTGCTGCAGATCTAGAAGGGCAGAAGGACAGGTCATTAAATCCAACCATGACAGGTCCTGGGTTTGGATCACTTATAACCCAAGAACCTATACATTGGAACAGATATGTGTAAAATTGATCCTTAAGCTCACCCCATCTACTTGGTAGTATTTTGCATTCACTTTTCTGCAGCTCCTTGAGGAACAAGCTGATGAAAATCAGACCAGTGATGTCTGCCATCACAATCTGCCTCCCTATAACCATCCTCCTTTGTCTGTTTTCTGACTGTTTTTAAAGATTCTAAATTGTTTAAGGTATTGACCCTGTTATTCAAAGGGTTATGGTCAACACTGAGTTTGCTTCTAGTCTACACCAAGGTAAAGAATATGAAAAAAGTGGGGAGGGGGAGAGTTAGTATGATTAAGTGTTTGAACAATACAGTTAAGACTTAACATGCCTAGAATATCAGATACCACTACAATGTGTGCAGACTACATACAGATTGATGTGAAAATTTAAGTACTAAGACAGGATGTCAGAAAACAATTATTTCAGATTTCATTGCTTGTTTTGGATGACCAAGGCTCCTGCTTTCCTTCCAAGCTATCCATCTGCAGAAAAAAAAAGAAAAAAAAAAAAGAAAAAAAAAAAAAGAAAGAAAGAAAAAAAAAAATCACATACCCAGAGGCATATTTTGGACTTGTATTTATCATTTTACAACCCCAGGGAGCTAAACTGGGCCCTCAGTCACACCGGTATAAATCAAAATGAATCCATGGGCTTCAAAAGACCTCCTCCTGATCTGTCCCTGCGTGACTGACAGCAAGATGTGCTCTCCTTCCTCCCACAGAGGTGGCATTACTAGTGATTGCTGCTAAATGAGACCTCATTAGTCTTCATTCATCTCTGCACCTAGCTTTTCAGCTCTTGATATCTCTATTGATTAAAGAAATTAATATTTGTTTTCATGCAATTCCCAGCTTTAGAACAAGGGCCAGGCATACTATTTCACATACTGTGTTTCATCTGAAGTGACTCCAGACATGCACTGTGAGCTGAATTTTAGCTAAAACAAGCACTGGAAGAAACTGACTCTTTTGGTTTAGACTCGATCGCATCATTAGGAGCACAAAAACTTGGCACGGTCAGAGGCACTCTTGAGCTCACGGCGGCTCAGCTTTTCTGAGCGGGGGAAGCAGAGGAGACTGACTCTTCATGGTCTGTGTCCACCACACAAAGGCCAAGCTGCCGTGACTGAGCGCTCTCCAACACCATCTACGCCACGGCTGTGTTAACACGGGGGTGTGCAAGGGCTAATTAACTTGCAAACAGGGCCAATTAGCCCCATGCACTGCTGAGCTGACACGGCTGGATCTCTCTGAAAGCCTCCTAGCTCTGCACTGCTCTGGGTAGATCAGACACCAGGGAACTCTGCTGCCAAAATGGACCTCTGCGGGTCAAACATTTCCTTTCTCCCACCCCTGAACTGGGTGTAGAGCAGCTGGCCATGCGATGGGATGAATGTAGTGGGGGCTGCTTCAGAAGCTGCAGCCCACGGCGATTCGCCGCCCCACCTGCGTTTGTGCTGCCTCTGTCTTAGAGGTCCTTAGGGAAGGGGTCAGCAGGGAATAGACTGTGGGCTGAATTAATTGTTCTGGCAAGCCAGAAATTTTTCAGCCTGAGTCACCACGGGCTGACTCAGAACTAGCCCTGGCAGGCCTGGCGCAGAGCAGGACAGAGGTGCAGGAGGACTCCCAGCCTACTGCTTGCTGCCGGCACCAGCCCCCCGAGCATCCCTGGATCCCACAGCCGGCTGGGCAGAGCCTCTTCCAGCTGACACCACCACCACACCCTGCATCATCCCTCTAGCCAGGCCTGGCTTTTATCCATCTGCTTTCTCCAAGCCCGTGTCAGAAGGAGAAAGAGTGCACAGCATAGATCGAGGTGTATTTACTTCTTATTCTAAAGGCTTCCCGTAAGAGACGGGCTCTTCTGATGCTCTTGTGCAGCTGTTTCTGGCAAGCTATGTATGACTGGAGCAACCCATAAGGCACCTTGACTTGAACCATAGGTCCAGGCTAGCCTAATATGATTTTTCGAGGCTGCTATGAAAAATGTACTTTCCTACATAAGTGTAAGGAAAGGTGCAAAATATCTTCTGGACAGGGAAATGCAAAGAAGCTTCCTGAGTTGAAGTCAGTACAATTTCTGGTTTTCTCCAGTGTTCATGATCCTAATTTAAAGTATTTCAGCTTCAGAGGCTTCCTGGTCCTGTCACAAATAAAGACGAGGCTTCAGCTTTCCTGGAGATAGCCACTATTGGCTAATAGGCTAGGGAAACCAAAGCTCTCACGTGTGCTACAGCAGGTAGTTTCCACATTCATCCAGCAGCCTAAACTGTGTCAGTAGTTGAACTGGGGACAGACTTTACCACTTTGCCATGTTGGAAACTCCCTAACCCTGTTTCAAAGGAAAGAGGCATTTGAACCACATCAGCTGAAGGATGAATAAAATGCATCCTTTCTACAGACTATCACTGCAGATCAACCACACTCATTCATGCATCCTCACAAAAATCCACTGCAGGTGCTACCTCCCTGGAGGTAGAGAAGGAAGAACACATCAAGGATGGAGTTGCAGCCCAGTAAGTAAAGCTACAAGAGTCCTCCCTTAGATGCCCTCAACAGCACCACTCTCTTCCACATGCCCTTTTGCTGGGAAATGTGTTGTTCAGATGCAGATGTAGCCTCCTTAATCTTTTGTACTATCTTCATCAAAAGAAGCAATCCAGGTCGACACAGTTAACAGTTTCTCAGGAGTTATTAACTTTATTCCTCCCATAGTCCATTGTTTAATATGGAGGAGATGGTACAAATTAATTCCTCCTACTTCTGTGTCAGTCACATGGCAGCACGATTTATTGCACCACCCATAAAACAGATTCAAATTAAAACTGGATCTTCTTTCCAACACAGTGACTTCTATGTACACTCCAAACCGCAGCATCCTGATATGGGGTTTGGTGTGAGCAATGGTGTGAGCTTCGGTCCCTTCAGACACCAAATTCTTTCAGATTTATTGTAGTCTGGCAGTATTATGTCTTTTATGCTCTTTTTTGCCTTGTCTAGAAAAAGCAGGTTACACAAGAAGCTGCAGAAGTGCCTCTAGCATTTCTTACTGCCTAGCCTTGGTTGAGACCCAATGTTTTTAACAAATCACAGTTAGACAGAGAACTTCTTGTACTCCCAAATTCTTATTAGTGTGCCATGTCCATTCCTTGTTTGCTCCCTACATGACTGTATTCATTCCAAATAGGGCTTTGGAAAGAAGGTGTAATTTAACCCAACCCATGAGTCTGATTTAGTATCTTCTTCTAAGTCTTCTGAACTTTCCCCAACACCTTCTGGTATTTTAAAAGATGTTTTCTTCTTTCATTTCTTTTTCTTTTTTCATTTTTTAACAACTTTTCCTTTTTACTTTTTTACTTTCCTATTTTTCTTTTACTTTTCTTTTTCACTTTTTCTTTGCCTTTGCGTTTTCTTCGACTTTGACTTTGAATTTGACTTTGACTTCTTCTTCTTTCTTTTGCTTTCTTTTTCTCTTATTTAATGAAGACTTGTTGATGTTCCAGAACACATTTTCTTCCATAAGGCCCAGCTCTAATTCCCCAAACAGGTCTAACATCTGTATCTGTCTCAGCAGCTGCATTCTCTCACTGACACGCTGATGCACTAAAACAAATGCCCAAGAGGTAGCTTTGTGGTTCTGAATCAATTCGGAAAGTTATAATAGTGTCGTCCTTCTGGAAGCATCCTGTTTATTAGCTCCTACAGTGATAATCTCTGAGTTATGGGTGTTTAGGGTAAATAATGATAACCACTGTCTTTTTTTTAAATTAATCACAAGATGGTGTTTTCAGAAGATACACCAGTTTGCAGTCCTGGCGCCTGCATGTGAATTAATACACATGGCAGTCATCTAATTTCAACTGTTTGCCAGTGCCAGATTTATCTGGGCTTGTTCTTCCTCCATTTAGCTGATATATCACCTGAGAGCTGCCAGCATTCCTCCAAAGGACTGATGTCTCTCAGATGCAGTAGCCACTGCAGAGACCAGGGGCAAAGCAATGAAATGACATATCCATGACCCGACACAGCAGTTGTCCAACCTGCACCTTCAGCTCTTGCAGCCACGTTGCAGTGCTGCTGCCCTTGGTCCTCAGTGTCCCAGCAGTCATGAAGAGTCAGTGGGCCACCTATGTACAGACCTATCTTCAGGGTGGGACTTGCCATACTAAACCATATTGATCCCACCTCAGCTGAAATCAGTCCTACCCTAAAATCAGGAGTAGGCCCAAGTTTTGTGTAGGTCATGTGCTGCACTCTGAGAGGCTGATAAGGAAAACAGCCTCCAGAGAATGGGCATCTTCCAACCAGACCCTTCACTGGGCAAAATGGTCTTTCAGCTCCCAAGTTGATGGGACCGTGTGCCCTAAAACAACTGAAGAGCTGATTCACTGGCATTAGAGATGCTTTGGTCAGATAAGCCAATTTGTCCACATCCCTATTAAACTTTTTCCTGTGTGGTAAGTTATTGTATAGTTTTTAGTGTGTTTTTAAATAGCTCAGAGGTGAGATGTATTCTTTCTTTCTTGACAGAATAGCCTGTAATCGAGTGCAAGATTCACTTCTGCTTTTCCACACAAATTTCCCATTCGTCCTTAGATTCTTTCTTCAAATACTACCAATCCTGTGTTCACATATTGTTTATTTTTCCAAGATTTTTCTCTCCAGTACAAATGCTTACTTATGTTTGGCCCCATGCTCCAGTTTTTCACGTGCCCTTTGAGCTCACAAAAGCATTAAACACAAGCTTAATTCTGACCATATTTCTTAAGTTAATTAGCTCATACATGCATTTAAAAATGTGCTTAACTGAATCCAGCTCACTTTGAACACTTTTTTATTATTATTTATCTATTCTTTTTTTCATTTATCAAAATGACAATCTCACTGGAAAACAGTATTCACACCTGAACCATTCTTGAAAATCCTGTTTTGATTATTGCACCTCAAGCCTATTGCATTCCTGTCTTTTGGGACTGAACCAATGCCATCTCTAGGCATTGGTCTTTACTTTCTATTCCTCAAAAGCATGGAAGTATGAGCATACCATTAAGTATCTTCTTAGTGTGAGTGAAATTAAGTGATTTGTTTGTCTTTTGATAGTCATTCCAGTATTTCACGGGAACCAGGTGTATAACAGAATGGTAGTCCCCAGGATGATTTGTTTCTCTGTTTTAGATGATAATTAGCACTGCATTTACTTTTCTTCTGTTGCATTCACAGCTATCTGTGGCTGCTCAGAACTAATTAGCAGTCATGCAATAAATCCGTTTGCTAATTCCCTAGAAAATCTGGGATGCCTCTCATCTCTACAGCCTGCCACAGACACAATCAAATGTTCCTCACTGCTTACATTACCTACCATTCCACAATAATTCTTTCCTGAAGATGTAAAGAATCCAGCCTAATTTTATTGGCAAAATTTTCATAGAAAAAAAATTAAGTGATTTCTGAATCATTACAATTACTGAGTAGCTCTCCCACTCTGCTTTCCCATTGATCCCAGACAGATCTGCCTTATCTGCCTTGACATTATGCTGTCCCTGGAATATCTGACTCCTCTTAAGCCACGCAAGCCTGGCAGTGAGTCCTTCTCAACAGCCATTGCAACCAGGCAAAAGATAATTGCTGTGTTGAGTGAGATTTCAAGAAGGCACAGAGCCTAGTCCTGTTTGGGTTGTTTCTGCCTTTTCTTCTGGCACAGCTGTGGGTGCTGAAATGGGAAGAAAGGAGAGGGTTCTTAATTGCAACTCTGTGATACAGACTTTACTGGGTATTTGCCTCTTTCAGCAAAACGAGTTCATTAAAATCAGCTTGTGCGCCCCAAGAGTAAGACCAAAATCCTCAGGATGCTCATGTGCTTAGTGCTTCTCAGAAGCTGCTTGTCCAGCTCGTGGTCTAATTGAATCCTGTTCCTTTCTACAGCTCCACTCTGACATGGACAGGGGAGACGGTTCAATCAAATACATCCTTTCAGGAGAGGGAGCTGGCATTGTGTTTACAATCGATGACACGACGGGGGACATTCATGCCATTCAGCGACTGGACCGGGAAGAACGATCACAGTACACCCTCAGAGCACAGGCCCTGGACAGGCGAACTGGCCGGCCGATGGAGCCAGAGTCAGAGTTCATCATCAAAATCCAAGACATCAATGACAATGAACCCAAGTTCCTGGATGGACCTTACATAGCCTCTGTTCCAGAAATGTCACCTGTGGGTAAGGCAGATTTTGTGGACTCTTTTCCCCCTATAAGCAAATCAGAGATGGTCACCGAAACAAAAATTTCCTGACTCCTTGGACTCAGCTTTTGCCCCTTGCGCAGGAGCTGCAGGACAGGAGAGCTTTCCCCGGGGTGCTTTGCTGCAGAAGGGGAATCCGAGGCTCTATACCACCATCACCTGGCCCCCTCTGAAAGGAAACATGCCAAGTGAAGCAAGAGAGCTGAAGATGCCATCCACCAACTTGCAGTAATGCAGTGCCCCTTTTCCCCTGCCATCAGACGGTAGCCATAGTAATGACCATTAGACAACCACCACCATCCAGAAAATAAGACATTTTAGGAACCTCTTCTAGTTCACACTGAGAGCTGAGATACTGTCCAGGAGCCCTTGAAGTCATGGAGACATGACAACAATTATTAGCAGCTTCTGTCCTTCCAATCTGTGTAAGCCTGTGCTAAACACAGTTCAGTGGATCCCAAGCTTCTGGTACTGTTTGCTCTCGGCTTTTGTAGAATGGGATCATGTCAAAGATAGTCCTGTTATTGCAGTGCAGAAGACAAACAGCAGCCTTTCTACCTACACAAGGCAGGAGAAACCACTGCCATATAACAAATCCAACAGTCACATAAAATACTGGTTTTCTGGCCTGTTTTCTCTCTTTTGGAGTTGCTTATTGCTTTGTGGCTCTGTGACATCACTGCAGAGATAACAATACCACATAAATCTCATGCCCTGAAGTTACAGATACGCTTCAGCTTCTCATTCTTCAGTATTATGATGACATAGAGACAAGCATCTAATACAAAAGTTCCATTCAGAAATAAACTTTCTAATGGTAACAGCTAGCTTGAATTCAGATTTATTTTCCAGTGCTATCTAGTAATGCTGGATTTGTTTCTAACACAAAACATTACGTAGAAGGCTAAATACATTCATAAAGGCATTGTCTGACATTTTAAGGAGTCAAAACTCACATATATTTCAAACAGTTATGCCTTACCTTCTCCTTGTTCCTGATAAATTACATCACCTGCAAGTCATTATTAGCTTCAGAGGAAGCAGACCTTGAAAAACAATTGAAGATATATGTATGCATCTGCGTGCATTCCAAAAGGCACTTCAGCAGGGTGGCACTTCCTTAAGGCCATACAATGCAAACTGCAAGCCCACAGAGAGATTATCTCAGAGATACATCCCTTCACACTCACTTTTTGTGTACAATTTCCATCCCTTAGTCAACATTCAGCATCCATGGGCCCGCTACAGCAGTTTGTGATTTATGTCAGCATAGCTATAGATCTTGTTCAAGCTGCCTTTCAATAACATTTAAAATCAAGAAAAGGGGAAAAGAAGCAAGCAGTATATAACTAGCAGCTCTCTGCAAACCATAATGAAGTACTGTTAGATCAGCAATTCTGTAACTGTGGTCCATAGAGTACTTGCTCTTTTATATCTTCTTATGGATGCATGATGAATTTATGCCCATTAATTCCTTTAGTGCTAATGAGACACAAGTATGAGCAGTAAGTACAAGCATTATGAGTGTCAAATGAAGAAGTTCAGTGTTGGAAAGCTCTTGTTAAGCATTTCAATTTATTTTAAACTGTGTACTTTTCATGCCAGCTCTTTATCCCACAAGGTCTTACCTGATGGGTTTTTTTGTCAGGCACCTCTGTTATCCAGGTGACAGCGACAGATGCTGATGACCCAACCTATGGGAACAGTGCAAGAGTAGTGTACAGTATTCTCCAAGGACAACCGTATTTCTCTGTGGACTCTCGGACAGGTATGTTATTTCATCAGGTAATAAGGTAGTGTGAATACCAAAAGAAAAAGTTTCAAGCAGAAAGAAAAGGCAGTGAGTGCATCATGGCTGTGGTCAGAGAAACGTATTTCTATGGCTTGGAGCCAAGATAGTGCTGCACTGTGCAAAGGCTAAAGCAAGGCTGTAGTAATAAGCTCCAGAAGAAGGACATGCATTCTGCAGTGATACATTAATGTGAATGACCATATTCTTCAGCTCAGGAGCTAGGTGTGTTTGGTGCTGTAAATATTAGCTTCTGTCATTTTAACAGTGTCTTCAGCAGATCTAGTTGGTAACAAGGCTTAGTGGAAAAAAAATCTACGAACCAACCAGGACTGGAAAGTACAAGCTAAAGGATGTGGTTATCCAGAGCAGTTTTACCGAAGGGTGTTCTTAGTAACCTTAAATTTATCTGCAGGACACCCTCTCTATTTTGCTTGCTTTCTCTCTTTTTCTGTGAATATCCAAGGTTTATATCCAAAGGAGGAATCTGACAGGTTTTGACAGTTTCTAAAGGGCATCTGTAGTGCTAAGGTCAGAAACCCATGAGATGATAGTCACTGCTGAGCCCTAGGGAATGAAAAACACTGCATAATCTACTTCTGAAAGCTAGCGCTTTATGGAGTAGGTGCTCTAGCCAAAGTTCTATGTGGCATGTTATTTCCTCAGCTCTTTACAATATAAATAAAATAGTAATGTTCATTTTGTAATCAGGTGATCAACCACAGACAAATAAGGACATAGTCATAGATTTGCTAAGTACTGAATGATTTCTAGGAAAGCAAAGCAGCAATATCCAGGGTCAGATCCAGTACAGATTTAACCGCTAGAGTGCAACTTAGACAAAAGAGAGGCCCTTAAGTCCAAAATCATGAACTTGATTGGTATTTAAACCCAGAAACAGTCTTTTTCTCCACTTAGTAATTTCCCAGTCACTTAGAACTGCAGCTCTGGATGTGACTAGAGCCGCCTCATCCTTTACACGTAGGCAACAGGACACCGGTTTAGGCTGAGTGCAGTTGTGAGCTGGGAACCATTTCCCCATCAAGGCACAGGACTCTCACCGGCTTCCCCAGTGCAAACCCACCTGCAGGACTTGGTAACCCACAAAATGCAATTGCAGCTCTCACGTTCTTCTAAAACAGAGCTAGAGCATAAACTGTCACCAGCTCCTTTATATCAATGAGTAGTGATTAAAGCACACAATAGCAGCCAACCCATTTCAATACATTCATCTGCTAGAAGCATTTGGAGTCCCTATCCTTCACCTCCCGACACAACTTCTTGGTTCCAGAAGCGTGCTCCCATTCCTGTTCTGTCACTGGCCTCACAGGTGCTGAACAAATGTATATGTGAAGACACAGCTTCAAAGGAAAGCCGAGAGCCTCCTTCCCCTTTTTTTCCAGAATACTTTTACAGCCTGTTCATTATCATATTCCCCTAGAAGGTAAAAAACCATGGATTTAAATCTCCTCAGGCAGAGCAGACAAAGGCCCCGGAGTCTCCCACTTCCCAAGAAACCATCTGTCTGTTACAGAGAAGAAAGGGCATCACCTCTCCTCTTTACTACTGTTTTAAGAGTGCAAACTTGATTCAGTTTGGTGAAAGAAAGGGTACCAGCGCGTTTATTTTGGAAGATCTGAGAAACTGAGCCTTTCCTATAGCCCTACGGAAGGTTTTAAGGTTCATCACTATCCTCAGCATTTCTTTGCTGACCAGTTGTGTGCAGCAGCAGCAGCAGTCTCCCTGCTGAGTGTGGCTGGTCCTCTGGGTCTTGTCTGGAGGAGCATGAACCCCAGCTTGGCTCTGAGTTCTGGTGTCCTGGACTGGCCCCCTCTAGGGACAAGGGGCCCCAAACATAGGCATGACAAAGCCTGGCTTTTTGGCACCGACGTCTTTTTTTAGATCTAGCCTGTTCTGTATTAAGGACAAGCTGAGAGTGGAAATTCCCTACAAAGTATTTGCACATGGAAAAAAAATGCTTCCCAAAATACTAAGCATTTTTATACCTTATTTATATCCATGGGAGTTGAGGAGCTACAGCACTTCATGGGAGTCACTCAGCTTTGCAGGATGAGACTCTTCAAGACTCCACGTAGCAAGACTAAAATAGCACACTGTGAGTTGTTCAGTACTGGTCACTATTTCTTCCCTTCTACATGCAGTGATAATTGCCAACGCAATATCTTTTTACTGCTTTTTTATTAAACACATACATTGTCTTTCTGCTAAAAATAAAGACTAAATGCAGATCACTCAAGTTAATAGTGTCCTGATGCGCAAGTATGTTGAGCCATGTGGCTGGGATGGTGCCGGGGACTGACAGGTCTTTGCCCCCACACCGGAGGGCACCCCAGATGTGTCACAGCCCGTGTCTGGCGAGGGCCGTTAGTGCCCTGCGAGGTGTCCCCTGGCAGTACATCCCCTGGCAGTAGGTCCCTGGGCTGTCACCAGCCGCTGCCGCTGTCCCGCGGCGGGACCCCGGTTGGTGCCAAGCGGCCAGGGGCGGGCAGGGGCGGGTGGCACTGGGGGAACCGGGGGTTTGACAGCCCCGAAACCCGTCCTGGCAGACAGACACGGGGAAGGGCAGGGGGCAGCCGGGTGAAAAGGAAAGGGGTGCGTTCCCCAGCAGACATGAGGCTCAAGGGAAGGGGAGGCGAGAGGCCGGGCCGAGGCGAGGCCAGCGCGGCCGGCGGGACCCCCCGCCCCGCCGCCTCCCCAGCGGCAGCGGCCCGGCCGCCTGGCCCGGCTCCATACGAGAAGTGCTGCTGCCACCTCATGTTCTCTCGCAGTAGTGTTGCCCTGAAGGCCAGGGAGGCTGGGCAGGGTGCGGGGAGCAGGGTGACAGCCCCCCACCCCGCTCCCGACCCCGCCGTGTCTCCCCGCACTCCGCTCTCGCAGCCCCGGCGCGGTCCCCAGGGGCACCGGCAAGGCCCGGGCCGGTACGCCAGGCTGCCTCCAGCGCTGGTGTGCAGGGACACTGGAAAATTCCGCAGTGTGTCTTCTAACCACGCACATCGCTTCCACTTTTCTGCAGACATCATTATCCTGAGCAGGGCCTTCAGTCAGCACAGCACACTCTGCTCCCGAAAAGCTTTCCCGGCTCCCTCGGAAGGCAATGTATTCATGCTGAGCAGCCAGCCTGCCCCAGAGCTGATGCATTTTAACTGGGCAGCTTTAAAATTCACACCTTCTGTTAACCTAGATCTAATGTGGGGGAGTTTTGCTCTGCTAGGAAAGGTGAGACTGAATGCAGAGTCTTGGTCTCTTTCCTGACATAAGGAATACCGTGCAGGAGCAAGAGCACGCCACCTTGTTTGTATACTCTTTAACTGCCATTTCTTTTGTTCCAAAAACCCCTTTCCCCCCCTCCTCAATCTCAGGCTTAATTAGAACAGCTCTAATGAACATGGACCGAGAAGCAAAAGAATACTATGAAGTGATTATCCAGGCCAAGGATATGGGTGGACAGCTGGGAGGATTAGCTGGAACAACCACAGTTAACATCACCCTCTCTGATGTCAACGACAATCCACCCAGATTCCCACAGAGTGAGTACCCGCCGCGCCAGGACGGGGAAAAGGGGGTGGCTGAGTGGCACGGCTGCTGTTTGCTCTCCTTACAGACATTTTCAAAGTCAGGATAGTGACTATTCAAGATGGGCAGAATTTCAGATTGATTGAAGGAGCTTTTCTTCAGAAAAATGTCAAAACGGAGCAGTCACCACCTTGTCTTTCAGTAAAGGTTTCTGACCTCCAAAATCATCAAAGCCAACTCTCTTTTGGAGGGTGGGAAATTAATTTACAGGAAAAGGAAAGGAGGAGAGCTTTTGTGTTCCTAGACTGCTCGTGGCCGTTGCCTTTGGCTGCTAATTGCTGCCCTGATTCTCTTTTCATCCAGTCTCCAAAAGGATGTCTGTCAGATCAGGGACATGTGGCAGTGCTGGAAGTTGAAAGGTAATTCATTCATTCAACACCCCAGCCGGGCCACCGCAGGTCTGGTAGCTGTGCTGCTCGTGTAGAGTGCGTTACCATACAGGCTGCTCTCCAGGAAAGGCTCATATAAACCATGTCGGCAGTTAAACACTAAGATACGTAACAGCCACAGTTAACAGAATGTAAAAATAGGCAACTCCACTCTCATCAGAAATGTTACTTTGCATTTACAAAAGTGAATCTCAAAGCAAAATTTGCTAAAATTTGTTCCTTCTTTTTAAAATTCTTTTGGATCAAACTTATCTACATAATTCTGTATTACTGTTAAAAATTAAAAAGAAACTTTTCAGGTTTGATTGAACGAGATATTTCAAGATATAACTGGTTTTTTTCTCTTTTTTTTTTCTCTTTTTTTTCAAAGAAAGCTCTTTCATTTGGTGGTATAGATCATATAGTCATTTTGGTTTTGCCATTTTTCTCATCTACCTCAGAAATGAAAACTCCAGCAGTTCTTTTTGTTGCTGGTTTTTCTCCTCCATCTGTTTCTGCATATTGCACTGCTAAATCAAAGGATTTCTCTAAGGTCAGCAAGGAGCCTCAACTTCCAGTTTTCTTCTTCTGTCAGAGAAACTTGTTAAATGCACCATTACCGATTGGTTTTGTTGTTTTGAAAGTGGCATGAATTGTCACTTTGATATCAAACTCTTGATTAAGAAGAATGAGGATAGATCAAACCCCATCCTTGGTGTTCTTCTGCCTCAAATAAAGCTCCATAGTTGGTGGAGTCAACAGAGAGAGTGCAGCAAGGAAGGTTTGAACATGAAGTACGATGGCAGAGAAGTAATACAAGAGAAGATACAACATTTATATTTTTAAAACACACTTTTAAAATAGCGGCTCTATTTTTCCCCAGCCTTGCTGCTAAGCAAATCAGTGATCCACCAAATGTGCTCAAGACAGGGTTTGTTGGGAAAGGTGGCATATTTTAGTAGAGTAACTGATAAATTTGGAAGAAACAGGCAAGCTTCTGAGCTCTCAGAGCCTTGTTCAGGGCTGAAAAGAAGTTTGTATGGACTTGAGAAGGGATTTGTGGTGCTCAAAACTTCTGTGTTTATTCCCACCGTACAAACTGATCTAATAAAAGATGCCTGTCCTATTAAATCTGTTTCATATCCTGCTTTATATCATAGCTGCAACAGCACTAGTGTTAATTGCCCTATTTTTCTAGCTGAAGTTCCCATTTTCAGGTATATTGCTGTTTTGAAAAGCACCCATTGAACAAGCCTATCGATATGACAAACACCTAAATAAAACTTTCCCAGGCAATTCAGTTGGGCTGTGGCTTTGAAAAGGGAATCACACCTCTGCTGCAGCTTTGGGGAAGGTACCAGAGACTCTACAGGCTGTGCAGTGTTGTGGCCTGCCCTGATCAGCATTTCGCACTGCTTTGTGGTTTTCGGTTCCTTTTCACAGCCTGTTTTTTGCTCCCTTCTCCCTCTCTACTGCTTGCGCCAGAGCATTATCAGATGAGTGTGCTGGAGTCTGCCCCCATCAGCTCCACTGTGGGCCGCGTGGTTGCTAAAGACCTGGATGAAGGCATTAATGCAGAGATGAAATACAGCCTTGTGGATGGAGATGGACTGGATGTCTTTGATATTAACACTGATCCTAATTACCAAGTGGGCATCATAACTGTAAGAAAGGTAGTAAAGTTTCCTTTTTATAGTAATTTATATGGCTGACAGTGGTGGTTCCATTTTATCTGTGCAATATTCCCTTATGCCTGTAGCAACTTGGTTCCCATTACATGAGAGTAGCCCTTTTCCTGCTATAAAACACAATTTCTTTAACATTCATTGCTAAAATATGAAAGCAGACTGCATTCCCAGGAGCAACCTTTAAAAAGTGGGGACAGCATTAGCATAAACATGTATTTTCCCACCAAAGGAATGTTCTGATTCACTATTTATCTATTTAAATATTCTCTGTAGCTTAATTATCCTACAATGTAAGAAATTAGATCAATATTTGCATTTGAACTGTACACATTTTTCACTCCAGTGTCCCACAAACAATAATAAGGCATGCCTTAGAATTATTTATAAACCAATAAAACCTAGGCAGTTTTTTTTTTAATTGCTGCTTGAAGATCCATAAATGCTAATTAGGATAGAAGAAGCTGTCTCTAAAATGGCAGCTGTGAAACTGCTAGTACTCTGTACCGCAGGTGATGCAGAAAGGCATAGAGTATTTTCCTTAGACTCCCTGCTATAGGATATTTATTCTACAGTCTTACATAAATGCTGAAGTTCAACTCTGTTTCTAGGTTATGAAATTGTAACTATATTTCTGCCTAAGCATATCTAGTGTACTAATAAGGAAGTATAGTCTCCATTTAAATAGCCTGGGACTAAATTGTGCACTAAAATGGAACAACACATCGGAGAGACTTGACCCTGCAAACCTCCATGCCCTACAGCAAAGCATTTAAGCATGTATTTATGGTCACCTTTCTCCAACTCCTGTTTATGTGCAGTAGTCCCTAAAGTTAAGCATGTTTGCTGGGATGAAATAGATGTTGAATGCAAGCTCTAAAATAATTTTTCACTCATTTATTGATGAAAGAAAATAGTTTCATGGGAGTAAATTTTTCAATAAGCTTGACTTTTGCTGTTAGGAATACAGTTTTACTAGAAGTTCATGTATGTCAGGAGAAGGAATTATAAAAAATTATGTCATCGATCATACCAGGTATGTGTTGGCATCAGGTACATACTGCTCAATCCACCTACTGTATATAAATGTTTGTAAAATTCCATATATGCCTGTAGTTTTTTATAATGTTACTTTTATCAATACACAAACGTTGGGAAGGTTGTCCATTGGATCCACTCAAACAAAAAGAAAAAAAAACACAATTCAACTGGTGTTTATAGAAAAAGATATCAAAAAGGGGTAGTGGGGAGAGAGAGAGAAAGAATTTCTAAATCCAGACTGAGATCTTCTTTGAAAGAAAGAAAAACTTTCTCTTTCATTTTTCTAGAGCGATTGCCCAGAGAAAATAACTAGCACTTCTGTCACGGGCATCAAAAAGTCAGAATTTACAGTTACAGATAAGACCACCACTTGCGGTCTTGTGGCCACTTATCTTAGCCCATTAATCCCACAAAATTTTGAGCACCCCCAGAAGAGTTATGGCTCCTTCAAAGCTCCTGCCTATAAGGCTGATCTTTATGCAGGTGAGAGCCCCCACTTCTCCTTGCCTTGGCCTTCACGCTGCCCGTAGCGGGCAGGGTGGTGGGTTACCCAGTGTCATTGAGCCTGCCCGCTCAGGCACAGCGGCCCTTGCCATATGCCTCCTGCATGGCACACCGCTCGGTGCCTGCCTCAGCACTGGGGGAAGGAGGGTGAGGGCAAGGCGAGGTTTCCATGGGTTGCTTCTCCTCTTGGTTGTGTTTTGCAGCATGTTCGGTTTGCAGGAGAAGGCAACCTGCTTGCTGTCCCCATGGGACCAGTGTTGGAAAGAGGTTTGAATGTACCTGTGGAAGCCAGATCTGATGAGGGGGGCAGCAGTGTTGAGGCGCTGGCAATGAGAGCATGAGGAGGGAAAGCCACTGCTGACAATGAAGGAGTCCAAGGCAAACTGAGGGGTCATCAAAAATGTGATGGCCTAGCACACTTGCTTGAATTTTCTCATTTTTCTAACTTGATCATTCTAGGTGATTATGTCTTTTCATAACATAGTTCAGTTTTATAGCTATTAAGTGTTTCTGTGATTTAACTGCCTTTTTTATAACTTAGCTTTTTAGTGTACATGCAATGTTTCTCATGCAGTTTTTTTCACACAAGAAACCATGAAATGTAATGGCCTCTTTCTTATTATATGTTTAGGCAGTTTTGCATTGCACATTCCTTGCCAGATGGACAATAAGTGTTGTTTGGTCATGTGAACATATTTTATTGCTGTTTTACAATGCATAAATATGCAACTGGTAGACCATAATGACTCTGTAATATGTTTGTAGATCTAGCTAAATTCTTGCTGGCAAGTGCTATGCCTGCAGCCATCACTGATTTCCCAGGTGGAACTAAGGGCAGCAGGAGCAAGTTTCAAATCATCTGTTTGTACCTGCTGCCACAGGTTGCACAGTTCATACTGTACCACTGCACAGCATCTCCAGTGACAGTGGACATTCATCTCCTCGGTACAAGAAAACCAGTTCCTCTTCCAGGATTCATTCCTCAGCCCCATGTACTAAATGCTGAGTGAGTTTTAGTTTTATAATCCCAAGAAGTCCAGTCTTTCATCAGACATTCCTATGCAGCACATCAGTACTGGTAATTTTACCATGGCAGCATGAGCTTTTGTATGTCACTGCATTTTCCACATTTGACGAAAGAAGCTCTTGTGGCAGTAGTCAAGTACTGAAGCCTCCACTGAATTCAGGGGTTGTTTTGAGGCCCATGGCATATACTCCTGCCATGACTGAGTGTGAAACTTCGGCTGATGTTGCTTAAACTAATACAAATTTGGCTGCAGAATTGGCCGGCTGCACTATTGAGCAGGGCAGAGAAGAGATGGGTTATGACTGGCCAAGGACGACTTCACTGCTATAGTAATGATCTTTGTACCTTTGACTTCCAGTTGCATTGACATCCTCCTCCTCTATTTTCCTGCCCATCTCCTTGCCTCCATCTGGTGGTAGGGCTTCAAAAAGAAAGAGTTGAATAGGAAAAGCAAAGGTGTTGGGTGAGAAGAGCAGTGATCTTACCATAGTCCGAATGAACTGAGGCTGTGCGTGGCAGTCCACGCATGATGTTCAAATCCCCACATACGAGTAAAGCCACCTGCTCTGAAAGCCATTCATGTAACAAAAAGGAATGTGTCCCACTGGGAAACCCTAAGAACAGGGCCATTTCTTTCCTGGTAGAAAGTTTGTCTTCTTCAGGATCTATGCCAGCTAAGGGGATCCAGTTGTGCTGGTTTTCAGCGTTAAAACTCCCCAGAATATAAAGATAAAGGGTTGTAACCATTTAACTACAGCAGGATTGCTTGTAACTTCTAACTGCAACTTGGGAAGTCTGACTGTGTCCTCCAAAGATGTACTTCATCTGGCAAAATATTTTAATATATTTTGGCCTGATCCTTCCATAGTGTCAGTCTGGTTTATCAGATGCTTTTAGTCATCTCTTATCAGGACTGGTAAATTGCACATTAAATATGGAATTCTCCATTTAGTTTCAAGCAGGTTTTGGAGAGGCCTTATGTTCTTCAGGGATCTGTGAAAAGAAGAGGGAAGAGAGGTGAAAATTTTTTTTATTGAGAGGTTCAGTGTCAGCATTAATTATTTCTATACACATGTTCATCAAATAAGTCCTTTTATCTAGATAGGAAATCAATTTCATGAAACTAGTAATAGAGAAAGCTGTCCCCCCTTTATCCATTATCTCAAGACAGAAAAGAAAGGAAAAAAAGAGCCATTCCCACTCCCTGTTTCAAATAATACTTGAGTATTTCGTACAAAGTGGAAGGGCTTCCACAGGAACAGGTCAGGGGGATCTCATAATGCTCTGAAATTACATTATTCTCTGGGCAGGCAGGAGATTCAAACCCTAACACTCAGTGCACCTGGATTGTGAACCTGTGTTTAGGACATTTACTAAGAGGAGGTGAAAAAACCCACTTCTAGGAAGGATGAATTACTGATAAAAAGTGGAACGGGATCCCACAAGAGAGGTTGACCATGTCCCCTGCTTCCACTAGAGCCCTTTAGCAGCTTGGCAGTCAGGGCTCTCTTGAGATGAAACTGATCTCTGGGAGAAAAGAAGATGCTGACTAGGACCTCCACCTCATGTGTGAGCATCCTTGTCCGTGCCACTGCACCCATTTTTGAGGAACCGACTCTGTATCTTTACCTTATTTTCAGGTGTTCCCATACTGTCTGTTTCACCTGTAAAAGTCTTCCTCAGAGTGGCTTAAAACATGCTGTGTTAATCACAACATAATGGTGGTGTGGCCACTTTTATTTTCATTTCATCAGGAAGAATGAATTAATATGTATTCTGAAGTGATCTGCAAATATTTCTCCTAGCTTTTTCAGTTCAACTATCAAAAAAAAAAATGTAGATGGTGCCATTTCTAATGCTACTGTCACTCCATCTGTAATGCTTTGTCTCCATCTGTAAATATTTTCATTCATTACCCTTATAATAAAAGTCATAGTAAAGGTTCATTTTAAAAAAAGAAGTATCGGTTTATATTAGAGGACATCTTTTACTTCGGAAAATTGCAGTTATATGGCTTAAATCATATGGCTCAGTGTCCCTAATGCTTCTCTTCAGCCTTTAAGTTTTGAGAGCAAGAAAAGCTACACGTTGAAAGTAGAGGGTGCCAACCCCCACCTGGAAATGCGGTTCCTGAACCTGGGTCCCTTCCGCGACACCACCACCGTCCACATCAGCGTGGAAGATGTGGACGAACCTCCTGTGTTCGAGCCCAGCTTCTACTTTGTGGAAGTGCCCGAGGATGTGGAGATTGGAACCACCATACAGATCATTTCTGCCAAGGACCCAGATGTGACCAACAACTCCATCAGGTCTGTCATTTCTTTGTCTGCTCCCCCACTAGCGCTCCCTGGTACGGGTTGGTGGGGCAGTGATGGGGCTGAAACAGCGCAGGTGGGAGGGACTTTCTCTTTTCAGCCAGTAGAAGTCATCAGTGGGTTCAGTCAAACCACATCCCACACATAGAGGGGCTCTGCTATGACTGTCAAAGCAGTGCAGGAGCTCATCCTCACCTTTTCTGTGGTATAAGGAACATCTGCATCTAGCATAACAATGAACTGGTCAGGCATGTCCTGATAGCATACATTTTTTAAAAAAACAACAGACTCTCGTGTCTTTGCTGGCACAAAACCTGACAGCATCACTGAGAATCAGCTGCCATACCAAGAGGAAGGTAGTCAACTTGCTTCTCCTTTCTCCCCCTTCTCTTTCAAAGCCTACCTTTGTCAACAGCTCAAACACACAGCTACTTTTGGAGTAGATTGAATGCATACTAATAAATATTCATGAACCACTAAATTATATAGTGTCTGGTCAAAGCTGCAGAGCTAGATACTCCCATGAGGAGTTAAGAAAGGTAAAGGTGTATTTACAGCCCTGGGAGCTTCGTAGCTGCAACTCAGCAAGGAGCCAAAAGAGCAGATTTGTGTGATCACAGTGCTCTTTTCCATAGTGGCTGCCAAGTCAGCCCAGTTTATCAGAGAGGACTGTTTTTCTCCAAGGCCAGCCCACATGCTAATTTTCACAACCTGCAGAAGCTCCAAGTGACTGCAAGTTAATAATCCCAGCAGGCTGGCGTCTTCTTTCATCTGAGAAATGCTTTGGGTGCTGAGCTTCTGTTTGCCAAGCCTCATGTCAGTCCAGCTTCTGAATTATCTACGTTTGGGAACAGCCCTGGGAAATACAGGAGGGAGTTGAAACATTGAGTATTTGGAGGTTTTAAAGGAAATGAAATCTATATATGAGCAACTCTGTGGGCTTCAGCCAAGAGATCTGAGCAGACACAGTCTGTTCTTCTTAATGATATTGCTTTCGGTGTTGCTGCTCTAATTATTTTTTTCATCTCTGCTACCTTAATATACCTATCTTTTCTACCTACATTATAAGGTTATCATACTTCTCATGACATTGTCTCAAATTCTTCAATAAAACTAAGTATTATACTGTCTGCATCAGAATTTCATTACCCTAAACTCTTTTTCACTTGCATCCTATTTTGCTGATTACTGTCTAGCATTATCCAAACACTGCAGTTGCAAACAGCTTTGTGCTAATCTGCTTAAAATAGTATAAGAATAATTCTGCAGACTATCAGAGGGTAGAAGTGTTCATTGTTATTTTTAATGAGGTTTTTCTTAGTTTTCTTCAGAGCTTTCTAGTGACTACCCTTGATGAAACAGCACTCTATAAAACACAGAGTGCATCACCAAAGGTACATTAAAAAGTTGCAAATACACAGAAAATCCTTTGTAACTCTGTTCCTTTCCAACTTTCTTCCTCTTTTTTCTACTGTCTTCCTTCCCACCTTCCTTTCTTCCATCCCTCCTTCCCTCCTTCCTCCCACACACCTAATACATACAAATGTAAATGACTGGGTAGAAGAAAGGAAAAAAAAGAATAAATACCATTTGTAATGCTATCTAAAATGCAGATGTTGAGAATTGGTTCTCCTTGCCTCTCACGCAGTCTCCTCTATCCATGCCAACTCTGTGCAGTATCAGTCTGGCAATGTTTTAGGCTTGCTCTGAGTTCACTTTGCACAGGGCAAGGCAAGATAAGAAAACTAAAATCCCAGATGCATATTTTGTTACACAAGCTGAAATCCACCTGAAATTAAAACTGTGACCATTTTTTCAAGTATGAAAAAACCTAGGACACATTTCAGAAGAGCTCACTAAACACGGGGGAACTCTCAAATCCTCATTTTCCCAGCATCCAGTACCTGGTCTCCCAGCCTGTGAAATTCTGATGGCTGGAAATACGCCGTGATTGTTGTTAAGTGATTCAGGAAGATTACCTAGAGTACAGTGGAAATGAGTGTGAAGGAGCAGGTATCATTAACAGGAGAACTTACATGGAAAATCCAGACAAAGACTTCACGTGTGCCTCTTGACACCAATGATTAATAGTGCACCACTAATCACAAGGCCTTATTAAATTTCAGATACTCATTGGCTTTAAACTGTCAGATAGAAATTCTTTTTATAGCCCTCATACAAGTTTAATTATTATAGCAAAATATACCAACACTTGTACCTATTTCCTAAATAAATTAAATGCCTCAGAAATCTCTTTATTTAAGAAAAGATGGGAAGGACTGGGAAGGAAAGGAATGCAAACCCACCATCCTACCCTTTTTGATTTTTCTGAAAAAAAAGTGTAAAAGAATTTCCCAACAGTAAAGCTCAATAGTATTTTATATCCCAGTTTAGTAAGTACCTATATAAAGATCAGGCTGGCATGCTTGTTCCAGTGAAGGCATTTGTGCTGAAAGGAGAAAATTCAGAAGAAAAGACCTGTTCAGCATCCGTTATGACTAATGCTTTCAATTCCCGTCAGCTTCAAAGAAAGAACCATCAAAAATGGAAGTAAGTCTGGGCTCTGTTCTAGGCTGTGGCATTTACCTAGGTGTATGTGTAGCTTTTGCCAAAGAATGTCTTACCACATTAACATAGTTAGCTAGGAAGACAATTTATACAAACTGCTGTTAAGAGCAAAGGTATTGAATATTTTACACACCTTGCAAAACAGTCCCTCTGACCAAGTACAGCGTGACACCTGTCAATCAGCTGCCTTCCTGCTGGAATTTTCTAGCCTGCAGGTACCACCACACTCTCCTGCTTTCACATGCAAGGAGCTTGCTCACAGCATTAAACTGGCATGATATTGGCCAGGCAGGTTCAGTAATTATGATCAATCAGCTTCACAGAGGGAGCTGTTTTTCTGGCTGGCTGATAAGAGAAAGCCACTCATCATCGCCCTTGCACTGACGTGGCTCAATCAGTAGGGTGGTCCAAGATGCAGGTGGAGTTTATTGCCCTCAGGGAGGAGAGAATACAAAAGCACAGGGAAAGGACCTAGGCACATCAGCCTAAGTGCCCAGAGAATGAACTGATGTAAAGTCATTTTCATCCTGTCTGAATTGTGCCCAAGGAAGGGGCATAATTATTTTGCTTAGAAAAAGAAATCACACTCCTCACTGACAGACTTTCTCTGTAAAGCAGATGTTCCTGTGCTGAGCCGTGCTTGCTTTGAGGCCTCTTCCTCTAAATCTTCCTGTCTTCCAGCTCCACCCAAGTAGTACTCACTGTTAAATGCCATTAGACATGTAAACTCCTAGTTTTCTGAGCATCTCACTCTGTATCTATGCAAGTCAATGGAGCACATAACTAGGTTGTGGAAGAATGTGGCTCTGCTGTGTATTCTGATTACTCGGGTACTTCATTGGCTATAACACACAGTTTTCACAAGGGTTGCCTAACATTTTTAATACGTACTTTTGCAGATACTCGATTGACAGGAGCAGTGATCCGGGGCGGTTCTTTTATGTCGACATTACATCAGGAGCACTGATGACTGCAAGACCTCTTGACCGGGAGGACGTTTCTTGGCACAACATCACTGTGCTGGCCATGGAGCTGAGTAAGGAGAAAGCAGACTGTACATAGATTAAAGAGATACAATAGACAAAGCAGCCTGAGAGACCTGAATTCAGTAGTTCACATGTTCTTATGCACTGAGTGGGAAGGCTTATTAACTGTATTGTTCTTCTGACATCAACAAGCGAATACTGCATTTTATTTATTTTTCATGCTCCTTTTCACAGGGTGGTGGGAGTAGAGGCTGGCAATTAAATGCAGAGTGCTGCTTTTTCAATTCATTAGTATTCCAAAGATTTATTTAAAACACTTCCTGATGTGTTTCTGCAAGGGTTCTATCCGTTCAGAAGGGCTAGGCAGGTAAAGCAGATGCTGCAAAGGCTGCACAGCTGCCAGAGCTGCCAGTCCTACCTGGGAGGATTGAGTGATGTACGTAGTGGTAGGCACCAATGACCCTACACTGCTAGGTCACTACTTGAAATCCGCTCCGGTTCAACATCAGGTAACTGTAATCACCATCTGCTTGCTGCACAAATAATTTGGGCCAGAGTGCTTTAGAATCTTCTAGTATACTGAACTTATTATGCTTTTTGGGTTTTACAATGAGCTAAAACTCAGCTCACGATTCATCCATGCCAGGTATTTACCGAGGCTATGAGACCAAAGAGATGCTGATCATTTCATAGCATCAGTATGAAAAATCTAGCTGAGTTCGAAATACTAACAGATGTGAGCTTCACAAAGGAGCTTGGGATATATAAGCAAATAAAACAGAAGTTTCACGCAATCTACCTGAAATCTTTTTTGTCCACATAGCTTTTGCTCAGGATCTCAGTTTATCTGCTGAGGGGCAGAAGCTTTGCAGAAGCTTTCCTCAAGTGTGAGAGAGCTCCCTGCACATCCAGGCTGTACCAGAGATATGGGGCAGTTTGAGAGGCAAAGCGTTTCAAGAAGCTTGTCCAAAATGCAATCAGCCAGCCTGAAGTTAGCAGAGGGAGCATTTCACAAGAGCCAGGGTGACTCTGCCACATATTTGCAGGCTGTTCTAGCACACAATACCTTTCTGTCCCCTTTTTAGTAATGAGAGGAGTTGGTGACATGGGAGGATCTCACTCCCATCTCTTTTGCTGCTAGTTTTCTTATCAGCCACCAATATCCATTGCAATGCCATGTAAATCCACATACACACATGAGGCTGTAAAAGCTGCCCCTGTAGCAGCGCTCGAGGGTGAGAGCAATATGAAAGCGTGTCTCCCTTTAACATTTTCGAAAATATTCACTGAATTAAAATATTGTGCTGCACATGTACAGAGGTTTGATGGAGGATGAGTCATAGTTGTGCACTCCACAATAAAGCTGCTAGTTTTAAAAGTTAGATCAATATTCCTAAGAGTGTAAATGCAGACATTCATCTGCCACAGTGACAGGTTATTAGCAAGATATGTATGGACATGTGGGAATTAAGGATTAACTATCCTTACTCATTAATAACAAATAAATACTAGAAGGATTAAATCAGAAATTAGGGAGAAACAATATAGTTAAAGAGCATTATCTCAATGATACAATTTAACATATGTTATGGATACAGTACACTGAACATTTAAGAAAATTCCAGAGTGTAAGAAAATGCTCCATTGTTTATTTGAACATACAATTTCTAGCTATAAAGGGAGATATATCTGGAGATAAATGCACAAAGTGTTATGGCTAAAAAGAATATGAGAACACTATTTTTTAAGAATTTTCTGGATTTTTGCACCTTTTCTAACCTCTTATTGATTAATTTATTTTTTTCTTGCTGCTTAGAGTTTCTTTGTATCAGTAAATAAGGGAAAAAAGATGTTTTGGGGCAGAAAAACAGGGTAAGAAAAAAATTATTCTGTGGCCACTTAGTTTGGAAATTGTGAATATCGGAAATGATATATGGATTTACTGGCAAAGAAAGCTAATGAACCAGTGGGACAGAAATATCACAAATTATGTCACACACAATGTAAAAATTTCATTGCAATTTTAAGCTTCAGTGAAAGCTTTTCTGTACAAATTCGTGTGTTACTACATTTTAAACCCCTGTACAAAGTATCAAAGACTTGACACTATTTTTGAGTTCAAGGAACATAAATTCTGAGCAAAAACATATCTGAACTGCAGAATTACCACTTTCAGAAAGCTCTAAATAACAAGGCTATCCTTAAAAGATCCCTTCCTAATTTGTGCCACTAGTATTGAGGCTCAACAAACAGTATTGCCCAGTCAAAAGGCAATAATAAAAAAAACACAAGGCATTGTCTAAAACTTTTGTTATGGAAATAGTACCATTGGACTGAACCAGGTTGAAGTCTTTCATGGAATTTGTTTGAAAAAGATGTGATTAGGTGGGAAGCCAGGATAGGCAGAGAGCAGCATTTGCAACTTTACTCTGAGTCACACAACCCGCAAGCAACCGCAGCTCCCCATGGGGAAACATCATTTAACATGAGTCAGTAGTGAAAAAGCCACTTTATGTCTTGAGCAGAGTGAGGAGCACCCTCTTCTTCCTCCCATATATTGCCTTCCTTTACATTGTGCCTCCTCCTTCCAGACAACCCATCCCAGGTGGGCAGTGTCTCTGTGACCGTGAAAGTCCTGGATGTGAACGACAACGCCCCAGAGTTTGCAAGGTTTTATGAAGCTTTTGTTTGTGAAAACGCCAAAGCCGGGCAGGTGAGAAACGCTAGTAAAGCCGGGCACTGGGAAGAGGGTGCTGTCCTCCACTAAGACAGCGTGCCAGAAAGGGTGACCGTTGGAGAGAGGGCTCAGCTAACCACACGTTTCATCTGAACTCTCCTCAGCAGCTGTCTGTGCTGCTTTGCAAAAGCAAGCATGTCGCACTGGGATCGGCATTGTATATAGCACCTCTTTTTTTCTCTCGCAGTAGTTTCCAGGCTTACTATACAATGCACTTCATGACGGAAGTAAAGCCTTCTCTTGGGCAGGTGCCAGCAGGCAAACACCCGCTGTGTCCTGTAGCAGCAACGAAGAGTGGAGTCAGCCTGGCCCATGTGATAGATAAGGCTTACTGTTAAAAGACCCTATTTATAAGAGCCTTAAGCACCCCTGGACTTATAGGAGCTGGGTGTAACATACTACATCGGCTTCAAAGGGGTGCCAAACAATCCGTTCTGCTGTGAACTGGAGATACCAGACAGTCATAGACAACACAGGACTTCCCACTCTGCCCACTGTAAACCAGCACCTCCAAGCAGGTGGAGAAGCCTCTTTGTTCCCCTCCCTTCCAAAACTGCATCAAAGCCCTTGAACGAGGTCTGCCGGTGTCACAGATGGACATGCTGTGGAGGGAGCATGGTCCCTTGCTGGAGCTGGTGCAAGCTCTACTGCTGATCACTTGTGCGGAGGCGACCCGGTGCTTCACCACCCAGGGCCCACAGTGCAGACTTGTCTCTCCTAATTCAGAGTTGACTAGCATGGTTTAAACACACAGACACACCACTCATGATTTGTGAAGGAAAAATTATGCCAGTAATACCACTGTGTGTTTGCTGAAGCTTATCCCAGCTTGCTGTGAAGCAGAATGAAATAGCTACTCACTGCTGGGACAACTGTACTCACAACTATCACATACAGGATAGTCTCATCTCACCAATTTACAGAGGTCCTTAATAACATAGGGAATAGAAACCATTCTGTAGCCTTTTTCCTGGTTTTGAAGGTTGAGGTCCTAAATAATAAGCTTTCCGAGACATGCACACTAATTTGGAATACTTCCTTCAGTGGAGAAAGACAAATTCTGTTGTCACATTTGGCAAAGTTCTGAAATCAGTTTTAAGGTGGTACATAAGTCTTTGTGAGTATGTCATTTGCCTTTGAATCCAAAAATAACTTTCAAATGCAAAAATCCAGGTGAAGATTTATTCCTTGTCTAAAAAGATGTCAGCATGTTTATTCAGACAGAGCTATAGCTCACTGTGCTTCAAGCTGTTAGACCTACTTTACTAAACCTCTAAAGGTGAGGTGGCAAATCTCTTTCTGGATTTAGCATTGTCTTAGTTTCTTTCCATGGTGTTATTTATTGCACATGCAGAGTTGCCGTTTCTCTCTTTCTTTTCCACGGACACCTTGGGAAGAATTTAATTGATTTAAAATTAAAACAGTGATAAAAAATTCAACCTGAAGTTCTTTTCTACCTGCGAAATGATGCTGAAAGTAAGTATGGACTTTCTTACAAGCTCTTTAATGCACAATGAATTTTCTGAACACCCTGAGCCCTCAAAAGAAAAAAGAACCATGCAACAGAAGATAGGGATGCACGAGAGTGTCTGTTGTTTGAAGCAAACAGACTATCTCCTCCTTTGTTTAAATGTGATTTGCATGATCAGAGCAAAATAAATGAAACCTGCAAGGTTTTGAGTCTCTTCTTGGTTTAATTATTATACCTCTGCAAGAGTTTTATTCAGAAGTTACAGTTGCTTTTATTTCTATATAAAAATTATATGTTAACTATATGTTATGTTTGTTGATTTATATTATATATATTTTGCTTCTCGCCTGCTTCTGCTTTGTTCTCATATTCTGTAGCTGATCCAGACAGTGAGTGCCATTGACAGGGACGACCCACAGGAGGGTCAGCACTTCTACTACAGCCTGGCTCCGGAGGCAGCCAACAACCCCAACTTTACTCTAAGGGACAATCAAGGTAATCAGAGTGGACACAGACAGTTAGCTACTCTAATTTCTAATGCCTGAGTTGGACTTGAGAGGCTGTGACTTATAGTGTGTGATAAGACTGCCATTTCAAATAATACCAAGTGACACCTGCTCCTTAAAGGCAGTGATAAAATTACATATTACTTAATATACTTGAAGGCTATATGATATTTTCTTCTCAATAAATATTCTCTAGCAATAGGCCTCTTTTTCTTCTTTAAGGAAATGTGCCAGTGTTTTGTGCAAATTCAGGTCTTGTGGTCAGGCTGCAGGCATCTCAGATTACTGGAGTGGAAATTGCATTCGTTCAAAAGGAGATGCTTAAAGGTAGGATAGCAACTGGAACTAGGAGACAAATCTGAAGAGAATTACATTGCTCTTTTTTTGTGCTCTTCATGTTTTCTCCCAGGCACAGAAAGGGAAGGTTCTTGTACCGTTCCAAATCTTTTTCCCCAAGCACTTTTTTTCTTCCTCTTCGCACATACTCATTTCCCTAGCAAAGGAAGGGAGGGAGGGAGGAGATGCAGAGCCTTATGCGGGTAACTTGGTGTCCAGCTAAAAGTCTGTGTAAGATGTGCTAAGTAGAAGCTGAAACACCAGTGGGAAGATTCAAGGCAAAGTGCTGGCATTTGAGTATTCTAACCAGTGGAATTTGCTTCTTTTTGGGAAGCTTTGGTGGTTTTATAGCCTGCAGGAAAGCCCCACCATGGCACACCTTTACTTGACTGCTGCTGATAGAGGATCTCCATGGGCAGATGCTGAGGTCCAGTCCACACCAGCCTTCATGGGGAAAGAGCCTGAATGACCTGGTGCAGAGCTTTGAAAGTCAATATGAATGGGCTGGATTTCAGTAAGAGTTTAGTGTGTCAAGTACCACAAATCAGCAAGTGATTCCAGAATAAATGGGGAGAAAGACTAGCCACCTGCAACATACATGGCCAGTCTTCAAGCAGATTGCCTGCCACTGCTCCCACACATGCCTACTTGTCACACTTACTTCCATAAGCCCCTGTCTGTGCCTCTGCAGGCGTATGAAAGAGCAACATAGAGGCTAATAAAAAAGCCCCTGCCTTCACTAAATAAACATGTCTTAAAGCATGCTACTTGCAGAGTCTGGAGCCCCCCTCCAGCATGTTAATGCTTTTTCATACCCAAAGTAATTTTTTTCTACAGTGTCCCTGAAGCCTCCCACAAAATTTCTTCCATTTTTATCCCCTTCTCTTTCCCATTGTTTCCCTCTTTTTTATTTTTTGAATATATATTGCTCAAATAAGTGAACAAACAAAAAACAACTATTGCTAAAGCATTTGGCAAACTAGACTCACTTCATCCTCAAGGCATTGTTCTAAAAACAGAAACACACAAAATTCCCAGCATCAGATGCACTTTTTCTAAGGCCATACTTGCGATAATTTATAGTGACAGCAGTGACTGAATGGCTGTGCCTCCCACTCTCTGTAAAATACCAGTTTTCCAGAGATATATATCACAAGAAGCTTAGGGTACTATTGGTTACAAATTTGAAATAAAAATGTTAAGAATCAAACCACTGACTATTTGAAATATACACATTAAGGATTAATTTACTGCCTCAGCAATTTAGAGTGCAGTAGTCATTTCAGTAACCATAATTTATATTTATATTTTCATCTTGGGACCACTAAGGACTATATAAATTACATGACTTAGTCACAGAGCAGGTAGCTATACTGTATGTCACAGGGTGGTAGGACAAGAAGCAGAACCCACCTTGCTAGTCATAGCTTGTGCACATAAATAGGAGATGGCAATGCTTCCCAGGCTGTGGGAAGGCGTTGTTAAGAGTAGCAATTGTGCTGATTACTTGGTTGTCCGATATCGCAGTAAGAGAAAGTGCAAGACATGCAGCCTTCCTGGCAACAATTAAAACCTTGATTTCTGCTGAGCAACAGATAGATCACAGTTTGCATTCTGATGAGCTGTTTTACATATTTCTTTGGCCCTCATCATTTCAGTGTCTGAGAACTTCATCAGTCTATCCTTTCTCCACGTATCTCTGGCAAACAGAGAAATCCTATTGTTCTCCACTTTATAGACAGGGATCTGGGGCAAGGAGAAATTAAGTACTTACATGCCTGGTTCCCTTTGAGTTCAATAAAATCAGTGGGAGAGAGACATGTATCTGTAAAGATCTGGACCCAAGTGATTTCCCAAAGCCGTATAGGATATACGGGATGAAGCAGGGAACTGAGCTGGGGTCTCCCATCTCTTTGGTTACTGATGCAGGGCACTGGCAAGTCATCTTCTCCCACTTCTAAATCCAGGCAAGATTATGCTGGGAAAATTTTGACAGAAGAAGCTTGCTGTAAGAGTGGGATGAACAACAGAATAAACTTACTGCATTTCCAGATTAAACTCTAAACTGCTGCCTTCCATCTTTGAGTACCAGGAACTGATGACAAGAGTAGCCATTTTAATGGGTGCAGGCATCAGTGATATACCACCACCAGGCCCATCATTGGAAGCCTCTGGCAGTCCTCCCGCTTGCATTTAAATTTGTCCTAGGAAAGTTTTTAGCTATTTCTTCCTTCCCTAAAACTGTGGTCTACCTCACACTTTGCAGAGCACAAAAGCAGTGAGCTAAAAACCCCCAAGAAAAAATGTGGCCCCTTTCTTGAGCTGATGGTGTCTGTAATGCCTGCTTCCTTGCTCTTTCTCCCACTGCTGGTGAAACATTTCTTTATATTATTCCTAACTATTCATAATTATTACAATTAGTTTTTAAACACTAGCAGAAGTTCTGGGCTAATCATCCCCAGTTCTTGCACGGATGCATACAGAGAGAAACCAAGCCTTTCTTGCAAGAAGGGTGGTGGTTAGCTCTGATCTCAGATTTGGACCTACACAGTGGTTAATTCCCCTGACCTGTCTAGGAAGATACATCACTTCCAGTGGGACAGAAAACTGCAGGAAAGAGATGCTTTGTGGCTTTCTTTCACAACCACATGAAGATACCAGCCTGCATGCCTGCAGGAAAAACAGTTTTCACCTCCTGCCACACAGGCACAGGACCCACCGTGCTGCAGTCTTCAGTATCTGCTCAGCGCTGCAGCTAAGTGCTACCATCCAGCCCTCTGCAAGCCAAAGATGCTGTGTTGAAACCTGCGAAGCAAAAATATTGTGCATCCTTACCATGCTGGCTTTTTTTTTTATTAATATAAGGGGTTTTCATGTCCTCACAAGCTCTCTTCTCCTGATGGCTGGAGCTTAGCATATACCAACTTTGGAAGAAAATTGTGTGTGCTGGTTTCTGCCATGCTGCATCACTTTCCAGCATGTCCTTCGCACTGCAGTAGCACGTCAAACAGCATTGGCTTTTGATGAGTCACACAACAAGCTCTGGCACCAACATATTGCAGTTGCAGAGTAACAGGTAGAAAGATTCTTTAGGGATGATGTGGATGCCTGCCTAGTACAAAGCAAAACAAAAGGGCCAAAATGTAATGCTGAGAGTCACCAACAGGATTTTATCAGCAAGAACACTTAAGACCTGGGTGATATAGTCAACACATCACAGAGAAAATATATATATACATGTATAACTTTCAATATTTGATTATAGAAATTTGGGTTTGGCCTGCAGAAAAATAATTATGGTTAAAAACACTTGAGATCTTTCACTAGCTGATTTTGCACAGCTTCAGTCAGGTTCACGGCCTGTGACTTCTTTTATAGGCGAAGTATGACCAGCTCAGAATAATAAAAACTTTTTCCCTCACAAAGAACATTTTTACGTAAAAAGGTTTGCTGTCACCTGAATAGAATTTGTGACTTCTATTGTAAGTCAGTTTAAAGAGAGTGGCTCTTTCACCCAGGAAAAAGAAATGCAACCAAATTACTGCACTGTTAAGATGACTCAGACATTTCCATCGGCACAGCATAAATGCAGGTGCTTTGCCTTTTTCTGCCCTTTGGTCTACTTTTTCTCATGCTAAAACAAGCCCAGTGATGAAAAGATGTGGTATTAATAGCTGGGGAGCACATACTAGAGGGCATATAAACAGTGCGAGGGAGAGAAAGCACTTGCATGTGCTCCAGCGGAGAGGAGGGGGAGGTTTGCAGGAGGTGAGGGCTCCTGTCTGTAGCACATCCCTTGCCCAGGAACCATGGGAGCTGCAAGGTGCTGCTCTCGGCTGGGATTTGGGACACATTCCTGAAATTTATCTGTGTCTGTCTACACCAACTGCCCATACTCAGAGCTGCATGGTATATCAAAAAGGTGGTGAAATCAGTAAACACTGACACATTAACAGTTTTAAGCAACTCTGGGGATTTTGTCTTACACCTGGTGATTTTTCCTCAAAGCTCCAGCTCTTTGGATCCCATAATTTAATGAGACACTACAATTTCACTATATATTCACATATGGACATGCACACACACTTCAGAATTTTATGCTTTCAGAGTTTGAATGTTATTGATGTTCAAGAAATAAAAGACCCTGAGATTCCTTTTAAAAACATGTCACAAATTCAAACTAATCCCATGAACTCTAGAGCCTGGCATCTCAATACTTACATGTGCCAGTACTTTCTGATGCCATAAGATCTGCAGCACAAACTATGGAACTTGGAGCATAATTTAAGTCTAGCAAGCCTAGCATGAGTTTGCATATATGCCATAGCTGGCTGCATGTAAAACTCCTGATTTCACTCCTAAAAGCCATAAAATAATTTCTGATGTTCAGACTACAGCAGATAATACAGCTGATTTATCTGCATGCAGCCTGAGTCTCTACACTGAAGAAAATCACTCAAGATTTAAATTTTAGCAGCAAATTGACAGGGAAATAATGAGGAAATTGAATGATCCCTTGTTGATATTTTGGTTTTTTTCAGTCTGCTTGTGATCAGAAGGTTTTTTGCCATTTCTAGGTGGCAGCCCCGTTGTTCCAAGCCACCTGGGAACAGCTGATTGGCACCCTGCATTTCAAAGCACAGCAAATGTACATTGGTAACAACCTGGAGATGCAGGTGGCCAGGCTGTGACCTCTTTTGAACCAAGGGAACAGGAAACAAAACTAAGTAGTAAAAGAAACTGCATGAAGCTCAGCTCCCCAAAATCCCGCAGCATCACTGCACAGGGTCACAGTTTGTAGGTCTGCCAAAGAGAAAAAGTACCTGTGTTCCCCATTTATCCTTGCTGGCCCAATATTTGCAGACATGTTTGTAAGAAAGGCTAATTATCCTGCAGGTTCCTTTAGACTCCCTGGTGGCCCAGATCACATTGGAGACATTCAGTCTTGCGCTTTCCAAAACTCCCTGAAGCCAAAAAGCTTGGAAGTCAGCACTGACAAAATCACTGATCTCCAAAGATTTTGCCTTGGCATCCCTGAGATGACAATTCGGAAGAATAAATTCCTGAATCCAGTTTCTTTCTGCTTAGGAAATGGTGCACAGTCTGAGGAATTTCAGGGAGGGGGTAGACAGGAATTCAAATGCCACTGGGAAATTCTGACATTTTAAAAAAACACGCTGAATATGGAGGAAAAAGCCTCAAAGGTAGAATTACCCTTGAAATGACCAACAGCAACTGGCTGTTAGGTCACTTTTTTTTTTTTTCAGGGGCATCATTTTGATTCCTTTTCATTTAAGTTCTCATAAAAAGCAGGCAGTCACTCTGAATGAAGCAGAATGGTCAAAATAAAGCCGAATAATTCTGACAATGATGACATGTAGCATTCTGACTTTTTTCAATGGCAAAAGTGCCAATGAAATTGCATGTATTTCAATGAAAAATGTTTAGTTGCAGATTTTCAACTCGCTGCTGCTTTAGGATAGCAAGCTGTTTTTTTCCTTTGTCTTCTTGTTGCCTCAAGCAGACGACTATGCCATGAATCAAAAAACGTAAGGAGTACCTTAACATGTCCACAAGGGTTATACACCAGCATCTCCAAAATGGTGGCAGCACTTAAGAGCGAGGTCTGGAAAAGCTGCTGAGCATGAACAAACAGGGACAACAAGTTGCCTTCAACTGTTCGTTTCTGTCTTGCTTTCTGAAAGCTCTTTTAGCTAAATCTGAAGGCTGTGAGTTTGCTCTGGGCACTTTATGTCAGAAGCAGTAAGGGCAGCTCCTAAGGTGTATATGCCTTGCAGGTTTGGAGATACGGCCTGAGAAGATACTGGAATAGGGGAGGCAGAGGCAAAATGCTGATTAGTGACAAAGTGATAAAAAACAAAGGGAAAAAGAGAGATGACAAATGGATGTGGGTCTAGGACTGATTTTGTTAACCTTCCTTTGCTGCTGAATGTATTTGCTCTGCACATTAGCTCTTCTCTCCATTTACTTTCTACCTTTAGACAATACAGCATGGATTTTGACGAGGCGTTCTGGCTTCAGGCAACACGAGCAGAACACCTTTTACCTCCCCATCTTGATCAGTGACAATGGCCGCCCAGTGCTGAGCAGCACAGGCACACTGACCGTGCACGTGTGCAGCTGTGACGATGACGGCATGGTGATGTCCTGCAACGCAGAGGCCTATGTCCTCCCTGTCAGCCTGAGCAGAGGGGCACTCATTGCGATCCTTGCCTGCATCTTTGTCCTGCTAGGTAAACCCATGGCTTCTTCTTGGCAGGGGACAAACTCTTCGGTTCTGTCTGGGGGGTTGCTGATGCACCGAAGGTGAAGGACGCAAACACACACATCTATGTGTATGTATAGATATAGATATAGATAGATAGATAGATAGATAGATAGATATACTACAGGTAGACACACACATCCTTACAGAGCCATATCAAGGGCCAGATGGTGTAGTCAGTTGCTTCAGACTCTGGGGTGTAGGAATGGGGGAAAACTATGGCCTGCAAATATTTCTGCCAGATGCCCCAAGGTGTCTGGTATGGCCCTGTTTTCCTGAAAGAGGGATGGCAGGAAGAAGTGCTGAGAGCTGTGGCTGGGTACAGGTTACTTCCTCATACTCAGCAGTTTCCGATCAAATGCTCCCACAGGAAACAGGAGTGGTAAGCCCAGTTCCACCTCTTGTCTCTTTGACAGGAGATTTCCCACCTCCATCCCTTTTCCTTGAGACATTACATTTAAATGGTGCCTGTGCTGCTATAAAGGGGCTGAGTACCTTGCATGTGTTCTGTGTCCACAAATAAATGTCATCCTTTCCTTGGCCAGACTTCCTATGCTCCCTGTTAGCTGTTAGTATCAAATGAACTTCACTTCCTTCATTCACTCTCTCAAGTCACGAGACATTAGTGCAAAACACACATTCCCTGAAATTTCAGGGGACACAGTTTGAGGAGCAGGGAGTAAGCTACAGGAAAAATTATGTAAAGGTGCCTCAATTCTGGATTTTCAAAGCAGCCTAGATACCTCAGTTCAAAATTTCAGCATTCAAAACCTTTGCTGAGTTCTAGCCCTGGAAATACAGTCACCAGGTGATGGCACATTTTCAACAGTAAAGGGCCCTGGTGCCTGTATGACCACTTCTCCCCATGTTAAGAAGCACAGAGATGAGGAGCACCAGCACTACAGGACAGCAGGAGGCTTACAGATAAACAAATACATGCTTTGGAGCAGACTAAGGGGCTAGCTCAGCATTTTGCTGTGTAGGCAGACATATCACGATGGTGCCTCAGCACCATCCATCTATGTCATGTTGAGTGCCCGGCCCAAGAGGCATCACCGAGGTCAGCTGCAACACTTGGCTACACAGCAGGAAAAAAATATCTCTATGGAGCTTTGGGCTGCTGCAGATAAACTGTTACTGATACCTACCTGGCTAGCTAAAGGTAACTCAGGTATTACTACAGTGCATTGCAAACACATGATAGACATGTTCTAAGCGTCACCAAGAGTTAAGAATTAAGGCAAGAAAAGGGACAGATTAGCGGGACCTCAAGCTGCTAATTCTGACTAGAGGGTGGGGGATTTCTACACCTCTCCACTTGCAAACACCACAGCTCTTTAAATCCAAGGGGCTGGCTGAGCTCACCAAACAGGAAACAGGGGGGCAGAGAGTCTGAAGCCCTTGCAAGGTCTGCCCCCTCACTGATGGCCCCATGTCTCGGTTGCCTCCTGCAGTGCTTGTGCTCCTCATCCTCTCTATGCGCCGCCAGCGGAAGCAGCCATACATCATTGATGAGGAGGAGAACATCCATGAGAACATCGTCAGGTACGATGATGAAGGTGGTGGGGAGGAGGACACAGAGGCCTTCGATATCGCTGCCATGTGGAACCCGCGGGAGGCCCAGCTGGTGGTGAAAAACCGGCAAGACATGCTCCCTGAAATAGAGAGCCTCTCCCGATACGTGCCTCAGGCGTGCGTCATGGACAACAACGTCCACAACTACGTGCTCGCCAAGCTGTACGAAGCTGACATGGACTTGTGGGCACCTCCCTTTGACTCCCTTCAGACGTACATGTTTGAAGGGAACGGCTCGGTGGCGGAGTCACTCAGCTCCCTACAGTCAGTGACGACAGACTCAGACCAGAGCTACGACTACCTGACGGACTGGGGGCCGCGCTTCAAAAAGCTGGCCGAGATGTACGGTGCCACGGACAGCAGCGGGGCTCTGTGGTAACAGACGAGGAATGGCAGAGGGGTTTCCATGTGAAACGGTGTCCAGTTAGGTCCATTCTCATCAGATGCTTCCATGGACATGGGTGAGGCCTCCTAAAACATAGCAATACGGTGCTTGGATGAGAATGGGAAGAAGGGTGCGAATGAAGGTCTCTCTGGATCAGCTTTACTCAGTTAAATTAAGTCACGTTTTTGAAACCATGAGAAGCAGAAGGAAGGAAGTTTTTTTCCTCGTTTTTACAGCAAAATTGCAAAGCTCGAAGCCTGGAATATAATGACGTTACTCTCTCTCCCCCTTTCTCTCCCCTTGTACACGGCAGCTTACTGAGCTCTATACATCTGGGTTCAAAGATCTGTAAACTCTAACTGTAATCTCTGACTCACTGAAAAACTGCCACCACAGAAAAGTTGTTCCTCACCAGTTATTTTTCCCCCATTAAAAAGGAGGAAAAAAAATTGCTTGCTAACAAGAGGGGGGAAAAAATCCCACAAAGCAGAAAATTGAAACTGGAATCTCAGACGGCTCTTTGTAAACTAAAACTCCTCTCTCTGTTGCTAACGGAGTCCTTTTTTAATCCTTTAGAAACAAGGCTGAGGTTTTTTTCCACCTGGATGAGGGTTGGGGAAGAGGCTTTGAATTTCTGCTGTAGTTTAACGGCTGATCTGTGAGTCATTGGTGTTAACACTAATCCATCTTCTATCAAGTTTGTGTAAATTTATTCTAGGCTCTTTAAAACCATGACTCTGCTAAACTGCTCAGAACAAAACCAGAAAGTCTGCCTCTTTTGCACTGTAGATGTCTCTTCCATGTGCCAAATGTGAAGATTAGATTCTACCAACGAAAGCCAAATAAATTTTTAAAAAAGAAAAAGCTATATTTGGTAACTACATGGGTTAGATGGGCTTTCCTAATCTGTGTGAGGTCAATCCAAGGGATGTTTACATACTGTAGATAACCTACTTGAACAAATGCAGTATTATAGACCAATAAATGGATGTAAGAAAATTACATGTATAAGTTTTGTATATTTGTTAATTTTGGTAATAAATATGATGTACTGCATACAGTACAGTACCTTAGCACCTCTTTTAATAAAAGTTAAACAGAAGGAAAAGTCTGATGGCAATTTATTGACTACTTTGCACACAGCAGTTAGTGCTTATCCATGGCTTTACATGCCTTGAGCATTACGAAAAAATGGTTCAGCAGCAGCGTGTCAAGGAGACAAGCCTTCAGTTTGCAGGTTCCAGCAGATTGCTTCTTTTATTTTTGTTTGCTTGGACATTATCCTTAGCCATGAATCAGCCCAAGTGCAGCCCATCAGACTAGTCACTTTTCTATTCCAGTTGTGCTGAAGTTGAAAGCAAGTCTTGGACGATTTTTTTAAAACATTATAGCTGGGGCATTGAGAAGCTTGGTAACCAGTTACACAGCAGACATGGCAGATTGCATCACACAATACCCTTTTATGGTCATTCTGACTCTGCAATGAAAGTTTTGAGCCTGGATCTTACCTTGTTTGCATGTGTAAATGGGAAGGGCCAGGGAAATTACACTAACATCAGTTTCATGGAAGATGGTGAGAGACTTCTGAAAGCAGAACAGTCTGAAATGGCATTTGCAGGTTTCTTTCTAGCTAAGGAATCTCTCCATCTCAAATTGCCCAGAAAATAGATGTGCAGACATAACCACCCAGTTACCACAGTTTTACCACATGCATATTGTGCTCAGTTTCTGTTGCAGATGCACGCAGAACAGTGCTGTCTCTACTTTGCCTAACCTTAGGTTGCACCAATTTAAGACAGGGCCCTTGCTTCCAGAGACTCATACAAAGTCACGCACCCTTGGAGAGCCAAGCAGTCAGCAAGGAAAAAAATTTTAGTGACTTCTCAAACATTTGCCCAACTGATGTGATGAAAATCTGTGCCTCCACAGGCATAATATGCCATAGCTTCTGTTTATCACCTGAACCTGCCTTACACCATTGCAGAAAAAGCACTGAAAATTATGGGATAATGACTCTTTTACTCATCCCATACCACTAACCCTCACATATCATATTGATTTTATAACACTAGACAAAGAACTGCAGCCACCATGATCAAGGAAGTGGTGTATGGGACACAAAACCGCTGTTGAGAGGCTGCTGAGAGTTTCCTCATCCCCCAATGCAACAGGAATCACAGAACATAGGACAGGAAGGAAGATAGAGAGGACATCTACTCCACCATTTCTTGTCTGAATTAACCATCAGGTTTATATATTTTAAGCAGATGCCTGTTTATTCTTGAAATCCCCAACAGTTATGGCTCTGTAATTTTTCTAGGCAATCTTCCACTGCATCAATACATTCAGTGCCGAAAGCCTTCCCTGGGAAGTGTAAGGCAAGTATCCCTTGCTGCCATACAAGGCTACTGTCTGTAGAGCTATGGTTTGGTATTTTCAGACCATTACTGGTTCTTCCCTTAGTCACAACCTACAGTAACAAAAAGCCTTTGGGTAGTTCTTCATGTCCTGATACCACAATGGTTTACTTCTCCCATTGTAGGCAGAGGGGGAGGAAGGGGGGGAGAAATTCAGTCCAGCATCATATTGCCTTCAACCTGAAGGTAACTACAGCATTTACTGAGGGTTTTTCCGTGATAAGCTGCTCCAAGGTCTGGTTTTACTCCACAGAAGCCTCCAGCAGCGGCCTCTGCAAGACAGGCTATGCAGCAGCTGCGACCAGCTTCCTAGGTTATGATCTCCAGGTGGGGAAGAACCATCAGCACTTTTGTTAGGTGCTTGCACTCGCGCCACAGAGGAGCCTGCAGGGAGAGCAGGCTCTGAGCCACCTTCCTAAGCTGCGTGTCACTGTTAGGCTGCCTGATTATCCTCAGGTTTGCCTCAGCTTGTGAGCACAGTCAATAGCTGTGCAGGTTGATGCTGTGGCACTTACCAGCTGGTGTTTAGTAGGCACTTGGCAGCCTGGGTTGGTTTTTTTTTTTTTTCTGTTTTATGGAACAGGTGACAGTGTTTTTGCAGCCTGTGAAATCTCTGTGCAAACAACCAACACTTGCATCTATCACCCTCCCACAAACAAAACTGAAGAGTGCTCTGTTTTACTGATGAGATACAAAAAGATCCACTTGTGGATACATCAGGGCTCAGCAGGCATGGCCCAGAGTAGAACAGGGGAGAAGACTCTAAACCCAAAGGAAATGTGTGGTGCCACAGGCTGGCAGTGAAACAAACATGCTGATCACGCAGGTCCCCAGTCTCCTGCCCTGGGGCTCCTCAAGGTCAGGCCTGGCATCATGCATGAACGTTTGCAGCACTACATAAAACCTGCTAGTGGTTTACAGCCAGGGAGCTCAGCCTGCCGTGGTGGAGGGACTGGGCTTCGCCACACCAGCAGACAGCTCCAGGTGACAGCCCCAGTCCTGTGTGGGACCCACAGTCTACCCCCTGCCCTGGCGTAATGGCAGGAATGTCAAAGGGCCAGGACAAGATCCCATATGCCCCCCCCCCCCCCAACCAGTGTCCCCAGTCCCCCTGTGCACCAAGGCCAGTCTGAGTGCATAGAGCTTTTATCACTAGTCATTTCATTTTGTTCCTCTGATGACATTTTTTTCCACAGCTGCCAGTTCTCAGGAAAAAACAAAACAACTTACCATCCAGGAACAGTCCCCTGGTCTCAGCTGTGGCTGAAAATAAATGGTACAGAGGGAAAAATAACAGAGGGTGTAAGTCATTTTACTAATTCCAGACACTTAAAGATTGAGCATATGGCCTAAGCAACTCATCTAAGCTCTCTGTCTAACTAACAGAGCTAGACAAAGAGTGATCCATTCCACCTGTCCTGGCCATCTGTATGATGCTATGGCCCTCTGGAGGTGCTTCGCTCCCAGTTAACGGCCTGGCCTCTGGGGATTTATCCATGCGGTTTGGAGTCTGACCCTGGGCATGACATTCTTAAGCCCTCTGCTCTACATTTGGTTTTATGAGTGACCACAGGCAAACGCTACAGTCTCTGACATTTTCCTTTTCACTTCCTACCACCCATCTCTTGTCTAGGTAGATTGCATGACCTGCCAGCTCTTATACTGCACTGGTCAGCACATCTAGGCTCTGAGTTGCAGCATTCTTTAAGCTGTCTGTCAAGCGTCCAGATCTCTTCAGAGCAAAATGCAGAACTCAAGAATGCATAAGAAGAGTTAACATAATTATTTCTGGCATAAAGTTTCCTGCAACACTGCATCTCATTTGCTGCTGCATTGCACATTTATCCAGCTTTATTAGGTCCCTCTTGATTTTGTCATTTCTCCTCCAGCTTTTATTGCTCTTAATCATTTTATGCCACCATCGTATTTGCTGCCTACAATCCCCTTTTAGATAGTTCATCAAGACCAATAGTGACACAGATCCTTGGGGGACCCAAAAGTTATATTTGGACACCTTGAAATATGATTTACTAGCCTGTGCCTGGGTTTTGCTTGGTGCAACTGTCATATAGCACAAACTAGAACCTGCTTCACTGCCTGCTGCCTGACCACAGCTCCCAGGAACCATCAAACTGGAGGGACAGGCGGGTCCCAGAGGTCTGCCCTACATATGCACCGCATCTTACCTGTCCCGGCCATGAACAAGAGAAATGAGGCACATAAAAGAGGCACAAATGGTGCCTGATAGACTTAAGAAAATTTCTGACCTGTATAAAATCACAGTTGAGGAGATTAATTTGCTTCTGCCTTTGTGCTGCCATGGTCTTATTACTAAGGTGCTGTCAGATGTGATCACTTTGGTTTATGCTAGCTTAACTACCAGTTAGACCAAACCCAGGAGAGGCTGCTGCTCCCCAGGAGAGATGATGGGTTCAATAACAAGAGAGGATGGCCTGTGAGGAAATCCATACTGTTGCAAGCTAAATATGTTGCTGCTCTCCCTCTTTCTGTCTGTCAGGATGTGAGGCAGCCCATTGCACCCTGCTCAAGAAATCAGCCTTAATGTATTCTCTTCACATGCAGCTGGCGTAAACAGGGAGTGGGTCTGTCTGAGACATCCTAATTTATGCCTGCTGAGATCTGTGGCACCCAGAAGAGGAGGAGCTGCCTTTCACTCAGTAGGGCCCTGTCTCTCTTAGGGCAATGCATATGCCATTAGAGTGCTCTGAGACAGACACAGCTACAGAACAGCTGTATCACCCAAGGGATTTGTTCTCATGCATAGAGGTCACTGATTTGCCTCTCTTTTGGACTGTAATGTAGTAATAATCTGTATCAGTGCATCCTCTCTAAGCAGGCAGAGGAAAATAGGCAGCGAACCTGGCATGGAGTCAGAGCTATGATCCAAGGAAAGCAATAGGGGCTGAGGAGTATCACTGCCAAACCAAGGTTTAGGGAGAGATCTTCAGTTTTGCTTTCCTATATCAACCTTCTAAAGATCCTGCCCCCCACTGACATGCAAGATATTTTACTATTGGCCTTAGAGGTGGTAAATCAGGCCACCTGCATCACTGGCTTTGAGCAGAAGCAGCAGTGCAATGCTGCATTTCCCAAGAGACATTAGGGTAATATGGTGGAAGAGATGGAAGAGAGTCACTTTACAATTACTTTTAAAAACCATGTGACTTTTTTAAGAGCTGATATAGAAGACAGTACACTGTCTGAATACCATTTTCAGACCTCATTTGTAATTAAGCTTACCATTAAGGAATGGTCCTCTTGGGTGATATGAATTTTCAAACTAGCATCTTATTATAGGCCAGTCCCACACTGACTGATTCTGTAATTTTTTTCTCAAAGGTGCATGAGCTGTAATATTTAATACTAGAGGCAGAAGTGCTTGCCATGCCATATAACACCAAAAAAAAAAAAAAAAAAAGGACAGCATCTGTCATAATGTGGGGTTAGATTTTGTTCCTGGTTTGTGGGAAGGGTGAATATTCCCAGACTCATCATAAGACTTGGGAAGTTGAAACCCTATTTATAGGCTTATTATTTCTGGGCAGTCAACCTGCCAAGAAAATCTGGGTAAGACGACAGAGTACAATGTGATCCTACTCAGCACCAGAGTACCACAATGGGTACCAAATAGGAGATTTTGCCTTTTCCACCGTGTCTAGAAAAAGAAAAATCTGGAAAATGTCATTTGGATTCTGTTTGGAGAGTGCAGAGAACCTGGAGCAGTGGGGAGTGCTCTGTTCCTCCCAGCACAGCTGAACGTTCTTGGGCTCCCTGACACCAGTCCTTCAGCACACCCCTCCCATGGGGGAAGGACAAAGGAAGGGAAAGAGAGATCCTTTTGAAACCAGTACTGAAGATAACCCATGACCAAGGGAACCTGTCCTCCCCCTTGCTCTCACTCTTCTTGCTTCCACTCTTAAAGGTACAGGAGAACCTCTCTGCACCTCTTATTCCCCTTTACAATGGGAAGAGAGTTCAGTGCCATGATCATTGCAGAGCATCAGAGCGACTGCTCATCCCCAGTGGGTCTCTGAGTGCCCCAAATTGCCTTAACCTGGTCATCATTCAAATCAGTTACGAGGGAGTAATTAGGAAACACAAGAATCTCCTTTTCCCTTCAGGTGTAGGGGTATTTGCCCCTGGATAGCCTGGGATGTAGTTCAGAAGAGGAGAATTTTTACAGCTTCATACCTTCATGTTGCCTTCCTGAGGCATAACACGTATCCCTGCAAACTTAGAGAAGTGTTCCCAAGCTCAGAGGAGAAAAGCTGCTCTTCTCCTAAGCAGTAGTGCTATCACAGGGTGGGTTGTTTAGGCTTATTTGTTTTTCTTTTTACATGGATGCTTCCTGGAGCATTCAAGGAGAGACAACCTGTCCGGAAAGGACATATCTTTTTGAAAGACCTCAACCAAATATTCTGTAAGATCACAGGTATCATGGATGGAAAAGGTAGAAAACAGTGTCTTTTTAATGGTAAGAGAAACTTACCATTAAAACACACTCCCCAGCCTGCATATGACATCTTTCAACCTTGGAGCATCTCTCTGATTTAGAAAACTGTTTACTTTCAGCTTGGAGCCACATTTTCAACAAGAAAATTAAATATTTGATGTACATACTTCCAACAGCCTCTATCTTCCACCTACTGACCATGGTCTTACTTTTACGATGTCCACTACAAGTAAGGAAAAACATGCATGTTCTGCCTATAGACTCTGTGCTCTTGTCCTGAGATGATTGCAAAGTGTCTTGCAAGCCTCAGTTAAGTAAGGCAGTCCTATCTGATATGGAATAGTCATGGGGTTTTTTACAGACAAATAAAAGCAAGCACAGTTTAAAAAATTTACAAACATTTCAGAGAAAATTAATGTAGAAATGGTAATCTGTCCCAACAGTCTGTCGATCGAAGCAGATTTCCTCTTATGACTTCATAACTTATGCCTATGGCATAGGGGGCAGGTGGGCAGTAGAACTTTGAGCTATAGATCAGGTGCAAAGTTATTTTTTACTGATAATATAAACATGTCTATGGGTTAAAAGAGAAATATAGTCCCAGAACAGAAAATTATCTCTGCTACTAATCCAAGAAAACTTCATTTCATGATTCCTGCTTATTTGAAACTCTCAATTACCATTCAGCCAGCTGTCCAACCACTAAAGAAATGAAAAGTCCATGTTGCATTTACCACTCAAAACAGATGAGTAGGATAAAAACGTATGAAAGCACTTATTAAATCTTATCATCCAGAGTTTACCGTAAAGTTTTTTCCTGAATTGTTAGTGAACAACCACAACAGAAATTATGTGTAATTTGTAGAAATTAGAGATGATGTTAGCTTTTTAGAAACATTACTTGCAGTGAGAACTCTGACCATTTTATAAGATACTGACAACACAAGCAACACCAAAGCACTACAAGACTTGCAGTCTGGTTTTGACTCTGATGTTGATGCTATATGTATGATGAATTTTCACAGTCTTTCTGTGCAGTGGCTTTCCACCTAGCATACCACAGGGATAACAATCTTTGCTACTCACTCTAAAGTAGCATAACGATGTGAAGAGTTTTAGTATTTATTTAAGCAGACTGCTAGAGCATTTTAGGGCCCCAGGCACATGCTAGATAGGATATAGAGCTGCACATTTCTTCTAAAAAATCACATATCCTTCTAGCTCTGGGAGAAGAAGAAAAGAAGGGTGACTCAGAAGTAGCAGATGTTGGTAAGATCTCTTAACGCACTACTGGAAGGCACTCAGAGACTGTAGTGATGCAGGTTCCCTTAAAGCCTATCTAGAATAGACTTGAGCAAAATGCTGTAGCAAGCCAGATTCTAATCTATTCCCCTTTTCTCACATTATCAGCTGCAGTCACAATATTTTCCTTCTTTGTCAGACCTCCTTTCCAAAACCATCAAAGCACACGGTAAATATGAATTACCGAAGCAGCACAGCATCCCTGGTGTGTATGGTGATTATTATTGGTAGCCCCTAGAGAGTAGGATATGCTAATACTATTGCTAAAGACAATCAGCAGTGTCCTGGTGCAGCCCAGCAGGATTTGAGACCAATAATACAGCAGATCACATTTTCCCAGGAAAAATGTAGAACAGATCTAAAAATTAAACGTCTAAGCTTTTTCTACAGAGGCAGAGGAGGATTCCCCAGCAAGAAACCTATATTACCATAGACACCCTTCTAAGGAGTAGAGTTGGCCACTAGAGGAATGTTTCTCTCTACCCAGGCCATCAGCTGCTGGCCACACAGGTGCTCACATGGGCCAGAGGTGCCCAGGGGACCCCTGAGGGCATCCTGACTTCTGACTGCACATCTCTGGCAGGGATGAAGAGAGGTTTCACTGAGACATTACTGCAAGAGACTCTAGTGAAAAGTAAAATCTCAGAGGAACCGAAATTGCCAGGTTGGGTCCCCATAATGCAGCACATGCTGCTTCACAAGGGTACACAGCCCAGAAAGGACATGAGACCTGCCACTGCCAGTGGATATACCTGCTGTCAGCAACAGTTACCACCACTCTGCTGCTCAAACTGATATGTGGCAAAAAAAAAAAAACAACGTTGGCCAGTCTCTCTTTTAAATAAAAGATGTTTGTATGGAAGACAAGATGGAAGAACACTGGTCTTGTACACAGGTGTGGCAAAGAGTTTTTTCAGACCCATAGCAAGTCATTTATTCTATTAGTATCTCTGATATCCCTGTCCACAAAACAGAGGTAATGGTCTCCTCCACCTTAGCTACTCTGCCTGTAACATCTGCAGAACATCTCTCACCTTGTGTGTGGATAATGGCTACTGCAATGTATCAGAATTATAACAAGGAAAATTACGCTATTTAGCTACCTTTGCTGTAGCATCCTCCCTGCCAGCCTCTGCCTGCAACTCATTGCCCTGTCTCTGCAAGTAAATACTGTGGTAGTGTTTAAAAGCAAAACACAGCTGTAGTGAAATATCCGGTCAGCTTGCAGCCATTAAACAAACAGAATGCCAGCTCTTTCCTTTTGTTTAAAATATCATTACTGGGAACAAGTCATCTCTCTCACTGCCTTTGTGCTTCGGTGCACACGTTAGGCTTTTAAACCTGACCTAGTTTTGGCTGGAAAGTTTCACAGAGAAAGGCTATGGACAGCTTCACCACACACATTATTTTTCCTGCTAATCAATATGTTATAAAAGCTGGAGTGTCTCTTTTTGCTGGAAATGAGGCGAGGGATCAGGAGCTGCAGTATGGTTGGGCTCTAACACAACTTCTTGCAAGCCAACTGCACCGTTGCACGTGTCGGCCTCCAGCCTCTTCTCATTCCTTTTGACTTTCCTGATGCTCCACGTAGCTAATGAAATCCACTCTGACCCTACAATGGCTCCAACAGACACCACTCTGAAAACAGCAAAAGCTTTGCTTTCCTTGCAACAAGCAACCAGGGCTGACACACTGCAGCAGTGTTTCTGGTGACATTTTTAAGGTGTTTAGATGAGCTGACTTTGTAACTGAAGTCTTGTGGCTGGAAGCTACTGCCTTCAGGGCTCATTTGTTTGTTTTAACTGTGCTCAGGATTTCCCACAGTGCTGAGCTGCTTCCAGCATGACTGAGAAAGGGGTCATGTTGCACAGAGCATGGGCAAGACAGAGTTCACAGTGAATAATAACCACTGTGACTTCACGATAGCCCTGGCAAAGGGTAATTAAATCCCGAGGCTTGTGCTGGGAGCAGTGGGCTCCATCTAGAAACACTAACATTAGAGGGGGTCAAAATCCATCTGATTGTGAACCAAAAACCCATAGAGGTTGCACGTAACCCAGACCGTCATGAGGTGCAGCCAGCCTCCCCCTGTTGCTCCGTGCAGGCCCATGGGTGGGTCAGCCAAGTATGAGGCTGCACCGCTGAACGTGCGGGTGGGCTCGTGTTAAGGGGCAGTGCACCTCACACGAAAAGGGAGGGTGTAGTGTCTCAGGGCTGGGGGTGTGCTGATCCAAGCCCAGCAGGAAGCAGGAGGGAAGCTGCTGCGTGCTCCTGAGATCTGGGGCACACTGGACAGAAAGCACTATTTAAAAGGGCTGGGAATCAGAGGAGAGAAGCTGGAGTTATTCAGCTGTGCGGATGTTCAGTTTATCCCTGCAAAGAGCACATTCAGAACATGAGGACAGGACAACAATAATAAGAAAGCATTGATCCTACTTCACATCCTTTTAGCTGAAGAGGAAAAGGGACAGACAGTGAAGTAAGGACCATGTTAGAAATGCCTGAACAAAGATCTGAGGATGAACAGAAAGCGACGGCTGCAGCAACTCCTTCATGTTGGAATTTCTGATGCGGATGAGGAGGTTACAGAGTCATGCAAAGCCATGGGCCGAGAGAAAAAAGGCCCCCTTTTCTTATACCCGTGCTTGCTAATTTGAACATTTCCAGCCCTTCTCTGCTAAGTGTTCAATAAGGCAGCTAAAAGTTGCACAACAACAACAACAACAACAACAAAATCATTGTTTTACATTTTTAGTGTCATTAATAGCAAGTATCTAGCTGAAGGGTAAATCATACTGGAATTAGGAGACATGGAGGCCAGTTAATGTTGCTGTAGCCCTGTGCTTACTTTTGCAGGGGTGAACAGTTATATTAGTTACAAGCATTCATGAAAAGAAAAATCAGCTATCCCCAAATTATTAAACATTCTTTGCTTAATTTTAATATATTTTTCTTTTAAGAAAAAAAATTGCATTTTGTTTTCAACAGTTTGCCACTAACACTGGCAACTTTGAGGCTAATACCGCAAAACCTTGCCTCTCTAAATAATTGAAAAGCTGAGCTACATTTTTAGGGGGCTGGTTTTTTTAATGAAAACACACAAATTGCTTGAATTTTGTGAAGAAATCCCCAAAGACAGCAACACTGACCAGGATTCCTGGAGTCAGGTTTTTATTATAAAAGAAGGGATTGATTTTCTTAGTATCTCATACGTAAAGTAAATCCCTTGACAGGAGGGAAAGGCACATGGAAACAGAAATAAGACAGGCGGACAGGCCCATCACCCACTTTGTGGTGCTGATCCATCCTGAGAGGCAATGGGTTTCAGGGGCACAGTGCCAGGAAGCCCAGGCTGAGTCAGCATCACGTCCAGACGGCTGCATGACATCACACCCCACTGCACTAACAGGACACAGAAAGAAATAAAGCATTGTTTGTTGGACCAGTGTTCTGACATCCAGCCTTCATGACAACATGTCCTGAGGTGTAATGTCGTATATGCCATAATGAGACACATTTCATCTGGGACTTCTAATTGTTCTGCAAGTGAGTGAAGTCTCCAGGACATAGGACAGACCTATGTGAATAACCTCCTGAAAGATGCATCAAACAGGAGGCACTCCAGCAGCTATAAACATCTTCGTCACACAGCACTGAGACTTGCATGGAATTACATAGGGTCTATAACTTCATTGCCTGGCACCAGCTCCTTATTGGCAACCTACATCTGTGCTAGAGTGGCACAGAGGTATTTATGGGATGCAGTCCATGCTAATATTACCTACAGTGTCCTTGCTTTCCTGCCTGTGTCTGAAGTCTGCAAAGCCTTTCTGCAAAATGTATTAACATCCTCCCCACCTTAGTATGGTATAGCTTATTTCTTTGCTTGTTTCATTTCATGAACTTACAGGCTGCCTTTAAAAAGCAGCCAACAAATGCTCAAGCAATAGAAGAGAGAAAAGAAAAAAAGAAAAAAAAAAAAAAAGAAAAGAAAAAGAAAACCTGAGGGAGGAAACAGATTTCAATTTCCAGTTTCCAAGAGGCTAATATAAAAAGTAAAGGAGTGGGAGGGAAGCATTTGAAAATGTCATTTTTTTTAAATGCCCTGGCAGTCTCTTCCCAGCAGCAACAGTGGGACTGGATGATACATTTGTAGGTGAATTGGTGGGGAAAAAAAAGAAAAACAAAAGTCCTAGGTGACTAGTTTCCCCAGCACTCCAATCGCAGAACCCTCTGCAGCCCTGGCTTCAGTGGAGCAGCAACAGTGCGCTTGCTTCCTGAGGGTCCTGCCAAGACATCTCATGGAGTCACCTGCAGTGTTCAGCAGGTGACATCTTCTGTTAGAGGTGAGAAGTACCAGTGCATGAATACTCAATTGTGCCAGAAACTGAGGCCACAAAAATTGCCAGAATTACACTGCCAACCCAGCCACACAGCTTCCAAGTCAGGCAAAAGGGTCTGCAAGTCCTCCACAGGGTCCCTCCAAAACCAGGGAAATGATGGGATGGCCCTTGCCCTTTTAGACAGAGAGAGCTTTACTGGGAAAAAGAGGGTTTGGGAACATGTTTCACTCCCAGGTTTCCACAGTCCCTGGAACCATTCTTCAGTGCCGCAAATAGGCATAAGTGAGCACAACCCCAGAAATGCCTGCAGGTACCACCAGGTTAAAGGAGGCTACCCACAACTTGATCAAACCAAAATGACATTGGCCAAGAGCTTACGTTATTCTTAGGAAGCCACTGAGAACCCCACCAGCTTCCACTGAAAGGACCACCTGGCATTTGGCACACACACTTTGGTTCTCACCATGGTCTAGTGGCCCCAAACACAGTACTTCCCACAGACTGAGCAAATGGCCGTGCTCCAGTCAGCTCCGATAGCTATACAGGGGTTTGCAACAAACCTTGTAGAGCATCTTTAAAGGCAGTGTGATAATTTGCACAAAGACAAGGACCAAAACTTGGAAAGGAAAATAAGCAGCCACTATGAAACACGTGGGATCCTTTCTATTCAGTTGTCCAGTATGGTAGACATGCAGTCCGGGTTTTGGCTGGGATGGAGTTAATTTTCTTCATAGTAGCTGGTATGATGTTATGGTTTAGATTTAGTGTGAGAATAATATTGATAACACAGTGATGTTTTAGTTGTTGCTAAGTAGAGTTTATACTGAGTCAAGGACTTTCAGTTCTTCAGGCCCTGCCAGTAAGAAAGCTGTAGAGGCACAAGAAGTTGGAAGAGGACGCAGCCAGGACAGCTGACCCAAATTGCCCAAAGGGATATCCCATACCATAGGACATCACGCATCACGCTGTCATGGTTTAACCCCAGCCAGCAACTAAGCTCCATACAGCTCACTCCCCCTCCCAGTGGGACGGGAGGGAATCAAGAAGAGTAAAAGTGAGAAAATACATGAGTTGAGATAAAGACAATTTAATAGATAAAGCTAAGGCCACATGCACAAGCAAAGCAAAACAAGGAATTCATTCACCACTTCCCATCGGCAGGCAGGTGCTCAGCCATCCACAGGACGGCAGGGCTCCATCACGTGTAATGGGTACTTGGGAAGACAAACACCATCACTCCAAACACCCCCCCCCCCCCTTCCTTCTTCTTCCGCCAGCTTTATATGCTGAGCATGACATCATATGGTATGGAATATCCGTTTGGTTGGTTGGGGACAGCTGTCTTGGCTGTGTCCCATGCCCACTCCTTGTGCACCCCCAGCCTCCTCGCTGGTTGGGTGGTGTGAGGAGCAGAAAAGGCCTTGGCTCTGTGTAAGCCCTGCTCAGCAATAGCTAAAACACCCCTGTGTTACCAACACTGTTTCCAGGACAAATCCAGAACATAGTCCCATACTAGACACTATGAAGAAAATTAACTTTATCCCAGCCAAAACCAGCACACATGCTCAGTGTATGAACTGGGGGGAAAGCTGCTCGGGAGCTGGCTGGGCGTTGGTCAGTGAGTGGTGAGAAACTGCATTGTGCATCACTTTTTCTGTATATTCTAACTCAATAATAATAATAACAATAATAAAAATAATAACTGTATGTATTTGTATAAATATATTTATATTTTATTTAATAATCATCATCATCATCTTCCTCTTCTGTCCCATTAAACTGTGTTTATCATAACGCATGAGTTTTCTCACTTTTCCTGTTCTCTCCCCCATCCTGCTGTAGGGAGAGTGAGAGAGCGGCTGTGTGGTGCTTAGTTGCTGGTTGGGGTTAAACCACTACATGTGCTGACATAAGATGCTGCCATCATACGTGTAACTTAAAAATACAGGACATGAATATCAATCCTGCTTTACTCTAAAGAATAGGTTCATAGAGGAATTATAAGGTTTCTTAAATTATTTATAGCTGTTATAACATTTTACAGATTTCAAAAGTCCATCAACAGAAGATTTAATAGATAGGAAATCAATTAGCCTGCATGATAACTAATTAACAATATATTAAAACATCTCACAGTGCCCTATTAATGCTCTGGTCATGAGCACACCCTTAGCACAAGCCCAAGTACAAGTAACAAAAGCCATCTGACCTCCTCAGTCCCTCGGAGCTCTTAATCTCTGGCTCTTAACCTGCAGCTCAAGGGCGCAGGAGCGTGAAGAACCTGGCAGTCTGTACTTGAAGGTCAAGATGCTCCTGCTCTTCTGGAGCAGCAGGAGAACACAGCAGCTCCTACCTCATTACCTGGATTTCTGCTAGCAAACTTTCCAACAGGTCTCTCTATCATGCACACCATGACTCTGGGACACTAATATTCCCTCTTTGCTCTTTCATATTAATACTTTACCTCTACCAAAGGCCAGCTAAGAAGCAAAATAGCATCCTGCTGTGCATTTAAAGACACAGACAATGAGGAAATGCACTTTTCAGCACTCCTGCTAGCTAACTCTCTGCTCCATTTCCCACACACAGTAAGCAAAACTCTTTATCCTCATCACGAAAAAACGGATCAAAGAAAAGAATGCACTCAGCACCCACTGACAGGGCTCTGTCCTTTTAGAAAATAATTTGTCTTCGACTCTAAGTCCTACATTGAGCAATGGCTATTTCTGTGTATGGTTAGTCCACTTTATCCATCAAGGGAAGAGACTGGTGCCAATGTTTCTATAAGAAAAGCAAATATAATCAATCAAACCCTCAGGCCTGTTTAGATCCACATGAAATGTCTGCACTAAGTGCAACCACTGCAGCCCCCAGCTGGTTAGGGTTGTGCTGAATCCACCTGCTGAAGGGTTGCAGGCTCTGTGAAGGAATGTGCTTCCTAATCAGTTCTCCAGATCCAGAAAATTTTAAATGCACTTTTAAACACATACACACACTCAAAACAAACAAACAAAAAAATTGATAAGCATTCCATTGCATGGCTTTCAGAAGCCCAGTGGGTTACTAGATAGTCCTGACCCATACAAAAAGTTCACGTTAATTACCTGCAATCTGACTGCACAAAATTTTCATTTTTCTCAAAGAAGTAACCCCTGCTTCGCTACAGCAAAACACCACAACACCAAACTGTACTTCTCCCAGTAGGAGGAGCATATTCCCTACGTATACTACATGGCATTGTTGGGTATAAACATCTTGGCATTTGTATTTTCAAATGGCAACAGCAGAATGTCCATTCTCCGCTGCAGAGTCAACTTCCTCTAGGGTCTCATCCTTGGATGGATCTGTCACTCAGCAAAAAATTCACATTCACCATTATCTACCCTCTGTGATGATCTGGACACACACATACACATGGGGGTGGGGGGGCAGGGAACCAACCACCTCAGTCACTGTAATGTATCCACGCTTAAAAGAAACCATCTAGTCATTGCCACAGACTGGGGTGCTGTCAGTGTTATTTTTTACTGCACTAGATGTGCAGCTCAGCTTCCCTAGCCAACCATGTATTGCTGCCAGTATGATTACTCACACTCACATCACAGGGGCTTTACAGAAGTTTTTGAAAAACTGAGAAGGAAGGGTAAAACAGTGCCACAAAGAAGTGAGCACCCAGGTTCAAGAGTGACTGGATTCTCTTCATGCAGAACATCTTACCTTCCCAGCCAGCAGCCTGTAGGAAAGGCAAGTGGTTGTATATTGTGCAGAGAGACAGGCTACCCCAGTGAGTGAGCAAGCTGACAAACGTGGAAGACAAATATGTAGTGTGAGAAGGAGCAGGCCACAGCTGTTTCCTCTCAGTCTGGAGATGGATGACAAGCCAGAGCAGCACCTTTAGTGGAAAAGGAGGTTAACACCTTTTTGGGTTATATCTTTGTTGCTGTTTACACTGTGGTCCTACGTATTTAGTGCTTTTGGGTGATCCTTGGGGAATCTGTGGCTCCTTCTCTGCAGCTCCAGGCACTGGTTGAATCCGGTGACATGGTGATAGCCCCTGCTCTCACTGAAATCAGCACACTCATTTTAAGGGCACACATTTGGACCTTATATTTTAAAATCTACAGAACCTTTTACGGCATATCCCTGATACCGTGTACAACAATTTCTTCTCCAGAATTCCTTTAAAAATCCTTTAACTGGCATTTCAGAAAGATTTCACCCAGCTAACAAATAGCACACATGTGATGTCCCTCAAGTTAGTTAGTTTTTAGTGAAGGACATAAAACCCAAAAAGCTAGCTCTTCAACTGGTTACAACTGCTGTAGCTGTTTTACTTCAAGGGGACCTGCACCTCTTTGCCCATAGTTAGTTTTACATCTGAGTCCGGACTATCAGCACCACCAAGTTGTAAGCAGAACAAAATTACAGGCAGCCCTTCCAATCCTGTACAGTGAGCCATTCAGTTATTGGGTTTGCACTTCAGCACTTTCCGAGTCAAGCAGTTAAAAATAATGGGAATTAGCATAACTATAAATTGCTGGGGGAAGAAGCATAGCTGAACCTAAAAGGGAAAACAGTTTTCCTAGTAAGACACAGCAAAGCTTACAAGCAAAGCTTTAACACTTTGGGGCTTTTGCAATTGTAGCGGACAGGGATGATCTGGAATGCCTGGTGCTTTTTATTTTTGCTTTCACAACCAAAATGAAACTAGCCACTCAGCAAACCCTCCAAAACCAAGCCACTGTTTTTGCAAAACCAGAGCCAAGGTTTTGTGCCCTGCTCTAACAAGCTCCTCGAAATCCTCTCTGAGAAGAGTGTCACACACAAATTCCCTGTTGCATTCAGGCTTTATACACATCCTTTCTAATCCTTTGGGTTTTTATTTGTCTTCTATTTTGAGCAGGTTCCTTAGCACTAAGGCACACATATAATGCTGTTATTGCCATACCTTTAATTATTCTTTTTTTTTTCTTTTTTACTCATAAGCACTAATTGAGTCATGATCTCTTTGCAAATGTGACTTAACCTGTTGTTCTCCTGCTTGCTCAGGCACTGCAAATAAAAAAATAATGGCACTGGTAATTAACTGAGACCTGGCAATATAACTTGCCTCTCAGTCCGTGACGGGTAAAAGTTCAATTGAAAAGTAAGGTGTATAAATGCATATTAAGTGAACCAGAACTAAGTATTAACCAGACATACAAGAAATGCATGAGCAGAAAAGAACCTAACCTTAGATATCAAGTTGAAGAAACTGGACAAACGTAGATGAGCTCTAATTTTCCAAAGACCAAGCAAATTACTAGTAGCTAGATGCGCAGACAGATAACACATGCACATACATTTCAGTTGCATGTGTCAGATAGCATCAGTCTACAGAGGAATGCTTTCTACCTAGGAGAATATTTTTCAAAACTTGCAATCAGGTGTTCATAGGACACTTTAGCATTGCCTGGGAGGAAAAAGACCAAGAGAAATCAAGAGGTACAAAGTTCAGAGCTGTGGTTCAGCCTGAAGCAAGTCAAACAGAAAAAGGTGCTGCTCTCTGTCTGCTCTCAGCGGTGAGAAGCCTTTGTAGTCAGAGGGGAGCCCCAACTGCGCGGAGGCTGCTCCTCATGAGAGAGAAAAAGCATGCTCAGAGCAGAATAATACTTCTAACTGAGGAACACACGCTAGCAAGGATGCAAGAGGCAAGGAAAATTCTTCCAGCTTTCTCACTTGGAGGAAACAAATCCCCAGGTAATGCAGATGGTGAACATTGTAACTTACCATGAACTAGAGAACAGTCACCGTATAAGCTCAATATTTTTTGCCCTCACTCTTGATTTTCTTTGTTATTCTCCTGCAACTGTCTCCTTCCTTTCCCCTTACACTTAGACTATTCATGGGCCAGGCAGAAAGCCTTCATGCAACCATTTTAATATCCCTGAATCTCCACCAGTTATAATCACAGCTGTGGAGTCTAGTGGCTGGAGAGGCTGCCTCATATTTCAAAATCTAATGAGTTCCATTCCTGTTAATATTATACTTCTATTAAAATTCGTGGTAATTTTTTCCATTAGTTTAATTTATAAATCAATTCCTTCTAATTTTCTAAAGCATTACATGACCAGTGACTGATGTAGGTCATCCCAAAAGGGTGTCAGAAAAACCTTTATAACACAACATCTTGTATTCTGTACTTTTTGATCGTGACCCTCCCACAATTTATAATTGAGATTCACAGGGTAGGAAGGAATAAAAGGGACAATTTTCATAGTTTATATTCAGAGAATGGTGAAAAATGAAGGTGATCCATATGACAAAAGGACCTGTTGTAAAGAGGGAATGCCATGCCTACGAACTAAGAGCTCTGCTTCGCCTATTAACAGAGAATAATATATGGGCAGAAAGAGTAGAAAGCCTGGATGTTACACTACGTTCTCTTTTCTTCTGTTTCTGCTCAAAGACTGATCAGGATGCCAGAAGGCAATCATGTCCTGCAGGTGAGTGGAATAAGAAACTAAGAATATTGAAAAGCATCTAAGGCTGCTCACAGTGCAAGAACACCTGAAGCAAAACTGCTGAAAGTTTACCAGGATGTTTTTCAAGAACTAGGATATCATAGAAGACACATCACGTACATAAAAATGATTCAGCCAGTATAGCACATGCCTACCAAAATCTGTGAGAAAACAGAAAAGCAATAAACAAAACAAAGAAAGTGCAGAGTCCATAAGTGCCAGGAGATAACATGGCAGTTATTGAAAGGCTAGGCTTTTGTACAACCTCAGCAACTAAAAGCTTTGAAGAGTCATCATTGCCCAAAGCTTAACTGGAAAAGAAAGATTACAAATGAACCTCGATGTTTGATACCAAATTTAAATTTGCCGTGAAGCATTTTTGGGAAGTGTCATGTTTGAGTCTCAGCAGTTCTGACTTACAGCTTTCCCCAGGATGTGCAGCACCCCGTGAGCACTGACACAGGAGAGGCAGCTGGCGTCCCACCAGCAGGTACATCATGCTGCAGCTGGCTGGCCCGTGAACCACAGTAAAAACACAAGAGCTGCTTCACTGAAGCTTTTTCACAGGAAGGCCCAGTAAAACTGGATAATTTACTACCCAAGCATGGTAACCTATTAGCAGTCTCTGAAGTGCCCTCCTGCCCTGGCAATGTGCCCTGACAAGAACATCAGTATGATGACTTATTGGTGCAAGCAGTCATTGCAGAACCTCCTTGCTCTCCCCAAATAGTCTATAACCCATGACAAGTCTCAAAGGTCTACCTTACACAAAGCACAACAAAACATAATGCGCAAAGCCATATTTTCTTCACTTTCACACTGATTCATCATCCCACTGCTGCAGTATAACACAGTACAGAGACTTTTCAAGAATTCAAAGTTAGTCTTAGTTATCATTTTTGATGCTGCACATGACTTAGTTGAAACAAATAAAACAGTGTGAAAAACATTGTTCTCCTGCTTCAAAGTGTTTGCACTGTGGTATCAGTGCATTTGCTATTGCTATGAACACCCTACTTTACACATATTAAGAAGATTCCCACGGAGCTGCTCACAGCTTACAGGGAGGAATTCACATTTTAGCTGCACAAATTAAAGCTGCAGACACTAGCTGGCAGCTCTCAGAGCTCATTATGCATTGCTTCCTCAGCAAAATTAGTTCTGTACATAAACCTGCAAATTTTGCATCACTAAACTCTAGACACATAGCTATTATCAGATGAATTCATCTAGCTGGAAGTTGCAGTCCTTAAAACACCCCAAGATATCATTATTTTGTCCCAGGGAAAGCTAAAGTGCATTAAAATCTCCAAATCATTTGCAAACCTGGGATTGTCAGAGCTCCAAGGAAGCATACAGTATTGCAAAGCCAATGTAAAGAAGGTGTTAAAACTCCAGTGTTTCCAAGGTCACATGGTAGTATCCAATACAAAGTGTGCTCACTGCTCCCTAGTGTAGCTGGGAAAACAAAGGAAATGCAATGTCTGGCTCGGATTTTGGTCTAGGGGAATTCAGGTACTGCAAAACACTAAGCACACTGCTTACCGCAGTGCCAGAAGGAACTTGGATGCTAGAATGACATACGTCCCTGTACAGAATAGAATAACAGCACTTTATGGACACACAAATAAGACAAAATCCCTCTCCCAATCTAATTATTTTTAAACTTTGGATTCTCCAAACACAAATGTATTGCCCTCCATGGCACACACAACTGCTTTAAAAAGCACTTATTATTCACAGACAGGAACCTGAACATTTTGGGAAGAAAAAAAATCAGAACAGTTGTTGAAGAACTGAATTTATTATCTTGTTAGGAAAAGAAAAAGAGAGAATGAGATCATATACATGTGGCACATATACCTTTCAGTATTCAAATTCAAGTCCAAGAACGATGAAGCATTTATGGTAATGTTAACAACTGTCTTAAGTAGCCACTGATTAGTAACTATCTTAAGTGTCTAATGACCAAAAATACTATGTTCAGTTTCATATGATCTGAAGTATTCACTTTTAGGATCTTTCTGAAACCTAATTTAGCAAAATAAATGATCTTATCATTTGACTTGGTCAGCAATTCTAATGTGTGGTTCAAGCAGAGATTAAAAACATCTGCTCCTAACGTGGCAGTGAGTCACTTTTCAAACCTCAGTTAGAAGTTACTGCTTCTCCCTCTGCCCCACTTTGGGGCAGACATAAATGCACAATACCCTGTGATAAAGGCTGCTTTTACTTCATTTTCAGTCTGATCAGTGATGCAGAACAACCAAATGTTAATGGGACTTACTAATACAGAGCAAAAAGCTGGATCAGGCCCCACAGCTCCAGCCAAACACCTTCTGGAATAGTCATTCAGAGGGTTTTCAGCTGCCTCAACACAGGCATGAAATGCCAGTCTAGATGCCCTTAAGTATGCGAGACAACCACATGGGGCTGACGCACACAGCAAATCCACAACCTTCTGGAGAAACAGCTAGCAGGTAGGAGATGGAGGGCATCTGAAAGGGCACAATGACACCTCCTGTTTTAAAAACTGTGTCCCATTCCCAGTCTTTAAAACCTCCTTTCAAATGCTACTTATTCAGAGTACATTCACTTGCTGCTCATATGTGTGATTCACATCATACGCTCTTGCTGTATGACTTTAGCTATAGCGGTTCTATCTGCCCTGATTCTGGCCTACAGCAATTTTTAGTCCAGATTAAACAGTCTTGTGAAAAGATCTTTTGACTGTACCATGAGGCAATTAACAACTTTATCCACTGCTTTTCCAACGAGAAAAATTTAGAAGTCTCATTCTCAGAGGTGCATAGAGAGCTTGAAGCTGAATGACACTGCCAATAACCTATATGTTTTTTTCCCTTTTAAGTCATCAGCTTGAATCCCATTCAGCTTGAGAGGATGGCATGGCCCAGTCCTGAATTAATTTCTCAATCAGTCAGGGCTACGTCCTGAAATAGACTGAAAAATAGAATCCAGAAGAACTTTTTCCTTAAGCAAATTGACACTATCACTACCGGCACCAGGAGGACCAGGCAAAAAAGAGGCCAGGGTGAGCCTGTGCTTCTTCATGCCACCTGACAGCTAGGTGTTAGCAAGGGCAAGACAGCACAGGCTTTGTCATGTAAGAATTCATCCTAAGCGTGTGTTCTGGATGCTCCAGAAAGTCACTGTGTCTACATGTGCCTGACCCACAGGCATTGCAACTATAAAACTGTTTCCCCTTCTTGCCCTTCCTCAGTAAACTGCATTTGGTGGGAGAGCAATAGAGTGACTCAGTTACACTGAGTGTTCTCTAGTTCATGTCATCCTCCGTGTATTCCATGATTTCCAGCACACAGCGGCTCTCAATAATTAATAAGAAATAACATCGGAATGCTTAGCTGAGCTAAACTCTTTGCAAGTTGCCCATCAGCCCTGTTTACTTTCATTTGGTGTCATCATTACACCAGAAATACTTTTGCTCCAAAGAGACAGGACACACACAAGAAAGGAAAGGCAAGGCAGCACTCCAGCTTCTTGTCCTGATTTTGCCTTGGGGCAAAGCATGGCTCCTGCGGTGTGTCACAGGCTGTACCACCACGTGCTGGTTAAGAGCTCTGCTCTGCCTACACTTGAGGGAAGTAGCAAAGTCACAAACACAAGATCAGCATTTTTTAAACATAACTTGATTAGTCATTTCTGGTTTTATTTCCAAGGGAAATGGCTAAACGCACTAAACAGCCCACTCAGACAGGGAACACTGTTAGTACAGTAGCCTGAAAAATTCATATTCAGTAACAGTTAAAGTGACCTTACTGGAGGTACTGGTGCAGTCAGTTCTGTGTCCCATCAGCTCAGCTGCCTGCAGGCAAAACGCAAAGAGGGTATTGATACTCTAAGGTAACTTCTTTACTAATCAGAAAGCATAAAATGCCTGCTTGTACACAGCAAGAACGGGTAACATCTGCAAATGAAAGGAGTGGGAAGAGTTCTGTGATTTTTTTTTTATTATTATTTTGTTTTTAATTTTAACTGTTATTTGGTGACACAGGTCCTGGGAATTTCAATGCATAGAGCTACCCATCTGTTTTGCCTTGACTGCTGTTCCAGCCTCCTTTCTATCCCACTCATCCTGTTCCAGCATCCTTTCCGTCAACTCAGACCTGTTGCTTTAGTATTATTGTTGCTGTTGCTAAAATGTTATCATTACAGAAAGTGCATTCCTTCCTTGAATACTACTCTCTCTTCATAGGAAAAAATGAACTATTCACTTTTTCAATGAAAAACTGACATCTTCTGCTGAACTTTTTGACAAATTATTAAAAATTATTTGAATTCTTTCTGAGAAAAACCTCACTCATTTTCCATCTGCTTCTTCCTACTGTTTCATCTACCCTACAGTTTCCTCAATGATGGGAAGCCGTTTTCAAACACAAGTTTAATTTCTGTTTTCTTAATAAAACCCAAAGGAACAGATTCACAGGGGAGAACTGCCTGCACAGAAGCAATTAATAAAAGGCAAACATTATGGTTGCTTTTATTGACTTCAATAGCAGCTGGTAGGTGCTGTCTTTCTGATTACCAGGAAACTCACAGAAAAATAAGATAGAAACAATGAACTTTGGGAATTCACTTATTAAGCTTTAACCACTGGGGTATACCAAAAGAACATAGAAGTCTTCTTCCATTCCCAAACCAACATTTTCTTTGACATTTTAACTCAACTCCACTCCATCTTGTGAAAAATAGTATTTACCTATTCCAGTTTCACTTTTTCCTTGCACAGAGGGCAAAATCAGGAGTCTCTTTTGTTTTTTGCATTACTACTCCTATCACTGCTATGTGTGGTGAACTCTGGCTCTTGGGCAGAGTGGCTCTTGTCGCAGCGTGGAAGTGGCCTTGACAAGAGGTTCCTAAGTTTCAATTGCAATTCAGCTCTAATGAGGGCTAAGATAGTACCAACTACTGCAATTTCATATCTTCAGGAACAAAATGATTGTGCAGCTGTGCTTATTGAATGCTGGCAATCATTTGTGTTCTGGTGATTGATTAAGAAGCTCTCAGAGTAGTAAAGAGTTAGTTTAAAAAAAAATAACAATCAGCCCCCATTGCAGTTTGTTTGTTTCCTAAAAGCACAGTCTTGTCTTAGGCTGCTTTCTCTAAGGAAGAGAGGACGTGTCTGTTCAACTGTAATTCACAGGAGGCTGTTCACAGCTGATACAGGGAGCTGTAAAGTGCCTTCTGCTTCACTTCCTTACCTCCTCAGATTATACCTCGTGGCAAACAGGTGCATTAGAATATGAAATATAGGAAGAGTCATATCTTTCTGCACAAAATGGAACAAAAAAGGAGAGGAAAGCATCCAAAGACATGAGAATTTGTTAATGAGGAGCGTTTCCAGAAGTTATTGAGTTGCAGCTTACCCATTTACTTACTGCCTCCTTTAGTTTGTATTGGTTGTACAAAGTTAATTTCTTCCTACTGTGCAAGAGGAATTTAACTCTCCAAATGAGACTGGAAAGTTATTTCAGATGAGTAAGAGAAGAAAGGCATTCAGTGAAGCCAACAGTCATTTAGTGTGGCTTATTATATCCCCACAGTACTATGAGGAAGTTTAGGCATCAGCTCACAAGCCAGTAACGTGATGCAAAGATGCTGTAAAGCCATTTATCAAGGGCTACGAGTCAAACCAGTGCCTGAGTCCAGAAGCACAGAAGGGTCCGATCACGTCTTTCTTCTCACTATGCGGGGAAGGATCTGCACTCCTAATTGCAGATCACCTCAGCGGGAGGTGATGATGCCAGAGCCAGTGTGAATATCAGTCTGTAAAGGATTGTTGAAGGTCTATCCAACACCACACACAACCGGTGAAGTCAAAGAAATGCTGTGAGGCACCTCCCCCCACTCTGAAAGTGAGGCAAATGTTGTTCTTTAACTCCCTGTACTAAGACAGCATGGGTCTATTCATCAGCCACGGGGAGCCTAGTCTGTATTTAGGAAATGGTATTTATAATGCAGTACTATACTTGATGTCAGTTCCCAGAGGACAGCCTGTGCTATCTCTGTTGCTCTAGTGGAAGTGAACAGCTGCTTTCTAGATTTCCCAAAGCCCTGGTGCAAAATAAATCCTTCTCTCTCCACTTAATTTTAAAGAGCAACGATGGCTAGACAGGGAATATATGTGCGAGAGGGGCAAAATCAAGGAATGAATTGTTTTATATCATTTTGCTTTTGAATTATCTGTAAAGTTATCATTTAAATGACAAAATTAACAAAACTAAAAGTACCATCACGGGTGCAAGAAAGTAACTGCCATAAGGTACAAATATTACCTTCCCCTCCCCAAGCTACATTCACCCTTCCCTACTCCACAAAGTCTCTACTAACATGAAGGGAAAGAAAAATTAACCTGTAAAATGAAACATATTTCATCCAAGGAAAAGAAAGAAACTGAGAGCAAACAGTAGGTAGATTTGCTTCAGTTCCTGTAAGGTAGCCTTCACAGGACTAAGTTCAAAACTGAATTGTTGTTTCCATTTCACTTCTTATTTTTAACAGGTTTATACAGCTCTGCTGACTAATATACTGTATGCTGAAATCCAGTTTACAAAGCAGGAGAGCTAATTTTTTAATCTGAAGAGGTCACAATACTGGTCTCAGGGTTACCTTACATTGTTTTCATTTCTGACCATGTGGGACTTTAAAATGTGTTTTTTTAAAAGTTGAGACATCTTTACGTTCTTCCATTAAGCAAGCTGGAGGGGGGCAGCTCCTTGACTTTTTCATCCCCTTACTACTTGTTCTACATGCTTTTAAGCTTTCCTTAGAGTCCTCTTTTTGAGCACATACCCAGAGTAGAAAGAGGTGTTGGTACCCAAGCTGAGACACTCTGGGGAAGATGGCAAGAGCAAGCATGCTTTCTTGTGTCCTTATTTATGGGGAGATGATTTCTAATGTATTTCAGTGTTTACACCACTCATCTACCTTCTCAGTCACCAATGAATGCTTCAACGCACACAAGCTTATACTTATGGTGCTGCCCTTTACATTCAGTTTATTCATGGATGACACGTCTGATAGAAATTTGCCTGATGCATGAACTTCACCTGAAGTTTAGCAGCACGCTGCTGTATCTCCAAATGCAATTACAGTTCACTGGAGTAATGTCTCATCTCTGATTTCCTAACTAGAAAGAAGACAAAGTAAATAAATAGTAACATGTATACTTTCTATATACCCACTCTGCTATCTCAGGTATGTGTCTGTATTTATACACATGCACGCAGAGACATAGAACTCATATGCACGAACTGCAGATTATATGTATTCACATACAAATCAATTTAATGTCCTCTCTTCTTTAATCAATTATCCATGATAATCCATTGTATTCCCCCAGGTACTTAGTCATCAAAGCCACTTTAAACCTCTTCTTGAAGATCAAATGGCTCTTTAATCCATTTATTTACAGTTTACTGAGTTATAGAAAATTAATCAGGATCATAAGCTTGCTACTGCAGCAAGCCTCTTCTGAAGCTTGCTATCATTACAAACAGTAATTCTCAGAGAGGGAATGGGATGGGGAAAGAAAAGAACAAATCTCCTGACGTCTGTCCCTCCCATCAGCCACCGTCAGTGACTGCCTCTCTCTGATCCTTGTTTGATCAAACTGTACTCCATCAAATCCATTTAAATGAATTAGCACTACTAAGGTAACAGAAGAACTAATTAGTCTCAAACTTTGTAGTTAAGTTCTTCATATAGTGTCTTCTGGTGTCTAGCAGGCTGAGCTAGAGGTTTCCTTCTGAAGTTTGTTGGGCACAGTGATGCGTATGTGAGAAAGGGTGTGAATTACACAAGAGAGACCACATTTCTTTGAATCCTGCTAAAGTTTCTCTTTATTGTTCCATGTCTTCATCCAAATATTCCCTTCCTTACACACAGTTCTGTATACTAGGCAGCCTTCCAACAAATATTTAATGGCCAGCTTTCTGGATATTATTAATACTGAACCGGTAATATTGTTCATTGACTAGACAAGGTTCCACAAATTTGGGGCCTGACAGTAATTATTACACACTCACATGTAAGCCATGGATATTCACGCCAGATCTTTTCTACAGCAGTAGACTCAGCCAGCAAAAGTGGTACACAGTGAGTACCTGAATGAATTTATTAATTCTACAAAACCCTATAATATTATTAATAGTTATGTTCACATATGCATGAAAACACAGATAAAACCACCCCTGAAATGCTACCACTGCTTTTAGAAATTTCAGGAGCAGAAAGAAATAACAAAATATAGCTGTTACAACAAGGAAGTGAACAAAAGTGCCATTACTAACTGGCTTTGGTGGAGGTGTTGAAGTAGATCCAATGCTGTTTCACAAAATAGAATTGACTGTGTTGGGAGGGGAACCAACTTCCCATTCTTACTTTCCCCACAAATTCAGTAGCAGAAATTACCAAGACTTCAGTTTTCCCTCTCCTCCAAAGAAGATACTACAATCATGACCTACATTTTCCAAATGTATATGGCACAATAAAATAAACATACTAAAGCTTTTCTGATATTGTAATCAATCCTTGTGAGCAGATAATACATAAACCTTTTCTTCATCAGAAAAAAATCAGTTATTATGTCACCCCAAACAGAAAATATTCACGTCACTCTTCTTTTTTTTTTTTTTTTTACATGCTACCTCCAAACAACTTCACAAGTGACGTCTTCATTTCCAGTTATTTCTTTGGTTAAGTGATAATCTCATTAGACTAGAATGTTTCATAGGGTATCAATCCCCTCCTGCCATATAACATCTATTTACTTTATTTCTATTACACCAAATAATCGGTACTAATTGCTGAAAATCTGCAATCTGTCTGCTCCTAAGAATAGTGTTTCCAAACTACAGCTAATTCCCAGCCAAGTTACGTGCTAAAATATACTTCTGTGGGTTGTTTGTTTGTTTGTTTTTAATTACACACTTTCATAAATAAGCTGGGTCATGACAGACCAAAATTCTTTATATTAAAATCTGTACTGATAAATAAATGCTATTTAAGTCTAGACTGCTTGGTATTCATTTAGTAGAATTATTGAATGAAGGCACTTGGACCAAATCAATAGGAGGATGTCAGAAGAAGAAAATTAAAATAGATCCTCCTAATTTGATGTGACAATTTCTCCTGGCTCTCTGCCAAGAAAAAATGTACCAACTTGTGTTCTTGTAAGTCTGGGCATCTATTCTTTCACATATTTCAGTCTGCTGCTAGAAAGGTGCTATCAAAGCACGTGGCACCTGCATCAGAAAGCCTAATTCTGCTTTTCCTTGCACTGATGTAAATCTTCAGTAATAAAGTTAACTCCACATAAAAAGCTGCATAGGGGAAAAGAAAAGTCAAGCCTAGTCAATATAACTTCAATATCTTATCCTTTTTTTTTTCCTGATTACTGTCCTACTTTCTAATCACCTTAATCATCTCCCAAAGCACTGATTAGGTAAGGCAGTCAGGTAAAGACACAAAAGAGCCCTTGTGAAGGATTCAGGCCACTGTCACGGTTTCCTTGATTGTACTCACCTTCAGCACGGAGAGAACAGCCTGTGAATCCTGTGTCTGGTATCAGCCTGCCAGGGACTTGCTCCTAGAGAACATCTGCAGTTTCTTCTTCCACTCTCCCTATTTCCAGGATTCATTGCTAAACTGCTGTCTAAAGCTGTATTTCATTTGCATGGCAAGGGTTTGGTAGCAGAGGGGCTACAGGGAGGGCTTCTGTGAGAAGATGCCAGAAGCTTCCCCTATGTCCAATGGAGCCAATGCCAACTGGCTCCAAGACGGACCCTCTGCTGGCCAAGGCCGAGCCCATCAGCGATGGTGGCAGCACCTCTATGACAGCATATTTAAGAAGGCGGGGGGGGGGGGGAAACTGCACGATAGAAACTGCAGCTGGAGAGACAAGTGAGAATATGTGAGAGAAACAACTCTTCAGACACCAAGATCAGTGAGGAAGGAAGGGCAGGAGGTGCTCCAGGTGCCAGAGCAGAGGTTCCCCTGCAGCCCACAGAGGCTAACAGTGGAGCAGATATCCACCTGCAGCCCATGGAGGAGATCTCCACCTGCAGCCCTTGGAGGACCCTACACCAGAGCAGGTGGATGCCCAAAGGAGGCTGTGACCCATGGGCAGCCTGCGCTGGATCAGGTTCCTGGCAGGACCTGTAGCCCACAGAGAGAGGAGCCCAGGCTGGAGCCAGTTTGCTGGCAGGACTCATGACCACCTGAGAGACCTGCTCTGGAGCAGATTGTGAAGGACTGAGGCCTGTGGGAAAGACTCACATTGGAGAAATTCATGAAGAACTGTCTCCCATGGGAGGGACCCCATGCTGGAACAGGGAAAGAGTGTGAGGAGCCTCCCCCTGAGGAGGAAGGAGTGCCAGAGACAGCGTGTGACCGACTGACCACAGCCCCATTCCCCGTCTCCCTGCGCTGCTGGAGGGGAGGATGTAGAGAATTCAGGAGTGAAGTTGAGCCTGGGGAGAAGGGAGGGGTAAGGGGAAGGTGTTTTTAAGATCTGGTTTTATTTCTCATTATTGTACTCTGATTTGATTGGTAATAACTTAAACTAATTTTTGCCCAGGTTCATTCTGTTTTGCCTGTGACAGTGATTGGTGAGTGATCTCTCCTTGTCCTCATCTTGACTTACAAGCTTTTCATTATATTTGCTCTCCCCTGTCCAGCTGAGCAGGGGAGTGATAGAGTGGCTTTAGAGGGCACCTGGCATCCAACCTGGGTCAATCCACCACAAAAGCTCAAGGTCCCTATCAGTACTAACAAATGTTTTGGGCAGAAAGCTAGGCAGGCTTCAAAATTCTTCATAAATGTACAATAAATAGGAACAGGATGGAAATCTTATGAATTGGAGGATACGGATAATTTCAAAGGGGGAATTAGATGTATTTTCCAAATATGTACAATGTCAAGTGTGACGTTCAGATCATGCTGACTAACCTCCTATCCTTCATATCCTAAAGGTTCTCAACACAGGGTCTCATAAAGCCCTCATTAATGCACTGCATAAGCATTTTTCAGCAGAGCATCATACAGCTCTGCTGTATGTAGTTCGTTCTTCTTTTTGCCTGAAGTGAGATCTGTGTGTGCATTTCTTGGACAGGGGCAGGAAGGAAAATAATGCAGCACTTCTCAAGCAATGAAGTTCTACCAAAATATGGAGATGTGATTCTCCAGGCTCCTCAATGTAATGCATTGCTGCATAAGATAAAATCTTGGGGCATATACATTCCTCTCTCTCCTCCCAGAAACCTAGAGGAATCCGAAACGAATCATACATTTCCCAGTGACCAAAAGATGGCAGTGTTTCAGAGCGTTGCACATAGCTACGTATGGCTTTGGCTAGTCTTACATGTCCTCATAATCATAAAGAATCAGCTGAATTGTGATACTGCGATTCAATCGTAGGGAAATAAAATGGTTCTAAGCCATTGCATTACAAGGTGACCCACAAAAACACAGTAACCAACTGCAAAAACTATTAAAGTGTTCTGAATATTCTTCAAGACTAGCAAGCCAAAGCCACGTCCGAAGTTAGCTATATGCTTGTAGGGGTGTGGTGGGTGACTGTGCACGCACGCTAAACTTCAGATCAGAAAGACTGTAAGGGCTCAGCCTGCTGCACGGTAACCAAACACAGGGAGGGAAAATCATGCATATGTCTGTGAAAGTGCTGCAATTTGCTTTCAGCTGTGAAACCACCTGCAATCTAGCAGCTGCATCTTTTTAGTCTGTATCAGCATCATTGTAACATGGAGATGAGACATCATTACGAAAGTACACTACCATTCCCCATCTGTTAATAAGAAAAACTTGTTTCCACCTTCAGCATTTGTAGTGCTACCATATTTATGGAGAAGTCTGTATCCCTCAAATGACTGCAGAGACTTGCGATTTCATTAGCCCTATTTTAATTGGCCTGTCACAGGTAGATTTCAAAGTTTTGGGAACTTACAGTGTGTTTCAGCACACTGTGCTACCCCCAGTCTCCTATAGATGTACCAGCACACCAAACAGGTCTTGAATAATGCAGACCTACACAAAGGAGCGACAGAACTCTTGCAGAGGCTTTCCTCATCGTCCTGTGCAATTGCCTAATTCTATTTCCGACTTCAGAAGGAAGCAGAGCCTCTGTGTTCTGTCTGTATTCATTTCACAGCTTCTCTGTTCTACATCAGTTTTCACTGATTCCATCATTCAGATTTCCTTTGCTTTTCATTGTTTTATATGGCTGTATACTGTCGGCACCTTTTCTGGGTCCACTCCTCATGCACAGCTAGGCCCTCTTAGCAGCCCTCGAATCTCCCACCCCAGTCTTGTACTGGCCATTTAGTTTTCAGTTCTTTCTCCTGTATTTTCTGCAGGTTAAAAGCTCTCACTATTCCATTTAATCATCTAGTTTCTGAGGATTTTATCTTACATTCATCGACTTTCCTCATTCTACAGCCACCAGTTCATGCAAAACGCTCCTCTCAAACATGCTAATTGCTGTGTTTCCTGAAATGTCTGCAGTCTCTCATACCCCACAAGGTTTCCACATACAGTATTTACTCACTGGAATCTTCCTCAGATGTAATCTTCCCAATTAACTTTTTTTCTGGTAATTTTACAGAATAAAGTGGTTCTGGGGGTGAACTGGGGTTTTGCGGGAGAAAGAAAATTTGTCTGTAAGACCCAAGGTCATCTGTTACTGACATAGGAAGACTTAACAGGAAGGAGGCACGCAACTGGAAGAAGAGCAAAAAGATTACATAGTTAAAGAAATGGAAAGTCAACCTGAAGAACAGTATCCAAACTGTCTCTGCTGCTGGATTTCCTTTTGATACTACTGGCTTTAATCTTCAGGTCTCAGTCTGCAGTCAGTAAAAAATGGAAAATATTATCTATCCCTTCTACTTAAAAGATGCTGTGACCTCTTTAGTATTTGAAAGCAAGAAGGTTATTCCAGCACAGGCACCTTAGAAAAACCCAAGACAAAATTATGAGAGTATAGAACCCATATTCATGGAAGAGTGGAAAAAATATTTTAAAAGATACTTGGTGAATGAGCACCAAGCGTCCCATGTGCTGAGTGAGACAGGAGGCCTGTGGAAAAACCATGACCAAATAGTACACAAAAGGCATATTACATGGAAAGGAACCAAATTAAAGCTTCAGCTAGGCATGAATTCCAGCATTTGTTTCTGGGTACTTGGCTTTGCAACTTTCATATTATCTTTTTAAAACAATTTCATGCCATTTACCTTCCCTCATCTCTCAGAGATTATGGATGCTTTTATCCCAGAGATGTGCTTGCGTTCACAGAAAATGAGTGTCCAGTGAATTCAATGCAGAATTTAAGGTGTTGGAAAAATAAAAATAGATAACAATAAAACAATTATTTATTTTCCTCCTGCAAGAAAGCCACAGCCAGAGCTCTTTGAGATTAAAGAGTGGCTGGAGTGAATAGCCAAAATATTGAACAAGATTTGCAGGGGTTAAAATTCTGTTGGAGGACAAGAAAGTTATAAAAAAAGTTATCGCCTGCTTCAAAGTGGCTTTATATTCCTGGGATAGCTGTGCTGTCCTCATTAGTTCTGCAATAGTACAATGCTACAGGAGAGGATGGAAAATGGCAAATCACCTTTGAGAGCCTGGGAACAGGTACATAAATATACAAAGCTGCCTCTTCACAGCTGCCTAAGAGGTAAAACCTCTGTGAAAAAGATTAGATGAAGTGGAACAGCTCCCTTCCAACTATCCATGAACGCCATCCAGAGAAGGATGGGAGAAGCTATTGCTGATGTCTCAGGCTCGTCTTTGCTGGACCGTAGTGCCCCAAAACAAGCATTTTCATTTCATTTATCAGCTTGAAAGGGCATTGGGAAGGGGAAATTCCCTAATAACTTGGCATCAAAGAATGATAAAAAGCCTGAAATGAAATTACATAGAATTACAGCATAGGCACTGGGAATGGACACAGTCCCAGCAGACCCAGCACCTTTTCAGAGCGGTCCACTCTGTACCACTTCCTTCAGACAGTTCACTGGGGCTAGTGCTTCCCCACTGGGTTCTCTAGAGCTCAGCCAACTTCCTCCCAGAGAAGTATGAATACCAGAGACCAGACTGTTACTTCTCATACCAGTAGAAAATCAGCAATGATTCTGACCCACAGATTCCAGAGATTAAATGCAAAACTAATGTTAGGAAAAACTATTTACTCACATAAAATTATGGTCCATCCAAGCATTTCTCAGCATCAGCAAGGTCTCCAGTAATCAAGTTTGTCATTAGTGTTTATGCTACTGTAACCACCACCCTTATCTGAACACCAGATACATCTAATACATGTTTTTGAGGTAATCACATTCGGGGGGGGGAGGGGGGGACAGCAGTAAGGATAAAGCACAAATCTCAGAAAATCAAAACTGAGCCACTGCCTCAATATCAAGAATTTTGGATTAAACATGAAGTGCTCACATCCCAATTCTTCTTTCACTCCTTGGATGATACTTTAAAATCTATAATGCCACGTAAGAACATCCAAAGCAGAAAGACAGGAAAATCAATTTTTATGTGAGGAACAACAGTTAGCAATTGTGCTTTCCTTCCTGGGAACCAATACCTAACTTTGCTATAATAATTTCTCCCATTCTATATCTCCTTCTATCAGTGTTTACATGACATAACATTTCTTATATATCTGCTGTGCCACAATACCTATAATTGTATTCAACACATTATTTTTGCATGTAGTGCTTTATGTAGTATATACATCACCTCATAAAATATTGGACGATAGAATAAAACAATGCTGAACTGTTAAGCATTTCTTTTCTGCAACACCTCCCACATAAGGCACATGTAAAGGGCCATGCTGGAAGTGAAGCTGCTCATCTTTTCTTTCGCATTATCCCAGTAGGAAAAAAACCCCCTGATTTTTCTGTTACCCTACCCTCTCCCTCAGTGATCTGTTATACTCATACTTCCACAATACCACAGGTGATCGCTTGCTGTAAATGTTCACCTCTGGAGACCCCTGAATTAGCTGGGTTAGCTTCTGAATAGATCCCCTCAATGGATGGCGGACACTAATGGGCTCTCTTCTCTCTTACTCATCCTTATGGCCCCAGCCCCTTCCACTTTTGAGCCATGAACCTACACCATGAATACCCAAAGTTACAGAGGGAATCCTGAGAATAGGCAATGCAGAGCTACACCTGGATGCAGTAATAGCACCCATCAGGGCTGGCACTGCAGAGGGTCATTAGGTCTTCAACCAGGTCCTGCCTCCACGCACTTTTAAATCTGTTCACTTAATCCAAAAAACTCTTTCAGCTTTTATTTACCCTCGGAAGAGAAGCATGGAATTTTCACCCGTAGGCACCCTCATTTCTGATTCCAAAACACTCCCAGTATTTTTCAAGGCTACACACATGGTGAGTCAAACACCACAGAACGTTTCCTTTCTCTCTTGACAAAAGTTATTAACGCATTCTCTCATTTTTACCTTCATTGTGACCTTTTTCCTTGTTTCTCATCTTCCACCTCTATACAACCTTTTTGATGCTCTTTGCCATCTTCCCAAACCATGGTGCAACATTGCACAGGAACCCAAAGGCACTGCCAGAATGGTGTCTCTCCAAGAAGCTGGTTTTCAGGATCACCACCGCCCTCCTGCCAGACATGCGATTCCTGTTAGCATCAGTGCAAGCTCTGTTGTAAAGTGACTGCAGCCCACAGCTCACAAGCTCTTCACCAGCCTGGGGAAGTTCTGGTGATTTTACACTGCAATTTTATTTAGTTTGTTGGGAGTGCAGATTTATTTCACTCATTTGTCTTTTAATAAGAATGGACTGTTTTTCCAGATTTTTTTTTTGTTTTTATACAGTCAAAAATATAACTCTCTGATAAGTCTGAGCTAAGACACCACAGACACACATTTTCTAAATGACACAGCAGGATCACAAGAGTCAGAATAGTCCACTGAGCCACTGCAATTGCAAGGCTGTGGAAAAGGAGGATGATGTCATTTCTCAGTTGAATACATAATACCTGATTGAGCTATAGCATCTGTCTAGGAAAAACACCTCTGATAGACTGCAAAATACACATCAGACACTGTTTATACTTAAATGCATTGAATAAAGTACATAAAAAATAACCAGGATTTCTTTAAAAATCAGCTATTTATAACTGTGCAAGGTGCACCACTTGCTAATAGTCCATGGGTATGTACATTCTTGGAATATAGTTTTCATTCAAGTAAATACGGTAATTTTCTCATTTCAGCCTTCAGTATCACTTAGACTCTCAGCTTAAAAACAAGAACAGACCCTTCCAGAAAGCTGAATGGGGTCCTCCTGGGGTCATCTAACTGGAACAGTATTATTCTAGCAGCCAGCCAGCTGTTGTAAGAAAATCATTGACTTCTAATGACTTTTTACCATAGTAATCCCACAGTGATTCGAGGCATAAAAAATATTCAGCAAATGCTAAGAAAGAGGAAAAGTAGCACTAACTGTTAAGTAAACATTAAAGAAAGTGAGCTCACAAACAAAGAACTGAAGGGCAATGACTTAATCCATAGAATGTCAGGAGATATTGTTTCAGGAGGATGAAAAGAGTGCTGCATCCAGATAGGTATTGATTTCCAGGGACCTGCAGTTCCCCTGCACTATTTAAAGTCATGTATCTGTGCTCAGGAAGTTCCTTTGCAAATCCTGTGTTCCTTACTTCAACTGCCATGAAGGTCCCAAAGGGGCTAAACTTTAAGCCAGGATGTATATACTCCAGGATGTATCAACACTGTCTTTGAGATTCAGGAAAGGGACTAGAAAAAAAAGATGTGCCCCTGAAAGAGCATTTCAGAGGCTCCACATCATGAAAAGAGGACTGAATTCAGCTTGAAGACAGCAGCTCTACTACAGAATTTAAACACTAGGTCCAAATAACACAATCTGGTCACCATCCACTAGGGAGGCTCAGCCAGACCATAATAATATTCACAGGCAGCAGATCATAGAAAATCCTCTCTTTGATGAGAGATGATGAAAGGACATGCAGAAATTTCTAGCTGAATTATGCCTGAAGTAAAAAATAGAGACAAGGAAGATAAGGCAATGGAGCCTGAGATTATGAATCAAAGGCCTGGAGTTCGCATGGCTTTGGCACTGTGTCACTGTAAAGAATATTTTCAAGTCACTCTATATTAATTTGACTCCATTTCCCCTAAATCTTGAAGAGTAAATATAAAATACAAACCATCAAAGCCAGATGTATTGTCTCTTTTTTCAAAGACAGAGTAATGGAATATAGTAATACGGTTATTGTTTACAATGCAAATTTGAAATAGATTTGCAATGTTTTATAGGTAGTTGATATTCCCCCAGACTGGAGAGCTCCCAAGCATGCACACCGTTGGAGTTGCAGACTCAAGGGAGAGAAGACCTTTCTCACCCTGCAGAGATCACCTTTACAGTATTCGTGGTCTGAGTGTCCTCTTAACAATCTCTTTTTACAACTACTTTTTTCTGTTATTCAGAAATAAATATTAAATAGTCACTGCATATAAATTTTGGCAAGTGGCACAATAAATGAAAGTACAGTGTCATGCCCCCTTGTCAGAACAATGCATGCCTTACACAGTTGAAGCACTGGGCTGTGGGTGGGGAACAGGAAATCTCATGGCCACAGCTAACAAACAATTCCATGCAGATTCTCATGCTGTAATAAAAGCACTTGATGAGATGCCTTGATCCATAAAGAGCAGAGTCATTAGGAGGAAAAGCAGGTGACATTGCCTCTGTATTTCCGGCACTTCATATTAATCCCAGAGGAATATATGCAGTTCTTTTGGCCAGTTTTCCTGAAAGATGTTGAAAAATGGGTGAGAAAAATAAAACATACTAAAAAAAAAAAAAATCTGAGAGCAGGGACAAAGGCAATGAGTGCAATGCCTTTAACACAAATACAGAAGTAATTGCAATGGTGCAGAAGAGGCATCCTAAACAGAAAACACTGGCAATCCCTTAAAAGAGAAAAGGCAGAATACTGACCAGTAGCTGAAGACAAATTTAAATGAGAAATTAGGTTCAAGATTTGTTGTTGGTTTTCTTATTATAGTGATGGTAAATAACCACTTTATTTTTCCCACAAAGACTATGCATGTCAGCTATCTTCAAAGGTCATCAAAAGAATTAGCCAGAGCCAGGACAACTCTGTTGCAGAGGAGAGGTGGGTGTTGCAATGACTTTCTGCAGTCTCACCCCATCTGGCAGATGTGGTTGGTACTTGGTGGCCTACATTCTATTACATCAGTAGAAATGATACATAATGACATGACATGTTGTAAGCTGTCATAATAAATGGACATGTCATGTGATGGGACATTACAATCTCAAAATATCTATTCATATCTGTAATCTTCCAAGATGGTTGATGGAGAAAAGTTCAGAGCAGGCATCTAGGAGTCAAGAAACAACGAAGAAATAAGAACATTGTTTTACCACAGAGTGTTTAATGCATCTCTCTGCATTAAAACACCCAAAACTAAGAAAGCGTGTAGAAACACAACAGAAGTGTATGATGCTGGCTGAAAGCATGTCTCTTTACTGTTTGGGCAAATTCCTCAGATGACAATAATTTGAAATTCTTCTTATCTTTTTGAATGAAGTATCAGAAAAAGCCAAGGAAGTAGAGTGACACAAGAGAGCCCTTGTAACACTGGACACAAAAGAAAACAAATCAGGCTGCAGTGGCCTCCATGTCTTTATGATCTGAGGATCCAGAAAGTCCTTCTCCAGACCCGAAGTTTTCTCACAGAATGCCTGGAGACTGCTCCTCAACTTCAGTTCACAAGTCACTTGCAGGGTTCAGCTGCTTCATTTGCCATGTTGTATCAAGTGTTCATTGCCCCCCTTTGAGGCAGATTTGAAGACAAGGAGCAAGAAGACAGAAAGAGAAGAGATTAAAAAGTTTGTGTTCACTCAAGCATTCATGCTTCTACCCAAGAGCAAGTTTGTTGAGCCCTGCAATTAGCAAACATCTCTGAAACCCTCTGACAAAGGGTATTTTCCCCATCTTACTGTACTGCTATTCAGAGCAGAGTTTCACGGTTCTCAAGGCAAGAGATGACCACTACATTCCCTCCTCTATTGAAGCAGCAGCACCTGAACCAACGCTAAATATTGTAGCTAGAAGGATGTTCTTCAGTCCACAATGTTACTGTGAAAGCACAAGTAAAGCCAAAGTGCTCCTTGTGCTTGAGATTTCTACAAGATGACCCTGTCAGTTTAAGTATGTGGGGGAAAGATTTAAAACTCCCAAGTTCTCAGCCCATCTGACACAGAGAAATTATGTCTTGCTCAAAACCCAGGGATCAATGTGACCCCAAGTAGGTAAGCAAGTCACACCAGCCAGATGGCTTAGGAAAAGCATGCTTTGTGTCAACCCATTCAACCTTCCAAATGCTTCAGGAGGAGCGGAAAAAACTAGGACAGAGTTGGTTGGCTGTACACTGAGAAAACAGAAATCCTTCCTGACCAGTGCAAGGGAACAGCTGCTATCCTGAAACGTAAACTATGGTTCAAATCAGTCTCAAAGAAAGAGAGCTGCAGGAGAGCTGCAGATATGAGGATTATGTTGAAGATAATGCAGACAACACTTTGTTCTCACCCAAGAAGAAAAGGATAAATATGGGAGATCTGCAAACTGCTACATCAACCAGAACCTCTGCATTGAGCCATTCCAGTGTTTTTCCCAAATATGTTGAGTAGCTTGATAATTATAACTTTTTCCTCAGAAATTAATTCTTGTTTAAAAAAGCAACAAAAAATACCCGTCAAAACAAAACAACCAAAAAAGCTAGCAAAAATAACCAACCATAATTTCACTTTGAAAAATTATTAAAAATAGTGAATCTACTGCTTCTCATGGCAGCCTTTTTCTAAAGCTCACAGCTAAGCAATTGCCTTTTACTTCAAGATAAAACTTATCTAATTTCATCTTTGGATCTTTTTACACCTTTGTTAGCAATGTTGTAATGCTCTCCTACCCTGAGATGAGCTATTTCCCATCAATATCTACTTACGCCTGTGATAAGATCACTTTCAACTTTGATTAATGGAGAAGCTACTGCTGCTCTCAGTTATTCTTGCATTTTACTGCAAAAACAATTGATTTTTTACCACACCACTAAAACAAGAAATACAACAAAAAAACCTGTTTCAGATCCAGTCAAAACAGATATTTTCGAGACAATCACAAGCATCAACACATTTTACTTACCATTTTGTTTAATCTAAGAAAACTTTCTGGTGCAATTTTTTGTGTTATTTAACCATTTCAATGTTTTTCTGGAGGTTCTTGTTTGTTTTTAAGACAGTGTCTAAAGCTATGCTGCTCTCAAACAAAAAAGATTCATAGGCTTGTGTTGAAATGTTGAACAAATGTTTCACTATTTCCAGAATACTGAATTCCAGAATGATGAAAAGGTTTTTGTTTTTGTTTTTTAATTTTAAAATTTCCCCTTGCTCTGCATTTTTCAAAACAATGGGGATGTGGAAGAATCACTACAGGGAATTTGTCAACTTTCCCAAATTTCCTCTTTCTCCCTTTAAATGTAATTTTTCCAAAAATGGTCTGATCAGTGTCCTCACTCTCTTTGTAGATAATAAGGAATTTTTAACACATCTACACTGTCTGACTGGAATATCATAAATAATCCTGGCACCACCCACTAAGAAAGTATGAGTGCAAAATATCAATTAGCTGGCTCATAAAGACAGCATTGGCCATCCTGGCACTGAATGTGGGAAAAACAGTATGTGCTCATGTAATCAAAAGCTGGATCACAAAGACCATGCACAAAGGGATTGAGTTAAGCCTCCACAGGCAAATACCTTAATTCTATCATTTATAAACTCAACTGGCATTTCCTGAACACTTGACTTTGTAATCTGAATAGCATTAATTAATTTAGGGGTTGTATGTAACTAATGATGACTAATATGACGGACCAGTAATCATCTACCTATCATGGTGTGAAAGACAGATGCTTAGATAGCCAAGTTTTTGACATAATTTCATCTCAATAACAAATAAAGCAGAGCATGAGTCTGTTCTGAAGCTCACAGGGCTCGTAGTTAATAACATGTTGGATAACAGTCCACATCTTCTAATTTACACAGTAGCACATACCTTATCACCACACTGCCAAACACATAAAGGAGTATAGGTTCCAACCCTTGATGATACCTTACACTCTCCATGGATTCTTATCTTGAACACAGCAACTGCCCCCTAAGAAAGGCCACTGCAGTTTTTCACTGCTGTACCACCCCGTTCAGGGTGCAGCGATTCATTGTCATCATCCACTAGACATGAGGTTAACAGTAGTGGGAGAATGATTTTCTTTTGGTGTGAACACTTTTATTTTTCACTGTTCCCATTATTTTAGCATTTTCTTCTTCTCTCTCTCTCTTTTTTTTTTTTTTGTTTTGTTTTGTTTTGTTTCTCAAATCCCTGTTTAGATGGATCTAAATGTTGCTTTTTTGCTGACTTGGTCATTACTTTGCCCAAGACATTTTTGAAGCTGCCAGCAGTTCCAATCTGTTAACAGTAGCAGCAGAGAAAGGTAAGTAAAAATAATGTCATGCCAATCACTACGGCACAAGAAAGATTATGAGCCCCAGCCAGAGCCTAAAGCAGTAATGGGAAATTGGCCTTAACAGATTTCTTGGACTGCAAAGTAAAAGCCAATATGGCTAGAGAGATTTTCTTAAAGAAGATTATCTTCCAACTCTTCATGTTAACATCCTTAGATAGTAAAAAACAGGGGAAATGAGATGACGGTAACCTTTGGAACATCCTAAGAGGTATGTTAACAAGTACTAAAGACATGCGTAAAATGTAACCTGGTATGTTTCAAACACTGAGAGTCTGGAATTACCATAAAGAACCATGGCAACAACAGGCAATTAATTCACACTTATTCAGATTACCATAGAAACTGGACCAACATGCCAGAAATTATCTATAATTTCTCACTCCAAACATTCAAGCGCAATCTATAATTTCCATAGTAATTGATTGCTTGTAATAACCACAGAAATATTATAAAGTCTCTATGAAACACTATGAATTCGTGACATAATGAAGGCCAAACATAATTTTAAAAGCCTGCACAGCTTTTGCCTGTATTATAGTATACTGCACAGGAGCAAAAAAACTTTTCATCTTCTCACATGGTACTGCAGGAGAAATTAACGCTATTCTGCCAGATGAAAAGGAAAATGCACTTACATCATGACAAATCACAACAAAATCTGCCCAGGCAGAGCACAGCTGTAGTGCGCAGTGCACAGCCCTCGAAGCATCACCTTGCTCTTTTTTTCAGAAAGTCCCCCTTAGCTCAGAGTTGAGCAGCCATTTTGGTGCTGAGGCTGTTTGTAGATTTTTTCGAGACTACCTATTGTTAAGGAAAACTAAAAAAAAAAAAAAAAGCAAACCACAAACCAAAAAAGAAAGAAAGAGATCTCTGATCCCTAATGATATTATTTTCTTTCTTTCAAAATCTATTGCGCTTGCAGGTACCTCAGCAACAAGAATCTCTGAGAATCCGTGCGGTCAGAAGGATTGTCCTTGACTGCTTGTGTATGTTCATAGCTTTTTCAAACCCCTAGATACTGAAAATTCTACTGAAAATATTGTTGACCCTACTGTAAGAAATACATACCTGATTATAACCAGTATGACTAATCCTAACTAAAACATACTTGGGTACTATTTACATGAGTTTTTCAGTAGTTTCAATTAAAGTGTTGCCAGCAAAGCCATTAAAACAGAATTTGAACTGATCAACACTACTAATAAGGGTGAGGATTTACTGATTCAGTGGTGTTCTGAAGGCATCAGACAGTCAGGACTGGAGCAGAAGTGAATGCAAATTATTGACTCAAAGAGCTGTGACAGGGAAGAACAACCCAGAAGAGAAACTGCCTTTTCCGTTTTGACACTACACGAAGACTTAAGGATAACTGCTCTCCCCATGCTAAAATTAATATCTGAACATTTCTCCTCACCATTGCCATCAGCCCACAAGTCCGTTACTTATTTTGCATTACAAATGACATACTTCAAAGCACATGGAAGTCAATGGGAACATTCCCATTAACTCCAATTGCCCTTGAATCAATTCTTCAGAGCCGTTTCACACCAGTTGAGCTTCATAGCTTTTGACTGAGTTACTCCTAATTTACACTGGCAGTAGAGATTTCTGTTGCCGAATGTGAGAAGCCTTGTACATATCTTTTCACACAACAGACAATGAAAAGACAAATAAACAGTTGTTGTCTGTAGGAAAATCAGAAAGGCAATCACCTTGTGCTGAAGATTTCCAAAACATGTTGTGAAAGACTCTTCTGTCTTAAAAATATGGCCAACTTGAAAGGGAAAGATCAGAGTATACCAGTGTCAAGGTTTTGCTGGACAAAGAGTTAGTGATAATTACTGAAAGTCACTGAAAAATTCAGAACTTGGAGCCCTGATTTGGATGAATATCCACTTTCAACCATTTGCATAATTCCTCAGAATTCCCAAGTGTTACCAATCAGGAAGCAAAACTTACAAAATAAGGTCTTGTATGCAATGTTTCCACATGCCAATGGCATAATAATTTTTAAAAGACCAATTAGCTCACTCTTTTTTTTTTTTTTTCTTCTTGGAAAGTCTAAATTTAGGAAGTTCACCGAAATAAAGGATAGAATCCATCTATTTCAAACTCTACTGAACATCAACAAAAAGTTTAGTTATTATTTGTTTAGCAATCCCAGTAGACAATCATACCAAAACAGCCGGGTTGACTGCTGCAATTAGACATCAGGTATCCTCAATTATAGATGAGGCACTGAATGACTTGGTATAAGTCACTTAGTGTGGCTGTCATTATAACATGCATTAGACGATGCAAGTATATTGTAAATCATTTGTCACTGATTCTTGAAAAGCACTAATTCCTGGCTGAAATCACTAGAGAGTGATAGAGCACTGTACTTTTCATTGTACTTGAATGAGTTTTGGTTTGGGGTTTCCTTTTATTTACCCCACATCATATTTTTCAGGAAACTCAATACTGTCAGGAAGGTAAAAAATTTTCCAGGCTGAAAATGCACCATATAAAATATTTAAAGTGAAATCTGGGCTTGGTGACAGTTATAAAGTTAATCTAGCTCTGCTTCTCAGCCTTTCCCACCACCTAAGCACATCGCAACCCATAAGATAAACTGCTCTCAAAAAGGCTGTGCAATTTTATAGGTAACTTAAAATTCAAGACCTTCACAAGAACCACCTACACAAAGTACCACCTGTGCCTTCAGCTGTGCAACTTGTGGCACTTTTTACCAGCTGTCAGGTCCATGTGCACACCCCAGGCACACCCAGCCCCTCACAGCCATAGCCGAGAGGCCAGGACACCACAGCATCTGACAGCACGCATCCAGCCCACACAAAGCAGACACAGACATTGTGGCCACCTGGGCTTCCTCCTGACAAGGCAGCTGAGATTCATGGCCCTCCTCTCCAGCAACTACAAGTGCCTATTCCCTGTTCTGAAAGGGACCTTGTCAGAAAGAAGCAAGGCTGATGAAATATTTAGACACTAGATTAGCAGTGGTGTGGTTGTAAGGCAGCTGAGGAGCAGATGCTCAGTATGGACAAATTATCACAGCCTAGCGAAATTTTTGACCCTCTGGCAGGGGTCAAATAAGGACCTGCTCCCAAAACTTAAGATTCAGAGACCAGTATGGTATAAACACACCTGATTTTATACTCAAGTGTTTCCACTGCAGCTGTCAGAGTATTATTGGTTTCAGTTTGATGTGCTGATGTCCTGAAACACCTAAGCAGAACTACTTTACACATGCTTTCCACTAACATATACAAGTTGAATAAGTATTCTGCTGACTTAGTGCCAGGTCCTGGATGAAGCTGGTAATTAAGAAAGACCATCACTCCTACTGAAAAGGCCTAATGTCATCTCCAGAAGAGGGCAGTGCTGGCTTAAACTAGCAGGACACGGGTCCCTGAAAGCCTTGGCTGCAAAGGGCAGTAAATGTCTTAAAGCAAAAACTCCCAGTTAGAATATTGCAAAGATGCATAAAAAGTACCACAATACAGAGGAACAGCCAGCAGAGCAATTCTGAGTGAGACACCGACTTTTGAAACATTTATCAACGTTCATTTTTGTCTTGAGATTTGGGCAGAAGCCGGATCTGTTTCTCACAGCCTTTCTGTCTTTCGAAAGCCCTAGATGGGTTAGATGAATTGCTATTTCTAGGAAAAGGAAAATGATTGATAGCGGTTGTTATCTCTCGTTTGATCTTGTAGAGCTCAATCTGCCCGTTCATTTTATCAGAGGCATAAGGAAGGGCTTCATGCTCAGAGTGACCCAGATATTACTCCCCCAGAGACAGAGAAACTTGTAGGAAGGAGCTCTTCATTCAGATGCTCCTCTTACCTGGGTAACTCACATGTAAAACAAGCAAAGAAACTGCACGTGTATAAAATTGACATTGCTTACAGAACTGAGGCCCCGGGACTAAGAACTGTAAAAGGACTGTTCACTTTCAAACAACAGAAAGAGAAATGATTTATGGGAATGGCACAGAAGTAACCTCCTACAAGGGTAAATAACAGACTTAACGGTTAGCCTGCCCTTAGCAGATCCTCTGGCTTTCCTGACAGCCACCTGTCCTCATTCAGCAGAACCAATAGGCTTGTGAGGAGCTGTATGTGCTCTGCGCATCCTGAGAAGAGGCAGCCAAAGGATGGAGGTGTCTGGCCACATGCAAGGCTGAGATGATGGGTTCATACCCTGGATGGCCCAGGCTGTTGTTGGCGTCCTTGGCTGTGAGCGATTCCCAAATAATGCATGGTCCTGTGGGTAAAGCAAACTTAGAAAACACTTTAAGAGAATGGAGTGATTCAAGCCCCAGCCAGAGCTGAAATTCATGTGAAATAGAGAGATAGGAGGCTGCTGCCAAGGATTTAAACAGAGCTTCGTTATGTATCAGCAAGAAATGGGTGCCAGCAAAGCGGAGGGCAATCAGAAGATAGCTTTGTCTCTGACAAGCTCCATTCCTGACAGGCTTTGACTCTGATCATTTGACATTTTAAAGAGCTTTTAGTTATTTCAGGTACAGGGGGTTATGAAATGTAATTATAGGAGCTGGAAGAGGCCTGCACACCAGATAAAAACTTGGCAGAGACGCTTTCATGCAAGAGGCAGGGAAATCGAAAGCTTTGTGCACATTTTAATGCAAAGAACAGGAGCACTTTTCAGGTCGTGCTTATGCCTCTGGACCGAGCACAAGGAAGCAGATTTCTGGAGGAGTTGTAAAAACACAGGAACTCAACCCAGAGCACAGCTGAGCTTCGGAAATGTGAACAATGGCTTCACACTGTGAACATGATAGAAATAACAAGATACTACTCAAAACAAAACTGAAAAACAAAGGCCACACAAAGCTCGATGTCAGGGCTCTGCGGAGGCTGGTGGCTCCCTGGGGCCAGGAACCAGGAGGGTTGGGGGCTCCCTGGGTGGGTCATGGCAGGGCCTAGCAGCCACAGCCCATCCCACCAGCACCTCCAGGAGCCGGGATGCGCGGGCAGGGGGGTTATGAGCCCTGTGCACCTCCCTGGGGATGGGCCAAGGCTGGGCTGGGACATGGACCTGCAGGTGGGGGAGCAGGGTCAGGCCCTGTGACAGGAACCAGAGTCAGGCAGAGCAAGGCGCCCTCAGGGCCCTGACACTTTGTGAAAACACGCAAAATTCAAGAAAATGAGAAGCTCTACAACACACAAAGCTACTACCCTCAGAGTTAACAAAAAGCACAACCTAAGACAAGGACCAGAACTTGAGGGGGAAAAAAATATTAACTACAACAGCTCATAAACATACTGGATGTGTGTCGAGCATGGGTAAGAAGGCTGGTAGCATGGAAAAGTGGGCTACTGCTACCTAGTGAAATGCTCTTCACAAAGCAATTGCAGAGTAACAGGAGATTAACAGCAGTAACAGAAGCTGTCCTTTTAGAAAGAAAAGGCTTATTTACTTGTTTCAAATTTTGGCACACCCACAAGAAAACAGAGCGTCAGAAAACTGGCCTGATCTGCTGTGTTAAAACTTTGAAGGGAATGAACTAGTTAAGAGAAAACAGTAGCCTGCTATTGAGACGGTGGTAGCAGGGGGAATAAATGTTCTCTTCTAACTCTAACATCACTGGGAAAACAAGAACAGTCTTGTGTCGGCATTACTACACTTTCCATTTCAAGCATTAAGAAATAGGCGCAGGACTGATAGAAAGTGAGCCCTCATCCAGCATCACTGCTCATTTCTTACATCTGTGTTTATGTAGTGAAAGTCAGTGCTACCAGGTACTGTGGACTCCCACACAGTACCCCTCTCCAGCTCCTGACATCAACAGGAGCAAAAGCTATTAGCAATTTGTAGTCTACCATTAAATGACTGAGCCTAAGCCAACAAATAAAGCTTCTATTTTTTTTTCCCACCAGCTGCACTGTTGGCTGACTCCTAGGAATTTTTGAGTTTTGCCCCTTATAAATATAAAGCACTAGGTATCTGAAAGGCCTTCAGGTATCAGAAAGGTATCTTCATTGCCTTCAAAATGCTTTATAATATCTAGTACTTCAGCATGGTTCCCCAAAAGAGGACCTAGGTATTCCTCAACTCCTTCACGTTAATGGTGTTCAGAAGCAGGCCTGTGACTAGCACTTGCAGGGCATTTTCCTTTGAAGGAAACAGGGGAACATGTACTTCCACAGAGTATGGATCAGTCTCATATAGAGGAAAACACAGGTAAAGGAGAGGGAGCGGAAAGAAGAGGAATTTATAAAAGGGACAGTAAAGGGACTTAGTGTCTTCAGTCTATCAAGAAGATGATAATAACGCTGCCCCTATCCCAGATTCCACTGCCAACTCTTACTGTTTTTGTAATTACACTTGCCTTTAAAATTATTTTTCCTCCTTCATTGTTATGGGGAAAATCCACATAAGCAACAAGAGAATAATTTGACAGTACATCAGGGAAAGAGTAAAATTATTCCATGCAAAAGTGCTTTGAAATACACAAAAGGAATGTAATAAAAGAATTGCAATCTCTTGGATAATCTGCAACATTAATAGACACAGTCATGCAGACAGAAGTGTGATTAGTTTTTTTTTTATTCTGGCACCATGCATCAGAATATTTGAGATTATCTCCTTAATCCACATACAAAACACTGTTTTCATGAAAATGATCTATTACCTAACTTTTTTCTTTCTCTTTTTACCTTATCATATTCCTTCTTTACTTACAGGCTAGGCATTCTATTTGTTCTTTATAGAGACAAACTAATTGAGCTAACAACTGAAATCTCTGCACATGCAACACAGCTGGGGTGTTATATCTGATTTAATTCAATCAATTCAAGACAGTTTCTTAGAAGAAAAAAAATGTATCTGGAATTCTTTAATGACAATTTTACAGTACTGGCATCACACCATAAGGGTGAACTTCATCTGGATCCTGACTGATTCTGAGGGCAGGGCAGTGCTACAAAGCTACAGCCAAAAGCAGGCTTTTCTAAATTGGCTCTTGGAAAACATCACCTATGCTTCATCTGGACTTCCAGCTTTCAAGAACTGGAGAGAGGTGGATATATGCTGTGGATTTACAAATGAAGCGGTCTAAATCCATTTATTCTGCTACTAAAACTAGTAAGAAGGCAACCAGTGATATGCAGTAGTCACAAGCAAGCAGGCTTTATCATTTCAAAGTGGAGGTTGACTGACAGAGGAAATATGTTGCTGGATAATTCACTAGGGCATGATTAATGCAAGACCTTCAGTAGATTTACCATGTGACAGACCCTGATGGGAAGAAGCAGTGGGTGGGAAGGGGTATATTGAATACAGTGAAGAAAAAGAGGAAATGCAGCATAGCACTAGCCAGGATTCACCCTCTTTGATTTCATTTTAGAAACAGTTGGACATAAAAATCCCAAGTCAGAGCCCTGTGTAGCAACCAGTCAGCTAGTCTGTGATGATCTGACTCACTTATGTAACAACAATTAAGTTGCTCTCCTAAATTACTTCTGCTGATTAAATGCCATAGTGCAGGTGCTATTCTGATTTACATCCATCATGTGAGGAGTGTGGCTTAATGCAGATGCCGGTGGTATTTACAAATCAGTAGCTGGGAGGGACAGAAAGGCAGCAGAACCTCAGCAGTCAATAGCTGGACTGCTTTAGTCACAGAGGATACACTCAGACCAGATGACCCTTTTGAAGAATCTCCTTTTACTGAGCGGGGAAATCCCCACACCAGTGAAGATAAATGGCTGACACAGGGCCAAGCAATCTGTGGTTACTTCTTCCATCTTTTGTCTCGCTTGCACAAGTACCATCAGCACCCAGCACTACAAGGGGTATAACAACTGAACTCATAAAGAGAAGAGGCACCTAAGGGAACCTCAAAGATGCAGAAAAAGCTTTCCACTAACCTTTGCCATGGGCTTTCGTTCTCCTCAGTCAATTCCTCTTGCCACCACCCCTTAAGGAAAGCATCTGAATTATGGTTAGTATTGCAGAAATGTCAGCATAGCTTGTATGTCAGGCATGCTCAGTACTTTTGCCTGCTAGACAGAAGTCAGATCTTGAGTCTGGGGGAACCCCTACAGACAGTGCATGTAACTGCTGCAGAGCAGAAGCAAGTGACAGGACACAGAGAAAGCAGGAGGTTCTGGTTTCAACCTCCTCTATAATTTGGTAGCAGAACCTGTGACAGCTCTTGCTGCATTTAAAATCGGGCTATCTCAATCACTTATAAAACATAAAAGAGGCCAATATAAGCTCTGATGTGAGAATCTCCTACAGTTGGTAGCAGGGAAGATTTCTCAAGGAGGTATCCCTCTGCACTTGCTCTGCTCCTTATAGTTCTTTTCCTGAGAGTCTGCAGCTGGCCACTGCCAGAATTGGTGACACTGACCCACATGGACTTTTCTTCTGATCCAGCATGGCTTCTCCTGACATTCCAGCAAAAAGTGGCTGTGTCCACTGCCCTCCCTACAGTACTGTCTCAGGAGGTATGCTCCTTCTGAAAAGAGAGACTTTGCATTTCACCCAGCTGACAACAAGCTTCATGAAACTGGGACAGTGACTGTGAAAACACTCTACCCTGCCAGACAGACTTGGTCTTTTTTAATATTTTTTTTCATCTTGGCTTTCCATCTGTTACAGTATGCCAGGAAGAGTAAAACAGGTTAAAAGTCAAAGTAAATCACACAAAAGAAAACCAGTCAAAGGTCAAGCCTTCCCCTATAGTCAGGTGTTCTACAGTTAAACATGTTGGAGTACAATAAGCCACCCCAACAGCACTGGTTGAGGATCACCAGGTCAAAGAGACAGAGAAGCACCCTCATACCTCTGCAATCATTTTCTTCCACCACTGGCTCATGGCTGATAAAAAGACTAAACACCAAGATGTTAGAAGAGAAAACTTGATCTGACAGTGCAGTTGAGAGAGGATCTTAAATTCCACGCAGAGAATAGCTAGCAACATGCTGAGGTAACCGTTAAGCCCAACACATCAGCATCATACATCGTAACTATCCCAGGGGTGAAAACCACTGCAGCAGAAAACATATCGCAGGGGCCCTGAAATTCTGTTTCTTGAGGATATCTATAATGCCACAGTCAGTATTCCTGGGCTGACAAGAGCAATAAAGGTTGGTAGGCTACCCCATTCTTGTCAATAAGAAAAAAACCTAAGACCAGTATGAGCTATATGGATAGATTTATGTCCCCAGCCAAGAGGTGACTGTGAGAAGACTGCTTGGACAGCTGGTCTGGTAATGAGAAAACAACTGACCTGCAAAGATAACGCTCCAATTATCATTCAGTATCTTTTCTTCGATCCTGAATGAGTCATCTGTATTTTCTCAAGTAGCTGTGCTCATTCTATAGTTATAGTCGTATTTTTCTTGTTAATTCCATCTCCCAGCTCATTTTGAATGATTTCTAGTGAGTGGGAAGAGCAAATATAACAAGTAAGCATTTTCAGAGTCTAAATGGCTGCTTCACCTGCAGCTCTCAGCTACAGTCTGCATAGAATAAAAGGTCTGCACCACTCAACCCCAACATCCAGCCTTAATCTTGATATATTACTGAGTTTATCTCTCTTACCTATTGCTCTGACAGAAACTGCTCATATATGAGGAAGAAAATGAGCAGAGCCCTGTTATATTATTTACAAGGTGTCAAAAAGACACACAAAGCTTTTCACACAAATAGAGAAGAAAGTTCCTGCCTTTGAGATTTTAGTCTAATCTTGAAGAGACACTGCCAGTGGTCCCAGTTTCAAATGGGCAGCATCACCATGTGTACAGACTGGTGGTATACACATGTGGAGAGCCCAGAGGTTATTTTACTGACTATCATACAAGGTCTAGTGCTTTCAAATTAGCATTTCCACATGCACATTTGCAGATATCAGCCTACAAACTGCACCTGATAACCCATATAAATAATGGAAGTTCTTTATGAAGAGTGTCTCTGTGCTTGACACAGTTTAAAACATCTTTCACAGCTTTTTAATAGCTTTTCAGTTGGAAGAAATTAAGCTATTTGTGTTGGTCTGTTATATTACTTATTTTCATAGTTAGCAATTCAGTACCAATCAATAATGATGCTGTTTTCCAGGGGTTACAACCTCTAAATGATGTTCATTGACCTTACCATGAAAAGACAGAATGGCTTTTTGGCCTCAAAGGGATTAACCTGTGGTGCTCAACATGCAGCCAGCTTTCTGTACAGCCTTAAACTGTACTTAAGCAGTTTCTGAATGCCACTGAATTAATGGGATCAGGAAAAGTATCTGAGGGTGGAAAATTCTGAGACAAGTACAGCCCAGCTTAAGAAGCCAAGCATCCATGATGTACAAGATGTTCAGATATCAGCTACCAAAATTATTAGAGAAAAGTGGAAGCCCTATGTTACAAGGGGACACCAAGATTGCCTTGTTTAGCCTAGAAAAGAAAAAAGGGAAAAAGGTTGGCAGGTGGCAGTGCTGCTTTTTATGAACACGTGAAACATTGTGAGCATGAGATAGGGAAAAGAACTACTCAAGCCAAAGAGCCAGAGGCTAAAGACAGGTAATAAATAAACTTATCCTGCAAATCAGACCCGGCAGTGCATTCTGATTCGCGACCAGGCTTCTAATGGAAGACAGAAGAAAGAGAGCAGGAAGATCTTAACTACTTTTTAATGGAGATTGATTAGTTTGTGGAAGAGACTGTATGATGCATTTGCACCCCAAAAGTAGGACTTGATGATCTAGGGCAAGAGGGAGTCTCCTATGACCCTACACAGTTTAAGCCACAGGGACTGGGGTAGAATTTGAGCAGTGTGTTATGACACAGAGTTGTAAACCAAAAAACATGCCTGACACAGTAATGACGGCTTGTGATCCAGCATGCACTTAGCCATGAACAAGGGGTTAAATCTTGATACAGCGATACAGCCCTCTGCTCTCCCTTCCACTTGTATCCTGTTCGGAAGAGCTAATGGAGTGGTCAGGAGGTAGGAGTATGCCACTGGGAAGGTCAGGCTCATGGGACTGGGCTGACAAGTGCCAGGGGATTTTCTACTGTAATTTCTATTTCTTGTCAGAAACAGCTGAGCAAAACACCTTGCTGTCAGGCTCTGTGTTTTCCTGCTAAATCACTCCTTCTCATGTCATTGTGAATGGATTCAGGAACTCAGATATACACCTCAGCAGTTTCCCTCTTCACTTAAAACTTATCAGAGAGAGCAGAGGGCTGTACAGATAAGCCAACAATACATCAACATCTAAAGGAAAGATGTACAACAACATGGGCAGAGTCTCTGTAACTCAGTGTGGCCCAGAACAGTAAGCTTAGAAAAAGTTGCTCTCCTCTTTGCACAGAAAGATAAACCCCTAGATTTGTGCTGTTGCTTTTTAAATGCCCCCAGGATAAGTAGCTTGCCACTGTGGACAAGTGGGGGCCAGAGAGATTCCACAAGAGATTGAAAAGTGTGTCTCTATTTATAACGTTCAATGAAAAAAGACTGGTTTTCCTAGAGCAAAGCAAGACTAAACTGCTGAGTTTGCTGCAGTGAAGTCAGTCTCTTTTCATCCACAAAGGCTGGACAAATGGGAAAGGTGACTTCTAGCTTTCACACTTAGAGGGTGATCTGTTACCCTTCCCCAATCACTATTACTGTTTAAGGGTGGAACCTGGGGGTTATACCTGTTGTGACCCTTATCTGTTGTATACTGCACTTCAAACCCAGAACAACAGCTGTCTATATTATTTGGCTTCACAAAATCAGACGTAAAAGTTGTTGCCACTATCTCTGCTCTTTGGGATATAGATCATATTTTAACAAGGATTAGTGTCTCATTAGCTGGAGCTGATATTTTCCCTACTAGTATTCCAGTCAGATGTTGCCGTGGCATCGTTGTCTTGGTATAAGCAACCAGAGTACCCGGGCTGTTACAAGCAATTTCCCACAAAGCAAAACTTACCTCACAACCCTTGACCAGCAATTTATACACTGAGCCACTGGATCATAATCCATAGTGTTATTTCACCCCCCCTCACCACTGCACATCTGCTCAGGTTTCCTCCAAAATAACCTACTCTGGCCTGTTAATCAGTTACAAAGCTCTGCCCTCATATGGCCATGGTCAGTGGCAGACACACACGGGAGAATTTATCCAAGATGTTAGTGGGCAGCTACCTATTGCAATCCAGCCCTGCTGAGAAGGGGTTATCAGTGCAGGCTGTCAGTCAGCACAGCAAACACCACCCGCCCTGCTGAGAACAGGTGAACACCATTGCAGGCTGTCAGTCCGCACAGTAAAAAATAGCAGTGCTCCAGGCTGCACCCTCAGCCATTACAACTGATGGGAAACAAGAGGCTATGACAAAATTTTACAGTGAAAAAATATCAGGCTCTTCTGTGTAGTACCTGCACCACCACGAAAGAGACCAGATCAGAGCAGTGTTTGTGATCCACAGCAGTGCAATTCTGTTTTGTAAGCGATGAAGTCCAGGAAGAGAAAAGGAGACTACTACTTAACTACGTTGCTAGAGGATGGTTAAAATGCACCAGTACCTTTGAGGTAATGGAAGAAGGACACAGGAAGCCGTGTGGCTTGTGGACCCCAGGGGAAATGGACACAGGCAGCAGGACAGGTCACAATTCAGTGGAAGATTCACAATTCTTCAAGGAGATGGGGTCACAGTCAGGGTGAGGTTCTGGGCTGGACTGTGAAGAAGACCCAGGAATCGGTATTTGTTGGATCAGCAAAACTAGTAATAAGGACATGAAGGCCTGCTTATACTTACTCTCTACATTAGGCGATGCAGCAATGGTGATGGGCCCGTCGTCCGGCTCTTGTCTGAAGGAGAAAGGACAATACATAGACAACAGCGCCCTCCACTGGGGCAGTGATGCTTAGCAGGTCTGTAGCTGTAAACATGGGTTCATACCGCATGAAGTGGGAGAGAAGCAAAGCACTCTCCCCGTCTTTTGATCAGTTACTGGGTCTTTGGACTTGCCCCTCCACAGGCACTGCACTGGCTTACGAAGGAGGGTGGGATGTAACTCACTGGAGAAGCCAAGATCAGTCCTTCCCACAAAGGATGGGAACTGGGGCAGACTTCCCCCTATCCCTTTTTTACTTCTTGGTTTCACTTCAGGCATAAAAGGTTCAGTCAAGCCACCCCTACCTTAGTATTATGACCATTTACACATTGTTGTAAACAAAAGCAAGCTTCTGCTTAGCAAACACCTATTACTCTTAAGAGGCTGCTGAATAGCTTCCTAGTAAATAGTTACACTGAGAAGGGAGGAAACAAGCTTTCCTCCCCTCTCCTTTCCTTCATGACAAAATTATCATATACCCCACTGCAGCTGTAGTTCCTTCTGTGGTGTTGGGGATGTTAGGCAGAAATAGCTGCCCAGCAGAATGAAAAGTCTTCAAAGACCCACCTAGTAAGAAATAGGCACTCGTCTAGATAAAGAGTATGAACAGCCTTTAGTTGGTTAAATGAAGAGGTGCATAGGTATCTAAAGAGAGGTCATGAACAAAAATGTCATATCCCTAAAGTACTCCGACAAGGCCTTGAGAGGAGTTATTTGGATGTAGGCGAGATGCCAAAGAAAGTGGTCTCCTGACATGAAACAAGTTCTGATGAGTCAGGAAAGCTATAAGGTCACACGAAAGCAGTGATGAAAGCATCTAAAGGCGGCTCTGGTGGAGGCCAAACTCAGCAGAAGCCCTGCAGGGAACACAGCACGCTGCTAACTGTTTTACTGTGAGAAGCAGATAGCAGACCACGGCCTTGAATATCTTTCCAAGCAAGCCTAAAGCACCTTCAACCCACCAACTGACCACAAGAATGGAAATCTTATTTTTTTTACTGATATTCCTTAGACGCCTCTGAATTTCCCTGATGGGAGAGTGACCCTCCTTTCAAAACAAATTACAGTAAATTTCACTTGTATGAAAACAAAAGTGTCAGCAAGACTCTGGCTGTGTTTTTGGACTTCCCATATTCACTGTATGAAAACATGTAAGAAAACAATAATAGCTGTATTTTCTTAAATACTTTTAGACAGACTGTTGTTTTGGGGAGAGTTGGAAGAACACCATGATTCAGTACTGGTAGTGTCATGGCATATAAATAAAATTCTCACCGAGAGCATAACAATCGCTTTGTTTTGATGTGCACAGCTGAGCAAGAAGTCATCACCAAAATAAACCTGTTTCGAATGCGCCAGAAATGGTTTTGTTTCTTTTCTTTTTGCTCTTGGGTCATATTCACTGCTGGTATGAGAGAGTATAATTGTACTGAATTCTATGGCATGCAATCTGCATAGATCAGAAATAATATAACTATAAATATCCATTTTCAAAATATCTGTTGGTTTAACTCGTTAGCCTTTTTTAACTCTGCCTAAATATTTTTCAATGTTCATGATTTTTTTTACAGTCATGTGATGAAAATCATGAGAAGCAGATGAGTGCAACTCTACCTCTTTGTGGGAGAGAATGTGAGTTTTTATTTGCGTGTTTGAATAAAGATCTGCTTGGAAAGACAGAGTGACTGAAACTTCTTATCAAAGAGGTCAAGTTATTTTTGAGGTGTAAAGTCAAGTGTATATAATTAGCAGGGAGCAACAAGGCATTTGGGTAGAAACCTCCCACTGTCAATGGGGCCCTAGATGCTTGCAAAGCCCCACTTCCCATCCCTTTCCTAACAACTGCATAATCCCTGCGGAAGTAATGATAGCTTGGCTGTTCAATGGACACATCTTAGCTTTGTTTATTTTTAAAGCCTCCTCACATGGGAGGGAAGATATTCGCTGTCAAGCAATGCTTCCTCGTAATTCTTTTTCTAGTCTCATTAAGCAAATATTGCAACTCACTTCTGTGAATTCCCTCCCATTGCTTATTCCCCTTCCCTACTTCCACACACTAGCAGCAATGCAATTTCTTCAAAATTTTCCTATACAGACATTAACTCTCCTGGTTTCCTTAGAAGTATGAGTTTCTCCCTCTTCCACACCACAGTATGACCTTAGGAAAAGCACTGGTGTTATTGGCATAGGAGTGATGACTTGCCACAGAACTGCTCAGGGACGGATATGCTCAGCACAGTTGAAAAGGATACTCAGAGTATTCAAGTGGTACTCAGAGACTGGTATTCTCTTCACTACTAATTAAAAGCTGGCATTTTTCACCCCCAATAAAATGTTAGGGAAGACAAAGCTCCTGTAGTTTTCACTTCTACGCAAGTTAGAAGTTTACCCCAGAGGTACGGCATAAAATACTGAGCTCATCTTGCTACTTCAGAGTAAGAAATACAGATGTCTTTTTTCAGCTAGGGTTTTACAACATAAGTATCCCATGTTAGCTATCCGTTGGGAAAAGTCTACCTTTTTGGCTACAAAACTAATACCAAAATTTGCTCTCTTAGTATCCAGACGTTCTACTCGCATTGCGACATCAAACAAAACACAGTAACAGAAAGAGGGGATACTATAATTTGCAGTCAGTCATACTGAACAAAGGTTGTAATGTCTTCCCACCAGGTTAAATAAAGGTCTAATTCAATACGACATGACCCATGCCCATGCACAAGCCCACCCATTATGTATGAGTGTAGTTTTGGACACAAACAACAAATGTTCAGCTGCCAGTTCTGCTGCCCATCTGTGAGCCTACATGGATCAGTACCAGCAGTGGCCAATGGGTTATCCACTTTGTAAATACTCCTTAGGTCTCTTCACCCCTCTTTACACAAAGTAACTTCATCCTAATCACAATTGGCTCAGGTGACATTTTCAAGTCCTCCTCTAGACTGCAGAAAGCTCCTTCTTTTTATTTTTAAATGAAAGTTTAATTCTTATGCAATCAAACTCCAAGACCAAACTTTAAAGAACAATTTTGCTAATCTAAAGCATAATATAAACCACCAGAGACAGCAAATCCATCACTACAGAATCAAGGCTTAGCTAATTTTGGATTATCTTCTGACAAGTGATTTCTTTATTGTTCTCATAAAAGTGACTTCTAAATTAATGAGAAATACCCTGAGTGTTTATCCTATTGAGCTCCTTCTCCCGCTGCCTGAGAAAAATAATTAATCATTGTTAAATTAATTATTTAGTCGTGTCCCTTTTGCAAAGATATATCTTCCTGCAAGCAGTTCTCACCACCACAGACTTAAACAAAATCAGCTTTCCCATCTCATTTGATTTAATAGGAGATTACAAGCTAAATACCACTTTAATATTACATACTCAACAAAGAAAGAAAAGCTCATCCAGGGGAAAATGGCAAATTAAAAAGATCTGGTCTTATTTGCCTCCCACTGCCATCAAGGAGAACGCTTGAGACTTAGAATGGCAGGCCTGTTGGCACCTTGGGATGTAGCTCTTATTAAAAGGAAATACTATTTTTAAAATATAACACAGATGTCTTAGCAGAATTATAAACAGATCTGTGATAACGCACAGTCAATCCACATATAAATAGAAATGGCCAAAGGCAGGACGACTGATGAAAGAACACAATTAGGCAAAAAGTGGGGTTTTTCCGTTTTGTTTTTGTCCTTTCTGCAGATAAATATCCACTAATGTAACACAAGAGCATTGCAAACTCATCCTCCCTAAAGGTGAGTTTCTGAAACTGATGTAAAAACTTTTCTCATTATTGTATTTCTTGGCTCAGGTGCACCTTGAGAAAAGTCCTTCCCGCATGTACTTAGAAGCTGTTCTGAAGCCACCAAATTGGTGAGTAACAGTAGCGCCAAGTCTTGACTACAAACAAAGAGGATATGACAAGAGATTTCTGTTATTGCAGTGGTGCTTAGGTGGCAAGCCTTGTGGAACAAGTACAATTGAGAGACATTTGGGGCAGGCAAAACAATTCAACCAAGCAGTGAACTTGGATAACAGTAATTCACGTGGAAACCTGTCAACATCCAAAAATGTGATACTGTCTGAGAAAAGAAGCTATCAGCCTCATTCTTGTGTTCCTCCTCTTTAAAAGCATGAACTCTGCCTCTCTCTAAAAGGCACCAGAGCAGCTCCTGGAAGAACAGAGCACACAGTGGGACACAAACTATCTCCTCACTCATTGCAGTTTTCAGTTGCCTTTGTAGCTGTTTTCTTTCCGTAATCCCACATAAAAAAAGCAAGTCCCTTCCCCTCCTCATGGCTTCCCTGTCACTCATGGTCCATATGAACTGGGGAGCTTCTGCAAAAGAGACCACCCAGAACAAGGGGCAGAGTAGAAACTGCTCCATCCCAGGCAACCACCTACCTTAAGATGTCTGTCTGTGGGTTTTCCTGCCTTTTCACATCTCTTCCTATTGCTCATCCGTGACTCCAGGTTTCTCATGTGTGACACAACCAGCTCTGCAGCACAGGAGCTTTCTGACCAGGCTCCACCTCAGCATCAGGCTGTTGGGAGTTCATAATATTGCTAAGAAATGTCCCAAGACCTTCACTACTCCCTGCTTGGAGAAGGACACGTGAGCACCAGGCCATGCTAACCCTTCCTGCCAGCAATGCTTCAAGGCCAGAATGTCTCCAGTTCTAAGGATGAAAATCTGGATTTTGAGACCCTCTCACCATTGCAACAGTCTGTTCCTACTGTCCCAAGGCCTGACCTTTCATGCCTCCGTTTCACCCTCATTCAGAAAGCCCTGAGCATTTCTCCCCTTTCTCAGATCTAATGGCTGGGGAGCCTTTTCATCAAGCTCAGAGGAAGCACTGGCTGTGCTGGTGGATGGTGAGCAGTGGATACCTGCAGTGAGTGAACAGAGCTGAAAGTTTTAACGCCCCCACAGTTCTGAAAAGCCAGGTAATACCATTCACAAGAAACCAGGAGGTCCAGAAACAAAGCTGTGTTTTGGCCAGACACCTCTGAGCACTGTCTGACCTTCTTGTACCCAGATGTGGGTATCACTCCCATTTTTTCCACATGGAAATCCATATTCACTCCATCCCACAGATAACAGAGTATTAATCCCTACCAGTCAACTTCAGAAAGTCAAAATGTGCTCTGCTCCCCATCTCCTAAGGCTCTCCGCCACTTCCCCTACCTCTGCCCTTTGTTTACTCACCATGAGCATCAGCTGCTTGATGCAACCCATGGAAGAAGTCTCAGCAGCAGCAGCTCTCACCTGAAGGAGATCTGAAGGGGGGAGGTACTCAGAAAAATCTCTTGCCTTTGTTTTCTGAAATCTAGCTGGGGAAAAAAAAAAAAGATCAATATTGACTTTCAGTTGAAAAGAGAAAGCTTTTTGTTTTAAACACTTTCAGACTGACTGGAGAAAGAGTATTTCCTACAACTAATAAGGTCTATATACTTTATATACACTTTAAAGGGAATATATAACTAATAAAGTTTTAAAATAAACTTATTTTATAAAAGACATTTAAATATCAGCAAATTATAAGCTCAAAGGTAGCTGTTAATTGTTAAACTTGAGCATATATCCAAGGTTATTTCTGTTCCTCAGCATAATACTGTGTTAGTGCATTAAGATAAAATATGCTGGTTTATTTATTTTTGGGAGTTTTTTCCCCAGTAATGTGTATTTCTTTTACCCTTCCAGTATGGCTGTATACCATTTCTGATCCTTAAGATTATGCAGAGTCTTGTTTACAGAATAACAATACAATATTAATTCTAATTTCAACATTTTTAATGCTCATTTTAGAGTTATATTAAGAGAAAAAAATGCATAAACATACCTTAGCATGCAAATGAGCTTCATCTGCAGCTCAATGTATTAACTTTATTTGTATGCATTACTTTTATTTGTTGTTTCAAACATTATTTGATATTTCATAAATACATATAAATGTAGAATCCATGTGCTAAGTTAATTATAGAGGAAAAATCTTTCTCATCCTTTAAAAAAAAATAAAACTAGGGTCTCAGAAAGAAAGGGGAGGAAAGGGCGTGGGAGAACCAGGGTGAAGGAGGGTGGCAATTGCTTTTCTGGGAAAACGGAGTTGCAAAGACATCTCAGGAGGTTGGACAGAAGGGAAGGAAGAATAAAGAAATGGGGCTGCATGGAGGGTCAAACTGCTGTTGATACTTTTAGAGGTTGGAAGAAGGAAGAGAAAAAGGAAAGAGTAAACACAGTACTTCCCCGTGATGCCACCATAGCACATGCCCTTTCTCAAAAAGGATGTCAGCAGCAAGCCCAGCACTGCACTAGGCCATCTGGTGGCAAGAAGCCATGGATTGCCCAAGCACCATGCACAGCTCAGAGAGCCAGCTGTCATCTGCTCTGGGGCAGGACATGAGCAGAGAGCTCTTACTGGGCCATCCTGCTCAACACAGCAGTCAGCATCAGCACCATGAACTGCTCTCCAACCTCGTCACCCCATAGCCATGGGAAAGAATCAGTCCCCAGGGCTCCTCTCTGGTGACTCATCAGCTCTGAGGTCAAGGACTCACGGAGGGCTGGTCATCTGAATCACTCCAAGCAATTTGGGCCCTAAGGTGCTGTAACAGGGATAGCACTAAGTTCAGATCTGCTGTGTCCAGTTCTGGGCTCCCCAGTCTGAGAAAAATATGAACATACTGGAGAGAGTCCAGTGAAGGTCTACTGAGATGAAGGGACTGGAGCACCTCTCCTACAAGGAAAGTCAGAGAGCTGGGGCTGCCGAGCCTGGAGAAGAGCAGGCTCAGGGGACATGTCATGAATGTGTATGGATACCTGAAGAGAGAGCACAAAGAGAATGGAGCCAGGCTCTTCTCAGTGGTGCCCTCTGACAGGCCCAGAGGCAACAGGCACAAGCTGGAACACAGGGTGCTCTCTCTGAATGTCAGGAAACACTTTTCTTCTGTGAGGGTGACAGAGCACCGGCACAGGTTGCTCAGAGGGGTTGTGGAGTCTCCATCCCTGGAGATATTCAAAAGCTGTCTGGACATAGCCCAGGACTACCTGCTGTAGATGGTTCTGCTTGAGCAGGGGTCGTTGGCCAAGATGACCTCCAGGGGTCCCTTCCAACCTCAGTCATGCTGGTCTTGCCTGTCTGTACTACGTAACAGGCTGCATCTGCACTGCACATTAGAGGCCATGTCTTACCTGGGGCACAAGGGACCTTGCTCCAGCTGCACCTTGCCTTCATATCTGAGTGAGAAATGGGCATAGAGGAGCTTCCCTGTGCCTGCATTTCTCTTGGATGGAAACCCCAGAGGACTTGCAACATGCTAGGCCAACCTCCAGCCAGGGTCAGTGGGAGAGAAGGTAAAATTCACTGGTTAGTGTCATTGTAGCTGGTGGTGCCATTTCACTTATGGTTTCCAAATACTATGCCGGCACTGAAAGAACTGACAACATGAGTGCTTCATGTCAGCCATGCTTAAGCCACCTAATAAATTAGCTCATTCTGCTGAGCACACAAGCCCACACAGGTGACACGTCCAATCTTCCAGCCAATATGTCATCATTACTTTTAAAATATACTTTCCAGTTCATAATAATAGATGGAATAGGCTTTCAAAATAGAAAGAGGTAGCTGAGGAAAAGAGACACTCATATATTAAATGCACACAAGTATTTGGGTGCCTCTAAGACAGAAGTAATACTTCAGGCAATATAGAAAAAACTTTGGATATTCTTTGTATCTTAGTATACTGGAAGTCTTGGTCAAAAAAGTATAGTGCTTTTCCCAGAAAATTTAACATTAAGACCTGGAAAAAAAGAAAGAATAATCTATCCTTTTGTAGGCGGGTTTTAATTTAATTTTTAATCCAGACAGAATGGAATTATACATGCTGCTACTTTTTTTTTTTTTTTTTTTTTTTTTTTTACATTAACACAATCTAAAATGTACCAAAGGTATCAAAGGGAATATGACATTGTAAAAAGAAGGCTTCTCCAGTGGAGAAAAAAACACGGAGGAAGTTGGTGCCCACCCAGTGAAAGGTTAAAGGCTTGCCATTTGAGGAATTCATATTGTTTACACGACCATGTATTCCTTTGGTTAGGACAGTACTTTCTTCCTATCTCTGTGCTCAAGGTCTAATAATATAAATAGAATTAGAGGTAAATATCATTTTTATGCTTATTTCTCATCTCTGAGAAGTCTACAAAATGATCTCTAGATAAAGTTTCAGGGGTAAAATAGTTTCACACACTTTGCAATAAGTCTAGATGGGCTGCAGAAGTAGTTATATTAAAATGTCATTTAATTCTAGAAAATAAACACCTCCTATCCAGACCCCGTACCAATAGCCTGTGGTCCATCTTTTTACCTTAAAGAGAAAATCCCAGAGTTCAGACAATAGATATTCGCAGACTGGACCCTTCCTGCGGCAGTGGGCTTGGAAGGCGGCTTCACATCACACATCAGTATTTCTAGTGGTTGCCTTGAGCAGAGGGAGAGAGAATTACACACCATGGCTGCAAAGGATACGTCGTGTTGGCTCTTTGTACTTTGCTTTTTGCATTTACATAGGACTCTCCACAATTTCAGACAGGAATAAATTGGTGCCGTTGCGTCAATGTTTTTAAAAAGGGAATGACACCTGCTGCAGTCTCCCAGGTCACTAACAAGCAGGGCTGACACCACCATTTCATTACTACTGTCAGAATTACAGTGAGTGACAGCCAGAAAATTAAGTATTTCAGCAGGGTTGCAGTAGAGCTCCGATTAATATTTAAGCACCTATGTTTGCAGAAGCAACATTTTTATTTGCTTTAAAAGTACTTCTGATTACTGTGTAGTCTAGCGTTCAGAAGGCAAAATACAGGCATGTGGCATTTATGAATAATCCTATGCTTTGTTTTGTTGTTTGAGAGATTTTTCATAACCATATGGAAAGTATCTCAACAATTCACACTGTAATTGAACTGGAACTGCTGGATTAAGACAATTCTCCATTTTCGATGCCTACCTGCTGAACCAATTTACTTCAGGACTTATCTCTTAATGGAATACTATGGAAATTGAAAATTTTATGATTGCAGCTACTGGCTGCAGGTGCTAGAATAGCAGGAGAATGTGCTCCGTTCATGAGTTTCTTGTGTTTCTGACTGTTATTGTCACAAGGCAGACCAACCTTGGGAAAAAAAAAAAAAAAAAGCTCCTAAAATCTTGAATTATATCTCTCTCTGTAACAACAACAAAACAATCTGACGTGCAGGTATGGAAAGGTATTGAAAACAGAGTTATTTCCTTGGTTTGGGTATGAGTTCCTGGAATTCGAACAAGCTGAAGTGAACCCTTCTCAAAATGGTAAACAGTCTGAGCCCAGATGTGGAAAATCGCAGAAGTGAAGTATTGGTCTGAAAGAAAATACATGAGCTGCTGAAGGGAGATTGGAGCAGAGCTTAGAACGAGCAGGGCTCTTCCTCACCGGTACCTGTGCAGTAAATCTCTAATGCTATCAACTGTTTCAGAAACCTTGGAAGTCTTTCTGGCAAGCCGTACGAGTTACAGAAAGCAACCTTAAAGAACAATTACAATGACGAATTTTCACCATCAGTGCCAAGATGGTTGCATTTCTAATCACTGACAAAACACAAAAAGCAAGGAAATGACTTCTTCAAATCAGTGCTGATATTAGCTATGTTATGGATAAAATCCTGGAAATTAAAACGTGGTGAAATCTAATGGACATTCCAGTGCCAAGTCAGGTCAATGTCAGGTAAGGTCTGTGTGCATGTAGAAATGAAACGCTTTAGGAGTGTTGCAAGCTCATATATTTATTTTGTAATTGGAAAGGACTCAGAGTTTGGTGACCCTAGATGAACTTCAGAGAGGTAACACATTAAAGCCCAATTGTTTCTGATGAGCAGTATTTTTAACCAAAATTTAGAGATGTCATTTCTGATGTGGGGCTATAAGGATCTCCATTCAAAATTAATGCAATTACATATGCATGCTCTGAAGAAAGACTTTGCAACTAATATGGGGGAATAGACTTGGTATATAACCACACATCATCTTGTGTATCAATAGGAAGATGTTCATTTACATCAGCTGAATTTTGGAATGAAGGTCTGCAAAGTATTTTCACGAAAGGGTTTGAAAGATGAACCTCCTTAATAAAAGGGTAGATTTACTTATGATGGGTTTTATCTGCTTTACTTTCCTGCTACTAGTAAATCTGTCAGATGGGTTTTCAAAGTAGTCTCTAAATTCATCCCTCCAGGAACCTAAAGATGATTTCATGTATCTTAAAGCACTGTGCATTACTACTAAAGCGGTAGATGAAGCTATAAACAAAATTCAAACAATTTTGAAAACACCATCATTTGTCTTAAAACTACCTCTAGAGCACAGGAGAGAACGTTTCTACTAAACCACACATGGCATCATGCAAAGGGTTTTTTTAATAATAAAAATATTTCAATGCTACCAGTGAGTATAAACCAGAATACTATGGATCAGCTCTTGATGGAAATACAAAGCAGAGTGAACTCTGTGCTGGGAAACATTCCATGAATGAGTCCGACATAGTAATTTCATTTGATAAAGGAGAGGTCAGTCTTTAATTCATAAGGCACTTCAGTTCTGTGAGCATTGAAACCTGGGCCAGCTCAAAAGATTGTATATATTAAGGTCCTGGTCCCTCAGTCAGGCAAAATAAAATATTTTGTCTTGGTCAAGGAAAAGCTTTGCCTTGAAGCCTTCTAGACTGGATTGTAAGGGGGAAATACTTCCCTCTCCTCAGGCAGTAAAAGCCTGTCATTCAGCGAGCCAGTATGCTTCTCAGGTATGAATATCACAGGATTTCTGCGCAAGGAGTATGCAAAGCCATTTTGGAGATGAATCTGCACACCAACTAGAGTCTGAGAAGGGGACTCTCCTCAGTGACGGTGCAAACTCCACTTTAACTGTAAGACTCCCCTTTGCCTAAGTGCCCTTTTCAAGCTTTGTTTTGAAAGGTAATTAATAAAGACTGTTCACATACGACTAACAGCGTGGGGTTGCTGCCTTCACGGACCCTTGAAATGTAATCACTTGAAACTATAAAATAGCTTCTGCTGAGGAGAATGGATTTGTCTGAGGGGAGACAGTTTGCACACCAGGGTCACTTATCAACAGCTCAAGCCAGCATAAGTTTAAACCCTTCAGAAGCAGCCATGATGTCCCCTGTCGGCAGCCTACTGAGTGGCCAGAAGAGGTATCTACTGAATCTGGTCAGAGCATGTGAGCACGAAAGATTTTGCCTTTATCCTCAGAGAAGTTAGGAAGCAGCCACTCAAAGAAAAGCAACGGTGCTGTTCCACCTGACCCTTCTCCTGTCATATAAACTTGTGCAAAAAGACTTTAATTTACAGACGATGTGTGGATGTAATAGTGAAACTGTCTTTAACGAACCTACACAAAATCAGCTATGAGTACTAGTTTTCTAGAAAAAGATAGGTCTTTCTGGACTCAAAGAGAGGTTTTACATCACAGAAAGTGCTTCTTGCTCCACTACCTGCATTGATTTGCAAGGACCGACAGAGCTGGTACGGAGCCGATACAGACTGCTACTGAACTGGGAGGCACCTTCACGTGTTCAATTCAGAAAACAATCCAATGAGAAGGACCGTTCCACAGAAAAATACATTTCTGCTGCCCCCCAAAGATAGATACTTACCCAGAGCATGCTTTAATCTATGTATTGAGGGAGGCTGAGCAGCAAATAATCAAGATACAAATCCACATTTAGCCAACAGGGAGATAAAGGGCAGCCCGCTTGCCCTGGACTTTCTGGGCTGACTTTCATGCAGTATCCCAGCCTCTGTGAGTGAGAGCAGGGGACTTACAAGTTTGTTGTGAGGTCAAAACAGATCTCTTGGGGCGGGGCGGGGGGGGGGAAATATGCAGTGCTTAGCTACTATGGCATGAGACCCATACAGGGAGATTAGCTGCAGTAATCTCAGTATTTCCAATGCCTGTGGGTTTTAAACAATAATTTTTGAAAAAGAAACTCATCAAGCAGTCATCCTCTCCCAAGCTGTCCTGCAAAGCTGAGGACACATGACCAAGGCTTTCATATTGTAGGAAGACTCTACTATTCCGGAATATACAGGTAGGTTTATTTTTTAACTGTATTGAACACTAACTGTAACACAACAAACATTTCTATGACTAATAGTATTTCAGGTAATAGTGTATGCTAAAAATAGAACATACTGAGAAAGACACAAGGAACTCTACCATGGAATTTCTTTCTGTGTTTCCTCTTTCAAATGTTAGAGGCAATTTCAGAGAGCTAAGATGATAATGAGGAGTGAGACTGCAGAATATCAGCCTCAAGTATGTTTAGTCTTAGTGGAGAAGGTAAAATCTGGGCTTGAAGAAAAAACAAGCTTCAGTCTTAGCTAAAGTGAAGCTACTTTCCTTCCATCACCAATTTTGAAAATACTAAAGGATTTCCTCCTCTGGTCCCCAGAGTGGCCTATTCCAGTTAATTGTGCTCATGCTGGAATTGGGTTCTAGTGGACATAATCCTACAAGTTACAAAAAGCCTCTGACATTGTGTTACTTTAAAAACTTTTTCTTCATGATTTAGCTGTGAAATACCAAGCTACTTGGTATTTCTATCTACGTGTCAGTACTGTGATATGGTTTTCCTCACAACTTTTCAGTAAATTGCTCCTGTTCCACAATAGCTACTTAGCAGGATATAAACTGAGTCAATCCCATATACAAACCCTTTTTTCTAGTGATTTTCCAAAGCCATTAAGTGCAGTATTTTTGTTATCACTAAAACTGAATGCATTGCTATCCCCAAAAGGTTTAAGTGGAAGGGATAATAAATAAGAATAATTCCCCTGATTTTATATATATATAAAGTGATGACTTAAAAGGATCACAACATGATTTGTTGTTTAGTAGGTATTACAGGCCAGATTTAAGCTGTGTTATAATCAATGGAAATTTTTCCTTTGGGCTCAAATTGGCTCTGTAACAAGACACACACACAGATTCCCTCCTCCTTCCCAGTACATCAGAAATCTCCCAGATGAAATGTATGAGCTCTGTTACACCAGTTACTGTACCTTCCTAATTTAAAGAAGGGAGATGGAAGTGGCACGACTCAAGCAATACAATGCTGTAAAGTCACAGATGCCTACTTTCTGGGAAAAGGGCACACAGAAATGGAGAAAACATGTTATATCCCACATACACAAACTGCTTTAAAAGAGCTGCTGTCACGCTGTAAAATGAGGCAGCCAAAGCAGCCCATGACAAAACCGGGAGTGCTTGCACATCCTCAGTAGTCTTCATCAGCTCAGTGTCACCGTGTTCACAGCGCTGCTCTGCACCCTGAGTGGTGCCCACTCCATCCATGCAACTCTGAGGTCTCTGCATGCTCCTCCCTGCATTTCCAGCTCAAGGCTTCGAACCAGGCAGCTCCCACCTGCCTGCACCTCCTGGTGCTCGGGATTACTGCAAGAGCAGTGGCTGCACAGCCAGGCTACCTTCACGAGGCTCCTTTATATAGACACCACTTGAATTGACTTGACCACTCTTGCTTTAGTGCATGGCCAGTGCCATGTTCATCCCAGCAGACAAAAAAAAGCAGTTATATGAAATGCCCTGACCCCTCAAATCTGCGGTTCTGTGTTCTGATTTCATTCCTCGCATCTTGCTCTTCATGCTTGTATCCTCTTCCCACTCACCTCCTGTTGCCAAAATGCCTGTTTCCTCTACCTGCCTCTGGCCAAGACTTCTCCTACAGCACCCTGATCAGAAAACCCTGGTACACTAATTCCTCCACATCTTCTTCTGTGAGGATGAAATTACTGGATTTCACTTTGGAGTAGAACATGTGATAAATGGCCAAACCTGAGACCAGAACACCTTTGCCCCTGTGATTAACTTCCAGCATGCCAGGGAAAGAGCATCTCTATCCCACACCCATCTAGAAGGAAAAATTCCCAGACTCCCCTCTAAATTCCAAAACCAAAGACCAGCTAAGTAAGTGTAACACCTATTTTGTGCTCCCCTTACACTTTTAGCCACTGTTTTCATCTTTTTACATCTAGAATTTCAAATGCTGTTTCCCAGTCTTTACAGTATCGCTCCTCATAAACAGGTAAATAATAGCAATGAAGGAATACAGTTCAGAAATGAGACGTATTTTTTCCCCTCTAAGAGAAACTGTAATATAGAAATGAGTTTGTATTCTACAAAATATGACTGCTCATTTTGTGCCAGAAATGTTCACATTATATTCATTAACCACAGGACAATGATGCCTCAAGGTTAGTGCCCAGGGTCTGGAAGTTTAGAACTTCGATGACAGCAAATGCATGAGCCATGAAAAAGACCACAGTCAGTTAAGCACTGTTTAACATGCTGCCTATGTCTGCCTGGCAGAAATGATGGCATTATGTCCAAATTCTGTGATAACATCCACATCTAAAACTGAAATCCTACATTTAAATTATAAGACAGTGATTAAAGTTACAGACTGCATGACAAAGCAGCATCCACAATCTCAGTCCTAAACTCTGAGCTGATGGGAGAGACACCTGAATGCTAAAGGAACAAGGAGAGTATCTATCATTTTTATATCCTACATTCATGACACAGAGGGAAGATACTACATCTGAACAAATAATACAGAATGATCCTGATCTCTGAATATTTTGTGATTGAAAGGAGTGAGTGTAATACATTGACAGAGCTGAAGGCCACAAAAAGCAATAATTAATTGATCCAGTATGGTGCTCTATTTTAAAAGTGATTAACACTCACCTACCTAGTCTTGTACTGGAACCAGTGCCTTGTACTTGAAGTACACTTTCCAAAGAGGTGACACAAACATTAGGAAGATGGGGGAAAAAAATCTGTGGCGTTTTTGTTCCATTGTTATGCAGAGCTCCTAGTTCAAAACCTGTGCTTTATTTGCTGTCTCCACTAGTGTAATTTTAGCTTCCAGCTACAAGATCATGTCACACGCTTGTCTAGACCTCATTACTCTCTCTCCTTGAAGGAACTTCTGCACTGTAAACCTGTCACTTCTTGATTCTCATTGCTGATAAAATAAACTGAGATACTTAAGTTTTGTTTCAACACCAGATTCCCAAGGCCTCGAAAAACATTCGCTCTCATCTCCTCTATGTTTCCTTTTTAGTTTTTCAAAATCCTTTTGAAACAGCAGGCACCAGAAGACTCTAACAATTTCACTGTGGCTATTTGTGGCATAGGTCACAAACTGTTACCTAATCAGTAAATTAGTCACAAGTGTTCTCTATATTTCACCACTCAAAGTAAAAACAACTCCTGCTTCCTTTATATCCTCCTTCTCTCTCCTTCCTCACCCGCTCTGAAAGTGGTTCCAATTTCTGAATTCCAGTGGTTTTTCAAGACTAGTGCTCTACTCCACTAAAGCCTGCTTATACCTTTAATTGTAACTTACTAAAACCAAAAAAGTCCCAGTTTTCAACAGTATTAAGACACCACAAGTTTGACACCTGTTTCACCTATGTTTGCAGGATTTTAGTCACTTCCACTCCCATCTTTCACTTTTTTGTATAACAAACTTTGCTCTTTACCAGCCAATTGTATTACTCTGGACTTACCTTCATATCAATGAACCGTACCATGTCCCAGGAAAGCTCGTGAACTTTTCTGATCGCACTTCTGAGGACAGTTTTCTTCTAGATTCCAAACTTAAACTCCTTTTCCAGATATTACACTAAAAAAAGCACGATTTTTATGTCACAGCCTGGAATGTTCTGCATGACAACAATAACTACTGTATATAATAAAGCACTTGGTAATCTCTATTATGATATCTATTGAGATTCATTATGTCTCAAAAGTCTTAGCCTTCGCCATAGTATTTTGCAGCTCTATAAATCTTGATGTTGACTTCAGCAGTAGTCAGTGGCCTTGATTGAGGCCTTGATTGCATGGATACAGAATATGACTGAAATTAAAAGACAGCTGAGTAGATCTAGTAAAACAGATGGCACACTGGGGCAGTATTTGCACATTAATATGTGGAAGATAAAAATTAAGACTAGTCTTTGGTTATTCCTTTTTGGTGATATGTGTCAAAAGTAGTCATGTATCTGGATTTGGAATATTGGTCTGAATGAACAACAAATAATTCAGATCATTAATTGAAGTTTGTAGGTTGAATTCTACCATTGAGGAGTGAATTTTGCCATTAATTTTAATTATCTTAATAACACACATTTTGGAACTTCTTGAAATAGCAAAATTAAAGTGGCAGCATTCTCATGGTTTACAACATTTCCAGTGTCCAGCTCATCCCCCTCTTTTCATGCCTGCATACCACCTCTGCTCTGTTGCGTGGGTTTGGTGGATTTTTTTGTGAAAATTGTGTGTAGCAAACTGCCCTTTCCAAAAACCTCCCTCACAAGCCTAAAAACTGAAACTCATACACTTCATGCAACAGAAGGAAGCAAAGACATAAGATCAATGAGAAGAAAGACTTTGAAGAAGCAGCTGACCCCACTCAAGACCAAAAGCTCCTTGCCATTTTCTACTGACTTTGCTAAGCAGGACAAAGCAATTCAGATATAAGAGCTCATTTATAATGTCATCCTCCAGGTCAGTCCCAGACAAACAGAGCAAAGCAAAAGCACTTTTCTGTTCAATGAATCATGTTGTGGGTTTTGAATATGGAATGCGAATGAGCTTGTTGCTGAAGGAGAGCAATGGGCAGGAGCCTGAAGTGTCAACAAATGGAGAAGTAGGTATGAAAAATGAGGTTGTTTGTGAGCCTGGTGAATGGAGGATGAATGGTCAGCAGGATGAGAACAAACAAAAGTGAGAGATCACTTGGCAAAGAAGTGGAATTATTTTCTATAAAAAGCCAAGATGAATATCTGAAGAGTAATCTACTATCTCTTCTCCCCGACAGCCACAAACTAGGTGGGCTTAAATTATTAAGTTGCAGAAAGCTGCAACTAAATCCAATATCGCTATGGGAAGAAGGGGCAACTGCCACCATTTTGGGCTAGGGAAGGTGAAACATTCCAATGGGCAGACATCTCAAGGGCTTGGAGGCTCAGCAGTTTCTGAAAACAGGATCCATTTAACCCATCCCAGTCAGAGCACCGAAACAACAAGGCTTTGTTCCTGCTGGCAGACAAAAACAATCAGTCAGGGATAAGGGAACAAACACAAAACAAAGCAAACCTCCCATTTCCACAAAGCTATTTTTAGGTGCAGAATTCAACATAAGTGGCATACAGCCAGTTTTCCATAGATGAGTGCATGAACAAATACACACACACAGGTAGCCACCCTGATCCTGGAGGAACTTCCCCTGAACTTCGCTAAGGGCAGAAACAGACAATAAAGGCTGATTCTGTGGCCTGAATTCTTCCAGTTCTCTGAGCAGCTGCATTGATTTGACCTGTGAAGTAGGGTGCTGCTGGAGGTGAGAAAGAATATCATCAACCAGCCCCGAGGATTTTGTGAACTCATCTGACTCTGAAAGAACAAAGATACAAACATTTTCCAAGCTCTGACCATATAACAGACCCTTGTAAAGCTGTCAGTGCAGAAGCCTGACAGACAGCAGTTGAAAGGTCATAAAATCAATACACAGAAAGTCAGCTCACAGAAAAGCTAATAGGAGAGTAACTGCCCTTTGGCTCAAAACAGGAGAGAAAGGTACACATCCCTGACAGTTTCTAGGTGGCTGCTTCTCTGCTGCTTTGAAAGGCCAGAGGAGTGTTTTTGTTTTTCTACATACAGCTTATTTTTGCAATCAGTCCGATCTGTAGACACCCTAATAAGAACAGATCTTAAGTCTGGAGGTAAACACTATCTTTCCTGGATGATTTACGAGTAAGGAACGGGAGGTGTTATCTGATCCTTGAGCTTTCTGGATGGGCTCTAAGCACAGCTCCTCTGCTCAAACTACAAAAGGAACAGAGTTCAGGTGCCTGTGGCTGAAAACAAGCTGTGCAGCTCCAGCTGGCAGGGGCAAAACCATACAGGCTGCAAGCACAGCTCAAATAAGCCCTGCACAGCACTGCTTTGGAGAAGACCAGTGTTCATTCACTCCCACCCCACAGCCATGGAATGTTTTCAGGACTCTGCCCAAACCCTCCCAAGGAACAAACACAGCTGCATAGCACTTTCCCAATTGACAATCTCTGTTCTGGAAATTGTCAGTGGAAGGAAGCCTATCCTCTAACTTACAAGCGTTTTTCAGTCTCGATCTGGACAATTTTGCTCAGTGGTCAAAACTTCATGGGCAGGTTTACCCTGGAAATGATGTATTTTCTTCTCCTGCATGAGATGGCAACCATAAGCATAGAAAAATAAACCGTTGCACTGCAGGTGAGGGGAAAAAAGCGAAAGACCCACAGAGAGGAAGACGAAAGATATGACACATAGCTTGCTATATTGGAAGAAATCCTAGCAATTCAGTTTAGATTACGTGCACATGCGTGTGATGCCAGGGGCATTTACTCCAGTGCACTTTTCCAAGCAACCTCCCTGTCTCCAAGTCCCATGGCCTAATTTCTGCCACCTGCTAACACCCCAGCATAGGGTCTCCCATAGAACGGTTTGCACATTTTCAGAACCCAGCTCAAATTTATGCGATTTATCTGGACATACAAATTATTCCTCTGCAGTGTTTCTAGTGCTTTTGATGGGTTATGGACTGTAAGTGTGAACGTGTGGTGCTCTAGCAGCAGCTGGACTTTGGAGAAGCTTGAAATAAGAAAGTCCAGGAAGTGTTGCAGCAAAACAGGAAGGTCTCATTAATCAACAGAACAACCAGAAAAGGGCAAGAGCCTCACTTGTCTTCAGCTGCCAGTGGAAACACACTGGAAACTACCCCGGTTGCTCTGTAAACTGGGTAATGAACTCAGGAGTGTCCACTTGTGTTTGCTTCCTTCAAATGCTTAAAGGAATAGCAGCAAAACCAACCATCTTAAGAGTGCAGTGACAACAAATGCATTTTTTATTTTGAATTTAAAAAAAAAAAAAGAAAGAAAACTAATCAGCAAAAAGAAACCAGATCCATATGATCTCCATCGATCCACAGTTCACTGTACTTTTGGCTTTTACATCCCTCTAAATATTTTCCTCATGACTACTGGGCAAAAAAGTATGGTTGAGAACACACTGGCCTACTCCCAGGCAATATGTGGTCTACTATAATGTCCACCCAACTTCGCTGTGAGGCGTTTCTCCAGTTTTTCACATGCCTATATTACATCAGTGTATAATATAGATCAATTTGCATAGGAAATTCACATCACAGAGAACGCTCCTTGCAAAACTGAAAAGCTGCATGTTGAGGTACAATGTACAGAAGAGTAAAATCTCCAACCTTATTATTATTTTAGCTGAAATATTTTTGCAAGCTTTTCCTTATGAGTTTTCTACAAGCTTATAAAAACATATTCTGTGCTCCCAAGGCTTCTTAGGGAATGACATGTGAAATTTTATGATATAAATATCGTTAAACAAACACACACACACATATATATATGCACACACATACATGTGTATATATACACAAGCACAGTTAAACATTATGCTTCAGCTTGCACTATTTCTGAATTTACATATAGATCTTGGATAAATGTGAAGGAGCACCTGACTGTGCCTTTTTATTATTATTATTTCACAGAAACTTTCAAGGAATAGTTGTTAACAATCCAGTTCTGATATGATACCTCCATCATACCTGCTGTTTGACTAAAACCATACACGCATACAAGAGGAACAGTTCATTAATACCAATACCTACATTACCAAAGGACAAAACCATGTTTGTCTGAAATTTTTATTTTTGTTTGCCTTTGAACTTATCAACCATTACATAATTTCCAAACCAATGAAAGGGTTGGTTTAATTCTTAGTGTACAGTTTTGATTTTGATACATTAATATACAATTCAATTTCATATCTGTTTTCATATAAACCATATTCTAAAATGTCTTTCTGCATTAAATAATGCATGGCAATATTTTAAACAAGTTTTAAGCAGTACATTTTGAATTCAGCCATGTATTCTCAAGTGATCAAGGTCAAAGCCTTCATTTAAAAACAAGACCTGAACATATTTTTAAAAAGGTATTTTAAAATAGTTGCTGCACAAGGTCTGCAGGAGGTGTAATCTAGAGGATTGGTAGTGGGATTTTTTTTCTTTTAGGTGCACAGAAGTAGCCTATGCTACATCTCAAAAAATACAGTATTATAGAACTTAAAGGTAGCAGGGATCACTAGAGCATCTAGCCTGATTCCCAGTCTCATGCAAATATCCTAATGCTACAGGTATGCATCACTCCTCCAAAAGCCGAATCATGGGGCACTTGTAAAAAGCCAGAAGGAGGTATCATCACCTGACAGGTCTCTGGTGTCTGAGCCTGTCTGGCAGATGTGTGCAGGTGATGCCAGCAGCTGAACCTCTCTGCCCATAAAAAGATGGAACACCAACACCCATCTGACCCTGCAGGGAAATTTTCTGTCTGCCCTCAACTTTGTTGACTGCCAGGGCCTAAAGCGTGTGAGCAGAGCACGGAAATCAGGCATCTCAGAGGGTGCTCGGCACCAGCAGCGAGCTGTTCCATTCAACATTCTGCCTATAGGCACTGGAAAATGCCGTGTGTTTATCAGCGAGGTCAAAAAATAGTGCTGCTGTTAGCTTCCCTACTGTGTTCAGGTGCCTGCATATGTTAAAGAAGTCACCTCCTAATCTCCAAGCAGGCCAGCAGAGGAAGTTCAGATCTTCACCCTCCCCTCAGAACTGACTCTCAACACAGGCAAAGCAATACTTTTTTAGGGCAGAAGATTGTCAGCCACAGAAAAACACCTACAGCCCGATTTTCTGCTTTGCTTCTACCAAACTGCTGGTAAAACACACCAGCTTCTGGGGTGGAAGAGGACAAGTCAAGGGTCCTAACTGAAGTTCTCCTGCACTGGCAGTTGCCTCCACGCTCCCTTTGCTTTGGCTGTAGCACACCCAACACCCCAGCCCTGCTCCCTCCGCCCAAACACTCTGCCAAGCAGACGTAGGACTTCCCAGTTCTGGGAGAAAAGATAAGAGCCTCCCTTGCACGGCGTGGCAGGAGGCTAACAGAGAGCTGCTCACAGGAGGCCAGGGAGAAGCACAGAGATCTACTCCTAGAGGAAAGCCAGGCATCGGGAAAGGAGTTTGTTCTCAGACCCAACACTAAAATGGCCCCTGGTGAGCAGCACATCAAGGAGAGTAGCCAAAGCAGGGCTGGCAGTGGAGCTGTGAGACAGGACAAGGCTGGAGGGATCTGACCAAGGGGTAGATGTGGTTTCACCTATGGAGAGGGATGAAGCTAGAGCAGCCACATCAGCAGCTGCTGCCCCAGTAAAACCAGACACAACACGAGGGGATTTGGTCCTACTGGGGTCGCTCCACTCTGCTGCACACGCCTGCAATGCAGCCTTGGGACCGGCTGTCTGCCTGCAGGCTGCCTTCAGTAACCCATGCCAAAGGGGATCTGCCTTAATGTAATAGCACACAACTGTTTTGGTTTCAACAAGGTCCTGCTCAGTATGTCCCAGGGGAATCTGGCCTTGTTTCAGGCTACATTGTGCTTATTCTAGCTCTTCCTGGAGAGGGAACTCCTAACTAAACCACTGTAATTTTGTTTTCTTGCCTAGGTACATTTGTACTTCAAACCCAGCTGAAGACAGTAATAGGTTAAATATAGCCTTAAGCTTTAATGGCTGAACTCCACCCAAGTGCTTTTATTTTACTGTGCTACTCAGACCTTATCCATCCTTCGTTCTGTGTGTAAATTTCTCTCATCAATATTTGAATACACACAGACAAAAGAAAAAGCAAACAAAACAAACATAATTGGAGACAAGAATCTCAGGGTGTAAGCAGAGGAAAACAATTTTAGATAAGTGCTTGGCACAGTGTGCTAATCTGCTGTTCAGTAATACTTACTCATGCTGAGAGTATTTTACCCACCCTTAGCCCCTGTGCTTCAAACATCTCTCCTTACAAGCCATCTTACTCCGTGAGAATAGAGGTGGCAGAACTGGGCCTTCATGATTTATCCCCCCTTCTTGTAGAGCCACCACAAAAGGCTGCACAAGTTGCATTGTTCCCCTTATGTAGGCATGACTGGGACTGGTCAAAAGTGATACATTGGAGCAATTAATGTGCCCATCTGCACCTGTGACCGATTAATTAGGCTGAGGACATGAAGGAGCTGAACAGTAGCTTGGGAGCTGCTTGCCTGCCACAGACAATTGTCCTGCCTTTCTAACCAGGGCAGCAATGGATGAAAACATTGGTTTGTTTACTTATTTGTGTGTTTTGATTCAGCTGAATATGACCCAAGTTACAGCCCCTGTTTTATATATTTTTTAAAGTTATTTTTTTTTATTATCATAATTTGTTCATGTATTTCTTCCCAAATACAGGTAGGATGCAGAGGTGGCTCACTGACTCTGGAGGAGATGTCTCATTTGATGAAATCTGGGGATTCTAGTCTGTCCTGGACACATCAGAGTTGAAGACAGTACCAAGTGTTCTGGTGCCTCAGCAGTGAAAGCTATATGTAAGGATGATAAAAGGCTCAAATTAATTCATATGAGTTAGGAGACTTGATACTCGGTGGTAAAAAATAGACTCAGAGTGAAAACCACTGCATATCCATTGTCAGCTATGCCCCTGTATTTATACTACTAATACATTTTTCAGATGTGCTAGGGTATGCAACCAACAACCTTCCACTCAGTAAGGTTTCCTGAAGGATTAATTTAACCCCTTGCATTTTGCAATCAGCCCCTGCCCTGAAAGCCTTCTGCCTGTTGCTCCACAGCTCTCAGCCTGTGGCAGGTGACAGAAGCACACACACACAAAAAGATGTAACTGATAACCCCAGATCAGGATAGCACTGGCAATAATCTCTGTTGACTAAACCCAGCTCAGGGTATGTATTTGCTTAATGCTGACAGCAAAAGCAAATCAGCTAGTCAGTACTACGCCTTCCAGTTAGGCCTTGACAAGCTCATTTGCAATCACTCCTCTGACCCATTTGCTTCGTTTCACCTTCCCTAGTGCCGTAGAGAGCCTTACGTTACACCTTCACAGACCACACAGCCTACCATAGCAACAAAGCATCGCAGCCTTACTGCTCCTACCACAAGGTCAACTTCGCGAGCATGCCCGTTCAAAGGCGCAGAGGGAACTCACCCTAAGGTAGCTGCAAGGGAAACTAATTAACAGGCTCTTGGCTGGGTACACTGTTACAGTATCATCATCAAGCCCAGCAAAAGAAGAAAGCAATGCAATGAACAGCATCAAGGTTAGGAAGGCTGTATTCTGGCATTAAACACACAAAGCAATATACTTACTTGGGTGAAGCTTAAAAATGCCACAGATAACAAACAGCAGGTAGCAAATCAGTCCTTTAGATAGCAGGAGAAACTTTTGAAAAGCAGTCATTAATTTGGCTACCATGATGAATTCCTCTGTGGTGAAAGCAACAACCCACTTCACTGCTTCACAGATTCATTGCCTAGGAGGCCATGAGGAACACTGTGATTATTTAACCTGTCTTCCTGCATAAGACTTGAGCTACCAGCAATCTTTTATAATGCCTTCAGCTGGCAGTAAAGGGGTGGTTTTGATGAGACAACATCTTTCATACCTTTGTGTGCTGCTGTTGCCTTACTCCACATCTTGTTGGGAGCCTCCTCCCAACTTCCTACATGGGCAACACAGAGAAATCCCAGCAGCAGAATTGCTACAGGTGGCCCCATTTTGCTGGTACTCTGAAAAGTATGGAAACATCACACCAAAAGGCATACTCAGCAGAGTATCCCACACCACATGGTCTCCCTGCGTGCCCCATACAAGGACTGTTACACAAGTAGCTGAGCAGGTTACTGCTGTCCAAATGCTCATCAGCATTTCATGGCGCCATGTATGACTCTCACATTAAAGATGCAGCCCTGGGTTGCAGCAGTGTAGCCTAAGACAGATACAAGTGCAGGATTCAGGGAAATCTGGATCTCTTAATGGTTATCTGACCCCCAGGTAAGCCTAGGTCAGTCTTTCTTTCTTTCTCCCTTCTCATTCTCCATCTGTTTGAAGCAGTAACTGCTGACACACAATTTCTGCTACACAAGTGTTTTTTCCAGCGCTTAGCACTCTTTAAGCTACTCTAGTTAGCTAGGTAACATACAGAAGGCTTTTACTCACTGAAGCAATGCATCAGATCTTTGAACAAATCTCCCTTATACGAGACTTACACAACTAAAAATATCAAATTCCTTTTTATTCAGCTTTACTCAGAAATCCTATTTGGTATTATTGAGTTTAAAGACACTGGAAATGTCCATTATGCCTGCCTGCTGGTGGCATAGGGGAAGAAAAACCATTGCTATTTGAGAATGCTTCCATCTATCCTGGGAATTAACAGCTGTACTAGATTCTGAGATTTGGTCATCTGTTAGACTGGGATCTACTGAATATCAGTTTTTCATGCCACTTTGTAAGTCTCTCTCAGGCCTTTTCTCCCTTAACCACTTGAATTTTTCACTGGTGAAATTGCCTCTTTCACTCTCTACTTGTGTTTGGTTAAGAGCTTTCCTGACTCTCAATAAAATTTCCTCTTTCCTCCACAGGTCACATCTCCCTTACTCCCTCAGTACTCCAACGAAGTGGCGTAACTAAAGCAAATTCAGGGCAATTGACATCTGCCTGTATCTAGTTTTGATGTAAGCTACTCTTATTGCAGGCTTGAAGAGGAGCCTGTGGGCACAAAAACTCACGTGTTTTTTCTCAGTTTATCACTTCAACTAAAAAAACATGTTACCTCACCTGACAAACCTAATTTACACTCTTATTTCATTCCAGCGAAAACAACCATATTTACTAAGCTATCATAAATGACAGAGCACTGCATGGTTTTGCATTGCTTTTGACATTAAAAAAAAATCAAACACACCATTACCAGGCATTTGCTTTTGATGATGCTCCTCTACGGTTCTGCCAATCGGTATTTGTCCCATCACAGTGAAAATGGGTGACCCTTGCTTAAAGTCACTAAATGCAAACCAATGTCATAAAAGTTGTATCACAGCACTGCTAATGAAAACATTCAGCCTTTGGTGGTGGCAAACTCCATTTGCCCTGGGCCATATACAGGCAACCAGTGTCACCATATTTCATCACTCAAGACAGAAATATATGTATAAAATGCTAGAAGAAGCTGCATTTCAAAAGAAAAGGAATAAGATGAAGAGAAGCAAAAATAAAACCTAATTTCCTGTGCACTGCTGTCTCATTGTTCACTGCAAGTTCCAATTTAAGTTTTTCTTCAGCTTGAGTCATTTATTGGGGAGCATTTCCCATATGGTCATTCTAATTTCTAATAAGATTCAAGTCTACACTGTAGCTTTTTCATATGTTTGGCACATACAGAATCTGTCTCTCTCTTCCCTCTACTCTTCTACCTACACATCATCAAAACAGAAATTTAATCATCTTTTAGATGGCTACCACTGTGTTAAATTTGGTTTGAAAGGTCAACAGAAAGGGACACACAGACACAGAGCATGAGTGTGCATGTCTCATTTCCATAGGAAACCAGGTTTAAAAATGAAAGATTTACAAGGAAAATGAGCTGCACTTTTGCTCACAGCAATACACTCATTTAAACACCAGACACTGCTGACTATAAAAAATTATCTGTATCTATTGGTCCTCACCTTGGGTATTGTAAATCCTCAGAGCTCCTCTGAAGTTATTGGATTTACATTCATTAATACCAGTCGCCCATTAATTTCATGTTTATAAGAAAGTGTGTCTGATAAGAAGGTAAGAGAGTATCTCTAGACCTACACGCATGAGTGTAGGCACATGTATGTGTGAGCACATGTACACTCAAGAATCACAGAACATTACAGGGAAATGTCACAACCTCTCCCATCCCAAAGGACTTGCACCCAAGTCAAGGCCAAAGCTGTACCAAACTTGTAAAGTTGCCCAGGGAAAGAAAGGGAGTGCAACCCATTCATTTTTCTCCCTCTCTTTCACAGGCTTATAAAAGTGGCTTTCTGATGGACCACTTGAAAGTCACCTCCACCCATCTAAAACTTGGCTGAGGATCTCAGTCTTCCTTTATTACTGCGCAACTCTATTAAAGCTCTCAGTGGAACCAATGAGTGAATGTCCCAGCCAATTTTACTTTTTGTATTAAAAAGAAAAGCACACGCTAGTCTATTGAAAATAATTTTTAAGAATTTTAATCATAGCAAATGTGTCTGAACAGTTCTCATAAAATCAGCGCTTCCACATATACAAAGGACAAGACTCCAGAGATCAGCCTACAAAAATACCGTGTGTTAAAACAGGGGCAGGGGAGTGGGATGTACACAGAAGGGGGCAGTTAGAAACTCAGCAATGTTTGAGATGCCTTCTAGGACAGACAAAGCGAGCAAAGAATGCTTCTCCAGTTATGCAGATTTCTCAACAGCACTTTAATTTCACCTTTAGAAAGTCAATATTTGACAAAATTTTGACATGGCAGCCTAGCAGCTCATATATCTGTAAGGGCTGGTTAGCCCTTCATAAGAAAAGAAAGGGGAAGTAATTTAAAACCAAGTTATATGTGTTCTTGCTTCTGAAACACGTCAAGAACTTCAGTTCACAGCCATTGAACAGTGCCAACCTGCTTGTTTAGCTAGAATACAATTAACGAGCGGTGGGGGAGACAGCCTAGAGAGAGCAAGGGACCATGTAAAACAAGAGTGTAAAACAAGGAGCAGAGACAGCGGCAGAGCTGTAGGAGAGCCATGTGTGCCTGAGGACAGACTCTACTTTTCAGCTTCTGGTGTAACTATTCTTAAAACAAGATCCAAATCTTCATTCAGCTCTTGTTTTAATGAATGTACTAAGTGCGCAGATACATACACACATCTTCAGGGTTGGCACTGAGATAGAAAACCAACACTCACTTCAAAGCTGTGTTGAGGACACTTCAGGTGACCTTCAAATCATTCACTGTTTTTCCTTTGTCTTTTTGTTTTAACGCCTGTCAAAGTTCATTTGCCTTCACCAAAACAAAACAAAAAAAAATAAAACCACCAAAAAACAACCATGCAGCAATCCCCGCTCCTTCCTGTCTCTCTTAGTAATACAGAAACCCTTGCTAATAGGGATATTGCAAAGACGGACCCTGTGGAATGGGCTTTTTAGATCTGCTTTAGGTTACAGCTCACTTGCAAGGAGCAATTAGGGATACTGTAGCTGAAGTAATCCAAACTCATATCAACTGCAAGTAGCTTGAAATACATGCTGAGAAGCTGACAAGCAGCTTCCCTAGAGAATACATGCCTGTGTGCAGCTGGTCCTGCCCTCTCTGCTGCAGCCCTGTGCCACACCAGCCGGCTGGTTTCCAACCACAGGGACTGCAGCAGGGAGAATGCCTGGCTGCAAAGACTGTCGCTGCTCCCCCTTCACTTTCCAGCAATCACCGACAGCATCTGCTGCCTCACAGGACTCAAAAATATTTTTCTTCTCAGAGGTCCTCTGTTTAGCAAGGTTTAGCCTCCAAAACACAAAGCCTGTTGGGACTCATTTGGAGCACAGCTGAAATGCAGGGGCACCTCTGCCTTCCTCTGACAGTTTAAATAGGTACAGAACAGATGGTATGAATGTGGCCTGAACAAAGAACAGCTTTGCTCCTCTTTTTGTTTTTCCTAGTGCCTGTTTTTGTTTTTCCAGAACAATTATAAGCAAAATGAGGGTGGGGGAGGAGGCGGGAGGATGAGAAACACTTTTTACAGCCTACCACAAAAAAGTATCTGAGCAGCACACTGATTGTTAGTGCAGCAACAGACACAGCACCCTGCCATGGGGCAGCCTGCTTTGGGACTACCCTTCTCCCCTGAAGCTGACTAGAAGGGCAGGTTCTCCAGTTTGCAGGATACTGAGTGGCCAGGAGAGCTTGACGTGTCATGGCTTAGAAAGCTGCCAGAATCTTACAGAAAGGTTCTCAGGTTTCTTTTAAACCTTGAAAGTCATATCTATGGCAGAGGAACCATAAGACCCCACGCTCTAACCAGAGATGTTATGTTGGACCACTCCAGCAAGGAGAATATTTGTGGTGTGTCCTTACGGGGCTGTTGTTTCAACAGAGATTTTTGGTGGGTCCTGTCCACGTTTCACCCGGTTCGACGCCTGCCCCAGGACACCTCCCTTCCCCTTGGGCCGCCAAGCAAGCACAGCAGGGGCGGACTGTGCTAGGACAATTTAACCAGATTTCCATCTTCATTTGTCCAAAGTCAGGCCAGTGACCCAATCAAGGATTTAACAATCTCTTAAGGAGACTGATAATTTTCCCCCCAAATTGGTAAATATCTCCTTATCAAAGGCTGCCTGCTTTAGATCTATAAAATGAGGACTGCCACTGCATATAGGACATGTGACGGAGATCCTCAGAGGCCAAGTCCACTAACGGCTTTAAATGAGGCATAAGACTCAAGTTTGATCTCAGAGAACTGACAGTCACAACTAATTCCACATATAGTGCTCTGCGGGCTCAACATCCAGAAAATCCGGACTCTGCACATTTCAGCAGGCATTTTAAACTTAACAGGCAGCACGTGACATTTCATTAAGATTTTGGTGCTATTGCAGTTTTCAGCTGTTAGGAGGTTTATGAGGTATTACAAAACAGCAGCACATACATAGATTTTGAAACTCAGCAGACCTAATCTGAGCCATGAATATGGATTTTCTTCTTCCTTATATCCCTTCCTCACCAAAGGAAGATGAATCACTACATTGTCACTGATATGGAACAAAAAAACCCCAAAAAAGCTGTTAATGAATGATGTTAAGAATCAGATTGTGCAAATAATTTCTAGTCTCTGAGTTTTACTCTTGTTTTGCTATTGCTTTTTTATTAAAAAAAAAAAAGCTATAGTAAAGAAATAATAATCCAAAATACTAATTTAGAGAGGACATATGATAATAACAGCAGACAAAGAGGTATTGCACATAAGACTCTGTATAGAGCCCTGGAGATGTTCCTATTTCTGTGGCAACTTGTTACTATTTTCACCACTGAAAATGCAGAAGAAATTTGCAGTTACTTATATATACAAAGGTATTTTCCTTGCAAATCTGCAGGGAAATAGCATGGCCAAACAGGCTGAAGAAGAGGAAACAGAAGATGGCATGCTGATAAGGAAACAGTACAAAGTGATTTTTAGGTTTCTTGTTATAAAGGACGAAAGAAAGAACCCAAACCCAAAGTCAGGCATCAGCAATAACAAACACAGAGAGTGTCTAGAGTATTAAAAAGTATCCTGATTTATCCACTGCTCCTGTCATTTCTCTTGATCCCAGGGGTCTGCTGGAGTTGCTGCATGCTTGTTCTGCCTGGAAGGTTGCTGAAAGACATTCGATGTTGCAATTCTTTGTTTATCACAAAACCATGCTCCTTGCTGGTAACATTTTACAACTCTTATCATGCTGCTCAATCCAGCTACAACTGTCCAAATCTTGTCTTCTATAAACCAGAGGTCAGAAAGGAAAAGAAAGAACATTCTACGTATCCATTGCAGCTAGCCAGTTTAGCGAATATAATCATTAAGCAGGGATTCAGTTTTATCAACCTGTAGATTTAGCAAATCCCTCAGCATTTGAGCACAGCAGGAAAGAAGCGATTAGAATTCAATTGATTTCGCCTGAGTTTTTTAAATCGTCATCACTCTGGATTCCTAGGGTGGGTTTTGGTGTGGGTTTGAACAGCGAGCTTTTTTGCTTTTTTGCTTTTTTTTTTTTTTTTTCACCATAAGTTAAGAATTCTCACCTATGTACCATGAGGAATTAAAAATAGAAGAGTTATAGAAATACAGGTTTCTACACTTGGGTGCTTGAAAGTGCCTTGGGGTATTACAGAGCCTAGTCAATATGCTTTCAAATTTCAAAATAAAACCTCCCCCAAAGCAAATTATTACTTCAAATATTCTTTAAGAGTCATGCAGACTAGCCAAGTATCAAGAAATAAACACCTTAGTGTAAGTCCACCTCTATTCAAGAAAGTATTTAATCATGTGTGACTGAATCCCTTCAGCTGTCTTAGACGTACTGCTTTAGTGCTTTCTGAGTTAGTATATTTTCCTAATAATATGTCCTAATATATGTCCCAGATATCTCAATACATTCCTTAAGCAAATCTTTAAGAAACATCTGTGACCATTATTCCAAATAATTTAAGCAAGAAATTATTCATTCTCAGTTCAATCAGCAAATTGGCTGTGCTTCAGAACTGAGCAATCTTTTATGCTCATAGTCAGCCACATGCATCTACCATATGACATACTGTTTTGAAAGTATTGTAAGATCCACCACCATTCTTAAATTCTTGAAAGTGAAATCACACGCTTTCCAATGACAACCTGAATTCAAACCATCTTGCAGGGGAAGATTTTTTTCAGATCTTGAGCCAGACTCAGATTTCTCTCAAGCAGATGCAAATCCTAATGACTCAGAACTAGTCAGTGCATGCGGCCATCCACAGGGCAATGCTTCCAAAACTGACCAGCGCGGTGACAAAACACACACCTCTTTTTATAATTCTCAAGGCAGGCAAGTAAATTACACTTGGCATGAAACTACTCAGGTTTCTCATTTATTTGTTTCTCATTTCTTTTATTTACTCCATCTTGAAAACCAAGCCAGAAAGCTACAGACCCCTAACCCAATCTTACTATTTCTTGTAGGTTGAGTGCAATAGCTGTACCAAATAGCCATCTCCTTTGCTTTCAGCTTCTCAAATCTAATAGGTTCAGTAAATCCTGTCTTTAGCTGTTTGGCATCACCAACTTGTCATCTTCATTATTAGTCCTGGGAGATGGCCACCTGCTTTTGTGCGTTCAGTCAACACACACGCAAATAAAACAAGTGTTTCTTTTAAACAATGTGACACATCTGCACACACTGAGAATTCAAGTCTTTGCTTTTTTATCCCGACTTCTTCCCCCTGAATCCCCGTTCAGCTTGTGTCTGGGCCTTGAGCTTCAGTGATGAAGCTGCCTCAGCCCCTCATCATCCCAGCACCATAAAGCACATGGCTTTCCTGAGATATGAAAGCCTGAGGCCCTTTAACTAATCCTCTTGGCCTCTCTCTGCTACAGATGGGCATGTACTGTGTGCATACCTGCCCCAAACATGGAAACACGCCCCTGTGCTCCACTGTGTAGGTGCTCCCTGCATGCCCACGAGTACCCATTTCATCCCCATGCTTAGGTGCTTCAGTGTGATATAGATGAGGAGAGTGAAACCAGTGGACTTGTGTAGATCTGAAAGGGACCACGGGATGGATAAGGGGGACAGGAAATATTTCCTTCCGGCTGTGGATCTTAACTAATCCCTGAGAATTGCCTCTGATGTTCAGGAACCATGCTTAGCACAAAATTACAGGAATTATTTAGAACTAAAATAAAAATGTACTGAAGCATAAGGAAATGCTTGAAAAATGCATTTTCTGAACATTTATTAAGCATTAAATTTCACTGAACTTGGAAGGTAATTTTTTTCATTAGAGATGCTCAGGGCAACTTAAGATATGTCTGTAAAATCGTTCCAACTTGAGGATGAAGCAAGCAGCTTTGCTTGTTAACAAGAGCATGCAGGAGGTGAAGTGACAAAGAGGAAGAACACAACAGCCCCAGCTGTCAGGCCTACGGACAGTGTACAACACCGGAAAGGTCATTAATGCGCTGTAAATCCATTGCAGCATTTCCAGACAATCTTGTCTTGCTGAAGCTCTTGCACAAAAAACTTTGCCTTCAGGGCCAGCGCATCCTTCGACAGCCTCCCAGATGATGCTGGGACTCATTTGCTGCCATTTACCTTCTTTCTTCCCTCCCTCCCTCCCTCCCTCGCTCCCTCCCCCCTCCATCCACCCACAGAAAAAGTCTGGAAAAAACACATCTCACAGTTCAGCCCCAACATTTACTCAAGATGTGTTCACTTGACATGCAAATGTCTCCTGCAGTATTCACCCAAGTGTCTCCTGCCAGCAGGCCACATTCCCTGGGGGCAGTTTAGCTGTGGATGGTGAGTACAGCCCCTTTCTATGACTGGAAGGAGGCACCATTCTCCACTACATGGCATTGCTGTGAAAAGATCCAGGGAACATAGAGGCTTGGACCAGTTTACACAGTAGACTGATGCCTGGAGCTTTTGATACCAGGACACCTACAGAAGAGCTCAACTCATGTATGAAATGTTTGGGTTTGGTTTAGCCCTGTTGTGAATGTAACAAAACCAGTGCAATGTCAGCTATCTCTACTTCAGAAAAGCATTTGCAATATTAGAAAGGTTGGCTGCCCAGGGCTCCAGCAACAACATGGCTAGGAAGGCAGGCTCAAGGGGAAGGGCAAGCAGGCATGCCAGTCTGTACAACACATGCTTAAGTCAAGGCAAATAATCCCTCACTTCCATAAGCAAAACATTTACTTAAAACTTCCAAGTAATCTAATTAAAACAGGAAAAAGAAAAAAACATGTGCCTCTTGGTAGTCACCAGCTATAACTCTGTATTCCCAGGTAATTAAAATATTAACAACCTTTACAGTTCACCACAATCCACGCAACATTTTGCCTTAAAATGCTGAGAGTTGAATTCCAGCCACCCCCTCATAAAATCAGAGCAGTTTTGCCAAATTCCCTTCCACGCTCTTCATTTGATGGCAAAGTAACAGAGGTACCATAATTCACTTGATATCATTCTTTTCCTGCTGATGTTTTATTCAGACTGAGCTTCGTTAATAAAGATGAAACTTTGGGTTAATGATTGATCCATGTTTACAAACCATCCAGGCTCCTTTACATCTTGGTTAAGCATGAACAATCACCGAACACACAATTTCCTAAAAAAAATCTCACATACCAAAATTGCATATTTTGAATTTTTAAAATTCACTAAACAAAATTTCACAGAGTGAACCCTAAAGTCTGTTTTCCAGCAAAGCACAAGCCAAAAATGGAAGTTGGGCCTCCCCCCTGGAAAAAAAATGAAGCTGGACCCCAACACACACTTCCTTCCCATTAAACAAGCAAATAAATACACATTCATACAGAGTAATTTGCTCTAAAAATGCAGGTGCTTGAATAATTACCCACAAGTTTTAGCATAAATTTTGGTTGCTCAAACGGTACTGTGTCACAGTCTTTTTTGAGGAGGAACTGAGCAGTGATTTCTTACTGGGCAACAGAGAAGAAAAACTAGCCCAGAACCTGATGATTCTGACACAACTCCAAATGTGTTTCTCCACAGAGAAAAATTACAAAGACAAAGCTGTTTATTTTTTTTAAAAAAAAAAAAAAAAAAGTAAAAAAAAAAAGTTAGAGGTGTATATAGCAGTATCACTTTTTAATGCCAGGTATTGGATCAAGGAATGGGACAGACTGCACTGCATTTTTAAAGTAGTATGACTATTGACATACTTGAGAAACACTTTAACACTGTAAATTACAACAAACAATTTAGTTCACTTCTACACAAGTCAGCAAAAAAGATAGGTGATCCAACATGATATGGCAGCTGCAAATTTAAAATTGAAGTCACAGACCGAAGCCAGAACAGAAACATCTCCAGGACTCCTATTTATAAAAAGGAATGAACATACACACTGTGCGCACACAAGCAGGCAAGAATCTTGAGGTTTTACTTATTGCTCTTACACAAGGCTGTGAGCAGGCAAATGTCTGGATCAGAAATTAGGTCAAACATGCATTTCAGCAGGCATGAAAAGTACAGGAAATTCATATTAACAAAACAATGTACTGTGTTACGTAATACAGGATGGTATTCTGCTAATAGAATACTTACGTCATTAATACCGGATAAAGTCCAGGTCTGCCTGTTGCACAATGTGTTATGCAGGGTGGTATTATAACCTAATTTCTGATTTATCTTTCATACTGCACCCTCCATGTAGGGACGAAGAGGGCGGTTTTCAAGACAGCCGTTCTTTGTAACGCCGGAGAAACTTCAGCCTCAAGAGCTTCAGTTGGCCAGGTACAGCCAGAAGGAGGTTAACGTTATCAGCACTGTATCTCCAGGACCTGCTCTTTCACTGCCTCGTGTTTTTGTGCAGTCACTGACAACTCAGGTAAACAAATGCAGAAGCTGGTGCAAAATGCAGCAGCGCTGCTCTCAGAGCATCTTCCAGCTATGCTATATGCTCCTGCAATTGCTACAGGGGATAAGGCAGTAGAAGGTCAAGTCCTGTATCTGGTCACTTCCTCAAAAGTCTTATAAAGGCAAGATTTTTTTGTGAACTGGCTTTCCTTTACAGAATAAGCAGCGTAGTGTGGATGTCAGTAGAAATCTGGCTACCTAGTGGCAACAAGAGATTAGCACATTCACAAGACACGTTTTGGAATACCTGCTGTTCCCTACTGCAACCAAATTAAACATGCCGCGGAGAGGTGTCCATGTAATTACAACACTGGTAAGCCAGGTTCAAGGCATACTGCACATGGGCCTTGCATGAAAAAGGCATTGGATGTGTTATCTGAGGATTTTTTTTTTTGCTGTGCTATGCATACATATGACAGTAGATAAAAATCAGCACAATGGTTCCTCTCCATACATGACCCAACACACGCCATAACAATTAAGCACCATATGCTATTCTTCTGTTAGCAGGAATCAAGGAAGAAAATGGTGGTTTGGGAACAGGGAGAGGAAGAAATCCAGCATGAAGTTAGAGGTATGTTCCTGGCAGAAGTCCTAGCTGAGAATGTTTATTGTGAACGAGCAACTGGATTTTGTGACATAACCAGAACACCACTGGTATCTAAAGGGCCAGCTTGGGCACCACATAATCAAAATTATGTTCTCCAGTGTTGTAATATGGCATTGAGCAATCTCTAATTAATTACTAGAAAGAGCAGTAGGTGGACAACAAGAGGTCATGCTTCAGGAAGGTTATGCTTTGTACTTGCAAAAAGCAGCAGTGCAAATCAATAGATTCTTCTGTCTTACTAAAGGTCTGTCATGTGCCCCTTGATCCAATCCCTAAATCTCACACAAATTTCAGCTTTCAGGCTTGTCAAATAGCCAAATTCACACTGAGCTCTGTTTTACTTCCAAGCAGTACTACTAAAGCTAGCGGAACTGCTTAGAGCAAGGCGCTACTGCAGTGAATGTTCAGGAATTTGGCTCTTCCAAAGAAGTGAACTGCCAATGACTGGGGATTCATGACACTCACAGGTGGAGGGAGACACTTCCTGTGGTGTTTTTTTCAAAATCTGTCCTTACAAACACCAACATTTATAAGACTGGAATGCGAGGAAAGGCTTTGTTACAGTCACCCAGAAATTTTGACACCAGGACAGCCACAGTGGTTTAGGAGGGGTAGCCCACTCCGTAGAGGGTTGGTTTGGCCTGGGTTGCCCTCACAGCAGGAGTCACTGCCTCTTACTAGATGACTGCATATAAGGGTCCTCGGTCTCAGTTGGGATGGTGAGGCCTCCTTAGAGCAACTCCTCTGTCACACCATCCATGGGTGCACGGTTTTATCTCCTAGAAAAGAGGGAAGCAAAATGGGTCTAAATTCCTTAAAAATGATTAAGAAAAAACATCCTCTAGAAAAAGAAGAAGAACAATTTGTTATCGCAGTCTTGCAGGAGGAGTCCTAGGACTTCTCATGACCCTTCACTAATGGCTATGAAGGTCAGGTTGCTGAGAAGCCCTGCTGCCAGATTGGATGTAAAACAGTATGTCCAGTGTTTACCATTCAAAGCCATCCTTTGCTTGAAGCCAGCTAGGCAGAAGTGTTTTGGCTGTATTTTTAGATATTCCTCCTAGCCCACTTTGCTTCCCTGCTTGGAAGCTCCTTCAAATTAAAGATGCTGCAAGTGCCACTTCCCTGATGTTGAAAAAGATGGGGAAAAACAGAGAGAGGCAAAAAACACACACCATGGAAAGAAATGATTGCTTGTAAAACACTTCCTTTTAAAAACTACTGTACAACTCCCTAACTTGGTATAATTAATGTGTAGTTTAAAACATATAAAATGTCTTACCAGCTAAATGATTTCTTGGTTTTACAAGTCTTCCTCCCTCTCCCCATTAAAAAATAATGCATGTGTGGACTGGTATTGAACACCTTGTACAGAGTCACGCACAAATTCTCCTTTAATTCTACATGGAGCAGCTTTGATTTTAATCTACTGTGTTTAGAGAAGAGCTCATACCGTATACTTTACAGTGTCACCAGCTACACAGATGTCTTTAATCTTGTAACACCATTAAGAAAAGAAGAAAAAAAAAATCACTGTAAGTTGCAGTCCCTTTGATAAATGATTACGGTGACGCATGCAGTCCTCCTCAGCGCCGCCGCTGCCAGACATAGGATGTGATTTCCTCTGCACGCTGCCGAGGCCCGACAACGCACTACTGGGGGCTGTGGCCAGGCCAGTGCACCACTGCCCCAGCGCACAGTGTGCTGCAGTCACTGGGCAAAGCTGCGGTGAATTGTCTCGCTTGATACCACCACCACCCCAACCCAACCCCCGGGGGAGCGCACACACCCACTCCCCACCTCAGCCGCAGGAGATGACCGTGAAGCGCTTGGAAATGCACGACATGTTGTGGAGGACGATGCCCAGGAGAAAGACCAAGACGCAGGCCACCAGGATCACAGTGCAAACCCCTGACCAGGTGGAGCTTTTCACAGCGCCTCTCCGGTCCGGCTCCTCCGCTCCCCCCTCAGCGGGAAGGCCGCCCTGCAGCGGCTGCTGCTCTGCCGGGATCGTCACCACTGCCAGGGACTTCTGCTGGCTGCCAGGCAGGAGGCGGCAGCCAATGTCTCCCGGCAGTAGTGCCCTCTCCTTGGAGAGGGGCAAGGGCAGCATGTAGCACCCATTACTGGGCAGTTTGATGAAGACAGGGGTGTGCTCCGAGGTGTGGGGGATTGCAATGACGGCAATCACCTCAGGGTCGTCAGGCAGCTGCGACACAGAGTACCCAGGCGGCAGCTTGGTGATCCCGCGGCACCAGGGGCAACGCAGGTCCTTCTGGCTGGTCCTCATCTGCTGCAGGCACACTGAGCAGCAGGTGTGCTTGCAGTCCAGCAGCTTGGGCCGCCGGCGGGGGCTGTAGTAGTTGAAGCAAATCTGGCACTCCAGCAGAGAGTCCTGGGACAGGGTCTCCATGGCTGGTGCAGGGAGGCACGGCAGGCCTGGCGCCAAGCCTCACGCCGGCGCCCCACAGCCGAGGGGCAGCACCCGCCTTCCTGCGCTGCTGCTGCTGCTGCTGCTGCTGCTGCTGCTGCTGCTCGGGGCAGCGCCGGGTGCCGGCTACGGAGAGCGCAGGAGAACCTCTGGCCTCAACTGTTCAGCACCTGAGACAAACAGAAAAATATGAAGGAACAGGTTACTTACAGGAACCAGTGGGAACAAAAGAGTCCAGCTAAGTGGGAACTAAAACTAGTGCTCACTCTGTAATCTAGTGGGAGAAATACATTTGCAGCCCTTAATAAGAAAGCATCTTCCCACTGGCTTCACCAAACTGCTCAGCAGCAAACTTTCAGGTCAGCTATCACTACATCTCCCTTATTACTTTTTTCCCACAGCTGTACAATCCCTACCAACCCACCAGTCCACCACTCACGTTATATTTATACCCATAACAGGGGAGCCTGAGTTTACTAAGCAGGTCCTTCAGCATCTAATCTCCTGTCATATTTTCAGGACTTTTCAGCCCTTCCTGCACTTTAACAATTCTCTCATTTAATCCTTTAAACCTCTGAGGATTTTTAGCTATTTGGCTCAACCGCTAAGTCTGCATGAAAAGTGGGGGAAAGAAAAATTAAGTTTAAACAGATGTATTTCTACAGGCTCCTGAACTTATGCCTGTGCATGAATGAGCAACCAAGTAACTGTACTGAAACACCCATATTTGCACACAACAAAAAGGAATGGCATAATTTTCGGTTAAATTAACTGTTTGCCTGGTTACACAAGCAGCTTGTTGAACATGGTCCTCTGAAACATAAACCTCACTGACAAAAACTTGACCTGAGACAAAAAGCTCTGTTTAGACCCAGGACCACCAAACACCACAGAGAACAATCTGTTAATGCACTGAATTAAAGGCAAATTATTACTAACCTTGTTCTAAACTATTCACTACAAAGGGATTCTTTGCATTTCCCCACTTATTTCTTACAGCTATGCAAAAAAAAAAGGCAGCTGTGTTCACTTTCACAGTGAGTTGTTGAACTTTGGTTGATTTTGGTCATTCCAACACATGGTAAATATGAACAGAAAGCATTTTTACAACTTTTTACATTGCCTTCCTTGTTGTATTCAAAGAAGTATCAGCCTGAGTTTGCATCCAAAAATACAATAAAGAAAACCCAAAATATTTGCATGCTGACCTTTGATCTTCTCTTATTGCAATGTTATTCCCAAAATATTTTGAGTTAATACCCGAGCACCACAGCTGTCAGAGGACGACTTCTTTTCCATACAGTTATTTCTTGCTCTTCCCTCTGGATCAGAGCACCTAGGTGGCAACACGCTAATCGATGGGTGACGTCAGTAAAACAGAAATAACGTAGCTCAAGAAGAGAAGACAGGCACAGTCATGGGGTTTGCAATGCAGGACAGCCCTCTGGACCACTCTGTCCCATATCCTGCTTCTGGCAGTTACCGGTACTTGAATAGGGAAAACAAAATGCACGTCATCTCTCTTCAAACGCTAATGACTGATATCACCGACATTGGCAGAACTGGCCCTGCTGCTGATTTTGTAACAGCAGTGGATTTTGGCTCACAAGGCGCTTCAGCAAACACGCAGTGACAATCCTGACTCAGGAGGGAGCAGGGGCTGCAGTTATGAAGGCAGGAGCTTGTGAAACACAGGCAATGGCTGCCAGGGGAAATGGCATGTTGCCAGCCGCCTGAATGGCACTTTTGGGTTGCTTTGCCTGAACACGGCACAGAGACCATCTCTGGGAGGAAAGACCCCTGCCAGCATGAAGCCAGCATAGGTCCATGCAGCACCTGCTCTGCACCAGCACTGTATAATGTGGTATTAAGGGATAGTCCATGCACAGACGGAGCCCAACACTGCTGCAGAAGGGGCTAAGCATACACTGCCCATGTGCAGGCTGCACCAAGGGAAAGTGGAAGAAAAATAGCAGAGGTCTTATCTTCTTTATCCTGCCCTTCCTGTTACTATGTCCACATCCCTACAATACAGACAGGCACAAAGGAAGACCATCAGAAAGGGTCATTAAAAGACCAGCATGCAGGAGAGAGAGAAAAAAGTGGAAGAGAACTATCCACAATGCTAGGCGGTTCCCAGCTGAAAAACACTGACAAAGGCCAGATTAGAAACTAGTTATAGGAGCTTAGGAATTAATCACTGAAGCCATCAGACCAAGTTTTCAGCCAGAAGCAACCCAGCACTTTTATATTTTGCACAGAAACATCCATACAAAATTTTCTGTTACCCACTGTCCAAGCCAAACTCGAGCTCAGACATTACAAGACACAACTCTGATCTGCTGTATCTGCAAATCTACCCAAAAAAACCCGGTACAACAATAGTGCAGTATTATTATGAGTCACAATGACTGGAAATTCAGAAGGTAAGGCTTATGTTTAAAAACAGGTGGAAGTACTCCTTCTGCAGATGTAAATCCATATCTCTGCATAGAAGCTCTGGTCTCCACATTTTAGATGTCAATGGACTGACTGATGAAGTTCTCTGACCTCATTTAGCTGTCACCTACAACCATCTCTCTCCACTTACAGTGCTGCAAGTAAACCATTGTCTTATTGATGTGAATGTTATTGGGATCAAGATCATTCTTCTGATTGCATATCCTTGTCCAGAAGTCATAAACTCATCCACTATCAAGACCCTCATACCTGTCCCAGTGACATCCTTACAGTAGCTCAGGGCTAGGAGAGAATGAGATGAGTATTTGGAACTGAAGAATAAAACAAAAGTCACCTCCAGGCAAACAGTGTACTAAGGAAAAGAAAAAGAAACATCCCAACAAGATCTCAGCTAGTTTGAATGCCAAGTAATCCTGTGAAGCATTTCTCCAGGAGGTCAAAGTTTTAAAGCATTAGTGCAATCTATAGGAAGAAAAAGGAAAAGGATGGAGCCAAATTAAAAGGTTAAGATAGGGCTTACCAGCCCACCTACATTACATACATTGTTCAGATATGTGTGGATATATTTGCAGAAGCTGTAAATATAGCAACAACCCCATTTTGACCTGATGCTGAATCAAGGAAACAGTCACTTCCAACTGCGTGTCTTGAAGTTACACTTTTTTCCTTTTTTGGTTTTTTTTTTTCTGAAAGAACAACTACAAACATTATTTCAAGTAACAAGGCTGCATATACCAATGCTGAATTACATAATTTCTTACTTTCCCAGAACGTCTCAAATAATGATCAGAGGTGTATTTTGACAGGTCAGTGATAAGACCCAGTAAGCAGAGAGAGAGGTTAGTATGATTCCTTCAGAATATGTCTGAAGACAAGTTAAAGAGTAGCCACAGCCATCTAACCCCTCGGCCTTTGCTGAAACTGCCTTGTTCAAAGGTTGGACATGTAGCTTCATGGGCGCAGTGTAACTTTATTCCCAACCATACCGAAAGCCTAGCAACACTCCTGAATTCTGCCACAGCTCAGTTTGGGGATAAAAGAAAGTCAAGCCTTCATCTATAGTCAGAATCAAACTGCATAATATCTATTTGATTAATTTTGTAGTAAACAGGATGGAAAAAGCTTGCTCTCAGTACTATTCTACCACTTCACTGTCATAACTCTGCCAGAGGAGCAGAACTCCTCTTCGACAGGGGCTCAACTCGAGTTTGTGCTCAACATACCCCCACACCAGTTGGAGGTACTGAGCTATCACAGGTGAACACCTCGCTCAAAGCTTACTCAGACTGGTCTCTTCCTGGCGCTTCACGCACAAAGACCAAGAGGCAGTTGGCTTGCACGTGAGGGCCTGGCTGATGTCAAGCATCAACCAAAACCATTATTTTGTCATTATTTGCTCACAGCACCCAGCGATGCTTAAGAAGGGCAAAGGGACTGTTGACACATAGAGGGTGGCAGAGGAATCAGAATAGGCTGTCAAGGATGTCTACGTCTCTGAAGAACGACAGCATATATGTATGTGTGGATAGGGGCAGGCGTGTGGAAGGGAGTGCTGGGGACTATGACAGTGAGGCCATACACACAGACAGAGGGAACTGCAACTGTGAGTAGTCACTCTGCCTGACACAAACCTGACAGCAACTGGAAAGTCTTCAGGGCTGAGATCTAACTAGCAACACAAATAAAAACTAACTGGGTATGAAAATCCACAAGTTCCAAAACTCAAGCGTCAGAAAGGAGCAGGAGCAAAGGAGGCGAGAAGAGACAGGCCTTGAGAAGAATGAACAGCAGACCTTTCTGCCTCCCTTGCACCCTCGTCCCCTTGCTGTGGGTCTGCCCAAGATCCACAGGGCTGCCGCTGACCAGCGAGACAATGAATCACAAGCAGCTGCAGAGACCCAGGGAGGAACCTGCAAAGCTGATTACCCCTGTGGCAGAAGATCAAAGTACAGCCAGGTGGCTGACAGCATGGCACAAAGGTCCTCCTTGCAAATTTGGGCTGACTTTTGCATGAACCAAGAGTTTTTAAGATCTGAGAAATGATTGCGTGACTCAAGCAATAAAGGTCTGGAGAATAAAACAGGTATTTCAGCTGTCTGTCAGTCATGCTATCTGTTCTGCTGGTACCTTGACAGAGGCCACAGCAGAGCACCAAGCTCTCTTTTACTGGGTGAGCAGGAGGCCAGGAATGACAAGGAATCAGCTTCATACTCCCCGAGAAGAAGGGGGAAAGGAGCTTTTGTTGCTCTCTTGCAATTCATAGCTTCCCAGCACAGAGTAGGGAGGTGCTGCAGGAGGTGAACAGATGAAGGCTGCTGCAGCTAGTATAGCACAGCTACGGAGAGCAAAAGGAAGAAGAAAGCACAGGTTTGCTGCAGAGAAAGCTCTGCACAAACCCTATTTGCTGCAGAGAAAGCTCTGCACAAACCCTAACTATAAAGTGGTCCCCAAGTGGCCAGGTCAGAAAAGACAACTGCTTTTGGAACCCATGGCAAAGACAGACATGGAACATCCATGACAGGAGTTGGGCAATGTCAGAGAACAGAGCAATGGCAAATCCTTACCTATTGACATAATGGTTTTTATTAAGCAAGGACAGCCCTGGTGATACTAAGCAATGGAAACCACAGCCTTGAAGGGGTGCTGCCTCCCCTGAAGAACTCAGAACTATCTTCACATATCTTCCTAACATATTAGGGCCCAGAATTATATCAACTTGAAAGCCCCAAAAATATAATTTAATGATGCCTGTGGAATCTAATACAATTCACAGAAGATTAAACATCATATCATATTTTTAAAGACTGGATTTGGGGCATGTTGATGTAGTTAGCTGATCACTGAAAGAAAGCCTCAAAAACTTTGCACAGACTTATACATGTATTTAGGCATGCTCTGCTTGCTGCACAGCAAGGTTAATAACAGGCTTTCAGCAAGGCAGCGCATTGACGATACTTCACCTTTCTCAAGGAAGGTTCATTACGTAAAGTCCCCAAACACATTAAGAATTCTTTGACAGTATTACTGAGTATGTATGATTTATGATGAAGAAAGAGGAAAATCCATTCATTTCAGGTGCCCTTAGGCTGGAAAGGAGGTGGGGGGTAAGGCCACAGTACTGTTCTCCATAGGAGAACTAATTGCAAGAATCATCTGCCCACAGACATGGAAGGAAACATGTGCTAGAGTCACTTCAAACTGATAGTGAGGAGGAAGGAACATATTAAATATTTGGAAGCATTTCTGCTACAAAATTCAGCATTGTTCTATTTTCAGCAAATTCATGTTTGGACAAAACACATCAGGGCTGTTGCAAATGCCCAGGATGTGCTACCTGATTTCTCCTCAATATCCTTCACTAAATGGTCCTATTTATTTTTAGGCTGTTCTGTAGCACTAATTACCATAGTAACTGAGAATAGCACAATGATCAATTAATTTATTCATCACAACACCCTTGTTAAGAGAGAAGTATTTTCACTATATCCTTTCATCATCTAAGAAAAGAAGTTCTGAGAAAAAAGAAGCGGTTGCTCCAAGGTCATACAAAGCTCCACCCAGACTGCCTCAAAGCTCCTGGACAGCTTCATCACAAGCTCCACTTTTCACCTTGTGAGCCACCAGGCAGAGGTGACAGATTCTGGATAGCTTCTTTTTTGCAGCAGAGAATCAACAAAGCTCAGAAAACCACCCACTTCTCCCAGCTCTTCCACCTGGCAGCAACTCCATGCATGGTATGCCTGAGATTTTTTGTGGCTTTCAATGTACGTATCAGCTCTTCCACAGACCGTGAATATGATGAGAGCTTGTGATCCAGAAGTTAAATGGACACAGTTCATCCACCATGTAGATTACAACTGAGAGGACTATATGCATTTTCAGGGACATAAAGCTAACAATAAGGCAACAAAGATAACCTGTTCTTCTCTCCAGAATTACCTGTTTTCCAGGCACTTCCCTTTCAGTCAGGCAGCATATAGCCACCATCCTTTCCATTTAGTTATTCACAATTGTACAGAAACATTGCAGAACAAAAGCATTTTAATTTGGCCAAATCCTTAACCAGCGCAAGCTGGCACTGTTCCTTTAGCTTTAGTCCAGCCCTTGCCAAGATGAGAATCAGGTGTACATGTTCCTGGATGCATAAAGCCACAAAGAAATAAAGCTGAGTGAAACTGTGATATATGAGTCTACAACATCCTATGAACCAGTGCCAGGGGATCCATGCTAATGGAGAGAGAATCTGCTCTGGATGATATCAATGGCACAGATCAAACAGGACAGCCGTTGTCCTGCCTCTCTGGCAGCTGAGCAATTGCAGGCGGATCACAAAAAAGGAGCCTAGTTACAAGGTATCATCCCACAGCATTTACCTTAGAAATTGTCACCAGCCAGCCCTAGAAATAGGAGACAGAGGCAGAAAGGTCACCCACAGGAATGTAACTAGATGTAGAAGTTTACAATTTTGGAGCAAAAACAGATCAGGTGAAAACACCAATCTTTGGTGTTTATAGAAAACAGAGAGAGACTCACATGCTGCTCGTTGTTCCATGTCACATAGTCAGCTGCACTGCTCCCTCTTTTTATCTACAAACTTTGACACGTCCACATTCCCTGGCTCCAAAGACCTTATTTTGGTCAAATATGACTGGGATCAGCTGCACTTTGTTCCGACAGCAAACACTACTAATAACCTGCAACGTGCCAGGTCAGCAAACAACAGGTACAGTTCCTTACTGCTGAGTCAAAACAGTACAGCTATACTCATTGGACAGTTTCACACGATGTGCTTTGCCAGTGAGAAACGTTATCTGACATTAAAACCTTCCTCAGAAATGTGCCCATTTCAGACAGAGGCAGACAGCTTTCCTGCCCACCCAGCCCTCTGGCAGCCCTCTGTGTAGGTGCTCCTGAAGCCCAGACAGTGGGAGCCTGACCTGCTCCTCACCAGCCCAACGGTGACACATCTGCAGATTTTTGACAAGGTCACATGTCAAGCTGCCCCAGAACTATGGTTCCCTAAATCTCCCAGGCTTCCTCCAGCCTGACAGAACACAGTGAACCCCCAGGTGAAGCTCTGCCCTGCTAGGCGAGTGTGAAAGTATTCCTTACTACTTCTGCTGACCTAAGTCCTAGCATTTCTCTTCCTGCATGAGGGTTGGACTGACAGGATGAGAGACCTGACTGTTGTCCTAGGCCATCCCAAATGTGAAAATATCCCAGCACCGGATATTAAAAGGTTCCTCCCAATTTGCAAATAAACAAAATTTCCAGCATTCAAAGCATCCCAAGGGATGGTACTCATTTCTACAGCCCACTCTGAGCACACCACTTTCAGAGTCATTAGCACTTCTTCAGTTTTGTTGGCTGCTCTTAATTATGCCTGACTCACTCCTAAACCCCAGGGTGAGAGGCATTAAAAGCCAGTTTTTTCCACTGCCAAGTGAGAGGCCCATTTGCCATTCAAACTGACATCAAGAGGAATGGGGGTGGGAGGGGTGGTGTGAAAAGAAATCTACCCCTCAGCCCCAGAATAAAAGCAGCATCAGTAGTTATTAATGACCAGGACATGTGGAGCAGGTGGTTGGCAAAGACGGATTTAGGCGTTGCTTCCCTAACTTAATGTGAGGTCCCACGTTCAGTCACTCAAGCCAAAATCCCACAACCTTGCAGGAGGAGGTATAGGCATTAAACTCGCTCTCAGTAACAGCTTTTAAATGCAATGCAATATCTTCTTTCTAAGAGATTTTCATTTATGGCAACACAACAGTTCTGTGGCGTTTGAAATGCTGAGAGGCATGAAGCACCTGATCACTTAAATGACAAATTTTGCTCTCCTATTAGAGTCTTATGCTTCATCTGCCATTGATAGAATTTGCCTGATACCTGAAGAGAAACTTAATTAAAAGATTCTTCCCTCCCTCCCCTGAGGATTTGGTATTAGACTTAGAAAATACATCATCCAGAAAAAAAAAGAAAAGTAATTTGAAATAAAGCTCAAATGCAGACGTTTCTCAATGATACAGGTCAGCGGGTGATTGAGTGGGAATCAGCTTGAATTAGTGTATTAAGACACCAGTCTATAATTACAGGAGAGCGCTACAGCTCTCTGAGGTCATTGAATAGGTTTTGATAAAACTAGGTCAAAATCTACCTGGCTCAAACAGGGGAGGAGAGAAAGGAATCGATACTCACACGTTCACACACTGACTATGCAATACAAAAACTGAAAACTCAATTTCACACTTAACTCAGCAAACAGAAGTCCTTCAAATGAGAGTTTTAACTGTTGCAACTCTGCTCTGTGCTCCCACCTCATACATCCCACCTGCTTAACATGCTGTGCACTCTGTACTCACCCCACGTGGCTTCCTGAGGATGTGATCCTGCAAGCCACATCACCGAACAGCTACCTTCACATGGCTGCTAAAAAAAGTGCAACAGACCTAAGGGAATCAAAATAATACATCCTTTTACACTGAAATAGATGTGATTAAGAAATAGGAAAATATTTTGTTAGAAGCCACAGAACAAGAAGTAAGTAAATACTTCTCTTTCATAGACTATAAAGAAGTTGAATAAGGTCTGAAGGAGATTAGATGGGGCAGGGGCAGCTTTTTTCATCTTTCTACCTTTCTCCTGAAATCTGCTAAATGGGCAGCACAAGGGAGTAAAGCCCCCTCTTTATCAAAAGAAAAGGTGTAACAGAGTCCTAACGCAGAAGAACTGCTTCCAAGAGCTTATCTTCACGACAGTAGAAGACAGCAAACTAATATGCATCCTCAAGGTCAACTGCGATGCCATTTCCTAATGCAGACAAATTGTGATCTTCATGCATTTTCGGTCTCTGATAAGCACTACAGCTACTCCAGGTCATGGCACTGGTCATTCTGGTTTGCAGACTACACCAAAAGGAACTGGAACTGATCCAAAAGCTCCTTTCTTATTGGAAACTAATCATTCACCCTGTAACTCTGTCAGCTAGTAATATTAATACCACCCTTACTTAGTGAATTTTGGGAACGGTCCAACTCTCACTGCGACCAAGCCTGAACTGCATCCATATCGATGATTTCCTATTTCATGATTTATATCTCTGTCTTCACACCAGTACAATCCTCCAGAAGAGCTTTAGCAGGCTATAGTAGATAAATAATTTCTTCCTATACTTTTCCAAACCACATGTTTCTCGCCGTAAACTATAAAGACTCCAGGAGCTCCAGTCCTGACAAGTTATGAAGTGCATGGCCTGACATTAGCCACGAAAGCTAATGGGAAGACACACGTTCAAGGTCAGTTGCACATTTACATAGTTAACACACTGTTCATCAATACAGAACGTCGTGCCAGCAGCCACAGGCAGATAAAGGGAATCGCTAAGTGCAGATGCCTTTGCTACCCTTGTACCACCCTGAAAATGTGTGACCTGAGGAAACATGATACAGCCTTCCCACAACAGCTGCAACTAAACAACTGGTGGCACATCAACTAACTCAACCAGCTACACAGCATGACTCGAAGCCCCAGTACCACCAGAGAAAATTTCTGACTAGGGGTGAGACAACGGACATCAGCAGAAGCTCTCAGCTCTCTCCTTCATGCCCATGGACATGGACATCCCCGTGAGAGAAATGAGAAGACTCCCATGGATGGACTTCTATGATGAAGTCTAGAATAGAGTTGAGGGGATTTGCACCGAGTCTTTCCCCCATACGAACCGGCACCATTTGCAGACAAAAGTAGTTTCACAGCTAAGCAGTGTGGTGCTCTCAAGGGCAACCACCGTAACCGAGGTCAGCTCCGCCACACCCCTCTCCAGTGGGCTGAGATAAATTACAGCTCTGGAAGACTGAGCTCAGAGCTGCTAGCCTCTGTGCTCTGGCAGCCATGCTGGGATGGGGACAGTAACTGGCTGCTCATATGCACAGGAAAATAAATTATTCTTGTCCATATCATGTGAAATCTACTGTGACTTTTCTTCACAGAGATGGTATTCAATTCCAAAAGCCACTCACCTTCTGTAGCTGCAAGAAGTTTATCAGACCTGCCAAGCTTTGTCAGGTTGTATTTCATTCTTTCTAAAGTAAGCTTCAAAGCTTGAACTAGACATCACCCATCATATTTCTGCCATTCAAAGTCTGGCTGCTTTTGATACATCCCGGTGTGAAAATAGTTTAACTAACAGTATACAGCATTTTTGCTGTATGGAGCGCAAATGCTCAGAAAGGACTGTGTTACGCTACATCAGAGTAAAACAACCAAAATGAAGCAAACTGCTTTACCTCTTAATTTTGGGCCTAGTTCTGCAGTCCTTGCAATGTAAATCAGAACAAACTTAGAAAAGATAATGGCATAATGTTGCTAATGCTCAAGACTCCATCACAATCTTAATAGTATACAGTCATGGTGCATCCCAGGCTCACGGGATTATGGACGATCAGTTCAGTACTCGGTAAAAATCAAGCTGCTAGCCTCATATTTCTGAAGAAAAGCCTGAAAACATGAACTTCAGAAGCCCCAAATCCCAGTTAGGTAGAACCCCTAAACTTCAGTCTCTGTCTTGCAAGCCAGTCTCATGATTTCTGCATGTGAGTTAGAGCTAACTAAAGAAATGTAGTTTTGAGGTGAACAAATTCATTGGCAGTTTCAGATCAAATTAAGCAAATACTTTCTCCTTAGGCAAAAATGGTCATTTCCATTAAAATGTCAGCTCATTGCAACATTCATTTCAATTCAACTGTTTTCTTTCAGAAGAAATTCATGAAAATGTAATGCAAAGGGCAAACAAAGCTTTTTGTACTGACTCTGTACCAATTTTTCTTCTGATGTGGTCAGCCACTGAGTGAGTCAGAAGTACCTCTTACTCATATCACTCTACTGCTGGATGTGGAATGCTTAAGTCTAGCAATACACCATGATTTCTTTACTTTTCCCAGTCTAGCAAAAGCAGATGAGATAAACACTCTCCAGCTATCAGCAGCAGTTTTGTAGCAGCATGTTTACAAAGCCACTTACTCAGCTTTTTTTGGTTGCTGGCTTAAAAAAAAAATGACAATATGGGGCATTTTCAACATACAAGTCACTTTTCATGATGCGATCGAACCCTGAAGAGGACTACATGTTTGAAAGGATTGCTGTTTTTTACAGGTGTTTCCTGCTAAGGATCTAAATGATCTTACTTTGAAAGGTGGTTCAGGGATTTCTAAAAAAAGTCACACTCATCCCAATGATCTCCAGAGTATATCCCAAAAGCATTAATTGCTTTTGAAGACTTACCTCAGGTACGCTTCATCACTTATTTCCAACATTTATTTCACCTTGAATGCTGTGTTCATTTTTGGGCCCCTCACTACAGGAAAGACTTTGAGGTGTTGGAGTGTGTCCAGAGAAGGGCAACGAAGCTGGTGAAGTGTCTAGAGAACAAGTCCTATGAAGAACAGCTGAGGGAACTGGGGTTGTTTAGCCTGGAGAAAAGGAGGTTCAGGGCAAGACCCTATTGCTCTTTACAACCGTCTGAAAGGAGGTTGTAGCAAGGTGGGTGTCAGTCTCTTGTCCCAAGTAACAAGTGATAGGACAAGAGGAAACAGCCTCAAGTTGTACCAGGGGAGGTTTAGATTGGATATAAGGAAAAATTTATTCACCAGAAGGGTTGTCAAGCACTGGAACAGGCTGCCCAGAGAAGTGGTTGAGTCACCATCCCTGGAGATATTTGAAAGATGTGCAGACATGGTGCTTAATTATATGGGTTAGTGGTGGACTTGGCAGTGTTGGGTTAATGGTTGGACTCAATGATCTTGAAGGTCTTTTCCAACCTAAACGAATCTATGACTCTATTCCATGTAGCACCACACAGAACAGCAGTTAAGAACCAAAGAGATGTCTTAGGGACTGCTAAAAGAAAGGGGGAAAGGGTAAAAGTCTGTGTTGCCACTCTAGAAAGTGTTGCATTGGAAGAGATGATCTAAGAAGACACAGTGTGCATGCATACAGCTTTAAACACCTATGCAGGATTTGACCACATTCCACTCAGTTGAGGTCTTTGTTCCATTTTTGCTATAGTATTACATTTGTGTGCCTTACAGTGGTGCACTGAACACTGGAAACGTCAATGCACACAACCAAACCACTGCCAAAGGAACCACACTGAGTTGGCCCAGTGAGGATTTGGCCCATTGACAGAAAATCAGTTACAAAACAGATTCAAAAAATACCTCTTTTCTACTGCCAAAACAAGTTATCTGCTAGAATTAAGGAAAAAAGTCAACTCTGGGCCCAAATTTGCATTGAAAATTGCCATGAACTACAATATCCCTTGCTTTTCAGCCAAAAGGTTTTCAGAATTACTTTGTTTACTGACATCACTGTTACTTTTTAGAGTTGAGTGTTTTCCTAACTTTGCTTAAGTGACTTCACTGTCAGTTGTCTTTCACTTTCATGATAACTGCTTTTGGATTTTTGCCAGCCACAGAAATGATCAAAATATTTCACTAAATCAAGACATAAAGAAAAAAATACTTCATATTTTGCTGAGTAACAGCATGGATTGGAAAAATCATTTGCTATTCTTTAAACCACTCCTTCATATACTGTGCTCTGTATTTTTTAAGCAGTGAAGTCTCTGCCAGGTTCTTTCACACTGAGTTTGCAGAACACCTGCCAGAGTGAGGTCTTTGCCAATAAACAAGGTCTTTAAGTACTACGACAATTTAAAAAATAATGTAATGATCAATACAAATAATTAGCACTATTATTATTACTAACATCCATCCTCTTTGGTCTAAGCTCTCAACTTCTGGAGCAGCTGCCTCTAGAAAAGAGGGGCATGGAGAGAGCAAGTCCCAGCAGGTGGCACTCCAGAATAGAAAGCATTAAGCACCAGTTCTGCTCGGCTGTCCCACTAGCTTGGCTTTAGCACCCTTCAGGAGGTTTGGTTTAGGATGACGGTTTCCACCTTCCCGCTCCCAAACAGCAGGGCCAGATGCTGCCAGTCTCAGCTTTTAGCACCGTAAGATTATCCTGGTGCTGGATGGGATGCATCAGCAAGGTGAGATGCGCCTTGTGCAGTCATTTCTAAAAGCAAGTAGGGTACCTGCACACCCCAAGCACTGAGCTTGAGCTCATTACCTGCTCCTTGACTGAGGGCAGAGCTCCCTCAGGGCAGCTAGAGCTGCTTCCCCACGTTGTGCTTGGAGAGGTGGCAGCATCTTACTGCCTCCCACCACTCTCCTACACTCCTCCAACCAAGCAGCAAGCAGGGATATAGCTGAAATAATGCTAGCTTTCATTGCTTTAAGACAGGACCAACAACAAAAAACACACCCTAATGATTAGGAAACCAGTTTCCCTTCTGTTTATTTTTAGCTATGCCCTACACATACAGCTACAGCTACAGTGTTCACCTGCACGGCTAGGAAGCGTCGCTACAGATGGTTCCTTGAGGTGTGGTGAAGACTCCCACGCTCTGAGCCTTCTGCCTTGCCCAACACTTGCACTCCTCCCACAGCAAAGTCAGCCAAACTGACACTTCTTCCAACCAAACACTGACTGTCAGGAAAGCCTCTGTCTAGTACTAGCCTTGTCCGCCAGAAGAAATAAACCCACCTCAAAGAGCTGTGGCTCATCTGACCTTTGCAACTCTCATCCAACTGTAAGAGCAATTGCTTGTTTTGCTCTGGCTAGAAACCCTCCCAATCCTTCCATCTTCAAACTGAGGCCCCCTAAAACACTGTGCAACCTAGGGGAGATAGGAGGTACCCTTAAACCTAGGAAGACGGTGCTATTCTCTTAGAAACTGAAATTTTAAAGAAAAACTGTGGAACCCAGTTGTTTTGTCCAACTCTAGGCATCAAGCATAGCAGTCAGCATTTAGAAGTAATGAATTGGCTCAGTTGACAAAGATGCAATTCCCATATCATTGTCCCCTGGAAAAGTTTAAAACACTGAAGGTCATACAACTGGGTGGAAAAAAAGCCTGCATTTTTATCAGAAGTCTTTATGAATTACCTGTTGCCCATTCAGATATGGACAATAATCAGCCCTCTTACCAAAAGTGCAAGTATTTACTTCTTAAATTCCCCTTAAAGGCAAACCTGTATCGTGGGATCCATCTGCTCATGTGGAAATAGCAGAAAAGATGTGTCAGAAAGTCATTAATTTCCTTTTCTCTCCTGTATATGTCAGTGGATCACTGGCATTCCCTGGCCCCTTGAATTAACCCCAAATATAAATAGACACTAAACTGGAAAAGTTTACGGTCATCTCTGTGGATATGAGCAACACACAAACCACATTAAAACCAAGCAATGCGCCCTTCTTGCAGCAGGAGGTCCACAATCAATGCCACATAATATCCATAGTGTTTTAGGAAATTAATTTATATCTAGAATTCCAAACTTATTTCCTCACAAGCAATAAACACCTACCTTTTTTCTTGATGGTTCACTAACATCACCCACTGAAAGAGGTATGATTCCTTTCAAGGTTTACGTACTATATGCACTGGACAAAAGTTTACACAGTATGTTTTTAGTGCAAGTATCTTTTAACACACAAAGATGGGCTGATGGCATGAAAAGAAGAATGGGGCAGCTGTTGTTGCTCACTCTGCCTTCCTAGCTGCTATCCCAATGTGGATTTGGTTCATAAAATATTCACCTGTGGAAAAGCAAGTCATGGAGCATAACTGTAACCCATACCAATCTTAACGCTGAGCAGCAATGAAGCGTGTAACTGCCTGGTGGTTATCATGAGCCCTCAGAAATATCTCCAACTTACCAAGTTGCACAGTTGCTGTTAGGAACTTATTTGGATCTCCTTTTTCGATGGATCTTCCTGAACAGATGCATGGATGCTCTCCTTGATATTCCACCCACCTGACTAGGAAGCAGAACTAAGGGGTGCCCAGGCTGCAGTATTCTCCTCGCTATTAGGTACAACAAACCGCCTATCTCTAATGAGCAACCTCTCTTGATAGAGGAGACTGCAATTAGTGTGGACTCTTGGGAGCTTTAATGTTTCCAAGCAGCAAAATGTAGACAACTGCATTGTAAGTGGCTCAGAAAGGCATGCAAAATTCTCCAGCACTGACTAGTCAATAGATATGAAAAAGGTCAATCCCTTTGCAATAGCTGAACTTTAATTTAGAAGAAAATATCATATATTTAATGGAGGTGGGGGGCTAAAGAGGGAAGGAACGTTAGAACGAAAGCTTCTTGCTTTAAAGATGATCATTCTATCCACCTATATTCTTTTTTTAGCTTGATTTTCACAAATGAGCTCAGATTTTGCAAGTAGACTTTCAGGCTCCTCAAAATAAGAGTGCAGGTGCAAAACACAGGTGCTAAATGTGAGTAGTACGATATGAACACAGGCATTCAAATTTTTTTAAAGGAAAAAAGTCATTAAATATCTGATTGCATAACCTCTCTAAAGAAAGCAGTAAAAGTCACTGAAATGCACAGGCCTTTATGATGGAAAAATGTTACTGTATATTATTTAAAAATACACAACAGAAATGAGCACCAGTGCTAGAAAACGAGACCTTTAAAGGAGTGAACAGAAAAATTCCAACGCAGCATGATATCCTGATTCAAAATTGCACATCTACAGGCTACAGCCACCTCTGTGTCTCCCTTCATTTGAAAAAGCAACAGTTTTATAATCTTATTAAAGGGCAAAGTTGTAGATTCTTATCATTTCATTAAATTGCCAGTGCATGATCTTTTAATATTTTTGTTCTTGTTTCATAACCACCCATTAACATAAAAAGCTAAGAGTTTCTCCATTGGACCCCACAGAGGAGTTTCAGCCAGCAGAGAAAGCAGTAGCACAGGAATGTAACCCTATAATGTTGGAAAAAACAAGTCAGGTTCCTCAGAATATGAAGGGCTTTTTTCCTATAGCTCCTCCAAGGGCTACAACAGTAAAGTTCCTGTAGTTGTGAGGTCGTGTTTCCATTGCCCTTCACCAAACACCACGACTCATTTTTGGGTCACGCTGACCCCAAACAAGTGGGCATAAGGAAGAAAGCAAACACGTCACGAAACTTTAACCTTTCTTTAAATAAATCCTCATTACTAAGGCAAGACCGTAAGCAGCCAGCTCTAGCTCGCTCACGTCTTCTTGTGTTAGAGATGTGGCTCCATCAGAAGAGAGAAGACCTGGACTATAAATCAGGACCCCAAGAGGGAAGTCCGTGTGAGGGTTTTTCCTTAAACTTTTTTTGAACATGGGCATAATATCCTCTTAAAACGCACATTCCTTTACCAAAATCCTTCTCACTGGTTTACCTTGCTCTTTTGCAAGGATGCTCATGAACACCAGTATGATAGCGTGAAATTTATTTTATCTATGAAAATAATTAAAAATTTACATAGGAGTTTAAAAAAATATCACAAGGACTTTGCAGGTGGATAAAGACTTTTTTAAAAGCCTCATTTCTTTAAAGCTGTGAAAACCAGCCTGGGTCCAGTCCTGCCAGTATCTCTTTGTGCCCACAACCCCTCCACACAAAGCAGTTCCATTGAGCTGGGCAAAGCCTCTTTCACAGTAACTGTTCTCAAGAACAGAACTGGGCCAGACTTGCCCAGAAATCCTTCTGGTGGAGAACAGGTCACCCCACAAGCAGTCCTGCTTCCCCCAAATGCCAATGTATGTGACATGCTCTGTTTGAGAGGAAAGCCTCACTCTTCCCAACCTTTAGATAAAGAACAGGGAGGCTAAATCTCAAAACATGCAGGAAAAAAAAAAAAACCCTTTAAAAAAATGCAGCTGATCTGCTGGATTTTTAAGATCACCTCAAAATCATCCTGACATGCCCTAGATTTTCTGATCTCTTCTAAAATTCCCTTTCAAACGCTATTACTTGCGTCTTCTGTGGAAGTCACACAAACAGGGAGAGTGGCAGCTTGCTGTAAGTTGTAAGCTAAAAGGCAGAAGACTGTGAAATTGAGAGAAGTTTCTATACACTTGGAAGACTTTGAGGAGGGTCAGGGTTTTTTCCTGAGGGGGGGTTGCTAATTAGCCAACATAACAGCAGCAACAGTGTTCTTGTAAAAACAGCTCACTGCTCATTAAAACCAAGTTTAGGAGCAATACAACTTCACTGAATTCTCACCAGTTTTCTATGACTGACCAGCTTCTGTCTTCTAGGCATGCTCAAACTTCATACACTGATGCATCTCCTACTCCACAAACTGATGACACATCAGTCTGTTCAATCAACACAACTCCAGTATTTTTGTTGATTTCTACTTTAAGAAGGGAATCTACTCCAGAAAGTAAAATCTGAAGTCTGAAGAGTACTTTATTCCTGTTCCCGGTCTAGCTCCATTCCACAATTCAGAAATCTTTATGCTAGACCAACAAGAGAAGTCTCCTCAGGCAAATCAAATCATCATCTCCTACTTGCTGTACTTTGAACTTACAACAAATTCCAGTATCCACTTATTACTGCAGGGAAAGCCCCTAAAAAATGGTATTTTGCACTTGCAAATTAAGCCAAGATGCTAATTTAAAATAAAATTAGAGAAAAGTAAGTTTTAATGCAGGTTTCAAGTGAATGCCTTATGAATGGAATGAAATGAACAGCTATGTCACCCGTACTAAGGGAATTGCTGCCTTTCTGCTAAAACCTGGAAATTTGGCAACCCATTTTGAGAACTGTGAAATGCTGCTTATACCAGCTCGAGGTACTTGCATACAGCGACCCATGTTCCCATTCTCCAGCAGGGATTGGGTTTCCCAGCTAGATTGCATCTCCCATAACCACAGTGCAACTCAACATGAAAAGAGGAGATGGAAGCCAGCCATAAAGCCAAGCCCGGAGGGAAGAATGGGAAAACAAAGTATGCTAATTACAGTTCCCATGGGAGATGGTGCTAGCATTCCTAAACCTAACTCTTCAGTCCCGTTTTCAGCGAAAGGAGATTTCAGGGTTTTTTTCCCCTCCATAAAATAAACTAGTGAACTTTGACAAAATTAGGATGCAGAAGAAACTTCTAGAAGGCAATACAGGATGAATCTTCACACCAGCTGTAAAACCAACTGAAAAGGCAAACAGCTTCACCTTTTTACCACTTAGAGGTTAAGCAGGAGGGATTTTTCTGCTCCAGGAACATTCTTGAGGCTTTGTAGCAATATAACCCTGACTCCATCCTTCAGCACACAATTCTTTCCATTTTTCAGTTTAAAAGAAAACTACTACACAGGGCCAGATCTCTAAACCCTTGTTCATCAAAACCATTCAAGGCTTTAGCCAGGTTGCACCAGCATAACAGAAAGACTTTGATCTACAGTCTTCACAGTAGTGCCCCAGTGCTCGACACTGAAGTGAAACGGAATTAGAGGGGCTCACAGCTTCTGGATGCTGCAAGCACCCCACTTCCTCAGATTGATAACATCTCATCCTCAAATTTGAACATAAATGGGTCTGGGCTTAGCAATGCAACAAGACAGCCAAAACACAGGACCCCATTCAATGTGAGGGGAAGCAATCCCTTTCATAACCTCCAGATCCCCATGTAAGTTATTGCAATGAAAAAAGCCCACGATTCAGAGAATTAGGTACAAACAATCTAGCCTGATGAAAAAACTCATTATTTCAACACAATTCAATAATCTGAAATATCAGTGGTGCTGATTACCTGCTATCTTCAATGGCCCCTTGTTCTCCTCCTTACTCTGAAAAAAAGCTATTCTGAGCTGCAATACAACTGAAGGAGCAATGAATGTGTCGAGCATGGGTCTATCACAGGGCTGGTTCACCTACATGAGGGGCTGGCTTATGAATTGCAGCAATCTCTCCAAGAGGTGGCTAGAATTTACTTTCCTCAGGGCAGAACCTCAGGCAGAAGAAATCTTCTGCAGATAGTCCCACACCACTCTCAACAGTGGCTGCCTCAAAGGGATCTGGGGAAGGTAACTAAGAAGTCTGTTGACTGCAAGCTTAAGTTCTGAACAAAGGTTACATCAGCATCAGTAAAAAATATAAGGGGTACTACCTAAGAAAAAGTTTAAAGACACCTAGTTGCAATACTGGGTCTGTGATCTGCAGTTCAGAAAGCATCTCTGTCTATTGCACTGGGGACAAACATCTGAAATATTAACACTGTCATTATTGGCCTGAGCTTTACCTGCATCAGGAAGATCTCAGCTGGGCTAAATTTACCTTCAAACAAGTCTTCCATCCAAATTAATCTGCATGCAACAGGGAAGGACTTCCCCAAGCCACATGCCAGCAGCAGGCTCAGTGAATCCACACAAGAACCTGGGTATGCTCACAGCAGAAGGAAACTTTCATTCACTAAGGGTGAATCTGATAAAATGGTAATATTCTTTTCCCTTCTCTCAGATGAAAGTTTTAAGTACCAGCAATTTCAGTAGCTCAGCAGAGCTCCACCAATGCCTCCTGCTGACCCCATTCAACTTTGAAGTGCATAATTCAATATTCAGGTCAGAAAGGAAAAGTGAGTACGAGGGGAAGGCAGAGACCTGGTTTCCTGTCCCTGCTCCAATGAATGTTTAATTATTTTATATTAAAAATTCATTTGGAGAAGGGCTAGAATCCAGGCAGTCTAATGGGTTTACCTATGGAGAGGAAAAGATCCACGATCAAATGCCGCCAGACAAAGGTGGGAGCTCAGTCTTAGCTTCCTTCAGGCTGAGCATCACACCTAACTCAGAGAGCGCAACCGCTAACTTGTTCACTGCTTACACCTCAGTAGACATTACCTGACTCCAGAAAGGAATAAAAAGGAGCAGTTCAACGTATCTTCCCAGTACAGAAAGAGGGCTACCGGCTTAAAAGACCTCCTCTTGTTTCTCCCTTGTTGTAGCCAGCTCATGTGTCTCCTTATTTGGGATGTCAGCTTTTGCAAATCCCACTCTTGGGCCAACTTTTCTCCTGGCATTGCACCAGAAGCAGTGCCTGCAAGTTTGGTACTGCAGTACTTCAGGTCTTTTGTGGATCTACTCTGTGGAAAATGTTCCTGAGTTGCTTTGGTGTTTTGAAAACTCCAAGCTGTGCAATTGACATTGCAAATGACAGCCAACCCAAATGAGCTAAATGCTGAACATCAAGTGCTACACATGCTCCCTTCCACTGCCTCCCCTCAACCAAAAAAAGTTGACACGGTGCAGGCATACAAATACGCAGATAGTCACATCTGAAGAGTCAGTCAATACCAGAGTCCCAGTGCAATGGAGCTTTCAGAGGTATTTCACAAGCAGAAGAAAAAAATCAGCAAGTAAATTATCTGTAGCAAACAGCTCGCATGCAGGTAGTTTTTGATTTAATACTTCTCAGAAACAGGGCAACCTAGCAGATTTTCTTGCCAGTGAAGGAAGCCCTCCAAATAATCACAATGCCAGACAAGGATTTAAAAGGGTGGATGGAAGGAGGCTTCTCTTTGCAGAAATCAGGAGCTGCACCTCCTGTGTGAACAGGAAGCCACCACCCTGAAGGCAAGACCCAGGCTGGTGTGAAGTGGGAGCCAGGATGGGGACTTGCTGGGCTGCCTGCCAGCCCAGGTACAGCCAAGGCGACCAGCATCACATCAGCTAGCGGGAGGGATGCCGGAAAGCTCTGGTAAAAAACCTACCCTAAGGATGGCCACCTTCTACCCGACACTGGGTATGTCTTTTAAAAGCAAAGCATGTGCGACCATGCCTCCATCTCAGCAACACGTGTCCAGCCACAGCAAATGTAACAATAATTCGTTTTCTAAACAAGGTGCTTGATTATTTTTTTTTTTACTATTTTTCATGATTCCTCATTCAGCAACTGACACCAGCATTGCCTTCAGCAAAAGCCACATGTAAAGGAAGACATCCCAAGCAGGTTTCCCTGTGTGACATGAGGGTAGACAGAAGGGGAATTTCCTTTACTTTCTAGAAGTAGATGAACTCCCACTGAATATTTAATTCAGACTCTAAGCTATTTTCACCGATCACTTGAAAGTTAAATAATTATCCCATTTAAAGAAACCTAGCAATTATATTTTGTATTCCCCCCCCAAGCAGCTATTGCACTTGTGACAATATTCATCTTGTCCATGATGACTATTATCTGCTATATAAATATTGATGATCTGAGTAATTGCTGTTCTGTACATATGCTTCTCACAGATATAAATTTCTCTGCCTGAAGTAGACTGCTGACAAAGTGCTCTCCGCCTTTTGCATGGCAATGAAACATTACTGGAGGTGCCACTGAAAGTTGTTACTCGGGGCAGGGGTGGGGGCAGGGGGGGAGAGAAAAAAGCAGCGAGAAAAAAACAACCTTTGGAGAGGGGTATGCAGTGATGTTTGCCTGGACTGGGAAGAGTGAATAGTCCCAAAGATCAACAAGTTAGCTAAGCTGGTATTCAGGCAGCTTAAGTTTAGCTTAGGCTGTGCCAACACCAGGCGCAGCTCAAAGGGAAAGAACTGCTCCGGACTCAACACTGGCCACCAGCGCTAAGCTGGGCATGCCATGCTCTTGGGACATGTCATGTACAACATGCACATTGTACCCACCCAGTGGTCCACTGGTGACGGGGGCTACTTTTTTGGATCAAAACCCAACCAGAAAGACAAGCCAGTTTTGTACTGGAGGAAGAACACCAAGCTGAACACTATGCCGGGACAGAGGCCCAGTGTCACCCCGTAACCTTTGCCAGCACACAGCCACCATGTCACACAAAAGCAAAGCTGGTCTTGAGGCATCCAATACCCATTCATAGACATCACAGGCATACAACATAGCATTGCTTCAAACTCTTTTCACCGGTTAAACGCGTTTGCCCAGCAGACTTTGTGACCAGTCAGGTAGTCCTCTGTCTTCCTGCAGCTGCCAAAATTCACTAAAAACACCCCACTGCACGTCTTGGCTAATCTGATCATATTGCCCCATGGTTGGGCAGTACAAAGACCCAGTTTTGACAGACGGAGCCCTCCCACAGGCACACCGCCTCACAATTCCAGGCTTGCACTGTGCCTCTGGACTTTAAACAGTCAACAGTATATGAGAGATGAAGGCTTTCCCTCAGTGGACACAACCTTTCTACAATATAAAACCTGAGAGTCTGAACCTCAATAAAATTGCCCCTCTGGAAATACAGGTCAAGAGAGGAAGATTTTTTCAGCCAGATAAAGTAAAAGGCAAAGTTTATACTGAAAGAGTTTCCTTGTAGAAATACTCTTCTTCTAAGGTCTCTACCCATCATTTAGAGTATCTGGAAACAAACACTGGACAAAGACTTTTTTTTAATTAAAAAAAAAATATCTTTGTAACTTACATAGCTACAGAAATTAAAGGGAAACGAAAAATCTGCCTGATTTACATCTGTGTTACTGAAGATTAATTAGAGAGGGTACAGAGATGATGCAGAAAGCAGCAGGAGAAAAGACACTGGACTCCCTACGGCAGCTGGAGCCCAGGGCAGGAACAAGAGGTGGGCAGGGACAGGGACGGATAGAGCAAGGGCGAGTACAGATAACATGTGAGCAATGTTTGAAGTGCCGGGAGGTGGAGAGGAAGGAACTGAATCTTTGTAATAAGCAAAAGAAATAACAGTCTGGAAGTCTTACTTTCTCTGTTGCCCTGTTCAAACAACTACATAATAAGTCATTATACATAATCACAGCAGCCACTAATTTTTATATATATATTACATGCACATGAACAGACACAGTGAAAGTAGTTACTAAGCACTGATACAACTGATCTTCTCCCTGCAACACTGAGTGTTAAGCCACCTGTCTGTTCAGCGTGGCCCTCGTCATATAAATTCCCCTCCTACTTTGTGCAGCTTCTTTACTTCCCCCATAATTTCTACAGTGCTTTGGGGTTTAATAAGTTACAATCTCTAATGACAACTGCTGTACATCTCTGAATCTTGAAGGGAAGCTGCTTCCAGCAGAAAATTAAGGGTTGAACTCTTACCAGTAACTCTGGGCATGCTTAACTAATACTAAGCCACATAACATAGTCTAATTAGTCCAACAGGTCTTTTTTTAAAAAAATCCACATGACCTCACTGTCAGTTCTTACACTGAGTCATTCTGGAGACCAGTTGAAACAGAGCCCTGCATAATTCCCTACCATCAGCAGCGCACTGCGTTAACTGATGTGCACTGGATTCCAACTACAATAACCAGGTAATCCTTACCCCTTCCACTCTGCCTTTTTTTTCCCCTTCTGTTTTTAAGACAAGACACATGTAGCAGCCTCCAGCAAGTATCCAGTCTTACCTACATGGACTCCTATGCTTCCCAGACTTACTCTGCAGATTAGTTACAACACACAATACATGCACATGGAATGCTCTATTACTAATGCAAATTATTTTGCATGGAAACACAAAATGCAGGTGGCCAAGTCACTAACTGCCCAATTCACAAGCACAGACAGTGCCCTCAAGCTTTTACATGCATATTAATTTGGATGCAGTGAAATGTACCCATAACTTTGAAAGTCCTGTTGAAACACACTTAAAGAGTATGACTCAAATCTTAAGTGCTCACATTCCTGAGTCACTAAAAAGTAAAATCGAATTTCCATCAAGTAATATTCTATTTTCTAGGTAGTTATTAATTCCGTGCTTCACTCTGAAATCACAGTCACCTAACTGCTAAAGCTATGCCTGTTTGACATACCTTTTCCTCCACAGCGATGTCAATCTGGAGTGTAAAGAAATACAACCTCCACCTACCACAGCTTCGTTGCCAAATTTTCCTAGAGAGGATATAAAACTGCGGTATTACCACCTCAGTGTGTTTTCATCAAGAGAATAGTTAGTTTCACCACATCTGTGCCAAATTCACTATGTCCACAAAAAGAAATGCTTTGCTGGGTTTGTTTCCCACTAAAGTATCTCTCGTGGAGCTGTGCAAATGCAATTTCACTATAAAAATAAATTCAGTGGAGTTAATAATTTCTTGCACTGGGCACATGGCCATCTATTTTCATTGCTTCCAAACATCCCCTGCACTCTTAAGACCTAGGAAGCCAGCGTTGTGTGGACTGCAGGGCACTGCTTCTCTAGCTTTTTCTGATTTGCATCAGCTTTCCTGGACAGAGCAAGGGTTGCAAGATGGTGTTTGTGACTCCCAGATGCCAAGCACCCTTTCTTAGTAGGTAAGGGCAGGTGGATGCTACGTTTGCCCTCCTCTGCTGGTGTGAGATCTGTGAGCCATGCAGCTGCAACTGAGGCACAGCGGAAGGACTCTTAAGCTGTGATGAAGGAACGGCTAAATCGCATGCATCCTCAAAGTGCCACAGAGACCTGTACAGACTGAGGAGGTGCAGCACCCCTACTAGTCTTTCCCTTTGCTAGGACACAACTATTTTGCACCAGCTTTTCACAGGAAAGGCATTCACAGGAAGAGATTTTGCCAACACCTGGAGGTTTGTGCTCTACCAAGCTACAAAATCCAGCCAAGAGACTGACAGAAAATGTATGAACACTATTCTAATCAAATTTATTTACATTATGCACTTCTGAAACAAAATACCAGGTACCAAATATATCAAATATATAAATATATACCAAATATATCAAATATATCAAACCTAATAAGCAGTTGAGATTCCAAGCAATCTCCTGAAATTGCTACACCTACAAATTTCTTTCTTCTAGCTTTTTGGTTGCAGAAGGTAAGGTGCCAGCAATCTATCTTAGAACAAGAGCTGATTAAATGGGCACATTTACCAAAAAAAGTAATACAATACAGTTCACAAACTGGTTTGTTTACCAAGGAAACTTGTTTAGCAGTTTCCTTTTATGTAGCATTAAAGAACAGCAACTTGTATTTCTTCTGTTTATGATTTTTGCAGTGGCCCAAGACATTTTCTTCAGCTAACGCCTAGGCAACTCCTAGTTTTCACTTCAAGAATATTCCAAGAATATTAAAGCTCCAGAGAGTCTAAAAACATGTATCCTTACAAACAAGAATAACCCCAACTTCCTATATGCACTACAACCATATCACAGCTCTCTTTTCAGATGAAGCTGACCTCGAAAAACTTTAAAAATGTATTAAAATAACACCAGTAGTGAATGCAGAAGTGTTCTGAGGAGGAATAATAGTGGTGAATCCTGTTTGTAATCATCTGCAAACATTGAAGGTTTCATGTTGTTCTGGTTCTTTTTCTTCTGCAGTATAGCTCAACTGGTTTAAACAATTCCCCCCAATCTTTGCCAACATGGGAGAAAAGAGGAAGAGCTGGTGCAAAACACTGTTCCTTTTGGGCAGTTCAGTCCTTTCAGTGCTCTGGTTTGTAGGTTTCTGCCTGCCTGGAGGGGCTCCAAATGGAGAACACTGATGGGATGCACTGGAGGTCACAAAACACTGCCAGGAATTGGTTACAGACAAGAAAGATGCACTAAAGAAGTAAAAGAAACAAAACCCCAAATAAACTAGCACCTCCCTTATGTTACTTTTTTTTGGTTTTCTTTTTTGCTTCTTGCCTGCAATTGGAAAAGTGGCAAGAAAAGAAAATGAAAAGTTAATGTGATCATCAAGGTAGTTAATTAATCCATGATTCCCCAACAGCTTTGAAAAGTACTGTCAAGGATTCTCCTCTCTTGGAAAAGACACATTTATTTCACACAGAAGCTCAGAATTTCTGTCATGTGTGACATTACTGAAACACTCAAAGATGGCTTCATCCACCTAGATGACTGCATGCGTTTCTCGCATCCTCTCCACTGAATGAGCAAGCCATGCTGAAATAAAACAGGATCTGCACATTACCCCCTTTGATTTGATTTGCAAAAAGGGGAAGCTGATACATCTGAAGAGTATGCAGCATCACACCAGCGACAGCAGACCCTCTGAAAGCAGTCACTGGCTTTTGCTCAGACCTGTGTCTCATGAGTAAAATGGAGAGGCTCCCAAGCTGTGATGCAGGGACAGCCAAGCAGCAGGCAGGGCAGGCCAGTCAGAGAAGTGCACGGCACACTTCAGAGCTAGGAGTTGCCACCACCTGTGGTACTAACCAATTTTAAAAAAAAAAAAAGCTAATGAGCTAACAGAAAAATAATTGGCCATTGCTATCCAAAACCCTAGACTAGTTCTAAATCAATGCAACTCTGCTGTAGTTAGAAAAGGATAAGCAAGGGCAAGAAAGTGGAGAATGAAGCCTATGTTTATGTACCACCAGAATACAAAGTAGAATAACTTGCGAAGTTGCTGCAAGTTGCTAAATGCAACTTTTTTATAAAAATAAAATCACATAAATCACTGATTTTCACTAGCCTTTGTATTTTGATTTTGATTTTTCCCCATACACACATGTGTGAGTATCCACACAAAACTTTTTCTTCAACCTTTACTTTTCTCATTTTGCCACTAAGAGAAACACAGCAGAAAGAGGGTGAGAGAAGGAAGCAGAGAAATGGGATCTTTTTGTATTTTGCTTTATAATAAAAAAAATGGATGGAATAATTTTTTTTTCATGGAAGCTTTCGGGTTTGCAAAACGCATTTCCCATTTGAACAAATTTGGTCAGCTGAGCATGCAACAAATACCGAGAATAGTTTTGGACCAAAGAGCCTGGTCCTTTGATTTCACCTATAACAACAAGGATATTTTTATACAAAGGAAGCCAAACATCAGTTTTAAACTGACATTCAGGGAATATGAAAATCAGATCCCCCTGCACTCTTCCAATAGCGGCCCTACAGTACGCTGCTGATCCACTGTGACACCAGCACCAAGAAGCATCCCAAGCCTCTGTGGAAAGCATGAAACAGCCACCTTTGCTAGCATTTTCCAGCTTCCCTTCCCCATTGCCAGTGTGGAAGGCAATGAATAAGAGTATTACTGGAGGTTTGAGCAGCAGGCTTCATAAATTACACACACACACACAAATCCTTTCTGTTTGATCCCAATCAGGTCTCTAATGAGAGCCACGGAACACAGTCTACTAATCAACTCCTCAGTAATGCAAATAACCATCTTGGCCTCTCATCAACCATCTCTAGGGCTTAAACAATGAGCCCTTAGACTGCACAGCCCTGGGTGCAAAAGCTGCCACGTCCCTCTGACATAACTTCGGCGTGACACTACGTACTCGGCAGCAGCGGGGAGCAGCCTGCCGAGCCCAGCCACATACTGGGAGCCTAAGCAATCCCTCAGCTACCTCCCTCAGCTACCGCAATGGCCCACGAGCACTGCCGTCCCTAGCTCTGCACACACGAAGCAGCCACATACTGCAAGTGCAGGGATCTGATGGAGGAGGCGTATTTCAGCTACAGCAACATACCTTCACCTTCAGGCTTCCTAAAATTAAATGCTGACTAAGCAACACAGCAGAACGGCTACAGCACAGGATTGGCACTTAAAAAATAGAAACAGGACCTCGTTTTACCTCCCCCAGGGACATCATTCCCTCCAGCCCTGTCCCTGGATGGACCTCAGGCTCACGCTTGCAGCCACATCCCCAGCCTCGTCTCTGGGCCCTGTCTCTGTTCCTGTCTCCTGCTGCTGGATGGACCCTGGCCCTGGCGTGTTGCTTGCCATGCCTGGGGCTGTGGATGGACCCCATTAGAGCACTTTGAAATCAAATTATGAGAAAGGCATTCTTCTGTGAAACATCATTACCACCCTGCCAGTGAAGTGTGGATTGCAAGAGCTTCCAAAATAAAAAGAAATGTATTTGCATTAGCCCCTTCCCTTACCCACACTGCCAGTTCTCATAAAAGTCCTGGGCCAACAGTTGGACTTGATGATCTTAAAGGTCTTTTCCAACCTAAATGATTCTACAATTCTGTGATTTACAGGCAAACTGACATACAGAACAGTGCGGCAAACAAAATGAAATCCTGCTAGAATCAGGTCAAAAAATGCCAAACAGGACTTGATCCCACGAAAGTGAAGACAAGCTATGCCTGGACAAGCACCTTGTAGCTGTAGTCACTGATATTAACAGATCTATGTGGTGGAAGGAAGAAAACAGACTCCCAAGCATCTGCAAAATAGCATAATTCAGGTTTACTTTTAAATAATAATATTAAGTAATAAATGCTAGGAAGAAAAAGCTTTAATGGATTTAAATATTCCAAATAACAATGCCAGCACTTCAGCACCCCCGGTCCTGCTGCGACCGCACACACGCACATTGCCGAGCACAGCTCTGCCGGCAGCAGTCCCTCACTGAAGAAAGAATTGCTGGGCTTCCAGTGCCAGTCTCAGCAAATTTCTACCTTCCAAGCAGCAAGTGTTTGTACAATAGAAATGCTCCTATCAGCATTACCAGCTGTGCCCAAAGCACAAAAAACGCAACCATGTACACTGCAAAATCTCAACATTTGCACGTGTGTAAACAGTGCACTTCGGGAAAGGCAGAAAGACTATTTTCAGAGTAAACACTGCAAAGATTTCGGGTCCTTTAGGATGTCAGAAGGCCATCACGATCTGCTGCTCACCTTCGTTACTTACCACTTGCTCAGCTAAGGCATGTCTGTAACTCACAGGGACTGCAACCACATTTCATGAGTCCATTTATCGCCTGCAAGGACACCAGTTTTGAGAACAGAAGAAACTTTACCTCCCACAGCAGCCGGGCTCTTTGGTGTGCTACCCTCCCTAACGTTAGCTTGAAGCCATTAAAATACCAACCCACACCAGAGCAGGAAACGCAGCAAGAGGAACTAATTTCTAAACCTCACCACTCGGATTGCAGCTGCTGCCCCAGGGAGATAAGCAGGGGAACATGGGGAAACTTCTCACAGCCCAGTCAGGCACCAGAAATCCTTCCAGAGGTATGAAAAAGGTGGAGAAAATAGGGATGCTAATGCACTCAGGCAGAAGACGATCTCCACCCCAAATTATTCACTTTAGAAATAGCAGCCCTCCAAGCCCCTGATCACACCCTGTCTTATGCAACTGCATCTGCAGCTGATGGGAGCAGAAGGCTCGTCTGCCGAAGATGCCAAGACTTCATAAGACTGGGACTTTAAGAGCCCACTCCTGAACAGGAACATCTTAAAAGGTGTCTCCTTCTCAGCTTCTGACTTGGGAGAAAGCAGGAGGCGGCAAAAGAAAAGGCTGGTGCTTTCTCCTCTTAACTAAACCACCTACACGTGTACTTTTTCAAAATATGCACAATTAGGGCAAGTTATGTTTGGGTTAAGGAGACTGTGGAGACAAGTTCTCAGTTCCAGAGGAAAGAAAGTCTAAGGAAAAATACTATAAAGAAAACTGGTTTTGTTAAAGCCTGAAGAAAAACAAAACTGGATGGAGAGTGTTTTGGTCCAATCCTGGATGAAGCATACTCAAGTGAATCATCTGTCCCTGAGAAAACCGCTTGCAGCACGCGAGTGTCTGGGCTGAATTTTAAAGATAGCACTCATTAGAAGTTAGCTGTCCACTGCCTCCAGTTCACCAACATCCCTTATGCCTAAAATCATGATCATTTTGTTCCTGTTGTCACAGCCTCCCACTTTTCTTTGCAGAAACTAATACTATATACATATAGTATATATATACTATATATACGGTAATATACTACTAATGCTTAGAGGAAAGCATTTGACCACAGTGGCTACCAGGACTGCACAAAGTATGGCACAGGCACTAGTCATGTAAACCAACCTTCCAAAATTATTGAAAGACATTTGGCAAAGGCATCAAATAAAAAAATGAACCGCTGTCTCATAAAAAGCCTACCAGAACACTTCACTGCATACTTGCTGGACCTTCTCTGCATACTGTGGGGTTCAAAAGCCAGACCCATGAGGCAAAGGGAGCTGCACCAGTGGCAACAGCCCAGCCATGGACCCAAGCAGGGCAGAAGCGGTCCCAATGGGTGCAGCATATGTGCAGCCTCCATCCCTGCTCATGAACAACGTGTGCCTGCACCTGATGTCCAGTGCAGACACTGCCCAGGACCAGGAAGGCGCTCCTCCTAGTAGTGACAAAAGTAATAACAAGGAAAATGAGGAGGAAGGATATAAACTGAAGTGCAAGAACCCTTCCATTGTAAGGCGGGTCATCCATTCAGGAGTGCTACTCAGACTGAACAGGGGAGCTTCATCAGCTGAAAAAGGATTTTCCCCAAATTAAAAGCAAGTGGGTGCCAGTGCCAGAGGGGGGCATGCAGCGTGGAGGAAACACAGACCCATGCTGCTGGTCACCACAAGCCGAACAGCTCCAGGATCCTCGTTCCTCTCCACGGGGATGAAAGGAACACAGAGGAAACTACAAGTCCAGCACCTCAGTACCCCTCACAGGCTTGGGCTCAACACCACAAGTGCTTGCAATAGACTCTTTTTTTCTCCAGCTGCATTGGGACAGTGTTTCAGGTCTGATTTACTGTCTAGACACAGCATGCTACCATGCAGTACAACTGAAGAAGACTGAGAGCACCAGAGTGTGGAAAACAGACCGACCAAAGCTTTTTCTTTTTCTTTCTTTCAAAACAATACATTGTGCAGTCTACATCAACATCCTCACAAAAATGCTCAATCTGTCCTGTACCTCAGAAGCTCGCTGCTGAAAAATATCCAGAATGCAATTAAAACATGGATTCCGTTAAGTTTCACTTCCCTCTACAATTTATAATAGTCTCATCCATCAGTTTTCAAAGAATATTAATACTGCCATCAGCTGGCTCTCCACCTCCTCTGCTGAGCCAGCTTTTTCAAAGCCCTGGCCCTGCCACTCACCATCCGACCACAGATGCTGTGAGGAAGAGGAGAAAGGGAGGCAAACCGGGTGTGAGAGAGGCCAGGGACCACCCCACAGGGGAGCTATGGCAACCTACTGTGCCTGAGTATCTGCCCAAACATGCTTACCTCAAAGGAAAAACACACACGCAAAATACAGAGAACAGGGATTAATTAACTGAAGCCTACCCAAACTCAGACCAAATCCTAGGCATACAGGCTCACTGCCACCTTCCAGGCTGGAAATGGCTAGGCCAGTGATGTGCAATCTTCTTTTTTTATTTGCAAAACCCTTTTTTCCCCCCTCTAAAAGATGTGTGGATCTCTCCATTGATACAAGCCATTTCTCCCAGTTACCTTTCACAGACCAGACAACATCCTTGGCCCCCAAGTACCTTCAAACCAGAGCTGAAAACCAGTCCCATGCTCCTTTTAGTAGTCTCTCCTTTTCAAATACATGTAGTTCAGTACTCAAATACTAGGCGTTGGACTTACTCACACACAGTGGTAATGCAGGGAGAATTGGTTGGTGCCAGTTTGACATGGTTTATATCTACCACGTTTCATATTACAAACTCCCAAGAACAGAAGTCTGACTTTAAAATCATTCTCATCTCCACTGTTTCATTGCAGGTCAGCCTGGTCTGTTCCGAGACCAGATTTTGTTAGCAAACATACTTTCTCAGCTGGTATCATTCACTTTTCCTCATCCAGTTTCACGAAACAAAAAAGCCCAAAGTACATAAAGAAAACCAACCGTTATGCTCATTTGAACATAATCGGAAATGTCTGCTTCATCCTCTCTTACTGCAGCATGAGGTTTATACTAACCGCCCTCCCCTCCTCTCAACAAAGCTGTAGGAAGAAACCCACTGTAAATTGGTGAGAAGACTGACATGCAGGCCAAAAGCATCTAATGGCCTGCTGGGACTACAGACAGCGCTTCTCCAAGTAGCAGCTGAGTTGCACCAACTTGCATTTCATGTGGAAGCCCAGCCTCTAGAACCTGCACACTCTTGCTTGCACTATCATGTTTCTATTCATTCCCAGGAGACAAAAAAGCACGGGCAGCCAGTCTTCCCCAATCTTCTATGAATTTATGTCATTTCAGTCTCATATTCAACCCCATAAAATGGCACATCCACCTAGGCTTCACTGTAGAAAGTAGGTGGGATCAAACAAGACTGCATACAACAAATCACTGAGAAACAGAGCAGAATGCAGCATATTCTCTAGATGTAAACTGTTTTTATAGAGTTGACCTAAAGCAGCTGTTTATGCATTGCCTGATCTCAGAGGATGTCCACAGTAATGGCTCTGGACTAAAAGTAAGGAAGATGAATGCCCTAAAATCCTCCATTCGAATGTATTGGGCTGGCCTTTATCTACAGTTTGAACAAGCAAATATTACAGATCTAAACTGGAATCAAGACTGCACACAAGCCTACTAGGGTAGCTAGATCTGGGACCTCTGGAAAATTAATACGTGGCACTGCTAGTAACAAAAGATGGGCACAGGCTAGAGCGATGGTACCAGAAAGCAAGGGGAGAAGCGGGCAGCATTTGTTTGGGATGTACAGGAACAGAGGGGAAGGAGGGGGATCTGGGGAGGGTGAGTTTAAGGGGATGAGAAACTAGGCGGCCACAGAGGGATGAGCAGGACAGACACAGGTAAGCCACAGAGGACTCAGGAAGCACCACAGCTCTGCCCACCCCATCTTTAAATGGGATTGAGGGTACCCTGGCTCTGGGTCAAAATCCCCCACCACAGCAGCAGATGACCTGCTGCGCATGTCATCCCACTCTGGCAACGAACACCATCCACAGCCAAACAGTGCGCTTCAGCAGGCCGTTATCTCATGGGTCAAAATTAATGCTAATGCTACAGCCCAAAGGTCTACACCCTGTGGATGACCCAGGTCACTGCAGGTTCATATGACATGGCCAGTTTTTATTTACCTCCTCCTTTTTCCGCTGTATGGTTATAAAATTGTGTTTAAACCCAGGCATGTTCAAATTTTAATACAGAGACTACAAACTTGAGCATTCCAAAATTAAGAGGGATAATGAAGACTGCCCATACAACCTTCACCCAGCTCCTGTATACATCTGCACTGATTCTGTCTCAGATTTAATGATCACAAATCACTTGAGCCCTGGAAATCGACTGCTTCAGGGGGAAAAGATATGGTCGTGTGATAAAAGCGACAGCTGTCTCTCAAACCCTGCCTCACTCAGTGGAGGCCAGGCGGATTACTGAATGAGGCAACACAGGAAGAAAAAGAGACAATCACCTTGCTTAAGGAAGTTGGACATACCACCTGCAGGCAGGAATTGCCTCTTTCTCAGCTCCACAGTCTCTGTAACATGCTCAGCAAGCCCCTGAAACCAGTTTTTCTTCAGGTGACCCCTAACAGGGCAGTCCCCAACCCCTGCAAGGCCAAGACACCTAGGGCTAACTTGCAAGAGTGCCAAGACTTCCAGCTGAGGTCAACTGTCTTTGTGCTCCCAGCAGATGAATGCTACCATCATGCCAGATATTCTGGGGTGAGTGAAAAAGAAAATCACCCCTAAGTATCTCTTTGAGGCAGCCAAAATTAAAGGTGTTTCAATTATTTGAGCTTTATTCGCTCTTTGCCTCCGTTCCTCAGCTACAAAAATGAAGACAGTACCTGCACTTGAGATGTGGCAGTAAGAACTTCCCCACCTGTGAAGCCCCCAGGAAGGAATTAGCAGCACTGCTCAGTTCAAGGTTTTGGGTGGGATGTAAAATAAATAGATGTGGAGACACACGCAGAAAGTAAATGTAAGGAAAAGAAAATTAATTACGCTGTAATTGTGGATCCACTGAAAGAGGGACCCTGTGAAAGGGAAAAAATGATGCAATTACAGAATTAAAGATTGTATCATAATGCAGATGCAAAGGGGAGCTATGCAACATTAGTCCTGGCACTTCCTTGCTTTTGTCCGCCTGATTTTGTAACCCCATTGTTCTCCTAATGTCATTATTTTGTAAGTAATTTAAACACAACATAATTATGAGCTCATATGTTTATATCTTTTCATCATTACTAATGTGTGGAACAACTGGCAGACGCTGCTCCCAGCATGATTGATGCCCCCAGCAGATGGCTGTGAGCGACTCTCTTTTCTTCCACCTTTACCCAAGGTAAAGAGCAGGGCGAAGAGAGGTAGACTTTATATTTAAACTTCTATTCCATGCACAAACATTTGGGGATTTTGGGGTTGTTTCAGAGGAGGGAACCATGACCGATATCAATCAATTGCTCTGATATGAATCATAACACCAGATTTAAAGAGCAGAGGCACTGAGAAGCTGATGCGCTTTGTCCAAGGTCAGAAGGAAAGCTCCCCAAGGCCTGGATCCCAAATGACCCCACTGACAGCCTCCTGCCGAAGCCGCTGAACCCCTCCTACCTCCCACATTAAAACTTCTTGAAGTATAATTACTGCTGTTAACTGCAGGTCAGGGAAGAAGCCAATCACCTCCAGGCTGTGTTTGCTGGTGAATGCAGCCAACAAGCAACTTCTGAGCGTGTGTCATAGAAAACACAACTGCAAGCAAACGTTACGGTCGCATGTGTTCATCCTGGATGGTAATTGTTATATATTGGGTTTTTTAAGTAAATTACCCTGCGCGCCTTGGACTTCAGGCAAATGGCTAACGTACTGCTCAGAGTCAGACGAGTCTGGCTCACCCTGCCTCATGAGGGAAAGCAGCTGCAGTAGCAACAACCTAACTTGTTTTATTTGCAGATGATATTAGCTGGCAAGAGGCAGTGTGCCTGACAGTATGCTTGCTATGTAGGCTTTGTGCTTTTTAAAAAAAGTCTTTTGTTTTCATATGACCCCCATTTGTAAACACACATCCCTTTTCTTTTAAGCAGTATTTTTACCTTGTCTAACAGGTGCTGGCAGCTACTACTGCAAGCTTTGCGTACTTTTTGCTCCCAACAAAGCAAGCTTCACTTCTATCCTTCCCCGTCCCAGAGAGCAGAGCCTGCAAAACCTCGAGCTATCAAGTCCCTGAGGTGCAGCCAGTCAGAGCCTACAGTGTCCCAGGCACTCGGGCCACAGCAGCTCTATTCAGTGCACAACTTTTTGAAAAGCTCCACTATGGAAAAGTCTGTGGTGGTGGTGAAATCATTGCAATCCTTCCTTCTTGGCACGCAACCTGCTCAGTTTGGTTTAAAACCTGACAGAGAAAGTGCTACACCATCACTAAATGTATATAGTTAGCATGACACTTAACAAAAACAGGCAGAAATGTTACAGCAGCAACGTTTTACCCCATGACTGCCTGTTTCAGGATTTCCCATGCCAAAGCTTGGATGGCCAGCGCTGTCAGAGGGGGGACCTGTGTGGGATGTCAGGTCCAAGCCCAAGAGCCCATTTTTAGCTACCAGTCATCTACTGTGCCACACTGCCAGCGGTACAAGTTGGTACCTATGGAGGGGAAAGGAAAGGATGCAAAAGACATTCTCGTTCACTAAGTGTCACATCTCTAATAGTGTAGAAACTTATACACAGATGCCAGAGGTGCCCTGCCCCATCTCTGGCAGGCAGAGTTTCTGCAGGAGGAGAGGGAATAGCTTCCCCATTTGCCCTGTTGGTATGTCTTGGTGCCTCACATCCTCCACAACCCAAGGAGCCAGCTACACAGTTCCTCCCTTCATCTCACCTTGACAGATGCATCTGAGCTTAGCTGCATTACAGGCTGTCTGAAAAGGAGTGGCACACAGGTGTTTAGGATTCTGTTCAGCCCTCCAGGGTGACAATATTTTGACATAAGAGAGCAACCAGGTGATTTCTGAAAAGCCATGATCTTTGAAAAGCCAGGCTCTATGCCCCAGCACAACAGGCATGTATTGTCTGAAGACCAGCAGCAACACAGAGGGTAGCATAGCAAAACATGCACTGGCTAAGAAATTGCATATGCATCCTACACATGCTCCTTGACATCCTGACGCTCCTATTTCTTATGCCACTGCATAAGAACAGACACCTGCCTTCCTTCAGTCTGAGTCTGGAAGAAATGTGCTCACCACACCCAGCACAACTATACTGATAAGCTGACCAGCACAGGCACAGCCTGGGTGAGGGTAAGGCTGCTTTTCCTAGTATAGTTTTGCTCAGATTTCTGAGGCAGATCACCCAAGACACCCATGCCAAACCAGCTACATCTACACCAGGGTGGCCTAGCAATACAGCAGCATGTCCCTGGCATCTCACAGCACTGTATCAGCCCAAGTACACACCTGCCTAAAGTAACTGTGAGGAGAGAGCTGTGTGGGAATTGGAGACTATTCGCTCACAGAAGCTATTTTGGGAGAAACGTATGGTGCTAAATGACATCTTTTCATCAGTGCCAAATTATCACTGGTTTCGACAGGATGACACTGGTGAACGCCCAGATGATCATGCTGCCACTGCACACGGGCAAGTTTGTGCACAGACACACCTCTGCATAAGTCCTGCCCAGGCTGCACATTCCCATCTGCTCCAGTGCTCCCCTCCGTTCAGCCCAAGGTGTCCTGGAGGTCAAGGAAAGCAGGCTCCAAGCTACGGCTGTCAGCCTGCCAGCCTTCCTAAATCTCAAGCAGCAACAAACAGGCCCCGTCTGCTTAAGATCTTGTGTCCTCTGCCCTCCTGCCCCTCTGTCACAGCCCCTGTAGCTCCCTCCAATGTTACCCCACACATCACCCTGCCCCGGAGACCATGAACACCTCACGAGGTGGCCAGGGCTACAAAGGTACTGCATTTTTGACGACCACTCACGCAATGCGGCAGCTGCTACCAGGCAGAATGGAGAATAGCTGAAAATGGTCTCCTTTTCTTCAGAGAGAGCACAGTTTCAAAGATTTCCCAGCCAGCCACTCATCTTAACAAAAACAAGTGGGAAATTAATGAACTTCAAGACTGACAACCATTGGTGCTATCTAGTTGAAACTGGCCAAACACAAAGGGCAGGAGACAGGCTGCACTCATTTCCTGGGGAAATTAAATTAAAATAAAATAGAATAAAACCAGATTAAAACTATGGTGCATTTGATTACTGGCATTTCCATGTTCCGCTGTGTCCCAGGAAACTGACGCCTTGCTCAATCAAGCCTGGAGCTGCACAGCACACACTGCAGTTACGCTCTGTAACTGCCCAGGTTTTATGCATCTGAAGCAGGAAGGAACAAATTACAAACTCCTTTACATCTGAAGGGGTAATTTCTGCCGCGGGAAGACAGGGAGGGCAAGGTTATCTGCATCTGAAAGAGGTGAAATGCCTTGTCCGCGCTGAAGGACTATTACTGAGCCCTTAAGTGTGGAACCTGCTGGGGTTCCTCCCTCCTCCACAAGCCCCAGCACTGGAGGTGATCTCATCCCGGAGACATCAGCATCCCTTTCCTCACCATCCGCAGCGTCCCTCAGCCCACGCTGCTGGCGCTTGGACACCTGCACCAAGAGGGGAACTTTGAGGCAGGGGTCGACTCTGCTGCGGTGGGACCAGCAAATGCCGAGCCCTCGCCAGCCCAAGATACGGGGAGATGCTGCACTATCGGTGAGCACTGGTGGGGCTGGAAGTTTCCTCTGAAGCCGCCCAGTGTGTCAGACCGTGCTACCGAGCTACATCGATTCCAAGGGCTCCTCTGCTCCCTTCGCAGGGCTCAGCACAGCAGCAGAAAACCTATTTGCGTAGAAAATAGCACGCACAAAGCAAGCAGGCAACTCTGTCCAGACTCAGAAACAGCTGTGGAATTTCTCTGGAAGAGCTGCATACTGTAAAGGGGAGGAAAGTCCTCCCATCTCACTTCCAGCCCACCCACCCACTGGATAGAGACAAAGCATAAGAACAGCAGAGAATTTAAGGCATGCCAGGATCCCAGGATCTGGGAATTAGTTTCCCACATTCTGCACAAAAAGACAGCACTCATGCCCAATATCTACTGCCTTGAACTCAGATTGCACACCATTTACTCAGCTGAATAACCACGGTCAAGCCAGTGGAATTACTTGCCAGAAAAACTGCTACTTGATGTATGTATGGAACAGCTGCAGAACTGGCTGACAAATACATACAGGTATACAGGAGGCAATGTAAGACCACTCTTTTAAAAGGCCAGTGCCCTGGGCTAGTCCCAAGGTCAACAGCCATATGATCAAAACCACAAATCACCAGGTCTCTGGCAGAGTCATACCAACTGATCATCTAGATCAAACTGATCATCTAGATCAGTTGCATCTCTCCAGACCCGTCTCTTCCAGGCGCCATCAACTGATTGGGGTCACAGTCTGAAAAATATTTCACTGACTTAGAAAACTAAATTCTGCTCAAAAGGATGGTTTGCACATTTAAGAGTATAAGCTTCATTAGCTTTCAGCAAGACTTCATGTCTCAAGCGCAAACTAATCCTCTATAAAATTCCAGCAGAGAAGCACCATTGCTCCCGTCTGTCAGTACCAGCCCTAAGTAAGGTCAGTTCTTCCATACTGAACCCAGACACGATATGGCATTTGTTCTCAGCACCATGCAAGTAAAAAAGACGAGCAGTTCACACCCTGGAAAGCTTACGAGAGGCAGACCTGAGCTTAAATCCTTTGCATGCAAGTTTGTGAGTATCCCTCTTTAATTTCACCAGGACAACACACATGACTGAAGTTAAAACTGTGCTGAAGCCTCTGTCAGGCTGTGGCTGATGGAGCTCCTGCTCCAGTTCATCGAAGGGTCAAGGTGAGAACCCTGAACTGGAGCCAGGAACAGCTACGACCAAAACATACCCAGGGATTTTGGCAAAGCTCACCCCCAGGTGAGTCACTTGGGGAAGGGTGACCACTGCCCATTCCCTGCAAGCTCTAAGCCATAACATACCTGTGGATGAGCACCTCGCTCTGAGTTATTGCATTTGCATGTATCATTTAAACACACTATATTAAGGCTGGAATAATATTTATTGTCCTGCTGGTATTTCTAACCTGGATATTCCACAGCACTGCACAGCACTGTCCAGTAGTCCCAAAGAGACTACATAACATGCGCATAAAACTTCCATCAGCCCAACCAACTTTCCTCCCCCCAGACAAGCAGTGGAAAACAAACATCTTTTTCATTTGTCTTCACATACCTGGCAAACTGTCCAAACCCTCTGACAGACCTTACAGGTTTGAACCAGAGGTTTGGGCTTTTAAACTATACTCACAGCAAAAGTGCGTGTGTGGCAGGGATTTTCCACAAAGTCCCATCCCAACAGTCACAGACACGTCAATGCCACCAAAAGCAACAGCACGCGGCTGTCCCAGCCCCATCGCCCTCAGCCAGGGCTACTTTTACACTTTGCCTTTCATGTAATTAACCAGCTGAAACCCAGTTGCGCACCATTACATAGCCAAGAATAGTGTTTCCAGCAGAAGGTTTTTTCCTAAGTTGCTGTTATTATCATACCATGAGCTCTGCATTAGTTCAGACTCAGTGGCCATTCCAAGAAGGCCTGTGACCCCAGCCTGGGTACAGAAAGGCTAAAAATGGGACCTTCATTTATGTCAGAAGTTGGAAGGTTACAAACATTTTCCAATGGCCTCAATCAGACCCCAAGCCTAAGCAAATCTGTATCAAAAGAAAAGATCTCTGAAATGTACTATTAAAAAAAAAAAAAACCAACCAAAAGCAAAAAAGAAGCAAACCAACCATGGTTGACGGCAGTGAGGAGGAAGAAAAGAGTTTTCAGCAAGGAAACAAGAGCAGAGAAATTACTATGTTTCTCGTTCAATTAATGGGACCTTTTCAAAAGCCTGTTTGCCTTTTTTGGGGTTTTTTCCAGACACCTATTACACACACCCCCTCCATGCCTCCCCAGCTCACAGCCCGGTGCACAGATCTTTAAGCGTATCCACATTCGAGAAGGGGCAGAGAGCTGCCTCCGAAGATGTCCCTCCACCGGACGGCATGTCGGGACAAGGCGCCGGGGTGATGGATGTCGGCAGGGCTCCTGAATCACAGTTTTGCAGTTCGACCTCAGCCGGGAGGCAGCATCTACCGCCGTAACAAACTCCGAGCGCTGCCACCCTGCAGAGCGCGGACCCACCTGGGCAGGGGGCTCCACGCCTCTACTCTCCTCCGGTTAAAAAAATTAAAGCCGCTTTCTAAAAACCCAGCGAGATGTCTAGCACTTATGACGGCACCCGAGTTACCGCATATCTTCTCCGCTAACTGCCAGCATATGGAAGGGAGGAGAAATTAAAAAATAAAATAAAATAAAAAAAAAAAAAACAAACAAACCCAACACCAAACCTCCAAGAGAAACAAAGGACCCCCACCAAAACCCCGTCTGTAAGTTAGCTGGGTTTACTTGCTCGCGAAGCCCAAGGATAACCCTCCTCCGCTCGGAACAAGGCTGATGCGATGCAGGCGCAACCCTGCCGGCTTGCAAAGTAACCTTCGCGCCCCGCCACCCTCCGGGACGCGGGCCGCCCCGCGCACGTCTCGGCGGATCACCTGGACCTCTCATCGCGCCCCGGCTTCGCCCCCCGCAGGGACCGGCCGCCGCGGGGGGAGCGCCGGGCGGCGGGGCCGGGGCGCGGCGGAGCCCGCAGCGAGCCCTGCGCGGCGGGGCCAGGCGGGGCAGGCGGTTACGAAACCCGCGTCTCCCCCTCGCCCGGGCGGCAGGGAGGTGTGGCGGGGGGCATCCGCGGCCGCCCCGCTCCCCGCCGCCGCGCCGGGAAGGGGAAGGGAGGAGGGAGCGGCGCCCCCGCCGCCGGATCTACCGCACGCGAGCATCGCCCGCCGCCCCCGGGGGGGGCAGGCCGGGGGGGGTGAGCCCCGCCGGCGAGGAGCGGGCGCCCACTGACCTTGCCGCCATCCGCCGCCGCCGTGCCTGCCCGCGGGGTGGCAGCCCCGCGCCCGCCGCAGCCCGCGCCCTCGCCCCGGCAGCCGGCGCCGCCCCCCGCCCCCCGCGGGTGCGGGGCCGAGGCGGGGCCGAGGCGGCGGGGAGCGCGGGAGCCGCCCCGGACCCCGGCGCGTCCCACCACCCCAGCCCGGGTCCCCGGCCGCGGCGAGCGAGTGGCCGCGGCGAGCGAGGGGTAGCGCGGCTGCCCGGCGGAGAGCGCCAGGACCGGGACCGGGACCGCCCCCCCCGGCCCGGGTGGGAGAGGCGGCAGCCCGGGCCGCGAGCGGGGCGGCCCCGCAGCGGCGAGGGCAGCGGCAGCCGCGGGCACCCCCCGTCCGGCGCGGTCCCGCCAGCGGGGAGCGGGAAACCGCAGCGCTTGGGGGGCTCCTCAGTGCCTGGGAGGGGCTCTGCGGCTTCCAGATGCGGCGTGTTGTGCCTCTGGGCACGGGCGCGGGGGCAGGGGCACCCGGGCGCGTGCTCCCTGGGGCGGCGGGCGCAGCAGCGCGTCCCGGGCGCCCACCGCAGCTGCCCCCGCCGGGGACGCGGCGCCGTGCGAGCGCCCGGTGCGAGGCAGGGTCTCCGGCTCCAGTCACTGGTGCTTTGAGCCTTGGAAGACCTTCAGTCCCAGCTGGAGACTTAGAGCTGCCTTACTGGTGCACATCAAGTCAGCAGCGGGTACACGTGGCGGTTGTCTTACCGTGGCAGACCCCGGGCTGGGTAGGGAGTAAGGCCTGCCTCGTGTTCATTGCACCAGGGCCTACAGAGCACGGGACCGCAGGCTCGTTCCTGCGCTGCCTGCAGAGAAAACAATCCTATTTACATCAGCAGTAAAAGGAAAAAATGCATATGTACATCCTAGTGTCTCACTTGGGATCGGCAATGGCAAGCAGCAAGAGCTACAAATGGCAAGGGCAGACAAGCGTCTTTCACTCCTCACTGCCTCGTCTTTCTGCAGAGCCAGTGTTGTTTTGGGGCAAAGGGTTGCGAGTGGTGGGAGAGAAGACCTGCAGGTTAGCCAGGTGCTAGTTTTTGTTAAAACAGTCCTCCCTAGCTCCTGCAGCTCCACACTGAAAGCATTGCCTGTGGAGGAGTAAGACCTCTATAATCAACGAAATAAATAATTTTCACAAACCTACTTGGTTTCCTGCCCTTCCTTCTTCCCCTTCTCCTCTGCAATGGGGCTATTTGCAGAGCAGGGTCTCCAGCAAGTGGGGCTTACCGCTGGGGAAAGCCTATAGTGCATCCACTAGTACAACTCCAGGTTCCGCCATAAATATTTAAAACTCAATTACTACCCTCAGAATGAACATTCAAAGCAGATTTTCACATCCCACAGTGTTTCAGACCTTCCTAATCAAATAATTGAGATGAGACAGGAGAAGTCAAATAGGCCAAATTTCAGCCACCAGTATGAGGCTGGTTCCTCCTCACATCTGCCTCCAAAGTGTTAGTCACCACCATCCCTGACCTCTCACGGTGTAGTTTACACCACAGGCATCATTGTAGCACATGCAGCTTTCACTTCTCTGCTGATGGGCTAGAAGGACTGTGTGAAAGATTTTGCGGCTCCCTGCCTTCCCCCCCCCCCCGCTGTCCAGCTGACTCATCTGAACAGCAAGTGCCCAAGTGGCTTCTCCCGAGGCTTCCCTCAGCTGGGCAGGGTGACAGGGCCATCTGCCACCCCCCTCACCCCTCCACGCCCCCACTCCCCACCCCACTCTCAAGGTTGGGACAGGCTGTGACCCATGGCACCCGCTGCGACCTTCCCACACCCTGGCACACACCTTCCCACCCTGGCCACTCAAGGTTCTCCAGGTTTTGTTTGGAAAAAGCCTTTGAGATGTCTGGGAGAGGGGTGCACGGGGGTTTTTTACAATTCAAGGAGAATCTTTTGCCAAATTCACATCGGGTATTTGTGTAACATCCTGTTTTTGAAAAGGCACGCCAAGTTTGGAAGGCACAACTCCTTACATGTCTGTGCGCCAAGCCCCTACCATTCCCTAGATCAGTTCCCCCTTTCCTCCTTAGAAAACAAGTGGCAGCTAATACCCACAAGCAGTGTACAGTACCAGATCTCCATGGACACAAGAGAGGAAAATTCATTACAAAATGGAAACAAATGTCCCTCCAACTAAGTGCTGGCCAGTGCTGCTGCAAATTACATCCATCAGAGAGGCCAGGAACTACACAGATGCAGAGAAAGATAACCCGCTCGCTGAGACAGAACCTGCAAGGCAGTGTTGAAGAGCATTGGCACGATGACTTTGTTAATTATATTGCTATTGTTACTGCTGTGGCTTTATCATTACAGCAGAGTTTAGACAGCTCAGCTGAGATCAAGACACTCCTATACACCCCCATCCAGGTTAAGCGGACAGCAAAGAATCAAGTATTTTTGCTCCTGCATGCAAATACAAGGTCCTGATCCTGGAAAGGCTAGCACACACACTTAGATTTTAGCATCTGACTCCCTCTGCTGAATGGATTAAAGTTAACGTTTGCACACAGGTCCTGGCAGAAGCGCTACCAGATAGATGCAGCAGACAAGGGGAAGGGGAAAGGAAGTGTAATTACTCCCAGGAGGACTCATGCATTGCCACTGTCATCCCCCAGGCCGCACCTGTTATGAGAAGAAGAGTCTTTAAATCTCTAGGGAAGAAATCTGGAAAAGTTCCCAGCAATAGGCTTGAAATAAAGGCAGGGAAATAGATTTCAGCTTCAGATTGCTCCACGCAGTTTATTTCAATAAAACTCTTTTCACCGGGATGCAGGTTTGTAAAAGGCAACAGTTTCACTGGCACTGCCCTTTTTGGCACCCACCTGATAAAACGGGCACAAAAGGGCTCATCCAGCACCCGGGGTGTAGAAGGACAGATGGAAGGACAGGGAAGGACAGCCCTGCACTCTGCCCTGCAAAGGCAGCTGTGCTCTGCTGCCCTTTACTATTCTCTTGCCAGTTTGGTTGGATCAAGGGACCTTTTTTTTTCCATCTGATTTTTCTAAAATTTTCATAAGCACATCATGTGTAACAGTCAATGAGAGCAAATTGCTCTTGGACCAGCTCGTACTGGGGAGGTGGTGTCCCTCATCTTTCATAGGGACAATAGCAGCAATCCCTACAAGTGCTGGGATAGCACTGGGATCCCCTAACAAAGGTAACTAACTCTTGGATTCTCTGTTATGATCACCTAAGGGACCTCTAATAGACAATATATTTGTAAGACTTCAGTGTCAGATTTTCAGCTCCAGAAGCAAGTCACCAAATAATCATAAAACCACACTGGAGCTTGCAAGCATTTTAAAAATAATCAGCACATGGGGGATTCATTCCTTTTTGTTTCTCAGCCGATAGTGGAGACTTAAATCATATTCCCAAGGCTGATTCTAAGGGGTCTAGTCTCCTAGAGAAACAAAGTTTGTACCATCATGCTGTCTGTATCTTCCTGTCTTCCTGTTTTACTTCAGCTGCTTTAGAAACCCTTGGCCACTTTGTCACAGGAGGAGAAATCAGGGATAGTAATGTCCCTGCTTCCCCCACCTCCCCCCCTTTTTAAAATTGCTAATGACACAGAGGAAAGAACTTCTCTGACCTGCACACACCCACACACACCCAAGCAAGAGGCAGAGAGAGCTCAGTGCTTCTCCATTTGGTTCAGCAGCCAGCGAGCATGTGTGTGAGAGACAGCAGTACCTAACCAAACTTCGTAATATCCCCTGCTCACGTAACATCTTCCAGTGGAAAAAAATGAAGACTTCTATGGTCTCAGACCTCTGGGACTAATGGGAAAAAATTACATTAACCATTAAAATCGCTGCTGAATCAGGGCCTGTCAAACCTCCCACCTTGCACAAAAGCTTTGCAGAAGGCTGTTGTTTAAAACTGCCAGGCAAAAGTACAGCTCATGGAGATTAAAAAGGCATCTGTTGGTGGAAACAGATTCAAGCCCCACTGATCACAGGTGATTGTCACTCCTCATATTGATACCCTGTGATAAAACGATGAACATTTTGGCTCATCAAAGTCTGACAAGGCTCGTACATGTTCCCTTGTTCTCTTCCATAAAACACTGTTTTATTGTGTGCTTTAAAATATTCGACAGAGTGAGTATTTTTACAGATTGCTAACATGAAAATGGGCATGTAAAAAGGCTGCATATTTGTGGTAACTCAGTTTTATGAATTGCCTCGAACCCACAATTTCTCTCTCAAAAAAACCCCCTCTAGTTAGGTGAGCCTTTGCCCCTGTGCTAACATTAAAGACTTCAAGCAGAAGGTGGTCAATGTGCTTACCATAGAAGAGCAACAAATTCCATATTCACCTGTATGCCATTCAACCCACTTTTCCTCCTTGGGTTGGGTACAGAAATTTGACCAATAATTTTCTCCTGTGATAGTTTGTAAATGCTCATCTAGTAACTAATAACCTTAAAAATGAAGGTACATTGGCATCTTGAGGTACAAAATTTAGGGAAGTTCTTCAGTATCATCTGGCTGCCTTTACAACCAAAGGGGAGAAGTCCCAGGAGGTAATTCAGAGCAGGAATCCGGTTTGGATGCTCAGAGTCACCTTCTGCCTGGGCTAATTTCCCTTCACAGACAAGATAAGGGAAAAAGCTTCCTGCATTAAAGTTTAGTGCCCAAAGATAGGCAGCACAAATAGCCCCCCTGAGGCTCCCAATCCAGGATAGCACTTGGGTGTGCTGATAAATCCTTTTGCCTCCCTCAAAGTGGTGGCCCAGCCTAAATCAGTCTCAGAGAGCCACCTTGGAGAAGCCACAAACACTGTCCCACCAACTGGGATACCACCTACGGCACTGCCTCACCACTGGCCTCTTAGCAGCCTGTGTAGAAGTGCCTGAGATGTGCAAACCTGGCACCTTGGCCACCAGCCTATCCCAGCACAGCATGGCTGAGGTGGGAAGGAACCTCTGGAGATCCTCCTGTCCAAAACCCTGCTCAAAGCAAGGCCAGCAACAACAGGGTGCTCAGGGTTGTCTCCTGCTGGCTTTTGAATGTTTATTGCCAGTGCAAAGTGCTCGATAAACACACCAGGGGTGCTACCACAGTGGTTATTCTCTGTACAGTTCTGGGTATTGTCTCTGCTGCTGCAGTTGTCAAGAAATGAAAGAGGGAAAAAGAAGTGTTTATGAGCTCTGGCAATTATCTGCAGAGCTGCAATTTTATCTCCCCTTACCCCATCAGAAAGCAATGTTTAGAAAAATACACTGATGTGAATCAAATCTTGATCCTTTGTTTTTTACCATACATCAGGACAAAGTCATACCTGTATCTTTTCATTAATTAATAGTTCACTGTATGTTAAACAAAAGACTAAACATCTATGTAAAAAATATTCTCACATCAGTGAATTTCAATTACCAAAACTTGATTATGTAAAAAACCCAATTCTTCTGTTATCCAAGGCAACATTGAATTTGTTGCTGGGCATTAACTATATTGAAAGCCCATTAGTTAGACAGCCCCTCATTCATCCATGTTAATTCACTCTCCTCCTCTGAAGTAGCCATGGTTTAAGAGAATTACAGTCCTCATATACAAACACAACACAAATAAATGACGTGGAGATATTTCATCATAATTTACCAAGTGCAATGACTACTTCACTGTTCAGGACTTGCATACTAGAGCATCATGATGGCCCTTTGGCATAAGCTTACTACAGAACAACTACAGATAGTCCTATCACTGACAAAAAGCTCCATTAAAAGGAAAGCTGAGGTTGCAAACACAAGGGGTTCAAAATTAGAAAACACCCAAATTAAGGCTGACTGTGCAAGTCCCTCCAGACATAATCATACACTTCAACTACATGACCGCATGCTGCTGTTCACAGCATCCTGGGCTCCCCTTCGGGTGTGTGGGATCTCAACAGCACAACCCCATCATCCCACCCCTCACCACCAACCTCCCCTCTCACTTTCCCCTGTGCCATCACCCCAGTTCCATGTCCCAGGCTCCCTGTGCCCCCACCCCTGGTCTCCACCCCTGGTAGGTCACTTTCTGCTCTTCAGCACAATCTCTCCAGTTTTCCTTGCCAGGCTGTTGCTCACATTTCACCCCAGCAGTTTCCAGCCCCAATTCCCATATCAGGTTTCTTACAGCAGGACCCAAGTATCTTCTCCACTCCAAGTCCCCAGCCTCCATCTTTCTCTCTAGACTGCTTTAGTCCACCTATTTATGCCACCTCCACAAAAAAATGCCAGGACCCTTCCTCCTCACCACTTGGGGCCCAGGAGGTGAATGATGCAGAGCACAAGCCTCCGTGGCTGTGCCAGGAGGCACCAAGGACAACATCGCCAGAAACCCCCCACTCGGTCTCAGCAGCCATAGACCAGAGCACAGTCTCCACTGCCAGAAGCATCAAAGAGATCAGCAGCCAAACTTAAAAGCCTCTACCAGATGTATGCAAGCTGCAGTTTTCCAAGGGTTTGTAACTTGGCTGAATGTGGGTATTTTTCACAGGAGCCACAAAAGACACATGCATAAAACTAGATTTTCCACATAACATTATCTCTTTCTGATCATGGTTTCCTTTTCCAAAGTGCAATGACACTACATCTTCCACAAGAAGCTGTTTGGGAAAATATTTCCTAGAAAGAGCTGAACAGCCAGAAACATCCCTCCAGAATCCAGAATGAGGTAGTCATCTGGCACAGAAAATTTTAGCCCAAAAGGTTAAGGTTTCAACAAGCTACAGAATATGCAAAAAAAGTGGTGCAACTCAACTCTGACATTAATTAAAGCAAACTGAGTAGGAGAAAGGTTATTTTCTCTAGCCTAGCACAAGTACCACATATATTACCCTTAGGGTAGTAGGAGTCCACAGTTCACATTACAGGCCTTGAGAAGATGAAATCACGCTGTGTAAACACTCTAAACATAGTTCATTAGGACCAAACAACCCAGCCAGTTCAGGGTGTTTTACACCCCTTGATTGGTGTTATGAAACCTATGGTTACCATAGGCAGAACACGTGGCTCATGTCCAACAATGAAAGTCCAGCGATCACCACGACGAGTCCTGTTGTCCTGCTGTATACTTCAGCAGAGAAAATAAAGCGAGGTGTGGAAGTCTCTGTGTTTATGTAGACTTGTTTATACTACACATTTGCAAACCACTGGCTGATCTTGCCAGCCCTTACCTGCACAACAAGCTGCACTGAAGCATGCCCAGCTGAGTAACTTTACTCACATAGTTAAGTGTTAGCATGATTAGGACTGAAGGCTGGAATTTAAGTGTCAAATCCAAAGCAGGCATGGAAAAACAAGCACACTGGGATGTTTACATGCTCAGCACTAGCATGGCAGCAAATGTGTTTCATCCTGACACTTCCTGAAAATGACATCATTTATAATTAACACTACAGCTGCAGATTCACCACCACTGAAAATGAATTAAGTAACAAAGTTCTTCAGGAAATCCAATGGATTTCCTGCAATAGACAGCGTAAATAGTTAAGTACATGAATATATACGAAATAAATATGTTCTTTTATTTGGGCTTCTGAAAACGAGAGCAGCCTGTCTATGCCTCAGCAGAGGGGATGGCATTGCTGGTGGCTGGGAAGTACACCAAACCCAATGCTGTCCCTGCAAGAGGTGCCCAGTTGGCCTGCCCTGGTTGAGGCTATCCTGGCACAGCAGTCTTTCATTCAGGGCCTCATCCTGCAGTCCTTGCAGCCCTGGAAGAAGCTTAGGGGATTTCAGTCATGTCTACTTTGAAGACTATTCATGCAAACAAATGTCTTCAGGACAGATCCACCAAGGCAGGGGTGTTCAAACCTATGTCAATGTGTACAGTGTCTGGTGGACTGCAGTTGCTGCTCTGTCCTTATAGGCCTTCCACCTCCTGCCCTGCTGGAAACAAGATGATGCTGAGAGCATTTTGGACCTCATCAGCAAGAAAGCCACTGCAGCCACAGTGGTGCAGACACCCTTGGTGATAGGGGCCGTACCGCTGGGGCCCCCAGCAGCACAGCAGAGCCATAGCTGTTCTACCGCAGCGAAGGGAGAGCTCTCTAAAACACTCTGGCTTTTCCCAGCCTCGCTCAGTTAGTATGTGCTTTTCCAAATGACCTGCTTACGGTCCAAGAGGGAATAAGCTTCTTATTAAGCTCATAGATCCATCTCATTAATACTCACTCTCCTAGAGCTCCAGTCAAGTGTGTTCATGTTTTCTAAAACAACACCATTTATATCACATTTAAGATTGCTGCAGAAAATATGTATGGAGGTTCCTAGTTCAGACCTCTGGGCTGTGAGACTTGCCTGATCCATGTGTCTAATGTCAGTCCTGTGACATGTCAGCTCTGATACATGCCTCTGATTTAAAAGGAGTTGTGTAAACCCCCATATCCACATCTCCCTTAAAGGAGCGCAGACCTCCTTAGAGATCTGGCTGAAGAGCAGGAAGATGTGGCTGAAGGGCAAAAAATTGCCCAAGCCTCGTTTCTGAAGTCAGATGGCATTTACGCTCTTAAATCACTAGGAAGCTTTTGAAGAATTTGCTGTGTCACCGTCTGGACTGACAAAAATTACCAGTGAGCAAGGCCTTTCTTTCAAACACCTTTTTGGACTTGGAAAAGGCCTCCCCTTACTCAGGGGAAGAAATAAAAGGATTAAAGGATTTATCTTGCCTTTCTCAGCTTCTCAACTTTCCCACAGACTAAATTGCTCAGCAAATCATATTCTCTGAAGAGGCCAAAGGGTACGGGTTGGTGTGAGTCTTGCAGGACCACACAAAGTCCCATTAAAACGAGTGGAGGAGTTTCCATTGACCACAGCAGGATTTGGAGGGTCCCATAAAGAAGTTGGTAAATATCTGTTACAGCTGACACCCCAGCCCATCTGTCTGCAAGGACCATGCACAGCGGATGCAAGAAGAGATGCAGAGGAGGGAACAGATTCAGCCTCTCCTCTTTGGAGGTGAGGTTAGCCTGATTCTCACTTATTCATCCCAGCATTCATAATGGATCAACTTGCAAAAGAAGCTCCTGGGAGCCTGCACACGGGTTGTAACAAAGCTGCCACGTTTCGCCAGGGAGGCTGGGGGGAAGCTGCCCAAGGCAGAAGGGAGCTTTGGAGAGCGCTTTGTTTAAAGTTGAAGCGCTCAAGACTCTTTTGTGCATTCATCATCCTCAAAGAGAAGGGCTTGGCTGCCCTCCACGGAGGGAGGGGAGTGCGCAGCAATTGGACCCTCAGCAGTTGCCAGGGAAAAATAATCCAGAAGGAACATGGATAAATAAAATACACTTTGCTAGTCCTAATATTACACGGCTTTCTTCATGCTCTTCCTCTAACGTTTTAATTCCCTTCCAACCATTTTCTGTTTCTCTTCCAGCCTCTGTCTACCATTTTCCATGTTTATTATTTTTTTCTTCTTCATATTTCTTTCTTCATTTTTTTTCTTTGAAAAGCAGCATCCGCTGCCCTCTCTCTCTTTCCCATGGTGTCTTCTGTATTCTCCCCATATTCCCTATCATCTTGACCATTTTTTAGTTTTTCTCATATATTTTTCACTCCCTGTCTCTCTTCCTTTAAACCCTACACTGCTATTTTCACTTTATCTGCATGTCTTTCCCCTCCATTGCTTAATTTTCTACTAATTTCTCTCTTTCAGCCTTCTTTTAAAACTGTTCTGACATAGGTCCACACTACTGTGCAGAACTCTGAGCCTCTTTTACCTTATCCTTTTCCCCACAAATTATTTTTTTTATTGTCATCTTCCCAACTTTTAACAAAGAAAAGCCTTTGACGCCAAACCATTGCTTATGCTGAAATGGCAGGGGTGCAACTACCCTTTTCTGGAAGCCCCTCCTCAGCTGCTTGCCACTGACCCAAAGGCAGGAACCCAGCTAAGGAGACATGGATCCATATAGGGGAAAGTCCTTTATGGGACAAGTGACAGCAGCATGGTTAGATCATGTGAATAAGGACATTACTGGATAAATTACAACTATAGCAGTCAACACAAACTAGGAAATTAATTGCTAAAGGACCGTAAGTTTGGCTGAAAGCTGTGGACTCTGGCTTTTTCAAATGACACGATGATGTTGGTGCCTAAAGAAAAATCTGGCAAAGGAACACGAAGAAAATATTTATAGGCAGATCTTTCCAAAGCCGGATCCACCTGTGTGTGGCAGAGCTCAATTGCATCTTAAAGTCAGAAGGGTTTTCCTTTCTGAATGTGTTTTTACACTGATTTTTGCGTTGCTAGTGACAGAAGACAGGTTTTCTACTTCACGTGACAGATTACAGCAGGAGTGGAGAAATCCAGCTGTCTACAGCCTCTGAACTCAGGATCAGGATCTTTTAGGCAACTGCCCAAACATAATCACAAGAGAGAGACCAGCTTCACAGAACCCTTCCTCTGCTTGGGATTTCACCTTTCCTACCATCATTGCTGTCTTAAGCAAATTGGGCTGCTCTCCACAGGAGACTTACTGGCCCAGGTAGTTTCAATCTCATTCCCTGTGGCTTTATCAAAGTGAGATCAAGCAGCATCACTCCTGATGCTAGCTTTTTTTTTTTTCTTTTCACCTCATACCCCATAATTCCTTCCTTGCTGCTATGAAGTATATTACTTGGCTTGAACTTCTGTAACCACCTTCCTCATCTTTAACGTGTTATAAATACAGCACCCTGTGCCAGCCACCGCTGGTTTGGTCTACCCTTTATTTTAAGAGGAAAACTCTGCCATGCGACAGTGGCTCCAGGAAATTGCCAGGTGGCTTTGGGGGAAAAGCTCAAATGAATGAGGAGGACCAAGCTTTAAATCTGAGGTGAGGAGGAAGCCTGTCTCTGGTCCCTTATTCCTGCTGCTCTCAGTGCAGCAAATCCTTGCCTTGCATTGGCTTATTTTTGAGCTGTGAAAACAGCTGCAGTTGCAAGTTGCTGCTTGCCAGAGCCTAATATTTCTCCTACCTGTCCAGACATCCCATATAACAAGAAAGTGCTGATGGCAGCATGACAAACCTCTCTGGAGCTGATGCTATGTAGTCATGTCTGCAGCTGAAGCACCATCGCAGCCTCACCAGCGGGTTGGTTCTTGTTGACGCTATGTTTTAAGGCATGGGGGGTGGGGGCGTGGTGGTGCAATGAAGTTGCCACAGCATGGAAGATTAAAATAAAAATAGTGAATATTTAAAGAGTGAGGTTATTCTGGCTGTCCACGAGGTGTGGTCTTTTTCTGCTGAGTACATGTAGTGCACCATCTCATTTCATTCAGCCACCTGTAGCTTATTAGGTAAGAGAAGTGTGCTATGGCATAGGGCCCTCCCTATGGACACACCAGTATTTTCTAGGGGTCTCTCACACACTTCTAACCACTTCTGGGATGTAGGGGGTTTTTTTATTGAGTGGTATCAGAGGGAGAGTCTAAGTTTATGGTCCTGGTGATAAAAGCCATGGCTGCTATTTATCCACAAAGGTTTCTGTATACTTATCAAGACTGATAAAACAGTGGCAGTCACTCCCCGGTGATGCACCCACGCCTGCAGAGATTGCTTAGGATGTGAAAGCTGACAAATCCCCATTTATCTGCTGATGGCTTAACTACCCTTACCCTGAGTGTGCCTCTTTTGGAAACATCCAGCAGTGCAGTCACACCAGCCAGAGATTTAATTGCTTCTAAACCTTCATCTTTAATGTTGCAATACTGTAGCAGCTGCAGATTATTTTATTAAAAAAAAAAAAGAAAAAAAAAGAAAAAATACGTCATTTGCTCTTATCATCGTCTTCTCCAGGTAATGTCCCAGCAGTTTGGCCAGGTTTCCCTGTGACCACAAGGAAGATATGTTTTGCTTACTAACCAGTCCTCAGCATCTCTCCTAGCTTCTTCCCTCAGGGCAGCTATGTGATAGCCTGGGATGTGGCTGGAATGTTCCCTCTAGGAGCTGATAGCAATCATGGTCTTTGTCTCTCCATCCTCTCCCTCCTCTGTGAGTCATTAGGCTTCACTCCCGATCCTTTGTCTCCTTACTTGGGTGTCATTTGACTGTAAACCTGTTCCTTGTCTTTCTGCTCTCAACTCTTAGTGGCCTAGGTCTTTGCTGGTCTCTTGTTCCAGCTTGTCCCTTCCTTGCCCAGACTTCATCCCTGAAGAGCTGCATGCAGATGCGCTGTGATGGTGATGACCTTAGCTCAACTAAGGATTTTCTCTGGCCTTAAAAGGGGGGAGAAATGCAGCAAAGACAAACACTCCCCATTGCCATACTCTGCTTTGCCCTATTTCTCACCTTCCCTCTACATGGGAGCTTCCCAGCCACAGCAGCTGACTGTGGGGCCAGAATGGGTGATTTTCTCCACAGCTGAGGCCAAGCCTGCCTACCTTGGAGGGTGACCATCATAACAGACACGTCAGTAGTTAACACTCCCTTTTCCACCAAAATAGAAGAATTTGGATGGAAAGTAACAAAAAAAAGAAACAAAACACCAACCCACAAGCGTTGTATTCTGCGCATAAACAAAGGGCACAGTAAACAATTGCCTCCCTACAAAGCAAGTTTAAATGCCCACATTTTTGACAGAACAGTTTGGTACCCGCATTGGCTTGCACTAGTAGAACTGCAGGCCAATGCGCATTCATCACTCTGATTTTATACAGCTGCATTATTTTCACAGTTTACGATGGCACCATCTCATTTATGAAGTACACACAGCAGTTACACATATGGCTATATTATTTTCAGCACTTCAACTGCAATTAGTAATTTCACTGAGCTAGCACTGTCAAAACTACAGCAGCAGTACACACCATATTGCAGTTGTCCAAAATTTAGAGAGACCTGTGTATGTTTATGCAACTCAAACACAGCAGTTTGAGTGCTTGAATTTGGGTCACTGGTTCTAAAACATTACCAGACGCATCAGGTGAAATTCCCTGTCACGAGATCCTTTTCAGTGATTGTGGATCCAGCTCTTCATTTATACCTGGGATGATACTCACATGATCATGGGTCAAAGAAACAGTGCTTCCTCCCTGGCTAGAGCTACCACAAGACAAAACACCGATCTGAGCAACCAGGTCTCCCATTCACAGACCAGGGGATGAAACTGGCCTTTTGAGATGTCTCTGCCCATAATGCTTCTTTTGAGTCATTTGCTGGTGCCATAAATGACCCTCCCAATTAAGGATCATTTTCCCAAGGAAAGAGAGATGCTGCTAAGTGGGCAGGCTGGGCAGAAAGAGAAAAATTATACAAATTTCATGGGTGATCGTGTTTGCCAAAAAACATACAGGCTTGCATGTCACTGATTTATTCCTAGTGCAGTAGTCATTAGGAAGGATAAAACCACAGTGGTAATGAGAGGCATTATCTAGCATGGAGAGAATGGATTCAAAACTCTGCTGTAGTCAGCTTCAGTGCTGACTTTCACCAGCATTTTGCATGCTAGCAAATTTAGCAAAGAAGTGTCATAACATTCAAAGTCATGAGAAAGAGCAGTTGCCCTCGGTTCCTCTCAAGAACCTGAAGTGCTTCTGAAACCCCGACATTTCATGCAGGTGTCAAGCGGTAGGAAACTGTGAATATCAACTTTTCAGTGCTCCAGTTCCACAATATGCAAACCAGAGAGAATAAAAGCTACCTCCTGGTGCATTTGAAAACTTGTTTATAGTCTTCTAAGCTTTCTTCAGCCCCTGCGTGGAAGGTACCGCCAGGGTGTGAAGCACAGTGTTTCCCTCAGCCCCCCAGCTGGTTCTGGGACCATGAAAAGATGAATTGGCCTCCAGGCCCCAAATCCAAATTAACAGATATTTCTAACAGTCCTGTCTTCCTCTTTGCTTCATGAAAGAGTGAATCTACCCTTATCACTGTCCCCCTCTGTGTGGCTAAATATAAATGCAGTAAAACACTAAGAGCAGGAAACAAAGGCCTTTGGGAACATGTGCCTCCATGTCCTCACAGAACCTGGCACGGAGCTCACAGCCTCTGACATGTGGGGAAAGTACACCTTTTTTACTGTACTTTTTGGTGTTGTCATTAGTTTGGCTCACGTCCCCCTGCAATGTTGACAAACATGTTGCTCACACTACTCCGGCAGTAGCATTTCAAGCAGCCCATTTGGGCAATTTGTGTTTCAATATTTACAGGTAGCACTGCACCACTTGGGTAACGGGCTGAGCAGGACTTTGTATTTTAAATCTTTCAGGACACACTATCCCCTTTTTTACAACTTCAGGTGGAAATTTCCTATTGATTTAGCCCTAGCCATGCAGGGCTAAACCCTTTCCACCTTCTCCGTGTTCCTTCAGCCACATGATCTCTGCGTGGGGTTGGCATTTCACTCTCAGTCCTGATTTCATCTTCCCTTTGCCTGTCTTCTCTGGCCTTTCAGGACAGTTTTCACCAGGCTTTCCTTTAGCAGTGTGTTAACATTTGTCTTACCTCATCAAGAGCAATTAGCTTCTGCCAATTTGATTTTTTTGTAATTAACATGTTTTGACTTGAGACAGAGTAGGAACATTACCCCTCACAGACACTGCACCTGAAAGTTCTTGACCCCAGTTTCACAGTAAAAAGAAAGGTATTAAACCCCCACACTACACAATGGTATGTGGTTTTCTAGGCTTAAATCGGTGTGTTTCCTTCCTGTTCTGCTTATTGACTCATTTCCTTAAATCTAATTTGAGCTTGTTATTGAGTTTTAGCCTCAAACAATACATCAGTAGTGTCCATAATACCCATCAATCTAGCAGGAAAAGAGGTAGCAGCAAAAGAGGAAAGATTTTCATTACTTTCACAAGAGGGTACAAATTATTATTTTCTGATGGGAGACAAGGAAGAACAGCGGGTAGCATAGCCATAGAGCAGACCACATATTTCTTCCAGGGGGAATCTTACCTGTCTCTCCAGTCCAAGCATGTCTTACAAACCCCATAGAAATAATGACCTGGATTCATGAAGTTTTCATCAATACTCTCTTGTCATCAGGCGTGTTTAAAGATCCCTTATAAAAGAAGAACAGAAGCTGAGAGTCCTTTTTTCAGAAGTTGGGGAAATTAGAGAACAGCTACTTCTCTACCTTAGCAAACATTTTAGGAGGTTTCTGGTATTCATCATGTCTGGATCTCACTGGACATGCTACTTAAATGAAGTTCCTCTACATTTATTTTTTTTTTTTTTTTTTTTTTTAGGATTGGATTAAATACTTCTGTTTCTAATCCACCGGAGCACCGATTTCAAAGGCAAATGTGATCTTGCTTTTCCATGCTCAGGCAGATATTTGCTCTGAGAGAAGCTTTTAAGTGTAAATACCAAGGATACTGCAAATGTTCTTGATTCAAAACCACTTTAAAGCCAGCAACTGTCTGGCTCCCTTATATCTGGTCCATGATTAAAGACTTTTTTTTTTTTTTGTTGCTGAATGCTTGCCCCTGGCTCCCTTTTAGCAAGTTAAGAGACTTATGTCCAATGACAAACACTGTTATAGGAGTGGCTGGCTATTCAGTGTTAGCTGGGCTTTGCCCAAGCCTCCAATGAGCACAATTTTCTGTCTGCAAGTGCGCCCATTTAGATATCTAACTATGTGATCTGCAAGAAGGTGCTGCAGCTCTCGTTTTATGCCCACACTTGAGCATAGATTTAATATTAAACTGCAGGCACCCTACTTGATACTCACATTTAATTGCACCTGAACTGTCAAAATGCAGCCTTTGATCACGGGCAAGTTTCAAGCCCTTGCTTGCAATTAGGGAAGATGTTACAGGAAGCATCAGGCTGCATTTGGAGTGGGAGTAAAGGAAGTCAAAGAACACAGGTGCTCTAGCAGCAAAAAACATCTGGGCTCCACCCTTCCAACTTCAATAAACTGGATATGCACTGCCATGAAATAATGCTGGTTCAGTGTAGCCTACATTCAGATGCGGTGTGTTATGGGATATCACCTCAGTCAGTACCAGACTCATCCAAACGCCGGTCAGATGTGACCCCTCCCCAAGACATGATTTATTAGAAGCATTTCACAATCCAAATGCCAACGTAGCATAGAGCAAGCTTTTCCTCTCTTTAGCTCTTGCGGTCTTTCACTACAATCAAAATACCCCAGAAGCAGAGGTGGGGCCTGGCTGCGTGCTGCTGGTGGGTCCCTGCAGAAGGAGCCAGCTGGCTGGGGCAAGTGCCTCCTTCCCCGCATCTGAGCCAGTGCCACCCTCCCCAAAACCAGACAGAGGAGAGCCTCAAAAATCAAACTTCCTCACCCTGCTGGCAGAGAGCATCCCATTTTTTTATCTCCCTTGTGGGGATGGCCCTGCCTATCATGCCCTGCCTACATGCACCTCAGTTCACGCAGTGGACCATTACCTGATGGTTACTGCAGCAACCAGCCCAGGTAGCCCAAGCCTTATAGGGCTTCTCTGGGGACTTGTTTCTACATGCTGGTGCTGGTTTATCCAAGAGGTTGGGTTAGGCACAGGTGGCTCCCAGCCACTTTTGCATCGCCTGCCCCAAGGTGATGCCTGCTGCATGGCAGAACCTAGAGAATCGCCTCTGCCTCTAAATCACCCTGCCGACCCAAGCCAAAGCCCGCCAGCTTCAGCAAGAGAGGTACTGAGTCCTTGGTAGCCAATTTAAAAAAGAAGCAGCAACAAAATAAAATAAGCATGGGACTTCTGTGCTAGCAGAGGCCAGACAGCTTGCCAGAGGAGCCGCCCCAAGGAGCTCTGCACAGACAGATCAATCACAGCACTTTACACCTACAGCCAAATCTTCCTCCGGGTTTCCCTGGCCCAGCCTCAATTCGCTTTAACAGTGGCTGGCTGGTATAAATGAGAAGAGAATCTGGCCTTTTCTGTCAATTGCATTTCTCATCTACAAGGTATTTTACAGACACTAAGTAATGAGCTCACACTAAGGTCTGTAAGGGAAGTGAGGTGCTATCATGCTGTCTCTTTAGAGGAGCCAAAAAGGCTAAATGACTTGCCCAAGGCCAAAGACTGTCGAGGCCTGAGAATTTATGAGTCCTGTTTCGTCCCAGTGACAGGTCTCAGCTTATTCTCACAGTGACTCTACCCATAAAATCTGCATGAAGAGGCAGCATTTCCACTGTTATTTGGCCCTGTTTTCTGTGCATGGTTCCTTCTGGAATGCTCTGAACCCAGGGCTCTGGGTCCAAATAACTGGTAGCAGAAAGCTTTAAAAAAAGCCAAAAAACTACTATTGTGTCTTTAAAAGCCAGAGCTCATTGAAGAGATTGATAAAATGCCCAGAAACAATAAAACTATTTATTATTATTCTTGCCAGAAGGGACAGCGTTATCTCATGGCCTTGGTATCAGAAAAAAAACACATAGCAGGTTTGTCTAACCTAGACTGTACTACAAAAAGATACAACTTACTGTCCCTTCTGCCTCTTTAGCAAAAAAGGACTGTCCTTCTGCTTTTTTGGGGGTGGGGATAATTCTTTATACTTTCCACTATTACTGTTTGGCCTGGCTCGCTCATACCTCAGGAAATCAAGGGAGACACTGCTAAGGAATGTGAGCTTGTCACACACCTGACTGTGAATTTACTAGTGGGGTAAAGGACTGTTTCCCCCCTCCCCCAACCCTACAGTCCCCATCTGTCTGGTCCCTGCCTCATGCTGGCAATAAACATGTTACCAGACCCAAGGGACACGATGGGGTTTATCAGCTCCCCCAAAATGGGCATGATGTGCACAAAATGCACATACAAGCAAAGGCATAGTACATATCAGACTAAAACATGTCCAGACTTGGGTATCTTCTTGAGTCACATGGATGCACATGACTTTTGGGGTCCACAGGCCCCATCCTTGGCATGTGCCTCCTGGGTCATGCAGCTGCGGTTATGCAAGTCACATAGCAGGCAAGGAGCAAAGCGCCAGAAGCAACCAACAACATCATCATTAGCTTATAAACCTTGATAAATGGAGATGCACAGGTTTTTATGGCAGGTAAAGTACATAATAGTAGCCATCTCATGTTTTGTGGTGATAAATGGTTTCTCTGATACCAGCATTATGGCTTTCCAGGGGTAACCTCAATCATTCGAGAATAAACATGCCTTTCTGCTGCAGCAGGGTCAGTCCTCTGGGAAGCGAGCCTGCTCAGCTGTGCCAGCTGGGCTGCCCTCAGTGCCCCCCTCCCTCCTGCCAGCCCTTCGAACGCTGGCAATCAGGATGATAGCAGTAATTCACCTCCAGCCTGAGATCCAAGAGCAGAAAGTCATGAGTAGCATCGTCATCACCTAGTGCGTTGCTAACAGCAGTAGTGCCTCAGAGGAGGGGAGCAGCGGTGAGGTAGCACTGAGAAGAGCAGGGAGGAATGTCTGGGGAGAGGTGCAGTTGCAGGGTGGTATCCATGGGCAGCACTCAGCCACTCTCAGGGAGAAATAGCATTCCAAATGCCTTGGTTTCTGGGAAGCTGGCACATGAGGAAAACCCTCCTGGGTGTGGTAGTGGGATGAAGATTTCCTTTCTCTAGTGATGCCGAGAAACTCTTCTTCAGGGAGCTGGGGTAAAGTGCTCTCAGGAGCCACTGCATGCTAGCAAAACACCCTGGTGAAGCAGCTTTTCCCGTAGTGGATTTGGTTAAAAGCCTTCACACTCTTTTGTTGCCCTAAGGGAGAAACATTACCTAAAAGTCTGGTGCTTTATACATCAAAGTATATCAGGGGATTGTTTTCTTAAATTGCTCTGAGTAAAATTAAGCTAGACATTTTCATAAAAGCGTATCAATTTAAAACCCTCTTTGGAGTTGTTGAGTGAAGAAGCTACGATGCAAAGAAAGGCTTAAATAAAAGCTCCACTGGAAAAAAAAAAAAAAGGAAAGAAGAAAAAAAGACAACATATACAGAATATTTGTTCCTCTGGCATTTGTTTTCCCTTTTGAGATCCTTCATGAGCTACTCTGATGTTCAGCTTCCAACTCATGTGGTCGCTCTCAGGAAATCAAAACACCATACCCCCAAATTTTTCTTTACATGAACATAAGGCATGCTTGTAAATCTAAGCAGTCTTCACATTTCTTAGTAAGCATATTGCATCTTCTGTAATTATCTAAACAAAATGAACATATCTGTAAGCTAAATTGGCTCTTACACCATTAACTCAGTTTTTATCTGCCTGTTTGTTAGAGATGATCACGTCACATATGGAAAGCCAGGGGGTTTGAAATGTAAGTGCAAGGGATTAATTAGTTCCCAAGCATCTGATCTGACCCATCTTTAAATAAAAGGATGGCTTTCCGCACTTCCTAAAATTACTCAAGCCTTGTTTACAGTGTCTTAGACCAAGCCCATCACTGCAGGACTACCCATGGCTGTGTGAAATCGTAGTACACATGGCCAGCTAAAGGACTCATTTTTTCCAATATCAGACCACACACACTTGTACAAAACAAGAATCACCCAGAAAAAAAGATCAGATTTGACTGAATAGGATGAAAGAGACACCAAAGGGACAAACTTGGTTGACAATACAAGTATTATACAAACAACAAATGCATTCACAAATATACAGAAAAGAAAAAATACCCCTAATGCTTGTGGTTCTTTTCTCAAACTCAAAAAACACTGTAAAGGAAAATATTTTAAATTTTGCCTTTTTGTCCTAGGGCCTGAGGGGAAAACTAATGGGTAGAAAAGGAAGCCAAATTTCATTGAATAACCCTCAAATTAATTAAACCAAACATGCAAACAGATGAGTAAATACATACATGCTGCATTCAACTTTTTCACATTTTCTTAATTCGTAATAAGTCATGTCACTACTATAAACACCGGAAAAAGATGTTTAAAACATATCTTTTCAGCCAGTGGTGCCTGCTCAAAAATAACATGTATTGTGCTGCCTACGTAGTGGCTGCACAAGGCTGTTTCCTGAGAGAATGGCTTTGAGTTGCCTCCGGTCCCCAGCAGAACAGGATATAGCATATTACTATCAGGATGCACTAGGATATGTACAACTAGTCAAAACTGTTCCCAGTTCTCTGGGTCAGCTCAGGCAGAAAACAAAAGCTAGTTTAAAGTGGCCTTAAACTAGTTGCTCCCAGGTGCCACTGCAGTAGTCATCAGTCTGCTGGGACCTCCTCAATCCCATAAGCAAGCAGGTCGCCCACCTCTGATAAGTAATCACAGAGGATCACCTTGTTCCAGTCACCCGGGAGGGAAGTCTGGAGGGCAGAGCTTTGAAAAGTAAATGGGTCTGCATAAAGCAAAAGTGCCCATCAGACTTTATGAAAGGACATTATGTATACATGCATCATACATGTTAAATTACTGCAAGTTTAAGTCCTAAATTTGTATCTATACAAAGGAACTAATGTGGACTGAAGAAACAGACTGCAGAGGCATGCGAAAAAATGCATCTGCATCCATGCAATATTTCACACTCCTTTCTATACAGCCTTTACGTTCATCTCTACCCTGAAAAAAACCCTCCTTCTAGCACACCCAAAACTCCAGCAGTTTTGAAGAAGCAGGTTCAGCTCAGTGGAGAAATGTGAGGGTGAGAATCAAGATCTGAACTCAAAGCTTCCCTGAGCTCAGGCTGTAGCAGGGCTTTGAGCTAGAAACACCTCTGGTAAATACCCGAGTAGCAATTCTCTCAATTCACAGGTTTGGGGGCCAAGGAGGTGCACTGTTTTCTGTCAGGAAATCAATCCATGGAGCCCTCTTTCAGGACAGGATTTCTTCTATCCTGCATAGCGATAAATAGCCAGTGTAGCTGCCTTACCTCTTTCTCTGCCTAAGCTTTCTGAAATTGAAATTCTTAGTTTAGGATGACATTGGGGCTGATTCTATAAGATGTCAAACCAAAGAACCAACTCCTTCTTTATGCAGGGAAGGCAAGTTTTCTGGTACTTGGATGTTACCTAATTCAGCTCAGTTAGTGATGGGCATGTACTTGAACACAATTTACTTCTTCAAAGCATAGTTGAATAATGCAGCATGTACTCCTTGGGGGTCCTAGATACTTCTGGAAGTCCTTTGTGGCCTAGAATTGGCTTGAGAGAGACATCAGACATAATCTGGAAAGCCAGATTTAGTGCAACATCCTAAATACAACTACTTTGTCCTAAACAGTGGCTTTAGTTGACTTGAAACACATTATTACAGAAGACAACAGTGACAAACTAAACAGCCATTTCCTCCTCACACTCGAGCAAAAATCAACCTTAAGCTGAACCCTGCCAATCACTGCACACTATTAAGACAGGCAATTATAGATAATCACAGGGATTCCTAATAAAACATTATCAAGGGTAATGGAAGCAGTAATTGCTACCTTTCATTTAAGAAGGTCCAAGATCATGGCAAGATACAATCAAGGACTGCATTGCAATGATTCCCAGCTCCCCTTCTTATGTGACAGTGCCCCTTAGGAGACCCCACAACTACAGCTCAGGAAGAGAAACAACAGAGGTGTGTCAACCCTCTTCCCTGCAAGTTGCTTTCAGGGTGAGACTGTGAACACAGCTGCAGTAAAAAAGGACCAGCACTGTGAACCTGAGCAGGACTGAAACGCCTAAAAAATTCCAGCTTGGGTGCTTTGCAGGGAAGCCCATGCACCATCAGAGCACTGTGACCCTGTGGCACAGCAGATATCAAAGCTTTCTGCGGACCCGACCTGACCCTGGAGCCTGCAGGGTAGAGCGGCAGCTGGGGGTGATGCCTGAGGGCTCTCAGCAAGCCTCTGGCTCAGCAGAGGGATGCAGCAGTCTGTGGCTGGCCTTGACCCTTACGGCTGATCTTTGGTCTCTCTTAAGCAGGAGACCACACAGCCTTCATTAGTCCCCCAAAACCACCAGGCTGCTTGGCCACGGGGACTGAGTACAGAATGCTGTGGGAATCGAGTGAATCCTTACCTCCAACCTATGCACGTTTGCAAAGGCAAAAGGTTAGTGCAGTGAAGTTTTTAGGCCACCCGCCTTCCCAGCTGTGGGTCACCTCTTTACATGGCCATTGGGGAACGTGGGAGAAAGGCTTTTTTTCAGCTGACTCGCTGCCTTCAGAGGTTTGCATTTTACCTCATTCTCAGACTGATTTCCCACATTCCACATTAAAATATATATGAGCAAGTGGTGGCTTGTGTGTGTGGTGACACAGATCATCAGCAGCAGTAGTTTCCATGCTGAGGAACAGCTCATACACATGCTTGCTTCTTCTGCCAGAGGAGCTATATTGAGATGGATGTTTCTCTCTTGTGCAAAGAAAACAAGCCTTCTGTAACCTGGTGTACAGGCTCTTGGTTAACTGACATGCATCTAAAGTACTGGCTTCCATTGCCTTGGGGATTATTCGGTGAGGAGCCCCTCTGAAGCCATTTATGATGGCTCAAAAGGAGGCAAAGAGCATGCAGCATGGCCCCATTTTGTGGTAATGGTGTTTGCATAGGGTGCAGCAGTGGCGGCTAGCGTGAACAGAGAAACTCAGCTTGTTTGGCTCGTTTTAATAAATACAAGTAAAAGAAGTTTCAGCAATGCACAGGAAAGAAAGAGGTTCAGTCTTGGTCCAAATGTGAAGCAGAAAGTAAAATTACTGCTCTTCTACACGTCTTCTAATGATTCTGACTGATCCTCAGATCTGGACACTGACTCAGTTCCCAGCACATGTAGCTTTTTTTTCCTGCCAGTCCCACCAAAATATTTGCAGTCACAGGTTAAAGTACCTTTTATTGGTTTTATAGTGCCCTGTGTATTGCTGTAGAAGAAACAGGATTCGAGTCAGTAGCAACTACGTGTTGCTGAGCACAGAGCAAATTCCCAGGGTTTTTTATTGGATTTCTCTACCTGGTACTAGGCAAATAACCCAGGGGGATGAAAATTGCTGTAAAGTCCAAGAGGAGCAAAAGTTTCACAATATATAGCTGGCCCAGATCCAGCAGGCAGACTGGAGGGCTGCCAGGCTGCCATTCCTCAAGTAAAGACGGCTGGAATCTGTAAGTCGGGTCCCAGCAGTGTGAACAAGTTCAGGGCGATTAGCTGGCAGGTTGCTGCAGTGGGCTCCAGAGTGGGGAGGAAGGGTCACGTAGGTCTGCTGAGTAGGTAGCAGAAGGGCAGGGAGGAAGAGCACACCGAAGAGAAGTGAAGAGAGAATCTCCATCTGATCAATGCACAGAAAAAACACCTTGCTTTGACAGAAAGAGGCATGAAGGGATATGCAAGTACTCAACTAAATGGTCCTATCTGCCACATGTGTAAGTGGTCACAACAGTACCTGGCTTAAAACAAGGGCTGGAAAACTATTAAAACAACAAGAGCCCCAACTTAAAATTTTATCCTATGCTGACATTTGGCTCTGTAGTTACAGAGGAAACACAGAAGAAGGATTTTGGTGGAAACTTTCTGCAACATATCTTGTGACTTGCATATTACCTGATTTTCTTTTGAAGGATGCTTTGTGGGGGAAGTGGGGGCAATCATCCTACAAAGCCTCATCAAGGGTAAGAAAGACCATGAAACTTGAGCAGCAACATACTCTGAGACAAAGTCATACAGAGATTTGAGAGCAGCCATAGATTCATTACCCTGAACAACTGAGGCATCCTGTCCACGCCGCAAAATATCACTGTTAAGAACTACACTGCCAGCAAGGACAGCCTACAATGGCTGTGGTGGAAGCTGCTTCCCCAACGTGCTACCTTTTCATAATGCTGCTTTGGGGTTGACCCAGAAATCATAGAATGGTTTTGGTTAGAACCAAAGAACTTAAAGATCATCTCGTTCCAATCCCCCTGCCATGGGCAGGGACACCTTCCACTAGACCAGGTTGCTCCAAGCTCCATCCAGCCTGGCCTTGAGCACTTCCAGGGATGGGGCAGCCACAACTTCTCTGGGCAGCCTGCTCCAGTGCCTCAGTACTTTCACGGTAAAGAATTTCTTCCTAATACCTAATCTAAATCTACCTTATTTTAGTTTAAATCCATTACCCCTAGTCTTACTGCTACAGGCCTTACTAAATAGCCTGTCCCCATCTTTCTTATAAGCCCCCTTAAAGTATTGAAAGGTCTGTATAATGTCTCCCCAGAGCTTTCTCCAGGCTGAAAAACCCCAACTCTCTCAGTCTGTCTTCAGAGCACATCTTACCTTCACCTGCAGGCCACTCTAGGAACTACTATGAAATATAAGTTTATCAATTCTAGAGATATGGATGTCAAGCATGAGCATCTGGAATAAAGAAATTTGAGAGTGGACCCCTATAAACTGCATTATAAGATATAAACCACTTTGGCATTTCCTGAACAGGATGAAGAATCACAGCTGAACTCCTATGATGAGCAGTTCTGGGGAACGTGAAAGAAACATCTCAGGCCTGGGCAAGAAGGGAAGTGCTGTTTTTCTTCTGAGGTTTTTCTACAAACATTGCTGAGCGTCAACAGCATGGTAGGTGTAACTGAAAACAGGCTGGTTAAGTAGACCAGCTATTTACACTGGGATAACAGCAAGTTTATGCTTTCAATCTGTATAATGTTGCTGTGGATTTAAATCTCAGCAAACAGCACTCTCCCTGTGGACGGCCTCCCAGAGGTTGACTGAGCCACCTGTGGGGAAGCAGCCCCTCCCTTCACCACAGCATCTCTGGCTGTGAAAATGAGGCTAATAAGACTTGTAAAATATTCTGTGATCTCCAGAGGAAGCGTATAGTGTAACTCTGCACCGAAGAATTGTCAGCGAATAAAACATGGCTTTTCTGTCTCACTCGCACAAAGCCTCAGGCCTGTATATCAAGTTTGTATGTTCAGTACAAAGGGTAGCAAAATCAGGCACACCAGGCTCAATTGCTTTTTTATCCTTCAGCCCAAGGAGCCCCCAGGGTACGCATGATCCAGGGTTTTATAGCTCGGGGGTGTGGTGGCTGGGAAGAAGAGTACAGAGTGTGCTCTCATGCTCCACTTGGATCTGCTGGAAATCACCACTGCCTAAATCAGGCAGAGCTTGAGCCTCATCTGTGGCTCACATTGCCCTCTCCAGAAGCCACCAGGTCTCCAGACAGCTGCCATCACACTGGAGACCAGCTGCCCGAAGGGCCAACCAGGGCTGCAGCACAGCAGCCTCCCCCCGGGGCTCCTGCCCTCCATCCTCACACCTCCTCTCTCTTGCTGCAGCCAGGAAAAGGGGCAGCAGCAAACAGAGGAGGTACAACCTTCCCCAAACACCATGTGGGGGAAACTCCACACTAGCTGTTTGGAGAGGAACACTTTTAGCCACCCTGTGTAGCAGACACCCAGAACAAGGAGACAGGAGCTTCTACCTACTGCCAATGCAGTGCAAATTGTAATGAGAGGTAACTGTAAACTGTGGAGTTTCCTACCACCTACAGGGAACTTCTAGTAGTAGAGAAGTGTGTGCGTGTTTCTGCATGAGTATGTGCATGCATATGCACGTGTGCATATGTAGTCTAGTGATGTTATTTACATATTCCCAGGAACATGTACAGTGACAGACTCCATTGGCCCTGCATGATTTATAACAAAGGAACAAATTAATCCCTACTTTGACATCACACAAGAGAGCAAGACAGAGTAACAAGGCAGCTCTGCCTAGCCGAGCTCCTAGAACAAGTTCATAAAACCCCAGCAAGTCAAAGCCTTGCTGATCAAACCAGAAGGTGGGAATTCCTTTGAAAGGTCTGAGCTCAGTGCCTGCAGCGCCGAGCTGCCCACAGAGACCAGGAATTGCTTTTCACTGATGAATTTCACAGAACCTATTCCTTGATAACAAGGGATACCAGCAGAGCACGAAAGGAACCATATTTTTTCTAATTTGTTAGCATCTTTGGAGAGGTTTGGGGAAGAGCATGTTAATGGTCTCATATAAGCACAGTTCCAGCCAAGGAGACCGTAAGACTCACAGCCTGCTTGGTGTGAGGAAAACTAGGTCTAAACCTAACCTGGATGTTCACTAATTCAAGTCACATTCTCACCAGTGATGCTGAAGTTCAAGTGTACCTCTTCCAAGTGCAATTGGATCAAGTTAGCATGGCACTTTATTATGCTGTCATGTTTTCACACCACTTGCTAAGAAGCAGATGCAATGGGGTGATGGTAAGCTTTGGTTAGGTTGAAACAAAGTAAATTCTAACTTGGAGACTTTAAAAGGCAAGAAGATATAAAAGAGAAGCAAGACTTCCTTGAGAAAGGGATGATGTATGGATATTGCAGTGTCAGGCTATGTAAACACAGCTGCAAATCTCCATGTAGAGTCAAGCTGCTTTATGGGGTGTTTATTATACATCTAGATGGATATCTCTTTATATGCTTATAGAAAACAAATATCCACATAAAACACCCTTCTGCAAATGCTACACAGGCTTCTTCATCGCAAAGAAATTGTAACAAGTGGCGTAAGGGAAATGTCTAATGTAATATTATGAAGCACTGAGATCTGAGTGATGACTACAGACTAGCCATCTCGATGAAATCAATGGCACTTACATTTACATGCATTACAGTCTAACGTTAACACAGCACTCCACATTAGCAACAGCAAAATATCTGCTACAGTTCTGCAAGCATTGCCACTGTTGGGTCCTTTACGCAGCAGCCTGGGGCCATCAATCATCTGCCAACATGCCAGTCAATGCACAGGAAAGACAATTACTAAAGCGGGTTTCATTAGACATACAATAGATTTTGGCTATAAAAGAAATGTGGAGATAAAACTAAATAAAATCAGATGGTTTGGCAAGGGATCAGTCTGGTTTATCAAAACATTTATGGACACAATACCTCAGCTTGCTTTCTTGCATGTGGTCACCAGGGAAAGAAATGTGGCTGGGGGGATAGCGATAGGTAACAACTGCTATTCATGACAAGATCTGATACCAGACTTTCCAGCTTTTTACCAAGCTCTGTACAGATTGCTCCCAACTTGTAGCCAGCAACTTAGCAGACTATTGGTTCTCATGTTTATTTTCAGCCAGACCAGCACCTGCATCTCCAGCTACATCATCTTTTGTGCCAAAACAATGAGGAGGGCAGGAACAAGTAGCCAAGGAAGAAAGGCATATCTCCTTTACAGTGACTCTTCACAAAACTATGGCATGAGCTTTTCAACCAAGCTTGCTGTTCACTTTCCCCTGTACCTTGCATCACACCTATGAATTCCAGTATTGCCTGTACGTACCTTTCCTCTCCAGCTTCCATTTGGTTTGGGTTGGTTTCTTTCACAAGGGCTATATATCAGCCAGCAAAGGCTAAGCTAGAATGAAAAAAAGGAATTGGGCTGTCAAGAACTGCAGGTAGGGACTCACCTGCTGACAAAGATCCAACTGAGAAAAATGTTAACATCCAAAAGAGCCACTGAGGACCTCTCTACTCTAGGACCAGCACATTCTAAGTAAAGGGGATGCTTTTAGCAGATCTCTTGCTACCCCCTGGGCCCCATGGAATAGGAACAGTAGGACATGGAGGACTGAAGATGCAGTCGTGTCTGGCTCACTGGTGGACAACCTCATGTAGGTGGCCAACTATTGGTGCTAACCCAGCAACACATAGGTGTTTCACTGACCAGCTTCTTATCGTGCTACAAACTGCAGACACCAATCTATCACAGCATGTTTCTCCAGTATAGAGATAGTTGAAGAATTTGGAAAACAAAAGGGAAATTAGGGCACGCTGCCAAAATAGAAAGCTGAGGCGATTATCCATAACCATCTATTGGAGGAAACCAAAACAGCAGAGTATTTATGTAGGTATCTAGCATCTTTTGCATAACTATCAGAGACGATGGCATTTGTGGGTAACTGTTACTCTTTCTGCATTTGTTTTCTGTATTAAAAAAATCTAACTTGCTAATCACGTGGCTCTTCCTCACAGTCGACTTCTCACTGTGATGACTAACAAGACATGCCAACCACCACGACAGAGTTTCCCTTGAACTAATCCAGGCCCACACTTAACGTTTTCAGCATAGCTGCAGCAAGCAGCTCCATTTACAATTTCTAAACAGAAGTTGTGAGATGTAGTAACACAATTTTGCACTCATTATATATTTTGTTTAGGGGACTCATATAAACTGCCTCTATGTCAGCAGCACTTCACCAGCAGAGTGCTTCTCATGGAGACACCTTGCTCTAGCAAATGTATTCCACTCCTCCTAGCTCCAACAAACTTTATCAGATGAGATAGGAGTTACCTTACTTATTTATTTTTCCTCTGGGCAGGCTTAGTATCCAACAACCCAGAAACTCCTTCAAGGACAGTACAAGGCAGTTTGCATCGTGGACATCTCAGACATTCTCATACCATTCCAAGTGGGGAACGGCAACCAATTCCTCCCCCAGCAAAAATGAATGATGTAAGCTGTTTCCTGCTTTTCTCTCCCTCCGTGTTCTCCCTGTGTGGGCAGCTCTGGGGAGTATGTCAGAAGGTGCAAGTTGTCATGGGAGGAGGAGAAGTGGCATTTCTCACAGCTGAATTTTTGCCAACATGAGCTGAGGTTCGTGAACTCACTCAGCCTCTGGCCCAAGGCTAAGTTCAATTGTGTCTGAGGTCTGATGAAATGCTTTGCATTGCTCTAATATCAATTTTTATTTCAGCTGAGGTTTTTTTCCAAGGCAGGAAACAGTTCCTCTGCCTGACTGAAGAACAGGCTTTGAGCTGTGTTTGCCAATGTATCAGAGAAGGGATTTGCTTTGTTAATTTCCACAAATACCACGTCTGTTCTTCAGGCATAATAAATGTACAGAAAAAAAGCTTGATCCACCTAAGGAACACAGAAGTTCTCTTCATTGTGTCCATTTGAAGTGATCAATATCCTGAACTTTAGGATTTTGTAATTCATAGCTAAAATTTTAGTTTAAAAGATACTTCTGATAGTAGATGACTATTCTAGGAGACAAAAGTATAAGGAGATCTAAGGGCTAGAAACTTGGCTTAGAAACAAGATACAATTTATTTCATTAATCACAAACCATTGAGAGCAATTAGCTGCTAGACCAAACTACCACTGAATAATAAGAAAAAAGTCTTAATTTCTGGATTCATTTAATTAAAACTACATGTTCCTCTCTAAGGCACACTGTAGCTCAAATAGAAGTTACAGGACAGAAGAAGAAATTACTCAACAAAATGCTATGACCTGCATTATATAGGTCAGGCTGGATGATCTAATAGTCCCTTCTGGCCTTAAATCCTATGAATTATGAATCTAGGGTGCTCTCCTTAAAGAGTTTCAAAAAGCTTTGCCAACACCAGGGTGCAATCCACTGTCATATTGTGAGCCAGCTACAGCATCACTTCAGCATCCCAAAAGTCGTGTTATCTGGGTTTTATGGCCATCTCTAAAGGGATGAGCTCTACCCATTAGGGAATTAAATATTTCAGAGGAACAGCTACCAGACTTTACATGTGCAAGATTTCCCTTTTACAAAGCGAGAGCGAGGCAGAGAGGTGTTATAAGCTTCCCTGGTCCAAGGGCCTGCAGTCTTGCAGGACCTCTGCCTTCCATGCTGAAGCACCATGCTAACTTGAGACAAATGTCTTGATGTGACCATAGCAGAGGCAAGGTGACCTCAGCTAATAATATGGTGGTGAAATCGCCTCCAGTTTTTTTCCCCTAACTGAAAAACAAGCTGACCATCTGCCCCACCTTTCTGTATTGCAGGCAAAAGACAGGGAGCAAAGGTCTGAACACTCCCAGCTTAGATACTGCTAAAACAGCAATGTGGCAAGGCAGCACATGCTCATGTGAACACACTGACACCAGTATTAAAACATATATTGCTGTAGTGGAGGAATAAATTATGAAGAGGCAACTTTCAGCTATGCAGGAATGGCTTGTCTTAGTTGTAGACCAGTGCAGCTGTGGGTTGAACTTTGTTTTATGAAAACTCAGCTCAAGTTTTGGGAGACTTATCTGCCTTCACACAGTAACATGCCAAAGGCTGGCTCCAAAGCAGCCTGCCTCCAGGAGGAGATGGACACTTTTGTGAGGCAGGGAGCCTGAGCTAGCCAGCCAACCTGGCAGAGAAAGCCTTGTTGTTCCCTCAGCACCCTCCTACCACCAGCACAGCAAGATCCCCCCGGTACCCAGGCCCAGCCCATGCTCTGCAGCTTGACAGGTCTGGCTGGACCCAGGGTAACTTCAGCAGAGGAAAGGGAGTGCCTGCACACCACACTCCCTGGCACAGCAGATGTTCCAGGAGTGCAGCATGGTGTGCTGAGCCATGATCAGCAGCCCTGTCTAAAGCATCCAGCTCCCACCTGAACCACGCGATGCTACTGCAGGGCTCTGGGGAGAAGGATTCACCTCTGACAGTCAGTCAGGCCCAGGAAGCCCAAAGACCTCCAGTGAGGTAGTGTTAACATGCCTGAACCCAAATGGTTTCCAACATGGAAGCAAGAATAGTTACAGAGGCCTTTTCTGCCGGGCATACCTTTCAGATAAAGGAGGGCTGACTGCTCACATTTAAACTTTAATAGTGAAACAAGTGTGTCAACATCAAGGCTTGGAACAATTGTAACCATGCACATTTCTAAGGGAATCTAATCGCTGCAGTTATCAGAACTGCTGAGGCAAGGTTTGAGAGAGGAGAGCAGGGAATGATCCCAGGTCCCTGCTCTAACAGAGAGTGACCAGGCTGCTGCTCATGCCTAAGTGATTTGTGCAAAGCCCCTCAAGGCATCTCTCTCCATTGCAATCATCAAACCACAGATCACTTATATATAAAAGCAACCACAGAACGGGCCCAAGTGCTTTTCTGTCAAAGCCTGATCCAAACCTGCTGAAGAAGACATCACCATTAACTTCAACAGTTTTCCAATCAAGCCTATAAGAAGTGTTTTCTAATACACTACTGCATTGTCCTTCATGCCCTTTCTCTGCCTTAGCAATCACATGGCTTTACTATGCAGTTTTATTTTGACCTAAGGTAGCATTTTCAGTGGGCACTCATCATGTGAGCAAATGAACAATTTAACAGGCTGTTGATTTGCTGTTGCTCTTGTTAAATAGAACAGAGAGAGCACCCTTGTTTTTGTAAAGCACCACTATAAAAACCACAGCCAACAAGAAAAAGTTAGGAACCTTTTGCTCTGATCGAAAAATTTAGCCTTAGGTCTGCTATGAACCTTTCTGTAATCAAGTGAAAAAGTGGGCGCAAAGACCTTTGCTTCCTTGCTAAGCCTTTTTATCTGTTTTTGCTGAGGACTCCTTGGTTCTGGAAAGGACTTCGTCCCATTTCTTACCCGTGGCAGACTGCGCTAAGGCTATGTTACAGGATGTATGCAGGTATGAGGCAGGCAGGAGCTATAAGCACTAGAACATCGGCTGCATCTTCTGGGACAGGGTTTAATGGTTCCAAATCATTGTGCTGAGATTCTTCAAGACTTGGGAAAATAGATTAAACATGATAATAAAACATATACTGAAACAACTGTGCTTCTTTAAATGAGGAAGAAAACCACTCCCAGTTCAAAGGCATATCTTTGTCTTGGTTCCCCATGGTTCCCTGTGCAAAGAGGGGGGGTCATGACCAATATTCGTTCAGAGCAATGCGCTGAACTATGGATTCTGAAAGGCACAGCTACCACAATACTGGAGCTCTATAAATATCTTAAAATAAAAACACATGGACAGACACATATAGCTGAAGGACTTCATACTTCAGTGGGTATAACCACAAAATACCAAAATAATTAAATTCGTCCCTCAGAAGTCTTGAAAACAACTGGGTCAAGTTTCTCTATATCATCCCCTCCTATTTTATAAAATAATTACAATCAATGAATACACCCAGTCTGTGGAAGCAGAATTCTGCAGCTCCCTCTCTTTTCTTTCTGCATCCAAAAAAGCGTGCGAAAGAAACAATAGCTAAGTCTGAGCACAGTTATGTCTGCAATACGCCACTGGCTTTCCTCCATACAGCTCCCTTTAAGTCAAACCAGCTGATTAGCTCCAAGATGCCCATCTCTGTAGAATCTTTTCCCACAGCCAACAAAAAAGGGGAATTGCTTTTGCGGTTGTCTGAACCAGAACAGTGCTTCTGGGATTGTTTCATGCTCTTTTCTGTGTAGAAGAGTCAACATAATAGTGCAACATGACAAGATGTTGATCCACAGTGCCAAGACAACTTGCACACTTTGCATTTTTCCTATTAGAGATGCATCAGTGATTCTGGAAGGGAAGAGGGGGAGAGGAAGAGAGAGAGAAATAGTACAGAACAGTGAAGTCCAGCCCCAAACGCCTTTGTGTCTTCACGTTTGCATAAAGATAGAGCATTACAAGATGATTTGTAGCATTCAAGTGTTGTAATAAATGTGGTCCTTTAATAAAAATATTTTACCAGGAAACAAACAAACAAACAAACAAACAAAACCAAAAAAGCCAACAGACCAGAAGATTACAAACTGCATAGCTTCCTCAACTGCAGACCTTATGCTAAGATGAGCAACAGGTAAACAATAAAAACAAAACCTTCTTTGAGATCCTTTCTCCGAGCTTGTCTGGGAAATATTCCCCCTAGATTGCAGTACCAAAAATCGTGAGTTCCATTTTTTTCTCAATACCAGGAATCAAGAAATGTTGAATTATGAAAGTTTTGAATGCATTTTCCAAACTTCATTGTTATTCTGAACTTAAGAGTTGATTTTAGACTAGTTTGTCCAGGCTGTTTTGATTTTTAAAATATTTAAAACCTCAAATAAATGGATATCCATGGAGTTGACATTTCTGAAAACACATTAAGAACTACTACACTAAACACATGCTTCCCTACCAGGTAAGCCATTTGAGTTAGATTTTAAAAGACTGACCCATGAGCATGAAAGGGGCAACAACCTACTACCAATGCTGTCATCCAGCAAGTGGATCAAGAAAGAAAACTCTGTTCAAGAGAAAGGACAAGAAAATGCCCTGTCTGAACGTTGTGCAGGATGAACCTTTTCATCTTCTATACCAGGCTTTCACAAGGGAAAGAGGTTTTGTACTTTTTCTCTGTACCCTTCCAAATCAGGGCTCTCCCCAGAGCCAACGCAGGGAGCTGCAGCAACTGCAAATGGGCCTCATTTGCTGTGGTTCCCCTCCCACAACAGCCTTCTGGTTGGGTCCTCAGTCAGGACTCCCAGCCCTGCTCTAGCTCCCCCCTCCAACCCCAGGGTGCTGTAACAAAGGTCTTTGAGCCAACCTGAGCATCCGGGGTGACTATTCTGGACCCAAGCAACCAAGCAGCAAACCCATACTCGGGTTATCACCCACCATCCCAGGCTTCCTCCCTTGCAGCAGAGCATAAGGGCCACCACTGCCCTCCATCCCGTTTGCACCCCACAGGGGAGCAGGGACTCTAGAGAGGCTTTGCAGCCCATCCTATAGCATGACCCCAACCTCATAGAGAGCCCCCATGCCTTCTCACAACTCTTGAACCCTTTTAAACTGCAGTGACTGAGAAAGGGATTGCCCATTGCGGAGGAACCCCCTGCCCAGGACAGGCCTGTCTCCATGCTCCAGCATGCACAGATCCGTTCAGTCATAAGGAGAAAATCAGTTTGTTTTCAGCATCATTGTAAATGCATTGTGAGATTATGGGGAAGGAGGGCAATATGATTTCTAATGGAAATTAGCTTAATTTTAAGTTAGAAACATTAAAATAGGGTTACCCTCACAAAGTATTGGCATGTAACTGTTAGAAAAACTACTGCTCTGCTGTTTTAAACAGTCAGCTTAAAACCTCAAGGCTGATAAAAGAGTTTGCTCTCCATGCTCTTGTTTTCAAGTAGATAATAAAAAGAAGATATTTGGATTGACTTTCCTCCCCACCCCCCCATGCATCAAAAATGTTGCTAAATTGCATCATAGTATTACTAACCCATGAGCTGTACTGTAGATGTCTGCTCATAAAGGTCCACAAAACCCAACTGTTAGGTGACAACCTATGCCTAGGGCCCTGGCAAAGATTATTAGCTTTACCATTTAGTTGGCTTTCTGACAGAGAATTTTAATCCTGTGAATTATTTTTAGAAGGGTTACATCAAGCAAACATGCACATTTCAGAGCTTCTTTATCATCTATGAATCGAGCCTTGGCTGTAAATTATGTTCATCCCTACCTGAGAAGGGCAAACATATGTATCTATAGGGATATGCCAAATGAGTCCTTCAGACCCATCTTGACAATTAATCTCATGGATTTACATCCATTATAAAGATGCAGTAGAAAAAGAGCAGAAGGTCACAAGTTGCTTTCCAATATAAAGTCCTATTTTGGCCCCAGCCCAGCTTTACCAAACGGGACTGTTAGCCTGAAATCTGCCAGGCATGCTGAGCAAGTGACAGAAAGCATTTTTCAGCAAAAAGAAAATTAATCGGAGGCTTGTTTTTTGGAATACATCTCAGTGAAAAGTTACCCTCTGTTGTGGACTCTGACTTATGCACTGAACCAATCAACATTTTTGCACAGAAACTTTCCTACAAAAATAGGGTTTTTTCTGATAAAAACTTAAATATAGAAACTAAGCTAAGGAGAGCTACTTTTTCAGATAGAAATAACCTGTCAGCAAAGCATTTCCTCTTCAGCTTTGCCTTTCAGTTAAAAGTGTTTTTCCCAGCTACTTTATTGAAGATCATAAAATGAACTCTGAAAAGGCTGGGCTTTTGGGGAAGGGCAAGGCTTTTTGTTATAATCTATCTGTCTATCTATCTATCTATCTATCTATGTAAGAACAAAGTCAATAAGATAATTTCTCAGAGAAAAATTGTTTACACTTTTTACCAGCTTTTTTTCAGCAGAATTTCTGTGACTTTCTGGTTTTGCTGATGGTAATTAGCATTTTTATCACTTGGTTTCACTGGGGGCAGGGCTGGGAATAAGGGAGATGTACTTTAGGCATTTCCCATCTAATGCAAGGGCTTAATCGAAGTAACAAAGTTAGGAGCATCAGCTCTCTGCAGCCTCAGTAGAGGGCAGCCAGCTGTCCAGCCACCTCTCCATAGGGTTGCATCCATAGGACCACTAGGCAAGTCCTGCGGACACCTTTTGGGGGTGGAGAGACAGGGAAGTAAAGACTGTGTGTGCACACTCACACCCATCTTTATGTAAGGATGAAATAGGCTTCGCAAATACGGCAACTCCTTCCTCCTTGGGACAGCACATTAGCCCATGCCTTCTCTTTCAAGGCAGCAAAACACCATCATCTTAGCAGGGGACCACTGAGCCCTGAACACTGCAGGGCTGGAGAAGCAGCTCCTCAAGGCCACCAGCCAGGTGCTAGAGGTCCCTCACTTCTGTGGGCTTGCATCTGCCAAAGATAGTGATGTAGAAAAATTGCTGCAAAAGGTGGCAACATGCTGCCAAAAGAAGCATGGCAATGGGCACTGGATTTGCCCTTCATCGGCTACGGGAATCCCACCATCTCTTTCATCTCTTCTGTGGCTGGTTGAGGTGGAGTCCAAAAAAATCTAATAAAATGGGAGCCAAGCATCACACTGTGTTGGGAACTACATCCTCTGATCACCCTTTGGTCATGTTTATGCATTTAGGCTGTATGCAAAGTTTGTGGCAAGCTATCAATTATAAATCATAAAAGGAACTTGTATTGTTAACATTTCTCATAATATATTATTTATAGAGTCACACCACAGTGTTTTCCTAAGTAAAAGCATGCAGCCTGAAGCCAGGAATGAGGTAATTACTTGTAAAATAGAAATGTAAACTTAGTAACCTGAAAGGGGGTTGGGGGAAGAGAGAAGTATATGCTTTCTAACAGAGCCAGGTCCCAGGGGTAAGTCATAGGCACCAATAGGCAATCAAACAGGAAGAAGAGAAAGTTTTCCTATGAAGGAACACGGCAACCAGAATAGTTTCTCTAGTGGCCACCTTTAAAATCAGAAGAAGAGGTAGCAGAATATGCCAGCCCCAGGGCCAGCAGCTAATGAACCGCCCCCAAAAGCTAGGTGGGTTGCAGAAATAGCCAAAAATATATTAAAAGCTAAGTACAATATTAATAATTCTTTTCTTTTGTTAACTTTATTCTCACATCACACACCCACAGCCCTAAGTAAACATCCTTTATCCTTCAATCTCGTCTAGTGAAAATGCTGACTGTTGAGTAACGTAAAATAAGCAGGGCTTCCATTCCTACCAGGGTGGAATCAGAGGATTAGTGTGCTTTTGCAACAAACAATAGCTGAAAAAAATATTCCTGGAGTATCACAAAAGCAGGAGCACAGACCTCCGCTTAGCTGCTAGGGTAGAGAGGAAATCCCCTTCAACAGCAGCTGGACATGGGAGCCCCTCTGACACGCAGCAAGAGAGCAGGAAGGACCCTGAGCCCAAAGGGTATCCAGCAGATACACTAGCGGCTTTGAAAACCTTTCTGGCTCATGATAAAAGCCACATACCAAGCCCTCCGTACAGTAAGAGCCCACAACATGTACCTGAAGGAGCCCAGGCAGGAGAATGAACACTGGAACCTTCAGGAAGAGACTAACTAGCAGGGCCCCCAGCAATCCCACCTCCTGGGCTCAGGAGGCAGACCCTCATCCCCCAGCTGCTTCCCCTCATTCTCCATCTCCTCTGTCTAAACAGGCCACCTGAAACCCACAGTCCAGGGGCACCCCATTTGAGTGCCTCACAACCCAGGAGGGGTACAACAGACCTATTTTGGCCAGACTTGATTGAAAACCTACATGCAGCAAAGCACTGGCAGTGGGCACCAAGTGTTGCGTGCATGTAGGAGGGCTGCTTTGGCAGAGCGCTGAGAGCAGGGCTGTGGTTCCCATTCCCACATGCAAGTTGCCCCAAAGCAGTGACCTCCCCTCCCCGTTAAAGCTCATCAACTGATGAAATTCAGCTCAGCATGCCCACTGTAGGTACCACTGTAGGAACTGACATCTAGTGAGGCCCTGGTCTGTAGAATGAATCCTGGTTTCCTTTACAGCTCCAAAGACAAATCTGCTGAGGTTTGGGATGGGGGTAGGGACATGACATCAACATCCTGAAATGTTTAAATAAATGGAGGCAGCAGGGTTTTGAAGCACTGCTTGTTCGTCTAGAGGCTTTGCCAAAAACCCAAAACAAATCAAAACAAAACAAAAAATTCCCTAAAACCTACACACACACACAAAAGTGTGACCTTGCGACTTTTTTATAAAACTCTGCTACATCAGAAAGTTTGAACTATGAACAGCTGCTTTTACTGCCTACATCAGTGGAGCCGGGCCGGGCTGCCTAATCCTTGGGTAGCAGTGTTTATAAATACTGTTCAGACAGGCAGGTTGGATCAGATTTTCTCATGAGCTCATTCAGAGCGTTTGGCTTTCATGGGCAGGCACGTTGTTATCTCTTTTAACTGCCAGCTTTGAGAGCCAGCCACAGTTTTCAGAGTCAGTCCTGGGGAGGAGGAGGTTGCAAAGGAGAATAACTTTCATCACAAACCTGACATGGGTGAAGCTGTGACTGGATTGATGCCACTGGAGAACAGATCACTCGCTGTCAGGCAGAGGCCGGGCCATTTCCAACAGGTAGCAACAAACCTGCTGCAGAGCCCTGGGCTCTTCCCGGCAGGCGCAGGCCCCTTGGGACCGAACTGCCCCCGGGACACCCTGTTTTCACCCTGGGAGGGGGGGTGTAGCAGCAAAGGATATGGAGCTAACCACCTCCCACTGCACACCGGGGAGCATCCCAGCACCCTGGCAGCCAAGGAACGGGGTCTTCCTATTGCAACACTTTACTCTAGAAACACCAGTGGGGGAGGACAGTCAGGATGTGCGTATTTGAATGTGGGCTGCTCACCTTGCCATAGAAGCTGGCGTTGTTAGCACTGACGGACAGCAGTGCTTCCAGCTGGACCTCCTGGCACAGTGGTTCCTGGCCCTCGGGAGTTTTTATCCCAGCAGCACAGTCGGTCACCTCCATAGAGGGCTACATACCCTTAGGTAGACGGAAGCATCCTGCAAAGAAAGGATTTACCTGCCATAGAAACAATAAAATGAAGATGCAGTATCAGCAGAGCTTAAATATAGGAGGATGACTAATTAGAGCATAGTTGTAGATGGCCTGTGCCTGGCAAGAAAGTGTTAACCCAAACCTTCTCTGCCAGGACACACAGAATATTTCTTTCAGTTTTGCTGCCTTTCTGTTGATTGTTACAGAGGTGTTCACTGCAAAGAGATAACAGCAAACACAAGGCGGCAGCCCTGGGGAGAAATTAATCCATCATAAGCAAAGCAGGAGAAGTCCTGCAAGAAGAGCAGATTAAAGAGTGTTTTGAACAACATGGCGCAAAGCCCGATGCCTGACACTACCTCAGTGCTTCCCCCTGTGCTGTCCTCACGCCGATTGTCATAACAGCCGTCATAGCCGTGGGCCACGAGCTGCCGTTCCTGTCAAAACACATTTCGTGGCAAACTTGCTGTGGGCATTTGACTGATGTGTCAGAAGAGCCCAGAGGAGCAGGAGGGAGGTGACATTATTGCTGCAGCGGAAGAAAAAGTGCAGATAACGAAAATTGCAACTGTGTCAACAGTGCTGCTGAAGAAAGACTTTTTCCTTCCCACGTTTCTATTCCTTTAAAAAGAAAAGCAAACCCCAAAGCACTGGCAGAAAGTGGGTTTTATGGGAGCCTACTGAAACGCGCATCCAGCGTGAAGCCATTTGAGCTCTGCTGCTGTTAAACCCAAGACACCCCTCAGCGAAGGATGCTGGGCAAAAGGGACTTTTCAGGCATTTTCTTGTGTGTCTTTCCCTAGGGTGATCTCACTTCATGGGTGGTGTCAGCCCAGCTGAGAAAAAAAGATAGAAAAAACCAGGAATTACAGCTGGGCATGTGCTGAGGAAGGGCCGGTACGTGGCAGCTGCCCAGCAAGGGGCCGAGCAGCAGGCCCAGCCCTGCCGGGAGCCTCTCGCAGCCACCAGGCCCACAGGGGACAGAAGCTCCTTTTCTTTCTCAGACTCCCTCAATCCTGAAAACAAACCAAAGCTCAGGTCTTCAGGGCACCCTGCTGACTTCAAGGGAGTTGGGAGTGAACAGTGGGGTGGGCTTAGTTTTGACCCATTTGGATTGCCAGGCGCAGAGGACTGCCTCCCCGGTGGCGGTATTTGCCAAAAGAGTGGTGATTTCTACCAGGGGGCACAGGCTGTCTTCAATCTGAAACCGCCAAGGGCTGTGATAAGGGAGGGGAAGGGTGGGCAGAGAGAGGCGATGGTTATTAGCTGGTGTCCTCAGGAGAGAAGCCTTGCTCCATCCCTCTCTGCCTCTTTCTTGAAGCCAATTTCAGCTGAATTCAAAGGCATTTCAGAGCTATAAATCTCAAAAATAACTGAATTTCTACAAGGCTGATGAGACATAGCAGTATGGAAGAATAAAAAATCCCAGGGAAAAGCAGGCGTCCAAGACTGGGTGCAACTGGCCGGTGGGTCAGCAAATGCCACTTGTCCAGCTGTCTCCTGCCTGGGCACCCAGGGGACAGGGGCACAGGCACAGCCTTGCCCAGGCTCCGCCAGGTCTTCTGCTAAGGGGATGTAACCTCAAACAATACAGGATGTTCCTGGGGAGGGGAAACAATTTCTAGAATTATTTTCTGTGACTGATTTCCTTGATGGGGGATTTCTGTACTATAGATACAGACTCAGCATCCAATTCTGCAGCTGCAGTTTGAAGGTGCGTAATCTAAGCTGAAAACAAGCTCCCTGTTTTCAGGGGTGATGGGGATCTGTCATCTACATTACGCAATCACAAAGTTTTCTGCTCAGGGTTGCATACGGTTCTTCAGTGACTTCCAGCTACAGCTGCAGGCTTGATGCAGTAATATCTGGTAGCTGACCACACTGGTCCTTTGACCCTTAAAATTAATTCATCAAAAAATGACAGTAAGGTAATCACTTTCAGTTATAACTCAATAGATTTCAAACGATATCAGACAGAATGAATACTCATCAGTTCTCTTAGTCTATTGATGAGATTACAAGCAAAAAGTGGGGAAGAGAACAAAAATTCCTTCACCTTTGCTTGTGTATCACAAAGGAAAAAAGAAAATGAAGCAAAGCAAACAAACAGATGGAAGCCCTTCTTTCCAGAGCCCGTTTTACAGATTCCTGAAAAAAAACCCCAGCCTCACAGGGATCTCCATTAAAAGACAGATTCAGTTCCTGTCACTTCTGACATGACTTACAGAAGTAACGCAAATTTGGTTTGCTTGAGGTTCTCTAAGCGTAGCTGGTGTCAACAGTTCTTACTGAGCAGTAGGGCATTCTTCTTTGTGAAAAAATCAATAAATATTTAATTCATAAATGTAAGAGAGTTGATGAGCAAAATACAGAACTAATAAAGATAAATGGCTTTCATACTTATGAAGACTTCTTATTAAAGAGTCAGTGGCAAAAGTGTCCCTGCTGGGCAAAAAGAACAAAATAAATTGTGGACTTTATACTGCAAACACAGCATTTAAAAAAAAAAAAAAAAAGAAAACAACGTAACAACGTTAATGCATCATTAAGGTTGAGCATTGAAATCTACAGAAGCCAGCACAAACATGAAGGAAAATTCCTGCAGCAATGTTAATTGGGACTTATTGCGGACTGTATTATTGATGATTGCATACATTCAGTTGCATAAACAAATTGCCAAAGCTGTACACAGCTGGAATGCAAATGAGGGATATGCAGCCATGTGGCTTCTCCTACACTGAAACCCTCCAGGTAATAAGTGCAGCAGCAGGTATAGCTTAAGGGTCACCTGCAGATAGACACACACACATGCATATATATCATGTGTAGAGACATAAAGCAAAAAAACTCCCCCAATCTACCAAATCTTCAAGATACATCTCTAGTTGTTTGTGTTTATTTATTTGCAGGCAAGTGAATGAAGACTGTGGCTAAAAATGTATTCCTTTAGTGCATGCATAATTTAATTTGCTTCATCTGTTGTATCTGCAAATGCTGAACCATGACAAGAATGTAACACTCCTGAAGTTGTAAAGTACTTCTGTTTAGTCATTTCTATGGGCAGATGAAAACTTTCTGTTATTTCATGTCCCGTATTGCCAATAAACCCGCAGCTGAGCTAACACGCCCCAATCCCTATGCCTGTTTTCCAAAGCACAATGTCCTTGGGACATATTCTCTAAATTGCCTACAAAGGCTTCTGAACGACACAAAACCAGCCCGCAAAAAGACTGCATCCACCGTGGCAAGCACATACTAGTGCTATGTTGGAAAGGCGAGCATCCATCTTTGCTCCAGCAAGTATCATCGGACTGTACCAGCACCAGATGATCAAAACCTGGGGAAAGGCATTTAACTGATGCTGGTGTGTGTGTGTGCAGGTGTATTATTTGCATTACTGCAGTTCCCAGACCCCAATGGAGATTAGATTCCTGCTGCACACAGTACAAAGGTAGCCGTAGGAAATTGCCCCTCGTGTCCAGGTAGGCTATTAACCTTTCAGAGAAGGGGTAAAGTGTGGGTCATCTTCTCGATGATTCCCATTTCATGTGGAAAGTACTGGTGTGGACTGTACTTCCTATTGAACGCTGTGGATTGCCATGGGAATTCTGGTGTCATGATGTTTTGTTCAACCCAAAATCAAGTGCAAAAAAGTGATCACAGACACTTCATCACATTGCACAACGCGACAGAACCCAGAGCTGCCAATTTCCCCAGTAGTGCTTTCCACAACTAGGCAGTCTCTTCCCACTTTTTGTGCCTCCTCTTTTATCAGAAAAAAATAATGGAATTGCTCATACAGTGTTGCATCTTCATTGCTACTTTTGCTTCCAACTTCCCCAGCATCTGAGCATAGGGTGAAACAGACAGGGGAGACATTCTGCTTAGATGATTTAACTAATCTTATGCAAATGTACTTGGCAGTCTTGGTGCCCAACGTGCTTTCACCTACATAATGGCTAAGCCAGTGAAATGTTGCTTTTCCCAATATAATAGCATTTTTATGCATTATTCCTTAAAACTTTTTGTGCTCACACGCTGAAAAAACAGCTCCAGCTGAGGAATAACTGAAGTCAATGTACTTAGACTCTGTCCAGGTAATTATGCATCCTCCTCCCATGCTAGCTGAATAGAGTATGACAATAATAGGACACCATTAACATGTCTACTCCCCACCCCCCTTCTTACTTTTGGCATAGGGAATGGAAAACTGCAGTTAAACATTTATCATTACATCTATTCTGGCTTATATTAGACATACTGCTTGCCTGCATTATCTTGCATTTGAGAAGCAGGAAGGATTTTGCAGGCAAACCAAAACATAGAACAACTGGTTTAAAACAGAAAACAATAAACTTTCCTCTCCTGCTATTAATTTCTGTGATTGACTGATTTCTGAATTGCCTGAATCAAGAGGAAAAGAACAAAAAAGAAGACTATATATATAGCTTCTGTCAGTAACAGAAGCAAACCGAAACCAGTCCGTAATGGTAATGGAAGAGTTGTGAGCTCCTCTTCTACACCCCTCACCCATTCTCATGTTAATTTGCCGGTGATAAAATCCACCCCAGTGTACCTTTTCCTCAAGGAATTAGGATTGATTATGAAAATGAATGCTAGCTATTTTTCCCCTCTTCACAGCCAACCAGGTGTTGCTCCTGCCCACGCTTGTATGAGTTGACCAATATACAAGGAATTTTGTGTCAAGGTTGGGATTTCAAATCTGACACCACGGGAGCTGGAGGATTTAGCTGGAGGCAGGGCTATGGGTTGCATATGAGAAGACAGTCAGCTCATCACCTCAACCAGAATCATTAACTGGAAAAGCTGCAGCAATGTGGCACCCGTAATAGCATACCAGAAAGCTACAGCTCGCATATAGGTCCAGTATAACAAACTTGGCTTTAAAAAAGGAATGATAATAGACTTTAAAAAAATGTAAGCACTTAACTTTTGTAACAGCCAGTCTTTTAAATTACACTCTTGAGAGAGCATTTTGACTGTTGATCTATCTACAATTGACCTTCTGATCCATTGGCTTCCACAGGCTTTAGGAAATTCCTGGTGATTTCGGTGGTTGTTGGCTTATATCCAAGATTGATGCATTACAGAAGCATGAAATCTATTTTGATGCTTTAAACAGATACGGAGAAAGCTCCAGGCTCCCCTCCCCTCTGACTACAAAAATATGGCTACTTTCATAGTAGTTATATGTCATTCTGTTTGATCATAGCTCAGTGTCTTTAAAGTTATTTCCATTAGGAGGAGAAATTGCTGAGGGATTCAGGTATTTTTAAGCAATCTTGTTGATTTTGCAAAGAAGCAAAGACGAAACAAAAACCTTGAAGATAGTTTGAACCAAATCAGAGATAATTTCTTTATAGTTTTCTAGTCTACACTCAAACCTGTAAAGAGACTTTACATTTCCAATTTACATTTACCTGTAAAGAGATCACATTTCCAATTTCTTTCTGTCTCCAGGACTTGCCAGATCTTTTTTTTTTTTTCCTGCTTGTTTCCTGGCTACTCTGGAAAATACACACTCCAGTAAAAGTATCTTATTCTTTAGATCTAAATTTGGGCCCTAGAAGAATCTTTTCATCATTGTTTTCTGTTTTTTTGTTAATTATCCAGAGTCTATACTTTCGGGAACCGATCCAATTTGTTTTTATTCCAAAAAAGATTATCATCTTCCTGCATGTCTCTTGAATGAAAGACACCATCACACTGACACGCTTTAATTAAGCTTCACCCAACCACCATGAACTTTAGACACATTTAAGAGAGATGGTATCAGCAAAGGTAAAATAAAGAAGAAAAAAAATATTATGGAGTGCTTGAATGAATGCCTCCTGAACAGAGTAGCCATTGCTTTCAGGCATCTGCTGGAGATGGAAGTGGTAACCTGAGGAGCATGTGTTTCTGACAGTGATATAAGCCCAAATATTCTCCTTTAGAAGGGACAAAAGGAGAAAGCAGTGGAGTTCACTTGTAGCTCTAGTTTCCTAAATTTCACTCAGGCACACAAAAACATCCCCATGCTGTTACATGGAGTCCAAAACCAACTTCACCAGAACGACCCTGATTTGGACCTTCAGCTTTTTCTTAACACTTGTGGTTCAGAGCAGTTTTTTCCACCTCCAGCTACAGGAACTTCCAAATAGACTAAGAAAGTGGCTTATGGAGAAGCAAAGTTACTAACAGGATTCCTGGTGGGTACTGTGAGGCCAGCGTAAAATGAATGCTGGAGAAGAGTTGCAAGTTACTAGGAAATGAAAACACCGTTTCTTGGGATGTTGGGGTTTTTGGCTTTTTTTGGCCTAATTCCATTTCCAATTAAGCCATTTAGTGAAAGCAATATTTGGCCAAAACAGAATGAGATTTTCATGAAACAACAATAAAATATTTAGTATGTTTATGTTCCCCAAAATTAAAAACAGAACAATATGTTCTGAAATGGGCAGACTAGATTAGTCTTTTGCTGGACTACCTCTATTTTTGCCCTAAGTCTGAGGAATGCTAGAGCAACTGACAGCTGCCACTTCATCAACAGGAGCGGGGCATGCTCCATCCGTGACGAGCTCTTACCTGTTTACAGTCCTACTTACTGCTGCCATTCTGATTTAAGTGTTATACAAGAAAGTTTTTCCCTTTTATAAGCTCTTTTAGCCAGACTCTTGTCCTCCAGGTCACTTAAGCACATATTTAACTGAAGTGCATGAGCAGTTTTTTGAACTTAAGAGAGGACCTGACACTGCCCCACCACAATCGGCAGAACCACATTGTTTGAAGTTAAGCACATGCTTAAGCGCCCTGCTGGATTTTTGCCCAAACTGTCAAACTTTTACAGTTAATCATTTATCACCCTGCTTATGTGCTAGTAGTTATGCTTCAGTGTGCAAATATGTAAATTACTTTCATAAAGCTCCATACACCAAGCACAAATAATGCTTTCTCAGCCCTTTAAAGGAGTTCTCTGGCTGTGACATCTCAGATAGATCAAACAGCACTTAAAACTGCAAGAAAGTTACTTCTCCGTTAATTGAACAGAATCATTGCTGTGTTCCTCTTCTTAATAGCAAGGCGCATTCACAGACTTGCAAAATAAACAGATAAATAACACCATTTAGCTCTAACCTGACAAGTATCACACATTCTGCCTTTAGGAGCATGTACATCGATCTATCTTACACATACTGCCACTCCAAAACTGAGAAAGGGAGCAAGTGTCAAATGAATGATAAGAATATTTGCAGATTAAGTTCAATAACTGCCTACAACGAGGGTACTTGCAATGTATCACAAGGTAATTCTTCCAAACACAAGTGACCATTTTTCTTCCCCTCGCTATGCTTAATTGCTGTGAGCTATAGGGGAGTAACCTGCACTTACCTGTGCCCTGTTGCTTTGTATTCAGAAAGCTCACAGCTCCTGTGATTTTTCACAAAGAATTAAAATTGCCATGAGGAAAGATATAGTTACTGCTATTCAGTTCCAATACATTGTATTGAAACGGCAGACGGCAATGGTGCCTTGCTGAAATAGAGCCTTAAAACACAATTAGTTGCAGTTCTGTAGATTGGAGAGCCAGTTACTCTGCGCTCCTGCCCGCGGGGCCTTCCATGCATCCACTAATGAAAAGGCTGCTTTTCCCCAAATGTCAGGTAGTTTTGCAAGAAATGTGTACCAGGAAGAGAAAATGACAGAGCTCGTTCCCTTGCTCTGTAGAGCAATTTCTGTAGAAATTTATTCTCTGTCAAGGAAACTGCCTGAAAAAAAAAAATGCAGTCAGCCACTTTTTCTAAGAGGAAGCTTGAACACTTCTCAGATTGAGTCGTATTAAAATGAATTAATGTCGACAGCTGGTCTCCCAATCATTAACTGGAAAAACCCAACCCCCAAGTTTTAAGTATCATTAAAAAAAAAAAAAAAAAAGTCCTAAACAAACAAAAGCAGCAAACTAAGCAGACAGGCTCCCCCAAATACACCAGCTGCCATCATGACCCACTGAACAGGACAAAACTCGTCCCCTGAACCATCTTGGGCTCAGGTGCTGACTCTGCAAATGCTCCCAAGCTTCTGCTGCAGAGCCAGGCTGGCAGGTCTGGTCCTGGGCCACCCAGGACACAGGCGGAGGAGCAAGGCTAGGAGGGACCCTCCAGGGGAACTGCCAAAAGCCATGCTCATGGAAAAAATCTTAGGCAGGGTTCACTGCATGACTGTTTTGGGACTGGCAGGGAAATAAAGCCCCAGGAAATGGAGGAGCTTGGAACGTTTTGGAAGGCTTGTGTTTGATTCAGGTCCTGGATAAAATTTGGCTGTCATCCCAAATGCTAGGAGATTTTCTTCACTATGTGACTCTTTAAAGATGACATGCACGTTTCCTTTCTACTTTTAGCCATAAATACCAATCAACTGCCAAGTTACATCAAAGGAAGTAAGTTTATAGTATTTTAAAGGAAATATAATGTGTTAATGTAGGTTAGAAGAGATACAGGAAGATACTACTTGTATGAAAAAATGCATGGCTGGGAAATGGATATTTTCCTTTCACAGCAGGTCAGATATAACAAGCTTCCTACCAAAAGGCCATGAGGGAATATACTCACTCATTTCTGGAGATCTAGCAAGATGGAGACACAAACATCCACGCAGCTAAATATAGCTCTGGATAGCAGTGCTTTGTACAGTAAGTTCTAATGTCTCTTAACTTAATATGGAAATTGATATAAAAATAAAATAACAGTATTTTCAGAGTGTGTCTCTACTTGTGTGCTCACCAGGACTCACGCCACCAAATTTGAGCCCCCGCTGAAATAACTCTGCAGTTTTTGTCTTGCACTGTCTCACAGGCCAAGAAGACAGAATAATCACGTCCAGCACAAAAGGCCACACATATTGAAATATATAACGGTTACCCCACGGAAAGTCAACATGAGAACTGAGAACTACACTTGTCCTTTAGCATTTCTATAAGAGTGATGAGCTAAGTTTAATTAGAGGAGTTCAGGTCTCGGTCAGAGATTTCCCCTGCCCTAAATGCCAGTGGTTCAATTTTGCAGTATTTGTTACTGGACATGTGCACTTTGGATCAGCTTGTGGTTGCTGAAGCTTGGGGTCAGGCTTGGGCAGGTACTGCTGGAGCAACACTGCAAATGGTCCCTGAGGAGGAAGAGGAGGCAGCAGAAACAGCAGAGAGCCATGCTAGTGACACATGGCTTTCTTGTATTTCTCCTCCTATCTTGCTTCAAGGCAAAAAAGGTGGATGTGGGTGTGATTGCAGTTGCAGTGACTTAAATTCCCCAGGCCTGACTCTGCACTATCTTGTTCCTTGCTCAGCCACTGGCCCAAGCACAGGGTGTGCAGGACTTGGCAGCCTGTATGGTGGATCACAGGGCAATTCAGGTCAGGAAGGACCTCCTTGCAGTGGAGGTGACACCTCAAGAAGCAGGGCTGTAGATGGCAAAAAAATTCAGAGTGTTAGTGGGCTCCATCACTAGTTGTTTCCCATTGCAAACACATTCAGCTGGGGATCTTGGTGCAGTGCTTTTTCTCTCTGAGAATGCACTGGATGATACCCAGCCATTAACAGGTTTGTCAGCAGTCCTGATCTGAGTGAAAGGTGAACCCATATGTCAGCTTCACCTTATATAACATTAAAGGAAATAAAAAGAAAAAAGGCATTTGCTCTTACAACTCAGATGGAAAAGAAAATGCAAACAAAATAAGGTGTGTCGTCCTCTGTTTCCACTTGATATTATCTACCTTCAAAGTTAGAAAGTTATGAAGCTTGCTGCCAAGTAGAAGTCAATAAACAAACAAATGAATTAAATAAAATATCAACAAACTTGATTTCAAAGGTCACGGGAAGAGGGTAGTGCCATGCCTTCGGCCTTCTTCCTCTTTTCATTCCTCCTCAAATGCTAAAACTGTGTGTCCTGCCCCAGGACAAGGAGGGAGCCCTTGCAGGAACCAGTTGAATTCAAAGCCTCTTTAAGCTGATGAACTGAATTCAGCCCTGCCCGTCCTTATTAACACAACCAGTCCAGGAAAGACTAATTGAGGAGAGAGCTGTAAATAATTTGGGGATCACCAGCCACTGTGACAGTCAGTTCCAGCTCACCACAAGCCCTGTCTCATGAACAACTAGGGCTGACCTGGGGCTGTCCCCCACACACGTGGCAGCACTGCAAGATAGGTTCTCAAACCTCCCCCAGCCGTGGCAGCTCACAAAGTAGCTGCCCAAAGACAATACACAGGGGGGAAAAAGTTTCTTGACTTCAGGCTACATGAAGCCATGTGATGATGGAGAAAGGGGCACCTGGAGCTGCCCCACCCCTGTGACACAGAGCACACCCCAGAGCAGGTGCAACACAAAGATGTTCTCCTTTCCCCACCACAACTGTACTCCCCCCCGAGTATTCTCTCCAGCTGGCTCCTGCTCACACACCTCACATCTATCAGGATGCAGCAACAAGCCTGGCACCCTCCATGCTCCCATCCTCTTTGCCAAAGGCATCCGAGAGAAGTACCCTCATCACCCCAAAGACACAGGAAAAGGGACTGCAGGATTCATGCATTTTGAAAAGCGATGAGCATCGTGCCCCTACCAGTTAGCTGGGGTGGTGGAGCTGAAACGTCTTTTGTGTTCTAGCTTGGCCAAACCAGACACTGCGGTTCAAAGGCAATGCTAGAGAGCAAGGTTTGGGTAAGACCATGAATGTTCATTCGTATCTTTGTTCTCATTCAAGAACATGAAGGCTGTAGCAGCCTTACGACAGCCACAGCATGTACTGAAATTGCCAAAGCTTGTGAAATCTGAATTAATCTGTGAGGGGGAAGGGGAAGTCATTTAGTTTGAGTCACAAGAGGTCTTGATACAATCTAAGCTTCATCAGCTTTGAAGAAACAGCTCACTCCCTGGATGGATGTCAAAAGGCTGCGGTGTACAGCCTTGATAACACAGTAGCAGAGAACGATTCTTAGTGCTGAACATTACAAGATTTTTGTATCATCTGCTCTTCAGTACGGCTTCTCCTGAATTACAGCACCTGATGGGCACTCCAGGTTAGCTCTTTGGGGGTCCCTGGCTCTGAAAGCAAGAAGATATAAGCTTTGCAGAGGTTTTTACACTATGAGTATAGCTAAAAAAAATTGTGCAGCCCATGGCATAAATAACAATATTGATCTACCTGCCTTTCCCTGCCTGAGATTTTCACTATCTGGAGCCTCACCTGGTCTAGCAGTCAGAGTCTGCAACTCTGCTACAGGCGCAAGAAGTTAGACAAGAGGGCTTGGGGTAACTCTGCCTTCTTGCCCTCAGCAGAAAACACAGGGGCTGGGTGATACCTGCACTGGCCTGCAAGGCTCTGCTGGCTCAGAGCCTCCCCCTTTTCTATGGTCCGTGTGCTGTCTGGACCTCGTGAGCAGACATAATGCTTGAAGACCCACAAGCAGAGGAAAGGAAAGCTTAAGCTTAACTCAACTGAGTACAAAATTTTATTCCTTACTTTAGCTCCTAAGGTTGGGCAGGACTTTTTATTGCTGATGACATTTGTTTCTGGAAAGGAAAGGAACATGCATCGTGGGAGGAAGAGCTGACTTTGTCACACACCCCATGGGGCTGCATAAAGTAGCTGAGTGGGAGAATTTTTGACACCTCCCTGTGCTGGAGTAAACCCAAAAGTTTTGGCCAAGACTCTGGCAAGAGCCTCCCCTGGGGAGACACGGGAATAGCACAGCCAATCCTGCCTCTCCATGAGAGCTGCTCTCCAGCACTCCTGCGGCCTCGGCTAGAAACTGAATTCACAAATGGCACAGAGGGACCAGCGGGGGAAAGAGAAAGGTCATCTAAGGTTGCTACCACTATGGCCCAACCAAAGCAAACAGCAAACCAGAACACACGTCTGCAGAGCAGCACTGGGGAAACAAGAATACATGCGTTGCAAGTGTTCTCCCATGCTCATTGTCCCCTTTCTGCTCTTACAAGAATGGATGCAAAAAACAAAGCCTAGACTGTAGAAAGACACTGCAGAAGCCATAAGCAGGAAGAGTAATTGATGCAGGTTGTACTTTGGGATGCCATTTCCACTTGCCTGCATACCAGAGTATGTGGATTATTCCTACTACCATAGATGAGCAGCACCAGCTGCAGTGGGGTGAGATGCTGTCTTACCACAGGGAGCTGGTAATAAAACATGAGGCTTGAGCTCCTCTGCATTCTCCTGGGCAGCCTGCAGCACCAGACAGTACATACCTCCAGTGTGTTCACTTAGTAGGTAGGACATCCACTTGGTCTCATCATAGATAACAAGCAGTTTTGACACACTTGTAGAAGATGTGCCTTCAGGGTGGCAGCCCTGTGGGCTCCACGTTCCTATTTTTTCAGTCAGTTCCTTCACATCACATCACACCAATGCCAGCTGTTCAGCTGCTCCCATCAGTGAATTTGCTCTACAAACAATAGTTTGCAAAGAAATCACTCTAGCAATGGAGGTTGGGATGCTCAATGGTACAGCTGCCTATAGTTGTGTGTACTGAAATTATTGTGGTTTAGACAGAGGTCTCAAGACATCAGCTAGTTAACACAAAGCTGATTATACAGGACCTGACAATGACACAGTACACCATCGATACTTGTAGACTGGGGTGGAGGTGGGGATCAATCACTCTCCACAGCAGAGAACCACTGGATCTAAGAACAAGTGCAGCAGATTCCCGTGCCTACGCACAGTTTCTGCTGTAGCAGCAACTTTCCACCTGCTCATAGCTGCTCCTTGCCTTGGCTGTACAGTATGACTACCAGCAGTGGACACATGCCCACCCTTCTGGCATGCAAGTCTGCGGGTATAGCCCTGTAACAAATGTGAAATATCTTCTGCGACTGAGACCAGCTGTGCTAGCAACATGCCCAGTAGGACCACCAGACCACTACCTAGTGGAAAAATGACTCCCTCTCCAGCACTCAGACACTCTCAAGAGGTACTCTAAAGCTGCACAGATGACTACAAGCCCATGATATGGTATTTTTCTAGCACTCAACAAGCAGATGGAGGTTTGTGACTGGTTTCTCTCAGCCAAACTTCCTGCGGAGGGATGACTAGTTTCCAGAGCGTTAAACAGACTTGTGACCACAGCCAAATGCCAGATGGCTGGAAAGAGTATTGGAACAGCCCTCATGATGAATGTCTAACCTTGGCTGGCAGCATCACGTACCGTATGTATCAGCTCCCAGATAGCAAGGCCTGTCTGCATGTTGGGTGTGAGTCACAGGGATATTACACAGCACAAGTTTTAGTGATGCTATCATACAACAGGGTAGAAAGAAGAAATTTTTTTCTTTCAGTCACTTCCTTCACTGTGCAAACGGTTCTACTTCAAAAGGCCCTTTTTATTGATGGTGTAGATGGAAAAAGCTGTTTCAAAGGCAGGACACCTAGCTCCGTGCAGGCCTTCGGCTGAGCAGGAAATACAATTTTTGTGTAATTCTGGAAAGAGATGACTTCAGGGAACGATGAAGCTTTGAGGTGTAGGTGGGTACTGTAATTTGTGCTACTTCATCAGCCGCGAGCTGGTGGTACGGAAGCTGCTGCTTGTTGTTGGAAGGGCTACAAAGTTACAAGTCTGTCTCAGAGCCTCATGCAATGGATTTAGTTACTAGGTCCCCCGGGGAGCACACAACAGCAGACAGAGCCTCTCAAGTACCCTGGCTCTTTGCTCTCACTTGTAATCGGCGTATAACCAGGGGATTTGTGTCTAGGTTTGATTCGTGGTGCAGCCATTACCCAGGCTGATGCTTGTAATCAGAAGCAGAACACAACTGGAAAGGCAAACAAGGAAATAAAAGGAAAAAAAGCCTCTGAGTGGCATCACTCTATGCAAACCACCAACTCCAGCTGCAGTTTCACGACCTCTTTATGCTGACCCAACTCTGGGCTGCCACTGACACAATCGGCTCTAGCCTTCCTGCCTGCCCTGAGCCAGATAAGGGAATCTGAATGCTATTTTATAGTTCTTTAATCAGGTTGCTTTTCATTGAGATCAATTACTTAAGCTGGTATACTGTTCAGCCCACCCAAGCACAGGAGGCAGGAGGAGAGGGTGGTCAGTAGCAGCAATTCGCACTGAGGTTACCTAAAAGCTGTTGTCTTACAGCACCAGCCTCCCAGCACACCAGTCTTAACCTGCCTCAGCATAGTCTCACATGCACCGACACAGCTTGCAAAAACCATGGCCAGTTTCAGAGATATTCAAATGTGTATGCCTCGTCGGCTACATACAAATCAGTAATCTGCCCAGACTGATTTCATTTGTGCTTTTAGTCTGCGAGATGCTTATATGAGACATGAAATGAAGCTAGGACTTTGCAGACTCCTAATGAGAGTGAGCATGTGTGAGACAAGCTGGCAGACAAATTATAACAAGAAAAAAAACACCCAAAGATAGTTGCCTAATTATTTTTAAAATAATTTTGTTGCTGCTTTTATTTTCAAGGAATACGTGCACTTGAAGAGTAAGGCTGAGGATTTTTTAGCCCCACTGATGTCTAAGTGGCAATCTCCAAATGCAAATTTCAGTCATAGGACAGCATTTAATCTGTATAAGCAGAGCACTCTAACCCCTGGATGGGATTTTGGCACTCTTGTCCATTAACCTGTATTTACATTTCAGAGGTGGAGGTTAGTTCAGAGGAAGCCTGAGGATGGGAACAAGGCAGGAACATTTATCACTTTATCACGTGGAATGGTGCTTAGTCCTTCTGGAAAGTTCAAGTCTCCGTGTAGTTAGCAGCTGGGCCAGTCCATTCATCAGCATCATAAATATGGTCAATGACATCACCAGCACATAGTGGCTAATGCTGCAAGAAAGAGAGAGATAAAAGAAGTGAGAGAAAAATGCAAATTTGCAGAGTAAAAAAACCCTCTGACAAACAACCCCTTGAATATTTTTTTTTCTTTTTAACTAGGCCTAATTATTTGCCATTTTACATATGCTGTTCCTGAAAGACAACCATTATAGCAGCACTATCGTGTCAAAACCAAAGTCTGTGGCAAAATAAAATGGTGGGGTCAACAGAAAGCACAACTGGGCATACACGAAGTAAGAGGTACTGGGTGTATTTTTCATTCAGGGGGGTAATTCAATGTATGTGACTGAAACCATTGCAAAACTTCTGTCTGCTGTGGACTGATAATGCAGAAACTAGGGAGAACTCACCATCAGGTAGACATTTGTTGGTAGTAAGACAACTCAGATATGTCAGCTGAAGTGCAATTTTCTAGAGAAAACACTAGTCAGGTGATGAGCAGCTTTAAGAAAAAAACCCCAACTCTACTTTTTCACTCGACATTTCTAAAAATTGAGGATTTCTCTGCTGTAGTAACACATGGTTTCAAAGAGATTAAACAAATGAGTTCAAGAGTGGCTAATAAACACAACATAAAGATGCAGGTTCTGAGTTAGGAAGTCCTTAAGTCATTAATGATTAAAAGGATAATAAGCAGAGAGCTTGTTCTCCACTTGCTCAAATTGTGGTACCCCATGTCCACTAGTGTTAGAGATGGGCTATTTAGGGTCAGACTGAGATTTGACCTAGGATATACAGCACCCTGTGTTAAATGTCTGAATCAAACTGCTGTTAATGTAAGCCACTAGCCATTAAGAAATCAGAATTTTTCCAAATCCAGTGACATTTCAGGCTAGAGTTGCAGACGAAACACTGCTGCACCCGTGTCCATCGTGTATCCAGTGTGGCTGTTTGTTATTTTCCTGGGACTACTGAAAATATTGGCATTCTGACACGAGAGGTACCCGTATCTCCCCATGCACCAGTACTCACTGTTTCAAAGCAGATGGCTCTTTAGGACAAGTAGCGTAATTTCAGACCTATGAAGTCTGAATTTAGTCACAAAAAAGGATTGCAAAGAGCACCTGCCAGTTTAATGACCTAGAATTTCTGCCAGAGGACTCATTCAGATTGAAAGTTTAGCCATGGAACAACAGTAAAGCTCATAATGCTGACGCTATCAATCCTCACAACCCTGAGACTGTGAGAATCCTGGTGCTAGCCTACCACAGCTTAGCTCTGTGAAGTGCAGAAGCACCAGCTCTTAACAAACCTGGGCCACAAACCAACGCGAGACAGTAAAAGTAATCCAAAAAGTTCACTAATGAGCAGGAGCTCTTCCACAGCTGGATACCAGCAACCAAAGGAGCTGAGGTCTAACCAAAACAGATGAAGAACACTGAAAGGGACTTGACTCAAGCTACATGATTTTTCTGTTTCTTAGTCTGACTAAACCTTCTCACAATACCTTGCTCAAAATACATCGTTTTAAGAAATCAATTCTAATGTGAACAACTCATGGTTTAAAATATCTGACAGGAACCATCTTTCCTATGTGTCTTTCCTATAAGCATCTCCCCCCTCCAGCTCTAGCTAAGCAGAGCAGCATGCCCATGAGAGCCATATTCCTGCCCTGTTTCTGTGGGGAAGGTGTAAGATGACACAGCGAGGACCTGAAGTCAGGCACAAAACCTACTTTCACCTGGTCAGTGCACTTCAGACTCCATAGTTCATGGCATATATACAATAACAAAGATAAAACAACTCCCTTAAGATCTGCCCTTGAAAGTCCAGCTGGGTGTGTTACAGGTTCAGTTTCAGTTCCCCATGGGAAAGAACATGTTGCCAACTGAAAGTCAAACCCTTGCTGCAGTTATCTTCATGGCATAACATGCCCCTGGGGACTGTACACACACCACAGGTACAGAAGTTTGTGTGGCTCTTAGGGAACAGCCACTCTGGTAAATGGGTGGATGGCTGAACGTCTCATGCATTACTGGCAACACCCCAGTTTTCCTCCTCACCAGGCACCAGAAATGTATTGTTTTTCATATAAGTAGCAACACCACTTTTCTTCTAGCTTTCAAAGAAAGCTTGAATGAGAAATCTGAAAATCAGAAGCCAGATCAAGACCCTGCCTTTATTCCTACAAACACCCTGAGACAGTCACCAGAGGATTAGCAACTTGCTGCCATCAACATGGTCCTTAGGCATCTCAGTTCCTGTCTACGCCAAAAGGAGCTTTTCCAGATGTGGGTGCTAATCAATGATTTGGGGGGCATAGAGAGGGGCTTTCTCAAAGGAAAAAAGTCTCTACAAACTCTGCTTAGCCACCTACCAGTCGAGGAACAGGGTCTTCTGTACTACTGTAAAGAAGAGAGTGCTGCACACATTCCTGCATTGGTATAGCGCAAAAGGCTGAATAGTTACACTCCTTTATTAAAACATCAGATATTCGGAGTAAAGAAACAAAATATAAAAAAATAAAATGCGATAGGAGCACAATTAAAAACAACTTCAGTCTACATGTCACAATTACAAACAGCCAGCATCTCTGGGGCTATCAGCAACTGGTACTGCAGTACCTGTAGGCAGCTCTGCTTCGTAAATTAGTTCTCAGGCTGGGGCAATGCTGTAATTAAACAAAGCAAGCAAGACTCTTAGAGGTATATGCCACAACAGCAGTGGGAAAATCTTGATCCCTATACAGCCCAGAACTGTACCCTTGACTGGATCTGCAGTTACAGTGAAGTAGGCAATTCTCAAAACAAGCCTCCTCCATCAGAAGGCAAACCTGAGCTGACAAGAGAAAGGAGCGAGACTCTAGGTTCCAAGCAAGTTAGATCCATGTGGAGGAAGAAGAGACATCAAACAGATACAAGAGAAGAGCACAGTAGGGCACAGTGGAGCAATGCTTATAAAGGATGAGATAGGCAGGGACAGGTAACGGTAGAGAAGAGGTAGCTGGTGTAGAGGATGATGGATGATCTAAGGTGAGGCTGCACTGTTCAACAGAAAGGTGAGTGCCCTATATATAGGCCAAGGTTAACAGGCAAAGCTGGTGCTACAAAAATTTTTTATCAGGGACGAAGACACCTGTTTCAGTGGCGAGGAACCAAAAGGAGAACATATGAGGTACCACCATCTCCTGTCTTTGCTTGTGACAATGTACATTGGTGGGAAATACTAATCAAAGACAAGAAGAATCAAAGACCAGTAAAAAATGAGGGGTGGGGGTGGGGGTGGTAGGAGGAATCAATCTTGCTCCAAAACGTGGCTTTCTCTTAAGACAGCCTAATTTTTAAGATGGCAGGCAGACCTGATTAGAAGCTGAGAAGACAGGAAGATGGAGTAAGTTACCAAAGCAATTAAGAAACTTGAAATAAAACAAGTAGAACAAAAACTACTTGTGCAAGGACTTGGAAGAACACACTCCAGAAGAGTCCAAGGACCTTATTTCTATGTGACATGCGACTTTGAACTGTGGGATTGTTCCCAAGCATGCACTGAGACCCTGAATTTAGATTCTGAGTTTGAAGGCTCCTGCATTTCCAGCCAGGATCCCACATCCTCTCCCCTCTGTTTTACACAACACAAATCACAAAGCACATCACTCCTGGCTCCTGTTTTAGAAATTGTTGGCAAACACTGTTTTCCTCCTGGTTACAAATCTTGGTTTTAACAGTCAGACCTAGAAGCCTCAGAATCCCAAATGTGAAATTGATTCTGTTATCCTAAAACCTAAAAAAAATCAGTCTCCTATGCTTTATCTATGTCCCCTGAACTTTGAAACTGCAGGGTAGTTAAGACTGTATCTTTTATCTTCCAGAGACTGCTACAAAAAGAGAAAGGAAGTAGTACAGTATGTGTCTGTATAAAATGATATAATACTATCATAGAAAGAAGCTTCAGGGTTTATCTTGACTATCTGAATATACCGCTATTTACAAATTGCATATACTGTAGAGATACAGTAGGCTTTAAAGGCTATATCTCTCTATCTATAGAGATAAACGAACCTTTTAAGCCATAAAGAAATCATTTTAGTGACAAAGAAGCCAGAAAGCCAGCTATTCCATTTGTCTGTTATTCAAGAATAAAAGAATCTGTCAGAACAAACTTCTCATGATCATGTAATACATACTGATACATCAAAAATAGTAGGAAAACTGCATTATTATTTTTACGAAATGTAATGATGTATTCTTCTAGGGCATATGATGCAATTTAGGGTGACCTCAAGATATGCAGGTAGAGGGTAAGGTTAGCAGATCTCAGAAGCTTGCATAAGCCACTGCTTGACTTCTGCATTCACTGCAAGATTATTATCGTGTTATTGTATCAAAACAATGAAAAGCACTCTCTGAAAAACAAGTTCACATTGATTTTGGCATGACCATTAAAAGAAAAGGGGCTTTAAAACTTTATAAGAAGCCATAAATATTTATGGTAATTGATAATTCACTGAGAGGAGGGAATCAATGGTGCATTGATAATTTGCTGAATGTAGTAATACAGGACTGTATGTTGGATCTGATGTTGCTCAGCATTTCATTAATAATCTGGAAGAGTGGGAAAAGTAGAAATCTCTTTACATTCAAAGACAATACTTAATCGGCGTGTTGAATTCAGCAGGGAGAATAAAGACATCACATTGGCAGACATGATGGCAGTAAAACGACATGTAACGTAGTTAAGGCATGGTAGAATGAGACATAAAAGCCAGGAGTTAGGGGTGAAATAAAAACAAAAAAATGAAATATGTTAGTTCAGTAAACAAACCCTATTTCCAGACAATGAGAGAGATCCATTAGGAAAAAAAAACATTACCATGAAAAAAGCAGTGAAGGTCTGGGTTTTATTGCAAGGGATTTAAAACCAGCTCTTACACGTGAAACTTCTGAGCACTGCTACTGGAAAACCCAAGTATCGCCTAATGAGAGTTTCCTACTGAACCTGCACATTCTTAGTAAGAGAGAGGACAGAAAAAAGTTTTGAAGTGTGGTAATTAGAATCCATAGAAAGCTATCACCACAAGAAAGAACGAGTATGGAAATATACATCAGAAGCTTTGCAAATGTGGCACATATACCCCCAGACTCTTGACAGACTTTAGAGGAATTAATCTTCAAGGAGCAATTAAATAGCTGCTTTTGCACCTGTGATTTCAATGATGTGGTAACTAGTAATATAAAACAAACCCTGGTAATTGAGCGTGCACACACACTTCCTATCAGTGTCACCAAAAAAAAAAAAGAGAAAAGCTGTCCCTAAGGGTGCACCTATTCGTTCTGTGAAATCCTACACAGGTTTTGTTGAGATACAAACAGCTGGAAAAAAACAGAACCGTTATTTCCTTAACTGACTCAGTCTTCTTGGGAAAACTTTAGCAACACCTAAAATATATTTTCAGACCTTGCTTGTCAAAGGAACAGCAGACGACGCTGCAATGGGCATGCCACAGAGCTGTCACTGCAGTTGCAACAGGAGGACAGGAAAGAGCCATGTTAGTATCTCTCTCCCACTGGTTTTGGGAATCGCCCAAAACCCCATGAAGCTCATCTTCCCTTTCAGGAATAAACAAACAAAAAAATGCTCTGCTGTTGCTTGCTAATTTTGCCAGGCTTGGGGATCACACCATTAGAAATCTGCTCAGAGGAGAAGGTTCAGGTGCCAAAATATTGCTCATGATAGATAAAATAAGGACCACTGCAGCTCTGTGCCTATGGCTTCATCTATTTTCTTATGCAACCTAGTCATTTTATCTTACGTGCATATACACACATATACAGAAAACATATAAAGAGACTACAATAAAACAATGTAGGTGGCAAGGTGCTCAAAAGCGAAGTAATGACAGATTTAAGGCTGCCTGAGCATTATGCACCATCACGTTAAAAACTAATCACAAATTACTCTTGTGAAAGGATTTTTTCTGTGCTTTTTTCAGTGCTTTCTTCAGTGCTCAAAACACACATGGAGAGGCAGAATTACGGTTGTACATAATGAACTCCCCTAAACTCTTCAGGATAAGGCACATTTCCAGCTGAAATGAATCCAATGATCTATCACCATTGTAGATCTCTATGCTATGAAGATCATATATATCACAGAGGAAGTTTCTGGGTACTTGTAACAGTTTATATTTTTGCTTGCTAACTCCCAATTAGAAAGCTTCTTGCCCAGCTAAACAGAGCTTTTCTGAGGCCTTTAATATCCTTATTAACCTGCACAGGAACTCATGCCAAAGGATCAGGCCACCTGATTTATCGTAAACTGACCACAGCAAGGAAGTGTGATGTTAAAGTATCGCTTCCACCATTTGATCTAACTGTATCTCTCCCCATTAGGAACCTTCAAAATGTAGCTACAAGCAGGAATTTGAACCTGCAAAGAAAACAGACAGAATACATGTGTGCGTGTGTGTACATGCATGCATACACTGGAGGGAACAGCACAGCTCAGCAAAGCACAGAGTAAATATAGACTAAACAGAATATTAACAGTGGGTCACTATTCAACTTCTGTTTAAATAACAGTGTCAAGTGACCAGACTGGCTGGATTACTAACAACACATTCCCTGCTAAGCTTATTACAGCACATTATCTATTTCCACAACTCAGAGAATGTAAATCTGAAATGTGTATTCCTTGTATTTGTTATTTCTAGACTATTCACAAATAAGACTGCACCTACTCCATGATGTATGCTGCGGACGCCTGTATGGCTCATAAGGCAAAACAAATATTCTCATTTTAGCTGTGATTTCTATGTTTAAATGCTACAGATTTAGTCTTCCCTAAGTAGGGGAAGGATAAATGCACAGCTCTTGGTAGCTACTAACACATTTGCACAAAGTTCATTAATTCACAGGGGGCTGTATACAGGGGCTTAACTAGATTCAAGACAATTAACAATTTTGATAGATCACTATTTTAACAGCAATTACAACAAATTCAAATGCAAAAGAATAATTAAATTTTTTTGGTGTAATTAATGTTTTTTAGAAATCAAATCCTGCTAACTGTATTTCTTGCCATGCTAGATTCATTACTCCATGTTGTTCTGACACAGATTTTAAGACACAAGTTTTGGCTTAGGATGGATATACACATATACATGTGTGTGCACACATGTTGTGAGTACATGGAACATCAGTGAAACATTACAGAGCCTAACTGGAAAAAATTATAAGAGTAGGTAAACAACAACATTAACCTATGAGCTTTTTAAAAATGCAACGAAGGCAAAAAAATACTGTACCTTGTTCCAATATCCAGCCAGCTTCCATGATCTTTAACCAAAAAGAAAAAGTGCTAGGAGAGAAACCAACTTTCATTAGTACATCAGCATCGCACAATTTGAAACACAAAATTAAAAACCATGGTTTCAGGTTGTTTAATTGAAGTTTCTAGTTCTTCAAGTAGAACAAAGGCAAGACCTTTCTAGGAATGCTCATTTGGACCAAAGTAAAGAATAGTGTAGGAGCCAGAAACAGATTTAAGAAGTTTCAAACATAAACAGCTAAAGATGGACTAAGTTCTGTCAAGCTGGGCTTGCAGGAAACAGATGACCAGCAGAGAACATTTTCAATAAGAAAAACCAAGCCACCTTATTGTCTGAAATAATGGGAACCCAAATAACGCCTAGTGCCAAAGAGAAGGCTGCATATTGTTTTCATGGAATTCCAACACAAACTTCTTTGGGCAGCTTCGACAGTTCCGTACCCATAAAATGGGAATAATGTTGAGAGAAGACAGCACTTGTCTGTTAATGGATGTCCCAAATTCTAGCGGGTGGCCACACTGACTCACAACCACAAACCAATTCTCTTTTTTTTTTTTTCCTGACAACTTTCTCATCTCTTGATATATACACACAGCTCCTGCAAATCAAACCCCCTTGGTAATATTTTGTTTTGTACACCAAGTATGTATTTGCTAATTGTTTTAAAATATTTAGACCAAAATAGGAGAATACATGAGCTGTAAGAGATATGCTGGGGTTAGACTGACTTTATTAGTGAAATGTTATGAATGTGGTTTATTGGTTTTTTAATCCTCTTCCTGTGGAAGTTATCAAAAGAAACAACTGAAAACTATACCTTCTCCATTTCTCACTCTACAGACAAATTAGTCTTTATTTATTCACTGTTTCTCCTATCAGGTGAGATCCACAGATCACACCGTACAAGGAAATCACATTAGGAATGCTTACTCCAAAGGGATGAAACTAAAACAGAGTGTATGAAGTAAGAACACCAGCTCTACATGTTGCTTTGAAAAGGTTTGTTTACCTTGTGATACCCAGTGGCATTGCTTGCTGAATTGAAAACAGTTTGAGGGGGCAATGAAAATGTATTTTTGATCTGTAAAAATTATGTTGGGGTATCATTCAGCTTCGGGTTGTTTCAGCTAGTTTGGTCTGTGGACACAAGCCTTCTGAAAACAGCGATTCCTAACAGCTTACTACAAAGGGCACAAAGTGACTTTTCAGATGTTGTTGGTCTCCTGGATTCTGACAACTTTAACAGCACTGGAGGGTAACACATTTCTCCTTTTCCTCTCTTTTTCAAGGGAAGGTGGGGTGAATAAAATGTTCAAAATCCCTGAAAAATTAACTAAACCCTGCACATAGCTAAAACTGAGATTCTCATTTAAATTCTTCCCAGGAATTTGATCGGAAAGGACATGAAAAACTCAGAATCATAACTTACTGCTTCATTTTTTTCTCTTATTATTAAGAGAATATTGCTTCTTCAGAAGCATTAATTACATGAAATTCAAAGAGTAGCGATTGGAGGAGTTTTATCTCTAAATTATGCTAGGATTTCAATCCAATTCACTGCCCTAGTTAGAAAAACTTTGAAGTCTGAACCAAATTCAGATCTCTCTAGATGGAATTAGGAGAACCCTCTGCTTCTTGATCTTACTTGAAGAGAATGTGCAACAACAACTTACCAAAGCCATAATGTCTGAAATCACAAGAACAATGAGGAGGAGGCTGCAAAGAAGAAGGGGGGGGGGGGGGGGGGGGAAACAACACCAGACCATCAACTTTTATTTATGGACATATTTACAAAGTTTATTAAAACCCCCATAAAGACATTAAAATAAGATATGATTTCTTGCACTTGCTTTTCAATCGTTTAGATACATTTCAACGTATTAGAGAACAGTTAAAATACACAACTAGGAAACCTGCCACTTGTAATCCCACCCTGAAATATGACATGAAAAAAGACATTTCACATTAACAGAGTTTCAATTTTGCAGCAGAGAAACCTAAAGCGAGTCACTTCTTGGAGAACAAGAGCATCTTACAAACAGCACCTGCCAATTCCTGATACTGGGAGCTCATGTGCCAGTTAGAGCAATATATAAAGCTGGTTTAGAAGCTTCAAGATGGACTCAAGAGTGAGCAAAGCTGTGTGACACAGGCAGACAGATACCTGAGCCCATCAGTTCTATCCTGATAACCACTCTGCTGGGTAGGGAGGCTACTAAAGGAGGTGCTCGCCCCTGGCTTCCAGATCTCTGGGTGCCTGTAAGCTGCTCTGGGAACACCCAGCATTTTGATGGCATGCTCCCGAACCCACAGGCCTCTCCATCAGGTGGCAGGTTACTTCTGGGAAGTAGGCTGCAGCCAGTAAAAGGAACCAGAGTGCAGCTTGCAGAGCTATTTTTTCCCCCCATTAACCTAATCTTCTTTTCATTAAACTAAATCCTAAATTACATGAAAGCCATTGCTATAACTGGTTAAAACTAGTTTCTAAGTTAATGACACAGAAGCAATGTTGCAAACAGCTGACCCATTAACAGAAAAGTCTTTAACTAGAATACAGTTAATTTATCAGTACTACCATCATAAACCCATGAAGGTTTTTTTGGAAAAAGTCCTGCTGCTGCATTGCGCAAGCATGTACTGCGGGGACACCCATACCAATGCCTCCTGATGAGGAAGTTTCTGATATTACCTACTTCAACTATACTCCATTAGTAAATAAGGATGCAACAAACCAACTGTATCTCAGGTGCACTGAAAGGCTTCTCCACTTGCCTATGGCTCAGACAGGATGCTGCAAATCTTGTAGTGCCTAGGAGGCACTCAACCAGAGGGCTATTCTCACAGGTAAACTCCAAGAACATATTCTGACAGAACATTCCCCACAAACAGCAAAAAAAAAAAATACTTAAGTCTTCAATCTAGAAATGGAGAGTTTAGGACCAATTTGTCCAAATCACAAGAATCTACTTTTTGCCCTTCTGCACTGCAGGAAGCCTTTCACAGGAGAAGGACAACACTAATTTCAGAGCACATTTGTACACTGCAAAGACAAGATTGTCCCTTGTGATGGCTTATTTTATTTAGCAGGGGCAGCAAGAGCAATAAACAGTGCAGCACAGACTTCAGGATGCGCTGACAATCAGAGCACAACCTCTCCAGGGATCCTGGGAGCATCTTGTGGTTTCTGCCTTGTTCCCAGGCTGATACTGTGGCAGCATCACTGCTATTGTTACCTCAGCACAGCTAAATGAAGGCGGCAGAAACACCAGCTTGAGTTTCAACCACAGCCTCATAAAAGCAGCACAGATGTACTCGTGTCCCCTGGTTTAAGAAGTTGATACCATTTCCCCACTCAGATGCACGTTCCATAAAAGCTTGCAATATCACCAGCACTGCCAAGGCAAGCATTCACAAGTTGGGAAATGCTGACCTTTATGATGTCCAAGCCCTAGAAATGGAAGTCACTAGCTGGTCTTCTGAGCAACCCCAATTCCTCAATGCAGCCCTGCTCTTGTATAAGCCTTAGCAAGGTGGACAAATACCCTCCCTTGGGGGTGCAGGGACAGCCCAAAGCATGCTGCACACAAGCCAAGGCAGAGAAGGTAAAAGGGATGGTGTCCCTTGTGCTGCTCCTCAAACAAGACAACAGATTTGGGGCTGCCCTGTCCCTTGCTAGTACTGGGTAGCGGTGTGTAAGGAGACAACAGGCAGGATGAAAGCAAACAGAAAGGCAGAGGGCAACACATGGAGCAAGGGCAGCTTCCTCCTGCTCAGTTGAGCAATATGCAGGACAGAGTCCCTGCGATCCTCCTGTCACCGACAGCAAGACTTTTGGTCTACCCCACACAACATCCCACAGTGACAGACTCAAAATCGTGTGGCTGACTGGGACCTGCTCTGTCTCAGCACCATCTATAATCTCACACGATGAGCAGAGGATTCAGTCATGTGCACTGGGTCCACTGAAAGGGGTAGGGAGTGGGGAGTGCTAACAGTTAAAAAAAATAAAAACCCTGAGACAGTGAAAAGCGTGAGGGCGTTTCAAATCTGGATACAGCAGCCTGCAAGGCTGGGCACCCATCCCACATCTTCTCTGAGAAGTCTTTAGAGATGTGGAAAGGACTGGCAGCCATCTAGTCCTACTGCAAAAAATCTGTAATACTGAAGACATGCAGGAACAACTGCAGTGGAAGGGCATCTAGCCTGGTTTTTTTTTTTTTTCAAATGCTATTTGTGGTGAGGTCAGTGCTACAAAGCTATAAATTGGTTACATTATAAATGGGTTATTTTAAAAATAATATACTGTAGGTAAAGATGCAATATAAAACAAAAATCAGGCTTTAAATTCTGCTCATTTTTCTACATTATGAAGGAAAAAGTGCTCCTGTGTATTGTCAACAAAGAATATTAAATATCTGATTGTTTCAGACAGGGCCAATGCTTCCATTTATATTCATTTATCACTTAGAAAAGAAGTCCTGAGCTTGCAAGAAACCCTCAAAATTTAATAACAAAAGTAACAATTTGATCTACTTTTAAAAAAAATTTTGATTAAGATCTGACAACTCTGAGTTCTTGCAAAATATATTTGAAACCCTTACTAATACCAGAAACATAGCATTTACTGTACCTCTTAGAAGATAACTGTGTTGTGACTTGAACAGCTTCAAAAGCACACGATACCAGAACAAATGGGATTACAACCTGTTCAAAACACAAGCTACATTTTGGTTTATAGCCATATTTACAAAACAACCTGGCAGGTTGTAGAAACATTTTCCTGCTTTTGAAATTAACACAGAATGTGTGTTTTACAAAAATAAAATATTGGCAAGAAAGGGTAGAAACTCATTTTGCAGGAAGCACATTTACTAAATGAATAAAAACCCCCTTCCATGGTCATAGCTGAACTGCAGTGAAATAAGCCATGAGGCAACACAGAAAACTATAATTAAAACACATTAATGATCCTCACTTCATTTATCCAGTTTAGCACTAGTGATAAATGCTTCAACAAGGCTAGAAGACAGAACAATTCAGGTCCAGTATCTCAAGTGACATGTTGCAGAGCTCCAAGTGTAATGGGACAATGTCACCTCAACCACAGAAAAATCTGAATATAGAATATATTCATTAAAACAAGGATCATACTGCCCCCCCCCCCAGGGCAAGTCAAGCAAATGTAAAAAATTCAGTAAATTAAGAACAAAACAAACAAACAAGTTAGAAACAGGAATGTTGCCTTTTTCTCTTTCCAAAGTTGACTTGTAATCCTTAAATTAGTAGTGTAAATGCATTGCTAAAACCTGGTTTCTCACATCCAGAAGGTCTGCATTATCAACTTATGTCCTGCAGTATAACACAGTATACCTGTAACTTAAATCTGCTTTCTCTGGGGCACAAGCAGAAAGGCAGAGGAAATACTGCTTATTTTAGCAATAATCCATAAATTCCACATCTCCCTACCTGTTTGCCTCTTTACCCCTCTGGCAGACCCTTTACTCAAATCTTAGAAAAGAGCTCCTACACCTTGACTGCAAACAAGTGCAATCCAACCTTTGACAGATTATTAAAAAATATAAAAAATAACATTAATCATACAATGATAACCTAATCAGTAGAGCATTCAAAGCCTGTACTTAATGTAATGAAGATGGAGCTAATAGAATAAATATATCCTCAATGTTTCTGTAGATATTACACTATAGGGAAAGCTTATAATTTCAAAAATAATTTAAGTCTTTTCAACATTAAAAATTGGCATTTTAATACAATAAACTGATCTAATGCAGTTACATTATACTTCCATGCACTTCAGCTTCTCTCTTTTGGGAAGCAGAAGGATCTGTCTCTAGAAACACTACAATGGCTGAAAGCTTCACACATGGTTGGGTGGCTAATGAAGCTCAGATACATATATATGTTTTTGTAAATTGCAAAGGAACAACTGCGTGTGCGATACTTTATTTATTAAACAGTTCTTTGAGCAAATTTCACTAAGGTAAGATTACTAACCTTCAGCACAAGCAAGCCTCCCATTACGAAGGGACTGAACACAGTCAAGAAACAATAGACAGAAGCAGGATCAAAACTAGAGAAACATGAAAAGAAATTACAACGTATCATTGAAATGGCATTTTCCATTAAAGAAACCACTGTAACACAGCGGGCGTATACACATTTTTAAACAAGGCTTCTAACTTTCTCTTCTCTCACTCAAATATTAAATTAGCAGGAACTGCATACCTCACTTTTCTTTCTCAACAATTTTTCTCTGCTCCTGTCTTGCGAGATGCCACACTGCTGGTGAGCAGCCGAGCTTTCTCTGCTCATGCTGCCAATAACTTCTAATGGAAATTGAGACAACCTCGTAACCAACAAGCACAGGCTCTTAAGGAACATGTTACAGAGAGTGGAAACAAAGTCAGTTATCGTTATTCTACTGACTATTGCTTTAATTCTGCTGCTGTGATTTTTCTAACTAAATTCATGTTTAGTACACTAACTGCAGGAAGAACCCTGTGTTTTATACCCTGTATCTCAAATCAATGAATAAAATTTACCTGTTAACAGAAGCTATGTTTCCAGTGCCAAAAAAGGCTGTCACTATGAAGAAAACCTAGATGTATTTAAGGAAAATACATGACAGAAATGGTTGCAGTAAGACAAATGCCGCAGTTTCCCCCCTTCATTCCAATTTACTTTCCAAATCCTATCATGAAACTACAAGAAGCTGACCCGCTATTACAGCTTTACACTGCATTAAGAACCCTGAGGCATTGTCTAGCTCTACCCAAGATTTCACACACGACTACACCAATCTCTTAAGTTTTTAAAAGACAGAGACTGCCTGGATAAGATCTTAGAGCCTGTCCTGAGGTCCCACCAGAGAGGTGCAGCTTTTTTTTTCTTGGCCCCTCAGCAGCAAGATAGGAACATCCCTGGACCACAATCCCAGCTGCACATTTAAACACACATGCTCTTGCAGAAAGTAACAACAATGCATGTGTACTGCACACCAAAAGAGATGGCTTTATTGAGGGACTGACTGTGGAAGAGGTAATTGGCTATGAAAGAAGCCTAAAGGTTCCTAGGCTATCCCGCCCATAGGTTTGTTGTCCAAAGGTTATGGCAAGTCTATCCACTCCAACACGGGACTCCCAGGTTTTTTTCCTTACTTGAGGGAAGGAGGACAACACTTGCAGTACCTGTATAGCTGGAAGGTTTTGGATAAACCCTACCCTTTCCATCTAGGTACAACACTTGCTGCTCTATGGGCACATGAAAGATATTATTCTATGTCCTGAGCTCCTTGGGGCTCCCTGTAGCTCCCAACTCTTTGGACAAAAATGGTTTTTAACTGCTTTTTTTGCATCACGCAGAGGGTTAGTCAGTGATGATGGCTGCTGTTGCCAGAGCCCCCTCTGGTCCTTCCACTCCTGTTAGAGCTCCTGCATAAACAACTTGCTACCAACTGTTCAGCAGAATCATTGGGATTCCACATGCAATCTTTTGGAAGGATTAGGTCAGCATAACTAAAGAAATTATGCTTCCCAAGAGTATCACATCATTTCAAGTTTAGTAACACAGCAGTCTAACAGCACAGCGCAGTTCTGCCAGTTAAGGTTTATAAGAACAACAGTTCTGCCATAAAAGCAAACAAAAAAAGCCAGTAGCACATAGGTCTAATCAAAATGCTAAGCGTAAGCAACGCGAATCTTCTTCTGGAAGATCAGGGTATAAGGTCTCAGCACATGCTGACTCTGGGGCCCTGCATAGGAACCTAGAGACAATCTTAAGATATATAGCTGACAAGGTCATAGTTGCAATGTGACTGCTCTACCAGAAAAGGTTTCTCTTCTAATACTACTATTTCTAAATGTGAAATTGTGTATTTTTTCAGGAGCTGAACAAAATACATCGAAGTGTTTCAGATTAAGTTGAGATTAAAGTAATGCTACATTCAAGTGTTAGATTGAAGTGGTACTGTGTTGGAGTGTTAAAAAAATACAATTAGATCGTTTGATTTTTGTTTTGGCTAATTTTTAGCATCTGACAGACAGCAGCAGCTTTACCAAAAGTTAGCTTATTTTTTGGCAAAATAGCAAATGAAATAAATTTACTGCAAGGGGTCTCATCTGTTTTTCTAAAGGAAACACACAAACATTCAACTCCTGGCAAATTGTTCTGCCTCCTTCCTTAGCGCTGAACTGTCTTCTTAATGAGGGATCTGCCACACTTCCTCTGCTGCAGATTCCCAGCATCCAACAGCATTGTCCCAAATTCCAACAGCACAAACTCTGCGACTGTGTTCCACCCTCTCAGCTTTAGTTATTCTACAAACTACAATGCCTGCTTTTGCAGGAACCAGTATTGACAGACTCCCTCCCTAGCTCCAGCTACAGTAATCCACCTGCACTAGAAACCTGCATGTCCCAGACTGGGTCATAATTTCTCTCCCACTTGCATACCCATCACCCTTGCTGCCAAATACATCTCACTTAGCTGCAGTCCCATGATGGAGGAGAAAAATGACACCATCACTAAGTCTGTACAGTGTTATAAAAAATAATCAGCTGTAGTTTCAGTTATAGTAATGCAAAGTAACTGCTATGTTAATGAACAAACAACTCTTCCCTACAAGCCCATATAATTTCTAACAGCAGAAACCATGTGTGATATAAATAATTCTAAGTCAGATACTGGGAACACATTTCACTAAGAGTCTACTGGAACTCTCCTTATCTGCCTGGCCATGGCCAATGCTTGCCCCCTAACATAATCTTCCTAACACGCTGCCATACTTTAAAAATGAGAACATGAGAATAACTTCAGTCAGTATCACCTTTTCTAACTGATTTGTGAAGCTTGAATGAGTTCCCTCCAGCCAAAATGTAATACAACAAAACCAAACTGAAAACAGGACGTTTCAGAAGGAAGTCTACCTCAGCTGTAATGGTCATAAGAGACCAAATTTTGAAAAGGGGCCAAGGAACCAGATTCTAAAACAGTGCAGTTTATACTGAATTTTTTACTACTTTATCAAAAAAACATAATGTACAAGACCATTGCCTTTTGAGCAAAATTAGTCAAATCATCTTCACCAGCTCCCGCTTTCCAGTGGCTACCAGGCTACAAATTTTGATTGCAGGGCCTTTTGAAACAAACCCATCTTTTCCCTGGAATACAGCAACCGGCAAAAGGATACAAAGAAGTATGATCTGCGGACGTCATCTAGGTGGAGCTGTCGAAACCGAGTTATATCAGTGGCATAGGCAAAGTTGAAAACAGCAAGCTGGAAAGACAGCAGAAGAAATTAATACTGACTATCAACTGATTTACTTTGATAGAGCCACCATATTTTTACTGCCGTGAATGGGAAATAAACCTACTTCCCTATCAGCTGTTATTAGAGTAGTATTATGATGAGGACTGCAAACCTTTCCCATATTTTCATGATACTTTAATGAATCTGCTGGAATATTGTACAAGTGAGATGATCCAATGAACACTGGAGCTTCCACTGTTATCTACACTAAAAATGAACCTCTGTGCCTTAGACTTACCATCATCTTCTTTCATCATAAATATTCCTCCTACACACATGCACTTTCACTGCTCACATGAGCATGTGGATAAAGACCCACAGAAATACAAAGACTGTAATTATCCTCAGCTGACTTATGTAGCAAGTGAGAACACCAAGACATTCATCTCCTTCACTCAGTTCTCAGCACAGTATCACTTGACCTGAAGAGAAATTGTCTTCATGGAGTTTAAGAGGTCAATGAACTCCTTTTCACCAGGGAAAAGATCCAAGTAACAGACATTCAACACTGACAACATTAATTAAAAATAATCTTACAGAGAACTGAGCTGGATTTTGTAATACAACATTTACTTTGTGGCATATGTTAACGGGCATCCTAGAGACGATCTTTCTATCCGAAAAACGGGAAGCAGGGATAAGCGTTATTGTTCCTCTGGCCACCTCCATGCATCTGTACCAAGGTTCTCTGTGACCTGCACCACGGACAGCACATTTGGGAGAATCAGGAGCGAGCTGTGCAGCACACCTGCCTGGCTCTGAGCACCCAGGCAGCTCTGCAACCAGCACTTCGGATCTAACCGAATCAATGGCATAGCCAGAGTTTGTTAAACCCTTCACCTAATCTAAATGCTAAATAATAGCAGTGTGAGCAGCATGGGCTTTGAAAATTGCTGACAAGATACTAAATTTTAAGGGGAAAGAAGTTGCGGTGATGACAAAACTCCCTCTCCAGGCAAATCCGAGAAGGTGCTAGTTCCAAGCTAATCTCTGGCTTGTTGTTTCTCTAATCAGAACTAAAACTCTGTCCTTGAAGAAGGAATGGCAGGACAAAGTCAAACTTCAGATTTCTGGTATTTCCTATGGGTTATTTCAGAAATAAAATTATTTCTTTTCAGCCTCTCACTCATGGTTCTGCCATCAGAATAAAAAAAGTACAGTGACGTTGTATTTATTCTGAAGAGCTACCATGCCTTACGTTGAATTAGCACTACACTTGGTAACAGAGTTTTGTAGCCTACAGAACATACCGCTAAGTCAAACTGATTTCCTGCATTTCTAGAAATGGCTCTGATGTGAAATATCTTCAATAACATAAATGTCTCTTACAAGGTCATATTCCTATTTCATAAAATATCTGATACTGGCTTCCCAAACTTAAAGGAATGCAAAGTGTTGTTCTGTGAAAACCACTCAGAATATTTATTACACCCTCAAGGAAAAAAAGAGATAAAGTTGATCATTAACCTGATATAGCTATCTGGAGCTGTTACCTTTGATTTGCCTGAAAGACCATAGTGCTGAAGTGCTTCTTGCTCCATATTTATCCACACAAACATCAAACTAGACAGCACCAGTGGAAACAGAGCTTCATACCTGAAGAGTGCATAATAATCATAGTCAGTGCAGTCACTAACAACTATTTAACATCAAATACTGACATGCTGCTTTACTTTTTTCTTCACACAAATTATATAGTAAAGACTTAGTGGCATTCTCACCCTTCTCTCCCCATTTCTAAGGAGCACCCACAGTTGGCTGGCCAAAATTTGAAGTCATACAGTAATTACATAGTAAAAGTAGGAGAAACAGAGGCTGCATCAGCTTTGTCATGTTGCACACCCATTTTCTCACTTGATGGCTACCACAAAAATGGATGAGGGCCCTCTGTGTCATGATTAACTTTAACAAAACTGGGATAAAACTAAAAAGAAGCACGGGAAAAAAAAAAGAATCATATTTGGCACCCATTTTCTGCAAAATGGAAAATTTTATAAGAGCTACTTGGAACTGAGGGGTTACAGTCCAGCCTAGGCAGTGACTTGTGTTTCTCTAGGTCCTAATCAAGCTCATTCTGGTGATCTCAGTCTAGTTCCAAGGAGAGAGGAATCTGTTAAATACAAAGAACGTTGCATTTCACTGAAGAGTCCTTTTCTTCATTATATAGCAATTCATTGCAATAGCAGCACCAAGGCACACTCTAACCAAGGCTGCTAAACTGTTCTAGCTACACCCCCTGTCTCAGAGGAGTACTTCTGGCTCCAACAGCACTCAGAGCGAGCAAACTATGAGTGTACTTATGTGAGAGATTAAAACCCTTAGATAACTTAGGGGTGTAGATTGTCATTGAATAATACTAATTTTTCCTTGTCTCTACATCTCAGTTGCAATTCACAGTGCCTCTCAGTTTTGGGTTTTTTTTTCTTTCAGGGTAAAATTATAACATTGACACTGACTGTGACACTAATAGTGACAAGACTTTAAATTTTTGCCTTCCCCCCTCTCCCCGTGGACACACACTTACTTGTCTTAAACTGAGAAAACCATTGCAGTTAATCTTGGTAGTGTTTCTGTTGTGCCTCCCCAACAGTGTAGCTACAAAGCAGTTTCAAACTGGAATGATACATTTTGGATAGACATTTCTGCCTTAATTATCAGAATGACAAGCAGTTAAACACGAAGACAACAATGGTTGGGTTGTCTCTAATGAAAGGACCTGCAATTCTCACAACACTCTACACTTGCCTATAAATTTAATGTCTTCAACTGAGTCAGTGACAAATGGCTGTATGCAACCACGCTCTTCAGCTGGCATCAACACTTCCACTTAATTGCACCCAGAGAGGTGCTGTAATTATGTGTGCAACACAGTAAGTTATCATTACATGGTATAACAGAGCACTGAAGACAGAAACACCGGATACTCCTGGCATGGAGCGCCTTGTTTTTGCAATGATTGGTTGTTTTGGGGTTTGTTGGTTTTTTGGGGTTTTTTTTGTGTGTGTGTGGCTTTTGTTTGTTTTGTTTTGAAAGAATTGTTCCAAAATTTGTTGGGTGTCTCTGATCATTGTAGGAAGACAGTAGAGAGCTGTCAGTGTTTAAATGGTCTGGTCCAGGGCCAAAATACAAACAGGGAGGTTGCCAGCCTCAGAGAGAACAACATTCATACTTTATCCAATAGCCAGGACTAAGAAGGTTGAATGTAATAGTGTGTGTGTGGACAGAAGTAAAATTAAGATCAAAATCTTAGTGGGGAAGAGGGAAGGGGAGGCAGGATATTTAAAATAAAAATAAAAATTAAAAAATGTGCTTCATCCAAAATGAGAGTATCCGCAAGAGGCAGCGATTGCAAAATGTCTGCTGCAACATATTTTATACCACTAAATTTTCCAGTGTAATTAAATCCAGAGAATAAGTGGGAGGGGAGGCGGAAGGAATGGTTCCTATATTCCTCATTAAGTATGCTCTTAAGAGATACTGAGTGTAGGAAAAAAAATGGTTGGCTGACAGCGTTTTCTTCATTTACAAGCTCTGAGGAGTTGTCTTTCATCCAAAAAGAAGCAAGCCCTACTGTTTATAAGGACTAGCATCCCTTTGAAAAAAATTATGTTCATGAAAATCTCTGTGAATAAATTTCCCCCTCATTTTAGGGCTACCTGTTTCCTGTCACATGGCATTTTAGCCATAACTAGATATCAGCGCTGAGCAGCTGGGAAAGAAGTTATTTCCTTTTGTTTGCAAGCAGAAAAGCAAATGCTGAAACAACATAAAACAAACTTAACCATTGTGTTACTCTGGTGCAAGATTGAATACAAACCCTTCCAGTCACAGTTTGGTCTAGCTGAAAGGAATGTGAAAAAACCAGTGTTTATAATACAAGGAGGAATATGGAAATACCCCATAAATTTTATTTAGGAAACTAAGCAAAGAGATAAATGGTGAGACTACAGTTGGAAGCACATTACACTTTTAACAAAAATGTTCATGAGATTCAGCAGTTTGATGTTTAGCCTTTGATTTCCATCTGTCAGACCAATCAAACAGAATAAGAGAGAAGTACCCTGTGCTGAGGAGCAGGTAGGTAGACATCAGGGAGAGCACTATGCTGAACAGTCGCTGGAAGAGAAACGTGGGGCTCAGTAACGGCAGCACCGAGGAAGAAACTGCAATAAAAAAAAAAGATCCATTGGTCACTACGTGCAAAACATTTCGACCTTAGTAACAAGACAACATTCTTCAAATCTTGACACTTTTTGTACAGAAACTCAATACCGGTCATATATGCCCTTCTGTTTTCAGAAGTTACTTTTGCTAAAGAAAACCCAATGTTTGGAATGCTTAATATTTATCAAAAGTAATTTCAGTTGTCTATCATTTTAATTCCCTGGCTTTCTACCTCACAGCCTTTACAATTTCTCATGAACTGATGTCAGTAAGTCCTTCAGAAGATGCAGAAGCACTACCCCAAAAAATAGTCAAGTTTGACTGTTTAATACTACTCTGAGAACCACTTACTATGGCCCTGATGACCTCTGGCCATCAGTTACCACAGTTACAGAGCCACTGCTCCATTGGATTAGATTAGGAAACCTGCAACATTTTGAGGTGTAACTGAAAACACTGCTAAGTAAAGTACAGAAACTATCAACTTATTAGCTTCTCTACTTGAAAGTTTTAAAACAGGAATGTTTAAGGAACTACAGGGGACCTATATGTGATGATTCGTGCCTCTTGACTTCAATGCGTAATGCATCTCTCTGACACAGGTGTGGGATTCTTAAGAGTTACATGCTGCTCCTTAGTGCAGTCCATTGCTCAACTGTCCGGTCAGCCCCAGTTAGTAGAGTCTGTGTTGCCCCTAAAGAGATGACTCCAGCTAGGAAACTTCTGCAGGTGAGGACAGGGCCCAACAGTTTGCAGGAGGTAAGGAAAATCGGAAAGAGAGGAAATGGGCTACTGGAAGAGGGAGTAAAGAGGAAGAAAAGCAGAGGAAAAGTGGCCAGTGCTTGAGGCGAGGAAAGGGAGAAGGAAAAGCATTGTTGTGAATTAGTCTTTAAACCCGATTTTTTTAATATGAATTTTGTATGTGTTTATAAAGAAGTGCGCTGACAAATAACATTGGTGTGATTCTTCGTTGTAGTATAGCGCCCTCATTACTGAATCATTCAAAGACTCCATCAACAGCAAGTCATAATTATTAATCACTCTATTAAGGAACAGAAATGAAACTATAATATATGGAAAGTGCTCACTTGTGCTTACTGTCACAGTAGAAATTAATATTTATAGTAAGCATATCATGCAAGAGAGATGAGTCTGTTTCTAAAATCCGTGGTTAGTATGTTTTACTTCCTGGCTTTCAGCCTTGGTCACTGCTACAATTACAGAACAAATGACTTCGTTTCAAGGGTGCTCCAGCCTTTCAGCATCACCTGTAGCTTTCTCTACTTGAGGCTTGAGGGCCCAGCTCAAGCACGAACTCCAGGGATGTCACTGCAAGTCAGAACAGCTAGAAAGCAATTCAGCATGGCAACTGGCCTCTGTGAATGACACTCAGCACATCAGAAGTTTATCACTTTCTGAGCGCAATCACAGATGAGAACAGATGAGTGGCTGGTAGGTAATAATTAGCCTTTCCCCTCCATCTCTGATGTGACACATCAGGTATTAACTATCAAAAGGCCTGCAGGTTTCTGGCTGACCTATACAAATTTCTATGTGTCCCTCCCACCCAGTTGTGACACTAAATTCCTCAAAATTTGGCAGGTTGCTATGATATGTTTTAAAGTTTAGATCAGTGGAAATCTAATAAACATTTATTTAGAAATATCTCTTAACATAAAGATGGTTCTGAAGAACATGGGAAGAAGCTGGACTAACTTTATGCCTCCTGGTTTTACCTCTACGTTTGTGCTTAACATCCAGTGCATGAACCACACTGTGTAACACCTAAAGCCAGCTGGACACAGGCCTGCAGAAACTTACCCATCACTAATTATCTATTATTGTCAATAATTATTTGTTATGATATATAAATACTGATAACTGTGTGTTTCTGGTTATATGAATACACACAGAAGTGCGTAATGAGAGTTCAGTAAGCAACAGTGCCATTCTTCCAGAACTAAGCAAAAAAAAGAGGAGTTTGACCACCTGTAATGCCACCAACTTGGAAAAGCTACAGTAAAGCTTGGTACCTTAGTTCTTATGGTGCCATATTTGTGGTACACACTAGTGACAAGGCAGATGCTGGTTGTGGTTATGGTAGTGACATGGCACTTCTCTCCAACAGGAGTACTGAGGAAATGTTTTTGGATGCCTTAGCTTTTTACTTGCTTAGTTCTGTGTTTAATTATTTAGAGCAACTTCAGCAAGTACATAAAGCTCCTACCCTGTATATCACATTCACTTAAAATGATTACTTCCAGTCTGAAAGACTTTGCTAAAATATTCAATACTACTGTGGCAGCAAGTAGACTTTCTGGGTATATACAGTTTACTTCACTGTTAGCTTTATTTTTCATCATAGAAACATCACCCACAGCAACGAGAATTTCTAATATACTTTTTCCTCATAACTTTAGACCTCTCTGACTGCCCAAATCATCTTAGATGAAAAATGTTTTTTTCTCACCCTTACACAGGAGAGAAAGATAACCTTTACCCTCAATTCCTGCTCCAGTAAGCCAAGCAGGACATCATTGATTTCATCGACTTTACAACTACAAAGAAGTCATCACACAGAGATCCCCACTTAGCTTAGTAGCCTACAAAGAGTTTAGAAAAGCACGATGGAAAGTAAAATGCTCCGAAGACACCTGCATTACAAAGACAGCACTGCTCACACACGCACTGATCACAATCAGTTGTATTAATCTTGAATCCATTTCCTCAAACTGAAGCAGCATTCTAAAACTGACAAGACTGGCTTGAGTTAAAACAATGTCACCAGTCCAGGTCTGCACAAGACATCCAGCAACTAGATAAGAAGAGTCATAATTCTTCCATTAAGCTATGCTAGAAGTAAAGACCAGGAATTTAAACAAAGAGCTGCCATCAATCTTTGCATGGGATACGTTTAGCTCCAGAACAAATCCCACGTTCCAGATCACTCAGGGATAAATAATGCTTAATATTTTCTAATGGAACCCTACAGAAATTATTTTACAGCTGAGATATGAAAGGTATTGGTTTACTGTATTCCACAAGCGCAGTAGTAATTACATTTGCTCTGTTTAATCATCCTAAGATTTTAATTCTAGTGTGGTGAACAATCCATAGATTTATGGATTGTTTTTTCCCTTTAATAATTAGGTTATAACACATATAAAACATAACATTAGCATTATTAGCTCACAGGTATTTTGCAAGGCAGCTCTGAAGAACACTGCCATACCCCAACGGTCTCTGCCATCAGCTGCAACTTCAAGTTTCTATTGAAATACAGCAACAACCTTTCCTCACTTCCCTATGCTTAACTGGATTGCTTGCAGGACATCTCACATCACCCTTACCTGGCTCCAAGTGAAACAAAAAGGGAATTTATACCACTACATCCCTAAAAGGGGTCTTCCAGAATACCCAAACCCAAAAGATAAAGCTACTTGTAAATCAAGGTTGTTTGCATTCTATTACAAACTTATTTTAGAAGACTTTCTCACACATTCCTCAAAAAACCTCACTTCGGAAAAAATAGTGAAGTCACTGAGGAACTATTAGTCAAATAAAAGACGTGTCATCACTCCCACCCATCCCCGAACCCCACAAACTATCAGCATACAAGTTCAGGAGGGAAGATGTTCTCACCTAGAGTCATCCAGCTAGTAATCTGATTCAATATAGGCAACCCCTGTTTGCTCTTCAGACTGTCATGGGTACTGCTCACAACATATGTTGAAAGCGCAATACTCAACATCTAGAAAGAAGAAATCAGACAATGAAACACAATGTATGGATCTCTGCCAGCTCATACTAAATATGTAAATATGCTTTAGAGTTGTATAAACACCTCATCTGAATCAACATAAGAAAGGAAGTCTGATATGTAGTGTTGAGTGTTTTTAGTTTTTTACAATTTAGGCTTTTTAAAACTTCCTTCTATGCTTTTATTTTTATTATTCTTACTGTTTATTTGTGCTATTTTTAAACAGTTTAAACAAGTGCCCTGGATCACTGATTTGACATGACAGGCTCTTTGTCAAGAGTAACTACTAAAATGCTTGAGTAAACCACAGAAAACATATGTTGCACTGGTCCTCAAACAGCAGCCACCAAGAACTAGCAGAACCTCTGGCTTTGCTGCAGGATCAGGTACAGGGTGGAGGGGGAGTAGGTAAGGCAAGAGCTTTGCATGGGCAGAACAGCTCCTGTAAGAAAAGACAGCAGCAGCAGAGCAGACTGGAGGTGGATTTTGAGAGATGGAAAGAAATCGCAGTCTTAGCAGACTGTTCAAATGAAAATGTCTGAACCACCTCAAGCAAGGCCCTCTGCCTTGGAGAAGCAGTCCTTTTTTCTTGACTAATTCAAGAGACACCATTCAGACATCAAATGGGTGCAAAAAACCTTAGGAAAATTACCTTAGTTATTTTTGAAAGATTACAATTATCCAAGAAAATACTTGAGTCAAGCTTCCAATTACTGCTATTTATTCACAACTCCGCAGTTCCACTAAAAGGCAAATCAAGCATGCACAAGTACTTTGCCATTAGAAGACATAATTGCTGTTGTGGCTTTTTGAGTGCAAAGAAGCTACACTGTTCACATCCATCACTTTTTACCACATGAATAGCTGCCATTCCCCTGCCAGATGAAGTGATACCTAGCGGTACCTGCTCAGAGGATATACTTAGCAGTCAGCATCCTCTTTTGGCCCAGTTTCACAAGTGTTCAGTGTCTGCTGCTTCTATTTAATTTCAGGCCACAGGAACTTGTCACCGGTATTTCTGCGTGACATCAGTAAGATAGGTGAAAGCATTAAGCCTCCAAAAGCTCAGGGAATTGCTTCCTTCAGATCTCTGATCAGGTCTCTTTGTGATGCTTTTGTTGTATTCAGGCCAGAACTCTCCTCTTTGATACATCTTTTCAATGTCTTTAAGTATCATGAGCTCTGGTAATCCCTCCTGCTATCTCTTGGTCACTGGAGAAGTCACTCTGCACTCACCTTGTGTCGTCTCCCATAATACACCTTGTGCCTTGGAAGACTTGTGATGACCTGGGCACATTAGTAGACCCAAGTTACTTCTTAAAGATTTATGTTAATTTCCAGGGAAGGAAGGGCTCAGCATCTGCTTTCGAGACTCCCGTGTTCATAGTTTAATTAATGTTCAAACTGTTCTCAGCTTTCACCAACAACTCCAGGACTGTGGAAAAGCACAGAAGTAACTCGGGGATGCAAACTGAGGTCTTCAGCTAAGAATCTGTCTTCTTTCCCCCTTCACAACCTTCTTCGAAGTTAAAATCTCTTATTTGAAGAGATTGTTCTTAAAACACATTAAGAACAGGCCTCTGAAAAACACTCATCCGTAGGTCACAGCTACAAGAGGAAACCAAGACTGACATCTGCAGTCCCAACACCTTTTCACCAGCAGCTTTGGCTGCCCTCCTAAGCATCTAATGTAGCCACCCATAGAGAGAACAGCAGGAGAACCAGCATCACAGGCTGGACCCTATACAAGGCTGGCTGAAAGCATTCTTCCTGTCTGCTACTTCCACTAATATGACATGGATTCCTACTGTTTATTTCTCCTCCAAATTCTGAGAGGAAAACTAATAATCTGACCACCTTGGATCCACACAAAGTTCAAGTCTCCTGGGCATAACGTGGTCCAACCCTATCAACCAATGGAAACCACGGTGTTTTCAGTAGTGCAGCAGAAACTGGGCTTCACCTACGAAACTGATAGCAAAGAGAAACTGGTGTTTGCTCCAGCAAAAACATTAAGTTGTACAGTAAGTACTGCATCAGTCTAGCTGATAGACTGATTACGTTCATCCTGTTTTCACCATTCCTGAAGCCTTAATAACTTCTTGAAGATCATCAGATTATTTAGGTTGGAAAAGACCTTTACGATCGTGGAGTTCAACCATTAAGCCAGCCCTGCCAAGTCCACCACTAAACCATGTCCCTAAGAACCACATCTACATGTCTTTTAAATATCTCCAGGGATGGTGACTTAACCACTGCCCTGGGCAGCCTGCTCCAATTCTTGACAACCCTCTCAGTGAAGAAATATTTCCTAATATTCAAACTAAACCTCCCTTGCCTCAACTTGAAGCCATTTCCTCTCATCCTATCACTTGTTACTTGGGAAAAGAGACCAATGCCCACCTCGCCAGAGGACAGAATTAGCATTAACCAAAAGACAATTCTCTCCTTGCCATAGCAAACAAAATACTGAAAAAAGTGTTATTCCTGATTTAATGATAACAAGAGAAAACCTGAGAAAGTTTTTACAGTTTTCAGAAACTGAGGGTGTTGATTAGTATTGCCTGCCTCAGGCAAACAGTACATGTATCAAAAATTCAAAATTAGGTCTAAACATAACTGAAGGTTTTGTAGCAGAAATGTAAATTCTGCTACAAGTTACTCAAGCTTGCATGTTTACTTTTTAAATTGTCTTTATTTATATACTTTTGCAAAAAAATCTTTTTTATCGTGCTGTTTGGTTGTCTGGGACTTTTTTGTTTCTTTAAGGCTAATGCCCATGTTGGAATATGTAGTGTGTAGGTGCAAAATCAGTGAATAAATGAGTAGCCTGTAAATGGCCTCTCAGATCCATACAGGTATGTGGTTCGTACTCGTTTGCTAAGGTGTACACTCTGTCCCATCCGTGGAGAAACCAACACAAAAATACATAGTTCAGGATTGGATGAGAGGGAAATTACCTTTTCTGTGAGGGACTACATGCAAACTGGTAGCTTTTTTGCCTGCTCCAATGGTCTCTAATAATTCTGGTTTCTTTTTGACCAAAAGGAGAGCAATTAATGTAATGGAACAAGCTTTGTTCCTTACCAAGCATGATATCTTCTCTACAGGCTAATTCCCAGATGGAAAAGGAAGCTCACTTGGACAATAAAGAAAGTTATCTTCAGAAGAGAAAAAAAGATTCATCGGAAGGACAAAGAAAAGCCTAGGTGATGCTGAATCCTTCTTTTTCTGTGACTGAAATAGGAAGAAAACTGAAATGGGAAGTGTCATTATTCATATGCAATTCCAAAATAACTTGTGAAGAACGACTCAGGGAAATAAGAACTACTTGAACCTTTGGGATATATTATTTGATTTCCTGTATGAAAATGGATCTCATCCCAAATGACCAGATGCAAAAATTTGATGTGAACTGAAATAGAAGATTTAAAAGAGGGTTCTTGCACACAGACACTATCAAAACAAAGAGGAAAAGGATTTAAAAAAAAAAGAAGAAAAAAGAAATACAAGTCAAGGAATCCCAGTCAGAGATCAGAGAAGCTTGGCCAGATCAGTAGGCTAAGAGGTAACAAATTAGAAACACCAGCTAGTCCTCCATTGTGTAATTCAAAGGCTTTTAGCCAGAGCTGAACCTATAAATGACATTAGCAGAGTGGCTAAGGGAATCCCCAAGGCAAACCATACTAAAGAGTGTGAGGAAAGGACACCACATTTTCCCTTCCATTTCAGTCAATGCTTGAGAGGAAAGTGGCACACAAAGACAACAGACCTGTAGCAAATTAACCTATCTCCTTATTCCCCAAAATGAAGAACCGTTAACCAGTCTTAGTTTCCTGCCTACAAAGGAACAATGTAAAGAAAGCTTACGTGGAGGGGAGCTGCAAAACCTGCTTTCAAGAAATCCCTTGTCAGATGTAAAGCAGGAACCTGACAGTGTGTGCTTGTGTATATGACTGTCAGTGCCCTGATCGCTGTCTGTCACTGCAAAATTGGTATGTTTCGTTTCATCTGACTAGAGGATTCATCTCACCCTTAAAACTGCCTGGGAGTTGTAAATCAAAACTGATGCACTCAAATTGCTCCAAACCAGCATCTCATAAGATTACCCCCTTCCCTGTCCCCACTGAAAATTCCAACTCAAAAGAAAAAGCAAAAGGAGAATAAGAGACTTCCGTTGCCTAGAAATACTAGTCTTCTGACAAACATTTCCCTTTTGTATTCCTGTTTCAAACTAACTAAATGCAACCAACCTAATCTCAAAACAAGTTATTTATTTAGAAACACGTGTAATACCTCTGCAATGTTCTTTAATAATGTCCCCTACCAATCTTTTCCTGACTCAGAGCATGAATGGTGGATCCCATGTTTTCCATTCCCAAGTAAGCTTCCGAAATAAAAGTCTAATATGATGTCACTATGGCAAAATATTTTCTGATTAAGGAGCAATTTGAGGAGCTTTACAATCTTAAATGTTGGGAGAAAAACAAAGACCTTATTCCCTGAACAAGCAAGCAGAACATTTTCATCTAATTAAGTATCTCAGGACTCTGTGTGTGAATTTCCTGATTCTCTAAAGTTGGCTCAAGAATAATCCAGCATTACTTTTTGACTACAGACCTATTTCATTATTGTGATCATTTGTGAGCTTCTCCACAAAGTCACACCACCTGAGATGCTGCAGCAGTTGTGTGGTGAGCTGACGTTGCCCAGCTGCCCACCCAGCTGCTCTCTCACTCCCCCATCCAGTTCAAGTTGTTTTCAGGCATTCCAGTGAGAAATCTACTGCTGAGTATATGCTGGAAATACCTGTCCTGAATGCTTAGGAAAGGAACTGATACATCTTTTCCACGTGTAAGCTGGAAAAGTTAAGAGAAATCACCACCACGCTATACATGCATGCATGCTCAGGTATTCATTATTCTTTCAGCATTCATTATTCTTTCCCCTCCTCCTTTTAACCAATTTGAGCTCCATGCCTGAATCACTAATATAATGAATACATTGCTTGGCTCAATAAGAAATTCCAGCACTTACTAAGTCACAACCAATAAAGCCAGTCCCAAAATAAAACCATTATCTTGTAATAAGTTAAAAAAAAAAAAAAAAAAAAGAGGACGGCAGACATGCAAGGTATTATTAGAATCTTAAGAGCTCTCTAGAACTTAATTAGCACCTACTATGAAAAGATCTACCTACTTCATGAAGCTATAAAAATTCTCATCTTTCATCTGAAAGAAGATCTAACCAACAGAAAAGCAGCACAGTATCAATCTCACATTGTTATTCACAGAATCACAGAACAGTTGGGGTTGGAAGTGACTTCTGGAGATCATCTGGTCCAACCCCCTGCTAAAGCAGGTTGCACCGAATCATGTCCAGGTGGCTTTTGAATGTCTCCAGAGCAGGAGACCCCACAGTCTCTCTGGGCAGCCTGTACCACTGCTCTGTCACCCTCAAGGTAAAGAAGCTCTTTCTCACATTCAGAAGAACTTTCTTGTGTTGCAGCTTGTGCCTGTTGCCCCTTACCCTGTCACTGGGCACTACCACTGGAACAACCAGAAACTGGAAAGAACCCTCTGAACCAGCTAGCCTGTTCTTTAGCATGCATGTACAATTCCTGCAAACATCACTGGAAGTTACATACACAGACTGAACACAGGACAAACTAAGTAGAGCATCAAAATGTGTATGCATGTCTATGTCTCAATACACATAAATATGCACAGGATGAGTTTTTGGGAACATATGATGATGACATTTAAAAATGCGTATTACTATGAGCACATGGTCCTCCTGAAATGGTCAAGAGGAAAACTCTTAGGAACAATCATTTTCCTCTTGAAAATTGTGGCCTTAGTAGGAACACATTCTTAGAAAGTATGTAAAAATTTGCATGTAAAAACCCTCTAACATTCAGAATTACTGAAAAGTAGCAACTGACCTGATAAAAATGTACTTTCAGATCTTCATTATTTTTGTACTTATTTCCACTTTTACAAAGAGATGTCAATGAGAAGCAAGAGATCAAGAGAGTCAGCAAACCAGTTGCTATTCTGTAAAAACAAACAAAAGAACAATAAAATCCCAGGAAATATGAAAAGGTTCAAGAAACTTTCGTAGAAATGCTCTTCACAAAGATTAAATCATTACAGTGTCAAGACTTCATACATTAAGGAAAATTCAACATCTAGCTTTAGAAATCCAATCCAGAATCAAGTGTGGGTGGTTTTAGTTTGTTTTTGTTTTGTTTTGGGTTTTTTTTTTGCGGGGTGTTAGTGGTGTTGGGTTTGTTTTGTTTTGTTTGTTTTATATAAGCTTGCCATCCACATATGCAGTTATGCTCTTTTCATGACAGTGGCAAAAAGAAAAAAGTCTCCATTTTGGCCAATTGTCTGATCTGTCGCCCATTATTTTTAGGTACTTTCAATGACCTCCAAATGATATTATGAACAAAACAGTAACAGTGAACAGTGATCTAAAGTTAGTGGCTTCAAGGTCCGTCAGGTTTTTCATCTAACAGGGTAATTGCATCACCACTGCTATCAAATACACAGCTTTGGTTAAATGCAACAGCAAGACTAACAAGAAGATTGTTACTCATCACAAACGCAGGAAAAGAACGCCTGCTTGGCATTATTGAGTAAATTGCTAATTATGACACTGTTCCAAAATAATAGACAAGATTCACTGGAAGTTCAATACTAGTATCACCTCCAGTTGTCTCCCTTCAGTCATCAAGCAAGCAGAGGGACTGTAAAGGCATCAGCAGTTTTTGTGTGTATTTCTCTGCCACGCTACAACCTTGATATGGAAGCAGTCAAACCACCCAGTTCTTGCTTCCACTTGTCCCTTGGCACCGCCATTGAGAGACTACTAACAAAAATATCTATTTGTAACTACTCCACTCGTGTTTTCTCAGACATAACGCAAAAACGCGCCAATACCACATATTCAGTAAAATAAGGCTATATAAGTGTATCTCAATAGCAATTTTGAAGTAGTGACCTAACCAACATAGGAACACGGTTGCAGGCTACTCACAGAATGAAGGCTGGAAGGTATCTCTGGAGATCAGTCTAGTCCAACCACCTGCTCAGAGCAGGATGCTCAGGGCCATGTCTAACTGGGCATTGAGTAATTCCACTGACAGAGACTCCACAGCCTCTCTGGGGAACCCGTTCCAGTGCTTGACCTCCCTCATTATAAAGAAAGGTCTTTTCTTATATTTAAATGGAATTTCCTGTATCTGAACTTTTGCCCATTTCTTGTCTCTTCACTGGACACTGAGAAGAATGTGTTTTCTTTACTACTCTCCCCAAAAAATGTATACATTGATAAAATCCTCCTGAGTCTCCTCTAGAATAACCAGTTCCAGCTCACTCAATCTCTCCTCCAGGATAAGCAGCCCCAGCTCTTGCTTGCTCTTCTGTGACAGATGCTCTAATCCCTTACTCATGTTAGTGGCCATTCTCTGGACTCGGTCCAGTATGCCCACATCTCTTTTTCTGGACAGCCCAGAACCGGACACAGCACTTTCAGACGCATCTCATCAGGGCTGAGTAGAGAAAAATAATCACCTTCATCATCACCCTGGTAATGCCAAGGATACCACCAGCCTTTCCTGCAAGGGGCACATTGTTGGCTTATGGGCAAACCAGTTGGTCCCAGCCTGTCCTGGTGCACGGAAATTATTTCTGCTCAGGCATAGGACTTTGCACTTCCCTTTCTTGAACTTCATGACCTTCCCGTCTGCCCATTTCTCCAGCCTGTTGAGGTCCTCTTGAAGGGCTGCATGTCCACCAGCTGCATCAACGACTTCTCCCAGTTTTGTATCACCTACAAACTTCTTGAGGGTGCATTCTGTCCCATCATCTAGCCAGCAATGAAGACGTTAAAATAGTATTGGCCCCTGTACCAACCCCTGCTGTACACCACTAGTGACTGGTCTCCAGCTGGACCCTGTGCCACTGATTACAATCTTTTGAACTTGACAGTTGAGCCTGTTTCCAGTCTACCTCACTGTCCACTGATCTAGCCTTTACATCATCATTTTGTGTACGAAAATGTTATGGAAGACCATGGTGGTCTATCTCACTCCCTTCCCTGGGCTGCTCTATGCTCTCAGGAATCCCCATTAGGCCTTAGGCTGTGTGTTACGAGCTGGGCAGTAAAGCATCCCTGAACCGTACTAGTAACTAGCACGCCGAGGTGGGAAACTATCGGCTGTACGAGAAGCGTTCCTTATCTGCACACCACCAACACCTGACAACCTTGAACATCCCTTAACAAGTTTGAGAATGCTCTTTATTATGACTGTGAGTGGTACGATACCACTGTCAGTGGAATTTAAAAAAAACCCTCCATTAATTACCAACTCTGACTGCAGCCAGGACAGAAAGTTACTGATGACTAAAGCCAACCATGTTCGAACCTACAAGCAGCAGTTGTAAGTGAGGCCCTTTGAGTTCTCCTGCAGTGGGCTGCAAACAGCATCTGCCTCTAAGCAGGATGCCTCTCAGAGCTCACAAACTCCCAAGTCTGCGATACCAGGAGGACTGTCACCAGAAGCTGACAATAGAGCTTGAGCTGATTTTCCTGCCTCTCAAGGCTCAACCCTTTGGCTGTTGAGAAAGGCAAAGGCATTCGATATATTTCACTGAACCTGAGGGAAACTTTTAACAGGTATATATACCTTTGTACATATATCTCTATACTTCTATTCCTTTGTCTGTGTGCATGTGTGTATGAATTTAGTAACCTGATATTAAGTATAATAAAAGTATTACCATTGAATCCATAGTTAAACCACTTCTATAATTTAAGTAAATCCTATTTGATTCACTTTATAAATGATAAATAAGTAAATGATTAAGTGCTGCTAAAATCCTATGATCATCCTTAAATTGTGAATATTCCTTATATCTTTTAGGCATAAACTGCTGATCAAGTCTGAGATTAGGATTGGATCTAGCTGCACCTAAGCTCTGTCAAGAATTTAGAAAGCAAGGGGGTCTGCTCTGAACCTCATGACTCAATGGGAGGGTCTCCCTTGTCCTTTTACATCTTTACTCAGTGTAAATCATTCCAGCTTAATTTTAACTCGACTCTTCTTTGTGTGGTTTATCTATATACTAAATAACAGAGTAAACCTTGCATTGAACTTTGTGAAGTCGCACTCCCACAAATTCCTATTAAAACCATTTTGCTCGTACCTTTGATGGATTTTCTAAGTGACTTAACCTAAACCACTTGTTCATGACAGAGAATGTATCAAAATCCTTGCTGAAGTCAAAATAAACAATATTCCCTGCTCTCCCCTCACTGGGCCAGTCTCCTTGTCTTAGAAAGCTACCAGGACGGCAAAGTATAATTTCCTCTTCATAAATTCAAGCTGACTACTCCCAATCACCTTCTTGTCCTTCATATTTAGAAATGGTTTGCTTCCACGATTAGTTGCTAAAGTAGCTTTCCAAGGATTGCGGTGAGGCTTACTGGCCTGTAGTCTCCTGGATCCTCTTGCCCTTCCTGAAAATAGCAATGACAACATCTGCTTTCTTCCAGTCCTCAGGATCCTCTCCCACCAGCCATTGACACAACTCTTCAGATTATCAGTGACACTGGTCAGCTCCCTCAGCATTCCTGAGTGTATCCCATCAGGGCCCACAGACTCATGCATATCCAATTCATTTAAGTGTTCCCTAACCTGATCCTCTTCCTCTAAGTTTATGTCTTCTTTGCTCCAGGCTTTCCCGCAGGTCTCAGCAGTCTGAAGGGTGGGATTCCTGATGGCCAGTCTCACCAGTAAAGATGGAAACAAACGAAAGCCTCAGTCCTTTATCACCAGGTTCCTGTCCCCATCAACAGCAGGGCTATATTTTCCCTAGTCTTCCTTTTGCTGCTGCACGCTGTATTGTTGCACTTTACATCCCATACCAGATTCAACTCCAAGAGAGCTTTGGATTTCCTAACCTATCCTGCATATTCAGACAGTGTCTCTATGTTGCTCCTGGGGCATCTGACCCTGCTTTCACCTCCTATATGCTTCCTTTTTATGACTGAGTTGAATCAGAGGCTCCCTGTTTGTACCATACAAGTTTTATTAATGTGATGAAGAAGCCTTGATGTGACATACAGTGCCACAGCTCAAGAACAGATTTAATAAATGCATCCATTTCTCACTGGCACTCTAAACTCTTCCTCCTGTATCTTCTGTCCCAGCACCTCCTCATCTTCAATATCCTGAAGCGTCACATATACATATATTTTAATTGTTCCTTCAAAACTTTTTAGCGTCAGAAGTCCCTTGCCAAGATTCAGACAGGCACAAACTGTTCCAGAGGTACAATGTTTTATTAGAAAAACAAAGAGAAAGATGTGCAGCTTGGTTAAGGTGAATGTAAAGAAGTGTCAGGGAGGAAGATCTCAAGGTAATTTAATTCCATTTTTATTTCTAAGCTGTGCTAAAATGTTCTAAATAATAAAAAGAATGCAGTTTGGACCAGCAGAAATATATACACGTGCATATACAGTTGATATACAGCTGAGAGGCTGTAATACAGTCAAAGCAAGTATGTCCTAATATTTCTAACATGCCCAAGCATCAAGACTAAGAAGGGTTTTCAATAGCTAGATTTAAATCACAGTGGAAAATATTGAGGCAGAATGTCAACAATTTTGGAAATACTAGGGCTCATAATTCTACCAGCAATCATATATTACTGCTCAAATCCCAGATTTTACTGAGGATCAGGTACCCTGGCTCTGATGGGGCACACCAGGCAGCAGCAAGAGCCGTTGCAGTCTAGGTCAAGTCTCCCTCTGCAGTAACTACAATGAGAACACAAGCCCAGCGCCTTCAGGCTAACCACCCGGATTGCATCCAGATATCAGAGGATGCTTGTATAATGAAAGGGTAGCTCACAAGAGGAGAGGGACAGATGATAAAGATGCACATCAACAACTGTAGGAAATCAGACAAGCAACACCAGAAAATGCAGAACAGAGAAGTGTAAGTCGAAAAAGAAGAGACAAAAAGAGATGCCAAGGAAGAAGAGAGATCTGCCTGTTCTATTTGTTCTGTTTTCCTTAATATCTCTAGGTGCAAAGTGCTATTCAAAGGCAGACTATTTAAAGTTAGATGGAGGAATTCAGAAAGGTGCTGTCAAAGAAAACTGCTTTTGAATAAATGTTCTTATTCATACATGTCAGTGCTATTTAACATGTATTCAACCCAGTGACGCTCCTCCTTTAATTATGACCTTTATTTTCACGTAAAATTTGCAAATTTGTTATTCTGAGAAATGTCTCTCTCAAAAAGAAATTACAGAATAACACAAAGAGCAAACGGATGTGGCAAAAGAATTAAAAGTCACATTAGTGAATAACAGAGGTCTTTATAATCATGTTATTTAAATTCTGAATTTCAATACCTGTCCCAGCCAGACTTCAATAATACCAATTCCTCATATCTATACATCAAAAGGCAGCCTAAATTTTGAATATCAAAGAGGGAAATAAAAAAATTAAGGAACAAAATGAGATTCTTACACCAGAGGAATGTTTGGTTCTCTTCCTACAACAGGCATTAAAGGAAATATTGCCAGGAACACACAAAGAAGAGTCCAGATCAATGCTCTTGTCTAAAAGAAGAACAACAAACAAATGGGATTTTTTTTGGAGGTCACATGGACAGACAATTGTCTAATCAGAAAAAAATACTTCAGTGAATTACTAACAGCTACTAGCATCTCCCACAGGCAAAAAAACCCCTGCATCTATCAAGAGTAAAATTAACTGAAGAGCACAGGGCCATTGGTATTACACCACTTTAATAAAGAAAATCTCATTTACACAGCTGTCAAAATCCTATCAAAGACAACGAGAGTTAAAGCTAAGCTTATACTTAAAAGTACTTTTTCAAAGCCTGGCTTTCACAGACGTTGCAGTCACCAGGAAGATGATAAGTAACCTTATGGAGGAAAGGAATAAAACTAATCTCATCAGAAGTCTGCAGCAGCTAACTAACACCTGCTCTCTGGCAATATGGTAACATTTTCCAGTCTTTGAATCTGAATGCTATTTGATTTAACCACTGTAACTGTTTAAGTAGTTCTCTAAATTCTTTGCTAGGAGGAAAAAACCCAAACCTATCCCAGGGAGTTTATTCTAAACACATTAAAAGCTATATAACTTGAAGTTTTCAAGCTCAAGTCAGATTCAGATTCCTGAAAGGAAATTTTCAGTGCTACAAAACATCTTCTGTGTATAATTAGCTTTAAGACAAGTTACTTGATTACTCAAATAGACTTTTAAAAAAATTTAAACAAACAAATACAAGCCTCTATATGCAAGACTTAGCAATTTTACTCACTTTTTTTTTTTTTTTTTAATTAAAATGTTAACGTTACCCCAGAACTCTAGGTTTTAGGTATCCTGTGAAATAAGAGATGTTTGAATAAACTAATGCAAGAAATGTCTCTTATATTAAAGGTTGTGCCACTTCACATCCATATCTACAAAAGTGAAGTTTTTTCCTAGGAAAAATAATACAGAAAGGTAACTCTGAGGAACAATGTGTGCCAGCTGATTGCAGACAATAATGAATTGAGAAGTGTTTTTCAGTTATCTTCAATTTTTTTTTCAATAAATGATCATATTACTTAAATGGTAGCACTTTCACCAACTGTGCATGTCAACACTTACGTCACTGACAATTTGATAAATGACGTGCATTTCATATGATTTTAAGTCAATATTTTTTTAGTTATCAGTAACAACAGAAAACTGATAGCTAACTCATAGCTACCCCAAATTCTTAAGTCGTCATATTACTTATCTTGTATAAGAGATCTATCCATATCATATTAAACTGCCTTGCCTTGCTACATGATGCTTAAGACAGAGATTAGAATAAAGCATAAGTGAACAATAATCTAAAGCAGCATTCCAAAGAGACCAGCTCTAACATCCTAAGATGCAATCAGCTATTAGCCTTCATAAATGCTCTTTTTAAAAAAAGCAATACAGTACCTTTGCTTGAACCCACAGCTGCGTGACCACTGGCCAGCCAGCAAAGACAAGAAGACCAACAGTAAGTGTAGAGCGGTAGAAAAAGCTGAAGACCTGATACAAAAGAAAAAATCCAACAGAAGACTGAAAAATAAGCACGTTAATAAAGCTTAAAATTCCCCAAACAGGTTGAATGCTAGCAAATGAGATACCCTGTTGATACATTATGGATAAAATACTTACGAGTATTTCAATTCCCAGTGTACAAACCAAGAAGAATCCTATAGACCGACCAACATGAAGTGACAAGAGATTTGCGGCAAGGCCTTGAATAACTGGAAGTCTGTTCAAAATGATGGAACAAGATAATGATTATTTTAAAAAAACAGAAACGCAGGACTTTACCACTGAAGGGCAAGGAGGGGGTCAGAGCATAAGAAATGTTTCAGATGTGGCTGATCCTGCCTGCTGTTCCGAAATAAAGCGGGTGATGGCCTGAGGCTCCTTCTGCCCAGCTTTACTTGATATAAAACCTACAATAAAACCCTCCAGGTTCTTCCCTCCCATTTCTGGCACATCATTGCCATTATTTGGACAAGTGTCAGATTATTCTTTATCTAAATTGACTCTGAGTTTATGAACATTTTTGGTTATGCTGTGCTTAATGTCTGTCATAACTGATGAAACATTCAAAGCTTGTGAGAGGAAAAAATCCCCAGTTAGCTTTTCCAGTGTTTTACGAGGCAGCTCATTATCCAGCTGCAGTTGGTCCCACTTTCTCTGAATAATACAGAGTATGGTATCTACAGAATTGCCAGTAGATCAGGTAAGTTACAGGAAATCAGAAGGTTACAAGTATTTTTGGATTTGGAGTAAAAGGAGACCCAAACAAGACAGATTTGTCTCAGTATCAGAGCACAATCTTCAACATGATTAGCGCATGTTCTCCAAAAGCAGCTGGAGTTCAGCGTACCTGACACTTTGCAGGATCAGACTACTTCAAAATTACTGAAGCAAAGGAACAGTCTGTCCCATCTTACAAAAGAAGTCAGCTCCTACAGGTTTTTGCCCAAGATTTTAGCACCCTTTTGCTACAGTTCCAAGAGTACTAAAACATTTTGTCTAGGAAAGACATTAATTTATTTTCGCTAATAGAAAAAATACCTTCTAGAATAGGCAGCTGTATCAGTCAGGCTGGAAACTATGTCAAGTGAAATATAAACCAGAGTCCTCTGGAATGTCTTAGGAAGGTTAATAAAATTATATCTAAATCTTTCTCCCAAACTTATAGGAAAAAATTAATTATCAACAAAAAGGAAGCACAGACCTGGTTTTATAAAATTTTTTTTGTAAAATTTATTCTTTACTTACTCTTTCACAACTGCATACCATACTGGTACTGGCAAGAGACAGTATATGTAGTAAGTCCAAGGACATGTTTGAATCAACAGGAAAAAAGCTATTATCATTCCAACAAAGGCAAAACCGTAGAAAAGAACAGTAGATTCCTGAAAAACAAATGGTTGGACAAACATTCCTGAAACAGCAATAAAATGTTTCAAACTACACACTATTTTCCATTTGTTAGTTACACAGTAAAGCAAATGTTATTTTAACACAGCCACTCAAGCTGTCTTGTACCTATTTACACAACTCTGGCTGCTGTTTCCAGCCAGAGGAAAAAAATAAAAAACAACCAACAGTGGGATTTGAAGATCTAATTCTAAGTATGTCTCTACATAAGGTCCTGCAGTAAAATCTGCACAGGCAAGGCACACTTGTACAATCTGGAAGTCCAATGCACGCAGTGTTTTTTATGTTCAATGGGTACTTGAAATCCATTGGAAATCAGATATGCTAAGGGTCTTGGGAAAAAGAACTCAAATTTAGATTCTAAGAAAATACTTCGATGGTAACCTTTTGAGTTCAAGTTTACAGCATCAAAACATTTAATGAAAATTCCATTAGCACATGTTTCTCCCTCTTCCTCCAAACATTTGTAAAAGAACCAATTAAATTAAAAGATAAAGCATTAACTCCTATCGGGAAAATACAAATCTTCAGAATCTAGGGTCAGTTACTGAAGCAGACTTGCAATCAACCTTCCACAGGAAAGACGTCCTTACTCAAATAACCTACAATTCCAAAATACAAGAGAGGGCTATTGTTGCATAGCACTAAGAGGCTCCCAGCATAGCTAGGACTATTATTATATTTAATCCCAACCTACAACACCAGCTTTAGGCTTTTCTAAAAAGGAAAAATAGATAAATAAAGATATGAGATTAGAACATTCTCCCTACCATGTACTCAAAGAAATATGTTCTCAGACTGAGAAAACTTTAAGGAGGAACCTCAAAGAGAGAAAGGAAATATTTAAAATGGGCAATCTCAGCCAGGTAGGCTAGTCCTTAATCATCACGTAGCAGCAATCTCTTGTTTGTGCAAGGAGGAGTACTGAACAGTCACTCTGCATTTGCCTTTCACTTGGTCACTGAACTACTCTTCCTTATTTAGGGACATTCAATTATTAGAATTACTGCTAAGGGAAGATTATGTACAAATTTTAAACAAAGGCAGCTTCAGTGACTGAGCAGTCTTTAGTGTATTGTGTAGGTAATGACTGAAGACACAGCTCTATATGAACGTCTGTTTCTTTGAAGGAGTTATATAGACAGATATGTGACTATGTTAAATATGCTGAGAAGCAAAAGACATTCAATTCAAAAAGACATTCACATAAACAGGTTAACATTTTTTCTCCCCTCCTCATAACTGACATACAACTGCCTTGATCTAAACTGACAGCAAATGCAAGTTCCAAATGATTTTTTAAATAGAATTTATGCTGATACGCCATTAAAGAAAAAAAGTGTCACATACAAAGCTGACCTAATGCAATTTGTTTTTATTGGTTTTATTAGTTTTAAATTTTATATTTGCTGACATATAGAAAGAATGAATATGCATAGATATGATACGCACACAATATAATTTATCATTGAATGAGTAAGCACATACAATCAATATTTCATTCTGTATAGAGACATAAATATTAGAGTCCAATAAAGTTGGTCATGCACTCAAAACGGAAACCAGATTTGCATTTGCTGTGGTTGTTTAAAAATAGATTAAAAGGTTAGGCTGCTTGCTAAGCAAAACACCACACTACTCTAAAAGAAAAAGAATATTCATATGCAGGATAAGCAGCCAAAAACTTTTGAAGATGATAGATACAGGATATGCAGTTTCATTTTTCAGAGGCTCCTTTCAGATTTTATAAGGCTGTGCTTTGCAGAAGACTATTTGTCAATGGTAGATTGGTTTCTCAGCAAAATTCTTTAAGCAGCTCAATTATTAGGTATAATCCAAATAACTTCCATAGTTGAAGCACTAGCCTCACACCGCGATTCCCTAAGTATTTAGGAACACTAAAAAAGGTTTCTACAGAAAAAGGCCTCTTACTAAAACTGAGGAAAGAAAGTCTATAAACAAAGAACTAAGAAGCCCAATTATTTTTCTACCAGTGTGACTAGCATAAAATTTGTCTTCAACAAGCAAAATCAATATACCAAATGAGAATGTGATGTCAACTAAAAATGTGAAGATTTTGCTTAATTTTGTTACTAATATGCCTGATATTCCATCTACTTATTGTAACTATTTTGTCCATATCTAACACAACTTGTATCTTGGATTATTTCTTCTCAGTTATTTGATTAAAGAAAACGTAAATCATGTAGTACAGCACTTATGAATATTTTCCATTTCAATTTTGTTTGATCATTTAAGGCCAAGACTATCTCATTTCAGTGAGTAGTAAAAACCTCAAGATAGTATGATAGGAATTTTCTCAGATTAATATAGTGAAGCCAGTAAAGATACTAAGTGAGGGCTCACTCTCCTCTATATTACCAAATGAAACAATTCCTTTTATTCTGAAACAAATTCTTGAAGTTTGGGAGCTTTCCCACACACACACACACACACACCCCCCCACAAGGCTTTAATCCTTCTCTATTGAAATGCTAGCTTTTTGCCTGTTCAGCTTTTTGAGGTATCTCTTTTCCTGATGAATGACTGAAAGTAAATGAATTTCCCATGGTTTTGTACTTTGTGAAAAATCAAGCCATGATATCTTGTCAAAAAGAGCTTCCTTCATCTTTGACATCTACTGTTGCACCCTTCCAAATCACACAGAGCAAGAAAGCAAGCTGACCTGTGAAACCACAGCTCACCTTTCTATTAAAACAGGTTATATGCTTTAAAAATGCCATGATTGGACTGCACAGCTTCTGAAAACTGACTTCACCATGTCAAAGAGGACAGGAATAAAATAAATTACACGCTCATGTTTTGGGGGCCCTACAGTAAAGAACAAAAATCAAAATGGAACCTTGAAGTCTGTATTCTTCCAAATAAGTATTATTACAACAGACTGCTGACTTACTACAATTAATGCTGAAAACTGACTTCTGTTTAAAGACAGATCCTCTAATAGTTTTAAATCCTTGTGTATGCTTACACTTGCATTAGCATCTAGTAAAATGCAAAGCTATGGGAAGGAAGAAACTGAGAAAGCAGTATTGCATACTCAGACTTACACAGCTTAGGAATACTGATCCTAATAAATGGACCAAACAGTAACACTGTGTAGGATTACATTAGCTAGACAACTCGACAGCTTGCCAGTTTCTACATGTAGTCAAAAGAAGTGGAAAGTGTGCAATTTGTCCTGGACAGAGAGACTGAGCATACACGTAATGCTGAAAACTGATAGAAAAAAAATTCATTGCATTTTTGTGACCTACCTTATTATGAGTCTGGACAGTCTTGGTCAAATTGGTATGGGTCTTGATAATCACCAAAATCACATAAGTTGTCCAGCCCACAAAACTCGTTGCAATACTTAGACCCAGGAACAATCTATCATAAGTATGGTAATACGACAAGCCTTCCAGAGAAAGGTTAATCAGGGTTTTGCACAGAGATACCTAGAGGCAGACAGACAAAACATACAAGCAACAGTTTAGAACAGTGTAGAGCTCCATTCTGCAAACTGACCTAACAGGAGCTCAAGCAATTCCGCCACTCCAGGCACGCGCATCTTCTCTGCACTCAGGTATACTGGTGTGGCCAGCACCAACTGCTGGCAAACACACTGCTTTGGACTGCTGCTGGACATAAAGTCAGCCATCACTTGGCTCCTTCACCATCTTCCCTGGCCGTGACAGTGGTCAGATGGTGAAAGCTACACAGATAGCACACCTTGAACATGACTGCACACCACATTGTTTCCCACAAGCATTTGACCATCTTTATATATTTTTTTTAATATATATATATATATATACACATATATAAATTACAGTATAAGTGACCCCCCAAAACCCCAGTCATGTGCTTCTGGAGGGTTACAACATTTACACAGGAAGACAGCTATGGATGCACCTGAAACGCTGTCACACTCCACAGCCTGAAACACCCTCTCTTGCTGGTGTTTGATGTCCTCCACTTCAGTACTACCTGATATCCCCAGCTTTCTGCCTAAGCACCAGAGGTGAATTAAGAGACTGAAGCAGAGCCCCAGTTTCATTCACAAAGCAGCTGCTTGGGGCTCAGGATGCAAATCATCTGGACACAAGAAGGGCTGTACGCAGTTTAATCACGGGTCCCCTTACTTAGTACCTCCACTGGGGAGACACCATGATAAAGACAGTGGGCTTTCCCATCATCAGTGTCTTTCCTTACACAGAGGTGGGCTGACCCCTGTGATTTACCCAAAAATGGGAAGCTCAGCTGTGTAATTTGTGGTCACAGAAGATTCTCTGGTGATTAAAAGATCTGTAAGGTAGAGTATAATAAGAAGCCGAACATGTGAGACAATGGTTCTTCATACGTCCAGGTATCTAGGTGGGACTTAGAAAAAAATAACAGAAAAAGATGTGTCAGCTACAGAAGAGAACAAAAGTCTGCCAATGAGCAAACTCATCCAAAATCACATCATTCCTGAGGATAACAATTATGCATATTTGCAATACAAAGAGCTGTGGAGTTGAGGAGGCAAAGACTCATCTATACTTCAACAGTTGGTAAGGCACCGACCTTTCTGCGTTGCGATATAGGAAGGTGAGGATAACCAGGGCACAAGCCCTCTGTTAGTGATCCAAGAGTGAACTTGAACACATAGGGCACTCAAGTGAACAAGGGGTAAAATCTATACATAACCAGCAACACAAACTTGCAGATTCTACTGCTGAAATGTATAAAATATCTCCTATAAGTAAATGTGTGACAGTCAAACAGTAGTATGAGGAGACTAAAAAGAAAACCTGCTCCCACAGCAAAACAGATCCATTGATTTGAACTGGGCTATTTCCAATTTACAATGAGGTAAATAAAAAGGCATGAGGTATAAAATAGACTCAGCTGTCCTGTGCATAAAATAGTAATTTATTACCTTGAGAAACATATTAGGGAAAAAGAAAAGCTGAACCCCAACATATAATGGAATTATTCTTTGATGCATCTGGCAGGTTAAATGCAATCAAACATATTCAACTTTTTCATGTAGTTTTTAACACAAAAGTCAGTGACCAAACTAAACCTGTTAAAATGAAAGACGACTTTGTATCATTTAGCTCTACAAATTATTTCTGTGAATGTCAGAATACAAGCACTGGTGAACTACACCCATCGAGTGCCCTGTTACGCAGTGAGTGGTAGCAAATGCTTAGGAAAGTAATACTGGAACTGGGAAGCACAGAACAATTTCACATATGACTTCCAGTCACTGACAAACTGAAATGTGAAATTAAAAACAAGAACAGCTGGTTCAGGTAAAAGAAGAAAATAAAGAATGGTCTAGCTGGTGGAGCAAGACATCGTACTTTTTTTCATGCCACTAGCAGCCTAAGAAGTGTGAACATGAGCTACATTCCATAGTTTCTCTCTCAATTTACCCTTATCTACAGTGGAAAATAAAAACATAACGCTGTGTGTTAGTATACCATGAAACAGTAACAAGCAGTTTAAGAAGCATGAGAAAAAAATACAGCAAGCCAGTATTATTCATTAGAATTGATGTCAAAATGAAAAATTTTATATTTACAGTGGGATTTTATTTGTGTTAGAGATGTGCATCATTAGTAAGGAAAAAAGTTTTATTTTCCCATTTCATTTCAAGTCAAACAAATTAAATATTTACATATAATAGAAGTTTCTGTAAGAAGTTTCTAGAAGGCATATAGCAAAAACAGACTTACCGCTTGATCGTACTTCTGCTGCTGAATATATAGTCTTGCTTTCTTTAAAAAGTTGATCTGTTCAGAATCAGAAAGTGGTCTGCACAACAATATAAAGAGATAACATTTCTTTTCACAATCAGAGGAAAAGCAGAAAAAAATAACTTTGTAATAAACAAATTACTCTGGAATGAAACATACAAAATATTCTGAAGTTTATTAGAGGTAATTAGGTAATTGGAACTAATCCATTCCTCTACATTTATCTTCACACTTCTGTCAACACTGCTGTTGTCTAACTTATCCCAAGATTGTTGCGTTAAGAGACATTTATGTAGGTGTTCCCATCTAATACTGCTGAAAGTCATCTCGCTTGTGCATTATTATTGACCATCACTCTGGACAAGAAGCACTGCACATAAAATAATTAAGCAATTTAACTGATTTGATAAATGACTGTAAGCAGTTCATAAGGCTGTCAGCATAGGATGAATTGTACAGGTTCCACACTAACAGTAAATGATGCCTAACAATCTTCTCTTGAAAAATAAGCTTGTCTCCTGTTCCACAGGGAGTTGTTAGCAGAGTCCCCAGAGCAGGGGATAATGCAGATACCTGGCTACACCAAGGTCAGTGATAAAAATCTCCTTCATATTAATGAATTTGATGATCAACCTAAAGAATTGCTACAATTCTTCCCTTACAGAAAGTAGCAACGCAGAGAAACAAGCCAGTCAACCAACCTCCACCAAAGGGAGAAGAAGGCATTTTTCCTGTACTATTTTGTTTTCCAAGGAAGACAGCACGCCAGGGGATCCCAGGCTTACCTTGGGCAAGTTATAAGCCACAACACAGTTACTGTCACTCTAGGCACCACAGGCAAACTATCAATAGGTCACAACTTTCTGATAGCTGATGAACAGCAGTTTTCCTTCACGCCTTCCACAACACCGCTGTAGCACAGCACCATCTGCTCAGCATCCCCAGCACATGATGCCTCCCCACCACCGCTTCCCTCACACATGCTCCTTCACATGCCTCATACACAACCATCAACTTCATGTCTCAGGCTGTGCCAAATCAGGACCAGCCCTGGGGTCACCTATTATTTAAAATCAAAAGGAATCACCTGAGCAGTCACTCAGGTGAACCACAGGGGCATGTCTTGATCTTAGGCAACTACAGCATGGAAATGCTCGTTCCTGCAGTTCCCAAACACTTGGGAACCACTTCTGCCTACAACCCAGAGGCAGCTGATACATCAACAATACAATCTTTTAAGCCCTGAAACATATTAAAAGGATTCTGTGCCTGAACAGCATGAATTTTTATTAATAACAACATCCTGGCGTATTTTGACACTGTTTCCTTGAGTTCAGAACACAGCAGTATTATAGAAAAGTCTTCTAAAACATAGGATAATAGCAGCGGCAATGTGTCTTTCTTTTGAAGAAGAGTACATGAAATAACAGTATTAAAAAATGTTTGATTCTCTTCAATCTAGAAAAGAATCAATGGATGGTATCTATAAACAGGTAGGAAGAGAGAGGTCCTGTCAAAAATGAAGGAAGAAAAAGATGATGACAAGGTAATGGTGTTTGATCACCTTAACTTTGGGTGATGAACAGAGGATTTTAAAAAACAGAGCTGAAAAATAACAGAGTGAATGTTGGTTGTTCCTGCGCTGTCATGACATGTCCCTATGAGAGGCAACCTTACAGCTCCACAGACCAAGGGCTACCAGCATGCAGCCAGCAAGTGCACCCCGAGGCTGGTGATGACTCAAATTAGAATCAATTCTTCAAGTAGGTGAACCAGAGCCAAGTACTGTCACCAGGAAACTTGTAACCCTCAAGTTTGCTAATTTTTTTGGCAGAGGAAAGGGATCAAAACACGAAACCAAAGTGGGAGTTTTCACCATGTTGTGGAGATCAATGAGGACAAAAAAGTATCTTAGTTTTGGGAATAAATACTAAGCAGCTTTATTTAGAACATAAATACACCCAAGATGTTCCTGTGCTCACTGTCCCATTTTTACTGTTTTACACATACTATTTTCTGTGGATTTTATTCTTGTCACACTCAAAGCAAATCTTTACCAGGCTAAAATTATCTTTTGCTTTATATCTTTAGTCATTTAGCTATAAACCCCTTAATTATCTTTTTACTCTCTATGAATCATTTTATTATTAATGAACAATAGGTTTTACCTATTCCTTCTTAGATGACAGCACCTGGGATCTCTGTACATGGATGGTATAACAGAATAAATGGGGTTTTTAAACAGTAAGGCTTCAGTAAGTCAAATGCAGGAGGCAATTATTTCATCAAATGAGGTTACCATTAGCAGGTGCATTGTTAATTTTCAATAGCTAATACCGTACCACAAATTTTACCTTACTTCCTTATCCATGTTTTTCAAGATGCTGAATTTACAATTGGCTACAGATTGTTTTTGCAAAATTTATGAATTCCACCAGAAACTAATGACTGTTCATATCAAAATGCAAATGCCATCCTGAATGCAAGGGCTAATCATCATCTTAAGGTATTTCTTGTACCTGTATTAAGCAAAAAACCTCAAAGAAGTGAACAGAGAAATTTTTATACCTCACATCAGACTAGAAAAAAAGAGAGTTACCAAATACGCTGGTTATCTCTTGGTTAGGCAATGGGTATAGTTTGCCATAAGCAGTTTATCACCCACTGAGGACTAATTCACTTCCTAAAGCTGACACAGTAGACAGGAGATTTAAAAAGAGCCCCTTGCTAGGTGTAGCAGTAAGAGTAAAAAGACAAAGCTGAGCCATGAGAAGCAGAAAGTTGCCTAAAGAAAGAAACCAGGAACTTTAGAAATGGTGATTCTATAAAACCTACAAGACTCACCAAACAACAAAATCACAAGGAAAATTTCAGTCTGAGAAGCTGAAACTTGAACTATTCTTGGTACCACTTAAATTTTAACTTAAATTCATTAAAAAGTTATGAACACAAGACAGGTAGTGTTAGAAATGAATAAACTGATCAGTTATTTCCCTCTGGTTTAGTATGCAACATGCTAGAGGCAATACTAGTGTGGCACTTAATGCACACATCCATGCAATTAGTATTAATAGTAATGAAGTGAATTTACGTTATCAGAAAGATGCTGAACTCTATAAAGAAAACTAAGGTATGTATGTACAAGCTCTCCTCAGCTATCCATCACCAATCTACCAAATTCAGGATGAATACTCTTGACTAGTAAAATCACAAGTATTTTTCCATAGCACAAAAATACCTGTCCTGTTAATGAATAAACATACACAAAGAGAACTGTCAGAGTTCTGAACTCTGTCCACACAGTCATTTCTTGAAAGTACTGCAAAACACATGCACCGTAAAGTGTAGTACCCTGAAGTTTAACTTCAAAGAAAAAACAAGAGCTCTATGGTCACATATATTATAAACAGACATGCATTCACAGTATCATCAGAATTCCAAAGACTTAAGATTACAATTCCTCACAGAAAACGGTGGTGGTTCAAGTACAGTAATTTCTTTTTCCACGATGGCTATCAGAGATCAACTTTCTCATTCCAGACAGAAATCACAGCTTCATCCATGAATAAATATAATTAATTATGAAAAAAAAATAATTGGGCTAATCATGCAAGTGCTTGTTAACTATCCCTTCTGAGATGTTAGCTACCCTTGTCATAAGTATACCTGACAAAATTAATCTTTCCAGCACATCATTTACGCTTCATATAAGCTAAGCTATTTGACAGCACTAACAACAAGGCTGTGATGAAGTACGCTCACCACAGCAATGTCAAGGGGACCTCTCCTTGGCCAACGAGACTTGTTTGTCATCACACTACATAAATTACCATCCCCAATGGCATAGGTAGCATGCTGTAGTCACACCATGAAATAAAAATCTTGGAACAGAAGGAGATGGCTTGCAAATAAATCTGTATCCACCACTGCTAATTTCTTAAATGTTATTATGCCTGGTTATTTGGGCAATGATTTATAGTCATTTTATCATACAGCAAATTTTCCAGAATTCTAGTATAAAAAGTAACCCTCTAGGACCTGTAGTAGTTTGATACTTATTATTGCCACCTCATGCACATCTACACCCATCTATCACTGCCTGTTCACACATCACACAAGAAAAGTACTGTGCATCCTACAACCCTTTAGGAGTGGCAAGATTTGAAGAAGACACAGTGATGACTTTTCTATGACCCATATCCAGCAGCAAATCAGAAGCAGCTGCTCAGATTTCAGTCTTCTGACTTTTCATATTGGCTGTCTTGGGGATGGGAAGAAAAGGAACAACTCCTGTCAATGCAAAACTAAAAAAGCTAGAGGTTCAAGGGATGTATATCCTTATCCTCATGACAGTCCCAAGATGAAGCAAGACCACCTGAATAAAGCCTGCTAGATTTTGTATGGATTACTTTCTCCAGAACACCACATAAAAGGCAGACCTTCTCACTTGCTTTGCTATAAAATTTTTAATTCCAAAATCGTTAGTAAAAGAGGCATCAGACTGCCACTGTACAAACAACTCCAGCAACTTCATCTGCCAAAAGGCTGAGCAATCACAGGTTCTTGTCCTCTTCTCCAGAAATAAGAACTCTGGCACCTTAGTGACTTGCAGCCTGAAAGAAATCCCCCAGGTCAACATTGCTCCTCTCGCCACGAAGCTCTTCCACTGGCATCATCCCCCAGAGCCCAGGGCTTTGCCACCAACCCACGTCCTCCCACCCCTTGGACACTGAAGGGGGCAGGCACCGGTGCCTCTGCTGTCACCACGGGAGAAAACTGCCAACAGCAGAAGCAGCTGAGCATGTTTAAACTCTGTTGTCACCCATCCCTCTGTGAGAGGGTCGTATGAGGCTGGAACGATGGCTTCCAGTCCAGCAACTCTGCAGTCAGCTGAAACGCTCAGTACTTCCAGGATGCACTACTACTGCTTTGATCCACATCACTGCTGCCAGCAAAATATCATCTTGAAAATGCAGATGTAAGACTGGCCTGATGTTTTTGCAGGGCTGCTACTCAGAAGTTACACCAGTAATCAAACAACACTTTTCCAAAACTTTTTTTCAGAGTAGAAACAGGTTTCAAAAACAAAGTCAGTCTCCCATGAGAGCTGCCTTCTTCAAACATTCCCAGCATACAACAGAAGCAGCACCTCAGGAAGCGCCAGGTGGGTAACAGCGAAGTAGACACACAGACCCTGCATTGAACACTATTCGTTTAGCAGAAATATGACTGCATGCTTCTTCCTGCTCCACACCAAATTTATCCCGGTTAGCAACCTATGAGTGCAGAGGCTCGGTATTAATCACAGCACAATCACAAACTAGCCCAATTTTGTCATTCTATCTTTTCTTCTGGAAGTTCAGTGCACAGCCTTGTAGGAGCAGAATGAAATGACAATCTAAAACCTTCCCAGTTCTCCATCAACAACAGAGAATCACCAGAAAGTGAATCTAAGTGATGTAAAGTCATGAGTTCATCCAGCAAAACGTGGCAAAATCCATCAAATAAATATTTCAAAAATCGGAGTCTGGAACCATGATGTTTACTTTCTGTTGAACTTGCTGGTGCAGTACAGAGTATGTGATGCTACTGGGGGCAACGATCAGGAAAAAAATGTGTTACGGTTCTACAGACTTTATCACATTACATATTTACATGAACTTTAATAGACAAAGCTGATTTTTCCCATTTGCAAAACGTGTTCAATTCCAGTTCTTTAGATGCGCCTACTCAAAAGAAAGAATTTTTACTGCATCTGCCAAAGACAGACTGAAAACACATACTGCGAGATGTAAAGACAGTCCTTCGCATATGTTTTATTTTTTATCAGAGTGACATTTCAAAGATTGAACAATTTGGTGGGTAACTCAGTGATCCTTAACCTATTTAGATGGCCTGACTTTTAATTGTTTACAAAAATATTTTCAGGTAAGCTACTAAAACAGGCAAGTCCTACAAAATCCAATTTTCATAATTCATAAGCAAGATGCATGCAGTTTACAGATAAAAAAACATTACAGTGATGTTTTTAGTGTCCTAAAGCTGGTTTGGGGTTTTTTTGTGTGGTTTATTTTTTTTTTTATTTTATTTAAGAAAAGGTACTCCGCAAAAACCTACATTAAAGGTTTTATTATGTTTTCTTATAGCCCAGGACCCTCAATATTCCCTCTCCCAACCTGATCTACTCTTTTCTCCTGCTGTTCCACTGCCAGGAGTTTTCGTTCTGGAGTGTCTAGATTTCAGTGGGTTTCTGTGTTTCTGGATTTTCTGAATACCATGTTAGACTGTCAACCAGTCAATCTAGCTGTAGGGTTGTACTCTGTTATCTTTGCAATGTTTTTGCTTTTAAGAACCATTTAAAAGTGCCACTGCATGTATCGGGCACTCCAAAAGAAAGAAAAGGAGAAAGAAAGTTCCTGGTTTAAGTTCGAGGGGTTTTTTTTTTAAAGCACAATGAAATGAAGGGAGGGGACACACACATCTGCAGACCAAAGACAGCGAAAAGCATCTTTACTGACACATTGCAAAACCCCACACTAGTACATGTATGCTTTTGTACTCAGATTCACAGACATGCAAAGGAGGAAAACAGCAGGACATCAGTGAAACCACTGGAAGTGGTCTGACTGCTAATGGCCTAATCCTGGACTGTCAAGTCCTAGGAATTAAAATAGCATTTTAATTTTCAAAAATCAGTGTCCCTGATGCAGCATATTCGCATATTCAACAGCAAAGGGCCTTAGGATATTTATGTAAATCCTTTAGATAGCAGAGATGAGAGAGAAAGGAGGGGGGCAAGCTAACTGCCAGCTGCCAGTTCACTGAACAGAGAAACAATTAAGATAACTGGGCTGCACACAGCGGATTTTGCATGCAAACTACTATGGCACGAGCTGCAGACAACCAGAGGCCAGGAGGGAGGAGGTCAGCTCTGAAGCAGTCCCTCGATCCTGCTCAGAGGAACCGAGAAGCTAGGCGCAGGGATCTAGCAGGGGCTGGGGTTTTGCCTGAAGGGCCAGCAGGACACCATGCAGCAGCCTTGGAAAGGGAAACTGCTAAATAGGGAAGATGAAGATCCTGGAAGGAAAGGAAACGCACCACTTTAAAAGTCTGTTCTGTTTTAGTACTGCAGGAGGATGTGCTGACTCTAAACAATGACATACCTATGTAAGTTAACCCTCAACTCTGCAAAATGTGCGATGACTTATGTCATACATCGAGCCAGATCTGGATCTCTGCAGTGTTGTGACTACGTAATGTTGTGCCACAGGTCCTCTTCTGCTCCACAATCCAATGTGCCAAACCTAAACCATAGTGACCATTTTGCAACCAGCTGCATCTGGAGCAGGCAGCTTGTGCTGTGTTTGGGCGGGGTACCTCACAGCGGGGCCCCACGGCCACTAAAACACATTTGGGCAGGCCCTCCGCACCCGTCCTGACCAGGAGACCATCGTCCATCAAGAAGTCAGTGGTCCACGTGACAGTTAACCTGAGTAGGTTAAAAGGCCTGGCCTGACCAGTGTGGCTTCAGGCTGTGCTACACAAATACCTTGGCTGCCGGACAAACCCTTGTAGTAAACCCTTTTGTACTACAAAAGCTTATAGTAACTGAGGAGCCTGCAAGCATCTCCCACTCCATACCAGCGATTATGCTGCCTACCCACCCTCGTATTTATCTAGAAGCACAGCAGGAAGTTCTCACGTGAACCTCCCTTCTGTTTAACAGTAGAAGTGATCACTAGAGTTGATTTCTTGCAAGAAAATCATATAACAGCTTGAATGACCAAAAAGAGGGAACCTCTCCACAGACAGGATCTGTGCAGCATCATGGGAAAACCCATCTGAGCTCCATCTGAGGCTGCACAAATGCAGGGTACCCAGCACCTGAAGGGACATACCATTTACTTGCTATCTATATTCTTATTTCTATCTGATTAAAACAGCTGGTTTATTAAGCTATTTGTTATTGGGCCTCTCTTATCAAGATCCAGAAGGGGCCACGCACTGCCTCTCTTACACCACGCTTCAGTGCAATCATCCTCTGCCCATGCCATCCCATCACCTGCCTGCATACCCCCACTCACCCTCACTGCATGAAGCCTACAAGTTCCAAGAAAAAGCCAAAGGGATTTATACAAGGAAATGGAGAAATATGCATAAAACTTCTGATACTTTATCTTAGACATTAGCCTCTTAGCTCCTTCTAAAGGCCTTACCTACTTGATAGTAAATCCAATTATGCCCAGTCATCCCATGCAGAAGTGTGGGGTAAGCCTTTTATGTACAGACTAAAGGCTCCTGAGCATGCTGCTGAAACTCAAGACCAGTGGGATGCCTGATTTCTAAGAGGATTGAATCCTCCCTGAGTAGCATTTAAGAGAGCGCTTCAGACAAAGCCCATTCAGTGAAAGAGAAAGTGACATTTTTGTCAAAGAACATGCATTTTATAGCACAGGCATTGATTTCTCCCTAAAGAGATAATAATCTACTATACAATCAGTTTTGTGTGGTTTAGTTGTTTTTGTTTATCGGTGTTTGGTTGGTTGGTTTTTTTAATATAAAGCCATTATTTCCATTTGAGCACTTTTGTCTCTACAGCACTGCATTTTGGCTTTTTGTTCACATGTATACATGCAGGTTCCTAAAGCCAAAGGTGGAGGGGAGAGGGCTGCCAGTCTGCCTCTCTGACACCACCAGGCTAAAGGTGCCCATGCTGGCCTGCTCGTACCAGCTGCCCCAGAAGCAGGCTGATGCCTAGATTCCCACCTGATGACACAGTGGGGACTGAAGTGGGGAAAGGAAAAAGCTGGCTGCCTTTCCAGGGTTCCACTAGAGATTGACAGAAGCTGCTGTCCCCTCATTCTTGACCACAGGATAAAGGGGCAGAAATGTCTTCCCAGATAAACCAGTGCTTTCGCTAAATCAAAGTTCCTCTGCAGACACAAAGTATTCTGACAAACGGACAGGGAAAGTAACCACTGTCAGAAATACCCTTCCTTACTGCAGTAGCTTCACTCTTTCCTCCTGACATTCAATCCTTAATGTTTGCTCTTCTAATGCATTATCACATGTATCACAAATATCTCACATACTACCATTTATTTAAATAAATGCCATTTTATTAAAACAAAACAAGAACAGGATGCTTCAAAGGATATACTATGTTTGTTTGCTGACATCTTAAGGAATCCCACCCCACTTAAGGGTGGAAGAGCAATCACTTGTTTCACTTTGCTCCAAAATGTCAATTTTATGGAAATACCTATTATTTAAGTCTCGAAAGGCCATCAGACAGAGGGAACAATGTAGTGCTGTACCTCCAGTCATCAGAGAAAGGAAGAAAAGAGAGGTTCTTGTGCACATGGCATTTCTTTGAAGTTGCTGTACATCTTCAAAGACACTCTATGTTACGAAAGAGCCATTTTCTATCATCACGACAAATACATGATGCGTAATTATGTTGAAAGACTCAATCTACATGATTGATACTTCTTTGCACCAAATCCATGCAAACGTTTAAAGGAGTTATACCTCAATTCATATTGGAGGGCAAAGGGAGTTACATTTTCATACAGTGAGGGAAAGGCACATTTTTACTTAACAGCTGTACACTGCACATTAAAAATACAGTGACTTTCTACACAACTATGCAAGTTCCAGCTTGATTATACACCAAAAATAAGTATTTGAGATGACTAAAATGCAGCATTCGAACCATGAAGTTACTTTACAAATGCAGCATCAAGATGGTATGGGATTTTTCATATGAGAAGATACAAACTTGACTTTAAATAAGATACTTAAGCTGTTTCCTCCCAAAAAAACTCTTATTGATATAAACTTCAAGACATTCAATATAAAAGCACAGTTAGTGGAAAGCAAGCACTGATTATAATTCAGCTGCTCATCTCTGGGTTTTTTGTACATGGTGGCTCTTAAACTACTGCTCCCTCCTGCCATCCTACTGTGAGGCACCAGAAACTGAACAGCTGGAAGCACAGTCTTCCCTGAAAGTACCGTATACACCAGGCATACACAAAAGGACTCGTGTGCTTTTGTGTAATTTAATATCTTAAATCTCTTGTACCTGTTGAGATAATCAAATTGCATTAGCTGGTTAAGAGGATTTTAGTGCAACACTGATGTCCAATCTAGTCACCTTACTACACTGTCCTCCTGCTACTCCTTGTAGGATTACTTTCACAGCCCAGAGATGCCAGCTTTGGGAATGCTTTTACAACAGTAACATCTGGCCCCTTGGCATGCTACTCTTTGAACTGTGCCAGTTTGGCAGTTGCCTTAGGGTCCATCAAATGGTCAGAAAGCTAATAAGATAGTTCACTATTCTGGACATCAGTTTTCCTCAGTCAGCAACCTTCAGATTTGCACTCACTCCTCCTTCAAAGCATCTGGCATCTTGGTATCTGCTTTTCTTACACATAAAGGTCAAAGAATTGTGCCTATGTCTCAGAATCCTGCTAAGAAAAGCCTCTAATTTTGCTAAGTAAATAATTTTTGAAAACATGTCTTTCATGGCTGGGGAAAAAAAAAAAGGTAGGAAGTGGAAGGAAATGGGAAGGAAACTAATTTCAGACAGCAAATCCCTTCAGGTATCCAACTGGAACTGCAGATAAGCATTCTAATCAAGTATTCGATATCAGTAAGGGCCACTGTTCTGCTCTCGTGCATTCATTCCCCTCAGAGCAGGTTGTGCACCTTGCCTTGCAGAATCAGCAGACACTTGCAGCTGAGTTCTTTCCAAAATGTATTCTCCACAGTTTCATAGGTAGTCTCAAGATATGCTTTTACATAGATTTGTTCCTTGATGAAGGCACTTTGACAAAATGAAAATGGCATTACTGGCAGCCAGACACATCCTTATTAATAGATAGAGCTCTCCAGATTCTAACCTGCATCAAACCTGGTCAAGCAGACACTATTGAAGTTTCTATCACACACCACAATGATCAGCTCCATCCTCGTCCTCATCATTACACACCTGACAGGTGGATTTCAGCAAAAGATGCAATTTAGATCCAAGGAGGAAAGGCAAATGACTAATGGCCTCCTTCATTTCCTGTCCATTGTGCCAGCCACACTTCTAGGGATGAGATTCCCCATAGAAATCAGAAGCCTTATATCAATTCAACATACTTTCTCTGTTGCCAACATTGTGTAAATAAGGAGTCAAAATAGGCTTGTTAACTATACACATACATATATATATGAACTAGCTTAATGCTTTCAGTGCAATATATTCAACATAAAACTTAAACACTGGTTTTTAAGTCATTACATCTGAAGGTTATGAACAGTTTTCTAGTCACTTGGTAACAAAATACCTGAAATACAAGCTTGGAAACAGGATTTCCCCCTCAGAATATTAAAACAAACTTTTAAATGGTATTTCTGGCTGAAAAATTAAGTTGAGGTTTTTGTTAATTGCAGTTTCTACAGAACATGTTATTTGTGAACATATTCTCCCCTCCCCAGATAAATACACCTTCAGTAGTAATTGTATCAACTTCTCTGGAACCAGAATGTCTCAGTCTGAAATTTTAGATTCAGGTTTCTTCTCGAACTGATAACCACATTTCTGTTACATAGACTTTATTATATTATATAATTTAAGTAATTTAAGAAAAGCAGTTCTTGTCTATATCTTTGTTAATTTTCAGGTTATCAAGATACTGAAATATACATAAAATCTATGATGTTCCAAAACAAATTTTTTTTTATTATTATTTCTATGTAACTTGATGGTCTCAAAGCAGTTCAGACGTGAATTACACTTCACTAACCTCCAATAAACTAGGAAGGAATAAAGCATTATGCTGGAGCACACATTTTCTGAGCTTCAAGTTACAGATTTCAGGCACCAGAGGGATTAAAAAGGATGTAAGTCCTTTATACAACTGAAATCAACGAACAGTGGTGGAAGAAGCTATTTGTCTGAATGAAAGAGCAGTGGTGCCTAAGGGAAACACAACATAGAACTGTACTCGGCAGCAGCAGAGAGGGCCAATCATAGATTAACACAAATTAGTGGATAAACCTGCCCTTAAACCTCGGCTGACCAGTCGCAATAGCATATAGCAGAAATGCAATCTCCGTACCATTACCAATTACTCTGAAATGTAACACAGTATTCCAAGAGATCTCTTGCTCCATACACAGGAGCAAGCTGTCACCAACTCTGCCTTTTTAGCTTCTCCTGAAAAAGGTAAATAAAAGGGTATAGAAGGGTACAGTTACCTACCACCAATGAAAGTGTTACGGTAAAGCCAACAGAAGGGGATACATGCCTTTCCTTCAGTATCTCAGTCTAATTCAGGCAAAATTTGTTTGAAGAGCCAACGAGGGTGGCCTTACACTAATGTATCAGAACATGACCTGCAGCTGAAGCTCCGGCTTGTGACTGACACACATTCAGTCACCACCACGAGGAGGAGATACATCTGTAGACAGCTACCTCAGGTTTTCCTTCAGTTCCTGCAAACTGGGACACTAGGAAGTTACTCGTCTGCTTAAAAATAAGTTGGTGTTCCACCATTTCATCCCAGCTATCAGTTACTGGCTAGACAATGCACCTTGGTAGCTTCCCAGACATGGGCCAAGGTTTGAAAGTCAAGGAGAGCTGTGGAGACTAATCAGAACTGGCCAAACTCCCCTCCCACCCAGCACACTGTAGTTGAGTATTTGCATTAATGTCTGACCAGCTGTTGTATGCGTCTTTTTCTGTTTTGTTAGAGTGAAGATGCAACATGCAAGCAGAGACACCTTTTGTATGGTAATTCACACATCCAAGGAATTATTTTGGTTTCATATCAAAACCTTTCCTGGAAGGACCATTAACCCAAAGTCTGATTCAGAAAACTTTTAAGAATACCTAAAGAAAGTGAAATAGATTTATTTTTGCAATGGACCATACCAAAGTAACAACATGTTCATACCAAGTTTTAATCATATTTTCAAAGTAATATGTCTCAGATATTTCCACATTTTATCATATGTTGGATTGTTTGAAAAGAAAGATTCAGTCTGTAAGGCAACAAATAACACTTAATTTAGCATTAAGAAAAAACACATCCTATTTTACAGAATCAATCTTTCTTGGTGAAAGGTAAAACTGAAGTAAGAGCTGTGAAATCAGACTAATAGTCTTTCCCACAGAATCAAAGATGACTGACCATCCCTTCTATATGGCATTTTCATTCCATACAGATCAGGAAATTCTTTGATAATGCACCTATCATTCTTAATCAGAATTTGATCTAACACACTCATTACGTGTCCAAGATTGACTTGACTTGTGTCTCAGACTGTCTTGGTCCTTTCCTTTTGAAGAAGCTAGTGGTATAAAAATCACACAGTAAATCTCTGTTCAGAAAAACAGCAATCTTGTTTAGCGATTAAACATACTTCTCAGGAAGAGTTTCAAGTATTTTTTACTACTGCTATGATTTAAAGACCTTAATTAACATCTTTCTACTTCCCAAAGGAAAACCGCTACTCTCTGTGAGAAAGCATTTTTGGAGCACTCCACAAACTGAAAGCAGAACTGAACAGTACAGGTGCACTCATAGCAAAGCTTTCAAAACCTTTAGGGCGAAAGAAAAAGGAAAAAGCAGCTTTAATTGGATAATACTGAAGGGTGAGCAGGTCAGTAACAGCTGCATACACTAGAACACAGAGCTGGCAGGTACAAAAGTCACTACAGAGACTCCTTCATAGCCCTGGAAACACTACTAGGTAGCACAAATTCTTAAGATTTTGATCTTCTTTTCTGGATGAAAGGCCTTTTGTTTGTTTTTAATTAGAACTTATATCACAGAAGAAACAATTTAGTTCAATGATTATATACATATAAACAAGAACAGATTTTATTTCCTGACCCTACAGGGACTTACATCTCCCAAGGAATTCAAAAGGAACATAGGAAAAAAGAAAAAGTGAAAACTATTACGCAGTCTCTATATAGCTATATTGTCAAAAAGCTTAGGCAGATAACCCTTAACTGAAAACTAAATGTAAGGAATAGATTTACTTTTTTAAAAAAAAAAATCTACTTCTAAAGAGAATTTTTAAGTAGAACTTAACTGCATAGAGTTCTAGTGCAAAGTTTCACAGTCAGATAAACACCATAATTTAAAAAGACTGAATGGACTAATTTCTGTTGTTGTATCTCAGTGAAATACCAAAGTGGTAAGACAAATCAGGTAAAATATATATAGCTGTTAGACACTTACTTGAATGGTGTGAACAGAAATGACAGTGTGGTTTCCTTTTTCTGACTCATCTTAACCTGCATAAAAAACCCCACAACATTAAACCATTATATGCAAGTTGCAATAAGACTAAAAAATGTATCAGGAATTAAACTAAAAACTACAGAGAAGTTCTAAGACTTTGGAAAAGGAATGAAATCACGCTATTAATATACTGTCCAGGAAACTGGGTGTTATACTCCCATATGTGTAACTCCTCTGAGTTCATGGAAACCCAGACCTGCTCTAGAATAGGTAAAATAAACCACTCCCCAGCCACTGATTTTCATAGAAGGACTTCTACAGGTTGCAAGATAAAGGGAAGATATAGCCAGAAGTGCTACCAGATTTCAGTGACAACCTTCCTTGATAAAACCAGTATTATTTATGCCAGACAGGAACTAGTACACTGTGACAACACTGCTGAAGCAATGCTGTTAGATCGATTAACCTGCACATGGATAAAAATAGAAGGCTTTGATGCAGTCAGAGCCACTTTGCCCAAGGCCCATCAAAACATCTTTAAGGTCTTCTGCAGCAGCCTGACTTAAGTTTGACTGTCAGCCTAAAGTGCAAATAGGAATTTTCCAAGCACATTGCTCCCAAAACCTGACAGCTTGAAGTAGCAACCCACATGTCTCATCCTATCCATCCAAGGCAACGTCCTCTCCGGGGAGTGCAAACTGTGGTCAGGTCAGTCCATCACAGGAAAAGTAAAAAGCAACTCTGTGTGTAGCCAATGTGTTGCTACTGCTTCAGCAAAGAAACTTCATACACAATCATTCCAAAACAATGCCAGAAACAAACCAGCCATCAAGGAAATGGATAATTTAGCACTAAAAAATGACAGAATAAAAATAAGAAGGGGGGGGGCAGAACTTTGTTCAAATAATCCCCCAGGCACCAGTTAAATACTGAAAAAGACCTGAGTCACATCCTTAATTCTTAGAGCAGAAGTCTTCCAACTCTGGAGGTTCTATCAGCATGCTTCAACTTCACATTTAGCCCACCAGCCACTTTCCCCGCTACATATCAGTTTTCCACCACAGATTTGGAAGCAACCCTGCTCCTGATACTGCCAACCTGGTATCCACACATTTAGGAACCTGGCATTCAAGGGACAGAAGGTACTGAAAGTACTCATCTCTGGCAGGTGATCCCATGCCAGTTCATTGTTCCACTATCGTCACATGAATTTCCTGACAGGGCAACAGTTCTTGCATGGCTCAGCTTTCTGTCTGTGGAGAGGATGGCTCTCCCCCAGAGCATTTCTATGTCTTGCCAAAACTGTGATTTGGGGATTTTGGACTGTTTTGTATTCTACCGTCTAGTGAAACAGAATGTTTTTTTGATTGGACCGCATATGTGTTCTCATAATGTAATAATATCCAGCATTAGATGAATCAAGACAGAGAAACCAGAGATAAAAAACATACAAAGCAAACCAACAGCATTAGCTAAAAGTGAATTAGGCCACTAATTTAATTTCTTTAATGGACGGGTGCCTGTTACCTTTTTGATCTGTTAGTGTACTGATCCTGGCTTAGAGCCTTATCTCCCAGACCCTGTTGAAAGGTACTATCTCCCTTTTCAGTTATCAGCACTCAGATTCTACCTACATACTGCAAGTAGGTTTACATTAACAACAATAAACATCAGCATTTATGTTAAGAATCAAGAGAAGTTACTCATGCTTCTTACAAAAAAGGCATTTATATTAAAGTCTTTCAAACTCCTTCAGATAGGGCCCACAGCCAGTCAATTGACTTCACCCAGCATCCGTATTAATTTTTAGTCCTTTGAATTACAGCATGCTATACATAGCATTATGTCCTAGTATAATTACTTTACACATAGCAACAATTATTAGCCACAGAAATATTTTTCTTTACCCTATGTATAGTTACCTTAAATTGCTCAAGAATCTGAACAGCATTGGTAAACATGCTCTCCGCTTTGAAATGATCACTATTGTTCAGATACTCCAGAGGCAGAGTTCCCTGGAGAAGAAAAATACACACACACATATATAAAAAAATATAAATTTAAATGAAGACACAGGAATTTCTCTTAACAGAATCACAGGCCATATGAGCAGTAAGAATACGTCAAATGACTTCTGAAATAACTACTGTAACTCCTTTGAAAATACTCTTCTCAAATCATTTCTAAACATCACAGGAGCTGTTTACAATATCCCAGTTTGTACAGAAATGCAAAAAAAGTAAATAACAGAAGTTGTTATTAATCTATATACTACGTAGTAATACAACCTCAACCCCTAATCAGAAGCCATTTTGGAAATACCTAAAAGTCTTCTATCCAAAGCCTTGCCTGGGCTTGACTCGCCCACTACTCGTGATGGGAAAGCAAGCAGTTCCCACCACCCTGTGTTGGGCAGCTTTGCTCACATGAACAGCAGTGAGTGTAGGACAAGGGGATAGAACTTGGGGAAAGTGTCCAGAAGACATATTTCTGTAAGTGCTCTGTAAACGTGAAACCAGCAGCATGACAGCACACTAATAAAATGCTAACTGTCAATTAGATATTTATGAGAGAACCTTTGGACTATGTCATAATATAAGAAAGAAATTCAAAGAAAAAGCCATCTGACAAGTGAGGGCACTCACTGCTCACTAAATTAGAGGCACAAAATACCATCTGAAGAAAGTACGCCGATTTAAACAAGAAATAATTAAACATTAAACTGCAGGAACCAGCTTGTTTACAGACTCAGCTTTCATGATCAAAACCAAGTGTTATTCAAACCACATTATATTTTTACCATCCCTAAAAAACAAAGTAACAAAAAACTTTTATGCAGCTCAAGAGTATGAGGTTGCAGTTTATAAAAGGATCAGCTGCCTTTCCAACTGAAAGCACTATACAATATACAAAAAAGATTGAGTTTATACTCTAAACAGAAGACACATACACATAAAGCTAAAACTATAAGCAGTCTCCATACCCTATAGCACTTTTCCAAATCTATAATCTTTCCCCTCACATGCCTCAACACCTTTTCCCCTATGGTGAGCAGATTCCTGTAACATGGAAAAATGTTTGTACTCCTTACCACAGAATTCAGCGGGAAAGGCACACCGATAAGGGAAGCCATCAGTGGTGCTATATCAGCCTGTGTAAACAGAAGCATTCCCATTTTAATATAATTGCAGCCTCTAGAGCTAATAAATTTAGTTTAATTTTAATATATCTGCATCTGCAAAAGTAAATGGTATATAATACCATGAAGTTATAACATACAACTCTACTTTTTTTATTTTTTTATTTTTTTTTAGTTTCTAGTAGTCATCATGGCATGATTAGATTCAAAATGTGAGGCTACTACTGGTAAAACTTCAAAAATACATTTAGTTCAAAAAGCAAATAAAAACATCCACAGTATTTATTCACAGGAATTCAGTAGCTCCTTCACGGCACTCAGAGAGGCACACCACTTTTTATGATTATTTATACCACAAAAAGAATTAATTTCATATTTACAGTTTTAAGCAGTACACAAAATATACTACTCTTCACAGCACTCCTTATCCACAGTGCCAATTATTCACCTTCTCCCCTTCAGAGGGGGATTCTGCACTTTTGTGTCCAGTCAGCTCTCAGGAAGGGCCCTTCAATCTACACTAAGGCATCTCATAAAATAAAGTACCATTACCTTCTGCTTGTGATAATAAACACTGCCTCTTACCAGGTGTATATTTTCCTTTATTACAAAACTATGCACCAAAATTCTTTGGTTCTCCAGCATAAATCTGAAGAAACTACACTGAAACCACAGGCACTGCTCCAGCCTCAGATCTACTGTGCAGAAGCAGATGCCGAACCATTATTTGTAGAGGACAATGTATATGTAGTGTAACAGTAATCAGAAGTCTAGTTTGCTATTTTTACTCATAATCCCACAGGTACTACAGGATAAAAGCTCTGTCTTTGGGGACGCCATTACCCAGAACAAAGCAACACTTGAGGCTCTTCTATAGTGTCTTAAAATTACTTCTCCATAATTCCTGCCGCCCTTGAGAGGTACACTGATCTCTAATTTTGTACCAGGGCTTTTCTGAAAGCAGTTGATCCAGAACATTCCCAACTTTAAACTTCCAGCACAAATTTATTTCCCTTGTCTGAGCAGGTTTGGAGTCTGCTATTCACATATTGGGCTTCACAGGACAATAGGAAGTAAGAAGCAAACAAGCTTCAGGTGTACACATGTACGTGTTATCATCATGATTTTAAAAAAAAGCTTTGCTGATTTACTATCAAGGATTAAGTCATCCTTTTTTTTTTTTTTTTTTTCTTCCTTTACTGTACAAATTGTCTAAATTGTTAAGTGGTTGGGCCATAATCACAGACCCTGTGGGAAAAACACACAGTTTAACAGTATAGCAAGAATTAGTTTTGATTCAGTAATGACAGCAACTTCTGGAAAAAGTGACAAAATACAGACATTGAAATAGATGGCTCTTAAAAATTACACTGAACATTCACATGGCTATCTTAAGAGTAGCAAAAAGCATATAGAAGGTGCTCACAAACTTGGGAAACATGGTCATCAGACCATGCTTCCTCTGTGTTTCACTGGACACCTTCATCAAAGATAATTCGAAGGTGTAAACTCAGCTCCAGAACATTTTCAAATCAGAAAGAGGGAAAGCATCACAAGTTACTTCTAAAAGTTTGCAAGAACAAAACCCACTCTGAAAACATGCTAGATAAGTTATTTTTGGGTACCTGGCACTGAGTTTGAGTAGTGAGGAGCACCTGGCACAACATACCACACTCTTTATGATCACTAACCAAAAATGGTGTGATAATGTACCTTCAGGAGGAGAAGTTGTACGTAGCTGTCACAGGTGTTAACAAGCAATTTAAACTTTTTCATATTAGGTTGGGTATGGATGTGATTCCTATAACTCTCTAACACATTCCAGGAAAATGCTACATCACTGTGATAATTCATTTGAATTCCATAATTTATTTTAAATCACACAAGACTCAATTTAAGGTGAAAAATAATGTGCTATTAAATTAGGTATGTTTGCTACCTGATTGACATCCAGCCTCTTCAAGTTCTCCAGTTTCCATTCTGCAAGAAATAACAGAGCAAATGAACAGCTAACCTACACAGATTTGAAAGAGATAATTCAGTTGACATTTAACGTCTTGTTGCCATTTTCTGTAAAGTGTTGTTACTAAAGAAAATTATAATTTGGCTTTAGGATGCTAACTCAAGAAGGGTTATAGATGGAACTCAACAGGCAGAAACAATAAAATGCATTCATTTCAGTTCACATTTTCTTTTATCCATCAGAATAAATTACTGCCTGCAATTGTGACCCAGATCAGTTGAAGGAAGTCCAAGGTTTTTATTTTTTTAGCACAGTATAGGAAGTGATATATTACCTCCTGTGCCAACCAAAGGATTCAAAACTAGGTTTAGGAGAAGGGCTGTTGAATCTCTTCAATAGTTTTTAAAAAAGGTTAACCCAAGGTCCCAAATATACTGATACAGAGTGGTACAAACATACTTCAGGTCTGCCATAAGCAATACCTGCCAAGAGCGAACTCAAGGGAAAAGTTCAACAATTTGGCAGCCAGAACTACTACAATGAAAGCAGAGACAAACAAATATACAAGCCCCTAAAGCTATGGTGTATCATATAAAAAGCTGGTTCAAAACTGTATTTTCCCGCTCTCCACTAGCCTCTAAGGAAATAATGAGGAAATTGCCTGTTTTTTGTCTGGGGGTGGAGAGTTATTTAAAAACAGAGTTTAGCAGAGTTTGCACTTTGGGTTTTTTTATGTCTTTTCCTAATGTTTAAATTCACTGCCCCACTACCCACAAAAATAAGCAGGAAAAAAATACAACAAGAAAACCCCAAAGATCCAAAGAAGATGACACACAGGAAAACACAATAGGGGCTGAAACAAACTTGCTGCTACAGTACTTAACATCCTGTTGATGGCCTACCTAGGACAGATCTCACTCAGTACAGCAGTAAAATCACTGGGGGCACCTACCCTCAACTTAGGAACCAAACTTAACGTTAGCCACAGGGGTATAGCCACTTTCCTCAGTACACATGGAAAGCTAACCGGGGCGCTCACCACCCTGCTAACGCTGCTTGCCAGAACAACGCTGCTGAAACAGCACGGACCAAAGCAAGGGTCTGCCTAGCACTTCAGACCATCCACAGTGTAGCCATGTTACCCAAAATATCCTTTGGCTTCATGTGAAGTGGAAGTTTAAATACAGCAGAAACAGGCTTCATGAAAAATACAGGTAAACCATCATTCAGAGGCCTGGCTCAACATCAATTATTTTCTCCAAACAGGCGTTCAAATCCTAAGACCACACCACTCTTCCTCCACCTTTTGATACACGCTGTCTGTGCCAGCCCCAAACCAGTCTCAGCTGAAAACAGCCTGAGACAGGAAACATCCACATTTGCAGTATTGCACGTACCAAACGCACTTTTAGCAAATTGTTCACACCACTGCTAACTCTGGGGGTCTGAGCGCAGGCCCACTGTTATTTGGTCCCAACAGAACCCTGAAGAGCAGCCACGTACCTTAACAGCAGCAAGACATATACTTACAGCAAGTTCCCATGGCAACACAGGGGCAGCATTATCAGCATTAATCATGAATTGTGTTAAACTCACACAAAAATGAACAAGTTTGCTTCCTTTTGCTTCCCAGAAAAGGAAACGGGTTTATATTTCTAGAGATATAGACTCTCACTCATATTTCTCTTATACAAAAGGAAAACAAACAATGCATTAAGTAACATTTTCCTATGAAAAGTGTTGGAAAACTGTCTATACACACACAATATGCTTGAAGTAGGAAGAAACTGTAGGTCTGCTAAAGAAACGTCTAGATTTGTCAGAAGCTTTTACATCCCCCTTTCCCTACGCTGATAAACCCAAAAGGCAGAGCTGAAAATGTCCACCTTGGACCAGGAGCTGCAGGACACCGAGCCCAGGAGCTCCCAGGGACTGGGATCCACCTGCAGACTGGCCAGCCCAGGCTGTACTCCCAGGAGTGACGTGCCTTGGGTGCACGTGCTGCCCACACTGGTTTACAATTCCAGCTGACTATCTAGGTTTCTGATACAGTGCCTCACCACAGTTTTCCAGCTGCTCGATAGGCTTCTTTTCTTTATCCTGCAGCCCGCTGGGCAGTCAGATGTAAACAGATCAGGGGAAACAGCAGGGAAGCACCGGGTCAAGAAGAGGCTGAAGATGAGGCCACACGAACCAAAGAAAATCTCACATAAAACCTCACAGAAGCAGTAACACTGAGCTCCCTCAGCTCCAGCTCCAGCAAGGCAGGCTAAGCCCCCTCCATAACAGGAGTGTGCACAGATGGAAACAAGCACCCCACACCCTCCTGCTGCAGAAGGCCATGCCTTCACTTAAAAGCTTCTCTGGACTTGTGCCCCAAGGCCACCCAGCGGGGCCTGCGCTGAGGAGATGCAGAGCAGCTCCGTATTCTTTCTTTCCTAAGAAGGGTCAAGACAACAGTCAAATGGGTAATACTACGCTGCCCACAGATGCAGGGCTGCCATCGCAAATCTTTCCGAGATCATCGCATGGGCAGGCCCGAGGGAAGCTAGAGCACAGGTGAAGGAACTGATGAGAAGGCTGTCATCCCAGAGCAGACACTGTGCCTTTCTGGCCATCCAAGGAGCATATTAATATTTCCCTGACAATTTGGACAGACTAAGTCCTGCCTGGTGGCACCACCTTTGGGGGTATCAACCCTCGGCAGCAATGATGAGAAGAGAAACAATTCACTGGCTGCCTACAGCCTTCTCGCACTGAACAGAGCATAAGAGGTTTGTCAGCATTAGAAATATTCTGCTGTTTCCATGAACTTTCAACTCAGAGAAATTAGAAAGGATTGTCAGTAGGTGCAAGAACTTGAACATTGGTGCATGCAAACTCAAACAAATATAAGTCAGATACCCACATACATCAGTTTGGAAATCACTCCTGCACAGTCTCAGCTGCATTTGTATGGAGCATGAAAGGCAAATTCAAAGACCTTTTCAAGAGATCACTTTTAAGCATCTTTTCTTTCATATGTAAGCTTTGTGAAAATATCTGGAATTACAGCTTAATAGAGTAGCTAAATTGTACTGACCTGCAAAAGTGCCAAGTTTCAACAACACTTTTTAATTTACTTTTCAGCTACACAGTCTACTAGAAGCTATAATGTACTACCACAGAGATAACAGTCACTTTTTAAGAAGATACTTATTACTCAAATAGAGATTCAAACTCCCAAGATACTCAGAGAGACTTAAACCTCCAACAGAGATTACCCCTAGCAATTAAGAACCTGTAAAGATAGTGTCTAAACAGACCAACAACATGCTTGACAGCCGGAAAGCTACAGTGCACAGGCAGAACAAAGGGAGGTGTTCCTGATTTTTGCTTTGGGGTGTTTGGTTTTTTTGTCTGGTTGTTGGTTTGGTTTTGTGGTGGTGTTTGTTTGGTTTTAAACCATCAGAAGGAAAATATGAAGGGAGCACAGCAGGGTGCAGACACAGTCTGAGTCTGTCTTTTAATAAAATACACATTTCCTAACAGATCACAGTCAAAAAGCTTGCTGTTTTGTGTACCTGGAAGTCAGCTCAGCACTCATCTTTTCTGAAATGCTCTCAAACCATTTCCATCATTACTTGAAGTCAAATGCCAAGGTTTGCACTAAAGCTGGTGAGAATCAAGGAAACCTGACAGCTGCAAAAATCAACTACTACAGATCAGCCCTTAGAGACATCAAGTGTCCTTACAAGTCTAGCAGATCAGTCATCACAGACACAAAATCAGTTGGTTTTACTCCATTTTCTATTTTTTATTCTACAATTAATTTTAATTTTTATCAGAGATATCATGGTTTTATAGCAGCAGTTAATCACAAAAGAGTAAAATATTAGCATGGTCTGTATCCGAGAAGTCCTGTTTGTTTAATCTGTTACCAAATACCTTCTCGAGAGCAAGGTGGGGTTAAAACCTCAGGGCTGAAGTAATTTTTGCTGTGCTGTCTTCTCTAATGTAGCTTGACAAATGATCCAATAAAATAGAAAGTCATTACCTCATTGATCCCGAGTAACAACCCAAGAGATTCAATGCATCTTAAACAGAGCAGGCTACAAGAATGGGGCACGTGAAAAAGGAAGAGCTTGCACACTTTAACCACACACGGTTCTAGAAATCCATTGACATTTCAGTAAGCCCGTATTTATAACATTATGTATTTGAAATATTAAAAATTAATTCTTTTTAAAAAAGTTTACTCTTCTTAAATAAATTATAAAGTGGAAAGATAACTCTAAAGAGTCAGTTTTTCATTAGAATTGTTTACATTTCCACAGCAGCTGCAAGGATGCAAGTGAGACAAGACAGCCCCTGGAAAGTCCCCATGGTTATAGTGCGAAACCAGTAAAGACTCTTAAGATACGTCAACTTAACACGTTTCTGTACAAATAGCTTTTAACCTCTAAGTCTTCCTAAGAAAGTGTGAATAGCCTCCTGTACCCAAAGAGAGAAGGTCTCCAATTCCACGATTAGAAAATAAAATCAACTCTGACATTATCTACCCAATTTTGCAATATCCTCCATAGGCATGCCCTGTCACCTTTTCTTTCCACACCATACGAAGCAAGTCATATTTACTGTAATGGAACAGAAGTCAGTGAAGATCAACAGGTGTAATGGTTAAACACCTCCCTTCCCACCAAAATCTTCTACTTAAGTGTTATGCTTTACCTACCTTGCAAAAAGTTGTCTTCAAAGAATTGGGATGTGACTTTCTGTGGATAATTCACCCCAGCACCCCAAACAATCAGTGGTGTTAAAGTTTCTGAGGGATGACCAGCTCCATGGGATCCTAAGATACATCACACCAAAAGAAGTGTAAAATTTAAGACATGAATATACAAACATGTACTACGTTCTTGTTAAAAATATACATACTAAAATCCTGTTACAGACAACCTATTTCAATTTATTTATATGCTTTTTTTACACTCCTAACAATAAAGGCTAAATTCAAGTTGCAAGTTGGGAAATCTGTACCATTTAAGTCAGGCCCACAAAGACATAGCTTTGTGTAATAAAAACCCCAAACTGGTAACATGAAAGCCTCAAGGTGTAGAGGACTTATCTGCTCAAAACACACACACATGCTTAACCAGAGCATCCCATGGAAACAAGGGATGTTTGGGGTAAAATTAGTCATGTGCCCAAAATACACGGAACTGATCTCTGAACCCCAAATAAGGATTAGACTTCCTTTTCAAAACCAGGAGACAATATGCATTGCAACTGTCATTCTTTCCCCAGTGATACAATTTTATTTTTAAGGTTTTAAAGCCTGGTAACACACCCCTTAAAAATTGATAAACCATTACTTCCTTCCCCAGGGAAATTAATTCCCTCCAAATTAACCTATCAGCAGCCAAAAGGAGGAAGCTTTAAAAATATAATGTCTCAAGAGGAGCTGCATTTAAGCAAAAACCACACAAGCTTCAAAGAAACGCTAGCCACTGAACTCCGTGGGTGAGGTACCACAGCAGTGAGATAACCCCGTCTCAAAGGGAATGACATTGTTATACAAACTCTACGTCAGTTACTGCACTGATTATACATTTTCCTTGTATTTGCATAGACACACACTCTTCCCTCTGTGTGTGTATATATTATAATAAATATGCAGGACAGAGAATAACACGTTGTTTTAAGGACATTTTTTTCTTAAACAAACCCAAACAAACCACAAACTGGAATTGGGTATAAAATTAGGAATAGCACTGAGGCTGTCCAACAATCACTATGGCAGACCTGAAAAGCCAGCTTTGCTTTCTTTAAACAGCCCTAAGCTTAAAAACATACAGGTCTGGGAATAAGATACCCGGTGTTCAGAAATCCCTTGAAAGGCACTCTCTGGGCTCAAAAGCAGCAACAACTGCTTTTCTTTGCAGAGCTTGGGAACAGAGCAGACTGAGACAGTGCTTCCTCCATCTTCCAGGCGTCAGCTACTTCTTTCTACTGCATGCAGGAGGAAAGAGCAATTTTTCATGAGCTCTCATTTTAGCAGAGCCACCAGTACCATCAGCATTTCACCGAGACTCTGCCTCCATGAATACCTAAAGGCAGATAAAGCTGACAGAGGCAGCTGTATCCACCCTCACCCTGGTATTCAGCCTGATCTGAACTATAAGGGGGGTGTGTGTGTGTGTGTGTAATTTGGTATTCAGCTAGGTCAGTTCTCCTGTTCCACCTCTCAGCACCCTCCAAACACACCTTTTCAGGGGAAAGGAGGGAAAGGATGCTGCTTAATTTCCTGTTCTCTGGTCCCACCTACCACACAGCAGGACTTGTGCCAGGATAGTAGCAGGAACAAGTGGCCAAGATGAGGGTGGGTGTGGGACCACTTATGTTGGTGGTCAGCAGTTCCACCCGAGATCAGCTTAAAGCAAAATCATGGAGTCAGACTGAGAAAGCAAGTGGGTTTATTGGTCTTTGCGGTTGTTGGCACAGTTTCTTTGATTATGTCAAGTTCAGAACATGTTCTCTTCCCCAGTAGGTTCTCCCAGCCGTTTTCATTTCTTATGTGTTTTAAAACTGGTGCACATCCCATTCTGCAAATAATTGCTGAAAGACTGCAGCAGTTGCTGATACTACAAGGTCAAATAAAAGCTACTGCACTAGCCTTCAGACTGCTGGCTACAGGCCTGAGCATTATCTCTGGGTTTGCTCCTGGACTCACTAAAGCCAACTTTAAAGTTATTAACACTTCTGGCAGAAGATCAAGCTTTTTCTTTGAGACAAAAAGCCAACAGAAAACTATGACAGACCAGTGGTTCTCGAAGCCTGAGGAGTTACTCCTATCACCGTTTACTCCCCCTTCAAAGGATCCAGTACATGAGAACACCCCGACAGCTCACGCTGGAAACAAGGAAGATCAACAGCACCCTGGGATGTGTCAACAGGAGCACTGTCCAGCAAAGGGATTATCCTCCTCTACTTAGTACCTGCAAGACAACTTCTAGACACTGGATCCAGTTTTGGGCCCCTCCAGTACAGGAAAGATATGAACCATCTGGAATGAACTTGAGGGGGATGGAAATTGGTCAAAGGAGCACTTGTCTTGTGAGGAGAGGCTGAGGGACTGGGACTTGTTCAGCCTGGAGAAGAAAGGGCTTTGAGGAGTGCGTAACAGAGCATCGTGCCTGTACCCCTCTGCAAGGGAATTTGAAAGAGGACGGAGCCAGGGCCTCACTGCCGTTCGTAAATTGAAACAAAGGAGGTTCAGATTGCAGATAAAGAAAACCTTTTCCTCTCTGTGAGGGCAGGCAAGCAGCAGAGCAGGCTGCCCAAAGGGGCTGTGTAAAGCTCCACCCTTTGAGGTTTCAAAGGCCCTGCTGGATAAAGCCCAAGCAACTGTGTTTCATCCCAAATTTAATCCTGCTTTGGGTAGGTGGTCAGAGCTCCAGAGGTGTCTATCATATATATAAAAAATATGTACCTATAAGCACTCCTCACTTATAAAAAAATTATGAAATGATTACTTGAAACAGAAAAAAAAAATTGCCAGAATTAAAATTTTATTGCAAATGGCAGTCAGCTCAACAGTAAACAAAAACAGTAAACAAAAAAAAACCAAACACCAGACTATTTTGCAAATGAGCAGATGGTAATTAGGCTCATTTTGAATAAATACATGAATATTTTTGTCATCTCTGATGACAGACAAAGTTTGCATCCCTAGCATTTAAAAAGTTTAGGATTTCACACACAGAATAAGAAGCTGAATTTTGCCAAGCCCATGCCTGAAGCATCCTTAGTTCAAAAGTATCAGTTAGGAGTTACAAACACATGCACAGCATTGGAAGAGGGACTTAACACTTTCATTGGCTGCACAAAAGGACAGGAGTGTTCTTAAAATTCTTGAAAAAAGAAGGAAAAAAGATGGTCTAAATTAGTTCACTGCTGTAAACTCATCTGCCCTGAATCTAGTTACACCAAAATTGTCCCAAGTCATTTGGCCACTGTGCTCATGCCCTTTGCAAATGCATTCTGTGGGTACCAGCCTTGCTGGCCACCTGACTCGCTCTCCTTTCCTGCACTCTCAGCTGCTCTGCCTAGTTTCCAGCACCAGTGTCCTCTAGAAAGAGCACACAGCAGTCCTATCCTTTCTGCTGGGCATAAAAGGCTAAAATAAGCAAAAAGATTCCCCCTCCAAAGTTTTTCACCAGCTCCTGAACAGATTTGCCACCTTTCCCAGGTGCTCCAGAGCACCAAAATGAAAACTGTATCTCCCACATGGGCTGGAACAAGACAAACTCTGCTGTTGGCAGCCAAATAACACAATCTCCTCTTCCTTGAGCTGGTTTTCTGCAGGAAGGCTCTGACAGAGGTAGTATTCAGGTCTTTTTATCGCTACTAGCAGCCACTAAGGGAGTTAAGCTTTACTCAATTTTCTTTTTTCTGTCCAGCTATGCAACTTAGCTGTCACAGGGCTGATGAGGGTCCCTGCAGCCAATTAACCATTTCCTAATTTGCGTGGGTTTTACATACAAGCAACACTTAAGATATCAAATCAAAGCAGGGGCTCCGAAGCTTCCAATGGGACAGAGCTTTAATTACACTCCAGATACTCACCTATAAACTCAGCTGACTCAAGATTTAAAAATACTCACCCCAATCTGTCATTCCATGATCAGAAGTTAAAATAAATGCAGTTTTCCCATCATTTCCATAAAAACTGTCAATCACTGAAGCAATTTCTTTTATACCCTCATCAACTTTTTTAATATTCTCCTTGTATTCCCTAGGAGAATATGAAAAAAAATGTTGTCAGATTCAAAGTGGCTCTCTCACTCGGTATAAAGCAAGTTATCAATAGTCATAGAATGCCCAGTCCTTTGGTTATAGACAGCTTTATCCTCTAGAGAACCTTAAGATAACAAAATGAATCCTAGATGTAAAATATCTCCTCCTCTAAGTCTTCTGTGAGATACTAAATTGCCACAGCACACTTCGAAGGTTCCTGAAACTACAGTCTCAAATGGATGTTTATTTTTATTTCAAATCTGACCTGTCCTTGGCTGAAGACTGTAATCATATACAGCTATCAGGCAAGTTAAGGAGAGTATCAAAACTAATGAACTCTGGAAAAACTTAAATGCCTTAAATTGTAAGTTTCAAAAATTTAAATTTAATTCAAAAATTAAGCCAGTAACTAGATAGCAAAGAAAGATCTCACCATGCACAGACTGTTTTGAGATGATTCTCAGAGCATTGTTGAACAGAGGCTAAACCAAAAATCTGTATTTTTTTTAGAAAAAGTGACCATGATAAACTTTCAGCCAACTAATTTTCTATTTATTGCTGGTGCTAAAGTCAGTTTAAGAAGTCTATCTTCAAAAAATCATAACAAAATGAATGACACATAAGGCAAGTATGAACTTTGGAATGATGTGGGAAATCAAAGGAAAGATTTTAAAAAGTATGCAAGGATCAAGAGAAAGACATCCTACATTAAAGCATACAAAGAAATGAAAAAAAGTTTTCAAATAACACACTTCAAGATGAATTGGTGATGAGTACTATTAATCTAAACTCTTCTCTTTGTTCAAGGAAAGCTAAAACATAATTCTGGAACTTGCAGCCACTATTCCTGAGCTTACTGAATTTATATTCAACCATACCATTTCAGCTACAAGGAATCCAAGAACTGTTTTCATTTTACATTTAAAACTCTAATTTCTTACATATCCTCTAGATTATATGTTGACTATAACTAAGACAATCTGCCAGAAATCAGACTTGAGTACAGGAGTATAACCAGAGCAAAAATCTGTCACTTCTACAGGCGAGACCTGAAAAACAGAAAATCCCACAAAATTCAGAACATAGGTAATCATGGTGACATATATGACCTATTGTAGAAACCCTCAAGACTGCAAGTCTTGTTTCAGGCTCGATAAATAGCATTGATAAAGAAGTTAATGTATGCATTTAAAAGTCATGAGAAAGATATGCTTAATCTCTCAATTACCTCGAGTTTGGCCGATGAGCATGTCCATTTGTGTCTATGCCTAGCAAATGCAGGAATAGAACCACTTTCTCTTCATTCAGTGCAGAGAACAATGTTTGATTACTTCTGGAAGAATTAAAGAAGCTCTGTATGGAATAAGCCATTAAGATATTAAACTGTACACAATGGAAAAAGACAATGGGCAGCCTATTAAAACTGAAATGCAGCTGTTTTCATGTCAAAATACCAGTAGTTATCAGTTAACAAAAGAGAAAGATTAATTACTTCCTGATTTACTACTTAGGAGGATAACTACCATCAGTATAGTCAGTTCAAAGTTTCAACTTATCTAAGGCAACACTCTTGAAGTTGTAGGCTATTTTTGTTGGGGTTTGGGGGGGTTGTTTTGTTTTTCTTTGGATTTTTGAGTTTCTTTAGACAGAAATACCAGATAAATGCATATCACCCCTTCTTTGCCTCCTGTATAATCGCAACGATGAAGCACTCCTAAGCACCACTAGCACTTTACATTTCCATTGATTTATCAAATTCAAGCCAGAAGCAAAGGTCTCAACCTTGCTTTGGAAGCAGGTTCTGCAGGACTGAGCTGCAACTACAACTTGTTTGCAGAAACGAAATTAAACCAGAACAAGTCAAGATACGCTTTACAAATACATGAACTACAGACCATACATCTGCCTTGCACATGTCCTACTTAAGCATCCCTGAGGCAGATGCCAGGGGAGGATTTTCCCCTCAGATTGAATAAGTCTTGACATGGCTACTCTGTGTTAGACCAGCCACATTAGAGCAATGCAAAATGCAGGCAGACAGCTATTCCAACATGATCTCCTTAGTAACAGCACTGCTCAAGGGAACAAAGTTGGGTAGGGCTTTAGTTCAAAGAGCATCCAGAGAAGCCTTCAGTACACTAATATAAAGGAAAATGTCTTTGAATTTCACACAGGAGTCCAGGGAAAATGCTGGTAGAGCCAGCGAACCATTTCTGCCACCAAAGGGCAGAGCAGTCCACCAGATACCTGTGACAGCAATGGAGCTCTTAAAAACTAAAGCTCAAACCTTGTGTAAACAAAAGTCACTGTACCCAGAGGAAGACTAAACTGGCAGCAAGTGTATCACACTAAACTGTGTCAGGAAACCATGGCAGTACACAATCCCACCTTTTATTCCCCTTGAATATGCACAAGCCAAATGGACTAATGTTTGCACACTCACAGCTTCAGCTCTTGTCCAAACAAAATCATAACCAAAGTCCAGAGATATTTTAAACAAAGATACAAGAAAAAAAGTCTGATCACATTCAATAGCACTATAATTATTTTTATGGAGATTTCCATGTCCCACAGGGGTCTGTCCACCTGCACATATTTGACCACAGACTGAAGAAGCCTTCCAGAGCACACCAGTAATTTGCAGGATACAGTATAATTATGTTTTCTTATTTTTAATTAAATAAAAAGAAACAACATATCAAAACAGACGAACAGGAAAGTCCCGAAATTAAATCCTAAAATGTAGATAAACATTAGAAGATAGATATTTTTCTACTGTGGACTGATTAGCAAATGAAACTGTTGTAAAGAAGGCAAAGCCTGAGCTTTTCCTCTCCCACCCAAGGAGTCCCCACAACACCCCAAAACCACCCCACTCGCCCAGCCCCAGCCACCTCGTAACCCAGAGCAGCAGCAGCCAGAGGAGCTTGCCCAACCTGTGGCTAATTAAGAACGAGATGATAAAAGACAAGTGTAACTAAGATGTGGCATCTTTTCCCAAAGCAAATAGTAAACTTTATCCCATGGAACATTTTTTAAAACGGTTTACTAAAAAAACCCACAAATAGGAAGGTCACCACAAGGAGTTATCTTTCGCTGATAAAGGTGGTGAGCAGGACATCAAACAGCAGGGGCAAAACCCACTTGGCTTTGCTCTGGAGATTGCTGAACCATCTGCCCAGCACTATCCTTGTATCTCTTCATAACCAGCTAAAGGCCTCTTCTTTTTGGTACACAGTATTCAAAAAATTTGAGACCTGCTGCCACTCAACACTAGTTTGTTTCCAAGCCACCATTATATGTTAGCTATATCTTTCTCTCTCCATTTTTGTTTCCCTTTTATTTGCTCTATTTAGTAATATTACCTCCTTTGTATATTTAAGCTGAACGCCTCCAAGAAGTTTCAGAGACAGGAGTAAACAACAAAGAGGCTGAGAGAACTCAGTTTATCCAGTCTCAAGAAAAGACAGCTTAGGAGAGATCTCATTACTGTCTACAACCATCTGCTACTGGCAGGGTGAAGAGAAGATTGAACCAGAGGCCCTTGGTGATGCGAAAAGGGGAAACTCAGTTTGAAATGTGGGAAACTACAGTAAAATAGGCTTCTGAAAAAATTTTAAACCATGACTGTAGCCAGATACCAGAACAGGTGCTCAAGAAGTTGTTGAATTTCTGAATTTTTGCCCTTGAAGATGCTCAAAACTTGACTGGGCAGGCTGCTCTAACTGGACCTCCTTCATGCAGGTAGTTGGACTCAATGACCACTACAGCTTTCTTCCAACCTTCTTTTTCTATGATTCTGGCAACTTTTCTATGATTTTCTGGCAACTAATAACAAATAATTCCCTGGCTACAACTGATAAGCAATTTACTAAGATCAGCAATAAGTTTCCCATTAAAACATTCATAGTTACCTGTGAAGTTAATTATAATGTAATACTAACTAAAATACTACAAGAAAAGTTTGGTTACAACTATGTGAAATCTTTCAGTATCTTCTCACTCCTTGGATGGGAGAAAGCAATGGAGAAAAAAAAAAAAAGACTACCTAGAAGGTCTAGCAAAATAATGATTTGCCAATGTCTGAACAAAATATGGACTCCATAGATGTTTAACATACATTGTTGGGGACTGTTTGTTCCCCCAAATAAAGCCCTCCATGGAAGCACAATCCTTTAGTAGATCTGATAAACGGTTGCTGATGCATGGATGTACAGGAAGAAAGAAACCAAATAAACTTTCTCCTTTCACAAAACTCCTTCATACATAAACCCTGGACAATTTAGTTAAATTGGTTGATTAAAGCTGATTTGTGCCGATGAAAAAGTTTAAATATTTATGCCACTTTATAGATGTAAAATAAATGTAAAAAGGCATGATAAACATATATATGCCAGGTTTATATCAACTGAGCATGCTCATGCACAAGACTCCTACACTAAGAATCTAAAATAAATCATTCAACCATTGTGCTGCCAGTTAGAGCGGAGCTATCCGTATTGAAATCCATTGGCAGAAATAAACATCACGTTGTGGCAGTGTCTGCAGAGCTTCAAAGTTTAACATCAGTTTTGGACTCCAGCCCCCAGCCTGCACAGAAGGGAGAGTCTGAACGGGGCCAAAGGAAGAATGAAGTACTGTGTTCAAAATGAAAAAAAGAAAAAGAAAAAAAAAAAAAAAAAGCATGCCATCTGCACCTACATATCCATTTAAATCAGAAGGCATCAACTGATTATCTTGAGCATATCCTAACCTGTGGTCATAATAAGTTGTGGTTAGACCATTACTGGGACTCACCTCCAAGACTACTTAAGTTCCTAGAACTTTAATAATTTTACCCACCAAACAAAAAAAGAAAAAAGAAACCCAAACAACAAAGAGTTCTTCTTTATAAATATATATATGTCTTCTAATACTTAAAAAACCAGAAATGCATTAAAAAAATTAAAAAAGACCATATTTTTCCTGTTACTTAACCTAGACTCCCAGTATTTTGCTCCCTAATTTTTCTTTAGCACCGACTCAAAGTATGATCTAGGTAAAGGTTATTTAACTGAGGATCATTAGGCCACATCACACTAATTTACACTCAGCCCCTTAACTATTCTGAAGGCTTCTAAAAAACCCAAAACCAAAACAGAACCAAAAACCAGAAAAAAACCCATAATCAATCAGCTCCATACCCATCTGGATCTCCAAGCCACTCCCAAGCTATTACCACACATTAAAATCACTGACTTTTAACCCAGCTGCAGATATAAACCCCATCCAGCCTAGTTTATACTGAGTTTATTCTAAGTTCCCAAGAAAGAACTAGGATCACCTTGCACCACGAGCAGACATGACAGGAATTACCTAATATCACACACATGATATCTACTCATGATTTAAGCAATCTGCTTCTGATCCATACAAATAAAAACTCGTCAGTTTCCTATCTCCTGACCCACTGAGTTATCATTAGTTAGTGCTTTTTAAGAGAATGAGCAACTTCAGGGTGGCAGCACTAGTAGCACAAACATTAGTTAGCTATTCTCTGTTTTATCCCCATCTTTTTTGGGGCAGAGGAAGCGACAAGTGGCCTTCATGATGCTTGGGACCTGCTGACTTCACAGTAGAGAGGGAGTACATGTTAGTGTCTTTTACTTCCTTAAGAGGCAGAAATCCAGGGACCACCCTGCCCAATAGAGTTAAATGATATATTGTTAAATATTTGAGATAAAACTCCGAGGAAGAAAAAAAATGCAGACAAAGCAGAATTTAGATTTCAGCAAATTGACATTGTTAGTTCTATATAAACTCACCAGTATAGCTGAGAGTTGTTTGGGTTATAATAGCAGAATGACTCAAGTTTCATGCTCCTGAAGCAACCATTGATGTGTAAGTGAAGAGATGATTAATGGAATAGGTGTTTTTACACCAGTCAATCAAGTCCTATCCATTCACAGTATGAAATTTAGACCGGCAAAATAAGCCTTTAAAATAATGGTGCTGGCTCCAAGGAAAAAAAAGTCATCAGTAATGACATATATATTAGATGTACCATTATAGTCTGAAAGAAGAAATGCCATTAGGTGTTTCGAAGTAAAAGAAATATAGTACCACCCTTATATACCTGTGCAGCTCCAAATGACAGCAGGTCAACCTTAAGACAACAGCTACTTAAGTGCAATTGACAACCTAATTTGATTTGCATTATTCGTGTACATTACAACACAAAACCTGGTAAACTCACACATTCAGGGAAAGCATAGCAGTTAAAAAAAGTACATCTTTTCACCTGCAAATCACTTTCTTAGAAAATAAGCAAACTAAAATGAACTTTTCCACCCTATGTCACTGTTCAAAGCAGATCCACGCCTGGCTTCCTAATATATATACTGATTTTGTTTATCGATTTATTTGGCTTTATATTTGGTTTAATCTGATTTATGCTAATGTTAATGCACAGAGAGCAGAGATCTTGTGGAAGAAGTTTTATTAAGTCCTAAACTCCATTAACATTGTTATGAGATCCAAAAAGTAGCTCACCTAATTGCTCCACTGATACAGATATTTATACACCAATACTCACTATCAGCACTTCTTAATCCAAGACAAGCGAGGTAGCATGGAATAATGTGAATAATCAGAAACTGTGTGCCTTGGACTATTAATACTCACAGTGACAGTGGCACAGAAAACAGCGGTCATGAGCCAGCACAGACCTGAGTCAGCTGAGCACAGCACCACATGAACAAGTTACATCGCTTCAGGGCCTAAGCTGCCTCCCACCCCAAAACCAGCCATAATTCCTCCAGCCGTCACAGCATAGACAGCATGACCCACAGTAGATAATGAGCCATCAGCTACGTGCATCAGAACCTGCCACACTGTGTAATTATGGCGGGTACAAGCCTGACAAATTTTAAGTCATTAATATTGTCTATTTCTTCCTCATAATGAAGACTTACCATTTCTGCCACGCCGTAATACTTGTTATAAAATCCTTAACTAATCATATTCAAGATTTTAAACGGTCTGTAGTACTCCTAGAGGGGTTTCAGATTATATGCAAATTTAAGATAAAGAAAAGCCAAGAATGTTTTCATGGGTACTTTATAAATGTTGGGGCTTTTATTAGCATTGAATGACAAATACTTCCTCTAAGCTTCCATTACACTAGTCATGGCAATTGATTCAAGCAATTTTTAATAATGACCCCAAGCAATGTGTCTTTCAAAAAATTTCTTACTTTCTAGTTCTATGATAAAGTTAACATCCAGCTGTGCTTTTTTATACACAGGTAGCATACAGAGATTCTCTGCTCACCTTAACATGATCAAAAACCCACATGTCAAGCTTGGCTGCATCTTGCGCTCCGAAGTCTTCACTTTCCGCTGCATAACAAAATGTATAAACATGATCCCCAGTAGCACCTGCAAAAAAATACAGATGGAATAGGAAACAGAGGGAAGTTTTCTTGCCTTTCTCATAGTCAAAAATACAGTAATATTAATGCACCGGAGTAGTAGAATGGCCTATCAAGAATGACAATCCTGAGAGAAGTCAAAGAAGTTCTCTCCTTATTTTAAACTTCCCCATAATTTATGTTTTTCTGAAGCCTGGATACCATTTTAACACATTTAGCTTATCAGCACCCCAGATGAATGGGGAACAATGTTATTCAGTATGCCCAGGTGAAGAAATAAAGTATGGAAAAAGCAGACAGGAGTAGAACAAATCCCAGTGAAAGCAAATTAAATAGAATTTAGTTTTGAAACAAGGAATTTCACTGAGCAACTTGTAACAGAGGAAGCTACACATTAAGAGCCTTGTTTGAACACGTGTTTTGGGGGGGGTGTGTCTTGTTTAAGAAAATGTATTTAGCTTTTGGTTGCCAAACTGAATCATACAAGATAACGCCCTATCAATGAGACCTTTTAAACAGGAAGATATCATATATGACACATAAGAAAGGCAACAGGAGGGATGTAACTTGGTTACTGTACATCAGTCCTAGAGGCACAGTATTGAAAGCCAAGCAGACAACTTCAGAAAGACAATATTCAAAGTCTGCACCTTTAAAACATGGATTCAAAATATAAAAGGGAAAACTACTGGACTATGTTCAGGCATCAAGTACAACACAAGGGCCACTGACATGAAAACACAGCATCTGGACAAGGCAATTCCATTCTGCACGCACTGTCAAGAGAGCAAAGCAGACAAGGGGGTGGGGCGGAGATGAAGACCCAGAAGAAAGTAAACTTCTGAAGTCCTGGAAAGATCTGAAGTTCAGCGGGGTTTAATGAAATAATTTAGTCAATGACTGAGCTGTTACAGCTCAGGGATTCTACTGTGACTATGTAAACTCCCAGAGGAGAAAATGTTCTTCAATCAGTTGATGGCTAGGGAGACTATAACCAATTTGCTGGATGTCGCAATTACATAACGCAGTTTTGTAAGCTTCCAGGCTTGTGAATGAACTAACACCCCAGTATAAGGGAGCTGTTTAACCATGATTACGTCCAAACCCACACAAGGAATGCAGGTATTTCAGGCCAGGAAGATGAAAGCTGGCACAGATTTTCTGGTGCGACTCCCCACTGTCCCCCAGGAGATGTTACTACTACTTATAACCCAGAATACTCACTGCACTCTCACAGTCTGAAAGAAAAGCAAATATTTCCAGGCATTAAAAAGTGAATTCAGGAGTTCCAGCTGGTGGATATATGAGTTCAAAAGAAGAAATAAGCCCTGGCTATCACTGTCAGGATGACTGATGGTCTAAGAAGGTAGGCTGCTGTGCTGTTTTTCTGCAGTGTCACAGCAAACCCAAGAAGACCTGTCTTTGAGAGGTGCCACAGCAAAGAAGCCAAATGAAAGCATGCAGTTTGCAGACCAGGCAAAGGAACATACCTACTATTTACCCATTTCTAATTTCTACCAGAGCAAAAAGAAACCAACCCACCCAACCCTGCACTGCTATAAAAAGAAACAATGGCAAAATGAAGCCACACTATGAAAGTTTTAGAGCACCTGCATAGCCTGTAATTTTTTTTTTTAATAAGAAACCCTACTTTGCAAACTGTTACAAAATATGATTTCTGTTGTATGAGAGGTGGTAGACAACAGTATTCCCAATACTTTAAGTCTGTGAATGAGGAAGCAAAGATGGGACAGAGAAGTAGAAGGAACCCAGAGATGAAAACCTTCAGAAGTGAGCACAGAGCTCTACTGGGTTTAGTGCTGCCATTAGGCTAAGGAAAATAACTGGAGGTGCCAGAAACTCATACACCAGATACAACCTATTCCTACTGCATACCCGTCTGGCACATCATCCCACCCTCAGAATCATTATTCAAATATTAGGATCAGGGACCAAGTTATCACCCTCTTACAGTAAGATTTACATCCCGTGGAAAGTAAAGCTCTCACTCTGGTAGTGAGGCAGGTCCCGTCTGACAAGTCTTTCATGGATCAAAGCCAAGACCAGCAGGAGACCTTTGCTAGCAAATTTTGCAGGCAAAAAAGCGGGGTGGGGGGAAAGAATGAAGGCCGAGAACAGTCAGACACCGAGCTGACAGAGTACAGGCATCAGAGAACTGTCATCAAACACAGCCAGCTGAGGAATGTGAGAAATTCTGCATTTTTCTTGGTGTGCTGTAGGAACAAGAGGAGACCAAGCCATCTGTCTGTCCAGAATAACCCTGGCAAAAGTTTGTCCTGTTGTTCCCATGGTCTTGACAATACCCTTCTTCATACTCAAGCTAAACCCTAGCCTTGCTGCTAGTTAAAATGACAGAGAAAGGGAACCTGTGGAACAAATGGCAACCTGGGTGCAATGGACTAATATCTACCTCTGTTAACAGAAGCAACAGCCTCAGCTCCTTTCTCAGCATGGCATTCAACACTGGATTATACTCCAGCCTACACCCATGACAAATGTGAACTGGACTGCTCACATCAAATCTCAAATTCTGGCAAGCCTCGAAGCAAACCTCAAAATTTTAAGGAGCATTCTGGAAAGAAAAGAGGCGTTTTCAAAGTACATTATTTTCAGTTAATTTCAATGTCATAATCTAAAAATATCGAAGAAAATAAGGTTAAAATTAGCACACTGAACTTGTGTAACTTAAGTAAGTTCAACTATTAGAAACTAACTCTTTTTAACCTTGCTTAAGACTTCAGTAAATTGCACACCAGTTCCAAAGGCACTTCGGACATTTTCTCAGACTAAAACGCTAATCACACAGTCACTGAGATGCCTGATAAATTTAGATTTCATGCATACCTATTTTGATATTGAAAGAGAACTGTGAGCATTTTATTTACCCTCTCTATAGAATCCTCAAACATTTCACTGAAATATTTCTTTTGTGACAAGAAAAAGACCTGAAGAACATAGACAATGACAGGATTTTTCTCTCCTTCCCAAAACCCAGCAAGTATTATATACTCTTTATGCATCATCTGATGGAAGCAGTGAAACAGTTAATACAGTTCTGAACATTTTGGCATGATAAACTTCTTTTTGGTCTTTGAGCATGCAGAGGCTGCTGAGCAACACCTGAAACATTTAAAGGGCCTCCAAGTTTATTTTTGTTTTGTTCTTGGAAGAATTGATAAAAGAAGAGCCTGTGACCTCACTAATTTACAACATGGAAAGAGCAACAGAAATTAAGCTATGCTCCCCTATCTCCTTTTTGGCTTTTTTTGTAAAAGCAAAGAACAAACACTTGATTCCATTCCCTTCTGTATTATAAAACTTCTCTTCTTTGGAAGAAGGGGGAACACCTTTTTCTACTGCAGGAAGTTAATCTACCTTTCCATCATGAGAAACTACGACTCATTTTCCCATACAGCATCTACTTCTTGGATACAGTGCTGCACCAAACCTTTCTCAGTTCTGGGGATTTCCCTCCCCCTGCAAAAGAAAGCTCCATTGTTGATGCTACTTAGAACAAACCATATCAAAACACACAACAAGAGTATGATGTTACCCTTGCACATCCCTCCAGATAACATCAAAGCTGATTCCAAGTCCTCTGCTTATCTTCTTACTCAAACAAAACTAGTAGAAGGACAGGGCTCTGGGAAATTCTTAAATTCCTCAAATATTTTCCCAAGAACATATCTCCAAAAATGTAAATAATCTGTGCAAGGGCAGTGTACTACCTTTCCCCTCTCCCCAGTCACCATCACAATATTCCCAAATACAAGCTGTAATCTGAGGTCATGGGAAATTATCAAGAGATATTTTTACATCTTACTACAAACTCACGAGGCTCAAGCAAAGAACAGAAAACGGGGGCACAGGGGAAGGACTATCAGGAGGAGGGGAGAAGTTCAGATTGGAGTTCAGAAAAAGTTCAAGAATCATCATGAGAAATATGATCTACACTTTTCCTAAACCAGTATAGATTCTACTCCTACCCTATCACATTTCTCTGATTCACCAGTGCCAATACTTAGAACAGAACAGCAGCTTATGCCCCTAGCTTGTCACCTTTTCACTTCAGACTGTTTTATTCCAAGATTATGGGAAAGCGTGTATATGCCCTCATTCTTCCAAGAACAAAACAAAAATAAACTTGGAGGCCCTTTAAATGTTTCAGGTGTTGCTCAGCAGCCTCTGCATGCTCAAAGACCAATTGCACTGGGGTGACAAGACTAACACACTGCACACGATAGGAAAAGACCTCATCTTCATGAATAGTACCAGGCAGTCCCTACTTGCATACAGTTCTTGTTTTTACACATCATTGTTCTGGAGTGGAAGCAGGATAACCCGCCAAATCTACTTCTCCAGCTCAGACACTCAAAAAGCATGGCTGCAGTTCTATCACCCAACTCACTGGGAGTTGCATGTAGAGGAAGAAAAACCCCAGCTGCAGGCTTGCAAACAAGAGCTTTAATTTAAACTTCAGCTAAAGAAAAAATATTAGGTCCTTTTAACCAACAGCACGCATCCTTCAGCACGCTGATAGAATTAGGTAAGTCCTGTTTAAATGGATGAGTAACAGATAGGGATAACCTCTTTAAAAGCGTGCTTCTTTCTCTCCAGCCAGTCTTGAATTCACAAACTAGGAATCAGGTATACGCAAACATACAAACTGGAAATACTTGAATCACCTTCTTCCTAAACTCAAAAATTTTAAGTGTCTTAATTTTACTACCTGATAACTATGCGTTACAAATTCACAAAATTTAAAGCTTACCTTTTGCAAACATTGGCAAAATATCTGGGCTTCCCCAGCTCCAAGTATATTTACTTTCATTGAAGACAGAGTCAAATTCCACTGGATTCTCCTTCCATCCTGTTAAACAAACACACCTGGATTTAAATGAGGTTGCCAGAAGATCTCATTGACTGCTAAGTGTGATAGTCCATGCAAAATGGTTTCTTTAGAGTTTTTGTTTGTTTGGTTTTTGGGGTTCTTTTTGGTTTTAAGCTTTCCTTACATTATTTCACAATGAACACCACTTTGCAAGTCTTGGTTTTACCTCCATTTCAAGCTGTTTGCAATTAGTCCCCCATCCATTAAGAAGCGAGCTGAAAACTTAGGCCAAACTCATTATGCAGGGATTCAAACAGACAAAACACACAGCTGGTTTACCTTCTAAACAGCTAAAATTATCCTGAATTCTAAAACCCCTATTGTCTGAACTCAGCTTTTAGCATTTTAAGCAGTAAATTACACACTCATATATCCTATGTCCAGCAGTCATGTTCCACCTCATCACAATAAAACCTTCAAGATCTTCCATTTCCATGACAAGGCAGCTGACAGAAAAATAGAGATGCTCTTAACAGCAATTCCTGCCAATGCTGCATTTGTAGCAGATGTTAGAAAGAAGAACCTTTTGATTAGGAACATGGATAAGACCAAGTAAATTCCTCTTACACCCACCCCCCCACCCCCCCCCCCCCCAAACCAACACACAGCATCACAAGTCTTTGGGCCTGGAAGCCTGGCCAGAGGAAGAGGACCACACAAAAGACCAAATCAGTAAAACAAAGGCTCATTCCACATTATTAACCACCAAGCACACAGGACACAGTGAGCTCTGGACAAAGAGCATACTTGGGTTATTTTGCTACTGATTCTCCAGCTTAATCTAGCAATGGTTCAGCTAAGACACTGCAGTTCACTTCTGTTTGCAGCATCTACTTAGCCATCTCCCATTACATCCCAAATGATAGTTAAAAACTCTGTTGCATGAAGATGTCAATCCATAAAATACTTCTGCTTTTACACTCAGGGTGCTAAATTCTACCATGTTACAACACACTAATTTGCATAAGCTATTTTCACAGCTATCAATAATGAGTGGGAAATTCATCCTAATTTTTTTTTCCCCCCATATAATCTCAGTATACAAACCACTATGCAGATATCTATAAGGAATTATCTAGAAACCCAGCACATCACCAGAACACCTTACTGTGGACGACAGTGTTCAAAGCTTTAGGACCAGCATACCTTTAGCAACTGCACTGACATCTTCATAAAATCCAGCTATAAGCGCAACATGCCCTGGCCTGGATTCTGTTGGGACCCGGGTGTGAGAGATTCCCCAGCTGCCATTATTCTCTAGAATACCCCTGAAAACAGGATACAAGGCAGTTAATGCTTATGACTTCTTGAAAGTACAATGAATTGCAGATAAAAAGTGTGACAGGTAGACGTGAGGCAGGAAATGCAAAAAACCCCACCAACAACAAAACAACAGGCTAAACCAGATTTTCACTACCACCTGCTGTGCAGCAAAACAAGCGGAACATTAACCTGCAAGTAGTTCTATATTGTAATGCCCCACAGAGAACATTAGTATTGTGGCCCATCAGCACTACTAACAGATGAGTTTAGCTCGTGTTCTAATACACTTAAAATTAACATACCATTTTTTTCTGCTGCTTTCTGCTATAATTTTTTCTCTCCTAACAGATTGTTTCTGCATGGTGTTACTTTTCCTTCTTCTTTCCATTTAGCTTAAAAGTATCTAGTTCAATCTTCTTTACTCATTAAATATGCTCAATTATAATTAGGTCTTGTGAACATGCCTACCTTTATCTGTGCTGAATATTGGAAGCCAGCACCAAGAGAATTTAAAAACCACATAAATCTAAGGTGCAAATCATTTCAGCAACATGGAGAAAATTTAAGTAAACCTTGCATCTTTTGCAATCACACCAAAGTGAAGGAGAATGCCTTCTCACCACATACACAGAAATTGTCTAGGGATTATGCACATACAATAGTTATAGCAGATAAAAAGCAAAGAAAACAGAGGACAAAGCCCAAGGGTAAGAAACAGCCTCATAAACTACTCTCATCTGCTAAAGATATGAACAGCTGGAGCCTGTCGGAGAGCAAGTGGTGAGCATTACCATATGCTGTTTTCTTGTCTCCATCTTCTGAAATTCACTGCCCACTGCCAGAGCAAGGGGAGAAATAAAGAAAAAACACAACCCAAAACACGCCAGGACATACCTTATACTAATGTTTAGGAAAAAAGCAGCAGAATCTTCTGAACAAATTCAAAGCGTTTTTTAAGATACAAATTACTGGGAAACTGTATTTTTGTTGTCCATTATATAAGCTACAAAATTTGCTGTATTTTTATCAGATGTGTTTTAGCCCAAGTTCATGCTTTGTAACTTTAACAGAGATTTTATACAGCTGTTAATTACAAGATCTGTACACTCAGCTCTAAATATATTTCTCACTAATGAAGTAAGAATCAAACCACAACCTAAAATGTCAGGCTCCACTCTAAGCTTGCCAGATTCAGTTTGCTACTTGTTTGGGGTTTTTTAACTCATCCTAGATCTCACATTGTCAGGCCTACTTCAAAGCTCACAGGTGTATCTGGAATAGCCCAAATATTGCAGTGAAAAATATAAAAGGTGATATAACACTCTTACAAATTATTTCTAGCTCTCATCTCCATTAGGTTTTAAGACAAGTTGTACTTAAAAAAGCATTAATTTGAAAAGAGAATTTAAGTATTAAGATGATTTCTAATTTATTCTCAATGAAGACACTGATCAAAATGTATTTCTCCACCAGCGTTAGTGGAGGATTTAAGACAAAACCAAAACACTTTTGGCCCTCACACTTAATTGTCAAAGCAGGTAGGAAATTTTTTTAATTAGAGTTTGATTTCTATTGAGTTGGAAAGTAATCCTTTACCTTTTCTTTTGTGGGGCTATACTGCAGGATCTGAAGTCAGCAATAATACATACCAAGCAGAAAAAAATATAGCTAGATATTGTCATTTACCCGTTCAAAATTCACTTAGCTATTTTGCATTATTTCAAAGCCTTTTACTCAGAAGAACCATTAAAAAAAACTAATTTCCTTGAAAGTATAAACATTAGCTACCCATAATAACAATGATGAATATGAATATGATATAGTAATACAGCTGAAACATGACAGGCAATGAAGAAAACATCTTCCCCAAAATCAGCACCACCACCACAGCAATTCAGACCACCTACCATCCCTCACAACTATCACAACACTGCTGAAACAAATATTCTTGAAAAAAGTCTGTGTAAGAGAAGAGACTAGGTACTTAGCATACATCAGCCAGAAATCTGCTCTAAGCCTAATGGATATTTACTATTAATTTTACATACCTACTAAAACTTTGCCTTATTTATAGCACATTGCTACAAGAATGGTTCTTGCTCATTTAATGATAATCTTTCCTTGTTAACACCACAGTAGTTCCCAAAGTGCTCCACCTGGATGAGAAAAACTATAAAACAGTTAAGTGCCAACTGTTCAGTCCCTTAGGAATCAATGTGCAAAAAAATGAACTTTACATTAAACTGCATATACTTTGGGTTAATATTACTGAAAAAGGAAACCTCAAAAATTAACTTTGTGGAATAAAAAGTTTCCAGCAACCAACATCTCATCTTGTTGACCTGTTTATAAGTTTAACTGGCAGAAGTTGTGTAGCTCAAAGAGTTAGTGACAACGCACTAAGTCTTTTCCTTCAAAATTGCAGCAGTACATGTAATAGACCTGCAGACAGGCCCTGGGCTGCTTGACACTCCCACGTTTCAGAGGGTATGACATGCCGCGTTTTTTCTTTTCATCATCTCTCACTTACACACGTTCACACACTTATGTATTTATATGCGGAATGAAAGACAATGACAGAAATACAGATGGCACTTCAAACCTCTACTGGCATTGTATTTCACTAGGTGACCTACAAGCACCTTTGCTTGTTACGTGGGAGTTCCCCTCCATTCACTCAGGTCCTTTCAGTGCAGGTGACCATGTTTTACTTCTACAGATTTTGAAATATGAGGTTTGTAATTCCAAAAACAAGGTAAAACAGAGACAGCAAAAGTGTAAACTTCCCAACACTGGCCAAGCTAACACATGGTTTAACTTTTTATTTCTAGATAGGTGTGATAACGCTGAATGGCTGAAACCGAAAACCTCGTATCACTTAATGGCAAAAATATCCATTAGTAGCTTCCTGGCCACTACCCACCGCTGCTTCTAGTGATGGGGCCATTACAGCATTCACACTTTGTTCATGGTGCAAGAGACCAACAGTTTTACTGCTAGAAGAATCTGCTCTGGAGGAAGTGTGAAGTCCACTGCTAAAAGACAACATGCAAAACTCACACTGATGTGGCAGACATCTGCCAGTGGCAGATAGCACCTTACAAAAACACTAACAACAGGGGAAGCGGGTACAAATAATCACATATAAACTGCCAAGTGCTGTAGCAAGGACTCCTCAGATTTCTGTAGCAGACTGCAAACACCCTAATGGCTTCAGATGATTGATTATCTGGGTTTGCTCTGACATTCAAGCCAGACCAGAGCTATTATACTAAAGTACTCTTATTTAATACTGTCCACTTTTTTTAGTCTAAGAAATTATTTGTCTTATGATGAAATAATTATCTTGATATAAGGAAACAGGGAAGGTTGGTGAAAATTAGTTTTAAGCACTCAAGGATATGACTTTTAACATTCTTTTTTGACAGGATTAGTTTTTCACAATCTTACACCAAATCATTCCATTAAGCAATCAGACACACACTAGAGACCACAACGAGGCAGCAGGGTCACGCGTGCAGGAAGGGTGGAACAAATACAAAGTGGCAGCCTGCTGTTAAATCCATTCAGGCCATCTTCTTTAATCACTCCTTAGAAGGCTTCATCAGTAGCTCAGAATTATAAAACAAGCACATTAATGAACTACTACTCCAAATCTGAACATCCAGGAAGCAGTTTAAATTAACGACTCTGTTAGGCTTCAGAATTGATACCATGCTGATGTGAATGGAGGAAGTTCACACTCCTCTCAATAACTGGCTAGCTGTAGTTTTCAGAGGACAACATCGATTGAATTTACTCTGTTCATGGTTGACCACCAACTCAAATTCAGGCATTTCTACAGCTGCTGTTGTTCCTCTTGTTCTCTTTCCAACATTATGTCTATAGAGCTGCCTCCAGAAGCAAAAACTTCTGGATCAGTAGTGTTTTCAGACTGACTTACCGCAGGTAAGGTGCTTGTGGTGTACCGTTGCTGTTTAATTCATACAATGAATCTGCCCGCAGACCATCAGCAACAAAGAGTACAAGACGTTTTGCCGGAGGTGGCAGTGGAGTCCGCTGAGGAGTCATACCATGAACCAGGGGAGAGCTGAAGTAGATGTCAAAAATGGAGACCAAGAACACACAATGCACAAGGAGACCAGCGAGTATGAAGACTGGTATAGCCATGGTAACACCAGGGTGGCAAGGCAAAGTCCAACACTGAGAAGGAATGAGAAAAATAAAGTTAGGCAGATGAGATTTGCCAGAAACGGTATTTATTTCATTTGTAATAGAATGGGAGTACCGCAGTCACAGTCATTACCCAGGATCCATACCCAATCTCTGCTTTCAACAAGCTTTTTCCCAGCAGTTTTTGTCAAAAAAGTCACTGCATGACTAATTCAGACTTTCAGATAGTCATTATGTCTCCGCAACTCATCTCTAATATTTAGTGGGGTATCAGATGGCTTCAAAAGACCTTTGAATCAAGCCAGTTTGTCTCATATTCAGCAGGTTTTTGTTACCTACATCAGTGACAGAAGACTCTGACAATGTAACGTCTCTGTGAACATACTACCCTCTACCGGCTGATTGCCTGACAGTGCTGAGGTCTGTGTCAGCAAACGCAAGCCAAACACAGCTAGGGAAAGCCATCCTATAGCAGACATCCAACCCAAGTTGCTTTTCCTAAATTTACTATCAAGTCTGGGCTCATCGTATTCTGCCTAGAGACAGAAAATTTCTTTTAAAGGAATAAAGATGCTCTCCTGAGTGCAAAATACTATTCCTCTGTGACAAAACAAGTGACAAAAGCACAACAGCTGAAGAACTATGTTTCATGAGCAACGATACTCCCTTTCCGAATGCTTTTTTTACCCTGTCATCCTCTGAAGTCAGGTTAGATAAAAAAACATGCTTAATAACAGTGGAAATTTATGTGTCTGCCGTGTGTACTGAGGGCCTCGTATGATGTCTGCTGAAGGCAACACAAACACATATAGTAGGTAAGTGTGGGATGTGAGACAGAGAGGCTCAGTTCTGACAAAGTACTTAGTGCTGTCCAGGCTGCTGGATTAGTTATTTAAATATTAGCTAATTACCAACCTTAACAAAACACCTCCACTCACCAATTTAGCAACAGATGTTCCTAACAGACTGGAAGGTTCAGATATTCAATTACCTATGTAAACACACACTCTTTAGTTTCAGAACCTAGATAGCGCTTCTAAAGGACAATATATAAGTATATCCTGTTCCTTTGAGAATTCCAGTAGCTGGACAGAGACAGCCACCATGCAGTAAGACTATTATTCATATCAAATAAAGAAAGAAGGTTTCACTACAACATAACCTTAACTTTGATCAAAACTCTGAAAGATATTTTTTAAAATAAAAAATTTAAAGGGCCAGGAAAATCAAAGAACCCACACACACACCCCTTACTAACCCAAAGAAAAGTTAGATCTGTATGCAACTTAACCATAACTTCCAATTCCACCCATTTTCCCTACAGATGCAACAAATCATAATCAGAAACATGAATATAGTAATTGCTCATTTTATAGATTTGGAGAGAAAAATCACATAACAAGATAGAGATAACTAAATACAACATTTCAAAGAGACACATAGTAGTCATACTTAAGTGATCAAAGAAAAACTTTTCATTAATAAGGAATTTACAAGCTTCTATGTCTACAAGTGAGATTCTAACACTTGCAGTATTTGTAAACATCAGTATTTTTATTTTTTATTTTTAAGCACCCAGGGTTCCTGCATGAATTTAAATACATGAAAACAGTCACAGAAATACCATTAAGTTCGATGCCAGACCTCATTTTATCTAATCAGTTTTATTTTCCATAGGGCTTTTTCTTTTGATGTTGTTGTGTTTGATGAGAGAATCCAAAATATTCATGCCTTGAACTGATGTGGCTAAACAACCTACTAAACAAAGCAGTTACTTCGATCAGATACTTGCTGTTGTATACTCCCAGTGCTCCAATTTATAGCTTAACATATTCTAAATTCTAATTAAAGTAGTAGTAACCTAATCTTTTTTCAGTACTAGCTATTTCTCTTTGCTTTAACTCTCTCCGGGCCTGAGCTCTTTCTTGCAGCAGAGTGCAATCAACACAATTCAAATTTAATGCCATCTTAGACCATAGTGATCTACAGAATTAATTTATTTTTTTAATCACACTTCCTTTTGCAACCACAGTTTGACTACACTACTCTAGACTATTCATCTGGGCACAACATATTCAACTGTCCATCACCATCAGATGATTTCAAGACAGGCAGCTCCCAGAGCACCTGCTTCTGCCACATCCCTCATAGCCCCTCCTACTGCCCCTAGCCTAGCTTACATTGCTCCTTTAACGCATGACTTTGTGCATCATCACTGTGACATAGAATTGTGAAGATTATCCTATCCTCAGGCTTACAAATACTTTCCCACAGGTATAAGTGCATCTCAGCTGAATGCCAGAATGGCACCTGGTACCCTTTCTGAACAGCAGTCTTGCTTTCAAACTACTAAACTATTGAGTAAGGTGTTGCAAACAGGCACTCGTCTGTGGTTAGGGAAGGCTCCAACTCAAAGAACAAAGTTTAAATACAGTCAACAGCAACTCCAGAGAGGTACCAGTGACCTTGTACACATCTTCATCTTGATCAAGTTACAACTAAACTTGGTCTTTGTCAGCCCAAAGTGCCTGAAGTTCACTTAAGACAGCTGATTTGTGAAATACATCCTCTTCAAACATCCGAAGTATCAAAGAACAAAGCATTTTGAGTAACTGATTTTCATTGGGAAAGGAAATTCTTTATCACTGTCTGTGTTTCTCTGGGACTTCCAATCCAAAGCACCCATTCTAGTCCTCCAAGACCAGGCTTTTTTGGACCCAACTTTCCACAGGCCCATCTATGCCCATCTCAGTGTTACTTTCTCTCAGCATATGCTATGCCACCTGGAGCACATCCCCATTTCTTCTCAGCCTGCAATACTGATACATATTTGACCATTGAGAAAGGCAAAAGAAAAGCAAGCTGGCACATGGATGACATTTTTTGCAGAGATCCCCCTTAAGAGATGAACAAGGCAAGCGGGAGAGATCTGACAAAGCAGAGCAATGAGACTGTATCAGAAAAGAACGACTGTGCACTTAGTCCTATCAAACAGAGATGATGCTCAGGGGAAGAGCAAGGCTTGGGTCCTCAAGTGCAGCATTAAGTTTCTGTTTTCACCCATGATGTGGAAACATTTGTTTGCTTAGAAGTTATGGCAACATGAATCAAAATGGGCAAGTTAGTTTTCCAGAAAGTTCTTCCTAGGGATGAAGACAGCCAGAGGGATCCCCTAGGCATGCTGCTTGTGACAGACACTGCAACCGCCGTATGTATGGACCAGGTTCCGAGGCACCCTACTGCAGACAGAACTGTAACAAATATAACACATTCAGTTGTTCAGATTAACTGAATTACAAAATTACTTATCAGAAGCCTGACAAATATTAACATCTGGAAACAGACAGACACAGATATTAATGAAGTATTCCCTTTTTTAGAAAGGCCTTCACTAGACTCCTCGGAATTTACAAGTACCCTGGTCTACGATACAGGTGGAAGACAGCTGAATGACAGGCTGAAATGGCCCCATTCCCATATAAAAAACAGTTTGCATTTTGAGAAAGAGCTTGTCTAAATGATCCATCACTGTGAAGAACCAGGTCTCAGCTGATAATGGTTTTTTTACCTGAATTGCTACCAACTGGTACCTCACACAGTTCTTTTAATGAAAAAAAGCCAGCAAGACAGGAAGTCAAAGAAATCAAAATCAGCTGGTTTATTCAGAAGTCTTTATCAGTTTGCACCTACGCAGGCAAGAAAAATGAGGGTGCAAAATAGGTTAAGGCTGACAGCACTAACAAAGCCAGATCACCAGCATTTTGCTATCAACATTTGATTGTAAACTTCTGGATTTCAAGTCTTAGAACGTATATCCTGCAAATCAGAGGACAACCCTCTTCCCTAATTTGGAATGCCAAAGTCACTTGAATTCACATTTGCAGGTATGTGAGCTTCTTAAACCTAGGAACCTTTCTTTTTATTGTGGAACAAGATAAGTTGTCCATGCATTTCTAGCTACTTGATATGAAGTCTTTAGTTCAATTATGTTGTTATGGCATTATGTTATGATGTTAAGGCAACAAAGAAAAAGACATGTCTTCTTGGACCACCCACCCACCCCTCGGAACCCTACTATTGAAAGTTGATTTACCGTGGATCACTGAGCCATGAAAGGTAATTACCATGAATCACTGAGCCATGAAAGGTAAACCATCAAGGAAGACAGTGAAGGTAAAAGATGGACCTCTGGGATTTGTGAATAGACCTCTGTAGGAAAGGAGGATCCATGCTAAATAGCATTTATGCTGTGTAATTGCAGCTACAAACATTTGTGGCATGAACAGAAAAAGAAGATGGATCCCACTTCAGGTATAAATTGGAGAGTTGTGGTCATCTCTCCTCTGTTGCACTCTTGCATGAGGGGCCATTGACATGGAGAAGGAAAGCTAAATATTTATCTTGAAAATACCCTTTTCCTTACAAGATCTGGACACGATCTTTATGAGTCAGAAAAAGGAGATCTAGGAAAAACAAGAGATGTGGAAAAACTTCAGAGTAGATCTCCTGGGACACCTGGGGTTTTTCTCCCTATGGTATGCTCTAGCATTACACCCTTTTTTCCCCCCACCCGTTTCCAAGAAGAGTGGAATAATCAGTTGATCTGTGTTCTCAAAGATGCAATGTAAGGTCTCAGACTCCAAGTCCAAGGAGAGAACATCACTTAGCAGTCAATACAGCTCCCACACAACCGACACAAGAACAGCTGGAACTAGCTGACAGCACCTCTAAATTTGACAATGCACAGTTCTTCACCCATCCAAGTCCTCTGCCATCCAGAGATCTCTTCCACTCCTCTTTTCCTCCCCTTTTGTGCTTTTGCATCACCGTTTGACAGGAGGGTTCAAAAGCCATTATGAATCTGCAGGTCCAATGGGGGAACCAGAGGCTGAACAGGGTCTCATAGATGTTCTGACAGGCCTGTCAGCATCAGGAGGAACTGCAAATGGAAGCATCAGTAGCAAACTCCTGGTGCCCAGAAGCCTTCTGACATGCTTTTCTGGCGGGAAGAGGAGAAAGTAGATAACCCAGTAAAATTTGAGCGCTCAGACATGCCTCAAACCTATAGTGTCTACTCTCATGCCTTTTAGGCACAGAGCTAGCGCTGTGTATGCACCTGCCCTAGTAGGAAACATGCTTATCTACACAGTATTTCTCTGTATCGCACATGAGATACAAAAATTAAATCTAGCTTCTATGGGATACCACACAAAGGAGAAGAGAGAAAAAAACACCAACCCTGCCAAGTCCTTTAGTTTTCTCCCCTCCATTACAGAGGTCACCATAAGCAACTTTCTCCATAGAGCCTGGTGCTTGACAGTTCAAGGCAGAAACCTCACAAGGCATGCTAAAAGGAAGAAATAACAAGGATAAAAGGAGAAATGTGGATTAAGCACTAGCTTATAAGAAAAAGCAAAAGCCACAGCCTGTCAACAGAAGAAAAACAGAAGTATATTAAACACATACACTTTGGAGGACAAGGCGCCAGATCTAAGTATTTATTACTAGTGCAAAAACATCTCTGCCCTCGGGTGCCTGGCCATCCAAAAAGTGGATAAACAGACTGTCACTTGAAAATATATCTTACATCTTTCTGTCAAGAAAACTTAAGCCAAGGATATCACAGCATTTTTTGTGTCCTCTGATACTTTCCCAGGCAATCCCTTAACAAGTGACTTAGCGTGCTACCTTCTACAGTCCTTTTTTTCACAAAGCAAAATGTGAGCTTTGCCTAAATCCTGACTACATTATTCTACTATACTCTGTTAAGTCATTGCCTATCACACAAACAGGAGAGACAGAAGCTTCTAGTCTTGTATACAGAGGAGCATGTTGCAACCTATTTGCCACATGCCATTTCTTTACTGTCCATCCAAACATATCACTTGTTAAAATACAGTTCAGACAGCCAATTCACCTCCTCTACAGACTCAGTCCAATGAGTAAACTACGTATCAGATCCAGATCTACTCTTTCTATATTTTTTCTCTTTCTGTCACCACCTCCTAGACAAAATACAGAGCCAATAATGACACTGTCCAACCTCCAGCATGTCAGAATTTAAACTACCCCAATAAGGTATTTTTGGTTCAAACAGTTTGGAGCCAACAATACAAAGCTGGTATGGATTCTTAAATAAAGACCCTTTTTTGATCCTTAGCAGAAAAGTATTTAAGATCCACCAAGCTACTCGCTGCTTGTTAAATACAAGTTGTCCACATGAACAGAGCAAATAGAAAATTAGCACTGCCCTGGCTGTGCCAGGGACTTGAGCAGACTTGACAGCTTCTCACTTTATTGGATGTTGTACACAAGCAGAGAAGAGAGCAAGCAGATGCAGGAGAGCAATTGTTCTGAGACAATGAGGCAGAACCCACGGACCTTTCTTGAAAGTCTAGGAGATTAAAGAAAGGAAAGCAGCAAGGGACCTCCTGATTGCAATTAATTATTTTTCCAGAATAAAGTGATTCACACAGATTAGAGAAGGGGTTTTTGGTTGGAGTTTGTTGGGGGTTTTTTTGTGGGTTTGTTGTTTTTTTTTAGAATCCTCAGAGAGAAAGTTCAGCTCCCAGCTGGTCGCAGATGGGATGAAGAGACCCTTCTCTTTCTTTGTATTTTTTTTGTACTTGCACCTATCAAAACAATACAAAAAAATCTTGCTATTAGCTGCAAGTTCCTTACCAAAAGTCACGTCAGTCCAAGGACTAGAATACCCATGCTGTGATGGTGGCAGTGGATCAAGCCAGCTGTTAACAAACCAACCATCAGAGACAAGAGGCAGACAGTCTATTTCACATGAACTTTTCCTTTTTTTCAAGTTGATCCATAACTTGCTGACAAGACTTTTTTTTTTTTTTTTTTTTTTTTTTACTTTTTTTGACTCATGCCACAGAAGCTACATCCATAGCCTCAAGCTGGATCAGGTCCCTGAGTGCTTAACAGGAAAGCTGACATAATTAAATGCAGTCCTCATTTTCCCAAAGTAATCTACATTTAAGCTGCATTCCCCCTGAAGTTATAATCTCTCAGCATTATTTATAAGGTAAAGAAAACTGTAATTGTACCGCAACACAATATAGTTCTTTGTGAAAAATGTAACATTTCCCTTTTATATTTTTCTCTCTTCACATATGCAATAAAACAAACACAAAATACTACATGCAATATGCCCCATTGGCAGAAGTATTTTTTTTTTTAAGGATAACAGTGTCAAGACAGGGAGCGCAAAATACATTAGTAAGTTATTTTAGAGGGGCCATGCTTCACTAATACTGTCAAGCCTGTTGGTTAAGATGAAGAAAATCCATTGAAAATGCGTTTTCAAAAAGCATCAATGGCCTTGGTAAGTATATTTTACAGAAAAAAAAAAAGAAATAAGACAGGAACATCTGCTCTATGTTTCTGGCTGACTAATAAGTTTTTCAACTAAACAGTGTTGTGTATTTTGTAATTTAAACTGTCAAAGTGGTGACTGTACCGTTTGTTCGTACATAAAAAATGATCCTTTTGCTTAGGGCAGGCGAGCAAAGTGGAAGCTGTGTGGTCTAACTGACTGTATTTCACATAGTATGGCAGTTATACATCATCTAAGATGGTACTAGCAGTCCCTGCCCTGTTCTTTTATTAATTTAGATTTTTAAAGAGTTACACTAGTCAAGAAATGCAATCAAGTAATTCCTGCCCATACTATTAACCGCACAAATTTATACAAGAGACTTATCAGCCAGTCTCAGAGTAACTTTCTCTCGTATCTTTACACGATACTTAAACATAGGAAACCCAAACCCATCATCCTGACTTCATCATATAATCGTAATATGAACAGAAGTGGCATAATAATAAAGTCCCTTTTCCTCTTTTCCAAAATTTAATTTTCTTTCTCTGTTGAGGCATACATGCTCTGCCAAACAATGAAACTGCAACTACAGTGTTTCCACTTGCTCTTGTACTGAAGAAGCTTTTGTAATTCAAACCATCTGTTTAAAATTATTTTCTGTTCTACATCTTCACTGAGCATCTTAGGGTTTATAATAACAAATGACATGTGTTTTAAATTTTACATGTGGTTCAGTGAGGCACATCCAAACCTGAGGCAAAGAGTTCAAAGAATATTTAATTTTCTTTTTAACATCACTTGATAATAAAAATTACCCTGCCTGCCTGGAAAAGTCTCTTTTGCCAAAACTTTTCAAGGAGAAATTTGACTATGGCCTGCAAGGTGCCAATAAAACATCATGTCCTAATATATGAATGTACTGCAAATCAGTTATCCCAATGTCAGCCTATGCAATTTCCTCTGAATTATCCTGTAAACATGGGAAATTGTATCCACAAGTTTCCCATGCATAAAAACATACTTGAGAACTGACCAACAGGACAACATTGGCAAAGAGAACAAGGATATTCTTGAAGAAACGATGACTGCTTTGAGGCATGAAAGAGAAAACAAGCATCACCCTTTGGTAACACTTGTTAGCTAAGCGGAAAAAACCCAAGAGTAGAAAATCAGCTCTATATCTGCTCAGTATGCAGGCAGATAGAAATTCAGAACATGGAAAAAGCAAAACCCAATAACAATAAAACCTGAGTGGCTTTGCTGCGAATCAGCTGTTTCACTGGGCCACAGCATTTGGGGGGCCTGCACCTGTTTTCAGGAGGTATCTGCAAATCCTCTTGGGTATTTCTTGACTTCTTGACTTCTGAGCAATTACCCCATCAGCAAGTCTTCTTCAGGTACCACTGTTCTACAGCTTAACATTGTGTTTTCATCTCAATACAGACTTTTTAATTTTTTTGTGCTGCCAAGAGTGTTTTGCATTACTCAGATTTCTCTATTCTTGCAAAAAATAATTTTTCCACCCCCCGTCATGGTTTTCCCTTGCTCGGTTTGGAGATCTTGTAGACAGATTTTTCATTTTGCAAGTTTTATGGGATAGTTTTGGAGAAAGAATGTCAGTCTGACAGTGTCTAACAGAACCCAGCCGACTGACATCCATGGTTGCTAGGGCCAAGGGACAAATGACACTTAAGCAAATGCACGTGCCTGGAAGACAGCTTGCCACAGCAGTCTTCTTGTCTCATTGGAGCCCTCCATAGCAATCCAAGGCTGAAGGCCCCCTGAGATATTTTTAAAGAGATGTGCAATAAGATTATGCAATAAAGCACATGCACCAGTACAAGCAGCACAGCTCTTCCCTTTAGCAATAAAAGGGACAAGGATCAAACTCTTTTAAAGTCATACAGAAAATATTAACATAGCACACACAGGGAAAAGGAGGGAAAGAACAACTTTCAGCTGCATCAAGCTTTGCAAAACCAGCTTGCACATGTATTCTGTATGCACGCAGAGAAGAAAGCACCCTGACAAAAAAAACCCAAAACACTAAACAGTCCTTAAAGTATGTTCCAGAGAAGCTGGTACGACTAAGGAAGTCTTAATAAAACGTAACTTCTGTCAGCTTTTAAGTCACGTTTTCTTACCAATATCAACCACTACAAATAAAGAAGAATGATGTCAAATAGTAACAAGCCACATCTGTTGGATCTTGCACATAAGCCTCTGAATGCCAATTTTCCAATAGCTTCAGACTGAAGGAAAAAACGGACTGCAAGACAACCTTCTAAGCACAAAGTAACACTTTAAATAAAAGGAATACAGAAGTCAAATGATCGATTTGTAGGTTCCCACCCTTTCCAAAGTTGGGGGGGGTTATTTGTTTTTGTTTTTTTTTAAAAAAGGACTTTGGAGCTTTTGAGTTCAAAAGTACTACTTAATTATGCTAGCCAGTTGAATAGAATGTATAACTGAATACTATTTCACTGGCTAGCATAATCAATATTTTATATACATTTACCTACCAAACTTCAGCCCACAGCCAACAGTTCCACCTCGACACAGAGGCAAGTCACGTTTCCCACTGAGAAAAAAACCTCCTTTAAAGCCCGAGGCGAGCATACATAAGGAAAGCAACCCAAACCGGAGAGGCGTTACAGGACACAAGGCAGCGGCGAGCACCGCAGCCCTGCCCGGCGGGGGGCGGCGGCCCCGGTCCACCCCCGCGGAGGTCGGGCGCTCTCCAGGGTCCTGCAGCGCTCCCGGCCCCGCCCGTCGCGCCCCGGGAAACCCCACCCTGACCGTGCTGCTCCACCACGCACACCCCCAACTCCTTCAATCACCAAATGAAACAAAGGATTTAACTAAGAATTGCAACAGCCAAGCTGTAAAGTGCAGCAAAACGCTAAAAGGATGGATTGTATCACTTTCAAGACAGCACTCAAGGTCTCAAGTAGTAAGCATATACAATATCTGTCCCAAGGCTACTCTGAGGAGTAATAATCAATCTTTACACAAAGGAGTCACCTCCTCTTTAACTCCTCCACTACCAACCATAGTTGCAAGTTGTTCACATCGAAAGGCACTTTCCTAAACGTGCATAAGACATCAAACCCACTCAAATTATCAGTTTCTGCAGCCTGCAATACTTACACTCGCTTTAGAATACTTCTTTTTGCTCCTAGAGCGATCTCTACTCACAAAGAATTAACATTCATTATCATCTTGATATATCAACTTGTAAATGCCCCCTATTGAAACGCTGTAAGCTTACATTTGTTTTTAAGGCAAAACCAAGCAACTTTTCATTTTCTATAAGTCACCTTTATTTGTCAGTTGCTGACTGGCTCTAATAATTAATAGAGACAATAAATGGTTTCTGGAAACAACCTGTATTCTGCCTCTTTGCAATATGGGGCACTACTCATTTAAAATGAAAGCTCCCCATCACCCAAACTTTTTTGGCAAAAAACCAGCAGTAGCTTCATTGTAGAAAAAAAAACAACAAACAAAAACAAAAAAAACCACACAACGCAGAGAACAAGACAAAAACTGTTGGACAGAGACCCAGAGGGGACAGATGGGCAACATCTCCCCACTTCTCAAATTACATCATCTTCCCAAACTGGAGAATCATTTGTAGTTTCCTGATCTCTCTTGCTGGCAAGAAGGGAGCAATAAAACACTGGTAGGTAGAAGATTCCAAAGATATTATAATTACTGTTATGAGACAGACACCAAATACAGTTTCATATCAAGCACACAAAGGCAAAGCTTACCTATGTTAGTATATGCTAGTTTTGAGATGACAGAAAAAAGTCTGTTATGCACTTCTGTGTAGCAGTTATTCACCTGTACCCTACCATCTGTAGACACCTGCTTGTAATTAAAAGTATGTTATCTGAAATATTTCAGACCAGAAAGACAAATATATTTTATCAGGTATTTTATAAAAAAATGGCTCCTGTGGTAGTAGCAGTTCAAAGAATACAAGGTCTTCACAGTCACAAATACTGCAAGAAAAACACAGCCAGTAACAGCTCCAGAGGGCTGTTCTGCCCTCCTCTGCTCCTGCTGCTTACCCTCTTGCCAAACTTATTCCTTGGGCTGGCACAGCCATCTGTACAACTGCATAGTCAAGCAGACTGGAAAATGAATGCAAATGAAAGTAAACTCAAGCGAATAAAAAAAAAAAAAAAAAAAAAAAAAGGAAGGAAGAGTAAAGATAACTTTGCTGTAGTTTAGTTCCCCAATCTAATTCCCAAAACAAACCTCTGTGTTGGCACCAGGACAGGACTGCATCTCCTCCTGACAACAGTGTTAACTCAGCATGTTCAAAGCAAGCCCTAAGACTCCTACTTTGTTCTCAGAAGCCTGCATGTCACACTAGCTGTATTCCTTTTAACACCATAGTTTACTGCATGACCTCCCCCACAGGCAGTCTTAAGTCTCTCTTATCATATTTCCCCCTTATATTTGAACATGACTGAAAAGCAGCAGGCTTTATATGGAAAATATAAGGGTGGGTTTGTTTTTTTTTTAAAAAAAAAAACCTGTGCAAATACTAAACTGGAAGAGGAATAAGGTGAAGCAGGCAACCCTCAAAAACACAGGGCAGCAGCATGAAGTCTGCACAGCAATATCTCTGCAAGTTGGCCCATGCTTCTGCAGTGACAGGAATAACTGAGACCTTTTCAATATCAAGCCTTAATCGCCTTGACCTCCACAAAGCTTCAATAAAAGAGACCTTTAATTCAGGCAAAACAGCTTTTTGTTTGAATTTAGTCCTTCAGACCTCAGAATTCAAGAATGACTTGAAAATTATCATTTTCATACTTCAGTGCACCGTTTCCCTTCCCCATCTACACTGTACTTCACCCTGGTGAGGCATGGTAAAGCACACCATAGAGTGACAGCTTTCTGTGTAGCCTACACTTTCCAGGCAATACACTCTATCTTCTAGACCAGGGTGAAGAAAGCCCAAGCAATTCAGTACTCTAGTGTTTGTAGAGCCATAAAAGGTCGTATCTCTTATTCTCAAATTATGTCTCCTCACTCAACTGTTAACAGTATTTTCTCCTATCTATTCATTCTCACAAAACCATAATACACACATCATGAAGCTTGAACAAGTTTTCTAAAATACTCCTTGGGCTCTGAGTGTGTTTGCTCGCTGTATTTTTGATGGCAGGCTTTCAAATACTCACTGTTCACAGTAATGCCTCAAAACAATTTTAGAGGTAGAAAAACACAGCCAAACTTCAATTCAAAGCGATTTTGGGGGGTTGTTTTGTTTAATTCAGGTCCTCATCTGACTTCATAGGACATTATCACATTTTTGGTGAGGCTGAAAATATTTTCAAGAACCCCTTCACAGTGCTGCACTACATTTATTTCAAATCCCAATTTAACAAACACTTCCCAAAATCGGTTTCTCCAGGTAAAGCTAGCCTATACTTAACAGACAAATAACTACTGATACAAGCTATTCTCATTTAGAAACTATGCCCTTAAAACTGCAAGGGACAGATAGAGTTTCAGAGAAATGGCAGAGATCTTTAAGCACAAACTACCAATATTATGAGTCTCAACATCTGCATTATTCAGCTCCTGCAGAATATAAAAGCATTTTTGAGGTTACAGTGTTTACAAAATATTGAAATTATTTTTTTTGTAAGGTCTGAAAATAAACTTAACAATCATAACTTCTGTAAAGTTTCTTTTGAAAGGGGCTAAAAGTTAGTCTTAAACATACACAGACAAAGATTCTTTCAGGCAGCTCAATTTTAGAAGACTACTTCAGCAAGAGTTGGCAGAACTCACATATCTGCATTATTTTAAAGTAGAGATCAGTTTTGTTTCAGATTTTCCATTATTTTGTTCCCTTTGCCTTGATTGGGACTCCAATCAGATAAAAAAAGCTACTCTGCTTCACTGCAGGACTCACTAGAACACAATAATACATTTCAAGTATTCAGCACAGAAAAACTTGATATGGGCCTAATGAGGTTAATTTTGTTTTTAAACAATAATCTTATCTGTAGAAGCTGAAACACAAAAACCCTTATAGTGTGACTTAAATAAAGCATTCACTCAGTGTGAGAGCAATTGACACCACACCAGAGTAGCACAGAAAGAAAACATAATTTACACTCACACGACCCCACCAAACAGCAGAGAGGGAACCTGAAACTGGTCATATGTTTGAGTTCATTAAACTCTGAAGCACTAAGTCAAGATTTAACACTCCTACCAAAATCAACACAGTAAAAGCAATGACTGAATTTTTGCTACTTATTTTCCATCTCCAGAAGTGAAAGTTTAAAAGTTGATGAAAAAACATGCATAGACTGAAAAAATTATTTATATACCTCCAGCTCAAAAAAATTCTGAAGATCTTTTTTCTACAAGCCACTTCTATTTTGGGTACTAAGCTTGACAGACCTGTTTTTAGCCATCAAGCCTTCCAAGATGTATTTAGGCATACTGTTCTTCAGTGCTTTAAAAGTTAGAAGAAACACTAACTCCAGTAAGAGACAAAGCAGCTTGAACAACTTGCCTCTCAGAATGACTACTGAATAATTTAAGAAAAAAATTAGTTTGTAGCTGTCAGCCTTAACTAGGCCTATATATTGCTTTATTTCTAGAACTCATGCATCTTTTTCTGCCTTGCACATCCTCCAAGATACTATACTTTTATCAGGTTTTCTTCTCAGGTGCCTCAAAATAACATCCCTTCGGTATACCATAAGAAACTACTTTTAAGCATATTTTTAAAAGCACATTTTTCTCCAGCTCTGGAGAATTTTTTAATTTTAAATTTTAAAATTTTAGTTTAATTTAAATTTAAATTTTAAAAGCACATTTTTCAGCTCTGGAACACACATTTTAGCCGTGTTAACTTTATCCCAGCCATCCATAAATTATTTTGAGTGACAGCTGTAAATATTTCAGTTAGTTTCATAAACCCCAACAAACCTCTTTTGAAATACCAAAACAGAGAAAAACATTTACATTATTTCAGGCGAAGAACATTGAAAAAAATAGTCCTTACTGTAACTGCACACAGAAGTCGGCAAAAATGAGTCTCTCAAAATTAAGAAAGGCAGAATCTAGGGTTTGAACGACCTTTAAACTTTAAGCCACATGTAACCGCTACCGATCGCCACTAGGGGCCGCTACAGGACACCCGTAAGCATTTCCCTCCATTTTAAGGGAAGCGGCAGAACACCAGCCCATCAACTTTTAACAAACTCATGCTAAACATGCTTTAACTCCCCAGAAATGAAAGTACACAAGATTTCTTCAAGGGTTCCTAATCCCACCGGAGCAGCAACAGTAAGATTTTTTTACTCGCATTTTTATTGGGGTCTGAGTCAAATTTTAAAGCATTTTCAATATAATGCCATTTTACCTTATGCTACAACCAGTTCACACTCCACTAGTTACTCTATTTTTGTGTATCAGTAACATAAACCAGTACGTTAACGAAAGAATTCAAATTTTATTGTAGGACAGAATGCAAAATTGAATACACTATTTACAAATTTACACAAATTAACAAGAGACGGAAAGCCAGTCTTTTATAGCATACTATCATGATATGAACAGAATAGTTTGTCGTCATAGTACTGAATATTGCTTCTAGACTTCTGTATTACCGCAACATGTTGCCACTATTTTATTGCCAAGATTTCAGCAATATTCTGCTCTCAGTAAAGCAAATAACTCCTAGTGAATCAACTTGATGCAAACAGCACTCCTATTAATAGGAACGGGGCACGATTTACACATATATATAAAAAACCAGAACAGAAACCAATGCTGATCTTGTTCTTCATCATGTCTAGTAAGCTGAACTTCCTTGGTTAGCTAACAGTGCCTATTGCTACACTCAAGATTCAATTTGAGTTTCTTGCCAGGTAACACACAAGGTTAACAGCTTCACATCGTCTTTTTAGCAGCAGTAACTCATGACCACCCGTGCCCCCACACTTCCCAGTTTCAGGCCTACCAGGCACACTTCCTGCTGGACTATGGCTCACCCCTGCCGGGGGCACGGAGCCCAGGCCGCCCAAGCACCGGCCCGGCCCGGGACACCCCGCTCAGCGCTGCCCTCTCCAGGCAACCCCACACCGGCCCAACCAACCAACCCAGGGTGACGGGGAGCTGGGCCCTACCCGGGCGCTGCAGCCGAGTCCCACACCCCACCACCGCCCTTACGCCACCGGGCGGACCACCGCTGCCAGGCCACTAGCCCAGCCAAAGCTCTCCGGAGGCCAGAGGGGCAGGCCTGCGCCTGCACCTGCCCCCACAAGCAGAAACCGGGTGCCGAGAAACCCACCCGGCCGCAGCCCACCCCCACCGGGGCACCCGCGGCCCGCGCTCAGTGCGCAGGCGCCAAGACTCACTCCTCTCCTCTGCCGCGAGCCCAATGGCTTCCGCTTCCGCCTGTCCCTTCCCGCTCCTCGGCCACACCCCTGCCCTGGCGCCACACGCGAGCCCCGCCCCTCGCAAGGCACCTCCTGCTCCCTCGGGCCCCGCCCCGAGACCCCGCCCGTCTCTCGCGTGCAGGGGGCGGGCGCGAGGCCTGGACGGGAAGGGGCTGAGTGCTGGGGCGCTGCTCGGGGTTGGCGGGGGGAACTCTC